>NW_022631057.1:6488130-7959197 GCF_010015895.1 Lontra canadensis
TTTTTTTTTTTTTTTTTGGTCACATAACCATAGCTTGATTGTCTAATGGCTCAATGTTTTCATTTCTTCATTTTGGACAATAATTCCTACTATTAAGTGTTGCTAATAGGATTAGAGATAACATGGAAATATGTAAATAGTCTAGAATATTATGGCTGTTCAATGAATAGTAGCTGTTCTCACTGTCATTTACATTGTTCCTTACATTATTATATTTTGATTTGTTACATCTATATTAATTATAATTGCCATAAGGGTAAGAATCATTTCATTCCCTACAGTACCACACATAAAGTTTTGCTAAGATCAAGTCTTCTGACACATAGAAAATGGGAAGACATTCCACGCTCATGGATTGGAAGAACAAATATTGTTAAAATGTCTACACTACCCAAAGGAATCTATGCGTTCAGTTCAATCCCTGTCAGAATACCAACAGCATGTTTCACAGAAATAGAATAAGCAACTCTAAAATTTATATAGAACCACAAAAGATTCCAAATAGACAAAACAATATTGAAAAAGAAAAGCAAAGCTGGAGGCATCACAATTCTGGACTTCAAGTTATATTACAAAGCTATAGTAATCAAAACAGTATGGTACTGGCATAAAAACAGACACCTAGATCAGTGAAACAGAACAGAAAATCCAGAAATAAATCCACAACTATACAGTCTATTAATCTTCAACAAAGCAGGAAAGGCTATCCAATGGGAAAAAGACAGACTCTTCAACAAATGGTGCTGGGAAAACTGGACAGCAACATGCAAAAGAACAGAACTGGCCCACTTTCTTATACCATACACAAAAATAAATTAAAAATAGATTAAAGACCTAAAAGTGAGACCTGAAACCATCAAAAACCTAGAAGAGAACAAAGACAGTAAGTTCCTTGACATCAGCCTTAGCAACTTCTTACTAGATACGTCTCCAAAGCAAGAAATGGACTCTTAACTATAGAGAACAAATTGATGGTTACCAGAGGGGAAGTTGGGTGGGGAATGGGTTAAATAGGTGATGGGGATTAAGGAGTGTACTTGCGATAAAGATCATATGAAGAATTGTTGAATCACCATATTGTACACCTGAAACTAACACATGGCACTATACATTAACTAACTGGAATTAAAATAAAAATTTTGGGGGGGCGGCTGGGTGGCTCAGTGGGTTAAAGCCTCTGCCTTTGGCTCAGGTCATGATCCCAGGGTCCTGGGATCGAACCGCACATCGGGCTCTCTGCTTGGAGGGGAGTCTGCTTCCCCTGCTCTCTCTCTGCCTGCCTGTCTACTTGTGATCTCTGTCAAATAAATAAATAAAATCTCTAAAAATAAATAAATAAATAAAATAAAATAATTTTTTAAAGTGCAAGTTCTTCAATAAAATGCACAAAATAAAGAATAGGTGATTATAGAACACTTGAAAAATACTCCCAATTTAATTTGACCAATCTATAGCCACATATAATGTAGGAAGGATCTCACACAACAGGCTACAGCTACAGTCACAGTGTTATCTCTCCTCATAACTTCAGAATATTATTGATAATGCTGGGCTTAGAATTCCTTCTCAAAAGAATTCTTTGGGGTACTTGGGTGGCTCAGTCAAATAATTGTCAAACTCTTGATTTCAGGTTGTGAGATCAAGCACCACCCCTTTCCCACCACCCTCCCCCAACAGGATCCACACTAGGCATGGAGCTTGCTTAGGAGTCTCTCTCCTTCTCCCTCTAACCCCCAACTAGTACATGTACTCTCTCTATATATCCAAAAAAAAAAAAAGAATTCAAGTAGAAAGTACTGTACAAAAGCAAGTTTGTTCCATCTTTCAAATATTTATAATTTAGGACAGAGAAGTTTTTAAATTAGGGTAAAGCCTTTACCTATACAAATTATATTTATGTTTTGTCTTCTAAAACCATAGATTTTTCTGATTTTCAGAAGGGTGTGTGTGTGTGTGTGTGTGTGTGTGTTTCAAATTTTAATTACCTTCAAGACAAATGGACAAACCAAACCAAACAGAAACAGATTTGCAGATACAGGAGACATACTGTTGGTTATAAGAGGGGAGAGAATAGGAGGGTGGGTACCCTTACTTAAGAGTATTAAGATCTTGATACAAGCTTCCCATTAGAAGATAGATGAGTCATGGGATATAATATACAGCATAGGGAATATAGTCAATAATATTAAAATAACTTTGTATGGTGACAAATGGCAACTAGTCTTATTGTGGGGATCATCTCATAATGTATAAAAATATCAAGTCAGCTCTTCACTGAGCTCTCCAGGCCACACTGTCTCCCTTCCTGTCTGCACTGCTAAATATCACAGCCTCTCGAGTTGTGCGCCCCATAACAGTACTCCCAGAGGTGGAGCCCAGGGCCGGGCCCATCTCTGTCTTTTGTGCTTCAAAAACATGAGCTGCCCCTGGATCCTGTCTGGAGGCTGCACTAAAGTCTGTTCCTTGCCACTACCAGTCTGTGAGTCTGTGCCAGGTCCCCAGCGCCGGACACTTTTATGCTCCCATATCATATCACCTTCCTAGGGCCAGCTTATGGCAGCTCCCTCTCCCCTCTGTTTATCTTCCAATAACTTCCACACAGCAAAGGAAACAGTCAACAAAGAGGCAACGCATGAAATGGGAGAAGTATTTGCAAATGACACTACAGATAAAGGGCTGGTATCCAAGATCTGTAAAGAACTTCTCAAACTCAACACCAAAAAAACAAATAAGTCAAAAAATGGGCAGAAGGCATACAAATGGCTAGCAGACACATGAAAAAAATGTTCATCATCATTAGCCATCAGGGAATTTCAAATCAAAACCACACTGAGATACCACCTTACACCTGTTAGGATGGCAAAAATTGACAAGGCAAAAAACAACAAATGTTGGAGAGTCTGTGGAGAAAGGGGAACCCTCTTACAATGTTGGTGGGAATGCAAGTTGGTGCAGCCACCTTGGAAAACAGTTTGAGGTTCCTCAAAAAGTTAAAAATAGAGCTATCTTATGACCCAGCAATTGGACTACTAGGGATTTACCCCAAAGATACAGATGTAGTGGAAAGAAGGGCCATACGCACCCAAGTGTTCATAATAGCAATGTCCATAATAGCCAAACTATGGAAGAGGCTGAAATGCCCTTCAACAGATGAATGGATAAAGAAGATGAGGTCCATATATACAATGGAATATTACTCAGCCCTCAGAAAGGATGAATACCCAACTTTTGCATCAACATGGATGCAACTGGAGGGGATTATGCTAAGTGAAATAAGCAGAGAAAGACAATTATCATATGATTTCACTTACATGTGGAAGGAAGGAAAAAATGAAGGTGGGGAAATTGGAGCAGGAGATGAACCATGAGAGACTATGGACTCCAGGAAAGAAACTGAGGGTTTCAGAGGGGAGGTGGGTAGGGAGATGGGTGAGCCTGGCAATAGGTATTAAGGAGGGCACATATTGCAAAGAGCACAGGTTTTATGCAAAAACAATGAATCATGGAGCACCACATCAAAAACTAATGAAAACTACCATATAGGAGTATGGTGACTAATATAACATAATAAAAATAAATAAATAAAATTTAAAAAAGAAGTAAATACTCCTTGCATTGGCATCAAGTTTTATCTGCTATAAATAAATGTGTATTTTTGTTACTAAAAAAAAAAATCAAGTCACTATAATGTACACCTGAAATTAACAGGATTTTGAATGTCAATTACATATCAATTTTAAAAAATCCTATTATTGAAGAAATTTTAGAAACAGAAAAAAAGGATAAAATCATATTTATATTATTTATACAAAGCCCACCAAACTATATATTTTATTCTTAACTTATGATTACCTTTTCTTTTTCCATTCATTAATTTGCAGGTTATTTCATATATTTTCTATATTGCAACTAAAAGATTATTTCATAAATCATCTGTCATTTTTTGCACATTTTAGGAGATGTTTACCAAACCACAATTGAGTGGGAAAAAGAAAGCTTTTTGGAAGTAGAGAGGTGACATTTAAATTGCAGGTCTCCCAATGACTGACGTTCCTCTGCTGTAAAATATAAATAAAAATACCACCTTTTATACACTAAAAAATATTTAGTCTGTGAGATCTAGATGACATTGTTTATGTAGAAGTATTTTAAGTGACACCATGTTTTTATTATCACCAATATCTTAAATATACACTCAACCATCCTACATTTGTGCTTTATGACAGTAACTATTTATTTTCACTGGTGTGAAGTTGACATACAGCATTATATTAGTTTCAGGTGTACAATATAGTGATTCAACATTCATATACATTATAAAGTGATGACCAAAGTAAATCTAGTTACCATCTGTCATCATACAAAATGGTTACAATATTATTAACTATATTCCCTATGCCATACATTGCATCCCTGAGTCTTATGGAAATTTGTATCTTTTAATACCCTTTCTCTATTTGCTTATCCCACATGCTCCTCCCCTCTGGCAACAACCAGATTGCTCTCTGTATCTGAGTTTCTGCTTTGTTTTGTTTGTTCATTTATTTTCTTAGATTCCACATGTAAGTGAAATCATGCAGTATTTGTCTTTCTTGTCTGACTTATTTCACTAACCATAGAACATCTAGGTCCATCCATGTTGTGCAAAAGGCAAGACTTCATTCTTTTTTTTTATAGGTAAGTAATACTCCATTATATATATACCACATCTTTTTTATCCATTCACTTATCAATGTATACTTAGATTGTTCCATATATTGGCTACTGTAAATAATGCTGCAGTAAACATAGGGGTACATGTATCTTTTCAAATTTGTGTTTTCATTTCTTCAAATAAGTACCCAGAAGTGGATTACTGGAATGTATGGTAGTTGTATTTTTAATATTTTTATACTGTTTACCATTGTGGCTTCAGCATTTCGCACTCCTAACAAGAGTGAACTCTAATTCTCTTTCCTCTGCATTCTTGCCAACACTTGTTATTTCTTGGCTTTTTAATAATAGCCCTTCTGACAAGTGTAAGGGGATATCTCATTGCAGTTTTGATTTTATTTCCCTGATAATTAGTGATGCTGAGCATCTTTTCATGCATCTATTGGTCATCTGTATGTCTTCTTTGAAGAAAAGTCTGTTCAGGTGTTCTGCCAATTGTTTAAGTAGATTGTTTGGGTTTTTAATACTGAGTTGTGTGAGTCCTTTATATATTTTGGATAACTCTTTATTAGTTATATCATTTGCAAATAACTTCTCCCAGACCATAGGTTACCTTTTTGTTTTATTAATGGTTTCCTTCACTGAGCAAAAACTTTTTATATTGATATAGTCTCATTTGTTTATTTTTGGTTTTGTTTTACTTGCCTAAGGAGATCCGAAACAACATTGCTAGTATTGATTACCAAAATCTTATAGCCTCTGTTTTTTTTCTAGGAGTTTTATGGTTTCTGGTCTCACATTTAAGTTTTTAATCCATTTTGAACTTGATTTTTAAATAAGAAAGTGGTCCAGTTTCATTCTTCTGCATTTAGTTGTCCAGTTTTCTCAACATCATTTATTGAAGAAACTGTCTTTTCTCCACTGAATATTCTTGGCCCTTTGTTGAAGATTAAGTGATCGCATATTTCTCTCTATTGTGTTCTATTAATCTATGTGTCTGTTTTTGTGCCAGTATCATACTCTTTTGGTTGATATAGCTTTGAAGCTATAGTTTGAAGTCAGGGAGTGTGATACTTCCAACTTTGTTCTTTCTCAAGATTACTTTGGCTCTTCTAGGTCTTTTTTGATTCTATACAAATTTATGATAATTTATTATAGTTCTGTAAAAAATGTCATTGGTATTTTCATGGGGATCGCATTGAATCTGTAAATTGCTTAACAATATTAATTATTTCAATCCATGAACATAGTATATCTTTTCATTGATTTGTGTCATCTTCAATTTATTTTATCACTGTCTTATAGTTTTCAGAGTGTAAGTCTGTTACCTCCTGGGTTAAATGTATTTCTAGTTATTTTATGGTTTTTGATGCAATCGTAAATGGGATTGTTGTCTTAATTTCTCTTTTCTGATAATTAAATATCAGTGTATAGAAATGCTACAGATTTATATATATTAAATTTGTATCCTATAACTTCACTGAATTCATTTATTAGTTCTAATAGTTTTGGGTGCCATTCCTAGGGTTTTCTATATATAGAATCATGTATCCTGCAAATATTTTACTTCTCCTTTTCCGATTTGGGTACGTTTTATTACTTTTTCTTATCTAATTTTTACAGCTAGGACTTCCAATACTATGGTGAATAACAATGGCAAGAATCAACATCCTTGTCCTGTTCCAGATCTTAGATAAAGTGCTCGGTTTTTTGCTGTTGAGTATAATATTAGCTGTGGGTTTGTCATTTGGCATGCATCATTTTGAGGTATGTCTCCTCTATACCCACTTTGTTAAGAGTTCTTATTATAAATGGATGTAAAATTTTATCAAATGCTTTTTCTACATCTATTGAGATGATCATATAATTTTTATCTTTCATTTTATTAATGTGTTATATCACATTAATTGATTTGGAGTTACTGAACCATCTTTGCATCCCTGGAATAAATCCTATTTGATCATAGCACATGACCCTTGTAGTATATTGTGAATTTGGTTTGCTAATATTTTATATTTTGTTAAGGATTTTTGCATCTATGTTCATCAGGGACATTAGCCTGTAATCTTTTTTCTTCCTTCCTTATTCCCTTCCTTTTATTTATTTGTTTGTTTGTTTATTTAATTGGTTTCATTGTTTGTAGTAATCTCTTACAATCCTTTGTATTTCTGTGATATCAAGTTGTAACTTCCCCTCTTCTATTTCTGATTTTATTTATTTGGGCCCTCTCTCTTTTTTTCTTGATGAGTCTTGCTAAATAAAGGTTATCAAATTTTTTTACCTCTTCAAAGAGCCAGCTCTTAGTTTTGTTGAAATTTTCTACTCTTTTTTAAATTTTAGTATCTATTTCTTTTATTTTCACTGTGATCATTATTATTTCCTCTCTCCTGCTAACTTTGGGTTTTGCTTGTTCTTCTTTTTCTAGACCCTTTACATGTAAGGTTAAATCATTTGAGATTTCTCTTGTCTCCTGAAGTAGATCTGTTTAGCCACAAACTTCTCTTAGAACTGCTTTTGCTGTGTCCCATAGATCTTGGACCACTGTATTTCTATTTTCATTTGTCTCAGGTATTTTTTACTTATTAAGTTTTTATTTAAAGTCCAGTTAGTTAACATACTGTGTAATATTAGTTTCAGGTATAAAACACTGTGATTCAACACTTCCATACAACTCCAGGTCCTCATCACAGCACTTAATCCCCATCACCTATTTAACCCATCCCCCCAACCATTTCCCCTCTAGTAACAATTAGCTTTCTCTCTATAGTTAAGAGTCTGTTTTTTGGGTTGCCTCTCTTTGTTTAATTTCCTCTTCGATTTCTTCATTGACCTGTTGGTTGTTTAGTAGCATGTTGTTTAGCCTCAAAACGTTTGTGGGTTTTTTTTTTTCCCCTAGTTTTTGCCTTGTAATCAATTTCTAGTTTCATACCATTGTGTTTAGGAAAGATGCTTGATATGATAATAATCTTAATGAATTTATTCAGACTTGTTTTGTGGCCTATCATGGGATCTATTTTGGGAAATACTTCATATGCTCTTGAAAAGAATAACCATTCTGCTGTTTGGGGATGGAATGCTCTATATCTGCCTATGTGGCAGGGAGGAAAGCCACTAGGGAGGTGTATAGGGCTAGGACAAGTGGTTTGGACAAGGTGAGTCCACAAGAGAATGCCAAAGCAGGATAAACAGCACTAGCACAGTAGATGGAGTATCAGAAATGATGTCTGCCTGCACTGGGCCAGCAAGGTATAAGGGAAGTGGAAAAGAAAGGAAGGAAGGAAGGAAGGAAGGGAGGGAGGAAGGAAGGAAGGTAGATGATGGCATTTTTCAGTGTTTTCATTCCTGAAGAATATTCCAACAGATTGGTGCCACTCTAGCACATGCCCGAAATTTGTCAATGGATCTTCTTTACATGAAACTCAGGCACTTTACAAACTGTTCCCTCTGTGCTGACTTGGAGTGTGAGATTGTGTGCACCCTTTAAGAATATAGGCTCAGCTACCCCTCCAGCTTTCCTGGTTTTAAATCCCATTGATTTTCAAAGCCAGACATTATAGGGAGCCATCATCCCAGTACAGGTCCTCTAGGTTGGGGAGCCTAATGTGGAGGCTCAGACCCCTCATTCCTCAGGGTTAGTCTCTGATTGTGATATCCCTCCCACTTTTGAGTAGTCATGCTAGATGTGTGGGTTCTAAATACTCCACATCTCCACACCTCCTACCCATTTCAAAGTGGCTTTAAAAAAAAGAATCTTAGTTATATAAGATCTTTTCTGCTAGACTTCAGCTCATTTTCAGACATAGTTGTACTAATAATTGAAGATTTTGGTGTGTCCATGGGAGGAGATGAGCTCAGGATCTTCCTACTCATATCTTGATCTACTTGTATTTAAATACCATATTAGAACAATGAGCTTGCTCAACCTATGTTCTAGTCTCATCATGTATCAAGTTCTTTTTGGAGTCTCTGCTCCAGTTCTTTTTCTTCATTCTGTTCATCACACTTCCACGTTCTCTCCTACCACAAACAGTGGTCAACATTGTCTTCAGTGCCTCAGATGCTTTTCCTGTTCCCTTTGCTTCTTAAATTCTCCCCATCATTCTAGTCTCAGTTTAATGTCACTCCTCACAACCTTTATAGAAGCCTCACTAGCTATTTCTGAACCAATGAAATCTCCCTATTGTATTTTAGCAATGTATCAAGTAACTCTTCTTCGTTGATACTGTCACATTTTTATTTTTTCCCATATGATGTCTATTCATCGCTCAACAAACAAATGCAAGAATGATATAAGAAGCTCTTTATAGGCCTGAGTTAGGTTAGACTTAGGATCAAAAACAAGCTCCAAGATCTGGCTAACTCCAGTGCCATTCCATTAAGCAGTGTGCTATATTATTGCTATATGACTCTGGGGAAATTATTTAACTTCCTTTGTTTGTTCTCTCAAGAGACTTTTGGTTATATTAGGAACTATCTGAAGTGGTGTAAGCTAAATTCATTAGCTCAAGTAACTGGAAAGTGAATTTCCCCAAACTCTAACCTCCTATATTTAACCTAAAACAGTATCTATTTCTGCTGATTCTGCCTTTCTTCCTATTACTATAGAGGTATTATTTCCTTGTAAAATCCTTCTGAATTTGTCCCCTTAATTCCATTCTCCTCTCCCCAGCTAAGGGAATTTGATCCAGCGATTCTTGCTTCTTACTCATTCATCAGCAATTTTTCTTTTCTTCTAGATCACTCCTACTGATCTACAAATGTGTTATAATTTCTCCTTTTAAAAAAGAAAATATTTTTTTAAAGAATATAATCCTTTTTTCCAGCTAAATGCTACCTTATTTATTTGTTTCCCTTCACAGCAAAGCCTACAACAAAGTTGCTTATCCTCAGTGTCTGCATATTAGTCTCCTGATTTCTCAGGTGCATTCTAGTCAAGATTTGCTCCAGCTGTTGCACTTAAACTACTTCCAGGAACTCCTCCTATCAAGGCCATCAGTGGCTTCCATGCTGACCCATTTAACACAATTTTTCAAGCCTTCCTCCTGGATCCACTTTCTTCACTTGCCTGACAGAGCACCACCCTCTACTGGTTTCCCTCCCACAGCACAGTTTACTTTTTTTCTCCTTGGGATTCCTCTATAGCTCTATGACCTCTAAATATTGGATTACCCCAGAACTCTGTTCTTGGATTTTCTCTACCTTCTTATATTGCTTTAGCAAACGCCTACATTTTCATGTCATTAAATGCCAAATTCATACCTCTCACAGACCTATTTTCTTAACTCCAGAATCACATATTCAATTCCTTACTATTGTAACCACTCCGACGTCTAACAGAGTTCTTAAACTCAACATGTCCAAAACTAAATTCCTGCTCCACCTACTCCCCTCACAATCTCAGCTGATGGCAAAGCACTTGCCAGCCACAGCTCATATCATCACTGATCTTTCTCTTTTCCTCCTAATATCATCCTATTCCTCAGGAAATCCAACTGGCCTTGTATTCAAAACCATAATCCAACCTTTTTTCACATCCTTGTCCAAGTCACCAGTAATATCTCTTTCTTGAATTGTTAAAATAACCTCCTTCTTAATTTTTTCTACTTCCATTTTTCTCTCCCTACAGTCCTTCTCAGTAAGTCCTTCAAATGTATAGCCCAGGTCATTTCACTCTGCTGCTTAAAACCTGGCAATGGCTTCACATTTCACAGAGATAAAAATAAAAGTCTTGCAATGGCTCTATTACCCTATATAATCTGGACCGATCCCCCTTTTGCCTCTCTTGCCTTACCTCCTTCAATTTCTCCCTCAGTCAGTTTCAGCCATACTGGCTACCTTGCCACTGGCATATACTTGGCATGTTCCTGCTGGAGGTTGCTGCACTTGCTGTTTTGGCTCCCTGGATCATTCTTCCCAGAAACCTGTTTGTCTCACTCACTCACCTCTTTCAAATATGGTTAAATGCCTGCCGTAACTCTTACTTAAATCAAAACCTGCCCACTTCCTTTCTCCCAGCTTTGCCTCCATATTTTTTCACCTTATTTGATTCCCTATATCTCACAGGATTTATCATTCTGTAATGTACGATGTAATGTACTTGATTTTCATGTTTATTGTCTGCCTCTTCTTACTAGAATGTAAATTCCACAAGACAAGCATTTTTAAGTGTTTTAAACCCCCACAACCTAGAACAGTGCTTGGCACTTGACTTGGTAGGCACTCAGTAAGTATTCACTGACTGAATGGGAAAATTAGAGATAGATTGGGCCTCAGGGACCACTGGCTGAAAACACATAACCATGTTATCTATGTAGGCTTTCTATGTCCATTGTCTCTGTTTTGTTTTCTCTGTATTTTAGCCTCATTCTCTCCTACTAAGGTAAATTTCTTCTGCAATATGGTAGGGGAATGGGGTTGGTAACATGGCCACAGAAAGTCCCACATTTATGTTGTCTCAGCTATTGATATAAAAGTGAAGAGAGCTTTTCTCTTTTAAGAGTCAACAAAAGTGCAGGGAAGAACTCTGCTTCCATTGATCAATGAATAAAACAAGTGGCCGTCCAGGTCACCAGGTCACCCCTCTGAAAGTATAATTCTGTGAATGACAGCCTCACAGGAACCACAGGCAGGGGCTAAGTGGTATTACCAAAATATAACAGAATATTATGGAGTCTAACAAGCTGGAAATCTCAAAAGATGATCACTACACTGTTTTGTTCCTCTAATTTTTTTCCTTTTCTATTATCCTTTCCCAAATTTCATTTTGTTCTTTCTTCTATTAGTCCATATGTTGTTTTAAAAAAATGTCTCTAATTGGAATATGAAAAATCTGGAAAATATTACCCCAAGCCTTAAGATGCAGGGAAAAAAAGTGTGAGGTTGAAAACTGGAGAAGGGATATCACACATTCATTGGTAAGGCATGCCTAATAAATATTTCATAACAATCATAATAATACCTTTTTTGCATATGATCCCTAAAGCATATAAAACTAATTATCATTCAGACCTTTAAGATAAATTATTATTACTAACTACATTTTATAGATGACAAATCTGAAGGGTAAATATTTATTTTCCCAGGGTCATGAGACAGTGAAAGGGTATGTTCTGAATTCGAATTCTGGCTTTGAGTCCAAGTATCACAAATTTCTTACAAACAACACTAATTGCATGTCAAAATTTTACTTGAAAATAACATTTTATCTATCACTTTAAAGTTTTCATAGTAGCTACATTCTTATCCAGCACCCAATTGACATCAAGAATAGAATGATAACTAGAATTCTCTCTAGCCAAATCAAGTCCAATTCTCAGGAACATGGCCAAATATTTTTTTGTTTCTTCCATATCTATACAGGAGATAATGATATGCAGGAATTTTATGCATGTTCTACATTTCCACCCAATCTTTAAGATAGATAGCCCTACCATAACAACTTCTTGCTAGGTCTATCTTCTGAGCCAAGGGAAACAAAATAAAAAATAAATTATGTAGAATTTATCAAAATGAAAAGCTTCTGCCCAGTGAAGAAAACAACCAACAAAACTAAAAGGCAATCTGCAGAATGGGAGAACGGCATATCTGATAAAGGGTTAGTATCCAAAATATATAAAGAATTTATACAACTCAATACCCCCCAAAATAATCTGATTAAAAATGGGCAAAAGACGTGAGTAGACATTTTCCCAAAGAAGGCACACAGATGGCCAAAAACACATGAAAATATGCTCATCATCACTCATCACCAGGGAAATGCAAATCAAAACTACAATGCAATATTGCCTCACACCTGTCAGAATGGCTAAAATCAACAACATAAGAAACAACAGTTGTTGGCAAGGATGTGGAGAGAAAGGAACCTTCTTGCACTATTAATGGAAAAGCACATTGGTATAGCCACTGTGGAAAACAGTATGGAGTTTCCTCAAAAAAACTAAAAATATAACTATCCTATGATCTAGCAAAGAATAAATATTTACCCAAAGAATATAAAGAATAGACATTTACCCAAAGAATAAAAAAATACTAGTTTGAAGAGATACATGCACCTCAATATTTATAGCAGCATTATCTACAATAGGCAAAATATGGAAGGAGTCCAGATGTCTATAGACAGATGAAAGGATAAAGAAGATGTGGCGCATATATATGTGTATATATATGTATATACATATATATGTATATACATATATATATATAAATGAATATTACTCAACCATAAAAAAGAATGAACTCTTGCCATTTGCAATGACATGGATAGAGCTAGAGTGTATTATGCTAAGTAAAATAAGTCAGTCAGAGAAAGACAATACCACATGATTTCACTCATATGTGGAATTAAAGAAACAAAACAAAATGAGCAAAGAAGAAAAAGAGAGGTAGAAAGGCAGACCAAGAAACAGACTCTTAACTATAGAGAACAAACCAGAGGGAAAGGGGAGTGGTTAAATGGTGTTGGGGATTAAGAAGGGCACTTGTTGTAATGAGCACTGGGTGTTGTATGAAAGTGTTGAATCGCTATATTGTACACCTAAAACTAATATTATGCTGTACGTTAACTAATTGAAATTTAAATAAAAAGTTTAAAAAAAGATTGATATCCCTAGAAAATATTGTCTACTCTGATTGAATCAGTCCAAAATCATTAAGAAATAGAAATTCTTTCTAAGACGAACTAAGGATGGGAATGTTCAGCCCCACTGTCCTATTTTTGTCCTCTCCGCTGAAATGATTCATTATGGTTTCAAGAAAGTATTTCATAAAAGATTTTTAAAAACAGATTCATACTGGGTTGGTGTACGAATATTATACCTCCTACTGATTCTGGGCAAGAAAACAAATTTTATACAAAATTAGGTACTAGTTTCTAGATAACATTTCCCCTTCCTACACAACAGTAAAAATATAGTCACTAAAGTACTCGAAGTATAGGATAATGATTAAGAACATGGATCCTAAGGTCAGAATACCCCAGTGAAAATCAGCTCTGTCACTTACTAGCCATGTGACTTTGGGCAAGTTACCTCTTGTCACTGCCTGTCTTTCTCCACCTATAAAAAAAAAAAAAAATGGAATTGATAATAGATCTCACTCCATACGATCTCTGTGAGTATTTAATGAATTATATAAAAAGCACTTAGAACAGTGTCAGGAAGAGAATAAATCCTATGTAAGGGTATGCTGTTATGACTTTATTCAACCTTGTAATTTTACAGATGAGGAAACTGAGGCAAAAAGAAGTTAAGGAACTTGCCCAATGCCATAAATCTAGTGAATAAATGTCTGATAACTCTTAGTCCATTTGCTTTTATATGCATCATCTTGCCTTTTATATATTATCTTTTTAAAATTTTATTTATTTATTTGTTTGAAAAGGAGAAAGCTCACAAGCAGGGGGAGAGTGGCAGGCAGAGGGAGAGAAGAAGCAGGTTCCCTGCAGGGAACCTGATGCCAGGCTTAATCACAGGATCCTGGGATCATGACCTGAGCCAAAGGCAGACGCTTAACTGACTGAGCCACCCAGGTGCCCCTATATACTATTTTTTGAGCACAAAATCATTTCCATTCACTAAGAGTTAATGTTTTTTAAAAAAATTCAAAACTGAACATTACATGTGAACCAACTTTGACCACCTGAGTACATACCATACTTTAGGTAGTAAATAGTTTCAGGTATCCAGCTGAAGGACATTATGAATGACACACAAGTCAAGTCATATTTTTAAACTCTGTTAGCCAGGGGGTTAGCCAGGGTGGCTCAGTGGGTTAAGCCTCTGCATTCAGCTCAGATCATGATCTCAGGGTCCTGGGATCGAGTCCCACATCAGACTCTCTGCTCAGCCTACTTATGAGCCCCCTCTCTCTCTCTCAGTCAAATAAATAAATGATCTTTTAAAAAAAATAAATAAACTCTGTTATCCATTTATAAGGGTAATGAGGAACATGTGTTTTGTATTTCTGGGATTATAATTTCATTGCTTTGCATGAATAAAGACTATTCCTTTCTTATTTCTGTTAATTTGCTTTACAGATAGAAATCAACAGAGATACACTTAATAAAGTGTGAAAAAAAAATGGACAACTTACTATTTGTTCCAACAAAATATAAGGGAGAGAAACAGTGCATTGGCTAGGCATTCATCAAGGTGCAGTGTCAAAGTCAAGGTATGTTACAGAGAAGGATGTTACATTCAAAGGCTGCTGGCCTTGCCATATAAAACAGGACATATGAAAGCCCAATATTCCATTTAGGATATGAATTACCATCCCCTTTTCTACTCACCTCCGTCTCCCTTTTTATTTTAATGATAATGAAACTCTGAATGAGATATTACATGTCAACCTAAAGCATGTGTCTTCAGCGCCCTTGCATTTATTGCCAAATACAGCCTCCTCCACCTCAGCATATACTTTCAGTGCTTTCCTGCCTGGGAAGGTGCACAAGGACAGAGAGGACAAATCAGAGGTTGACAATAAGGCACACTGATGTAATGTATATAATATGTCACCTTGATGAGTCACCCCAGGAAGCATTAAAGGGCACAACCGACCCTGTTTTTATTACAGAATGCTTTTTAGAGGGAATTTATGTTTAGACAGAGATTAATTTCTAGATAGTCTGAATGTAAAATAGTTGACATATCACTTCTGAAGAAAGCCAATACTTGGTCCTTCCATTCTCAAGTATTTTAGTTATGCTTTGAATATATATTTTTTTCTTAGAATAACAGCTTAATTCTGTTATATAATAGTAAGTAAATTATATGATGGAATTGAATGTAAAGAATCATAAGTTAAGAAGGTTGACCTGTATATCTACAGCCTAAGAATGTATCTGAATTGACCAAAATATTCTTTAGCAACATTCAATCTCTCCTTTCATTTGCATATTCATTCATGTATTTGTAAAGCATTTATTTGGATCTCATAGTCATCATATGAGGCACTATGGATACAAAGTCCATAATTTTCCCCATGGGGCTTAATGACCAGTGAAGTAAGCATATTCAGAAAATTATAGCACATAGTTCCTGAACATAGTGAGTTCACTCAAGCATGTCTTTGAATGAATGACTACACATAAATTGTTAATACAGCCTTATATTTATATACTATTGGCATAAACATAGTGCTGAAAGAGAAGAGATTACCTATGCCCCCAGGAGTGTGAGAAGGTGATAGAGAAGGGAAGACATATGCAATGGGTTTTGAAGGATTAATAAGGAGTCAAAAGGAAAAGGTAGAACACATTTCAAATATAGGGATCAGTGTGTACAAAGGCACAGAAAATGTGACAGAGAGTGACACGTTTTGGGGCCTACTGAGAAACTCATTCATTGTTCATCTTCTCATATCATGGATATAAGAGTTGTGAGGGGAAAACATAGCCAAAGGTGTAGGTTAGAGGTGAATTTAATTTCATGAGAACGCTTTTTTAGTTTATCTCATGGTAATTATGGGATCACCAAAAAGTTCAACCAAAACTGTGACTTGTTGTTTTAGGAGAAGATATCTGGTAACAGCATACTGTCTAAAGGAAAGTCATGATAGAGTATCAGAAAGCCATTTACAAGTACAAGAGATATTCCTAGCCAAAAATGCTCAAAAGTCAAACTAAAGGAAAGCAGGACAAATGGAATATAAAAGTTGAATTCAAAGAAAAAATATATCCTTTCCCAAGAATATTATTTCAGCCTTTCAACTGAATTCATCTCTAGGACAGTGTAGCACCTGATCATGCAGTCCTATTTTAGGAATGGGGAAAAGATAGATACATTTAGGATTGCATGTAAGGAGCTTTAAGTAAGAGCACTAAGCTAGGAAGCATGAAGTGATAGCATCTGATGAAGGGAGGTAGAGAGATGCATCAGATGCAGAGATGATTGTCAGTAGGCTACCTTGGGTCTGGTAGGCACTATCAGCTCATCAGCCATTGCGAGCTGAAGTCATAGTGCAAAGACCACAAATTCTTGTCTGTACACATACAGAATCCTCTTTACCTTTCAGTTTTATTCTTGGGACATGATCAAACTGGAAGGTGTTCATTGTAAAAATGAATGTGGAGGATTAAATGGTGGTCCCCCAAAAGATATATCTACCATAAACCTGTAAATATAACCTTTTTTGGAAAAAGTATCTTTGCAGATGTAAATTAAGAATCTCAAGACCAGATCATCCTGCATTAAGGTGGGCACTAAATCCAAAGACAACTGACCTTAGAAGAAGAGGAAAGAAGACACACAGAGAGAACTTGTGAAGAAGGCAGGATCTGGAGAGATGCATTTACAAGCCAAGGAATGCCAAGGATTTCCAGCAGCTACCAGAAGCTAAGAGAGATATACAGAACAGACTTTTCCTCAGAGCCCCCAGAAGTAATTGTTGGAGGGGGTAATAGAGAAAACATGACCACTGGTTGACTCCTGATGTGGATCTGGGCAGAGGTCCTCTCCCATGTCCTTAGAATATATAGCTCAGCCAACTGTTCCCTAGTGGGAGCCATTCCAAGGACATGACCTTGAGATAGTAAGGTTTTGTTGAGACCATCTGGACAGTATATGTGCCTGGACCTAGTTAAGGCCTGTATATAAAATTTTAAGATTCTGGTGGGCAGGTATAGAGATCTATTTTCTCTTTTATTCACTCAAGACAAGCCTCATAAGTAAGTTCCTTTGCTTTAATTAAAACTGCCATCTATCAATCTGAAGTGATCTGTCTCTTTCTTCAGTCTCTCCTTGCCCTCTATGCTAGGGGGCCATTTCAATAGGAACCACCTCTGCCAATGCCTTCATTTCAGACTTCTGGCCTCCAGAACTGAGAAATAATAAATTTCTGTTGTTTTAGGTAACCCATTTTGCACTAATTTTTTACAGCAGGCACAGAAAACCAACACAGTGGTCTTGTTCTAATGATTTAGTTAGCATTCTCCACTTGGGAAATCATAGGTATACTCAGCATTTGGAGTATTCAAATCTGCATCTAACTCAGTTGTTCTAAAATACAACTGCAAATTTTTTTTAAAGATTTTATTTATTTATTTGACAGAGATCACAAGTAGGCAGAGAGGCAGGCAGAGAAAGAGAAGGGGAAGCAGACTCCCTGCTGAGCGGAGAGCCCAATGCAGGGCTCGAACCCAGGACCCTGGGATCATGACCTGAGCCGAAAGCAGAGGCTTTAACCCACTGAGCCACCCAGGTGCCCCACAACTGCAGATTTTAATTTGATAATATAACTAAAAGACCAAATAAAAGATGAATATTTTAAATGCTACTTTAAAAAAATTTTTTCTATATGTACATTAGAAAATGTTGCCATGGGTCCATTTTGATTTCCTAGACATTCTGGTAAAATTGATTCAGTCTCTAACGAAAGAGAGACAGAAATGAGAACAAACTCTTAGTCCCATCAGTGCCTGAGCTACCCAAAGCAGACCCCTTTGTGACAAGGTTGCCCTCAATTTTACTTTTACATTTATAATGACTCTCATTACCCTTTCCACTCGTGACATTCCTATTTGCCACTAATTGACCAAATTAATCAGTGGGACGGGAAATAATCGCTCACTAGCTGTCAAGCAAACCTTGTCACTTTGTGACTTCCAAGGGCTCAAAGCCATTCAATTCAATTAGCTTCAGTGTTTCATACACAGCACTATACAGCCAGTTGGAAAATTCTTACATGTTTAGTTCTTTCTTTATTCCCCCATTAGACAATGACACATCTTAACAAATATGCTAAAAATACATACAGAACCAACAATGGTAAAAGTGCTGCTTTTGAAGGATTCAATATCATCTGCTTCAAAATTATCTGTTATAAAAGTTCTATCTTTTCTGAGTGCCCTTTCAATGTCTGGAGGAAAAACCAGATTTTCTGGTTGTCCAAAAAGATCAGTAGCTAATTACAGCTAATTACAGTCAACTTTCACCTATCTTTGCTAATGGAAGGAAGCACTGATGCAGGCAATTCCCAAATGGCAAATCTTCCATTCGATTTCAGCAAGTAAAACACAAAAGACATTTAAACTTCAAGGATTTTCTCACAGTTCTTTGAGAAAACTCCTGATCAAGTCAGGGGTTGACTTTTAGATTGTCTGGTGGTAACACAGTTATATTACTACAACCGACCCACTGGCCCTACCATAAAACTATACTTAGACTGAAATTCAGATGCGATTCACATCCTTTAGCAAGTACGGGCTGAGAAATAAATGGAAGGAGCTCAAAGAGCTCATGTCACCAGGTCATAAAGCTTGTAAGTCGCACTTGCACAACCAATATTAATTAATAACAACAACAACCGTAATAACAACTCCTGTTACTGACTACCTATTATAGGCCAGATATATTACCTTCATTATCTATAATCCCGGTAACAATCCTGAAAAGGTTTTATCATCGTCATATTACAAACAAGGAATTGAGTCTTGAGGTTATGTGACTGCTCTACCCAAATAGCAAGTAACCAAGGTTAGTTTCAAATTGGATCTGACTACAGAACTTAGACTCTTTCCACATGGCTGTTTAAATAAAACAAGTAGACAGTATTTATTGGACATTCTTAAATTCTTCTGTTACAATTATACATACCCGGTTCATGTACTAATTAAATCACTTTATAAGCCTAGATACTTAACTAATAAAAGTATACTAATGTCTTTCTAAATAATATCATAATTTATTATATAACAGAAGAAGCTTAAGGGTTTAATTACTGTAATTTTAAAAGAATCCAGTTAAATGTTGTTTTATTTAGAAAGCATATGACATTAAAAGGTAAGTGAAAGGTCCATCATGTCAGTGAACAGACAGTGAAAGACTCATTGTATCAAGACTCTAGTATCAAAACGTGTGATAATTTTGCTCATACATTAATTTTACCAGGTACTTGGTTGAGTTCTCTGCCAAAATTCTCACCAATCAAGTTTAATTCATGTGTTCTGTGTAAATAATTGTTTTCTAGAAGTGAAATGAATTTTTTAACATTTAAAAGGGAGTATGCTAGAAGAAAGATAAATATAGGAATCCTCAATAAGCAGAAATTATACTTCTGCAAAATGAAAATTGTAATGAAGACATATTATAAATGTTTTCTCATATTCCTCAATAAGTTTATTATCCTTGAACAATACTGACTCAACTAATTTCATGTTATGATGGTGGTGATTAAATTATCAGTAAAATCCATTTCTATCTACACTTACAGATTGAGTCAAGTAGTATATTAAGGGCTGGAACACAGAAATAATTAGTAGTCTCTGACCACATTTTAATGGAAGAGACACACATATACACAAATAATTATACCCAAAAGTATACCTTTTGTTGATAGTACCACCATTCACAATGTCCCCTAAAACAGGAATCTGAAGTCCTCCTTAATTCCTCATGCTCTGAAATCTCTACTTTCAGTCATTTTCAAGGTTTTGATAACTTTATTTTGTTTTGGGTTTTTTTTTTAATTTTTTTTTTTTAATTCTAACCCCTCCTCTCCATCCCCACTCTTTGGCCAGGCCCTTATCATTTGTCAACCAGATTTTTATAACAGCATCCTATCCAATCTTCCACATTTCTGACATATGGTTGATCCTCATAATTTTTCCCATAGAATTATCTGTCTAAATTGAAAGTCCGACCACGTGACTCTCATGCTCTCAATTAATGAATGTTTTTGTGATACAGGATAGGATTTAATGGCAAAAGAAGTTCAAATCTTTTATGTATTAAATATATGATCTTGGGAGTTACATATCCTCTTTGAGCCTTGTTCTTGATATGTAAATGGTCAATAATAATATCTTGGCAACCTCAGGACTAAATGAGAATATTATAAATAAAACAAAAGGCATGTAGTAATAACTCAACAAAAAAATCAGTATTTCACATTCATAATCATTATTTAGCACTGCATACACAAGCCCTCCATGGCATGGCCTTGATATAACTCTACAGTCTTACCTTCAACATCTCTCTGCCTTGTATTTTATGCTCTAATAACATAAAAACATTTTATCGGGGGCACCTGGGTGGCTCAGTGACCTTCGGCTCGGGTCATGAAATCAGGATCCTGGGATCAAGACCCACATCAGGCTCTCTGCTCAGCAGGGAGCCTGCTTCCCCACCCCCGTCCACAGCCTGTCTCTGCCTACTTGTGATCTCTCTCTCTCTCCGTCAAATAAATAAATAAAATCTTAAAAAAAAAATTATCACCTGAAAATGCCATATCATCATGGCTCTACCTATTCTAATAGCTCCATTTGAAATATTCTTTCCTCTGGGGAAAGCAATCAACAGAAAGCCACCTCACCTGCAATCAGAACTTTTCTGAAGCAACATATATCTGGTGTCTAAGGTAGGCAGGAGTATAAAAGCCCAGCCATTTTGGTCTCAATTCTGTCAGACCCAAATATCCATAAAATTGGGTGGACCCAGAATCAGTACACTGTAAGGTAGAAAGGTTACCTCTGTACCAAATCCAACCATGGCAAGAGGGCACAAGCAGTCACCCAAGTCACATCCCAAAGTTGCATCAGTGCCCCTCCTTCAGCTCATACTTAAGGCCATATAGAGGTCCCATATGAGCTAAAGGAGGGAGGAAAAAAACCAAATCTTCACATGACAATTGGCCAAGTATGTGATGGAAAGCGAAAAACAGATGATGATTTTATTCCAGTCATCCTTATGGATAGCCTTAAGGAATAATGGAGAAAGAACATCTTCCAATGCTTAGAAAAGAAAGTGATATTATATGTATATATGTCTGGTCAGACAGGCTGTGTGGAAAAGAAAATGGGTCAGTGCTAATATATATGTAGATTCTGGGCAATGGCCAATGGTCTAAATGTCTGATCAGGGACACAGAAGAAAGAAATAGAAGATATGTTAGTGGTATATGGAAGTAGAAATAAAACATAAAGATTTTTTGTATCACATTTTAATGTCTAGCAGAAAGCACATTAAATAACCAAGACTACAACTCATCTCATTGAAATCAGACAACCAGCAGCAGCAGCAACCCCAGAACTTGCACAAGGGTAAATGACGGGAATAACCATAGTGGAAGAAATGGAGGGTGTACATGAGTCTAACATCATAGACCTCCACTTCCTACGACTACTCTAGCTGTTGTCATCTCTGAATGCCCAACCTACCAACCATACAAATCAATGCTATATCCTAATATGACACTGTTAAAACTTAAGAGCATTAGCTGGCCCATGGTAGACAGTTGACTATATTGGGCCTTTTCCATCCTGAAAGGGCTAGTGGTTAGCACTCATAGGGACAGACAACTCTTATGAGTATGGTTTTGCCTTTTGTGCTCATTGAGCCTCAGCCACCACCATTATCTGAATGTTTATAGAATCCCCGAGTCCCAGGCATGGAATACCAAGATAGTATCTAGCAGTGGATTCACTGCACAATGAAGGCAATGTAAAAGTAGACTCAATATCATGAGATCTACTGCTCAAATTATGCATTGCACCACCCAGAAGCAGTTGGCCTCATACTGTATTAGAAGTGTCTATTGAAAATGTGCCTGAAGTGCCAGCTTGGAAGCAATACTCTGTAGGAATTAGGTGGCCAGGATACAGTATAAACACTGAATTAGAGAATTTCAATATGGTTCTTTCTAATAGAAAGAACACATGAGTCAGGGAAATAAGGAATGGAAGCAGGAGTGGTCTCAATTATCATCACCCCTAATGACGCACTGAAGGACTTTCCCTACCCATAACTCTGGGTTAGAAGTCCTGGTTCCCAGAGGAGCACACTCTTGCCAAGGGACACACCATGGATCCCACTGAACTACATGTCATATTTGTCCCTGGGCACTCTGGATTTCTTGTATTCAAAGATCAAAGAAGAAAAGTCAACACTGGGGCAGGGACATTTGATTTTAAGTCCATATGGAGGTCCCATAGAACACCAGCAGAATATAGTGCTTCTTGGTCAACTAATCTTCAATAAAGCAGGAAATAATATTCAATGGAAAAAAGAAAGTCTCTTCAACAAATGGTGTTGGAAAAATTGGACAGCCACATGCAGAAGAATGAAACTAGAGCACTTTCTTACACAAAAAACTCAAAGTGAATGAAAGATCTAAATGTAAGACAGGAATCCATCAAAGTCCTAGAGGAGAACATAGGCAGCAACCACTCTGATCTCAGCTACAGCAACTTCTTGCTAGACATGTCTCCAAAGGCAAGGGAAACAAAAGAAAAATTGAACTATCAAGACTTCATCAAGATTAAAAAGCTTTTGCACAGCAAAGGAAATAGTAGACAAAACTGAAAAACCTACCAAATGGAAGAAGATATTTGCAAATATCTTATCAGATAAAGGGCTAGTATCCAAAATCTATGAAAAACTTATTGAACTCAACACCCAAAGAACAAAAAATCCAGGTAAGAAATGTGCAGAAGACATGAACAGACATTTCTCCAAAGAAGACATAAAAATGGCCAACAGATATATGAAAAAATGCTCAATATCACTTGGCATCAGGGAAATACAAGTCAGAACCCAATGAGATACCACCTCACACCAGTCAGAATGGCTAAAATTAACAACTCAAGAAACAATGGATGCTGGCAAGGATGCAGAGGAAGGTGAACCATCTTACACTGTTGGTGGGAATGCAAACTGGAAAACACTACAGAGGATCCTCAAAAAGTTAAAAACAGAGCTACCCTATGACCCAGCAATTGCACTATTAGGTATTTATCCAAAGGACACAAACATAGTGATTCAAAGGGGCACAAGCATCCCAATGTTTTTAGCTGAAATGTCCACAATAGCCAAATTATGGAAAAAGCCCAGATGTCCTTCAACGGACAGATAAAAAAGATGTGGTATGTATGTATACACACACACTCACACATACACACACACAATGGAATATTACTCCATCAAAATGAAATCTTGCCATTTGCAATGACATGGATGGAACTAGAGGGAATTATGCTAAGTGAAATAAATCTGTCAGAGAAAGACAAATATATTATTTCACTCATATGTGGAATTTAAGAAACAAAACAGATGAACATAGGGGAAGGGAAGGAAAAATAAAACAAAAGCAGAGAGGGAGACAAGCCATAAGAGACTCTTAACTATAGGAAACAACCAAGGTTGCTGGAGGGGAGATGGCTGGGGAGATGGGGTAACTGGGTGATGGGCATTAAGGAGGGCACTTGATGGAATAAGCACTGGGTGTTTTATGAAACTGATGGATCACTAAATTCTACCTCTGAAACCAATAATACACTATCTGTTAATTAAATTGAATTTGAATTTTAAAAAATTTTTAAACAAAAATAAATTAAGAAAAGAATACTTACAACAACAATAAAAGAATATAGTACTCTTTTCACACACTGAGTGAAGTAAAGAATATAAATCAAACCCAAGTGTTCCACTCCATTCACTTAGGATGCCCAACTAGAACTATGAATGTCTAACAGCCCTGACCTTAGAGGGTTGTAATTACCAGGGGTTCAGGCCTATCAGGAATGAGGGCTAAGATTACTCGACAAACTAAAACACCAAGACCTACAGAGGCGATGGCTGAGGTTGGGATGAATTTAGAATAGATTGTGGACAAGGGAGATAGTGAATACCACTCACAGCCCTGAAATGAACCGTAGCTATGGGGCTGTATTTCTTCACATCTACCTCCCTCTCCTAGGTCTTCCCCCCAGAAGGAGAGGCAACAGGAGCCATGAAGGAACTTCTCCCTGAACCATAGATGTAGACATGGTACTGTGAAAAGGGTAAACTTAGGCAACTATGGGGTATGCCACTCAGATATCCCTTCTGGAGAGAATCTGCCCTGTGTACAGTAGCAACAGTAGCAAGTTAGTGTACAGCCTCTAGCTGCTGCACCTTAGGGATCTACCACAGCACTCATTCCAAAGCCCCACTCTCTCTGGGACCCTTCCAGACAATGACTGAAGCACTGTGGGTGACTGAGGCCAGGAGTACTGGAGTCTGACCCATTTCAGTCTCCCATGAGGGCTCTAGGACTCTTCCAACAAGTAACTTTTCTAGAGCGGGCCAAGACATCGCAGAGCAGCTCTGCAGTTTGGCTTCTCCTACTCTACCCTCCTCTCCTCCTACTTTCCTTTCACAAGTATTAGGCTGGCATCAAGCTAAATGACTTTCCACTACCACTTCTGCTTCCTTGCCTCTTTATCCATCACAAGCATTTCCCTCAGAGAATCCCTCGCACATGCAATTCTATCTTGACATCTGCTTCCTGGAAGACTCAACAAGTACAATCAATTTTATCTATTTCTCATTTCTGAGTCTTTCAATATGCTGTTTTTCTGCCAAATATCCATCCTCCCTTCACCTGGCTGGCCTCAGCTTTGGCCTCTTTGACCACAGACAACAGATACCAGCTCAGGCATCACATACCCTGGCAAACCTTCCCTGACCTCTCCACCACCACCAAAATCTATGTTGGATGATCCTACTAAGGCTTCCACAGCACAACGTACACTCTCATGGAGTCCTCATCCCTCTGATTTGTATTTTTTTTTTCCCTTTGGTCTGCATCCCTCCTCAAACTATAAACATCAGGATGGAAGGTCAGTATCTATTTCTTCAGTACTGTATACCTAGTACCCTCTACAATGCTTCACAATAGTTGACATTTTTTAAATACCTAATAAGTATTTCTTAAATGAATAACTACCCACAAGGCAAGAGAATGAAAATCATGGAAACCAGTCAAAGGAAAACCCAGGGAGGAAGGGTGGAGATAGAACTTAGGATAATTCCACTAAATGAAAAACACTCTTTAGACATTTTTAAAAGGTACCCTGCAGTTTCAGAAGTGGGAAGAGTGGAAAATCTTAAGGGCTCTGACCCAGCTCAGACACAAATCCTCAGAACATTGGATTCTACCCATGACATTATTTTTATTAGCAATGTGGTCAATTCTTGCCTACCTGGGGATGAGGATATCATTGCACTTTAGAAGTAACCAAAGCCAGATGATGCAAGATACAATAACTCCCTAGAGTCACAGCTTTATTTTGGCCAATGATAAGAACCAGTCTAAGTAGGTTATGGCACGAACTTAAATGCACAAAGATTTGCACCTCTTACTTAGGAAAGAGAAATTAAAACAGAAGATCCTCTAAGAAGTAGCTCCGCAATTAATGTGAACTACAGGATACATTAAGAAGAAGAAGAAGAAGAAGAAGAAGAAGAAGAAGAAGAAGAAGAAGAAGAAGCAGCAGCTTCTCAAGACCTCTTCTTTCACCTCCCAACTTGCTGGACTTTCTTACACCTCTTCTTGTCAACTTGAATCCAGATGCTAAGTTTTATATGCCAGATTCCATACCTATTTCTAAACACTATGGGATTTAGTAACTCTGAGTTCTTTCCTTTAGTACCAAGGTTATGTATTCTTCTGTGTTTAGGACCGTTTTCTGTTCCAGCTATTTCTCTGTCCATCTTTACCTTGAGTGAAGACTCTCCACTCTATCCCAAAGGAAACCCAATCCTCATCCTCATAAATAGACTATTTTATTTGGGGCAAAGAAAAATCATCATTGTAATAATATTTATTTAAAAATGTATCATCCAGATGCCATTAAAATTACATTCATTTTTCTGAGTTAAAAAGAATTACATGCATGAGTACATAGTAAAGTCTATTAAATCAACATTGGTTCGAAGGTAGTTATTATGAAGTCATCAGAAACTAATGTCACTTCAATTAGACATCAAAAGTTGACATGCCCAAGAATTTATCTTATGTAGCAAATTTTGGTCTTAACGTATCACTTTCAAAAAGCCTTAAATTCTCAGAGGGACATTTGTTGAAAGGATAAAGCATGCCTGAAATGTAGTACATTTTCCAACAGTGTTCTTTCTTACTTACTGACCCATCCTCCCTCCCCAGCAAGGAGGCCGTGCAGTTTGGCCAGTAGGCTATACAACCTATGGAATGAAGCAGGCTGCAGAAGCGCTACTTAAGCACAGCTGTAGCCCCTCCATGCAGACAGCAAGATCTAAAAAGTGCCTAACTAGGTTTTCAAACACAGATTATTTTAGGGGGTGGACAATGCAAGGGTATCTGGGGCTGAGGTGGAGAACCAGGAACGAAATAGCAGGTTTAAAAGGACAAGTAAGAGGAGGACCAGAAAAAAATATTACAGACAATAAATTACAACCCACAGCCCAACCCAGATGTTGGCTTATGGCACTCTAGTAGCCACTGCAGGGAGAGTTTAGTGAACTACATTAAACATGTGTGCATTTCATTTTATTTAATGTTTAAGCTCTTTAATTCTTTGTGTCTATGAAAAGTCACAGTCAGAAAATCCAGATGGACTATATTAATCAGAGCACATAATTTTAGTGGTAGACGTGCTTATTCCCAAAGCCTGGATATATTCCTAGAGTCTTCGCAATGCCTCGTTGTCTCGAGGTAAGAAATATGGTTGGCTCTGCAGCATTTGTTAATTTATGTAAGAAGGAAAATGAATCACATATAAACATATGGAAATATCCAAATGCCAATTTTTTTAGGTTAGCTCCTTGCGTCCTCATTTTCCTTTTAACCTGGGATTTATGCTATCAATTTTTAATGTTAAACAGAATCCTCACTTATACTTAGTTTTCAAATGTGTCTATGTATATATGTGTGTGTGTATAAATTTAAAAGATATATATGTGTGCATGTATATAAATATATATAAATATATATTTATATATATATATTTTAGACTAAGTAAAATTAGTGTTTTCTTTGGATAGAAAACTGACAAAGAATGGGAAATCCTTACTTCAGGATATTACAGTTAAGGGTTATGAACATTTAAGCAGGAGTTACTGCCATCCAGAGGCAGAAAGCCATAAACTGCCATATCCTATTACAGTTTAACCAAAAAGGAAGTAAGCCAAGAAAAATGTATACATTGTTGCAGTTTTGCCTATTAAATCATCAAAGAATGGGAAAATAATACTTATAATCAAGTGTCATTGGGTCTGTGGTCCTTCTGTCTTCATAAGTGCTGGAATATATTTAGCATTCATCAAAGCTAGTCATGGCGAAAGAGAATGCAGCTTTCTGTGTACAAGGCTAACCATTTCCACAGACTCCTCAAAGTGCAAAAGTATGAAACTTCTTGAAAATGAACTCTTCTACATGTTTTTGAAAGTATATTTTTCTTGTTTTGAACTTATATGATATCTCAGTGAAGACACTAAAAATTAATGTCTCCAGTGGGTGATGAAAGCAGTTCATTACCCTTCAGCATGGATAAAATATAGTATTTCCTGGCTATGAAAAGCCTATTAGGACACTAATATCCATCATTTGAATGTGAGATTCCAAAAATTTTTCAAAATGTATAAGGTAAATAATTTTAGTACAAATTAGTAAGTAAAATCCTAAAAGATTTTACATAGCTGAAAAGTGCTGGGGTTACTCTGAGGGAGTTCCTTATTATATAGATTCTGACTTAGAGAGAAAATGATATGTTATTTTTCTAGTACTCCATCATTTGATATTACTGACTATATAAGGGTCAGTTTTCACAGCTGTTCCATAGCCCAAATTCTCTCAATCAATGAATAAACAAATATATTAATTCTAGAGTATTACTGCTTATTTACATTTTGTTGAAGATCCAAATTCAAAACTTACATCAATTTGGGGTTTTAACACAGGAAGAAATAGTGATTCCAAACTACATTTGCTCTCCCCAGGCACTTTACATACCCATGACAGGTATAGATATAACTTTTTTGAATACTTTTTAAGATTTTGAATACATACACATGTACACACACAGAGAAAGACTATTAAAAATACAATCCTTCTGTTAACCAAGGCTACTTCAATTTTCTAACCAATTTATATTACTCAAAGGATTTCAGGGTCCGACCATTTTAAATCAAATAAAATAACTGACAATTAAATAAGAAAATATTATTAAATAATAACTTTCATTCCATCAAAAATTTTTGTATACGTTAGAATGTTTTCTAGAAGCCCACATTCAAATGTGCCAAAGGGGAGGGTGGATGAAGAAGACTTCACCCCTTAGCAGTATAAATAGTTTTGACTTTCAGAAAAACCCCAAAACTACATTCTGTAGTGTCTTGTGCTTTGATCCTGTCTGAAAACCCTATTCCACTTTTTGTTTGTGAGTATCTTTCCATTAGATCTCTTGCATGTACAGGGTTATCAGTGCCCTCTACTGGTTTTCAGCCTGAAGTTAGAAAAACAAAAAACAAAAAAACAAAAAACAACAAAAAAAAAAGGGGGGGAAAGAAGAAGAAAAATGAAAAATGAATGGAAACAGTCTTTCAAATCCTGGGAAATTGCACTCTATCTAAAATTTAAAAAAAAAGATTCACTTATGTTGATGTTTTTTGTTCACTTGTCTTAATTAACTCTTTATATCAAAGATCACAACTGTTGTGAAGTGGGTTGTTTCTGAGGAATTCCAAATCATTAAGACTTAATTCTTAATTCAGATCCAAATAAGGAGGTAGCAACACAGAATAAAGGAGGAAAAAACTGAAAATAGATTGAAAACACTTAATTTATTTTTATATATACATAAACTATTTGTAAATGACATAGGATAAGGTTTGGTAATACATACATACTAAACCACTAACAATAATCTTTGAAAATAAGTGGTATCAGAGATAAAGATTAAAGGGGAGTATTTTCACTCCTTCCTTACTATACACATTGTTTAAAATTTTATCAAAGGGATTTGATCCTGAATCCCTGTACTCCTCACTTCTTCTCCAACTACCATTCTCCCATTGGGCCACAAGCAGCCTTCATTAGTCTGCTAACTTCTTTCCCTGCATCCCTTTTGATCTCCCTATAGTCAGTCTCATATAGAAGTTAGAGTAGTCCTTCTTAAATATGACTTATGTTATGCCTTTCCCCCACCAAATCCAACTTATGGCTTGCCACCATATTTTTTAAAAATAATCAGTTTTGTTCTCCAATTTTTCCAGAAGCTTAAAAAAAAAATCCTGGCACATAGTAAGTGTTTAATGAATAGTGAATGCAAAAATAAGAATGTACTATGAAATTTTTAAAAAGAAAAATAATTCAACTTGGACAATAGATGAAAACCAGCTACTAACAGTTTGACTTGAGTGAATTCATTTGACCTCTTTGGATCTTATTTGTCATATGGACTAAATAATGACCCAAGGTATAAAGTTTTAATGGTTTGAGGTCTCCAGTTTTTTGCACCTTAACACACACACACACACACACACACACACATGCACACAGAAGCAGACATCTTATTATAGGAGGAATCCTATCTTAGACTGTTTTTTGATGACATTCCACTAAACAAGTGATAGAACTCTGAAGAATATAGGTGACATTGCATGCTTGCTATATGCCAGTACTATGATACACATTAACAAGCTGATTTAGAACTTCAGCTATATTCACTTATTTATACTTCAAACAACCATTGGTGTAGGTGCCATTATTATTTTTAATTTCAGATGGGGGAAATGAGACACAGAATGATTAAATATTGTTCCTATAGTCATAGTTAGCAAGTGATATATTTGGGATGTAAACTCTCTCTGGTTGCATCACCCAAAGCCACTCCAGACCAGTGATAGTCACCAAAGGAATGCCAGGTACTGACAGGCTTTGTCTAACCAGCATCCATTCTTAGGTTAGAAATAAACACATCCTCCATTGATTCACAGAGGAGATGTATGGGTATTTGTATAAAATGGGGTTCTGTTAGAAATGAAAAAGAGGGGAATGGATTCTATGTGGACAAACAATAGTGTTTCTTACAAAATAAAGACTTGTTAACAACATAAATGTCTACCACTAACAGAGAGAGAGTGAAGTAAATGATTCCATATCACAAAGGTAAAATATGATGAAGCCACTAAAAATGAGGACAACACTGAACAATAAGAGAAATGCAGAGATACAGAAATGCAGAGAGGAAAATCAGAAAGCACTATAATTATAATTATGCAAAATTGTACATGCATATGAACAAGACGAAGAAAAATTGTGTGTGTTTAGTTTTTTTTATTTTTAGATTTCCATTATTCCTGATTTATTATTGTTTGTTAGCAAAGAAAAAGAAAACCAGTAATCAACACCAATTTTCCTAAAAACCTACTCTAGACAAATGATCTAAATATAATATAGCCTGAGCAATAGCCCAACGAAAACTATAAAGAATGTTTATCACATAATGAAAATATTGATCCTCATGAAAAGCACACGATTTGTTATATTCCCCTTTATTACCTTCCCTACCATCATTTCCTTAGAGTGAAATATTTCCTTTAATACATCTCATTCCTCAATTCTAGAACCTGTCTCTCATTACACAATTACCTTAAAATTTAATTCATAACTTTTTCCCTGGTTAAAACCATCCAACAGAGTTTATTCCTTAATTCTACACCTTAATAGCAAGTTAGTGTATGAGATATTTCACAGTCATGTAGTTTATCATTAGTGAAGTACTAAGAAATCTCAAACATTATATAGCAACTATAATTGGAGAAGAACTCTATAGGTAACATGTTCTGTTTTGGGAAGAGGAGGGGGAAGTGTGTTTGTTATATAGAGTGGATGGGTAAGATTATTTTCCTGGAAATCTACCCACAAATTGTAAAATTTTAAGTTTGAAAAAATTAAAATCATATGATCTTGCTGTACTTTGTTAAACTATATGTGTATGTAGATATATGCACACATGTGCTGTGTACGCACCAGGTTATAAATGTTTTTATTTTTGTTTATGTGTATGTGTTCTATAAATAGATCTAACTGAATTATAATTAATTCAGCTTGGTGCTTTCTTGTTGTTTTCTTCCCTGATATGTTTAAAACTCAAAATACAATCAGAAATGTCTGATAGTATCTATACACTGATTGGGATGCAATTTGAATCATATCTATACTAGACTAATATTTGCAACTGTATAATATTTGGCTAAAAGGATTCTTTACATTTCAATATTGTTTGCCACAAAATGGTAAGAGGGTCAGAGAATACTCAGCTGAATTGGAAAGAAAAATTATCCTAACTAGAAAAGGCAAGAGTTCACATCAATTTCAACCATTTGCAAAACAAGCTTGATAAAATTAGCTATAAACAGAACAAAAATGTATATTTAGGAAAAAATTATTATGAAAACAACTTATGATATTATATAATATTATAGATAATATTTATAAAATTGCAGAAGCAGTAAATTTAAGTCCTATGATAGGAAATAAAACTTTAAATCAATAAGAGAAACAAACAACAGAATTGGACTCCCAAAGATTTTAGATCACAGACAACCAGTTGCATAACATAAAATCAATATATTAAAAATATTTTTTAAAACCAAAAATCTTGGAACACCTGAGTGGTTCAGTCAGTTAAGCATCTGTCTTCAGCTCAGGTCATGATCCAGGGGGTTCTGGGATCAAGTCCTGTATTGTGCTCCCTGATCAGCAGGAAGCCTGCTTCTTCTTCTGCCTGCCACTCCCTTCCTGCCTGTGCTCTCTCTTTCTCTCTCTCTCTGACAAATAAATAAATAAATAAAATCTTTAAAAACACAGTAAAGCCTTAATGTACTATTTCTTCTCCTTCTGCCTGCCACTCCCTTCCTGCCTGTGCTCTGTCTTTCTATCTCTCTCTCTCTGACAAATAAATAAATAAAATCTTTAAAAACAAACACAGTAAAGCCTTAAGGTACTATTCAGAATCAAACACAGTAAAGCCTTAAGGTGCTATTTAGAATCCTGTTGAGGTTAAAGAAAAACAAAGAAACAAACGAACAAAATCTAAAGAAAGAAAATATATAATCACTGAAATTAAAAATTTAGTGGATAGATTACACAGTGGACTACATACAGCTGAGAAGTAATGATTTGGCACTCAATCTAAGACTAATCCAGAAAACTGCAGAGATAAAAAGGTGTAAAATTTGAATAATAAGTTAATAGACATGAAGGAAAGAACATCATGTCTAACTGAGGTAATAGAAATACAGAATAGAATAAACTGGGGGATAGACTATATACCAAAAGCCTGTAACTAAGAATTCAGGTTCAAGAATCCAAATCATAAACATGATAAAGAAAAATTCTACACTTGGGCAAATTAGAGTGATATCACAAGATTCCAAAACAAAAAGACGAGGTTTTTAAAGCAGCTAGAGAGAAAAGACATATTACTGCAAAAAGTATTAATTAAATCGATGCTATAATTTTTAACAGAAAAAAACAGAACCAAGGACCACAGAAACATCTTCAAGAATAGGAGAAAATAAACACTTCATTCAATTAACATCTCTGAAGATTTACCTCCAACAGATCTTCTCTAAATTAAGTTGTAAAGAAGTATTTCAGGAAAATTGAAAATTATTCAAGAATGAATAAGAAACAAGAAAGGATGGAGCAAATAAACATATAAAAGTTGACAAGATGGGGGCATCTGCATGGCTCTGACAGTTAAGCGGCTGCCTTTGGCTCAGGTCATTACCCCAGAGTCCCAGGATCAAGCCCCACATTGGGCTCCCTGCTCAATGGGAGTCTGCCTCTCCCTCTGCCCTTTACCCCACTTGTGCACTCCCTCTCTTTCTCTTTCAAATAAATAAATGTAATCTTTTAAAAAATAGACAAGATGGAAAAATATTGACCATATAAAATAATAATAATAACTAATTATGGAGTCCAAACAAAGATGGAATTAATACTTGGAACAAAAATATATACAAGATAATGGGGTTCAATAAACTGTAAGTGTTTAGATATATTATTCATGTGTAGAGTAGGGAAAATTATTAACTTCAGACACTGTCAACACATACATACATATATTATAAGTTATACAATTTAAAGGCAAGCACTTTAGTAGATTGACTGCATGACAGAATGATTGATGGACTCTAATTTCTCATACCTCCCTGAATCCATAACTTTGGTTCCAGTGGAACCACCTTTCTCAGGCATACTTGCCTCAGTCTCAGTAGACCGGCCCAAAACCCTGCCCATACCCACATCTGACCCATGTTTTGCAGGGCCTCAGTTTCAAGGGTAGAGGCAACAGGTCTCATTTCAGAAGCAGACCAGAGCACACTTAGTTAAAACATGTCCCATTCAGGCCAGGGACCAAACACTGCCCACAAAAGACAAAGACAGCCTCTGCAAATGACTGGCCTGAAGAATAAAGTGATAAGGACACTCATCACAGCAACACACTGAGACACTCCCTAAAGCATCAGGGCCTGGGAACAGGACTCTACACTGCAGGGCACTACAGGACAACTTCTTCATAAAGCCACTACCCTCAAGAACAGGAGATGTAGGGCGCCTGTGTGGCTCAATGGGTTAAAGCCTCTGCCTTCAGCTCAGGTCATGGTCTCAGGGTCCTGGGATTTTGAGGCCCGCATCAGGCTCTCTGCTCAGCAGGGAGCCTGCTTCCTCCTCTCTCTCTGACTGCCTCTCTTTCTACTTGTGATCTCTTTCTCTGTCAAATAAATAAATAAAATCTTAAAAAAAAAAAAAAAAAAGAACAGGAGATGTAGCTGACTTTCCTAATACCAAAAAGCAGGCACAGAGACTTGGACAAAATGAGAAGACAGAGAAATTTGTCCCAAATGAAAGAATAGAACAAGGTTATACCCAGAGAACTAAGTGAAACAGATAACATGGCTGATAAAGAATTTAAAGTAATAATGATGAAGATACTCACTAGACTGAAAAAAGAGTGGAAAACATCAGTGAGACTCAACACAGAAACAAGGAACAACACCATGCAAAGGACTCAATAGGCAAAATTAGAAACATGCTTGATGGAAAGAGGAGCAGGAAAGAAAAAGCAGAGGAATGAATTAATGACCTAGAAGACAGAAAATGGAAAGTAATCAAGCTGAACAAAAGAGATAAAAAGAATTATGCAAATGAGAATAAACTTAGTGAACTCAATGACTCCATCAAACATAATAATTCACATTATAGAAGTCCCAGAAGGAGAGAAAGAGGAACAGAAAATTTATTTGAAGAGATTATAGCTGAAAACTTCCCTAATCTGGGGAAGAAAACAGATATCCAGATCCAGGAGGCAGATAATCCTGAACAAAATCAACAAAAGTAGATCCACCAACACATATTATAATTAAATGGCAAATTATAGTCATGAAGAAAAAATTTTAAAAGCATCAAGACAAGAGGACAATTACATAAAAGGGAAAGGAAATCCCATAAGGCTCTAAAGGGATTTTTCTGCAGAAACTTTCAAAGCCATTTCAAGGGAGGGGCATGATGAAATCAAAATGTGAAGAGGAAAAATCTGCAGCCAAGAATACTCTGTCCAGCAGGTAATTATGCAAAATAGGAGAAGAGATAAAGAGATACTCAGACCAAAAAAAAAAAAAAAAAAAAAAGTTCCCCAGACAAACAAACACTAAAGAAGTTCATGATCACTAAACCAGGCCTTCAAGAACTATTAAACAGAACTCTTTGAGGGGAAAGACCAAAACTGACAGTATGAAGATAGAAAAAAACAAAAAAACAGTAAAAATCAATAATTTTATAAAATATCAGTCAAGGAACTCACAAAATAAAAGGATGCAAAATGACACCATATCCCCAAAACATGGGGAGGAAAAGAGTAAAGAGTAGATTAAAAAAACAAGACCCAGGGCACATGAGTGGTTCAGCTGGCATGTCTGATTTGTGATTTTGGCTCAGATCATGATCTCATGGGCCATGGAATTGAGCCCCACATTGTGCTCAGGCTCCATGCTCAACAGGGAGTTTGCTTGAGATTCTCTCTCCCACTCCTTCTGCCCGTCCCCCACACTCATGCACACTCTGTCTCTCAAAATAAATAGATCCTAAAAAAAAAAAAAAAAAGACCCATCTATGCTGCTTACAAGAGACCCATTTAATGGGTAAAGACACCTGCAGATTGAAGGTGAGGGGACTGAGAAAAATTTATCATGTAAATGGATGCCAAAAGAAAGCCAGAAGAGAAATACTTCCATTGGGCAAAACAGACTTTAAAACAAAGCCTGTAACAAAAGACAAAGAAGGACACTATACAATCATTAAGGGAACAATCCAACAAGAAGATATAACAATTGCAAATATTTATGCACCCAACATGGGAGCACCCAAATATATAAAACAGTTAATAACAAACATAAAGGAACTAATTAATGGTAATACAATAAGAGTAAAGGACTTTAACACCTCACTTACATTTATAGATCAATCTATAGAAATCCGTTGCATATCTATACACCAATAATGAATCAGCAGAAAGAGAAATTAAGAAAACAATCCCATTTACAATTGCACAAAAATAAGATGCTGAGGAATAAATTTAACTAAAGAGGTGAAAGACCTATATTCTGAAAACTATAAAACACTGATGTAAGAAATTAAAGACAACACAAAGAAATGGAAAGACATGTACTGGAAGAACAAATACGTTAAAATGTCTATACTACCCGGGGCACCTGGGTGGCTCAGTGGGTTAAGCCTCTGCCTTTAGCTCAGGTCATGATCTCCGGGTCCTGGGATCGAGCCCTGCATCGGGCTCTCTGCTCGGCAGTGGGCCTGCTTCTCCCTCTCTCTGCCTGCCTCTCTGCCTACTTGTGATCTCTCTCTCTGTGTGTTAAATAAATAAATAAAATCTTTAAAAAAAAAAAATGTCTATACTACCCAAGCAATCTACACATTCAATGCAATCCCTATCAAAATACCACTGGCATTTTTCACAGAGCTAGAACAAACAATCCTAAAATTTGTATGGAATCACAAAAGACCCCACATAGCCAAAGCAATCTTGACAAAGAAAAACAAAACTGGAAGTCACAATTCTGGACTTCAAGTTTTATTACAAAGCCAAAGTCATCAAAACAGTATGGTACTGGCACAAAAATAGACATATATATCAATGGAACAGAATAGAAAACCCAGAAATGGACCAGAATTATATGGTTGATTAATCTTCAACAAAGGAAAGGGAAGAATATCCAATGGGAAAAATACAGTCTCTTCAACAATGCTTTTGGGAAAACTGGACAACAACATGCAGAAGAGTGAAACTGGACCACTATCTTACACCATACACAAAAATAAACTCAAAATGGATGAAAGACCTAAAGGTGAGACCTGAAGCCATAAGAATCCTAGAAGAGAGCACAGGCAGTAACTTCTCTGACACTGGGTGTAGCAACTTCTTTCCAGATATGTCTCCTGAGGCAAGAGAAACGAAAGCAAAAATAAACTATTAGGACTTCATCAAAATGCAAAGCTCCTGGACTGCCTGGGTGGCTCAGTCATTAGGCGTCTCCCTTCAGATCAGGTCATGATCCCAGGGTCCTGGGATCAAGCCCCACATCAGGCTCCCTGCTCCGTGGGAAGCCTGCTTCTCTCTCTCCCACTCCCCTGTTTGTGTTCCCTCTGTCACTGTGTCTTTGTCAAATAATAAATAAAATCTTTAAATATATATATATAAAGCTCCTGCACAGCAAAGGAAAGAATCATATGTATATCTGATTTATATGTATATGTGTTTATGTGTATATGATAATGGCACGTGGATGATCATATAACCAATGGAAAAGAAGAAAAAGTCCAATAATATACTTATGTATATATGCATACTTGATATACAATAGCTCCAGAACTGCATATCAGTAGAGAAAGGGATAAATGATCAGTAAATAGTGCGAGGACAATTGGTTCTGCTTAAGAAATTAGATCTTGGGGCGCCTGGGTGGCTCAGTTGGTTAGGCAACTGCCTTCAGCTCATGTCATGATTCTGGAGTCCCCGGATCAAGTCCCACATCGGGCTCCCTGCTCAGCAGGGAGTCTGTTTCTCCCACTGACCTCTCTCCTCTCATGCTCTCTCTCTCTCAAATAAATAAATAAAATCTTAAAAAAAATTTAAAAAAAGAAATTAGGTCTCAATGTTTACCTTATGCAAAATTAAATTCCAAAGTTATTAAATAACTATATGGGAAAAGCAAAATGATATTTTTTGAAGTAATGTAGGAAATCTTTTTGATTTTAGAGTAAGAAAGGAAATTCTTAAAAGAAAATTAAAGTCCCATCCTTATGTTTATTGCAGCATTATTTATAATAGTCGTGATATGGAAGCTATCAAAGTACCCACCAATAGATGAATAAAGAACATATATATGTAAGAATAGATAGAGATAGAGAAAACAAGAATGGAATATTACTCAGCCATGAAAAATAATGAGCGCTGGCCACTTGGAAACCATGAATGGAGGTAAAGGGATAAGCTAAGTTAAATAAGTCCGACAGAGAAAGACAAATATCATATGATTTCACTCCTATGGAATTTAAGAAACAAAACAAACAAAGGAAAAGGAGGCAAAAAAGTCTTAAGTACAGAGAACAAACTGGTGGTTGCCAGGTCAGACAAGAGGGATTAAGAGGTACAAACTTCCAGTTACAAAAATAAATAAATAAATAAGTCATATAGATGAAAATTACAGCACAGGGAATATAATCAACAAGACTGCAATGTTTGGTGACAGGTGGTGACTCTACTTATTATGGTATGCACTGAATAACGTATAGAATCACTGAATCATTACATTGTACACCTGAAATTAATGCAACACTGTATGTTAATTATACTTTAATAAAAAAAAAAGAAAAGGCAAATAACTTTAAATGAGCTCTCAATAGGAAAACAAAGTCTAAGACTAGGCAATTCACAGAAGATGAAAACAAAGGATACATTCATATGAAAAGATCCTCAGCCAGTGACAAGGAGAAACGAATAAAAATCACACGGACGAATCACTTCACAGTCAGATTTACAAAACTGAATTGAAAAAGGAATCCAACAATACAGAGGGACATATGGAATGACAGGAAGTGTGAATGTACACCAAAGCAAGTATTTAGGAAGTTTATTTGTAACTATCTCCTAAATTTAAAGATGAACACCCCTTACCACTGGTCATTCTACTCCTAGCAAACTTTAAGATATGTACAAAGAAAACTAGGATATAAATGTTTCAAAAATATCCAATAAATGGATTCAACAACAATACCTACCAAGTAGAGGATGGATTAATAATTTGTTACATTCTAGAGCATACTACAATATATAATTAAAAAGAGATGAAAAAGAACTCCTGTTTCAACATGGATAAATCTCACAGAAACAATGGCGCAAATTCCAGAAGGATATCACCAGTAGTTTTATCAATGTCTAATTTATATAATGTTTTAAAATATTTAATTTAAAGAAATAGGATATATTGTTCAGGAGTAAGTTGGCATGCAGTAAAACAAAAAAATACATGGAAAGATAATAAAAAATTCAGATGGTGGCCATTTCTGCTAAAGAAAGAGAACAATATGAGTAGAAATGGGCCAAGAACAAAATGGGCTTCATTATATTTGTAATGTTTTATCTCATAATCTATTTTATGTATATATTTATTGCATTAGTTTTGGCATCTTTTTACATCAAAATGTTTTCATTTAAAAAACAGAAGTAGGGGCACCTGGGTGGCTCAGTGGGTTAAAGCCTCTACCTTCGGCTCAGGTCATGGTCCCAGGGTCCTGGGATCAAGCCCCACATCGGGCTCCCTGATCAATGGGGAGCCTGCTTCCTCCTCTCTCTCTCTTTCTGCCTGCCTCTCTGCCTACTTGTAATCTGTCCGTCAAACAAATAAATAAAATTTTAAAAATAAAATAAAATAATAAATAAATTAATTAATTAATTAAAAAAAAAAAAACAGAAGTAGGGGGTGCCCAGATGGCTCAGTCAGTTAAGCATCCAACTTTGCTTTTAGCTTAGGTCATGATCTCAGGGTTGTGAGATCATGCCCCTTGTTGGGCTCTGTACTGAGCCTGCTTAGGATTTCTCTCTCTCCCTCCTCCACTTCCCTGACCCTCTCTTAAAATTTTTTAATTTTTAAAAATTAAAAGAGTATATAATCTAGAATCAATGTGTGAATCCCACCTCCATCATTACTACATTTCTTTGAACCAGTTAATTAACCTACTTGAGCCTCACGATCTGATAGAAAAATAGTTACAATAATACCTACCTTACAGATATATGATAACAATTAATGACTACTGTTAACATTTGTAAAGCACTTAGCTTTAATGCCAAATACAGAAATCACTCAATAAATGGGACCTGTCATTACCTGTATGTGCCTCATCCCCTAGGGAATTATCTCTTGAGTCTGTTTATTATGGAATCATTTTTATATTGTAGTGCAGTCAGGGTTTTCTCAAAAAGGACATACTAGTTACCATAAAGTTTCTGGCACATTTAACACCTTGTCAATCATGCCGTGTGAAAAAAATAGTTACTTTGGGTACTAAATGTTGCACCACATTTAAGCAGACTACTGAACTGACATTTAGTTAATTTATGAACAAGTAAACAAAATTATCAAAAAATCTCACTTCTTTGCTAATTGCAAAATAAGCAGCTCTCTGGTCAAGAACTAATTCTAGACTAGCGTTTAAGCAAAGTAGGTAAATGAGCTATTCATAGAGCCTAAGAGGTTTTTAATAACTTTCATTTTCTCCAATAAAGAATGTGTTGCTCTCAGGAGTACTTAAGCTTTTTATGAACAGACAACTTGGAGTTTTTTATTACACTGTGTTTCCTATAGAAAAGAGAATATAAATATACCCTCTAGAGATAAGCAAGTCAACAAAGGATATTGTTTCTGCTCTTTCGACCCAATTTAGTTCCCAAAAATATCTCACCAAGAAAAAGAAAAATCCTTTCACATGCTTTATCTGTATATGGTTCATCAAGTTTATGGTATTTTTGCCATTAAATTTTATTTTTACTTAAAAAAGAAAAAAGTGTTATTTTATTTTATTTTATTTATTTATTTGACAGAGAGAGGGAGATCACAAGTAGGCAGAGAGGCAGGCAGAGAGAGGGGAAGCAGCCTCCCCCTGAGCAGAGAGCCCAATGCAGGGCTCCTCCTAGGACCCTGAGATCATGACCTGAGCTGAAGGCAGAGGCTTAACCCACTGAGCCACCCAGGCACCCGAAAAAAGTATTTTTTAATATTAGCATGCCAACTACCATGATATTCTATCTATCCTTATCCTATCTAATTAAAAACAAATCTAAAACATTGGTGGGAAAAAATATTTTTAATGAAAATGACCCCTTGATTCACCACTGTAAAGTCAAACTCCATAAGCAAAAACAGACTCTTGTCGGCTGGTTAGCAAACTACATTACTATTATTTGCAAAAGTCTATTTTCATCTTATCTCTTTCAAATCCACAGAAAATAATGAATAAAAATCCTCAAACAACCATAAATGTTATATAGAAATTCTTAATAATTAGTTTTGATCTTAATATTTGTCTCTCCCCTTCACCTTTTCAGTGTTTTGCTTCATGAGTGAAAACGAGACTTTCTGTCCTGAAACTGTTAGTCCTGTTAGAATATGAAATCAAACAGACTATTATTAGAGGTGGGGAAAATGTAACTTGTGATTATACTGACCAAAATGAAAAAAAAATGTCATCTCAGGCTAGGTCCTCTAACACACACATCCCAAATGGGAATAAGACATGAATTTGTCCCACCTCACTTCCCCTATTTTTGGTCCTGAGCTAGAATATCTCTTGTTTCAAGGCTGCATGAGTTCCCTTTCAGCCTAATGAATCTTCTATCTTAATAAAGCAGAGATATAATAAGCAAATGCACTTTAAAAAAAAAAAAGAAAGCAGGGATCATTACATTAATATTAGACAGAATACAGACAAAGGTATTAAATGATAAGTAGGATGCATTATGTTGAAGGCTATAAATCATAATGAAGAATAAATAAGTCAATATCTATAAACTACAAACACAGCAACAATTTACATAAAGAGGCAACTACAGGAGATAGAAGAAATGTAGTGAAACACTAATTACGAATTATCTTAAATATCTCTCTCATTTTAAGACAGATTTAGTAGACTGAGTCAGCAAAGATAGAGGAGACTTTAAAACCCCAAATGCATAAAATAAAAATTAAAAAAAATAAGGTATATTATAGGAAAATACTGTAAACTACTACTTTGACAGAAGATAGGTTATTTTCAAGTGAACATAGATCATTCATAAAAATTTACTACATATAATCCCCCCACACACACACAGACACAAGTTAATAGATTTTTAAAAACTGGAGCTAGCTTAAAAATTTTAAAGTTGGGGCACCTGGATGGCTTAGTTGGTTAGGGTAGGACTCTTGATTTTTAGCTCAGGTCGTGATCTCAGGGCCAAGGGATCAAGTCTCATGTGGGGTTCCATGCTCAGCAGGGAGTCTGCTGGAGACTCTCCTTCTTCTCCCCCCCCCCTTCCCCCTCTCTCTTTCTCTCTTTAAAGTAAATAAGTAAATCTTAAAAAAAAAAACTAAACAGTAAAAACTGTATTCTCTAACATATACAATAAAAGCAGGAAATAATAAAAATTTTAAAGTCCCTTCTACTTGTAATTTTTAAAAGTGGTATTAAAATCTGTTGTTTCCTGTGTTATTCTGACAGGTGTGAGGTGGTATCTCCTTGTAGTTTTTTTTATTTGTATTTTCCTGATAATAAGTGATGTTGAGCATCTTTTCGTGTGTCTGTTGACTATCTGTATGTCTTCTTTGGAAAAATTTCTATTCATTGTTCTGCCCATTTCTCAGTGGATTATTTGTTTTTTGAGTGTTAAATTTCATAAGTTCTTTATAGGTTCCAGATACTAACCCTTTATCAGACATGTCATTTGCAAATAACATCTCTCATTATGAAGAGTTTTTTTTTTTTTGGTTGATTGTTTCCTTTGCTGTGCAAAAGCTTTTTATTTTGATGAGGTCCCAATAGTTTATTTTTGCCTCTTTTCCCTTTCCTCAGATGTGTCTAGTAAGAAGTTGCTATAGTACATGTCAAAAAGGTTGCTGTCTATGTTTTCCTCTAGGATTTTGATGGTTTCCTATCTCATATTCAGGTCATTCATCTATTTTGAATTTATTTTTATGTATGGTCTAAGAAAGTGATCAAATTTCATTCTTTTGCATGTACCTATCCAGTCTTCCCAGCAGCATTTGACAAGTCTATCTTTTTTCCATTGGATATTCTTTCATGCTTTGTTGACCATATAGTTGTGGGTGCATTTCTGGGTTTTCTATTCTGTTCTGTTGAGCTATGTGTCTGTTTCTGTATCAGTGCTATACCGTCTTGATCACTACAACCTCATAATATAACTTGAAGTCAGAATTGTGATGCCTCCAGCTTTGTTTTTTTGTCAAGATTGCTTTGGCTATTTAGGGTCTTTTGCGGTTCCATACAAATTTTAGGATCATTTGTTCTAGCTCTGTGAAAAATGCCAGTGGTATTTTGATAGGAATTGCATTGAATGTGTACATTGCTTTGGGTAGTATACACATTTTCACAAGATTTGCTCTTCCAATCTGTGAGCTAAGCAAAATAAATTAGAGAAGAATAAATACCATATGATTTCACTCATATGTGGAATTTAAGAAACAAAACAGATGAACAAAGAGGGAAAAAAAGAGAGAGAAATCATAAAACAGACTCCCAACTACAGGGGACAAAGTGAGGGTTGCTGAAGGGGAAGTGGGCAGGGGGATGGGTTAAATGGATGAGGGGTATTAAGGAGTGCAATTGATATGATGAGCACTGGGTGTAATATGCAAGTGATGAATCCCACTAAATTTTACTCCTGAAACTAATATTACACTGTATGTTAACTAACTGGAATTTAAATAAAACCTCAAAACAAAAATAAATAAAATGAAATATAAAGAGACTTTCCCATTAAAATAAATAACCAATTTTTAAAAATAAAAAATATAAATGACATTAATTGGATCAAAAGGAAAAAATACAAAATGAAATTACACAATTTCTAGAAAATATTGACAATGAAATGGCTTAAATATATTGAATACTGTTAAAGCAGTGCTCAGAGAAAAGAATGAAATACTTATGTTAATAATAAAGAATGCATCTCAAAATGATAAAAAAAGACCAACAAATAAACCAACAAAATAAACCATAAGAGAACAAAATGAATAGGTTTAAAAGTCAAAAGATAATAAAATAGAAAAAATAAAAGGAACAGAAGTTATAAACTACCAACCAACCTAAAATTGGATCTGTTCTTCACACAGGATAAATTCCAGCTGACTTAGAAGTGTGAATGTGAAATAATTATAACTACACAAGTTCTAGAAGAAAAAAAAATGAATGTATCTCTTTAAAATTGATTGGAAAAAATTTTCTAAGTATACTTTGAAATCCAAGAGCCATTGAAAATAGACAATAAATTTTATTATATAAAACAAATACTATTATTAAATAAAAGCAAAAGCTAAATGATCAGTGACAAATTGGAGAAAAAGTATAATTTATAAAAAAGAGATTATATCCCCAATACATAAAGGACTCCTAAAATTTGAGAAGAGAAAATAACCTGTTTAACAAATGGTATGGGCGGTACACAGTTTTCTAGTTCTGCATTTAAGGAGCTTAGACATTGCCACTCTATCCTAACAAGTTGAAGAGTCTGAAAATTCAACAACTTTTCTTGGATTTGTAGGTAAGATGAGGTCATAGGAAAAACCATTTCACTTCAATGCTGGAAAGACAGACAAAACAGTGGAGACAAAAATAGGGAGATAGACAAAAACAGGGAGAAACAGGTTACTGGAGCAGAAACTCTTGAATGGAAACTGCTGTGGGCTCCAGTGCCAGAGTGGAAACACTTGAGCTAAAACTGATGAGTTGGTGGAGGTTCTGTGTAGACGACTCTGAGAGTTCAAAACTCCGGAGGGATCCTATAATAGTTGGACTCTCACACTATTGTGAGATTTACCTTTAGGACTTGAATTGATTCCTATATCAACATCAGAGAAAAATCACCCCTGGCTCTCTGCAGGGGGAAGGGAAAATAAACCATTTTGAAATTGGCCAAAACACCCTTAACAGAACCAGCCCTCAAGAGAACTACTTAACCAGAGCCTACCCTGACCTAGGGAAAGGAAATACCCAATTCCAACCACTCTATCTTTCCCATGAGAATAGGCAAATACACAATCAGCCCACTCTGGCCATCCTCTTCTACCTAAAGGGGAAGAAGAAAACTGAGAAACACTTGTGAAGTTCACAATTCAGCCTCATGCTCACTGAAAGACTGAGACCTAATCATAGGACTGTATTAGCCTCACTATTACACATTTACCCTCCCCCACACATTACTACCATATTATTAAGGCCTTTTTTTACAAAAGTTCCTTTTACCCTGTCATTATGTCTATCAGGCAAACATTACAAAGTATATCAAAAGGCAACATAATTTGAAGAGACAGAGCAAACATCAGAACCAGACACTGCAGGAATATTGAAATTACCAGATCAAGAATTTAAAACAACTATGATAATATGCTAAGCACTCTAATGGATAAAGTAGACCACATGTAAGAACAGATGGTCAATATAAGCAGAGAGCTTGATATCCTAAGAAAGGAACAAACAGAAATGCTAGGCGTAAAAAGAACAAAACAAAACACCGTAACAGTGATGACTTTTGATGGGGTATTAAGTAGACTGAACGTGGTAGGGAAAAAGGATGTCCAAGTTAGAAGCTGTATCAGTAGCACCCTCAAAAACTGAGGAAAAAAAAAAAAAAGACTGGAAAAAAAAAACAAACAGAATATTCAAGCACTGACAGATCAAACCCAGACAGGAAACACGAGAGGAGAAAAAAAAACAAAGAAACAGAAGAAATATTTGAAACAACAGTGACTAAGAATTTAACCAAATTAATGTCAGATACCAAACCACAGAACCAGGGAGCTTAGAAAACACAAAGCAGCATGAAAAACAAACAAACAAAAAATACTCAGTCATATTATTTTCAGACTATGAAAAATAAAGAAAAAATCCTGAGAGAAGGCAGAGAGGGGGGAAAAGAACACCTTACCTATAGAAAAACAAAGATAAAAATTATATCTGACTTCTCAGAAACCATCATGCAAGCAAGAAGAAAGTAAAGTAATATATTTAAAGTAATGAGAGAGGGGTGCCTGGGTGGTTCAGTCAGTTAAGCATCTGCCTTCAGTTCAGGTCATGATCCCAGAATTCTGGAATCAAGCTCTGAGGAGGGCTTCTTGCTTGGCGGAGAACCTGCTTCTCCCTCTCCCTCTGCCTGCCGCTCCCCTTGCTTGTGTTTTCTCTCTCTTTGTCAAATAAATAAATTTTTTAAAATGATAATAAAAATAAAAAATAAATTGATGAGAGAAAGAAAACACCAATATAGGATTCTGTTCTCCATGAAATTATCCCTCAAAAGTGAAGAAGAATTAAAGATTCTCTCAAACATGGTGAAGTTTGTAAACCTGGCGATTCACAGACCTGTACCCCTGGGAATAAAAATATATTATATGTTTATTAAAAAAAAAAAAGATTCTCTCAAACAAAAGTTGAGGGAATTTGTTACAAGAAGAACAGCCGTGCAAGAAATGTGAAATTCTTTAGAGAGAAGGAAAATACTATAGGTCAGAAACTTGGATCTTCAGAAATAAAGGAAGAGCAGCAAATAAGGAATTAGTGAGGGTAAAATGAAAACATATTTTTGTTACTCTTAATTGAAATGATAGCAGTTTATTCAAAATAATATGAACAATGTATTTGATTGTGTATGCATGTGTGTGTGTGTGTCTATGTACATGCATCTATGCTTGTGTATAAGGGAAATGAATGAGAGCAATGATGTAAGGCATGAGAGAAAGCAATTAGAATTATTTTGCTATTGTAAGGTACTCACATTACCAGTGAAGTGATACAGGGTTTCTTGAAAAGGGACTTAGGCTACCTGTAAATATATACTGCAAAATCTAGGGCAACCACAAAAAAAAAAAAAGCATAACAGATATCCTAAGAAAGGAGAAAAAATATATAAAATTTTCAAATAAAACCACAAAAGATAGTAAAAGAGCAGAAAACAAAGATAGAAACAAAGGATAAGGGCAACAAATAAAAAATAATTAAAATATGGTAGCTATTAACTCAACTAACTATTCTGAATCTCAGTGGGCTAAATACACCAGTTAAAAATAAATAAATAAACACACACACACACACACACACACACACCCATTAGAAGACAGAGATTGTTAGAGTGGATCAAAAAACAAGACCCAGGGCACCTGGGTGGCTCAGTGGGTTAGGCTGCTGCCTTCGGCTCAGGTCATGATCTCAGGGTCCTGGGATCGAGTCCCGCGTCGGGCTCTCTGCTCGGCAGAGAGCCTGCTTCCCTTCCTCTCTCTCTGCCTGCCTCTCTGCCTACCTCTCTCTGTCAAGTAAATAAATAAAATCTTAAAAAAAAAAAAGACCCAACTATATGTTCTCTACAAGAAATATACTTAAACACAAAAACACATATAGATTAAAATAAAATGGATGGAGAAAAATATAACATGCTAACCCTAATCCAAAAAAAGCAGGAGTTTTGTCTGCTTTCTTTTTGAAATATTAATTTCAGACAAAGCAATCTGCAAAGCAAGGAATATTGGGGCATTACATAATGATAAAGGAGCTGATTCTCCAGGAAAACTTAACAATCCTCCACATGTATGCCCCTAACAGCAGAATGTCAAACTGCATAAAGCAAAAAACAAAGGAACAGCAAGGAGAAACAGATAAATCCACTGTAATAGTTGGAGACTTCAACACTACTCCATTAGAAATGGACAAATCCAGCAGGCAAAAAATCTCTAAGGCCGTAGTTGAACTCAATGACATCATGAATGAACTAGATATAATACACATCTATAGACTACTTAACAAACAACAGCAGACATGCATTTTTTTTTCCAAACCCGTTTGGAACATTCACCAAGATAGACCACATTTTAACACGTAACCTTAAAACATAAAACACACCTTAACAAATTGAGGAGATTATAAATCATACAATGTCTGCTTTCAGACTAAAATGGAATTAAACTAAAAATCAATAACAGAAAGATAACTGGAAAATGCCAAAATATATGAAGACTAAACAACATATATCCAAATAACACATGGGTCAAAGAAGAAATCGCAAAAGACATTTAAAACATTTTGAACTAAATAAAAATTAAAACAAATCAAAATTTAGTATGCAGCAAAACTAATACTTACAGAGAAATTTATACATAGAATACATATTAGACACCTAAAATCAGTTATCCAAGTTCCCACTTTAGGAAATTAAATCTCAAGTAACCAGAAGAAATTTAACAAGATTTAGAGCAGAAACCAATAAAATTTAAAACAGGAAATCAACAAAACCAAAATTTGTGTTTTTTTTAAGATTTTATTTATTTATTTGACAGAGATCACAAGTAGGCAGAGAGGCAGGCAGAGAGAGAAAAAGGAAGGAAAGCAGGCTCCCCGCTGAGCAGAGAGCCCAATGTGGGGCTCGATCCCAGGACCCTGGGATAATGACCCGAGCCAAAGGCAGAGGCTTTAACCCACTGAGCCACCCAGGTGCCCCCAAAATTTGTTTCTTTAAAAATATCAGTAAGTTAATAAGCTTCTAGTTAGGCTAAGAAAAAAGAGAGAGGATATAAATTAGAAAGTACATCAGAAATGAAAGAGGGGACATCATTACAGATCTTATGACAGATCTGAGACATTAAAATGACAGATAACAAAGGAACACTATGAACAACTCTATGTCCACAAATTCAATAGCCTAGTTGAAATGGACAAATTCCTTGAAAGATACAATCCGTCAAAACTCAAAAAGGACCAGAATATCTGAATATGCTATATTTAAAGAAATTTAATTAATAGTTAAGATCTTCCCCAAACAGAAAGTACCAGGCCCTAAATGATGATGATACCCTTTAATATATAACACTAAAGACATGATCCATGAGAGAAATAATTGATAATATGGGAATATTACCTAGTGCTAAAAAGAAATGACCTATCAAGTCATGAAAAGACAAAGAGGAAACTTAAATACTTATTACTAAGAAAAAAAGCCAATCTGCAAAGACTATTGTATGACTCCAACTATATGACATCCTAGAAAAGGCAAATTATGGAGACAACAACAACAACAAAATCACTGCTTGCCAGAAGGAGAGAGATAACTGGCAGAGCACAGAAGATTTTTAGGGCAGTGAAAATACTCTGTATAATGATGGATAGATGTCATTATACATTTTACAACTCTATAGAATATGTAACACAAAGAGTAAACCCTAAAGTAAACGATGGATTTGGGTGATAATGATGTGTCAATTTAGGTCCACAGTTGGCAAAATTGTACCATTCCAGTGAGTGATGTTGATAATAGAAGGGGCAGAAAGTATGTGAAAAATCTCTCTACCTCCGTCTCAACTTTGTTGTAAACCTAAAATGCTAGGGAGGAGAAATTTATATATATATATATATATATATATATTTATTTATTTATGGCGCTAATTCACTGGAAAAGAAAAAATATGTAAAAGGATCCGCAACCTCACTTATGAGAATGACCTATACATAAGACTATTCCCTGTAGCATTATTAGCTATAGCAAAAACTAGGAACAACTTAAACATCCATTAGCAAGATATCAGTTGAATAAACTATGGTACATCAACACAATGACCTGGTATGCAATATAAAAAGAAGGAAAAATTGTAATTAATAAGCAGTGATCTCCAGGCTATCTCACTAATGAAAAAGCAACCCACAGAACATCAATGTACTTCCAGAGCCAAAATCTGTTTTTGTTATCTATTCCTACAGAAAATATTGCCCCCAAATTTAGTGGCTTACAGTAACAAATATCTCACAGTTTCTAAGTCAGGAATCTGGGCACAGCTTAGACTGTCTGGCTCACAGTCTCTCACAAGGCTGCAATCAAGGTGTTGGCAGTCATCTCAAGGCTTGGCTGAAGGACCATCCACTTCCAAATTCACTCATATTGTTGACAGGCCTTAGATCTTTGTTGGCCGTTGGCTAGTGACGTCACTACTGTGACACATGGACTTCTTTCCATAAGACAGCTCATAAAATGGCAGCTGGATTTGCTCAGAGCTAATAAGCTCTCTTTTATGAAACAAGGAGGTGTATGAGTCTGTGTGTGTTTGTATGTGCATGTTTATGTGTATAGAATTAGAAAATAACCATTTTGTAACCCCAAATAAGCAAATGGATTGAGGCAACAATTGCTAATAGACATTAAATCACTTGGAATTTTAAAATGGAAGGATCAAGCTGACTGCACATGAAACCAATGATCAAACTTAGCTTCATAAAGGTGAACAACCAGACATTATATTTCTCATAACATACTGGATATATTTTTTGCACAATAAAATAATATGAAATAAAATGAAATGATTTAACTACCAGTTTATATAAAATACAGGGATGGAGCAGCAAGACAAAAGACAGAACAAAGCAATCAGCATAATGCAGAATATGGAATTTTTTTAAAAGTCAGAAGACCCATTTTCTCTCCCCAAAATTCACGGGCATGAAAAAAGGGGACTGCAGTAGGGAAATCTTATAGAATAAAATAATTTTAAGACAAATACAAAAGACAATGTGTCATCCTTATTAGAATTCTAAATTAAATATATTACTGCCAAATTTTTAAACATTCAGGAGAAATTTAAACACTCACTATGTGAAGTATCAATTCTGTTAAGTGAGATAATGGAGTGGTACTTATATACATAAAGAATTATTCTCATTCATTAGAGATAGGTAAAATAACATGATGTCTAGAACTTGCCTTAACATAATCCAGGGCAGGGCGGGGAAGCACGGGGGACAGGAAAAACAAAACATCTTTTTGTTTAACCATGAAGTAATTCTTTTTCTCATCTATTTCTTTTGTAAAACTGCCAAGTAAAACATTTGAAATCTTCATATATCTGCCTTTCCTAATTTTTAATGGCACAGAGTTTCAGAACTGATGAAAAACACTGCTTAGAATGTTGGGTCAAACAACTAAGGAGAAATATTTATAGATTGCAAAATGTATTAATCAGAATAGGTTAGATTGTGAAGAAACAAACATCCTTAAAATCTCAGTGACTTAATAACAAATGCTTTTTTGCTATTTTATATGTCTAGTAAGAACCAGTGTGTGCAGGGTTTTGACAATTCCATGTAGGACAACTGACCTCAGTTGCCACAGGGGTGAAAGGAGTAGCCTAGACACACATGTTATCGTGTTTTTATTTGAAAAATTACACAGATCACTGCTATATCTAGCCTACTGGCCAGAATACATTATGTGTCTCAAACCCAACTGATGGAGATGCTGGGAAATAAAGTGTTCTTGTGTATCCAATAAGAATAAATTAAAACAAAACCTTTAAAATACATGTTTACTCCAGTTACAATCTCCCTCCTACTGTAAAACCAATATTGAGACACCCCTTATGAACTCTGAAATGGAGCAAATAAACTTCATCTATAAAATCAACACTCTTGTGGTTCTAAATAGATACACAAGAACCCTACAGACACTCACCAGGTCTGCAAACATTAGGAAGCTCATCCCAACATTGTCCCAGATTTTACATTTATATTGTTTCTCTTTGAGGACTGTATTTTGTATTTGTTGAGTATCTATATAAGAAAAAGAGAGAGAGAGATCATTGAAAAATGATGAGTGGGCACATCTTTGTCTCGCTCTAACAAAGACCTTGATGGAGACTTGGCAAAAAAAAAAAAAAAAAAAAAAAAAAAAAAAAAAACCCACCTGGACCATTTGCTGAAATGCCTTCCCACCCACAAATTATTCATTCATTCAACAACTGCATGTGTCAGGCACTGTTCTAGACCCTGGAGGTAAAATGAACAAAAAGAAATGCCATTCATCCAATGGCATTACTCTATCTGCTTAAACTCATACTTAAAGACACATACTTCAGGGGTTTTCTATGTCTACAGATTGTCTGATGGTAAGATGAAGCAGATAACAGGGTAAGATCAACTCTTATAGATAAAAGGATTTTCTACAGAGGAATACAAATTTATACTCTGAAGAATTCAGGAAAGTGTTATGTATATTATTATAGCTATACCACGAAGTCAGATGTCCCAACCTGCTTTCCTAATTAAAGAAAATTAAGGTTTCTCTACACCACTCATTTTTTTCTGAATGTAACTCCTTATCAAAATGTTCTACTGTCAAACCAGTTAGCTTGTATTTTGTACCTATAACGGAAAAGCATAAATCAAAATGTGTTAAACCATTTGATAACCATGTGGTACCTTAATAGGTAGGCTCTCATTTCTAAGTAGCCTTTCAGAACTCTTGAAAGAGCCTCTCTTTTTCCCTTGAAGAATATTGTTTTTGTTAAGCATATTATTAACAGCCAAAGGGCTTAATGTTTAATCTTACATGCTGTTAATGTAATAAAGGGGAAATTAAGCAATTTATGTGACTAGCTGTGTATGGGGAAAATAGGTAGCCCTTTGTTGATGTAATAAGTAAGACATGGGACTTCAAGGATTTACTTAATAACATTACTTTCCACACTGAAAAGAAATAAACAGCATAACCATTCCTGGGGTACTTTGTAATTATGACAAATCATATGGAAAGATAAATGGGAATATATTTCCCTTTCAGAAGGGCAACTGCTGTGTCTATTCTGAGTTGTTCATAGGTTGAGTTTCCAATGGTGGTTGATTCCTGGCCCCTCTTTCCTCTACCCCTCCCCTTGTTTTGATATGTCAGAAGGTATCCTAAAAAGGAGTGGGGGAAATTATGTTATTTTGCTACTTGATAGCTGTTCTAATAAAAAACTCTGGACACTGCACCTTTTGGAGAAAATAAGATGGAGGGATTTATAGTAGATTCAATATTTCTCCTGTCACTTCAGATATATTCAACATTTATAGTTATGTTAACTCAACAAGTTCTTGTTTTTAAGCTCTGGATTATGTTTAAGGATGGATCATGTTTGAGAAATAAAATCCTTTAATGGTTCCCTTTTGGTCTTTCTTTTTATCTCTATACCCATTTTATAATAGTTGTGAATGTATACACATATATAGAGATTTTTAACCATGTGAAATCACTATTTTTTAGGTAAAAAATGATCAAATATATACATGGAAGTCATCAGATGATTACGTTTTATATGAAAAAATGTGGAAATAAACAGGAGTAAGTGAATATAGAACTCCTTAAAATATTGTTAAACAGTAAGTTCTTAATCAACGTTATTTGAATAAGTGGGGAAATCATATAATTATCTAGGGATGCCTGGGTGGCTCAGTCAGTTAAGTGCATGCCTTTGGCTCAGGTCATGATCCCAAGGTTCTGGGATCAAGTCCCACATCGGGTTCCTTGCTCAGTGGGGAGACTCCTTCTCCCTCTGCCTGCCACTCCCCTTGCCTGTGCTCACTCACACTCTCTTGCTAACAAAGAAATAAAGTCTTTAAAATAAATAAATAAAATAAAATAATCTAATAGATGAAAGCCAATCCAAATTTAGTAAATGAATTGAGTAATCCAAATTATTTTTGAAATACTAAGCAACATCTATATTATATGGACAAAATAATCACCTATATTTCCTGTGCTGTCCAATTTATATTTTATGATCTCAAACTTGCAATGTCCTACAAGTCCAAAAAACAACAAGTTCACTACTGCAAATTCCAAAGCTGACTACTTTTCTTTAGCTGTTTCCAGTGGGGAAAGTAAAATTATAATAGAAATCTTTTCTTCATTGAAATTCTAAATTATCCCCCCCAAATAGGAAAATCAGCCTGCAAAGCAAAATGAAATGATTTACTACTATATAATAATCTTTAAACCTACCGATCATGTCAGCCTGCATTTTTAAGCCAAGGTTGACTATTATTTTTCTAAAACATAATATAAAAACTGGTGTTACATAAGTTTTATGAAGGAACTTGACATTTAGGGAGGGAGAGTGACTTGTTTTAAGATTCTACTAGCAGTTAACTTTATATTCCTAGTCTCCTCTTTCCAAGAGATAATTTCTCTTCATGATGCTTCACAAGATAGATAGACTTCTGCAAATTGAACAGGAAAAACAAAGTTCTTTGATGCTTTCAGTTTTAGATGAAGGCTAGAAAATCTTAGCTTATTCTCTAAATTTCCATTTTCAAGCTGCTACATTACATTCTTTTATCCCTTTTTGCTTTATTTTTTTAGCATTGGGCAACATTCATCAAGAAAAGAAGCTTAGACATCCTTGTGCATCTACTTAATTAGTTATTTCCTTTAAAGCAGAAGTTATATGGATGAGTGATTTGTAATGTTTCTAAATGCACCTTTTTTTAAAAAAAAGCAGTAAGATGAATTTTAAGGAAGGATCTTGAGGCCACTTGTTTCATCTACTGTTCCAATAAAACTCTTTCGTGTGAGCGGAAAAGTGGCCATTGCACATAATTTCTCTCTCCCATTCGGTAAGGAGCCCAGTTGAATATCCATTGGTTTTGCTGAACTACCCATCACACAGATACTTAATGAAGTTGGTGGTTTGAAAGGACAAGTCACAGGATGTGTGCCACCAGACCAAATGCCTCCAGTGTAACATTGTTGTCAGCTCTGCCTCTATTATGAGATGATCTATTTCAATGGCATGTGAGAAACAATTGATCTTGCAGGTAATAGATAACTCCAAAGTAATAGCACCCAAGAAAAGCAGAACAGAAATCACTTGAGCACCATTTTCTAGTGGCTCAGATTGAAAATGAGCTTTCATGTGAGCCTGAACCTAAAAAGGATGAATTCTCGTTTTCTGGAATATTTATATAATCTGCTATATTTTCTAAATCTGTGTATGTTGATCAAAGATAGGAAAAGCAATGGATTTTATTATATATAAACTGTGGCCGTGCTGACACTGAACTTGAGATTGATGGACTGAATCTCAAATCCTGGCTGTAATTTTCCACCACACATGACCAGCTAAATACACATATTGTAAAGAGTTTTGGCAACAGTTTTCCCTTCATTGTCAGTGGTTTTTTTTAACGCTGCAGAAATAGGGAGGAAATCCTCAAAAGAATGAAATCATTAGAGTAAGTTCTATTTGTATATTTTTAGACAATCAGAACAACCCTTTGAAGGCAGTTTGTGGTAATAATTTTACGCACGTTTCCTATACTGCCTATGCCTGGAATCTGCCCTGATCTGGCTTCCTGGCTGGCTGCCCTCCTGTAAACACTGTAGAAATGAAATGCTGCCACAAGGAATTGTCTTCGAGACTGGCCACTCTACTAAAGCACATGCCACAGGGGTTGTGCGAGTTAGGAAAACAAACCATTTCATCAGATGCAAGAAATTCCTGCTCAATGATTTGTGAGCCTTTTTTCCCCACACAGTGGTGATGAGAATTACCGTATAGGGAGCACCCAGTGAGCACCTACTGTGTAAGCACAAAGGTGGGCACTGAAAGCACTTAATCTCTTCCTTGTAACAACACTACAGGAATTGTGTTATTGTCCCAAATTTCTGGCTGAAATAAACAAAGGCCAATAGAGGTGAAGACTCTTGTCCAATGTCTCAGGGTAAGAGGCATCTCCCCTGCACACCACATAACTACAAGAGCTAAAATTCTAACTCATCCAGCAATCAGCCAGCTGACAGTTCCCTAAAGTTGGCAGCAGCAGTCAGCTGAGTCCTGAGCAAAATAAAGCATGATAGAATAGTGCTTTCCATGGAGAATGAGTAAATTATATTGTCATCTATCTTTTAAGCCTGTTAACGTGACTCCCAAGAAGTTGCCTGGGTCTGAACAAAAACTAGACACAGAATAATAGTGTGAAATGTTGTGTTAACACGGAAACCAGAAAGAACATTTAAATCTATTTAGAAAAATAACTTTCAGTTCATACAAATAAATTGCATCTATCTATATGAATGCGACTTCTGTTATCCAATTAAAAGAAAAAAAAGATAATTTGAAATAAACTGTGACATGACTCTCAGTGCATGTAAAAATCTTTCTTTCAATATAGAATTATGTCATTTTAATCAACACAAAATTAGCTTCTACCAAACAACACTCGAATGATGAATGACAATATTTTTAAATATCACTTAGAAAAGTTCCAAATTATTAGGAAAGCAGTGATAGTTTAAATACCTACTTTACTCGTCTAGTTATTTATTATTCATTCCACAAATAATTAATTAACACTAGCACCTAAGGATAAAGTAGTGGGCATATAAGCATAAAACGTGGTCTCTACCTTTACGAAGCTAATTGACCCAGAGATATCTTAGTTTTATTACTTAAACATTTGCATACAGAGTGTACATTAAGTTCCTTCCATGCACGAGGCGCTCTGTTTTATCCTTAGAATGAGAAAGGGATGTATACATGGTGTCTACTTCAAATAATGTGCACTCAGGTTTTAAGGCAGGAAACCAAATTATAGTGGTTCAAGTAGAGATAACGGAAGCAGTGTAGACTGAAAACCGAAGTGGGGTGGTGACAGTCAGGAGGTAGATGGGCAGGCCTGCGGGAGACTGTTTACTCTTCATCCCAGGTTACTATCACAGTTGAAGATGGGCAACAAAACCGTATTGCAGAAGAGGTTCGCAGGTGGAGTAAGGAGACCTTGGTTCTAATTGCACAGCCTACGCTAACATGCAAGAGGCTGAGCTCCTTATGCCTCAGTCTCCTCATCTGCCAGGTAAGGGAATTTGGACTAGGTGGTCTGTATGTTCTCTTCGATTAGCTTAAACCACATAAAACTTTCTTTTCTACTTTATTCTGAGGAAAGTTTATAAATGTAAATACATTTTACTTCTATGATCAGCAACTCAACTTTCCTAAGGGGAAAAGACTTAGTATTCCGTGTATACGAGTATCCTCTTCCCAAACACCTTTTAAACACCTATTTGCCAGTGGTGATGAGTTATGCAGTGGTCAGAGTGTATTTGGGAGTTTATTCTTAAAGGCGAAAATTATAAATAACAGGCATTTAATATCAATCTACATTATATTGAAAGCTGTGAAAAGTAAAGATTCAATTGACTATTTTATCCATACTGTGCCTTCCAGAAAGAATCTGCTTTGCACTGTGTGGCATGGATAGTCACCTGCCTCCTGTGAGTTGAAGACTCTCTAAGTTACATCTGCCATTCTGTATGAAATTCTAGCATTCCTGGTTTATTTGTTTGGGTGAAGACATTATCTCTGGGATTTCTCATCCAAGAGGCAAATAGCCCTCAGAGAGACCACTGCAATAAGCCATAAGCCAAGAAGAGATTCAGAAGAGAAAATGAAAGGCGTGCACACTTTGATGACTGGATGGGAAAGAAACTAAATGGGAAGCAGGCTGCCTTACAGAGGAGGCTCTTCACAGAGAGAATCCTGATTCATCAGAGGCCAAGTGAAAGCCCTTTGCAGTAGTATGCCAGAAGGAAGATTGGGCTGTGTCAGGAAAAGAAACACCGAACAAGGTGGGAGAATGTAGAAGACAAACTGTCCACTTTCTAATTTTTCCAAGGGTTAGTTAGTTCTAGCCACCATATGTTTGTCATCTAGTCAGTAAAACTTGGGATGACTGAACTCTTCATCTTTAATCCTGAAACATTTTAATTGTTTAGATATGTTCATGGACATGTCAAGAGTGGTTGAAATTAAATGAGATATTGCACATGAAACGACTTGTATCAACTCTAAAGTATGAAACAGATGTTACTGTTTTGATTTGATAGAGAAAGCAAGGGCAAGGGGCTTTAGAGGATAAAGGGTAAGGGAAGTAGCTATATAAATACACAGAATCGAATCTGGCAGCATAAGCTAATTGAGCCCAAAAAGCAATTCTGCCTTCTTTTAACCGTTACATCAGCCCTCACTTCTGAACAGAAATGTAGATGGATCTTGCAGAGAAAACCTTTCCCTGCCTGAACACAGCGGGGCAATAGCACAGCACAATGGGATCCTGTCAGGAGGAGAAGCAGGTTACCCGTTGCCTGCCTGAGAGAAACTCTCTTTATCAGGTAGGAAAAAGAGAGATAGGAACTACATTCCAAATATCAGCTAGAATTAATCATATTACTCAGAGTCCATTTGTGAAATGATCTGTGAAGGACAGTAATTGTGAGCTCACCTTTGAGCTTCCCATTAATGAATAGGCTGTATCATGCTTATCTAGCCGCAGTATCTGCAATAATTAGGGAATGATTACAGAGCATCATAATTTCTAATAGTGGACCACAGGATTGATTTTGACAGTAGTTAAGGACCAACTCTACTCTCAAATATTTACAATGGTCGCATCAAATCTTGTGAAACCTCTGGATCACAAAAGCAAAATAAACAGAAAATAGTTCCAACCTCAAATAGAGAAGAGATTAATTCTAATTCTTGTATGGAAATCTTAATAGTTTTCTTCCACAACTTGAGATCATCCAAACTGATGTTCATAAAGCTTGATTCCCTAACAATTCAAGTTTCAAATCATATTATTCCCGATTCAGTTTCCATTTCCTAAAACCCTTCTCCATCCTCAATTCTATTTGCCCCTTCTTTTTTATTTTTGTTTTTTCATAATGAAATAGAAGAAAACCATTGTAGCCCTGATTTCAGATAATAACCAGAATGTTCCACTCAGGAATCCCCAACCAATCAACACTATCCTCCTGAGGGTGGCTTTAGCATACAAAATACACTGGAGACAGAAGTACCTACTGCTAGAAGCAGCTCTGATGAGAGACACACACAACACTGAGGCTTATTGCAGAGAAGTCCAAGCTCAAGGACCAGGCTCCATAAAATTTCTGGCTCTTTTTATTAGCCTGAGTCCCCAGAAGAGAGTTTGCCAGTCATTGAGGTTTTATGGAGGTTGTATTACTGAAGCGACACAAGCCTAGCAAAGAGTGGCCTGTGATGGTCCAACCACATAGAGTCTAGGCCATCTCTAGCCATGCTCTGAAAACCACAGTAATATGAAGTCAGCTTTCAAAGGAAGTTTTCAATAAAATAAGAGAGGGAGGATCCTTATCTATAGATTAATGATAATTAGCCATACAGGGAAATATGTTTAGTGCAATCATCTGTATTTGAATCCAAACAACATCCCATCTGTATAGCTGACTCACATAGACAGTATTTGTCTCTTCTCTTTTCTGTCTTTCTCCAGGTCAACAGTCTTATCTGACATAAAACCACATGCTCATTACCAACATTAGAAAGGAGAGATGCTAGAGCAGATGGTTCCCCTTGTAGACCCAAGGTCCCCCTACACACACTGGAATATCTAGATCTAAGACTGAAATTCTTGAACAGACTTTCTAAAAATCTTTGCATTTTAACACTGGAAAAGACCTTAAATATCAATCAAACTTTACATTTCACAGATGAGGTGGCTAGACCCCACCACAATGGCAAGTGATCCAGAGAGAATGTATGTCACATAACTCCAGCTAGGAGATTTTCCACTACACACTTGATGTACAAGTTCAATTAAACTATATAATTTAGCACTAAATGACATTATCTTAATTTTCTATTATTCCATCAATATTTCTGAAAGCAGTGTCAGTGTCTTATTTTACCTTTCTCATTATATTCAACTCAAGAAAAATTCCTATTAATGAATAGAAGCTAAGTCATTCCAAAATGTTCATTAGCCCACCCTGCTATAGGCAAGGTTATAGGTTCAATTACTGGAAGGACCAACTACTTCCATTCTGTAAACGTATATTCATGTGATCTGGGATCACAGAAGATCCTTATGAATATTAGATAAATCTTGATTAAATCAGTGAGGAACAGAACAGTCTCTCTAAGATGATTCTTGTTTCACCAGAGTTCTCACCTGGAACATGGCAAATTAATTAAGCCATGATTAGAGACAGAGTTCAGTTCCTTCTAGTTGCTAAATCCCTTGATCTAATATTGACTTAACTTCACTGAAGCCCTGCCATATTGATTTCTCTACAACTACTGTGTCACAACTACTATGGTAAGGGAGGTAGCAAGAAAAGCTTTCAAATTCATTCAGTAGTAACAACATTTTTTAATCTCATGCACACCATATTGATTTACATCTCTGTGCCTTTGCATGCCACCAACAGCCAGGAGGACCCCAAGGCCTGGTTAGTTCTACTTATCCTTCAAGACTCAACAAGAGTCCAGGAAAATTCCCTGAGCTCTCACTACACAGTCAAGAAATAATGTTTGCATGTCTTTTATTTCCACCAGCCAGGGCTGTAAAAATGCAGGAACTGGGTCTTTTTCATTATTCCCTATGGCATCTACCCAATTCCTGATTCACAGTAGAAGTGCAGTAATTGAACAAAAAAAATAGAAGAGAACTAAAAGAGGCAAGATCAAGAGTCCAGTTTGGGTTTGTTTTGTTTTTTTTTTTCCAAATATATTAATCAAGAGATTACAGTCCAGAGGACAGGGTGGCACCACATGTTTCGGCAAGAAAAGGTATGACTCAATTAGCTCAGTAGATGGAAGAAGGGTACACAGGCCAGAATTTGTCAATAGTCAATGAATGTAGGTTTTAAGCAAGAGGGAGCAGTTACTCAGGTTATGAGCCTTAGCAACAAAACGTCAAAGACCTAGACAGGATACTGGAAAATAAATACTAGGAAATCAAAACTTTCATGACTCTGAGACGAGCTCTCTATAAACTTTAGGCCAAATACAGGGGCTGGTTTCAGAATATAGGATAACCCAAAATCCAAGCTGACAGCAAGTTAAAATGAGTTGTCAGTGTGGACACCAAAGAGACCAAGAGCAAACTAGTTTTGAAATAACTGACAGGGGGCACCTGGGTGGCTCAGACGTTGGGCATCTGCCTTCGGCTCGGGACATGATCCTAGGGTCCTGGGATAGAGTACCACATCGGGCTCCCTGCCCTGCGGGAAGCCTGTATCTCCCTCTCCCACTCACCCTCTGCTTGTGTTCCCTCTCTCACTGTGTGTCTCTCTGTCAAATAAATAAATCAATAAATAAAATCTTAAAAAAAAAAGAAAGAAAGAAAGAAAGAACTGACAGGTAACTCAACATGAATTCAGTAAGACAAGTTTACATCCTAATATCTCAATCTAAAATACATGAGATTAAAGCTCTTGAAGAAATACAACATATGCAGAGTATATTCTTATAAAATCTCCCAGTTTTATTTCAATGCATATCCTAATATGAGACTAATGTTTTATTATTCCTAAACATCTACAGTCAAGATCTCTCACAGACAGTTGTCCAATCATTCAGAAGTAGTATATATAACATCACACTTTCTGATATGATCATAGTGAAAATACCTTTAATTCTCATTTAATAAAACTGCTTTTTCAAATCAAATAATACTAATTTAAGCTTTTCAAATGTATCTTTATTTTTATCTGTTAAAAAGATGGCCTTTAAACCTACAGTTTTATTTATTTGAAAATCAAGCTCAAAAGTAAAATAATAGCTTCTAAGGATGTTCTCTAATAGCTTGCAAAATAATTCTTTTTGCAAAGTTCCACTGTCACCTCAGTTTAAAACTTTGCTAATGGATCAACCCTTTCTCCAAAGCCCAGTATAAGAAAGTTTCTCACGCAGCTGTCAGATGGCCTTGACACTTTTCCAGAATGCCATGGATTTAAATCCTTTCCAGAAAATATTTTAGGAGAAGAAAAAAATGTTTATATCAGTATATAATATGGCAGCAATGAAAGAAAATGATTTAAAATTTTCCAGAATACGTTTTTTAAAAGAAAGCCATTACCATTCTCCAATAAAAGTATTCCAACACAAAAGAGTATCATGTGTATCTTGGACTTTGTTTCACAGGGGACTGGTTTAATGCCCTTTTAGAGCAGTCCACTGATACTCCAGTAAGAACCTTGTGAAGACTACAGATTACAGAGGACAGGTGATCGAAAAAAGAATTTTAAATGCTGGAACATTTATTGGGTTATTAGAGAAGGCAGAAGTGGGACAGCATTCAGGACAGACTCAGTCATGTGTGCAGTTTCTTCTTCATTCTCACTTACCTGCATGAAATGAGGAAAGCCAGAGAAAGGGTTGAAAATTACCTAACAGACTGAAGAGGTAGTTCTTCTAAGCACCCTCTCACAGGAGCAAGCATTCCTTCGCATCTTGACTTGAATTGGGGATTACAGACATGCAATGTATTCTTCATAGAAGATTAACATTTATTTCTAATGTTAACATTTTATTTCAATAAAAATTTTGTCTAAATGCAATTTAGATCAATCTAGATCAAATCATGGAATAGAAAAAATATATATTCATGAAAAAAACTGGAGGAATTTGATTATAGTCTAGAGTTTAGTTAATAGTAACGCACAAAGTTTTTTCCAAAAGTACCAGGCTAATATAAGATGTCAACAAGGAAAACTGGATGAAGGGTATATAGGAACTTTCTGTACTTCCGATGCCACATTTTTGTGAATCTAAAATTATTCAAAAATAAACAAATGAATAAACAAAAATCAGAAACAGACCCATAAAGACATAGAACAAACTGATAGTAGTCAGAGGGTCAGGGCATGAGGGATGGGCAGAATAGGTTAAGGGGGAGTGGGAGGTATAGGCGGCCAGTTATGGAATGAATAAGTCAGGAGGATAACAGGTACAGCAGAGGGAATATCAGTGGTATTGTACTAGAGGTATATGGTGATAGATGGTAGCTGCACTTATACGGAGCATAACATAACATCTAAACTTGTTGACTCACTGTGCTATACATTTGCAACTAATGCAACATCATGTGTCAACTGTACTTCAGTAAAAGTAGATAAATAATAAATAACTCAAACATCAAATGTTTACTTTAAAAAAGAAAAACCTCTGATGAACTTGTTAAGTACACCATTGACCATTCCACACAAACCTTCATTCATTCATTCTGCCTCTAAAATATACATGAAATATATTAAATCCACAGCAGCTAAACCAGTAACTCTAACTTGTGTAGGGAAAACAGATCTTTATTAAAGCATCTGGAGATTCTGTAATCTCCTTATAAATCAAGTCTTAGATGAAAGAAGATTCATGAAACAATGGATTAAAAACGCCAAGATAGTTATATGGCTCTTGAAAGGATAACAAATTCAATTAATGGGGATTGTGAATTTTATATCTCTGTAAGAAAGTAACTTTCATAAAAGTAATTAAAACTCCTTTTTACTATGACATGTTAAAAAGAACAAATTATTAATTTATTTCAATTAATCAATTTTATTGACAGCATGTGACCCACTGCTCTAGTTTGTGATGAGGGTACTAAATAAACATGAAAACATAATACTGAACCTTCACTGATTCACAACATCTACAACGGCTTTTCCCAGTCTCTGTCTATGGCTTAAGACACTGAAAGAACGAACTTGGTGAGTAAAAATAAAGAACTATATAAAAAACTAAAAATTAATATAGAAAAGAAAGATCAGGTTTTATATTATGAACTTTTAAATCTTCACCCAAATAAACTCCCATACCATCTGAAGGCAAGAAAAAAAAATATTAGTATCAGCTAGAGTGATGACGGGGAGCAATAATAAAAACAGGGACAGGCACTGATAGACGCCATCCACAGTGATGCCCTTGCAAGAACTCCCATAGAACAGCACTTATGATCCACCCTCCTGTGGGAAACAAGCCCATCCATAATCACCCTAGATAATTAATCTTGCTCCTATTTTAAAAAGATATCCAAGAAGGATATCCAGATGTCCTCCCTTACTCATACATTCCAATACTTAGCAAATCTCATTTCTGGAGAAGTTTTTCCTTGCTTTAGTCTCCAAATTATTATGTAATTCCATATATGAAAAACAGGATATTAATACCTCAGCACTTATAACAATCTTTTCTCTGTTGGCATAGTATGAATCAATCCCTCAGAGACTGACACTCTCCAGATGAATGAATAGAATAGTTTCTGACACCTTATCCCTAGCTGGTGACAAACCAATTTCTCCAGAAGATCCCCATTGTAACTCATCCCAACATACCACAAAATGAGACAGCAGACCTGTGAAGCCTATCCTGAAATACTCAATCTCTTCCTAATATCATAATATTCCCTGAGTATATGTATTTATAGAGAACATTTAAAAAAATTCGTAATTCAGTTAGATATGTCCACCTTTATTGAGAATTGGATTACAGTAAGAGTATGTTAAGACAATAAGATCTGTCTATGATATCTAATATGGCATAAGCTTTACATTAATAAAATTCCACAATAAAACCCCAAAGCAGGTAGCTTATTAGGCAAATACTGTCCCACAATCTACTTTATTTTGCCCTATACTTCATAATCTTCATGTGAGCTTATTTAAGTGCCTTTAAAATACTTTTTTTCCCTATTAAGAAACTTGAGAAATTTATTTAGACACTAAAATTAGCAAATTACCTTGGATTTGGAATTCTATTAATTGTTCTTCCCTTGTATTTCTTGGCAGACTCAGAGACTTTGTAAAATCTAGTTCTACCTAAAGTTGACAAAGTATTTTAGGCCACTGGAAGTGTCACGAATGTCATTTTCCAGGCCAGTTTCAAATTGAAAACATGTTCATACTTTGCACACAATTTGTCACACAACTATTCTTCAGTAATCTTACAGCAATGCCAATGATTTTTTAAATAAGGTTATTTGTGGAGACGTGGCAATTTTTGACAGACCAAGTGAAAAATAGATGTTCAAAAATATCCATTTCTTTTTATTAAAATGTGTTTAAGAAGTTAATAGTAATTTTATGTGGCAAACTATAAAACTTTTTAGACATTACCAAATTATCCTCACAGTGTCCAAGTTAGTATTTTCTTTATCTATGGAAAAATGAGGTTAAAATATACAGCAAAGTCAGAGTTAATAAAAAGCAGAATAGAAAAATGATCTTAGACTTTGAATTCTAGTGTTATGTCCATAAGACCTTTCTTCATTATAGTAAAACTTCTAGGTTACTGGAGCCATCTATGGCTTGAGCCGATGAAAGAACAAACTTGAGAAGGAAAATAAACTATATTAAAATTAATAAAAATAAACTATATTAAAATTCACAAAGAAAGAAACATTATTTTATAAATTCAGCTCTTAAATCTTTACCTAAATAAATTCCTGTTCTACCTAAAGGAAAGAAAACAAATGTGTTAAGTTCTAATGGAGTGATGATTGGGAGAACAATGATAAAAATAGTGACAGAAGTATAGGAAGATAGAATAAATTTAGGGATTCTTGGCTCCTTACCCAACCTGAGTATTTTGTTAGATGTATATTTTTAATTCCCCCTCTGGACAACAGTTTCTTCCACTCACTGCTCAGTTTTAGTTCTACCTGTGGGAATGAATGAGTTTTTCCTAAAATCAAGTATAAGATTTATGTTACTGAGACTGGGTGCACAGCAGGATGGACCAGACTAAATTGCGCCAGGACCAAGAGATCAGACACACCCACTGAACAGAGAAGGAGCCCAGGTGTTTTCAAATGTAAATAGCAGAGGAAATGCAATTAACCTGACTGTAAAGGGACGATGTTCAGTGTCAAGAAACAGGATGATCCATGTAGGCAAGGAAGTAGTTGGTTAGCATTAGGGAAGAAAAGCAGGAGATGGTCAAGTTTTTCTAAAAAGGAAGTAAAACAAAGAATGCCCAGGTAATATATTCATAATAATATAAACATGAGGTTGGCCTTGGATTTCAGTAGATTTCAGCAGAGGGTGACAGCCTTTGGGGGGATCAGCAAGCACAGAACTGAGTCTGAGTCTGGGAGGTCCTAGAGTACTGGGCAGGTTATCAAAGTGGGGAAAGGAAAGGGGCCAAAGAAGTAAATTTCTCTCCCTAAGTTTCTGCTCAATGGGCATAACGTTTCAACTATGCAAGATAAGTAAGTTCTGGAGATGTGCACAACACTATGCCTATAGTTACCAATACTGCCTTATACTTACACATTTGTTAAGAGCATAGATTTTATGTTCAATTTTCTTATCACAGTTAAAAACAAACAAACAAACAAACAAACAAAAAAATAAAAACTCACTCCCTTGTCCCAGGATAAAAGGCAGAAGGGTTTTAGTCATTGAAAAATCAAGGTTCTACCACTAGAACCAAATGATAAATTCAGAGCCATACAGCATCATCCATTAATGTCAAATTGAAAGAGTTGGCCCAGTAAAGGGTCTGTAGCTTCTCCTTTACGTAATTTTTTGAGTGTCATTCACCACCCCCCAGGTTCCTTGCCAAAATAGGAACAACTGGTATTTTTCGTATTCATATTTCATGTGTATGTTTCTTAAGTATCTTCCATTGAAACTTTTTTGTTTCTAATTATAGAAGGGAAGGCTTTTAACACTGTTAGTAGGCAGTTCACTCATGGGTAGATCAGTTTTCTGAGTCGGGAAGGCTGAGCAGTTCCTAAGATTCACTGACTTTGCCATTTAGGGCTTTTTTGATGGTGGGAATGGCAGCTGCTAAGTCATTGTGCCTATAGGAAGCCTGAGAAGATCCCTACCCTTCTTCCCTCACATCTTCCTTTGCACTAAAGCCCTTTTCATAATTTGGTATTAATCATTCTCTTCTTTTAAATCCTTTTACTTCTAATCATCCTTGACTTAAATTTTACTCCTAACAATTTATTCTGCCCCTGCATCAATTTGTTGTCTTTGCCATACCTAAAGCTCCATTACTATCATCATACGATGTTAAAAGTCCCTGTTTACTTGCCTGTTATCCAGTACACCTCAAATTTCAAGAAGGCACTGATCAGATCTATCGCTTACACAACTGCAGCCTCAGCACCTGGACTAGTATTCACCATTTGTCTTTAAGCATTCAATTAATATTTATGGGAGGGAAAAATAACTACAGAAGCCAGGTACCCAAGTTATTCTCCCCCCCCCACAACTTTTTTTAAGGTTTTATTTATGTATTTGAGAGACAGAGAGAGAGAGAGCAGGGGGAGGAACAGGAAAGAGAGAAGCAGACTGCGCACTGAGCATGGAGGGTGGAGCCAGAAAATGGGGCTTAATCCCAGGACTCTGAGATCATGACCTGAGCCAAAACCAAGAGCTGGACACTTAACCAGCTGAGCAACCCAGGCACCCCTATTCTCTCTCCCTTTACCTGTTACTCAACATCTATTCTGAAGTCCCATCTTGACTTCTACTCTTCTTGAAGCTCAGCATATAAGATGACAACCCCACAGCATCATGGTTCAGAATGTCTGCTGCCTTAAAAACTGGTGGCGCTCCTCCATTTCTCCATCTTCCTTGCCATCATCCTAGAGCAAGCCACAATTACCTCTTTCCTGAAGCACTATAATGGCGACCTAAGATCTCTCTGTCATCACTTATATTCTTCTTCAAAACTATTTTCCTGAGAGCAGCCAGAGGCATATTTTGAAATAATCAATAATACTTTCTTTTCCTTAAAATCCTAGAATGTCTTCCCAGTATTTCAAGAATAAAATTGAGGGCACCTGGGTGGCTCAGTGGGTTAAGCCGCTGCCTTTGGCTCAGGTCATGATCTCAGGGTCCTGGGATCGAGTCCCACATTGGGCTCTCTGCTCACCAGGGAGCCTGCTTCCCTCTGTCTCTCTGCCTGCCTCTCTGTCTACTTGTGATCTCTCTGTGTCAAATAAATAAATAAAATCTTAAAAAAAAAAAAGAATAAAATTGAATCTGCTTTTTTTTTTTTTCCCAAAAATAAAACTGAATCTGCTTCCACAAGATCTAATCTCTTTCCATCTCTCTACTCCTTCCCCACTATGGCCTCTTTGCAGGTTTTCAAACGTAACTGAAATGTGTTTCCCTACCAAACCGTTCCAGCCTATACTTCATTGTATGGCAGGCTCCATTATGTTTCTGAGAGTTCTTCCCCAACCACTTTGTCGGATCACCTTCTCCTACCCATTCTGAATTATTTTTTAGTATTTCAATGTGTACAATCCCTTCAAATCATGGATTATAAATTGAATCAAGATCTGTTTGTCTTCTTCTTCTATTATCTTCTCCTCTACTAGACTATAAATTCCATGAGGATAAGAGTCTGCCTCTGCTTTTTCTCCTCTGTCTCCCAAACTAGCAGTACACATGGCTCATAGCTGATACTCAACACATATTTGTTAAATAAATTGTGGAACAAAAAAAAGTAAATGAGTAGGAATTCATAGCCAACATGAAAAAGACTTAACTATAAAATACCAGCATGCATGTAGGAACTGGGTAGCATAAGAAGATGTATTAGTCTGTTTGGACTGCCATAAAAAAAAATATAAAAGATGGGATGGCTTTAACAACAAAAATGTATTTTCTCATAGTTTTGGAGACTAGAAGTCCCAGACAGAGGCACTGGCAGATTCAGTTTTTGGTAAAAATCTCTCTTCCTAACTTGTAGATGGCCACCTTCTCACTCTATCTGCATATGATTTCTTTTCTGTGCATGAGCAGAGAGATCTCTCATGTCTCTTCCACTTCTTATAAGGACATCAGCCCTGTTGAATTAGGGCCCATTCTTATGACCTTATTTGACCTTAGTTATCTCCCTAAAAGCCTTATCTGAAAATATAGTCACATTGGGGGTTAGAGCTTCAACATATAAATATGGGGGGGGGACATAATTTAGTCCATAGCAGAATAAAACACCTAGATTCTAGGAAATAAAATCATGGATCTTTGCTTGTGTACCAGTATCTGTGTGGGAAAAGATGGTAGGGGAAGTTGGAGTAGCAATGGGGTAGTAAAAATCCGGTAGCATGAGTTATCTATGAAGTGATAGAGATAGTGATAGAGAGTGATAGAGTGATAGAAAACCCAATTAAGATCTGACTATGTAAAATTTATCCAGTTAAAGTAATTTGTATGGGTAATTTATCATGCACATAATTATGCAACAAAGACATGATTATGTATAGTAATAAATCTGTAGCAAATCAGCTTTGATGTAAATTTTTAGAATTACAACCACCAACTCTTTGTATATGCTCAGTTTTTGTGAATTTACTATCAAGGAAGATTGGTTGTGTGTAGAACAAGTCTTCAATGCTGTCATGTTTTGTTTGTTTGTTTTTGTGGGTGGGGGTTATTAAGAACAACTTTAAAATAATCAGAGGAAGTTATTCATCTCTCTGATGCTAAGTTCTACCTGGCCACCCACTGTGCTCAGTGTTTTAGATGAATGGTCTCTCTGTTTGTTGTTCTCATTCATGTGAATGTACATCAGATACATCTACAGTAACATTCCAAAACTAAACTTACCACCTCTGTCCAAACCTATTCATTCAATACACCCCTTTACATTTTAAGTGTCTCTGCACTTTTTATTTTCTCCAAGAATTCTTCCACTGACTAAACCCTACCATTATTTCAAGATTCTGTTTAGGTATCTTCTTATCCTGGGAGCCCTCCCAGAATCCTCAGAACAGACTAGATTAGATGTCTCTTTTTGTTCTCTATTGGCACCTAATATGCAACCTCGGAATTTACTATGATATATTTCAATAATCTTCACTTTTTTTCTATTTCTTCCTAGACTGTTCTTTCATTTCATTAATACCTGCCAAGCATCTATTATGGTCTGAGAATGTTCTTGGTTCTTAGGATACTGTAGTCTCAAAACAATTTTTTGCAATAAAGAAACTTATACTCTAGTGGAAAGAGCCAAAGGCTACACTACGTTTTAAAATAATTAAAGTATACATTATAATAAAAGGAAGCAAGAACTAATAGAGTAACTAGGGGTGGATGCAGGCCTTGAGGGTCAGGGCAGTGATGGATAGAGCTGGAATCATTGATAAGGTTGTACATGAACAAAGACATGAGGACCTCAGAGAGGAACTCAAGAAGAAGATCATTCCACACGAAGAGACTAGCTAGTGCAAAGTGCTTAGGTGGGAGTTTTTGAGGAACAGTAAATTGACTGGTGTAACTAACACAAAAGGAATAAGGGGGGAATAGGAGGGAAGAAAGTTACCGAGGTATAATGGGTTTAAAATCCTGAGTTCCTTTAGGTCATTAAAAGATTTTGGCTTTTACCCTAAGTGAAACAAGCTGCACCATGGGATTTTGAGCAAAGGAATGACAAAGTAACTTGATCTTTTTAAAAAACGGATTCTGATACCTAATTTAAGGTTAAACTGACAAGACAGAGATAAGAAGCTCTATTAGAAGACTACTACAGTAAGAAGAGATGTAAGGGTAACTCAAAGAAAGGAGGTGAGTGGCAGAAGTAGTGAGGTACATGTAAGTACATACATGTAAGTACAAGATAGTACATGTAAGATAAAAAGAAAGGTCAAGGTCTAAGCCTCGCAGCACTCCAACACAAAATGGGAGGGGAAAAGAGGAGGAATTAGGAAGAAAGACCAAGAAAAAGTCACTGTGGATGTTAAGACAAGAAGCAAAAATGGTTTGCAGAAGCCAAGTCTTTAAAATATTCCTAGGTGAAAGGAGTGGTCAATAGTGTGAAAAGTTGCTGAGATGCCAAGAAATATGAGGACTGGGAAGTAATTGTTGGACCCAAACCTTGGGTATGTCTTATTTGTATTTGAATCAACAGCTCAGTACATAGTAAGCAGTAAGAAATTCTTCCCTTTGTGTGTATCACAAGAACATTAGCTAACAGAACACTGGAAGAGATCTGCAGTGGCATGGAGGTGAGAGAGGGAGAAATAAATTAATCATATTACATGGTAAGATTCTTAGCTCAGCGTTTTGCTGTGTGATTCATCCTTATTCATATGTCCATGCCATGTTTAAAAGGACATAAATGATTTGTGTAAGGGCAATTTGTTTATGAACTTTACTTTTATATAGACATAAAACCTTACTATCTCTTGTACTACTTTGGTACAGTTCTCATTAACCTTCATATATATAATTTGCTCATCCTTATAAATTTCCCAATCCTCCAAAAGGAATTTTCATTTTTGAAAAAAATACAGGAAAACCCTGAGCAAAAAGTTGACCGAAAAACTAGGAAGCACAGTGAAATTTTAAATTACAAAATTTACCAAACAGCCATGGACTTAGAAAAAAGCACTACCAGTAAAAAACCAACTCAGTAGAGGAAATGTACTGAGTTTTACTAGGACATTTGAAACACTGCATTATAAAGCCCTACATGAAAGTGTTTTAAAGCTGATTTGGTTAAGCAACCTGTCACTGAGCTTGAAATAGCAAACAATGAAAAATATCAGCATCCTGAACTGAGAGAATATATTTAATGGGATGGCAAAGAGGCAAGGGGCAAGTCTTATTTTATGTAGCATGCTAATTAATTATTTGGAAAGAGGAATAAACATCTATAGATTATATTCTGAGATGGAACTAATTTTGATAATGCTGCAAAAGTGATTAGGAGAGGAAAGTAAAATATACCATGGCCTGGGAAATTTGAGATATTAGTAAGTGAAAGAAAAAAAAGATATAAATAATGAACAAATAAATTTCAAAATTTTCTAAAGAATAATCAGTTGCTTTCTTGCACACTAACAATGAAAATATAGAAAGGGAAATTAGAGAATCAATTCCATTTACTATAGCACCAAGAACCATAAGATACCTGGGAATAAATCTAACCAAAGAGGTAAAAGATCTGTACTCAAAGAACTACAGAACACTCATGAAAAAAACTGAAGAAGACACAAAAAGATGGAAGAGCATTCCATGCTCATAGATCAGAAGAATAAACATTGTTAAAATGTCTACACTGCCTAGAGCAATCTATACTTTCAATGCCATCACAATCAAAATTCCACCAGCATTTGTCAAAGAACTGGAACAAACAATCCTAAAATTTGTATGGAACCAGAAGAAACCCCAAATTGCTAAGGAAATGTTGAAAAGAAAAACAAAACTGGGGGCATCACGTTGCCTGATTTCAGGCTTTACTATAAAGCTGTGATCACCAAGACAGCATGGTACTGGCACAAAAACAGGCACATAGACCAGTGGAACAGAGTAGAGAGTCCAGATATGGATCTGCAACTCTATGGTCAAATAATCTTCAACAAAACAGGAAAAAAATACCTGTTTTGTGGAAAAAGGACAGTCTCTTCAATAAATGGTGCTGGGAAAATTGGACAGCTATGTGTAGAAGAATGAAACTTGACCATGTTCTTATGCCATACACAAAGATAAACTCAAAATGGATAAAAGACCTCAACGTGAGGCAAGAATCTATCAAAATCCTAAAGGAGAACATAGGCAGTAACCTCTTCGACATCGGCCGCAGCAACCTCTTTCAAGACATGTCTCCAAAGGCAAAGTAAACAAGAGTGAAAATGAACTTTTGGGACTCCATCAAGATCAAAAGCTTCTGCACAGCAAAGGAAACAGTCAATAAAACAAAGAGGCAACCCACAGAATGGGAGAAGATATTCGCGAATGACACTACAGACAAAGGGCTAATATCTAAGATCTATAAAGAACTCCTCAAACTCAACACACACAAAACAGATAATCACATCAAAAAATGGGCAGAAGCCATGAACAGACACTTCTCCAAAGAAGACATACAAATGGCTAACAGGCACGTGAAAAAATGTTCATCGTCATTAGCCATCAGGGAGCTTCAAATCAAAACCACTATTGAGATACCATCCTACACCAGTTAGAATGGCCACAATGAACAAGACAGTAAACAACAAATGTTGGAGAGGATGTGGAGAGAGGGGAACCCTCTTACACTGCTGGTGGGAATGCAAGTTGGTGCAGCCACCTTGGAAAACAGTGTGGAGATGCCTTAAGAAATTAAAAATAGAGCTTCCCTATGAGCCTACAATTGCACTACTGGGTAGTTACCCCAAAGATACAGATGTAATGAAAAGAAGGGTCATCTGTACCCCAATGTTCATAGCAGCAATGGCCACAATAGCCAAACTGTGGAAAGAACCAAGATGCCCTTCAACAGAGGAATGGATAAAGAAGACATGGTCCATATATACAATGGAGTTTATGCCTCCATCAGAAAGGATGAATACCCAACTTTTGTATCAACATGGACAGGACTAGAAAAGATTATGCTAGTGAAATAAGTCAAGCAGAGAGAGTAAAATATCATATGGTTTCACTTACTTGTGGAGCATAAGGAATAACACGGAGGACATTGGGAGATGGAGAAGAGAAGTGAGAGGGGAAATCAGAGGGGGAGACAAACCATGAGAGACTGTGGATTCTGAGAAACAAACTGAGGGTTTTGGAAGGGAGGGGGACAGGGGGATGGGTAAGCCTGCTGGTGGGTATAATGGAGGGCATATTGCATGGAGCACTGGGTGCAGTGCATAAACAATGATTTTGGAACACTGAAAAGAAATTAAGTAAAAGAAAATGGAAAAAAAGAATAAACTTTGCAAGCAATAATTCTGGGAGCTTTTAACATCTACAGAGGCTAATATATTGTTCTGAGTATAATAAGTGTGGCAAATATTGGGCTCAACTGATTTTTTTTTTTTTTTTTTTGGCCGATACAAAGATCAAATGGTTAAAATTCCTCTTGGAATAGAATCTGAAGGAAAAAGAGCAAAGCCTTGAACATTTCAATCCAAACCTGGTACGCGCTTACTAATATGGAATGAGGCATAAATTTTAAATACCATCAGGTTAAAAAAAAGAATATAAAAACTATTAGAATTGAAATAATCTTTAGTTATCCTGTTTGCCCTGAAGATCATGAATTGTTAACAAATTTAAACTCTAATGGCTGAAATTCCTCTAGCACTGGAGCTCTCAGGAAGAACCTTCTTGTTATAGCAAATGGCAGAGTGATATGATTTAAACTTCTCTTACAATAAATATTCATAAACTATGAAAACATTTAATAACTTTAATGTATATTTGCAATATCCACAAAAGAAAAGAAAATACCCAACTCTCTGAATTGAAGAGGGAAACTGAAATGAGGAAATGCACCTAAGCTATCTCTGTATCTAAGGTGGGGCAGGGAACAGGGAGAGAAAAATGCCAGGTACTTGTCTCATAGGAGTAGATATGCTTTTTCAGAACCATTTGAAACAGTCAGAATTAAATGAGAATCCTAGATCTGCACTCTCAAGGAAAGGGGGCTAGGAAAAAGTTTGCCATCAGCACAAAGAGACAAAAAAGCTCATAAATGCTTAGTTTTTTTTGAGGAAGGAGTAAGAATTCTCCTTAGGAATGCCACTGTAAGTACCTCTACCAATTATACCTTGCATATCATGTGGTTTGGGGATCCAAATCTATACAATTACAAAGCTTTAGAATCCCAAAGTAGAACAATTACTATTGTTCAGGGTGGGGGCACCTGGGTGGCTCAGTGGGTTAAACCTCTGTCTTCAGCTCAGGTCATGATCTCAGGGTCCTGGGGTCGACCCCCACATCAAGCTCTCTGCTCAGTGGGGAGCCTGCTTCCCCACCCCCACCTCTCTGTCTGTCTCTCTGTCTACTTGTGATCTCTGTCAAATAAATAAATAAAATCTTAAAAAAAAAAAAATGCTCAAGGTGCCTGAGTGGCTCAGGCATTAAGCATCTGCCTTTGGCTCAGGTCATGATCGCAGGGTCCTGGGATTGAGCCCCATATCCAGCTCCCTGCTCTGTGGAAGCCTGCTTCTCCCTCTCCTACTCCCTGTGCTTGTGTTCCCTCTCTCTGTGTGTCTCTCTCTGTCAAATAAATAAAATCTAAAAAAAAAAAAGAAAAGAAAATATGTGCGTAAAACTAAATAATCAATATTTCATATAGAATATTAATGATAATAACAAATTAAGATACATAAAATCAGGAAGGAACTAAAATAAAGAGAGTAAGTGAAAAAAAAATAAGTCAGTCTAAATTTAAAAGACTCATACTGCATTAAAGAGGAAAAGCATCAAAAAAAGTCTAACTACATGCGGTTCAAAAGATATATACATAAAAGCACACAGAAATTTATTTTTCCCATAGTATATGATCAATTGTAAAAATATTTCACACATATTTTTATGCTCAGTTTGGTACAAATTTATCTAATATAGTGTGCATAGTAATTAATATATGTTATTCAGATCCTCTATGTATTGGCTTGTTTTTCCTTCTTTACTTATTCAAAAGAGGGATTAAAATCTTCAGATATTTATCTGAGCAGTTTTGTCAGTTTTCAGTTTACATGTTTTGAGGCTATGCTACAAGGCAAATATACATTAGTCATGGTTGTATCTTCTTGCTCCAAGAATAGTGCAACTGTCTCACACATCTTTATTTGCCCTTTAAAATTTCTTTATCTGGAATTCCATTTTCTCAGGTATTAACATCACCACCTAGCTTTCTTTTACATCCTGTATGCTTAGTATACTTTTTCTTTTCCTAATGTTGTATTGAACTTTTTGTGCTTTTTGTAGTGTCTCTTACCAGACATAATTATTACTCAAAATGAAAGTCTGAATATCAATTATTTTAATCTTCACCCTTCTACAATATATATTATGAGCTCTGTGGCACGGCTGCTCATTTTTGGCCTCTTTTTTTCCCCAAATTTCTATTTACTGTATTTGTGTTCTGTTTTTATTTCAATTTATAACTTTTAGATTGCCTTTTTAATCACTTTATTGATATGATTGATAAACAGAAAGCTGCACATATTTAATGTATACAACCTAATAAGTTTGAAGTATGCACCTGTAAAACACAATTTGTGCCATAAATATATTGATAACCTCAAAACCTTCCTCTTGTCCCCTTCATTTTTTGTGTTAATATGAGATCTACCTCCCTAACAAATTTTTAAAGTTACAATATTACTAACTATAGGCACTGTGCTTTTAGAACTTCTTACAAAAAACGTTTCCAGAATGAATGTTCATATGACAAAATAAATGGAGTCTTTGTATAATATCCTCACATCAAATGGAAATTTGGCTAGATATAAAATTATAGGCACAATGTGGGTTTCTTCCCCTTTCCTTCATTGCTTTAAAATATTCCTCTTTCTTTTTGCTTTCAACATAGTTGAGAAATCTAAAGTTAATGTTATCCTTGTCCCTTTGTTCATAATCAGGTCTTTCTCTTTGAACTCAATAGAAGTTTCTCAGTGTAATTAATGTTTTAAAATTTCATTATAGGGCCACCTGGGTGGCTCAGTTGGTTAGCGTCTGGCTCTTGGTTTCAGCTCAAGTAGTGACCTCAGGGTTGGGAGACTGAGCCCCGTGTTTGGCTTCGTGCTCAACAGAAACCTGCTTAAGATTCTCTCTCGGGACTCTTAACTATAGGAAACAAACTGAGGGTTGCTGAAGAGGAGATGAGTGGGAGGATGGGGTAAATGGGTGATGGGCATTAAGGAGGGTACATGATGTGATAAGCACTGGTTATTATATGTAACTGATGAAGTACTGAATTCTACCTCGGAAACTAATGATGTACTATATGTTGGCTAATTGAATTTAAATTAAAAAAAAAAAGACTCTCTCTCCCTCTCCTTCTGTCCCCCACAAAAAGAATAGAGAAATCTTAAAATATTTTCATTATAATGTAGGTAAGTTTGTATTTTTCCTTATTTACCTTTTTGATACTTTATAATCTCTGAAGCCAGAAGTCATTCATCTTTTTTCTTTCTTTTTTTGTGAACTTTTAAATTGAAGCATAACATATATAATATAAAGTATACAAATTTTAAGTTTATAGATCAATGATGTTTCTGCACAGTAAATATACCCATGTAAACACCACCCAAATCAAGATATAGAATGTCCCCAAACAGTCCAGAAGATTAACGATTTTTTAACTTCTATTACTAAATATTGCCTGATGTTTATATAAAAAGGAATCATACAATTTATATCTTATGTTTCTGACTTTATTCGCTAAACACCATATAATGTCTGAGGGAGTCATTCATATTGTGAATCCCACAGTAGCCCATTATTATCACTGTATTTAGTGCTCCATTGCATGAATATACCAAAATTCATTATAATTTCTTCTTTTAATGGACATTTGGATGGTTTCCAGTTTTGCACTATTATGAGTACCACTATATAAGCATTTAGTAGATATTGTCAGACAATTTACTAAAATGGTTACATACAGTTATACTCCCACAACCATACAGAAGAATTCAACTGTAGCAAAATTTTTATTTCTACTCATTCTAGAGGGTAAATACAGAGATATGTATTGTTATTTCCCAGTATTTTTCTTATGTTTGAAAGACTTCATAATTCTAAAAATACGTAAAAATATGAAAATTAAAGGTAATTTCAGGGAGAATATTCAATAAAAGGGAGCAGGATTAATTTATTCTTGCCCCTCCTTCCTCCTCGTGGGCAGTAGATAGATAAATTTTAGGGGGATAGAGATACTGACTAGTGGGACTTGGGATTCTTTAACATAGTAAGAGGCAGGGAATATACGAAAAGAACCCAATTTTGACAGAAGGGTAAGGTCAAATTTTCTTGTAGATACTTAATCAACAAGATCTAGGGCACATCTTGCAGCATCCCACCTGCATTTCAAAGCCCCGAAGCTCCAACAGAAGACCTAGGAGAAAAATCCAAAGGTTTCTTGGAGCAGTGATAAAACAAAGGGTTAAGGACTCTTGAAAGACATAAGATGGAAAGTAACTTAAATAGGGTGCCCTTTTTTTCTTAATTTAAAGATTTTTTTTTATTTATTTGTCACAGAGAGATATCTCAAGTAGGCAGAGAGGCAGGCAGAGAGAGAGGAGGAAGCAGGCTCCCTGCTGAGTGGAGAGCCCGATGCGGGGCTCGATCCCAGGACCCTGAGATCATGACCTGAGCTGGAGGCAGAGGCTTAACCCACTGAGCCACCTAGGCGCCCATATAGGGTGCCTTTTAACCCACTCAATGGGAGGCCATCTGGGGCCGCCCAAGAAGCTAATTTATGGTAAGTATGGTAAGGAGTTGAATAAATTAAATCACATTCTAAATCCACATGCCCCTGTAGACAAGTAAAAGGACCATGTTTGCCTTGCAACTGAAGTAAAGCAGTTCTGTGTATGGTAGCCTCACTTACAGTAAGCTTGTTTACAATGGACTCTACATTCTTCTAAGAGCAAAGTCAAATGGTTGTACCTGAGTCAGCATTTCTGGGGGTGAACCCTGGGAATTTGTTCCATAAACAAGATTCCTTAGCGATGCTAGTATGCAGCCAAGTTTTGGAACCACTAATATGTCATCTTTTCTATCACTGAGTTGGCTCATAGGTTTAAATAATCAATAGTCACTAAACCATGGACACTTCTGGCTCTTACATTTGAAGAAAAGTTCATTCAGGGGATAATGATTCATTTGAACCTGTGGCAAGAAGTGATTTTTACCTTATCTACAATGAGACGGCTCCGTGTATGCTGCCCCAGCTTGACAATAATGAACTGACCCAAGGTGGGCTTGCCCACTAGAAGATAGCACTTCTAAGACCCTTCAACCCTTCCAGACCACAAGGCTTAGTTGTTAATCAGAAAAACTACATTATGGTGATATGATACATCTTTTCAGTGCAGTTTTAACCTCTGTTGTCCGCTTTTATGAAACATAATACTTAGTGGAAGCTGAACAGAAAATATAAAAAAAAAATTTTGACTCCAAAAATGTAATAGTTGATTTATAAAATTAGATACACATTACTTAATATTTCAGAGCATTCACTCTAGATCATAAATATTTCCATTCAGTTCCAAAGGTAACCATTTTACCCCAAGTATTCGTTATTCTTTTTGTTAGAAAATCACTCTTTGTGATGAAATTACTTTTTTTTCTTAAAACAACCCATAATCTCCCTCTCTCTCCCAAACTAGATTTTTTATCTTTTCTGTTTTTCTTTTTTTTTTTAAGTTCTGTAATAAATTTTATTTATTTATTTTTATTTTATTTTTTATAAACATATAATACATTTTTATCCCCAGGGGTACAGGTCTGTGAATCGCCAGGTTTACACACTTCACAGCACTCACCATAGCACATACCCTCCCCAATGTCCATAACTCCACCCCCCAACCCCCCTCCCCCCATCAACCCTCAGTTTGTTTTGTGAGATGAAGTCACTTATGGTTTGTCTCCCTCCCAATCCCATCTTGTTTCATTTACTTTTCTCCTACCCCCTTAACCACCCATGTTGCATCTCCTCTCCCTCATATCAGGGAGATCATATGATAGTTGTCTTTCTCCGATTGACTTATTTCGCAAAGCATGATACCCTCTAGTTCCATCCACATCATCGCAAATGGCAAAATTTCATTTCTTTCGATTGCTGCATAGTATTCCATTGTGTATATATACTACATCTTCTTTATCCATTCATCTGTTGATGAACATCCAGGTTCTTTCCATAGTTTGGCTATTGTAGACATTGCTGCCATAAACATTTGGGTGCACGTGACCCTTCGGATCACTATGTTTGTATCTTTAGGGTAAATACCCAGTAGTGCAATTGCTGGGTCATAGGGTAGTTCTATTTTCAACATTTTGAGGAACCTCCATGCAGTTTTCCAGAGTGGTTGCACCAGCTTGCATTCCCACCAACAGTGTAGGAGGGTTCCCCTTTCTCTGCATCCTCACCAGCATCTGTCATTTCCGGACTTGTTAATTTTAGCCATTCTGACTGGTGTGAGGTGATATCTCATTGTGGTTTTGATTTGTATTTCCCTGATGCCGAGTGATATGGAGCACTTTTTCATGTGTCTGTTGGCCATCTGGATGTCTTCTTTGCAGAAATGTCTGTTCATGTCTTCTGTCCATTTCTTGATTGGATTATTTGTTCTTTGGGTGTTGAGTTTGCTAAGTTCTTTATAGATTTTGGACACTAGCCCTTTATCTGATATGTCGTTTGCAAATATCTTCTCCCATTCTGTCAGTTGTCTTTTGGTTTTGTTAACTGTTTCCTTTGCTGTGCAAAAGCTTTTGATCTTGATGAAATCCCAATAGTTCATTTTTGCCCTCGCTTCCCTTGCCTTTGGTGATGTTCCTAGGAGGATGTTGCTGCGGCTGAGGTCGAAGAGGTTGCTGCCTGTGTTCTCCTCAAGGACTTTGATGGATTCCTTTCTCACATTGAGGTCCTTCATCCATTTTGAGTCTATTTTCATGTGTGGTGTAAGGAAATGATCCAATTTCATTTTTCTGCATGTGGCTGTCCAATTTTCTCAACACCATTTATTGAAGAGGCTGTCTTTTTTCCATTGGACATTCTTTCCTGCTTTGTCGAAGATTAGTTGACCATAGAGTTGAGGGTCTATTCATGGGCTCTCTATTCTGTTCCATTGATCTATGTGTCTGTTTTTGTGCCAGTACCATGCTGTCTTGATGATGACAGCTTTGTAGTAGAGCTTGAAGTCCGGAATTGTGATGCCACCGACTTTGGCTTTCTTTTTCAATATTCCTTTGGCTATTCGAGGTCTTTTCTGGTTCCATATAAATTTTAGGATTATTTGTTCCATTTCTTTGAAAAAAATGGATGGTACTTTGATAGGAATTGCATTAAATGTGTAGAATGCTTTAGGTAGCATAGACATTTTCACAATATTTATTCTTCCAATCCAGGAGCATGGACATTTTTCCATTTCTTTGTGTTTTCCTCAATTTCTTTCATGAGTACTTTATAGTTTTCTGTGTAACTTTTCTGTTTTTCTAAGGATTTAGAAACTACTTTTATTTTTCAAGACATCAGGTTTAGATGTAAATAGCATTAGATGCAAGTCTTCTCTATACCAGATACTGTATCAGATACTTAATACTTTAACATACTGCAAAGGATTTGCACTTATCAAAAACTAGGTATGGCAAGGGTCATAATCCCTGTGTGACACATGAGAAAACCAAGGCTCTATAAGTTTACATCATGTGCCCCAAATTCACACAGCTAGTGCGTGAATAAGTCAAGATCCCTGGGCAGGCATTAAGATGTTATATCTCAGGACGCCTGGGTGGCTCAGTTGGTTAAGCGGCTGCCTTCGGCTCAGGTCATGATCCCAGGGTCCTGGGATCGAGTCCCGCATTGGGCTTCTTGCTCCGCAGGGAGCCTGCTTCTCCTTCTACCACTCTGTCTGCCTGTGCTCACTCTCTCTCTCTCTGACAAATAAATAAATAAATAAATAAATCTTAAAAAAAAAAAAAAGATGTTATATCTCTTGCTCTTTCCATAAAATGAGTGGTTTTCAAACTGTGTTCTCTGGAACCTTAGTATTCCAAAGGCATGTTTCAGGAGTTCTGCAAACATTAGGTACAAATTTCATTTTTAAGTGTTATAAATCAAACTCTGACATGCTGAAAACCACTGTCTGTTGGCTGTACAGTTAGATCCATTCATTTTTGCATCCTCCTTAAAATAAATGTTCTCCTACCATCTCTATGCATACATTTAAAATTTTATAAATCTGTTGATGATTAGAAAGATTTTTCTTTTCTGTTCTGATCTTTTGTTGGATTTAGAATTCAGCATACTTGTGCTTCATAAATTTCACAAATAGGACACATGTGTTACATGTACTCAATTAAATGCCAAACAGAGCTGAAAAACATTTGCTGGATACATTGCCTATCATGATATGTAGTCTATTGTGAAGCAAGAAGTCAATACAGAGAAAATCTGGTAGTAACCACAGAATATTACAATTAACAGAGGTGGTTATTATACATTTTGTATTCTGAACATCTGTTTTATTAAAGGAATTTAATCAGTTGTTAGATATTAGTAAATCTTTTTGAGAAGTTTTACTCTTTTTTAATATGGAAAATATTCTACATGCTTTTCAACCATCCGGAGATTATAAAGTGAGCTGTTTAAATACTTGTTATTCTTTGCAACCACTTCTCTGTATTATTCATGGTTTTCTTGATACAGTTTAACTAAAACAAAACACAGAAATCAATAAGTTGGTGACACTGATGACAGAGTGTTACTGTCATCCTTAGCTGCTAAATTCAATCTGTGTGCTCACAAAAAAACTCATTATTTGATTCTTATGAAATAAATGTTATCAATTTCAACTTCTAAAGAGACATTTGTCCAAAAGAAATAGCATCGTTATCTGTTCTATATACTGGGGTTTCAATTAAAGTTTTCCTTAAAAAAAGAATCCTGCTGCTTTGAAAATTTAAAGATCAGTCTACTACACTAAGCTGCCATTTGCCAAATAAAATAGTACCCTGCCATGAAAGGGGAAAAAAAAGAAAATTAATTGAATAAACAGACAACTTAATAATTTTCCATTGTAACCAACTAAGGTAAAAATACATTTTACTGTGTTCCATTATTCTCCACTGCAGTCTTTTTTTTTTAAATCTTAAGATTTTATATATTTATTTGACAGAGGGACAGAGAGAGAGGGAACATAAGCAGGAGGAGTGGGAGAGGGAGAAGCAGACTTCTCTGCTGAGCAGGGAGCCTGATGTGCCGCTCGATCACTTAGCCCTGGGATCATGACCTGAGCCAAGGCAGATGCCTAACGACTAAGCCACCCAGACGCCCCTCTCCAATTGCAGTCTTAACAGAAATATCATTACATTCTCAAAGGACATTTCATCTACAGCATTCTTAAGAGAAAGAAGAATTTAATTAAAATGGGGATTAAGTTATAAAATTGGGTCACTTTAACAGACATAACATTGTATATTTCATTGTTCAATTACATTATTTATAGTAAAATATGAGGAAGCTTCTATAATTATCTATACTGATACATTCAAGAACAAAGTAGTCAGTATCACTAATGTTTACAATATTATTTAGAATTAGCTTCTTCCCATAATAAAATATCATGGTATATTATATTTTTACTTAATAAATAACACAAAAATCTACTCTTCTTTCTCAAATCTCAATCCCTCCACACTGTTTCTTTATCTGTCAAATACATATCATAGGTCCTCTAGAACCAGCCTCTACACTTGTACCCAAATCCCATCCCTCCCACCACATCTAAGGACATCACTAGAACAATTCTCCATACCCTAATCTATGGCATCAATTCTTGTTCTCTGCTGGATCTTTCTCATCAGGATAAAAACATCCTTTTTAAATTTTTCCCATATTTACAAGAAATCTTCTCTAACTTCCAACTTTCCCCACTAGCTGCCACATTGCATTTTTTTTTTCTCCTCTTTATAGTAAAACTCCTTCAAAGAGTGGTCTTTATATCCCATCTCCAATTTCTCACCTCCATCTTAAATCCCCTCAATTCAGCTTTGTATCACTTTTATTCCTACCATTCTTATCAAGATCACCAATCACCTCCACTTGTCAATACCCAATTGTCAAGTCTTAACCCTCATTTATTGGACTTAACAGTGGCACTGGACACAGTGGATGATCCCTCACTTCTATACTTGGTTTCCAGGACATCACAGTTCCCCAGATTTCTCCTCTCCCAACACTCATTCCTTCTCAGTGTCCTTTGTTATTTCTTCCTCCTTGCCCTTTCTTGCCATGTAATACTGGAGTGTCACAGAGATTTCTACTTTGTCTTTTCTTTTTTTTCTAATAAGTTTCTTGAAAATCCCATTCAGATATGGCCTTAAATACCATCTATGTGTCAATAACTACCAAATTCATATCTCCAGGCGCAACCCTTTCCCAAACACCAGATTTAATTAGACAATTGCCTACCTGAAATCTCTATTTGTTTGTTCAATAAACATATCAGTTCAACCACCAAACCTATATTTCTCACCATTTACACTGATGGAAGCTCCAACTTTTTCAGTTGATAACTGTTGAAATCCAACAGTCATTCTTGTTCCCTCTATTTCTTACATTCTACATCCAGTTCTCAAGAAATTTTGTCTTAGCCTTCAAAATATATGCAAAATCCAATCCCTTCTCACTACTTCTAATACTACCTCCCTGACCCAAATTACCATCATCTGTCTTCCAAATTATTTCAATAGACTCCTGACAGTTCTCTGCTTCTATCCTACACAATTACCACCCCCAATAGCAGAAGAGCCAGACGGTTACATTAAAAGGTTAGTCACATTATGTCATTCCTAGGTTACCAGGCCCTATGTGTTCTGGTTCCTTGACCCATCTACCCCCCCCCACCATTTTCCTTCATTCACTCTACTTAAGCCACACTGAACTTTCTGCTATTCTTCTAAAGGCCACGCACATTCCTACCTTAGAACTTTAGCACCAGTTGTCCTCTTCTTCTGAGATGTTCTTCCTCAGCTATCACCAACCTCAAGTCTTTACCCAAATATCACCTTATTGAGGCCTTTCCTTGACTACTCTATTGAAACGTGCCACCTGTACCCTTTCCTGATATTTTTCTTATCTAATTTACTTAACTCGATCTTTCTTCTTTTTCATCTTTTAATATCATCTATAAATGTTGAGAATTAATTATTAGGTTTATTATGCATAGTCTCTAACCCCTCTCTAGAATATAAGCTCCATGAAGACAGGGACCTTCATCTGGTTTGTTTAGTAATGGAAGGTAGGCAGCTAAAACTGTGCCTGACCCATAATAGGTGTTCAGTAAATGCATGCTAACAAAGTGGACTCCATTCACAATGGACTGAACAACACAATCCTTGATGAATTGAAAAAAAAATGGCAAAAATCAACTATTATGACTTCGTCAAGATAAAAAGCCTCCGCACAGCAAAGAAAATGATCAACTAAACTAAAAGTCAGCCTAAGGAACGGGAGAAGATATTTGCAAATGATATATCTGGTAAAGGATTAGTATCCAAAATCTACAAAGAATTTATCAAACTTAACACCCAAAACCCAAATAATCCAGTTAAGAAATGGGCAGAAGACATGACTAGACGCTTTTCCAAAAAAGACACCCAGATGGCTAACAGAACATGAAAAGATGCTCAATATCACTCATCATGAGGGAAATACAAATCAAAACCACAATGAGATACCATCTCACACCTGTCAGAATGGCTAAAATTAACAACACAAGAAACAACAGGTGTTGACAAGGATGTGGAGAAAGGGGAACCCTCTTGCACTATTGGTGGGAAAGCAAACTGGTGGAGCCACTCTGGAGAACAGTATGAAGATTCCTCAAAATGTTAAAAATAGAACTACCCTATGATCCAGCAGTTGTACTACTAGATATTTACCTAAAGCGTACAAAAATACAGACTCAAAGGGGACATGAACCCCAATGTTTGCAACAGCCTTATCAACAATAGCCAAAGTATAGACAGAGCCCAAATGTCCACTGACTGATGAATGGATAAGGAAGATGCAGTTTATATGCACAATCCAGTATTGCTCAGCCATCTAAAAGAAGGAAATCTTGCCATTTGCAATGACATGGATGGAGCCAAAGTGTATTGTGCTAAATGAAATAAGTCAGTCAGAGAAAGATAAGTGCCATATAATCTCACTTATATGCAGAAAGAAAGAAAACAGATGAACAAATGGGAAGGAGGAAAAGAAAAAAAGGAAAGAGGAAAATAATCCATAAGAGTCTCTTAATGATAGAGAATGACAGAGAACTGGGGGATGATGGAGGGATGTGGGTGGGTGGGTGATGGGCTAGATGGTGACAGATATTAAGGAGGGTACTTGTTATGATGATCACTGGGCATTGTATGTAAGTGATGAATCACTGAATTCTATTCCAGAAACCGATATTGCACTGTATGGTAACTATCTAAAATTTAAAGAAAACAAAAGAAAGAAAAAACGATGGGAATCATCATTAAATCACAGCAAACAATCTATTATATCTATACATTTTAAATCAGTGGTTTTCAACCCAGAGTGATTTTGTCCCCTCACCGCCACCATCCAGGGAAGATTTGAAATGTCTGAGACATTTTTGGTTGTCGTACCTTGGAAGCTGCTACTGATATCCAGTGAATAGATGTCAGGGATACTGCTAAACTTTCTACAAATGTACAGAAAGGCCCCATAACAAAGAGTCATCTGGCCCAAAATGTCAAGAGTATTGAGACTGAGAAACCCTGGTTTACACTGAGATTTTATGAGCTCCAAAAAGACAGAACAGGATATTCAGGAACTCAATATTGTAGAACTACCATGCTGAGGTAATTTATTATGCCCAAAGATTGAGTTCAGTGAATCCTTTCTTATATTCTTAGTATGTAATAGGACCACAGGCGATTCAGTCCTGCTATTTATAGGGCAAACTGCATTCCCAGAGATTTAACAATGTTTCAGTACTTGCACAACCAGTTAACAGCAAACCATGGTCATGCTTTTAAATCCAAAAACAAAAAAATAAAATAAACAAAAAATTTTAAAGATCTAAAAACAAAATAAATATAAGAAAAGAATGTTAATAAACAAGATGCCCTAGAGCTGGTATGCTTTGTGTGCAGGAATTTTTTTAATGACTTCTTTTCTACAAACTGATCCTAGACCATAAAACTTTTCAACATGCCTGCTGGTGGTTTTAAGAGAACTGAAGAAAACAAAACAAAAAGTCAAAAAACAGACAGGGCCCCAGTCAATACAACAATGAGCAAAGAAAATTAGCAATGAAGTAGCTACAGAAAAACATAAAACCCCCTTTGTCTCTATCAACTACCCCTCCCCCAGCTCCCCACCAAGGAAAAGATATTTACATTGAATCCACTAATTGTCTTTTATAGGGAAGAATATTCAACATTTACAATAAAGTGTTAACCTAATGTATTATTGGATTATAAGCAGTGGCATACTGAAACTGGCTCACACAGCTAGTAAAAGCTGAGTGTGCACATCTCTTCCCAAGGTTGCAATAGCTTGAAATCAGCCTTTGCAACAGTATTTACACCGTGGAAATTGGCAAATTCAACAAATCAGCCCCTCCCCCATTGCTAAATGTTAAACATTTAAGAGCATATCACTAATTATACCTAATATGGTATCAGTGGGTTTGCTGGATCTTTAATTCCGCAAATTATTTTGCAAGGATGTCTCTTTAGTTCTGAAGGTCACATAAAAAGCTGGGGAATCCCTACTTGAGGAAGCCAGTTTGGATTTTAAACTTATATAGGCCACAATATCAGTTTTGGGTAAATTATTTATTTTCTCTTAATCCTATTCTCATTTATGAGATGTGGATATTAATACATAGAGAATTCCCTGTGAACATGAAATAAAATGCCTACATAAAGTTCTAAGTTCAGAGGCTGGCAAGTAACAAATAGATGTTCAACTAAATGCCTAAGCCCTTTTCAAGTGCTTGCCCAAAGATAGAAAGTATTGCTGGGGTTTGAGGCATGCCAATGGCCAATATCATTCATTTCCTCCTCTGACTTTCTCTCCATCAATAATTGTAAAGGAAAAAAAATAATTGTAAAGGATGTGGGAGACAAAAGGAGAAATTTTTAAATTAATTATTAATTATAGTTAATAAAAATATACTTAAATATAATTTGGGGAAATTTTTCAGAGTATTAGTGGATCTGGCACTTAAACCAAGATTCAAGTGATTCATCTTAACTGTAAATGTTACCTGGTGACTTAATTTGCAGGGTCCAATGAAAAATGAAAATAGGGTGCTAACTTGTTTAAATGTATTAAGAATTTCAAGACAGTGACAAAGTAGCATTGGAGTAAGCATGGGGCCTTTCAGGGTACAAGGCCCTACATGACACACTGGTCACCCACCCAGGAAGCCAGCCTTGGTGACTTCTTTCTACATCCTTCCTTCACTGCCTTCTCCCCTTCCATCACTGTCCACATACACATACATTCAGATTCCCTTTCTGATGTCTGGTAATGTTCTTGCCAGCTTTTAGCAGCACAGAAAGCTTGATACAGATACCAGCAGGGGGTAAAGGGGACATTTATTTCTGGTTTGTGTCCTCTCCTCTCAGACGTTCCTTTCTTAATGTTCCCTTACAGACAATGGTCCAATCCAAGTTCATCCCATCTACTCAATAATATTTTGACCTATGGGGGTTATTATTTTTAAAATATTAGACTTGTATATGGTTTGTAAACCTAGTCAGTACTTTTTAAACACATCCTTACAAAAATGGTGTTTTTTTTTTAATTCAAAAGCATCATTACTTCAGGAAAAAATATAAGCTCTGAGGACAAACTGAGGCTTTGTCAATTATTGGCTGGTCACAATAATTATAAATTATATTTAAATTATGCATAATTTAAAACTACTAAGAATTTTAAGACAATGGCAGCAAGCACTGGATCCATTAGAACAGAGAAAAATTATATGACCTATCTGATAATCAGTTCTGTCATTTATAACAGCTATGAACTTTTAGTACATAAAGTTTTAAAAAGTGCTTGGCACCTGTTTTCCAAAATCACCTATCACATTATAGTGTATCATTACACTGTTACAACTTAATACAGTTTCCAGTATTCTAGTTTAGGATCCCACTGACTGAAAATAATAAAACAATAAATGACACAGAGTGATATCCTCAGCAGATTTGGAAATGCCGAAATGCATTTGTCTGTGAAACTATAGCTATTTATTACAGAGTCAAAGACAACTGCACTATGTAAGTACCAAACATATATAACCAAGGTAACTAAAAATTAGGAAAGATATAAAAGGACAAGCACAGAGCCCCACATCATTTATTTAATTGGACAAACTGTTGCACCTTTCTTCCATATTTTCTTCATCTATGTAAGTGAGAAGATGGAACTGAGAAGCATAAAGACTTTATGTTTGTTTAATAAAAGAGCCATACTGAAGAGGGAGAGGTCTCAGAGAACATATCCCATCAGTAGTCCCTCAGTAGTTACCAGGTTCCAGGTCCTGGTTCTCAGCTTTTCAGATTCAGAAACTATCTCTTATTATTATATCCAACTAGTTAAACTCAGAGAGATTTATTTAGGCAAATAGAAGTTTCAGGACTGTGTTTTATAAACCAAAGTGCCAGGGGTGGCTCAGTCAGTTAAGCGGCTGCTTTCAGCACTGGTCATGATCCCAAGGCCCCGGGATCGAGCCCCTGCATCAGGCTCCCTGGTCAGTGGAGAGCCTGCTTCTCCCTCTCCCTCTGCCTACCGCTCTGCCTACTTGTGCTCTCTATTTCTCTGTCAAAAAAATAAATAAAATCTTAAAAAATAAAAATAAGATGCCAGATAAATTACAATAATTTACAGTCTTTTGTCACTTGCCCCGGGTGCTCCTTCTTGATGGATCAATTCACTTCAGAGACTAAATTACAGGTCAGAAGTTTACTTGAAAAGCCCAGATTCAGAATATAGGAATTATATATAAATTGGATTGCTTCTCTTCACCCTATGGTATTTTGGCCCCTGTAGTCAATATGAGCCATTCAGAGCTAGAAGGACATCTCTACTGTACTCACCTGAACACTACTGACGATATCCCATACTTCCCTCCTTTTTCATTTCATCTCTATTTAGAGTGTTTCCCTTTTATCACTTTATCCCTTCATCAGACACTTACATTTTGATGCAATTAAGTTGCTTCTTTACTGACATCTCAGTCATGGAACTATACTCTGATCACACTGATTGACCTGGGCATCCTAATCCACAAATTACAGATCCTCTTTTAGGAAAGAAGAACTTCATAGATATCTACTGTACAGAGTACAGTAGAACACTTGCTTTGGGACCAGACACCCCTGTGTGAATTTATAAGTTAATTTACTTATTAATTTATTAAAGATTTTATTTATTTGACAGAGAGAGGCACAGTGAGAGAGAAAACACAAGCAAGAGGAGTGGGAGAGGGAGGAAAAAGGCTTCCCGCTGAGCAGGGAACCTGACGTGGGACTCAATCCCAGGACCCTGCAATCATGACCTGAGCCAAAGGCAGATACTTAACAACTGAGCCACACAGGCACCCCCATATAAATAAATTTAGACAAGTTAATTTAACTCTCAAAGCCTCAAAATCTTTATCTGTAAAATATGAATAATGATACCTACTTTTGGGGTTTTTCAAAAGGATAATGAAATAATGTTTATGAAGTACAGAGTTTATCCTAAAGTAAGGACTCAACATAGAATAGATACAGTCATCAATACTTTGAAACATTTTACATTTTATTCCTACAAACATCAGTCTTTCAAGATGGCCTTTTATATTCTTTTGTCTAAAAAATGGGAAAACACCTAGATAACCTTTTATGTCTTGACTGCACCTTTTGACATTAACTTTGTGTAAGTTAACACGTCTACAAAGGCAAAGGCAGGTGAATTTCAAAGGCAATATACGCCTCATAAACTTGAATGCAATGAATTAAATTCAAAAACTAATAACTATAGCTTTTTGTCTTGCCGGTTATAATGACAAAGCATTGTGCTATTTTCTTACACCGCAAATGTTACTCGATTGAACCCATCAGTTCATAAAAACAAATTTGGCATTCCCTTGTCATGTTTAATATAAATCAACTGTACCATGAAATTCTGTTTTGTTTAAGTTCATGATAGTTACCAATGAGGACCATGCAAACTTTGGCCTCTAAACTCCAAGACCATTTTTCATTATATTTCTTTGTTAGAAGGATCTGTTTGTATATAATTAAATATGGCTTTCTTAAACCTTTACAGTTGGTAGCTTAATGTATTTTTGTTTTATTTTGAGTACAAAGGCTATATTATGCTTTTGTTGGCATCAATGCTAGTTAGTGTGCCAGCTACAGAATTTTGTTCTCTGCAATATGTCAGAATTTGAGTGCCTTGGGCTCAACAGGTGGTGTTAGATAAGGGTCTGGCAAATCAAATAGGTAATGTGGTTATTTTTTTTGTCAAATTATAATTAAAAACAGTCTGTGTAAAATGAAACTTACATTCTCCTGTTTTAAAAAGGGCTCAACATCCAGTACAAATTATTTTCGATAACAAAGACCCATTAGTGAGGAAGCATGTTGCCTGCATAAATGTACAACACCTCCTCATGGGCAGCTTCAGCGCTCTATGTAAAGTTGACTTTGTAAACCTGAAGTGTAAACAGTGCTACATCAGGTTGGGACTTTTCTACCCTTCTGTAATTCAGGAGTATGTACTTAAGACTGTGCCAAAAATTTAACAGGAAATTTAAACATTGTTATCTAGTACCTTACAGAATATGAAGAAACGCTAAATATTTTACTTAAATCACTGCTTCAAACAAGTTCCTTTTTATGCTATGGTATCCTTGTCCCTGACTGCACAAGAAGGCCAGTGCCTCCATGATCAAGAAGCTGCAAAGACCCTCAGACCCAGGGTTAGGATTCCCTCCTATAGTTTAATGCCCAACCCTGCCAGAGAACTGGAAAATGCCCATAGTATGATGAGGCAATGGGACTTATACATTTGACTATGCCTCTGAAAGCTCCCCCTGATGAATGATGCTTCTGCAGGACAAGCAGACATGCTCTTGGCCCATGGTTCTTATGTGCTCAACATCATTCCAAAAGAAACAAACCAGATGGTGGCCACATGCCACCTCTGTTCCCAAGAAGAAGCCACCATTGTCTCCCTGTAAGCCAGAGTACATTTAATATTCTGGTTTAAATTTTATTGTGCTATAAAATCAAGACATTCTAGAAAAAAAGCTTATTATACAGTTCTTTTATTTAACAAAATTTAATTCAATAATAATAATTCATTCATCTGTGCCCATATAGCTGATTATCTGAAGAAAAATCAAAGCAAATCAAAAATATTCACCTAAACTTCTTATCTCTGTGCTAATATCTTGATACGTAGAGACACCTGAATATTTGGTGTCAAATAGACATGACAGGAAGATTGACTGAAACTTTTTCAGGAGGTGGGTTAGACTCCAATAAGGAGCATCTGATTTTTCTCCTTTCCACTGAATTTTCCTTTATGCCCCATAGTAAGATATACTATTTTTTAAAAAGATTTTATTTATTTATTTGTCAGAGACAGAGGGAGAGAGAGCAAGCAAGCACAGGCAGACAGAGAGGGAGGCAGAGGCAGAGGGAGAAGCAGGCTCCCTGCCGAGCAAGGAGCCCAATGTGGGACTCGATCCCAGGACACTGGGAACATGACCTGAGCCAAAGGCAGCCGCTTAACCAACTGAGCCACCCAGGCATCCCAACATATACTATTTAAATAGATTTTTATTTTCTCTGAGTAGATAAGTTTTGTAATGTCTTCATAGAAATTCATGAAATACTGCATATTGAAATATTGAAATATTGCATATAAATATTCTTTAATTCTCAGATGAAGATATATAGTTTTGACAGACTAAACAGGATCTATATTGTGTCTATATTTGACTTTATTTACAAAGAGTATGTCTATACTCGGCTACAGCTCAATAGCAAATCAGGTTTCCAGACTGAAAGTCAAAGATGATTAAATTTAACACAAATTCTGAATTGCAGGTTAAACAAATGGAGTGTATATCACACATTACATGTCATATCATGCTTCTGGTCTGACACCACTGTTAGCAAGCTGGGCAAATAAGAACAGAGCTCTGTTTGTTTGCAGTTCTTATTTCTATAAAAATGAGAGTCTGAACCGGAACTAGAGGTTTCTAAGTGTTTGAAAGCAGCACCGCTCCTTTTTTGAGGGGAGAGAAAAATAACAAAACATAAAGCATAAACCTAATAGAGCAAAATGGGCAGTGTCCCCCACCTTTTCACTTCTCCTACTCAGGCCCCTAATTCCACCCCCTGGCTCTGGGAAATGCATTACATAATATCATGCCTTTTATAAAACCTTACAAATATACCACCACAGCTTACTTGCCTCTCAGTTCTCTGAAGTAAGGAGAACAGGTTTCATTATTCCTGTTTTGGAAATGATAAAGTTAAACACTATAGAGATCAAGGTGAACTCCAAATCGATAGTGAACAGTGGTTACAACTAAGATTAGAAACCAGAATCTCCTGGTATTGTTTCCCACTTAAAACCCCTCTCTATATAGCACACTGCCATAGGTCTTGATGCTTTATATTTTTGCAAGGTTCTAATAAGCCCCTGAAATTCTGACCATAAGAATGAAGACGAAACTCTGTGGAAGCTTAGAAAGAACCAACAAACAACCAGATTCAATAGGCTGAAAGAACCTTTTATTATTTAATGTCATACCAAAAAAAAAAAAACAAAAACAAACAAACAAACAAAAAAAACAGTTGCTAGGATTAATGACTTTCATTATCCTCATAACGTTTTAATCCAAGACTTGAAATTTCACTACTTCACACTGAAGGTACATAACACTGTATTAACCCTTCTCCATTAATGAGTCCAATGAGTTAAAAATCTTTCCCCACTTTCGCAGCTACTGGGGTAATATCAAAGAGAAACATCTATATTGTAAAGATGTTGATTCTCTTCAAATTCCTTTATAAATAATATAAATCCAATTAAAATTCTGACAGGAAGTCTTTTAAACTTAATAAAATTATGTTAGAGTTTAACGGAAAAAAATGTGTGAAAGGTACAAAACTTTGGGAGGGAAAGGGAATTTTACTCTGGAGTGTTAAACATATTGTAAACATGCACTAAATTAAAACAATGAAATACTAGTTCAGGAGCTGGGCAGATGAAAACAAAGGCATAGAAAGCTCAAAATAGACTAAAGCAGCAGTTCTTAAAATGCGATCCAAGGACCATTGAGGGTTGTTAAGACCCTCTGAGAGGTCTGCAAGGTCCCGTCTTTCCAACTACATATCTGTTTAAGACCAGATTTTTTTTTTTCCACATTCCTCAAGGAAAATAAGACATCACAGCAGATTGACCTAAAAAGCAGGTATGAGAATCCAGCTGTCTTCCATGAGGCTAGACATTAAGAGATCTGCAAAAATGGTGAAACAATGCCATTTTTTTCTCACTACTATTTTTTGGTAGGAAAACCGTTATTTTTCATAAAAAATGTTATTTATATTAATATGTAAGAGCTTTATTATTACTCTTAATGAATAAATATTTTAAGTAATTCTTGGTTTTAATTTCTAATATAATAAATATCAATAGATATAACCCACATAACAAAAGTTCTTTGAGATCCCTAAATAATGTTACAAGGGAAAAACAGCAGCAGCCCAAAAACTCTAAGAACCAATGGCCCAAATAATACATCAAAGCTTAATCCGTGACAAAGGCAACATTTCAAACTAGTGGGAAAAGAATAAAGTATTTACTCTTGTTTAAACAAGAAGCCAATTATTTGGGAGAAATGTGTGTCTGTGATTAACAGAGCCAAAACAGCTTTCTGATTCTCCTCAATGTGAGGCGCTCTCTCAACTCCGGGCTGAATGGAAGGTAGACAGTTATTATACAAACATCTGTCCCCATTGTGCATGTCAAATAGATCCAATTCCCATCTACCATTTCAGTAACTATCAAATTATAACACATACTACTGTAGCCCACAAAACTTGGTGTTTACAAAACTTTCTTAATTCCCAGCTCTTTGTGTCATTCTCTATTGGCTGATGAAAAATTTAACCTCAGTCAGAATTCGAAATCCTTCTTTGCTCCTAGAGTTGTGACCATATGTTGCATATTCCTCGGGACCAAAGTCTCATCCTTTCACACTGGGTACCATGGAGATAACCACTCCTAGTCTGCAAGTTCCCATCAGGTCACTGCCTTTAGACCACACTGTGAGCTGAGAACCACTGGCCATTCTGTTTGATGTCCAGCTACCTTCCCAGGATGCTGCTAGTGCAGCTTACCAGGACCCACACATCTGTGAGACCCTCCTGCCTAACCCACCCCAAGTATAGTAACCATCATTTTATTTCCTATATTTAATGTTTTGGCATCCTTTTCTAGGCCATACTCTAACTGCCACCCTTGCTTACTACCTTGGACCCATCTGTGCCATTCCCTCTTTTATGCAGGTGTGCAGTTCATATTGTACAATAACCAAGCACATTTAATCATCTGTATCTCATTTATACAGCAGTAAGGAACTTCCCCTGTCCCGGTTTCTCACAGTAACTACACTCAAGACTCAAGGCTATTATTTTTTTTCTTCTGTCCCTCCACCTTGCCTCAACATGTTTCCTTCCCCATGTGGCCCTGTGTGGCATGCCATGCTTTCTACCTCTAGGGAGATAAATCTCTTCCTTCATGACAATGACTTCATGAATCCTCTGTCTGCATGACTTACTACACCTAACTAAAACAAATCCCATGTACTATCTAAAACACCAGCATGGTTTCTTTTAGTCTTTAAGTGCTTCCTTTGTCTTCACCAGTCTTGGAAGCATCCAAATGCTTCTTGCCATTGACCTTATACTGATGAAGCCAGATCTTGATAATTGGCTCCTTTGTCATGCCTGAGCCTGAGACCAGTGATCTCATTTCCATCTTTTTTGCCTTCATCTTTGGTTTTGGTGTCTTGTCTAGGACCCTGCACCTTACCAGCTGTAGACACTGTCTTGGTTTTTCCAGTTCCTCTTCCATATTCTGTGGGTCTTATTACCCAAGAAATAACCTCCCCTATTTCCAGCTGTTCCCATTAGCTGATCCGCTCTTCAAATTTGCCTTAATTCACTCATCTAGAAATTGGGTACATGTTAAGTCCCAGGCATTGGGTTTATATCAATGAAACAAAGAGACCTAGTCCCTGTTCTGTGGCAAGATCATGAATTCTCAGTTTTGAGCTCCATGATATAATCTTCCCCTGTCTTCAGCTTATCTTCCCACCCTGAGATGCCCCCTAGTTATTTGCTTGAATTTGATGGGATGATATAGACATATGTTTGAGGTTGATATTCCATGTTTTACCTTCCATGAAGGTAACTATAGTTTCAGGTCTTGATATCACTCTGCCTTTCCTACAACACTGGAGATCACAAAGTTGGCCTAATAGAAGCCTGAAATATGACAGGAAGAGGTGATATTCTATATTTGAGGAGAGTAAGAATGGTTTGGAATGGGAACTTTAAAGAATAGAGTGAGAAATTAAGTGGCACTGATAGCTCAAGTGAGATTGGAAAGATGAACATATTATTGATGTACTTTTCAAAAGAGTTTTAATTCATCTTGACCTCTTTGTAGCTAACTCAAGTTGGGGATTAGTATTGGGAGGGATGGCAGGGAGAAAAACAAATGAAAAACTAACATTTATTGAACTCCATTTATATTCCACAGTCTTTATTCCCTTAATACATCATCCCAATGACATAAATATTACTATCCTCATTTCATATAAGAAAAAATAAAAATTAAGTAACTTACCAAGATCACACAGGGAATAACTGGTTGTACTGGGAACAACTTAAATCTACACAGTGCCAAATTTATGCTGTCTTTTTTAGAACACTTTCTACCACTTTAAAATATATGGCTATTTCTACATAAAATATCACACTCCCAATTTATATATTTTCACATGTTAGAACGGTAATGATATTCAAGCTCCTCAAGCCCAGGGTCTCTCATACTATAATGAGCATATGAATTACCTGGGGATTTTATTAAAATGCAAATTCTGATTCAATAGGCCCAGGAAGAGAGCAAAGAATCTACCTTTCTAACAAGCTCCCCGGTAATGCCAGTGCCGCTGGTCCACAGAACACACTGAGTAGCAAGACACTAGCCTACCCATTTGGATTTTATAGATGAGAAAACTAAAGCTCATATGAGATGAATAGACTCTTTGATACCAAATTTATTAGTGGCAGAGAGAAATAAGACCCAAAAGTCCAATGTTCTTTTTACTGTACTATGCTCTTTGTATTACATAAGGCAACATCCAATACATTCACTTGATCTGTTCTTGCATTTGGCAATGAATTTTTTTAAGTAGAAAAATATTGTGTATTAATGATAAATCTTCTTGCCATATACAGCTCAAAAAGAATAAAAAATGTTAAGTGTAATAAAAAAAAAAACATAAAATTCCACTGGCATTTTTCAAAATGCTGGAACAAACAATCCTAAAATTTGTATGGAACCAAAAAGACCCTGAATGGCTAAGGAAATGTCGAAAAAAAAAAAAAAAAACTGGGGGCATCACATTGCCTGATTTCAAGTTTTACTACAAAGCTGTGATCACCAAGACAGCATGGTACTGGCACAAAAATAGGCACATAGACCAGTGGAACAGAGTAGAATCCAGATATGGACCCTCAACTCTATGATCAAATAATCTTCAACAAAGCAGGAAAAAATATACATTGGAAAAAAGACAGTCTCTTCAATAAATGGTGCTGGGAAAATTGGACAGCTATGTGTAGAAGAATGAAACTCGACCATTCTCTTACACCATACACAAAGATAAACTCGAAATGGATAAAAGACTTCAACATGAGGCAAGAATCTATCAAAATCCTAGAGGAGAACATAGGCAGTAACCTCTTTGACATCAGCCACAGCAATTTCTTTCAAGATATGTCTTCAAAGGCAAAGGAAACAAAAAGTGAAAATGAACTTTTGGGACTTCATCAAGATCAAAGGCTTCTGCACAGCAAAGAAAACAGTCAATAAAACAAAGAGGCAACCCACAGAATGGGAGAAGATATTCGCAAATGACACTACAGACAAAGGGCTGATATCCAAGATCTATAAAGAACTCCTCGAACTCAACACACACAAAACAGATAATCATGTCAAAAAATGGGCAGAAGACATGAATAGACACTTCTCCAAAGAAGACATACAAATGGCTAACAGGCACATGAAAAAATGTTCATCGTCATTAGCCATCAGAGAGATTCAAATAAAACCACTATTGAGATACCACCTTACACCAGTTAGAATGGACAAAAGTAACAAGACAGTAAACAACAAGTGTTGGAGAGGATGTGGAGAGAGGGGAACCCTCTTACACTGCTGCTGGGAATGCAAGTTGGTGCAGCCACTTTGGAAAACAGTGTGGAGATGCCTTAAGAAATTAAAAATAGAGCTACCCTATGACCCTGAAATTGCACTACTGGGTATTTACCCCAAAAATACAGATGTAGTGAAAAGAAGGGTCATCTGTACCCCAATGTTCATAGCAGCAATGGCCACAATTGCCAAACTGTGGACAGAGCCAAGATGCCCTTCAACAGAGGAATGGATAAAGAAGATATGGCCCATATATACAATGGAATATTACGCCTCCATCAGAAAGGATGAATACCCAACTTTTGTATCAACATGGACGGGACTGGAGGAGATTATGCTAGTGAAATAAGTCAACAGAGAGTCAATTATCATATGGCTTTACTTACTTATGGAGCATAAGGAATAACATGGAGGACATTAGGAGATGGAAAGGAAAAGTGAATTGGGGGATATCAGAGGGGAAGATGAAGCATGAGAGACTGCGGACTCTGAGAAACAAACTGAGGGTTTTAGAGGGGAGGGAGACGGGGGAGATGGATGAGCCAGGTGGTGGGTATTGAGGAGGGCACGTATTGCATCGGAGCACTGGGTGTGGTGCATAAACAATAAATCTTGGAATACTGAAAAAATAAAATTAAAATAAAACCATAGATATACTTCTGGAGAATGTATTTATTATGTATTAAATATTCAAACTAAAATTGTTTTTATTTTTTATTTATTTTATTTTATTTTATTTTTATTTCTTTTCAGTGTTCCAGCACCCTCAGTTTGTTTCTCAGAGGCCACAGTCTCTGATGGTTTGTCTCTCCCTCTAATTTCCCCCAACTCACTTCTCCTTTTCATCTCTCTTTAAGATATAATTTACTATAGAGCTTACAAAAAAATTACACTTATTTTACAAAAGACTTGGATCCGTACTGTTTTGTTTTACTTAAAACACTATTTGACTTGTGAATGGTTTTTACAATGATCTAAATCTTTCCCTCGACAATAAAACTTTATATGCTTTTTGCTTTTTATTATTTTTATTGAAGTATAAGAGACATATAACATTATATTAGCTTCAGGTGTACAACATAATGATTCGGTATTTGTATAAACTCTGAAATAATTACCATAATAGATCTAGTTACCAGCCACATCATATAAAGTTAACTTTTTTCCTGTGAGGAGAATTTTTAGGATTTATTCCCTTGGCAAGCTGTAAGTATGCACTACAATATTATTGAAGAGAGTTGCTACAATGTATATTATATCCCCATGACTTATTTATGTTATATTTGGAAGTTTGTATGTCTTGACCTCCTTCACCTATGTCTCCCACCAACCCCTGTTCTGTCTAATGAACACTACTTTGTTCTTGTATCTATGAGTTTTTTGCTTATTTTTTTTTAGATTCCACATATAAGTAAACTATACAGTACTTGTCTTTCTCTAGCATAATACCCTCAAGATCCATCCATTTGTTACAAATGGCAAGATTTCCTTCTTTTTTATGGCTGAGTAGTACTGCTTTGTGAGCCTCTGTGTGTGTGTGTGTGTGTGTTTTCCATTATCCATTCATTCATCAATGGATTAATGGGTACTTAGGTTGTTTCCACATCTTGCCTATTATAAATAATGTTTCAGTGAACATAAGAGTCCACATATCTTTTCAAATTTGTGTTTCTGCTTCCTTTAGGTATATATCTAGAAGTGGAATTTCTGGATCATATGGTATTTCTATTCTTAATATTTTGAGGAACTTACATATTGTTTTCCATAGTTACTATATCAACTTACATTCCTACTAATAGTACATGAGAGTCCCCTTTTCTCTGCATTTTCACCAACACTTTTTATTTCTTGTCTTTTTAATAACAGCCATTCTAACAGATCTGAGGTGGTATCTCACTGTGGGTTTGATTTGTATTTCCTTGATGATTAGTGATGTTGAACATCTTTTTAATGCACCTCTATGTCTTCTTTGGGAAAAAAATGTTTATTAATTCCTCTACCCATGTCTTAATCAGATGGTTTGGTGGGGTTTACTTTAAAGCTATTGAGTTACATGAGTTCTTTATATATTTTGGATATTGACCTTTGAACAGATAGATGATTCGTAAATATTTTCTCCCATTCAGTAGGTTGCCTTTTAGTTTTGTCAATTGTTTCCTTTGCTGTGCAGAAGTTTTTCAGTTTGATGTAGTCCCATTTATTTGTTTTTGCTTTTTTTGCCTTGTTTTTTAAAGAGTTTATTTATTTATTTGACAGGTAGAGAGATCACAAGTAGACAGAGAGGCAGGCAGAGAGAGGGGGGAAGCAGGCTCCCTGCTGAGCAGAGAGCCCGATGTGGGGCTCAATCCCAGGACCCTGAGATCATGACCCAAGCCGAAGGCAGAGGATTAACCCCCTGAGCCACCCAGGCGCCCCTTGCCTTGTTTTTGAAATCTGGTTAAAAAATCACCTCCAAGGCTGATGTCAAGGAGCTTACCTCCTATGTTTTTCCCCCCTTGGAATTTTGTGGTTTCAGGTCTTTCATATGTTTGGAGTTAATGTTCATGTATGGTATAAGATAGTAATGTAGTTTCATCTTTTTGCTTACGGCTGTCCAGTTTTCCCAATACCATTTATTGAAGAGATTGTTTTTCCCCATTGTTTATTCTTGCCTCCAAGGTTAATTTATTATATAAGTGTGGGTTTATTTCTGGGCTCTTAATTCTGTTCCATTGATTGGTGTGTCTGCTCCTGTACCAATACCATACTGCTTTGATTACTATAGAGAGTCCGCTGCCTCCAGCTTTGTTTCTTGGTTTTGGGTTTTGGGTTTTTTCTTGTTTCCCCCACCCCCAAAGATTGCTTTAATTACTGGAGGGTCTTTTGTTGTTCCATATAAATTTAAATTTCTTTGTTCTATTTCTGTGAAAAATCCCATTGGTTTTTTGACAGAGATTGCACTGAATCTATAGTTTGCTTTGAGTGATATGGACTTCAACAATACTATCTATTCTAATCCATGAACATGGTATATCTTTCATTTGTTTGTGTCTTCAATTTCTTTCATCAATATTTTATAGTTTTCATTGCAGAGGTCTTTCACCTCCTTGGTCGAATTTATTCCTAACAATTTGATTCCTTTTCTTTTATTAGCATACAATGTATTATTTGTTTCAGGGGTACACGTCTGTGAATCATGATTCTTACACAGTTCACAGCACTCACCATAGTACATACCCTCTTCAGTGTCCATCACCCAGCCATTCAATCCCTCCTAGCCCCCTTCCCTCCAGCAACCCTCAGTTTGTTTCCTGATGTTAAAAGTCTCTTATGGTTTGTCTTCCTCCCTGGTCCCATCTTGTTTCATTTTTCCCTCCCTTCCCTCACAACCCTCTGCCCTGCCTCTCAAATTCCTCATATCAGAGAGTTCATATGATAATTGTCTTTCTCTGATTGACTTATTTGCTCAGTTTAATACTCTCTAGTTCCATCCACATTGTTGCAAATGGCAAAATTTCGTTTCTTTTAATGGCTGCATAGTATTCCATTGTGTGTGTGTGTGTGTGTGTGTGTGTGTGTGTGTGTGTGTGTGTATACACCATATCTTCCTTATCCATCTATTTGTTGATGGACATCTAGGCTCTTTCCATAGTTTGGCTATTGTGGACATGGCTGCCATAAACATTTGGGTGCACATGCCCCTTCGGATCCCTACATTTGTATCTTTAGCATAAATACCCAGTACTGCGATTGCTGGGTCATAGGGTAGCTCATTTTTCAACTTTTTGAGGAACCTCCATACTGTTTTCCAGAGTGGCTGCAGCAGCTTGCATTTGCACCAACAGTGTAGGAGGGTTCCCCTTTCTCCGCATCCTTGCCAATACCCGTTGTTTCCTGTCTGGTTAATTCTGGCCATTCTAACTTGTGTGAGGTGGTATCTCACTGTGATTTTGATTTGTGTTTCCCTGATGCTGAGTAATGATGAGCACTTTTCATGTGTCTGTATTGGCCACCTGGATTTTATTCTTTTTGATGCAATTATATCTTACTAAGTTTCTACTACCCAAAGCAGTAACAAGCACATCTGAACCAACCAAAGCCTTGAAAAAGAAAATGGCAAGGGAGAAAGGGACCTTGTCAAGCCCCATGCATTATGTCTTCTATATTGTCAAGCCAATAGATTATTTATTCTCAGTTAACTGGAAGTGATTTCAATGAAGAAATCATGTAAAGTCAAAAAAAATGAAGAATAGGGACGCCTGCATGGCTCAGTCGGTTAAGCAGCTGCCTTCAGCTCAGGTCATGATCCTAGGGTCCTGGGAACAAGTCCCACACTGGGCTCCCAGCTCAGTGGGGAGCCTGCTTCTCAGCCTGCCTGACGCTCTCCCTGCTTGTGTTCACTCACTCTTTCTCTCTGACAAATAAATAAAATCCTTAAAAAAATTATTAAAAAAATGAAAAACATTGACATTTTACAATAATTTGTAATAGCCCATTGCTAAGCATATTGAATGCTCTCAGTTAACTACATTATTATTGGTAGCAATAGTACTCCAACACAATTTATGTGAGACCAATTCAAAAGTCTTTGTTGGGAAAAAAAAAATTTTTTTTTGAGGTAAAATACCTGGATATCTGAGTGAGTCCTATAAGAAGCTGATTTCAGTGGGACTTGTACCAATCTAAAAATCACATTGATAGGCCCCCCACTCACTGTTTCTAATTCCTTATGTATAAAACAAACAAAACAAGAATTTGGTATTTTAGCCATTCTATTTTTTAAAAGACTTTATTTATTTATTTGACAGAATGAGAAAGATCACAAGTAGGCAAAGAGACAGGCAGAGAAAGAGGGTAAGCTGGCTTCCTGCTAAGGAGAGAGCCAGATGTGGGACTCAATCCCAGGACCCTGAGATCATGACCTGAGCCAAAGGCAGATGCTTAACCCATTGAGCCATCCAGGTGCCCCTTAGCCATTCTATTTACTGAAAAGTTAACTTAAACATTCTCTGATCAAAATTTTGTGGGGTTTTTTGTCCTTTTCTTTCTAGGTTTCAAGTGTCCTTGCTTCTTAACCCAGTTCAGCTTAAAATATCTATGTTACCATCATTTTATTTCCAAATTAGATGCTTTATTATCGACCACCTGTAGTTCTCACTATAAAACTTCATTAATTCTTTCAATCATATCTTTTAAACATATCCTTATCACCAAATCAAAACTTTAAAATGTGTTGCCTATTTTCTTCATGAGATTTCCTTTGTATACTTTATAGTTAAAAAAAAAAAAAGCTAAAATTGACTCAAGAAGAAACAAAAAACCTGACAATTTCTATTATTAGATAGTTCAAAGTCTAAATAAGATAAATTAGAAAATTGAGGGTGCCTGGGTGCCTCAGTCAGTTAAGTGCCTAACTCCTGGTTTCAGCTCAGGTAATGATCTCAAGGTTATAGGATGGAGCCCCGAGGCGGGCTCTGCACTCAGCAGGGAGTCTGCCTGACAGTCTCTCTCTCCCTCTCCCTCTGCCCCTACCTACTCCACTCACTTTCTCTCTCAAATAAATAATTAAATCTTTTTAAAAAATTTGAAAACTTATTAAGGTAATTCACTATAATAGTCAAAAAAGGGGGGAAAAACATGATCACCTAAATAAGAGAATAGAGATTAAAGAATTGAGTATCCAATTGTTCTTTAAAAAGTAAAACATGGAAATTGCATAGAAAGCTAAAAATTGAAATGAAATGCTTAAACTGATGAAGGGCATATGCCTTCTCCCAACCCTGCAATTATACAACAAACATGATACTCAATGATAGGTAAAGCATAAAAAAAGTTCTGTAGAAAATATGAGATTTCTACATAGAAAATCTAAATAATCTACCAATTAAAATTATTAAGAGTTTAGCAAAATTCCTGCCTATAGAATCAGTACACAAAAGTCTATTTAATTTACAGACATCACCAAAAATCAGTTTAAAAGGAACATTTAAAAAAAAGTTTAAAAATTTTAAGTTATTAAAATAAATAACAAAATATGTATGAACTCTTTAAAAGAAAATTATAAAATGTTAGTGAAAGCATTTTTAAAAGAGCTAAATAAACTAAAATATTTGTCATATTTATAATAGGAATATTCAAAATTGTAAAGATGTCAATTCAATTCAAACCAGGCATCAAGTATTATAAATCTTGGAACACCTGTGTGGCTCAGTCAGTTAAGCATTCGGCTCTTGATTTTGGCTCATGTCATGATCTCAAGGTCATGAGATCAAGCCCTGCATCAGGTTCTGCACTGGGCCTAGAGCCTACTTACGATTCTCTCTCCCCCTCTCCCTGTGGCCCTACTCCCTTCTAAAGAAAAAAAAAAGTACTATTATAAATCTAAAATAATTAGTATGATTTAACCAATGAAACAGAATAGAGAGCCACAGAGCAGATATATACAAATGTGAAAGCTTCTTTTATGACAGAGCAATTAACAGGGACTGGTGGGGGAAAATAAGGTCTTGTCAGTAAGTGGAGCAATGACAATTACCCATTTTTTGTACCCCTATTTTTTTATTATTATTTTTATTAACATATAATGTATTATTTGCCCCAAGGGTTGTACTTCTATTTTTTATATGGTATGCAAAAACTATTCCAGATAATAAAACCTAAATGAGTAAAGCAAATTTATAAAACTTTCTAAAAGTGCTATTCAAGAATATTGTTATTGTTTTTTATTTTAATTCCATTATAGTTAACATACAGTGTTATATTAGTTTCAGGTGTACATATGATGATAAGAATTGTTTTTAGAATCAAAGAGTAAGGAAGAATTTCTTCACTGAAATGCAGAAAGTTAAAAAAAATTGATAAATTCACCTACATTAAAATTAAAAGGTACTGTTCATTAAAAATTTATTAAATGTTAATAAATGGAAAATAAAAAGAAAGCTACATATTGAACACACAGAGGCATTTTACAGAATAGAAAGTGTTCAACTTCATTAATAATAGAGTAAATGCTAATTAAACTCACATACATTTCACACTTATCACATTTGCCAAATTAAAATCTCTGTCAGTGGAGTACAAATTGGTACAACCACCCCAGAAAACATTTTGGCCTTACTTGGCAAAGTCGAACATGTGCATGCCCTGTAACTTACCACTTCACATTCCTCAGTACATAACACAATCACATCATGTCCCCTGGTGTGCCTGCATGAGAGGCAGTTCTAGTCATGACAGTAAAAATCTACAAACAGCACATAAGTCCATCAACCATAGAATGAATAAATATAGTGTGGTATACTCAGAGTGTAATACTATACAGTAACAGAAACAAATAAATTATCCCTAAGTGTATCAACACAGATAAATTTCAAAACTATAATGTCAACTATAAATAAAGAGAACAAACTGATGTTGCCAGGCAGAAGAGGAGTGGGAGGATGGACAAAATGAGTGAAAGGAAGTGAGAGATCCAGGCTTCCAGTTACAGAATGAATAAGCCATTGGAAGAAAACCACAGTATACAGAATTAGTGAATGACACTGTAAAAGCGTTGTATGGTGACACGGTTGCTACACTTATGGTGAGCATGGCATAACCTACAGAGAAGTTGAATCACTATACCACACTTGAAACTAATGTAACATTATATGTCAACTATACTCAAACAAAAAATAATTTTCAAATGTCAAGTACAAGATTGACACAAAGGACTAAATACTGTATGATTCTATTTATAAAGCACATAACTAGATTAAACCAAATAGTATATACATATTTTTGTGGTAAAACCCAAAAGAAAAGAAAAGGACTAATAAACAAAATTCAGAGTGGACCTACCTTGAGGGGACGAGAAAGGGATGTGATTACACACTTACACACAGGGGGCTCCTTAAATTCTGGAAATGTGCCATTTATTAGCTGGATACTGTGCACATGAGTGTTTAATGGCATTATTCTTTAAACTGTATATGTACATAATAAATACTCTTTAAATTCCTATTTTCCAAATTAAAGTAATAAATGATCCAAGTAAATTATTATCTAGAAATATAAAAGCACTTTCAGATCTTGACTACAAGTATTAATGCCAGATACTTCTTACCGTAACTGAGTGCTTGACAGTTTGAGGTGCAAGATATGGGAAATTCAAAATATTATTATTTACACATAGGTATTCAATTCTTTACTAAAGGAAAAATATTACTTGAATAAATTATTACCTTTGTTAACAGATGTATAAATGAGATGTTAACTCATGTCATAGCTCTTTTTTTCATTTGACATGAATGTTTTTAGGTTTTTTAAAAATATTTATTTGAGAGAAAGAGAGAAAGCATGTGTGCACAGGTGAGTATGCAGGGAGGGACAGAGGGACAGGGAGAGAAGCAAGCTTCCTGCTGAGTGTGGGAATGCAGGGCTCAGTCTCGGGAATGTGAGATCATGACCTGAGCTGAAATTAAGAGCTGGTTGCTTGACTGACTGAACTACCCAGTCACTCCTAATGTTTTTCGTTTTTCAGTCATGCCATAAATATATACACAAACATGTTTAGGTAAATGTGTATACATAAAAAATAAATTTGCCATAAAAGTACCACTCTGCTCTACAGACCTAGTTATGCTGAGGGTCAAATCATGTTCTTTTTCTATTTGTCATCCAATCATTCATTAACAGATATTTTGTAATCAACACAGAAATTATGATTCAAATGTACCCTCTGCCCTGAATGGGGGACTATTTTTATTGCAAGTAAAAAAACAAGTCACCTCATATTAGCTTAAGCAATAAAGTGAATGTTCTCGCACCCATAAACAAGAAGTGTTAGGAATCATTTTTGATTCAGGCTCATTAGATCCAACAACTCAAATAATGTCATCATCAGGACACTGTTAGCCTGACCCTTTCTCTCCATTCTCTTTTGCTCTCTAATGTCATTCATTATTCCCAGGTTGTTCCCACCTGGTAGCAAGATAGCTGTCAGCTGCTACAGGCTGGAAACGCTTCTCTGTAATCCCAGCAGAAAAGACAACTTTTCCCCAATAGCTGCAACTGAAGCCCAGCAATTTATTCTCTTTGGGCTGGTTTGGTTCACATGTTGGACCACGGTGGCCAGAAAAACAAAAACCAAAACAAACAAGGGGAAAAAAGCAGGCTTGGGTAACATGCCTTCTTCAGAACCAGAAGTGGTCTCAGCCCGCCAGGCCACATGGATTAAGGTTATAATAGCCCCTTCCCCGAGACACCAGGAGCACTTATCAAAAGAAGGGTGAACAGATCCTGAGCAGACAAAATACAATAAATATTCATAACGGGACACACCAAAAGAGAAAAATTCCAAGCTCCTTGCTAGCCACCTTGAAACCATCACTATCTCCCTCCCAACCTGCTCACGTGGCATCCTATACATCCTCCTACTTGAGTATTTACCTATTACATTCATCTGGGCTTACATTTTTTCCCCTCTCATCTGCAACATAATCTGGGATCTGTATGTTTTTCATTCCATTATCTGATCTTCTAGCCCAGCACCTGGCAAACAGTAGGTCACTCCATGCAAGTATATGAGTAAAGACACACATCAGTGGAAATATCTGGTCTTACTACTCATTATCACTGTCGTATCTTGACAAGAGATTTAACAAAAGTCATGTAAAATCCAAAAGATAACAGAGATTGAAGCTATAGTCAAGACTTTACTTCCATGCATTTGTTCCATTTACTCTAATACATTCAGCCTCCAATTTTATCGATCTTCAATTTAGTGTCACTAAGTATTCTGTGTATCACAGTGAATTTTCATGTGCGTATTTAAATATTTAATACTGTAGACAATGAAGCTTAGTGTGTGCATGTGTATAAAGCAAATTGGTCCAAAAATATTTGTCACTATATCTAATTATTTGATAATTATAATTGATAACATATGATAATTTGTATTATTATACATGTGTTTACTTTCCTAGAACTGTGTTCACCATATCCTTGCTTCCTGCTCCAGAAATGAATGTAGCTCCTTTATGTATGATATATATTTAATTATGTTCTGCTGGTCCTCCAGCTGGGTTAGCCTCACCAGAGCTACCTATCTTGAGCTATAAACTGTAGTTGCAGGGAACATACCTTACAGTTTGGAGCAGTCTGGGTAAGTTCTCTGCTACTATGGTTTATGGAGATTATGAATCTCTGGGGACTCAGACTATCTCACTTATACTTGTTTCCCTAATCAAGGCTCAGCCATGTGCCTGCCCAAGGGATAAACACATTAATATCTCCATGAATTAAATGGCTCAGTTTAGTTATTTCATGAGGAAGAATTACTGAAAAATGGACTGCCTCTTTCATTTACTGTGTTTTGCTTTCAGAACATTTGAACTGCCTTTTAACTTGGGTTCTGGAAGCATGGTAGGCTGTTCTCTAAAAACATAAAGTATTACTTTAATAAGAAAAATCCAGAAGAAATTTATCACAGGGACTATAAGAATGAACTTAGCCACCATCCCTCCTCCTCCCTCCATCCCACTGCCTTGCTCCTCCTCAATGACAGCGTGAAAATACAAACTGTCCGTTTCCACTCTTCCTTCTTATAACCTCTTGTTCATTACTAATGTTGCTATGGAATCAGTTGTGAATACAACAAAGAAAAATTCCTTAACAAATAGAATGTTTACTTTCTGAACATGACACTTATCAAGGGTTCCTAGCCTTCAATGTTCTATCACTCCTGTACGATTTGCAGAATACTGAGACATATTCTACAACTAACAACATGGAATTATCTGGCTTGAGTTGGCTTTACCAGTATGAGGAGTTTAGTTTATGGACTTAGTTATGGGCAGATTGCCAGCTGTCAATTCATCAAATTCAGATTACAAAGACTAACAGAAGCAGGAAACAGGAATCATCTGATGCCTTCTGGTTAATGTACTATATACAAATTAATACAGCAAATGAAAGTGATTTTAGGGAGAAAAAAATGAGTCATTTACTGTCAAGTTTTCCATGGAAATTTGTTGCAAATAAACTTTAATTGGGTTCTTTATTGTATTTAGTCAGCTATATTTGAAATATCTTCAAAGTGAAGAAGATCACTGACTCACATTTTTAGAAGAAATGATTGAAGAGTAACCTTTAAAAAAAACTCATGAATACAAATGGATTTTAATGGAAGTCTATTATCGCCTCAATGCTTGTATGCAAGGGCATTAATATTAATGAGAGTTAGACATATGCATTTATGAGAGATGAACAGACTCTTACTGTGTTTACTACAGGATTGTTTGGCTTGTCCAGAAACTTGTAGTGCTAACTTAACCACAGTTGCCAATAACAATGAATATAAAGAGAAGGGGTGAACTCTAATATGTATACCTTTTTTTTCCCTCTCTCCCTCTCTCTTAAGAATATACCATTTCTTGTAGGAAAAGGGAATTTTAAATATGTGCACTTATTGGTTTGCAAAATTTTGCTTCAAGTGACAAGCTCACATCCTGCATAAATATTTAATAAGATAGAAATGAATATGTAGTAGGCTGGTTTTATTCCTCTAAGGGTTAACTTCCATTTCTGTAAATTGGTTTGTATCCTCTTTAAGCTCTCATGTGTCTATGCATCTGGGCATTTTCTTTGGCTCTTTCTTGGTGTACTGAGATCACCAGAGATTTGCTGGTAATTGACCTGTTTGGATTGCACATGAGTGGCATCTGTTAAAGGATAATGCAGTTCTGCCATTCACTATTAAGTGCTGGTCACATTATAAACTTGTGGCCAAACCAGTATAAAGACTCCTGAGACATCATTTTCCTTTAGACAACTTCATTTTGTTCTTACCGTAATCTCCATTATAAATGAAGCACTTTGGTTATGAACAAAGATGTGTGGATCATACAGCTTGTCAGCCCCATGCATGGGGTAATTAGTTATTTGGTCCTTATGGTCTCATTTTCATTCACCCTCTCTTCCTCTCCACAGGCTCCCCACCTTGAGAATAGCAACCACTAAAAATCAATGTAGTTCTTCCCCGGGAGAAAAAGGATCAATATAATGTGGAAGTCAGATAAGTTAACCTCTACTACTTACTTAAATGATGAAGACCACCCCACTAACATATCATTTCCGTACTTCAGAATATGGATGGCTCTTAAATTTTTTTCTCTAATGCCCAGATATGCCTTTTTTAGTAGAAAACACATGTTAGCACCGTACTTGCTTTCCTTTTGTCACATCAGCAAATGTCAATTTGAGCTAAACTTTGCATGGGAAAGCCAGAGGTTAGCAGGTAAACACAGACACTCTCCTGGATAGACTAGAACAGCAAAATTTCTGATCTACGAATTTAAGAATGGGAACTGAAATATAATACTATGCAGCTGGCAATAATCTAAAGGCTAATTAACTGTACATGAAGAGAAGGGAAGCACTCTTATAATATAGGTAAACTAAAATCAGTTCAAGTTTTAAAACACCAATAATAACATCAGTTTAAATGAAACTGATATTTCAGCATATTTTAATAAATTAATCTGTAAGATATTTGAAACCACAACACTTAAAATTACTGATAATTGTTAATTAATAATAATAATCCTCTGTGAATATATGGAAGATAAGAAGCATCCTTGCCTGCCTTCTAGCAAGAAAAGGGACTTTTCTCTTTAAGGACATGGCAATGATCAGACCACCTAACAGAGGCTCCAAAGGACCTTGGGAATGATCCAGCAGATAATGAGAGTCAGGAAAGATGAGTTAATTACCTGTGGGCTTCCTAGTTGCTGGGAGATTGAAGTTCATATTACAATGTCCACAATCACGTGTTTGTACCTTGGAATATACTATTGTGGTTCTATTGTATATTTAGGGCAGAGGTCCATCTTTTTAAAGGGGTTCCCCCAGGGAGCATCTGGGACCAGGTCTGTCACAAACATCTTTGTTTGTCAATACTCTCCATGTCTATTTGTGATGGCAATTATATCACGGTTACATATTTAACTCATACTACAATGCTCCTGTTCTTAGAAAAGAGTAATTCACTCATTTTGTGAGATTGATCTTCCACATAAGATCCACCAACATCGCGTCACTGACCTCTGTTTAGCAGAGAAAAGGTAACCAGAAGTCCAATCCAGTTTAAAGCTTCGTATGATCCAATGACTCAGACAGTCCTTTCAGGAACTATACCATCTCTCACAGATAAAAATGCTCATCAGTCAGATAGCCTCTCTTCTCTCCTCTATCCCCAATTTTCTCTCTACTGCCATGTCTGGATTTATCAGAGGAAAAGCGTACATGATATTTTGGCATTGATTATGGGAGCATAGTCCTCCTGTTCACACGGGGCCCCTGTATTTTCTTCAACCTTTTCCGGTGACTGGGCATCCTGCGGACATGCTGCCAGGCTTGCGGCTGGCATTCTGTTCTCTCTCTAGGCTTGGACAAATTCCAGACGAATGCCCTGGCTGACCTTAGCTACTTCCATAAGCCCCCTGACATTGGACTTTAACTTACTTTACTCCTGGTCACCTACTAAGTTGTCTGTTCCACAGTCCTCTTTACAAAGTCACCTTGCCTCACCATGGCTGACACTGACGCCTCTGTCAAGATCCCCAATCAGAAATACCAGTCCATCCCGCACACAGAGTCCGAGAGTGGTGTGGGAAACAAAGTCCCAGCGCATCCACCTGCCCGACCAGACTCTGCCAACAAGTCTATTTAGACTTGGCTGTCCCTTGTTGCTGTGAAGTGCCATTTAAGACGAACACCTCTCCCACTTCCGCCCCACTAAGTTGCCCTTATGTATTTAAATGACTTCCCTTTCTGACTTTAGAAATTAGAATGCATGCTGCTCAGACACATGAAAAAGTGCTCCACATCACTCGGCATCAGGGAAATACAAATCAAAACCACAATGAGATACCACCTCACACCAGTCAGAATGGCTGAAATTAACAAGTCAGGAAACGACAGATGCTGGCGAGGATGCGGAGAAAGGGGAACCCTCCTACACTGCTGGTGGGAATGCAAGCTGGTGCAACCACTCTGGAAAACAGCATGGAGGTTCCTCAAAAAATTGAAAATAGAGAGCTACCCTATGACCCAGCAATCACAGTACTGGTATTTATGCTAAAGATACAAATGTAGGGATCTGAAGGGGCACATGCACTCAAATGTTTATAGCAACCATGTCCACAATAGCCAAACTACAGAAAGAACCTAGATGTCCATCAACAGATGAATGGATAAAGATGATGTGGTATATATATATATTTTTTTCTTTATCCATTGTGTGTGTATATATATATATAATGGAATACTATGCAGCCATTAAAAGAAATGAAATCTTGCCATTTGCAACAATGTGGATGGAACTAGAGAGTATAAGGCTGAGCAAAATAAGTCAATCAGAGAAAGATAATTATCATATGATCTCTCTGATATAAGGAATTTGAGAGGCAGGGCGGGAGGCTTGGGGGGGTAGTGAAGGAAAAAAATGAAATAAGATGGGATCGGGAGGGAGACAAACATAAGAGACTCTTAATCTCATGAAACAAACTGAGGGTTGCTGGGGGTTGGGAGGGTAGGGATGGGGGGCTGGGTTATGGACATTGGGGAGGGTATGTGCTATGGTGAATGCTGTGAAATGTGTAAGCCTGGTGATTCACAGACCTGTACCCCTGGGGCAAATAATATATTATATGTTAATAATAAAAAAATGATTTTCTGATTAAGGCAAAAAAAAAAAAAAGAAGAAGAAGAAGAATGCATGATGCTTCTCTTGTTTTCCTACCTAGCTCTTTCTTCTGCAGGAAAAAAGTAAGCTTCCCTCTCTCCTTTTTCATGGGACCTCCCTTTTATAAGATGTCATGGTCTCACAGATAGCATCCTAAAAAAGGAGTTAGAGAAATTCAGATGTCCTTTCTTCAAAGTACTATTGTCCCCACTGCTACTGCTACTGTTCTGATGCAAAATTATATTTTCTTTAAGAGTAGTAGCTAATTATTACCTAATTCCTTTTCTTTATAATCCTTCTGTAACAAATTTGAATCTACTCCTAAGCAGAAGAATGCTTTCAAAAAGGCAAAATTATATTATCAATTTTTAAAATACTTATGTATGTAAATTATACAGAATAATACAAACGAAGCTTTAATAATCAGTTAAAACTGTAAATATGTCTTATTTGATATAAAGTTATCATTTTGTTTTATTAAATATGTTAAGTGGTTATCTGATTATTCATGGAGTTTGAAAATGAGAAAATAATATTTGATGTTAGTTTTCAATTCTTGCAAATTTTGTCATCAGATTATTTTTAAAAAATCAGAATACAGCATTTTTTAAATTGTTTGAGTTTAAATAAAGTTTTCTTATAGCTTCTTCCACTACCTCAGGAGATCATGCTAAGTGAAATAAGTCAAGCAGAGAAAGACAATTATCATATGGTTTCACCTATTTGTGGAATATAAGGAATAGCATGGAGGACATTAGGAGATGGAAGGTAAAAATGACAGGGGAAAATCAGAGTGGAGATCAACCATGAGAGACTATGGACTCCGGGAAATAAACTGAGGGTTTTAGAAGAAAGGGGACTGGGGGATGGGTTAGCCTGGTGATGGGTATTAAGGAAGGTACAAATTGCATGGAGGAGCACTGGGTGTTATACACAAACAATGAATCATGGAACACTACCTCAAAAACTAATGATGTACTGTATGTCGACTAACATAACATAATAAAAAAAATTTTAAATAAAAAAAATTTCTTCCACTATATCTTCACCACAGAATATTTATATTGTGAATTCCTTACTCTTACACAGTGTCACAATGTGATTTGATCTTCATTTAGCATGAACATAATTATAAACACAAATGCTAGCCTGGGCACTAAATCTGCATGGTAATTCTAGATTATCTAGATTATGCCTCTTTAGTTCCTCTATGTTATTTTTTAAATAAAAATTCTAAATGTAAAATTCCTTGCCAGGAACTCATAGGTCCCAATAAATAATAAGATATTTATTTAAACTTTAACATTAAAAAAAGAACCTGTATTGAGCTTCTATCACTTTTCAGGCATTAACTGGTACTTTAATACACATAATTTCATTTATTCTCCACATGAGTTTGATTTTATTATCTTCATTTTAGAGAGATTCAGCAAATTCAAATGACTTACATAGTAAATGGCAAAATGATAAACAAACACAATCTTTCATATGTCAAATACCTTGTTTTTATATCACTATTCATTGTTTCATATTAAATCATATCCATACATGATATTACTATAAGTAGAATATAAAAGAATAGCTATTTTTACTATATCTTCATGTAGAACATATTTATATATGGATCCAATGATTAAAAGATCCTCTACAAAGACCCAATGATTAAAGTTGTGATGCTTAGGGGCGCCTGGGTGGCTCAGTGGGTTGAGCCTCTGCCTTCGGCTCAGGTCATGATCTCAGGGTCCTGGGATCGAGCCCCACATCAGGCTCTGCTCCACGGAGAGCCTGTTTCCTCCTCTCTCTCTCTGCCTGCCTCTCTGCCTACTTGTGATCTGTATCTGTCAAATAAATAAAATCTTAAAAAAAAAAAAAGATTTTGTATTAAAAAAAAAGTTGTGATGCTTAAATTAGGTATCAATATAGAGTCAGAGAATGTTACGTCCAAATTAATAAAATAGCAAACAGCATTGTGAGTTACATAAAGCTTCCAACAACATAATCTTAGCCCCCGAAATTTGCACCAAAGACATCCTGCATAAAATAAATTTCTAAAATCCTTAACCTTGCTTGATTAAACAAAACAGCTTATTTAAAAGTCTCAGGAAGGGGCACCTGGGTGGCTCAGTCAGTTGGGCATCTAACTCTTGGTTTCCACTCAGGTGATGATCTCAGGGTCATGGGTTCAAACCCCAAGTCGGGCTCTGGGCTCAGTGCAGAGTCAGCCTGTCCCTTTCCCTCTGCTCCTCCCCACTTGCACTCTTTCTCTCTCTCTCTCAAATAAATAAATAAATCTTAAAAAAAAAAAGTCTAAGGAATCTGTACTGTATACTTCTACCACCTTTTTTAACAATATGAATCACAGTTTAATGCCAACTTCCAAATTTACAGTTTGACAGAACCACTGGAATAGGATTAAGATAAATTTAATAAGTTTTTTCTTAAAGAGTAAAAAACATCTTAAAGTCTGTCCACTAATCACTTTTAAAAAGTATATTATTTGTGCAGCACAAAATATTTTTAAGATCATGTTCTCATTAGGGAGGAGTTAAGATGGTGGAGGAGTAAAGGGACCCTAAGCTTGTCTTGCACCTGGAACACAGCTAGATAGTTATCAAATCATTCTGAACAGCCAAGAAATCAATGGGAAGTCTGAGAGAACAAAAACTACAAGTCTATAAATAGAAAAGTGACCACCTTTTGAAAGGGAGGTGGTGCAGAAGTTGACTTGGGGTTGATACAGCTGTGGATATGGCAGGAGTGAGGGAGGCCATTTATGGAGGCTACCACACAGTAGTATAAGCAGCAGAGTGCAAAATCTGAGCTTTCAGAAGTTTGCTACCACTGGGGGACATGCCTGGCTTAAAGACGCTCAGGTGCTAAAGCAGGTGGAATAGCAGGTGTGAATACCAGGTGTGATAGCATGGTCTGAGGATCCCGGAGTCACAAAAAGAACAGGAGGAACCTAACTGCTGCACTCTTCCCAAGCATAGGAGTAGGAAACTCAGCTGAGAACAGTCTATCTTGGTGCTGGCTTTCTGCTGTATTTTTCCATAAAGTACAAACTGCTATGTGGTCAAACGACCGCTTTCCTGAGACTAGCCAGCAAAAAAACAAAAGCTTGGTGAGACCCTCCCGGAGGAATAGTGCAAGTCTGTGCCACAGGAGTCCCTAGAATTTGGAGTTCTGAAACTCAGTCACACGCCTCAGATTAAAACAAAACATAACAAAAACCTCAGACATAGGCCAGGCGAAAGCAAGGTTCTGATGGAAACTGGGGTCATATAAACAACTGATTGTTCTTCTGTGACAGCTCACTGAAGAACGCAGGGCATGAACTTTCAGCACAGAAGCTAGAGAGCAGAGCACCATCATATTCATCCAGCCCATCAGCACTGAAAGCCTTCAGAGAGCAAAACAGCACCACCTAGTGGAGGCCAGTGCTGTTGATACCAAGCCCCGCCCCCCTGCACCTTGGAGGTACATTTCCATCAGGGCAAGTCCACCTGAGAATCTGCACAACAGAACCCTCCCCCAGAAGACCAGCAAAAACCAATCACTGGCACTAAGTACACTAATTATAGAATCCTGCAAAGCTTCAACTCTAGGAGAAATAGGATCTAGCTTCCTTTTTATGTTTATTCTTTATTTTTTATTATTGTTGTTTTTAGTTATTTTATTTTTTCAATTCCTTTTTAAAATATTTTATTATTTTTTAATTTTTATTTATATATACTATATTTTTTTTTGTTTACTTTCATTTCATTTTATTTATTTATTTATTTATTTATTTATTTATTTATTTTTAATTTGGGGAACTAGATTCTTTTAACAAGCAGACCAAAATACATCCAGGATCTAGTTATTTTGCTTCGGGGGTTCTTTGTTTTTTGTTTTGTTTGTTTGTTGTTGTTGTTGTTTCTTTTTTTTCTAGACAAAATGACAAGATGGAGAAATTCACCTCAAAGGAAAGGACAGAGGTAGAACTCACATCCATGGATTTAACCAATACAGATATAAGAAAAATGTCTGAAGTAGAATTTAAAACAGTGATTGTAAGTATACTAGTTGGGCTTGAAAAAAGTCCAGAAGATATTAGAGAATCCATTACTGCAGAGATAAAAGGACTAAAATCTAGTCAGGCCAAAACTGAAGATAACTATAACTGAGATGCAATCCCAAGTGGAGTCCATAAAAATGAGGATGGGCAAAGCAGAGGAGCAAATCAGTGATAGAAAAGATAAAATTATGGAAAATAATGAAGCTGAAAAGTAAAGGAAAAGAAAGGTAATGGAACATGAAGGTAAACTTAGGGAACTCAGTGACTTATTATGAACATAATAACATATCATAGGAGTCCTCAAAGATGAAGAGAGAGAAAAGGGGATAGAAGATTTCTTTGAACGAATTATTGCTGAAAACTTCCCTAATCTGGGGAAGAACACAGAAAGCAAAATCCAAGAAACATAGAGAACCCCCCATTAAATTCAACAAAAGCTAATGATTGCCAAGGCCTATCATAATCCAATTCTCAAAATATACAGACAAGGAGAGCATCCTGAAAGCAGGAGGGAAAAAAAGTCCTTAACCTACAAGGCAAGACAGATCATGTTCACAGCACATCTGTCCAGAGAAACTTAGCAGGCCAGAAAGTAGTGGCACGAAATATTCAATATGCTGAATGGGGAAAGTATTCAGTCAAGAGTTCTTTATCCATCAAGGCTGTCATTCAGAATAGAAGAAGAGATAGAGTTTCCCAGACAAACAAAAACTAAAGGGATTTGTGACCACTAAGCCAGCCCTGCAAGAAATTTTAAGGGGGGCTCTTTGAGTGGAGGAAAAAATACCAAAAGCAACAAAGACTAGAAAGGACTGGAGACTATCACCAGAGATACCAGCTCTACAGGTAACACAATGGCACTAAATTCGTAACTTTTAACAGTCCCTCTGAATGTAAAGGGACTAAATGTCCCAATCAAAAGACATAGGGTATCAGAATGGATTTAAAAAAAATTCATCTATATGCTGCCTCTAAGAGACTCATTTTAGACCTAAAGATACCTGCAGATTGACAGTGAGGGGATGGAGAACCATCTATCATGCTAATGGACATCAAAAAAAAAAGCCAGAGTAGCCATTATTTATATCAGACAAACTAGATTTTAAAACAAGGACTGTAACAAGAGATGAAAAAGGGTATTATATCATAATTAAGAGGTCCATCCATCAAGAAGATCTAACAATCATAAATATGTGTGCCCCAATTTGGGAGCATATATAAATATATAAATTATATGTGTCCAAATACATAAATCAATTAATAATAAACATAAATAAACTCATTAATAACAATACAAAATAGTAGGGGACTTTAACACCCCACTCACAGCAACAGACAGATCATCTAAGCAGAAAATCAGTAAGGAAACAATGGCTTTGAATGACAAAATGAATCAAATGGACTTAAGAGATCTATTCAGAATTTAATAGACCTATTTCATCCTAAAGCAGAAGAATACATATTCTTTTTTAATGCATACATAACATTCTCCAGAACAGATCATATACTGGGTCATAAATTAGCCTTCAATGAATACAAAAAGATAGAGATCATACAATACATTTTTTTAGGTCATGCTATGAAACTTAAAGTTAACCACAAGAAAAAAATTGGAAAGACCACAAATATATGCAGATTAAAGAACATCCTACTAAAGAATGAATGGATTAACAAGAAAATCAAAAAATAAATTAAAAAAATACATGGAAGCAAATGAAAATGAAAAAACAGTCTAAAACCTTTGGGATGCAGCAAAGCCAGCCCTCAGAGGCAAGTATATAGCAATAAAGTCTACCTCAAGAAGCAAGAAAAGTCTCAAACATATCCCCTAACCTTACATATAAAGGAGTTGGAAAAAGAACAGCAAATAAAGCCTAGAACCAGCAGAAAGGAAATAATAAGGATTAGCACAGAAATGACATAAAAATTAAAAAACAAAAAACAAAAAACAAACAAACAAACAAAAAAAAACAACCAGTTGAACAGATCAACAAAACTAGGAGCTGGTTCTTTGAGAGAATTAACAAAACTGATAAACCCCTAGCCAGACTTATCAAAAATAAAAAAGAAAGGACCTGGATAGATAAAATCACGAATGAAAGAGGAGAGATCACAACCAACACCACAGAAATACAAACAATTATAAGAGAACACTGTGAAAAATTATACTCCAACAAACTGGGCAACCTGGAAGAAATGGACAAATTCCTAGAAACCTACGAACTACCAAAACTGAAACAGGAAGAAATAGAAAGTTTGAACAGACCTATAGCTAGCAAAGAAGTTGAATCAATAATCAAAAATCTAACAAACAAAAGTCCAGGGCCACGATGGCTTCTCAGGTGAATTTTACCAGACATTTCGAGTTAATACCTATTCTCAAACTGTCCCAAAAAATAGAAATACGGGGGCCTGGGTGTCTCAAAGGCTTACGCCTCTGCCTTCAGCTCAGGTCATGATCTCAGGGTCCTGATATCAAGCCCACATCAGGCTCTCTGCTCAGCGGGGAGCCTGCTTCCCCGCTTTCTCTCTGCCTGCCTACTTGTGATCTCTGTCAAATAAATAAATAAAAATCTTAAAAAAAAAAAAAAAGAAATGGAAGGAAAACTCCCAAACTCATTCCACAATGCCAACATTACCTTGATTCCAAAACCAGACGAAGACCCCTATAAAGGGGGAATTACAGGCCAATATCCTTGATGAACATGGATGCAAAAATTCTCAGTAAAATACTAGCAAACAGTACATTAAAAGAATTACTCATTAGATTTTAGGCAAAGTCTATAATAAGAGATGAGGAAGGACACTATATCATACTCAAAGGGTCTGTCCAACAAAAAGATCTAACAATTTTAAATATCTATTCCCCTAACATGGGAGCAGCCAACTATATAAACCAATTAATAACAAAATCAAAGAAACACATCAACAATAATACAATAATAGTAGGGGACTTTAACACTCCCCACACTGAAATGGACAGATCATCCAAGCAAAAGATCAACAAGGAAATAAAGGCCTTATATGACACACTGGACCAGATGGACATCACAGATACAGTCAGAACATTTCATCCCAAAGCAAAAGAATACACATTCTTCTCTAGTGCACATGGAACATTCTCCAGAATAGAACCCATTCTGGGTCCTAAATCAGATCTCAACCGGTATCAAAAGATTGGGATCATTCCCTACATATTTTCAGACCACAATGCTCTGAAGCTAGAACTCAATCACAACAGGAAATTTGGAAAGAACCCAAATACCTGGAAACTAAACAGCATCCTTCTAAAGAGTGAATGGGTTAACCAGGAAATTAAAGAAGAATTGAAAAAATTCATGGAAACAAATGATAATGAAAACAAAACGGTTCAAAATCTGTGTGACACAGCAAAGGCAGTCCTGAGAGGAAAATATATAGCGGTACAAGCCTTTCTCAAGAAACAAGAAAGGTCTCAAGTACACAACCTAACACCTAAAGGAGCTGGAGAAAGAACAAGAAAGAAACCCTAAACCCAGCAGGAGAAGAGAAACCATAAAGATCAGAGCAGAAATCAATGAAATAGAAACCAAAAAAATGATAGAACAAATCAACAAAACCAGGAGCTCGTTCTTCGAAAGAATTAATAAGATTGATAAACCCCTGGCCAGACTTATCAAAAAGAAAAGAGAAAGGACCCAAATAAATAAAATCATGAATGAAAGAGGAGAGATCACAACTAACAGCAAAGAAATACAGACAATTATAAGAACATACTATGAGCAACTGAACACCAACAAATTTGACAATCTGGAAGAAATGGATGCATTCTTAGAGACATATAAACTACCACAACTGAACCAGGAAGAAATAGAAAACCTGAACAGACCCATAACCAGTAAGAAGATTGAAACAGTCATCAAAAATCTCCAAACAAGAGCCCAGGGCCAGAAAGCTTCCCAGGGGAATTCTACCAAACATTTAAAGAAGAACTAATTCCTATTCTCCTGAAACTGTTCCAAAAAATAGAAATGGAAGGAAAACTTCCAAACTCATTTTATGAGGCCAGCATCACCTTGATCCCAAAACCAGACAAGGATCCCATCAAAAAAGACAACTACAGACCAATATCCTTGATGAACACAGATGCAAAAATTCTCACCAAAATACTAGCCAATAGGATTCAACAGTACATTAAAAGGATTATTCACCACGACCAAGTGGGATTTATTCCAGGGCTGCAAGGTTGGTTCAACATCCGCAAATCAATCAATGTGATACAACACATTAATAAAAGAAAGAACAAGAACCATATGATACTCTCCATAGATGCTGAAAAAGCATTCGACAAAGTACAGCATCCCTTCCTGATCAAAACTCTTCAAAGTGTAGGGATAGAGGGCACATACCTCAATATTATCAAAGCCATCTATGAAAAACCCATCGCAAATATCATTCTCAATGGAGAAAAACTGAAAGCTTTTCCGCTAAGGTCAGGAACACGGCAGGGATGTCCGTTATCACCACTGCTATTCAACATAGTACTAGAAGTCCTAGCCTCAGCAATCAGACAACAAAAAGAAATTAAAGGCATCCAAATCGGCAAAGAAGAAGTCAAACTATCACTCTTCGCAGATGATATGATACTATATGTGGAAAACCCAAAAGACTCCACTCCAAAACTGCTAGAACTTGTACAGGAATTCAGTAATGTGTCAGGATATAAAATCAATGCACAGAAATCAGTCGCATTTCTCTACACCAACAATAAGACAGAAGAAAGAGAAATTAAGGAGTCCATCCCATTTACAATTGCACCCAAAACTATAAGATACCTAGGAATAAACCTAACCAAAGAGACTAAGAATCTATACACAGAAAACTATAAAGTACTCATGAAAGAAATTGAGGAAGACACAAAGAAATGGAAAAATGTTCCATGCTCCTGGATTGGAAGAATAAATATTGTGAAAATGTCTATGCTACCTAAAGCATTCTACACATTTAATGCAATTCCTATCAAAGTACCATCCATTTTTTTCAAAGAAATGGAACAAATAATCCTAAAATTTATATGGAACCAGAAAAGACCTCGAATAGCCAAAGGAATATTGAAAAAGAAAGCCAAAGTTGGTGGCATCACAATTCCAGACTTCAAGCTCTATTACAAAGCTGTCATCATCAAGACAGCATGGTACTGGCACAAAAACAGACACATAGATCAATGGAACAGAATAGAGAGCCCATGAATAGACCCTCAACTCTATGGTCAACTAATCTTCGACAAAGCAGAAAAGAATGTCCAATGGAAAAAAGACAGCCTCTTCAATAAATGGTGTTGGGAAAATTGGACAGCCACATGCAGAAAAATGAAATTGGATCATTTCCTTACACCACACACGAAAATAGACTCAAAATGGATGAAGGACCTCAATGTGAGAAAGGAATCCATCAAAGTCCTTGAGGAGAACACAGGCAGCAACCTCTTCGACCTCAGCCGCAGCAACATCCTCCTAGGAACATCACCAAAGGCAAGGGAAGCAAGGGCAAAAATGAACTATTGGGATTTCATCAAGATCAAAAGCTTTTGCACAGCAAAGGAAACAGTTAACAAAACCAAAAGACAACTGACAGAATGGGAGAAGATATTTGCAAACGACATATCAGATAAAGGGCTAGTGTCCAGAATCTATAAAGAACTTAGCAAACTCAACACCCAAAGAACAAATAATCCAATCAAGAAATGGGCAGAAGACATGAACAGACATTTCTGCAAAGAAGACATCCAGATGGCCAACAGACACATGAAAAGGTGCTCCATATCACTCGGCATCAGGGAAATACAAATCAAAACCACAATGAGATACCACCTCACACCAGTCAGAATGGCTAAAATTAACAAGTCAGGAAATGACAGATGCTGGAGAGAATGTGGAGAAAGGGGAACCCTCCTACACTGTTGGTGGGAATGCAAGCTGGTGCAACCACTCTGGAAAACAGTATGGAGGTTCCTCAAAATAGAAAATAGAGCTACCCTATGACCCAGCAATTGCACTACTGGATATTCACCCTAAAGATACAAATGTAGTGATCTGAAGGGGCACATGCACCCAAATGTTTATAGCAGCAATGTCTACAATAGCCAAACTATGGAAAGAACCTAGATGTCCATCAACAGATGAATGGATAAAGAAGATGTGGTATATACACAATGGAGTACTATGCAGCCATCAAAAGAAATGAAATTTTGCCATTTGCGATGATGTGGATGGAACTAGAGGGTATCATGCTTTGCGAAATAAGTCAATCGGAGAAAGACAACTATCATATGATCTCCCTGATATGAGGGAGAGGAGATGCAACATGGGGGGGTTAGGGGGGTAGGAGAACAATAAATGAAACAAGATGGGATTGTGGGGGAGACAAACCATAAGTGACCCTTAATCTCACAAAACAAACTGAGGGTTGCTGTGGGGAGGGGGCTGGGGAGAGGGGGCTGGGGTTATGGACATTGGGGAGGGTATGTGCTACGGTGAGTGCTGTGAAGTGTGTAAACCTGGCGATTCACAGACCTGTACCCCTGGGGATAGAAATACATTATACGTTTGTAAAAAATAAATTTAAAAAAATAATATTAAAAAAATAAAGAATTACTCACCATCATCAAGTGGGATTTATTCCTGGGCTGCAGGGGTGGTTGAATATTTGTAAATCAATCAATGTGATATACCACATTAATAAAAGAAAGGGTAAGAATCATATGATCCAGTCAATAGAGGCAGAAAAAGCATTTGACAAAATATAGTATCATTTCTTGCTAAAAATCCTCAACAAAGTAGGGATAGATGGAACATAACTCAATATCATAAAGGTCACATACAAAAGACCTACAGCTAACATCATTTTCAACAGGGAAAAAATGAGAGCCTTTCCTTTATGGTCAGGTACAAGAAAGAGATGTCTACTCTCACCATGTCTGTTTAACATAGGACTGAAAGTCTTAGCCTCAGCAATCAGACAACAAATAAATAAATAAATAAAAGGCATCCAAATCAGCAAGGAAGAAGTCAAACTTTCACTATTTGCAGACAACATGATACTCTATGTAGAAAACCCAAAAGACTCTACTGAAAAATTGCTAAAACTAACATGTGAATTCATCAAAGTCTCAGGGTTTAAAATGAACATGCAGATATCTTTTGCATTTCTATATACCAATAATGAAGGAGAAGAGAAAGAAATCAAGGAATCAATTCCATTTGCAATTGCACCAAGAGAAGTAAGATAATTAAAGAGGTAAAAGATCTATACTCCAAAAACTACAGAACACTAATGAAGCAAACTAAAGAGGACACAAAGAAATGGAAAAGCATTCCATGCTCGTAGACTGGAAGAACAAACACTTTTAAAATGTCTATACTACCCAAGGTAATCTGCACATATAGTGCAATCCCTACCAAAATACCAACAGCATTTTTCACAGAGTTACAACAAACAATGTTAAAATTTGTATAAAACCACAAAAGATCTGAAGTGGCCAAAGCAATTCTGAAGAAGAAAAACAAAACTGGAGGCAACACGATTCCAGATTTCAAGCTATATTACAAAGATGTAGTCATTAAGTGTGGTACTAGCATAAAAACAGACACATAGATCAATAAAACAGAAAGAGAACCCAGAAATGGATCCCCAACTAATTGTCAACTAATCTTCAACAAAGCAAGAAAGAGTATTCAATGGAAAAAAGAATGTCTCTTCAACAAATGATGTTAAGAAAATCAGACAGCAGCATGCAAAAGAAGGAAACTGGACCACTCTCTTATACCATACACAAAAATAAATTCAAAATGGATGAAAGGCCTAAATGTGAGACAGGAAATCATCAAAATCCTGGAGAGGAACACAGGCAGAAACCTTTTTGACCTCAGCCACAGCAACTTCTTACTAGACATGTCGCTGGAGGCAAGGGAAACAAAAGCAAAAATGAACTACTGGTTCAAGATAAAAAGCTTCTACACAGTGAAGGAAACAATCAACAAAACTAAAAGGCAGGGCACCTGGGTGGCTCCGTTGGTTAAGCATCCACCTTTGGCACAGGTCATGATCCCATGGCCCTAGGGTCAAGTCCCACATCAGGCTCCCTGCCCAGCGGGGAACCTTTTTTCCCTCTACCCTCCCCCTGCTCTTCATCTCTCTCCCTCTTCCTCTCTCTTTCTCTCTCAATAAATAAAATCTTAAAAAAAAAAAAAGAAAAGAAAACCATAAAAACTAAAAGGAAGCCTATGGAATGAGAGAAGATATTTGCAAAAAACATATCTGATAAAGGGTTTGTACCCAAAATCTATAAAGAACCTATCAAACTCAACACCCAAAAAACAAATAACCCAGTTAAGAAATGGCCAGAAGACATGAATAGATACTTTTCCAAAGAAGACATCCAGATGACTAACAGAACATGAAAAGATGCTCAACATCACTCATCATCAGGGAAATACAAATCAAAACCACAATGAGATACCACCTTACACCTGTCAGAATGGCTAAAATTAACAACACAAGAAACAACAGGTGTTGCCAAGCATTGTGGAGAAAGGGGAACCCTCTTGCACTATGGGTAGAAATGCAAACTTGGTAGAGCTACTCTGGAGAACAGTTTGGAGGTACCTCAAAAAGTTAAAAAATAGAACTACCCAATGACCTAAACAATTGCACTGCAACTGCACTACTGGGTATTACCCAAAGGATACAAAAATACAAATTTGAAGGGGTACATGCACCCTGATGTTTACAACAGCATTATCAACAACACCCAACTATGTACAGAGCCCAAATGTCCACTGACTGATGAAAAGATAAAGAGGCGGTATACATATTCAATGGAATATTAATCAGCCATCAAAAAATGAAATCTTGCCATTTGCAGTGATGTACATGGAGCTAGAGTGTATTATGCTAAGTGAAATAAGTCAGTCAGAGAAAGACAAATACCATATGATCTCACTCATATGTGGAATTTAAGAAAGAAAACAGATGAATATATGGGAAGGGAAAAAGAAAAAAAAAAGAAGGATATAGGGAAACAAGCCATAAGAGTCTCTTAATGATAGAGAACAAACTGAGGGTTGATGGAGAGAAGTGGATAGGGATGGGCTAGATGGTAAGGGGTATTAAAGAGGTCATTTAATGTGATGAGCACTGGGTGTTGGAAATAGATGATGAATCACTGAATTCTCTAGAAACCAATATTGCAATGTACGTTAAGTAACTCGAATTTAAATAATACAATAAAATTATATTCTCAGGATTTCTAGATTAACTGATGAAGTTCAAGCCCAGGCCAAGAGGAAAGGAAAGCAAAATAATTAGTAGGTTTATAATATACTCCCACGGTGAAAAAATATGACCTTGGAAGGAAGATGTTATTTCTTTCTTTTTTTTTTTTTTAATTTATCCAACAGAGATCACAAGTAGGCAGAGAGGCAGGCAGAGAGAGAGGGGGAAGCAGGCTCCCCGCTGAGCAGAGAGCCTGATGCGGGGCTCGATCCCAGGACCCCGGGATCATGATCTGAGCCGAAGGCAGAGGCCTAACCCACTGAGCCACCCCGGCGCCCCAAGATGTTATTTCTTAATTGCAGTAGCAATATGCAAAATTGAGCTATGTCTACATCCCAGGTATGGAATACAAGAAGAAAACTACAATAAATATATGATATATAATTGTTTTCACATGGATATAACTGCCCTCTGTTAGGGAAGAATAGCCCTTCATTAAGGAAATAAATAATTTACTTTGACAAACAAATGCAATGGAAACCCTAATTATTTTGCTTGCTTCTCCCTCCTATTATAGGAGTATGCACTTGTTCATCCCTACCCATCTATGTACCTATCCCTGGGTTCTCATTTTTAAGTTAAACAGGAAATGAAGAAACCATCCTGTCAAAAAGAGAGAAATGTGTATACTCTCTAGTGGTTTTTCTAGGCAATTTAGTTGAGCTGGGATGGAATTCTCATTAGTTCAATATAGATGAATAAGAATCCCTGGTTGATAAATGACATTATTCTTCCTTTATTTCACAAGTCTGTCTAACTCTGACCTCCAAAGAACCCTTCCTCGCATCATCTCTGCTTATCCCTTATACATATATATGCATATAGATCTTTTAAATCCATATGTATTTATGCTTTTGCACACTATCAATGTACATTTCTAATATGCTGTTCTATTATTGCTAATGGCTAAATATGTGTGGGGTGTGTGTGTATGTGTGTGTGTGTGTGTATAGCTATGAAACTTTCTATTATTTTTATATTCATGTACTACTGAGCATAGTGTTATGACAGGGAACGCACACTTAGATGTTAAAAATGACACACAAATGGACATAATGCTTGTACTGTCAAAATGACTGAAAGCAGGCAATCTCATTTCTAGTGGGAATCCATATTTCAGCAGAAATTTCGTTAACTACATATAAACCTCTGAATCATGCCAGCCCCCACTCCCTATAGCATCTAGTTAATGATCCTATAACTAGCTCATTGATAAGGTTTATCAGGAAAATATTTGATCATTTAGCAAGATGTAAAAGGATATCTTGGTAGCAAATCTTAAGGTTTCTGAAAAAGATTGTTCTGTTCCAAATTATCTTTAGGAAAAAGACAGTAAGTAGAATTAACGATGCCAGGAAGGTAACTGCCAAGAGAAGTAAAGTTGTTTTCAGAAACGTACAAAGCTGGAGGCTTTTGATTCATGTTTAATCACATGAGGAAAAAAATGAACTAAATCTTACTAAAACTGAACTAAAATCTTACTTAAAGTGATTGCATTTAATAATTCAACTCAATATAAAATCCTCGATGCTTTTCCATGGAAGAATGGTCTCTACTACTTGCTCAGAATTTTTTAACAGCTTTATTGAGATATAATTCACATATCATACAATTCATTCATTTAAAGTATATAATTCAATGGATTTTAGTATATTCGCAAATATGTGCAAACACCGAGGTCAATTTTTGAATATTTTTAATACCAAAAAAAAAAACCTGTACACATTAGCTATCAAGCCCCATTCCTCCTCCCTCTCCAGCCCTAAGAAACTACTAATTTACTTTCTATCTACATAGATTTATGTACTAGAGTTTCATATGAATGGAATCATGATAAATGGACTTCACGACTGTTTTTTTTCCACTTAATATAATGTTTTTGTGGTTCATCCAAGATGTAGCATGTATTGGTAGTTCATTCCTTTTTGTGCCTAAATAATATTCCTTTGTTTGGATATACATTTCATTTACCTATTCATCCACTGATAAACATTTGGGTTGTTTCCACTTTTTGAATACTATGATTAATATTGCTATAAACATTCGTGTACAAGTTTTTGCGTAGACATATGTTTTCATTCCTCTAGTACATACCTAGAGTGGAGTTGCTGAATCCTATGAAAACTCAATCTTTAATTTTTAATTGAGGAATTGCCAGACTGTTCTCCAAAGCAGCTGCACGATTTTACATTCCCACCAGCAGGGTAAGAGGGTCTGATTTCCCTACACCTTCATCAAAATTTGTTATTATCTGATTTTTCATGTTACCATACTAGTGGGTATGAAACAATATCTCATGATGGTTTTGATTTGTATTTTCCTGATGATTAATAATGTCAAGCATCCTTCATGTGCTTATTGGCCATTTGTATATCTTCTTTGGAGAAATATCTTTTCAGATAATTCATGCATTTTTTAATTGGCTTGTCATTTTATTATTGAGTTGAAACAGTTTATATTTCTCAATACAACATCCTAATCAGATACATGATTTACAAATACTGTATTATGGGTTGTCTTTTCACTTTTTTTTCCAGCTCTGTTGAGATATAACTGACATATAACATTGTATAAACTTAAAATATACAATGTAATAATCTGATACACAGATATATCTATTGTGAAATGTTTACCATGTAAGATTACTTAATACATCTTTCACTCATCTAATATTTTTGTTATTGTTGTTGAGATGAGAACATTTAAGATCAACTCTCATAGCAACTTTCAAGTACACAATAGTTTTCTTTAACTATAATCTTCATGCTGCACCTTAAATCTCTAGAATTTACTCATCTGATAACTGAAAGTTTGCACCTTTGATCAACATCTTCCCATTTTCCCCAACCCCTGGTAGCCATCAATTTATTCTCGCATTCTGAGTTTGACACTTTTAGGATCCACATATAAGATTATACAGATTTTATTTTTCTCTCTTTAGCTTATTTCACTTAGCAAAATGCCCTCAGGTTTACCCATGTTTCCTTCATTTTTATGGTTGAATAATATTAGATTGTTCATATATATTGCATTTCCTTTATGTGCTCATCTATTGATAAGCAGTTAGGTTGTTTCCATAACTTCATGTAAATAATGCTGCAATGGTGCAATGAACATGGGAATGCAGATCTCTCTCCAAGATGGTGATTTCATTTCCTTTGAATATATACCCAAAACTGGGATTGCTTGATCATATGGTAGCTAATTTCTAATTTTTTGAGGACCTTTCATATTGTCCATAGTAGCTATAACAATTTACATTCCCAACAACAGTGTACAAAGGTTCTTTTTTCTCCCATCCTCACCAGTATTTGTTATCTCTTGTCCTTTTTATTATAGCCATTCTAACACGTGGGAGATGATATCTCATAGTGGCTCTGATTTGCATTTCCCTGATAAATAGTGATGTTGAGCATCTTTTTGTTTACTTCTTGATCATTTGTATGTCTTCTTTGGGGGGAAAAAAGTCTATTCAGGTCTGTTGCCCAATTTTAAATTGGATTTTTTTTTTCTATTGAGTTGTAGGAATTCCTTATGTGTTTTGGACATTAACTTCTTATTAGGTATATGGTTTACAAATATCTTCTCCCATTCTATAGGTTGCCTTTTTTGTTGATTATTTCTTTTGCTATACAGAAGCATTTTAGTTTCATGTAACCCCACCTGTTGACTGTTGCTTTTGTTGTTCCTGCTTTTAGTGTCATATCCAAAAAATCATTGCCAAAACCAAATATCAAAGAGCTTTTCTTCTATGTTTCCTTCTAGGAGTTTTACTGTTTCAGCTCTTATATCTAAATCCTTAATGTATTTTGAGTTAATTTTAGTAAATGGTATAAGGGTCCAATTTTGTACTTTTGCATTTGGATATCTATTTCTCCCAACACCATGTATTGAGAGACTGTTCTTTACCTAGTAATCTTCTTGGCTCCATATCAAATATTAATTGACCACCTACATGTGAGTTATTTCTGGGATTTCTATTCTGTTCCATCAATCTGTTTTGCCAGTACCGTAGTGTTGTGGTTACTATATCTAGGTAATATACTTTGAAATCAGAAAGTATGATGCCTCCAGCTTTGTTCTTCCTCAAGATTTCTTCGACTATTTGGGATCTTTTGGGGTTCCATACAGATTTTAGAATTTTGTTTTCTGTTTTTGTGAAAAATGCCATTGGAATTTTGATGGGGATTGCATTGAATCTATAGAGGACTTTGAACAGTATTGACATTTTAACAATATTCACTCTTCTGATCCATAAACATGAGATAGCTTTCCATTTATTTATGTCTCTTAAATTTCTTCCATCGATGTCTTATAGTTTTTTTAGTGGAGTCTATGAGATTTTCTACATATATAATCTTGTCATCAGCAAACAGAGACAATTTTACTTCTTCCTTTCCAATCTGGATGTCTCCTACTTCTTTTTCAAACTTTCACCACTGAATATGGCATTAGCTGTGGGTTTGTCATATACAGCCTTTATTACATTGAAATAAGTTCCTTCTATACCCAGTTTCTTGAGAGTTTTTATTATGAATGGATGGGGAATTTTGTCAAATGCATTTCCTACAACTATTCAGATGATCATACAATTTTTATTTGTGTATGTTCAACCATCCTTTCATCCCAAGGATAAATCCCATTTGGCCACAGTGTATGATCTTTTTAATGTACTGTTGAATTCAGTTTGCTAGCATTTTGTTGAGAATTTTTATATTTGTATTCATCAAGGATACTGGCCTATAGTTTTCATTCCTTATAGAACTTTATCTGGCTTTGGTACCGTTGTAATGTTGGCTTCATAAAAGAAGTTTGGGAGTGTTCCATTCTTTTTAATTTTTTAGAAGAGATTGAGAAAAAAATGGCATTAATTCTTCTTTAAATCTTTTATAGAAATCAATTGTAATGCCATCTGGTCCTGGGCTTTTCTTTATTAAGAGGTTTATGATTGCTTATTCAATCTCTTTATTCATTATTCATCATTAATGTTTATCAATGTCTGTGATTTTTTTTTGTTTTTGTTTTGTTTTGTTTTGTTTTTTGTCTGTGTATTTTTATATTATTCATTCGTATCCTTTCATTTTGGTCTTAAGAATGCCTTTCACTGTTTCTTATAAGGCAGGTTTAGTAGTAATATACTCTCTCAGCTTTTAGAAGGGCAATTTTGCCAGTTAAAGTATTTTTGCTTGGCAGATTTTTTTTTTCTTTTAGCACTTTTTATATATCATCTTACTCTCCCAGTGACTTATGAGAATTCCCTGGTATGAAAAAATACCTGTTTCTCTTGCTGCTTTTAATTTTATCTCTTTATCTTTGATTTTAGATATTAATGTGTCTTGAAGATGACTTTGGATAATAATTTTGGGATGACCTATTCACTTCATGAACTTGGATGTCTAAATTTTTTTCAAAGTTTGGGAAGTTCTTAGCTTTTTTTTTTTTTTTTTTTAACTTTCTGTCTCTTTCTCCCTCCCTTCTCCTTCTGGAATTCCAACAATGCAGAAATTAGAGTATCCCATAAGTACTTCAGGTTTCCTTCATTATCCTTTTGTTTTATTTTGATTTTGGTCCTCTCACTAGATAATTTCAAATGATCTATCTTCAAGCTCACTGATTCTTTCCTCTTCTTGGTGAAGCTTGATATTGAAGCTTTCTATTGAATTCTTCAGTTCAGTCACTGTTTCCTTCACCCTCCAAATTTGTTTGGTTCTACTTTATGTTTTCTATCCTACACTGAACTTCTCATTTTGTTCTTGTATTGTTTTTCAGATTTCATTATTTTACTGTGTTTTCTCACAGCCCTCTGAAAATCTTTAGAACAATTATTTTTATTTTTTTATGTTTACCAGTTTATTAAAAGATATGATAAAGGATAGAGATAAACACCTAGATTGAGAGATACATAATGTGAGGTCTAGGTAGAACAATTATTTTTAATTCTTTAAAATAAGGCAATTCACATATCTTCATTCTTTAAGGTCAGTTTCTGGAAATTTACTGTGTTTCCTCAGTAGTGTCATGTTTTCCAGATTCTTCTTGAGGCCTCTCATAGGTATAAGCACATTTGAAGAAACAGTCGCCTCTCCCAGACTTTATGGATGGACTTACATAAAATAATAATTTCATATGCAGGAGAGGACACACTAGAATGTAATGTCACTATAGGTCTGGCAGAACAAGGCACCAAGTGCAGGGGGGTGTGGCAGTTCTGTGTCTGGAGAGATGTAATGACTCAATGACTCAAGACTCTGAGATCTATATCAATAACTGCATATTCTTTGGTGAGCACTGCAGAGAGTCCACAGTGGTTGCAAGGCCTATTCTGGTCTTCAGCAGTCCCTCTACGTCTAGCAGCTAGGGACCAAGGCAGGCAATGGTGGTGGCCAGAGAGTGGTATGCCCACACTCAGCTGAGGGCACAGCTGTAGGTGCTTGTATAATGGCAGGAATCAAAAGCAGACACATACATGTAGTGACTACGGCTAAGGCCAGCATCAAGGGTCAGGGATAACTGTGGATGCACTGGCAGCTCCAGAGACCCTAGCTATTGGTGTTTACTCCTTTGACTCCAGAGTCTCATCACAGGCACAGACATGGCAGGGGAAGCCCGTGATAGGAGTAAGGACAGCAGGTTGCAAATACACAGATGGAAGTAGCTGCAGGTGACCCCAGCAGTGCAAGCCAGTGGTAGGAGACAGGACTGGATCTGGACCCAAAAGTAGCTGTGAGATTCTTGGCTATTGCCATGGACTTCTGTGGCTGCTGTGTCTCCCTAGAGGCACGCACATGGCAGTGGAGGCTGGTTATAGGAGTCAAACTGGTAGAGAATCAGTGCACAGGTAAAGGGGCTAACCCCAAGCATGTGCACAGCAGTAGAGATTAGCAGTCTATACTAACATCCTGCACTTGTGCAGCTGCAGAAGCCAGGGCTGGCTGCTGGGGCATTCCAATGGTGGTGAGGTGAGGTTGGGGTGCAGGGAGGGCTCCATCTACAAACGCAAAAATCTGGGGGTTGAAAAAAATCAATGAAATCTGCAGGGGGCCCCAAATGGCTGTATTGGCTACTGGTTTCTTCAGTGGTATCTTCTGCAGAGCATGTCACTGTGAACTGTGATAGTTCCCACTACATGGCTGATACTGGTAACCCCTGCCTGTCTTCCTTTTTCCTAGACATTTTGATGTCTCAGCTATGATCTCAGGGTGAGCAGAAACAAAACCCAGAAAGACTAAGGAAGCTCATTACTCACCCCATTCTCCCTTTCTTAGTGAGGGGAACTCTTTTGAACTGGGGAGTTCCCTCACGGTGCGAAGCAGTGTTGGCTCAGGGATGCGATGGTGCAGGCAAAATGAAGCTGTTCTTCCTTCTTGTTTTATGCAATTATTCTCAGGTTTTTTGTTCCACTGTACTGCTAAAATTTTTTAAATGGACTCCTGAGCTCTCCCAGAGCTGTTTGTATTCTTAGGTAGCTGTCTCATTGTTGATCTTTGTGGGGGGATGGAGACTGGTTTCTCCTATTCTGCTGCTTCGGCAACATCCTGTTTGTGTCATCTTTGTACTTTCTTGACAGCGTAAATTGAAGCACAAAATTTTTAATTTTGATGAATCAAATCTGTGCATTTTTTTCTTTGTGCTGCTTGCACTTGGGTCATATTTGAGACTCTTTTTGTGAAATACCAGTTTGTAAAGATTTACCCTTGTATTCTTCTAGGATTTTTACAGTTTTAGCTCTTATAAGTTTTGCTTAGAGTTACTGAAAAATGGGTTCAAGATATGTATTTTATCTTTAATCTCATCTTAGGTTTGTCCTAAATAACCTTGGCTTTAATTCCTATATCCTTTTTCCTAGAAAGAACCAAACTTTGAACTCACCAAAATAAATTTTCTCCTTCCTGATATCACCAGTCTTCTTAAGTCATTAAATAATTTAACAAAAACTCAAATCAAACATTATATACAGTATGACAGAATGCAAAGGCTGACTGCTCACAAATTAGCTTACGAAGGAAATAAAGCTGTGTGAACACTGCTAGAGATTGAGAGCTAAGACCACTGGAAGACTCATTGCTTGAATTAATATTGGTCACAACAGGGCACATGACAAGCCATGGTTGGTTGGGGTATGGGGACACAAGACAAGACATGGTGAGTGGTGATGAAGGGACACAAATGAGCCATGATGGGTGGCAGAGTGGGGTGGGCAGGGAAGGACACAGGATGAATTATATTGGTTGAGGGTAGGAGGATGGGCCATGGTGGGTAAGGGTATGTGGGATGCAGGAAGAGCTACAGTAGTTAAGGGTGGAGGGGCTTCTATGAATCTAGTTAAAGAAAACAGGGCTAGGAGGAGTGAGGAGGAATGACACATGGAGGGAAAGACATGTGTGGACATTCTTTGACAAGTCCTTTGACTAGAAATTGGGAGTGAGGATTGCATCCTCTCCCTTCTAGGTTCCCTGACCATCATTTTCTTAACCTTACTGGATAGAATTTATTTAGTGGATCATAGAAAGAAATAATTGTGTAGGAAATGGTATTTAATTAGAAAGAATCCTCCTTTAAATTATACATGAATGTCTCATCAAATTCTAAGATACAATGGTTAATTTTATAATTAAAACTTCAAAGCAACACTTTTTAAGTTGTAATTTATTCCCATGCATGCACTGTCCTTCTACAGTTCCTTTGTTTCCAGGGCACAATTATAATAAATTGAACTTCCACACAATTACACCTAAAATATGTAGCATATTGTTTATAGTATTTATTAATAGCAGGTTTGATATTTGCAAATAGCCAAGTTATTCAGCGCCAAATGTACTTAATAAAGTAGGCAATCAAGCTGCACAATGTTGTTTTGATAAAAATGAAAATAATAAATTTATTCATTCATTGATCCACTTACTTATTTAATAAATACTTCTTAGCACCTGGTATGTGCCAGGCCCTGTCTAGGTGCTGGGGACATAGCTAGGAAGAACAAAGTCCCTTTTCTCATGGAGCTTACAATCAAAATGGGTAAACAGAAAATAAAATATCAGACATTGGTAAGTTCAGGGAAGAAAGAATGAGAGATTAGAGTGAAAAGCCAGAGTGGATGGTCAAAGAAGCCTTCTCTGATGAGGCAACAAGTGAAGGGACAGGGAAAGAAAGAATGATAGTGTTTTTTGCTTACACATTAACAGCCCCATTCATTCAATAGGCAACTACACTTCTCAATTTAATAAATATCAATTTCACTATTATAGTGTATTGTTATAGCACACCTTTCTTAATAAATAAGCCCAAATCCTTAGAAATATTTTCCTATTCACCCAGGAAATCAAACTGATTTTCAGACATTTCTACCACTTTGTCCAAGCTGCAACAATATGGAAATATTTTATTTCATTAAATACAGATAAACAGATAATCACAGGTAGGATTTGAATTTTATTATTAGCCTTCTGTTTTCCTAGTTACAGTTTTCTGAAAGTATTAAGTAGAAATTACCCAAAATGAAAATACAGAGTTTACTAGAAATTTTAAAAAGCATTCATTTCATTTTCTCATTTTTTTCAGCTCATCTGAGAAAGATATCTGTCTGATCCTTTGTCTAACCATTGTTAAAATTTCCCAGAAGAGACTACCTCCTTCTTATCCTATGCCATAAATAAGGCTATAACGAGTAACAGACACTTTGGCCAACTGAAACCATTATTTTGGGTTTTCTCAAATGTACATGTTAGATAAACCCCTCAAACAACAAATTATTTCAGAAAAGCTATATTCTGCAACTCTGCTTTGTTCAAAGTCCACCAAGTCACCATTTCCACTGAGGACTCAATTATTGCCAGAACTGTTTCATCCATTGCAAATTGCAGTAGGCAGAAATTTGGCTCTCAAAATTTTAGACCAGATGCAAGTTTCAAAGAATTCTTTTTTGTCTGAAGATGCATTAACAATTTTCTAATCCGAGAGCTGAAATGAATTTGTATGTTTGAGAGTTGAAATAAACTTGTATGTTTCCCACCCTCTAACTTAAATTCAGAACAATTGCCTCAAGCAGCAGTTTCGAAATTCTACTCATTTGATATGTACCAGTATAATCTTAAATGGAGTAATTAAAACAGATATCTTAATCACTATTATATTCTGGAACCTGAGGAAAGTGAATCCCTGACTTGCAGCTATCTGGCTGCCCCCTAACTAGTGTTTTGGCTGTGGTTAGTGGTTATTTTAAGATGCAGTCTTGTGTACAGCTGATGTGGTAGTATGCTGTTCTCTTTTTTATGTGTCTTTGTTCCTCATTGCATCCCATATGCCTTCTACTCATTCTGTGCCTTCAGAAAACACCAGAAGCCTTGAAGACAGAGGAAACCAGGAGTTACAAAAGGAAAAAAAGAAGTCCTGATTTGTAGCAATGTCACAGTCAAGTGGTACTGAACAAAATTACAGAAATAAAGTTGGAATTTGCTTTATTGTTTGCAGTAAAATGGGCCCATTTTTTAATCTAAGCTATCACAGTGCAATCCTACTACAGGAAAATTACCTCACTTTTTATAGTTGTGGGGGTTTTTTGCATCCATTTTTAAATAGAAATAAGCATATATAAAGTGTTGAGAAAGATTTGCTGCATGGATTGTACTGATTTTCAAAATTTGCTTGATTAGTACATGCACTTTCCCAAACAAAACTGAATCTCATTCCCATCCTATTCTTTTCTCCACCAAAGATATCTTCTCTAAAATTATTTGCTTTCTATGAGGAAGTCTATGGTAGAAAATATAACGTAAGAGTGAAACCAAGCAAATAAAAACCTAAGGTAAAAAGGAAGAATAAAAGGCTCATTTTTTTCATATGCATTTTAATTCACACCTCCCTATTCTGCAAAGCACCAAATAGCTTTGCACCTCACTTAAAATTCCGGGATTGGCGCACCTGATTTTATTTGCCCCCAACCACAGACTAACTAAGAAGCCACTGATGCCACAGGAAAGCAGGGTTGGGTTTGTAAATTGAAGTCAATTTTCCCTACTAACAAAACATCAGGAATGCATCGGTACCATGTTGATGTCCACATTACACATTAAATAGTATTGGACATATTTCAAGTACGTCATCCTTAAAACAGGAGGGTTTTTTTTCTTCCTGAAAATATAGAAATCACTGATTTTTTTTTTAAATGACCCTTTCATTCAATCTCCTCCTCCTTGTTTAGGATCTATCTTTATGTTTCAAATGTACACGATAGATTTATAAATCTCTTCTCTCCATATAACACAATGTGGAGTGGAATCAGGAGTTGGGGTGGGGGCAGGGAAATCAGTTACTCAAACCATTCTGAATCTCTCAAGACTTCATTATTAAGCACTCCATATACTTTGCATACATCTCATCAAGCATGAAAAATTATTCAGGTTTGTTCAGGAACATGATATTTCCTCATTCCCACTTACAAGCAGGTTTCTTTTTTTTTTTTTTTTTTTTTTTGCACTCTCTAAAACATCATTAGCAGAATTTTGTGAACTGCCCATAGGACCGCTAAATCCAACTTAATTTGAAGTTGTACATCCTGTTCCTTAAGCAAAGAATGTTTGGGTATTACCAATATACTGAAAGATAGATGAGATGTTCTCATGGTAATACAGCTTTTAACCTTTCCTCTCCTCTACCATGACGGGGGTGAATTACCGTAAATGATGGGTACCCTGTCTGCAGTGTGGACAATTGATTTGACCTGACTGCCTCCAAAGCTCTAATGGACTTTGTGGCCAAATCCCCCGAGATATAAAATATGTCTAAGTGAATTGGGGCAGGTTAAAGAACAGACCTGCTTTTCATTGCAGGCCCAACTCTAATACATCTCCCAGTTGTTCAGGGCAAAAGATTAAAAATGATCAATACCCAAATCATTTTTTTAAAGTGTTGCCCTCAGTAAATCTATTTTTGTTATTTTTTCCCCCTGCCAAGCCTGGTTTTACAAACCTTGAAAAGATCCTTTTCTTCAAACACCGAATTGCATACACAGCTCTATCTTCAGTTTATTTTGATTTAATTTATCCTCATCTATTCTGTTATTGATTACTCAGGCTGTACAAAATTTCTTTGGATTTAGATAGTGAATTTCTCATTTTTTGAGTTTACACTGAAGTTTCTATTTGCAGTGAGAAGGAAGGTTATCAAAGAAGAAGGAATAGGATGGGAAATGCTTCAGGAAAAGGAAAGAGAAAATAATAAAGAAAAGGATGCCCTGATAAAGTACAAAAAATAGACCAAAAAGTTAGATATAAAAAATTACTTTTCAGATTGAAGTTGTATTTTTTTCTAATTCACATGATATATAAAAAGAAGGAAAAAATCATGGCCAGGGTATAAAAATGCTAAATTAATTACTAGTATAAGAAGTGAAGATCAATAATGAAAGCAATATTTTTATTGTTTTCAATAAAAACAAAAATGAAATCCTAACATTTATATTTCAGATGGCCTCTAGAAGGGAAGATCCATGCAGAGAGGAAGGGAAGAAACGAAAAAGAAAATATTCAGTATGGCAAGGATAGAATATTTCAGTGAACTGCTGCTTGGATCAAGAGGACAGCTAGTATCCAAATAATAGTATCTTAATCTAGATCTCACAAGATACACAGCTTCCTTTTGAAGGACATTATCCAACTCCGCATTCTCAGAAACAACAATGTACAAGGTGGCTTTTTTGTTATCTTGAAGGTATATCTCAAAAAGTAACTTCCTAAGAAACAATTTTCTTTAAAAATACAGTTCAGCAGGAGGTCCCTGGGTGGTCTGGTCAGTGAAGTGTCCAACTCTTGATTTCCACCCAGGCCATGCTCACAGAGTCATGGGGTTGATGCACATCGGGCTCTGTGCTCAGCGGGGAGTCTGCTTAAGATTCTCTCTCTCCCTTCCTCCTCCCTACTCCACTCATGCACGCTCTCTCTCACTCTCAAATAAATAAACCTTTTTTTAAAAAAGACTTTATATATTTGAGAGAGAGAGAGAGAGAGAAAGAGCACAAGCAGGGGGAGTGGCCAGCAGAGGGAGAAGCAGGCTCCCCGCTGAGCAGGGAGCCCAAGGCAGGGCTCAATCCTAGGACCCTGACATCACAACCTGAGCCAAAGGCAGATGCTCAACTGACTGAGCCACCCAGGTGCCCCTAAATAAAACATTTTTTTAAATACAATTAATCGGGTCACTGACATTCATTCAACAAACACTGAGCTGGACAAAACCCATGCTAGATGATGGGGAGAAAAGTGAGATGAAAAACAACTATTCCTGTTCCTCAAGGAGATTATACTCTAGCAAAGAAATTTAGATAAGCACAAGTGATAACAGTAGTCAAAGCAAATATTGTGATACTATAAGAGTTAAAAAGTACTTTGGGTTTTAGAGAAAACTGTTACTTCCTTGTCAAAGCAAAGAAAGCTTTGTGGAAGTGGTTGTGTTTAAGCCTAATTCAATGCAATATGCACCCAAAACAATTTTGAAGCTTCAAACATTTTCAGAAGCTAGATGTATGAAGGAAAATGATTTCCATAAGTGTGCTGTATCATGGTATAATTCTACTGCCTTTTTATGATCTAAATAATGAGCTTTACATTAGGAGCCAGTGAACTTTTTCTATAAAGGACCAGATAGTAAATATCTTACACTTTGTGGGCCACATGTTCTCTGTTGTAATTACTCCACTCCACCACAGTCCGTATGTAAATGAATGAGCATGGCTATGTTCCAATAAAACTTATTTATGGACTCTGAAATTTGATTTCATATGATTTTCACATAAAATAGTATCCTTTGTAAATTTTTTCAACTATTTAAAAATGTAAAAACTATTCTTAGCTCACAGACTGGAAAAAAAACAGATGGTTGGCTGGATTTAGCATACAGGCAGTGGGTTGCCAGCCCCTGTTGCCTCTAGAGTTTTAATATTTCATCCTAGATACTTATTTCTTTGTAATTGTCTACCTATCACATCTTGCTTAGACTTTATCTTTCCACATCATCTCTACAGTACATCTGTGGAGAAAAAAACCACTTCCCTCCCTAAACATGTTTGTAGTTACACTTCTTGAAACAATTCAACTTTCTTCTGATTTTTTTCAAGTGAATCACCAGTATGCACGTGGTATATTATATTGTATAGTTTCTAAAAAGGCAAGGTTATAATATTTTTTTCAGATTTAATAATCCAATGCCCTTTCAGACAATAATCAATATTTTATTGAATTCCTTTAGCAATAACAATATATATGGGTCAAAGATGATACATGTTTAATATATTGAAGAATCTGTTAGAAGCACAGAATGAGGAGCACCATGCCTGGGTGGCTCAGTCGTTAAGCGTCTGCCTTCAGCTCAGGTCATGATCGCAGCGTCCTGGGATCGAGCCCCAAATTGGGCTCCTGCTCAGCAGTGTGTCTGTTTCTCCCCCTCCCTCTGCCCCTCAGCCTGCTCACTCTCTCTCTCAAATAAATAAAATCTTTAAAAAAGAAGAAGAAGACAAAGAAGCACAGAATGAGATGAAGCACAAAGGAAAGACTGACACTAAAATGGAATTTGAAACAACTTTTTAATGTGAATGCTCATCCTGAAGGTACACGAGGACCCCTTGTTATGAACTGCAGGAAAGAATCTTTACATTCTATGAATCGTAGTTCTATGTTATCTCATTCAATCTCATTTGATTCTCACTTTAACTGTGAGAGATCATTTATATCACTTCCACTTTTAAAATTTGAAGAGATTAGGTGACTCATTTAACATGGTAAATGGTAAAAACAAAACATAAACCTAAACTTCTCCAAATTCTAAAACTATTTCATTTGTTGTTTCACTTCTGATCTGAAGTCAACATTATCTTAGCCTGTAATTTTTATATAATTAGATATTAAGAAACTGACCAAGGAGATAGAATGTTCACATAAATACACAGGCATACTTATTACAGGCAACAGGCCAATCGCTACTGAAAAATATTTAGCACTTAGAAAACCAGATTATACAACAAATAGATAGGCAACAACATCGTCTCCTGCACTCTAGAAAAGAGGGATATCTCTCTATCTTAATTCTATTTTTTATACAAAGATTCTGACTAAAGAGGGAAAAGAATTAATGGTTGATACTTTCTTACTAAATATATCACCTTCTATTCCCACAATAATTCAAAAAATACCCATATAACATCATTTCTGCCTACAAGAAACATTAGGTAGAGAAAATAAAATATTCAAGTAATACTTCCAAAGAACAATAGATATACACAGATACGAAGAACAGAAATAAGAGGAGTTGCCATTCCTCCCAGTATGATATTAGAAATTGCACACAACCTCAGAGTACCACATGTAAGATAGCTAAAGGGGTTTCCGGTTTGGTCATTCTTTGAAGAGAATTTATGAGTTTGAATCAGAGAATCCAGAATTATTTAAAATTAAATACCAATACTGTATATGTTAATAAAAATTATAATCTCCATTTTTCATCAATGTTAAAGGGACACTGAGATGAAGAACTTATCCCATACACCAAAGAACAAAGCCATCAAGAGCCATTTCTTGATTTATAGGATCCCAAGTATTTGTTCCTTTTGATTTTCAGCATATTATAAAAATTAGTCTTTAAGGAAAAGTGGATTTTCTTCACATTTCTACGTGTTAATAATCTTATGATGCATAATGACATCAAAAGTCAAAATAATGAAAAAATTTTAGCTCAGGAACAAAGGAGTTTCCAGATATTCCATTGTTCCTCTAATCAATCTCACTGAATTCCTCCAGAAAGGTTATAGTAAGAGAAACATGGGTACTTAACTTTATAATAATAAGATGAAATTGTTTAATTTTATTTAATTCTACTAAGTGTAGGGTGGTATTTTGCTTTTCTGTTCTTCACTTCCACTAGGGGACCCCATGATAACTGGACACAACATTCTGATGATAGTATTATGCTCTCCAGTGGTACAATTCATAAAAAGAGTCTGAATTTGGATGAATCAACTGCTTGTATATAATTTGTCATACATCTGCCTAAAAATTAGAGATCAAGCAATTGATTAAATGTCTTCAAATAACCCAAGAGCAACCACTTGGCTGTATGTTTGATAGAATTCCAAACTATCTACCCAGATATTTAGCGTAATTGTAACATAGCTGTTTTCCATTTTGGAGTCATCTTTACCCGGACTCTATGTGTCTTTCCATATTATCTCCCATTTCTACTTTTTATGCGAGGACCTCATGATGTAATCTCTAGAGATCCTTTCCAGTAGAGTGGGGCAGGGATAGGAGAATACATGGAGAAGGAGGAGGCACTCTTGGTGGCCAGAAATTATATGCTCATACTTGAGAGATTTTTTTTTTCTATTCCATTCCTTATTTCAGTGGAACTCTAAAAAACCTGGATGTCGAACATGTAAGTTTTATAAACTTTTTAACTGAATTGTAATCTCCATCCAGAAAACATATGAATCTTAAGTGTATAGCTTAATGAATAACAAACCATAAACACACCAATGTAACAACTTCTGATCAAGAAACACAGCATCATTAGCACCCCAGAAGACTGTATTCTGGTCCCCCTGTCACTACCTCAATGCTTCTTTCCACCAAACAAGTTTCTGTTTATATTTCAGTTTCCTTTTTTTTATTTAATTTTTTTCAGTGTTCCGAAATTCATTGTATGCACCACACCCAGTACTCCATGCAATACGTGCCCTCCATAATACCCAACACTAGGCTCACACAACCCCTCAGTTTGTTTCTCAGAGTCCACAGTCTCTCATGATTTGTCTCCCCCTCCGATTTCCCCCAACTCACTTCTCTTCTCCATTTCCCAATGTCGTCCGTGTTATTCCTTATGCTCCACAAGTAAGTGAAACCATATGATAATTGACTCTCTCTGCTTGACTTATAATCTCTTCCAGTCCCATCCACGGTTGTTTTTTTTTTTAATATATTTATTTATTTGACAGCAGGAGGGATTACAATTAGGAAGAGAGGCAGACAGAGAGAGGGGGAAAGCAGGCTCCCCACTGGGCAGGAAGCTTGATATAGGGCTCGATCCCAGGACCCTGAGATCATGACCTGAGCTGAAGGCAGAGGCTTAACCCACTGAGCCATCCAGGTGCCCCCCCATCCATGTTGATACAAAAGCTGGGTACTTAAAATCTATCTGTGAAAAACCCACAGCGAATATCATCCTCAACAGGGAAAAGCTGGCAGCCTTCTCTTTGAGATCAGGAACACGACAAGGATGTCCAGTTTCGCCACTGTTACGTACTAGAAGTACATAGTACTAGAAGTCCTAGCAACCGCAATCAGACAACAAAAAGAAATAAAAGGTAATCAAGTTGGCAAAAAAGAAGTCAAACTCTCTCTCTTTGCAGATGACATGATACTTTATATGGAAAACCCGAAAGACTCCACCCCCAAATTACTAGAACTCATACAGCAATTCAGTAACGTGGCAGGATACAAAATCAATGTACAGAAATCAGTTGCTTTCTTATACACTAACAATGAAAATATAGAAAGGGAAATTAGAGAATGGATTCCATTTACTGTAGCACCAAGAACCATAAGATACCTTAGGGAATAAACCTAACCAAAGACGTAAAGGATCTGTGCTCAAAGAACTACAGAATACTCATGAAAGAAATGGAAGAAGACACAAAAGATGGAAGAGCATTCCATGCTCATGGATTGGAAGAACAAACATTGTTAAAATATCTATACTGCCTAGAGCCATCTAAATTTTCAATGCCATCCTAATCAAAATTCTACCGGCATTTTTCAAAGAGCTGGAACAAACAATCCTAAAATTTGTATGGAACCAGAAGAGACCCCGAATTGCTAAGGAAATGTTTAAAAAGAAAAACAAAACTAGGGGCATCACGTTGCCTGATTTCAAGCTTTACTACAAAGCTGTGATCACTAAGACAGCATGGTACTGGCACAAAAACAGGCACATAGACCAGTGGAACAGATATGGACCCTCAACTCTATGGTCAAATAATCTTCGACAAAGCAGGAAAAAATATCCAGTGGAAAAAAGATAGTCTCTTCAATAAATGGTGCTGGGAAAATTGGACAGCTATGTGTAAAAGAATGAAACTCAACCGTTCTCTGACACCATACACAAAGATAAACTCGAAATGGATAAAAGACCTCAACGTGTGCCAGGAATACATCAGAATCCTAGAGGAGAACATAGGCAGTAACCTCTTCGACATCGGCCACAGCAACTTCTTTGTCTCCAAAGACGAAGGAAAGAAAAGCAAAAATGAACTTTTGGGACTTCAACAAGATCAAAAGCTTCTGCGCAGCAAAGGAAACAGTCAGTTTCCTTTTAATATTATTTAAATCTATGCATCAGAACCATGTCTTTTACCCAGTGCTATCATCCCTGCTAAAATGCTTTTAGAGCTTAACACATTTTGTGACACAGCATATTCAGCTATCAATAGCTTAGCCTCCAGGTAGAAAGATGTGGTTCCATCACTTACTAGTTTGTGACCTGGACAAGTCACTTAACCTCCTTAAGTCCCAATAGCTTTCCTCAACCATAAAATTTAGACAATCATAGTATCCACTTTCATGGTGTTATTATAGGAATTAAATGAAATAATACATATACAGCTGTTAACACTCTATTTAGTAAGAAAACCATAAATAATAGTTTTCACTATTATATCACTTTTTGTTACTCTAGCATTATTTTAGACAGCCAGTAAAGACTAGACTCCCTACCCCGGGGTCTGTGTAAATCAGCTTGTATAAACTATATAAGCCTCTATGTGTACATAACTGATTCCCTCTCTAATTCTGAATGTATTCAAAACAATCCTTAACCTTAAACAAATATCAATATATTCATTATTTCTAAAATCTAGCTCACCATACATGTGTATTTGTGTGTATAGCTCTCCTAAAATGAAATACAGTTGACTCTTGAACAACACAGGTTTGAACTGTGCAAGTCCACTTACACACAGACTTTTTTCCATAAATACAGTACCATAAATATATTTTATTTTCCTTATGATGTTCTTAATAACATTTCCTCTTCTCTAACTTAAGAATATAGTATACAATACATACAATATACCAAAACATGTATTAATCAACTATTTATATTATCAGTAAGTCTTCTATTTCCAGCCAATAGTAGGCTATTAGTAAAGTGGGAAGACAAAAGTTATACATGACTTTCAACAGCGCGCGGGGCCCAAGGGTGTCAGTACCTTAACACGTACATTGTCCAGAGGACAACCCTACTGTCCACCAGATTTCCTCCCAAAATCTAACCATATTTTAAGTCCCATCTCAAATATCTACTTCCCACTGTAAACTGTAATTTTTTTCTTTTTTTAACTGTAAATTTTTTCTTAATGCTCTGATTCCAGGAAACCTTACAGTTCTAAGACTTCCTAGAGCCCCATACTTTCATCATCTGTCTTAGACAAGAGAAGTACATGAGTGATCATACTATACCTGCTACAGGATGGTCTCCTTGAACACAGAAACTGTTTTCCTTGCAGCCAACCCAGCATTATATTTTATACATCATCATCATCCTATGGTAGTAATCATGCTATCAAGTAAGTATATGAGTTTACAATTTACTTTTTTTTTTAATTCTTAGAGCAATGCTTCAGACTATGCCCATTACATATTACAATTATTCTCAGTTTGCAACTATTTGATCTGACAAACACTTATACACCACTTAATATACCCAAGCAGTATACTAAGTGCTTTATATAGTATCAACTCATTTAATTCTACTGAATGAGGTAAGTATTACTATTGTCCCATTCTACAGATGAGGAGACTAAGATACAAGTGTTTGAATAAGTGGCCCAAGGTCACCCGGTGTTACAGATTGAATGTCCTTCCATTATCAGGGGTTTAGGAAGTAGAGTCCCTGGGAGCTGATTAAGCCATGAGGGTGGAGCCCTTATAGAAGAATGGATTCATGCCCTTATAGAAGAGACCCTACAGAGCTCTCTCACTCTTCCACCATGTGACAACCAGAGAGCCAGCTCTGTGAACCAGGCATTCCAAGGACAGTGGTCTATGACCCAGGAAACGGCCCTTCCCAGATGCTGAATCTTCCACACCTTGATTTTGGACTTTCTAGCTTCCAGAAATAGGAGAAATAAATGTTTGATGTTTATGCCACCCAGTCTATGCTATTTTTGTTGTAGCAACCCAAATGGACAAACAGCCAGGTAGTCAATGGCATCACTGGGGATCACCTCCAGGCAGGCCAGCTCTAATGGCAGCACCTCTAACCACCGTGCTGTCAGGTGCTGCTGCCTCAAGGGATAAGGGGCCAATAACCAGATGAAATTGACTGAAGATAAATAGAGCCTATTTGTGTAATTCCACGTGCCAAAGAGATATTTTAAATATCTGTGTGCGGGCACTGGTATTCCTCCTTTGCCTTAACCTCATCGTCACCTGCCTCCTCCCCAGGGGGTCACGGGGAGCTTGCACTAGGCACAGGGCTTGCAGCAGGACACACAGGAACCACTTCGGGCTCCTCATGCCCTGGAAGCAGATACGGCTAAAAATTCTTAACATTGTTTCTTTAAAGATGTTAACAAGTAATTCTTAAGTTCCAGTAACAACAATCATTTTCATAATCATAATTTTTCATATGATAATTTTTCAGATCTGTGAGTTTTTTGAATTACTAGATATTCTCCCTCTGGACATCATTAAATGCCCACAGTGCATTGCACTGTCCCAAGTATCGGTTACAAAAATAAGACATCATTTCCAATGCCTTATCATCTAGTTTTCTCCTTAAAAGTTATCTTTTTTCCTTAATTCTTTAACGGGAGGGTCTTAATTGAAATAAGGTCTATAAGCATTTTAGGTTTCATAAAAAGGAGATAATATATTATAATGTTTTGTACAATCTTTATAGCTAATATATGGCAAATTATTTGAGGCAAAGGCTGTGTATAGATGACTCAAACATTTTTTTCACTTAGTTTACATCTGTATTGTTTTGTGTTTTCTTACACTTCTTAAAAGAAAAACTAAACCACCATTTTTGTTTCCCAAGCAAAATTAATAAAACACTTGGAGAATATTTTAGATATCTCAGAAGAATATTTTTTAAATCATTATTTCTATTTGCCTCTTTCCTCTTATTGATGTGAATACATATTCTTTATAATGGCATGTTTGTTCTATTCCATGGGTTGTATTAAGAGCAATGGGTGACCTCTCTGGGCCTCTGTTCTTGTATTTGAAAATACCGTCGGGTGTTGCTGGCCTCCTCTCCTCTCAAAGGCCAAAGTTGAACACTATATTATCTGGGCAGACGACACCTTATTCTTATTCCTCAACAATTCTAACAACTCACAGCCCCTCTCGGTCCCTTTATGAACACAGATGTCATTTTAATGGGGGGAGAGCTGAAGTGACAAGAAGGTGACCTGTGGGTGAACCCAGGAGCAGGTGAGGTCTGTCAGTTTTTAATTTGAAACTGGTGTCAGGTCTGAGGAATGGCTGGTATAATCACATTTGTAACTGATCTCCTATAAACTCTGCAAACATTGAGGGGATGAGTGTTGTAGGCAATATGAAATTAACAATTCATGTGGAGGTCTCTGGGCACCTAACTAAATCATATGTATCTTTGAAAACTGTATAAACATCATATGTTTTCCAGATGACAAGACTGGCATAGCAAAAAAAGTTCTGATTATGCTCTTAATGAAAGAAAAATTTTTGCATCAATTTATAAAGACATATCTTTCTAGGAAGACAACTACTGCTTTAAGGCATAAATTTAATTTATTGTATAGTCCAAGTAATAAGTGTATAAAATTAAACCAATCATTTCCATCATGTAATATTTATCTCCAATATTTAAACCCTAATGTCTATCTTTACAAAATGTTTCCTGCTTTAAATATTTTCTTTTCAGTCCACTGAGTTCATTTACAATTGACTCGAAATATTAGAAGTATTGCTATATGCCCAAGACACAATTTTGAAACTTTTTATTCAGTAGAAAATCATTCTAACCTGGGACTTGTCAGTCAGTCAAATTTAAATGTTCCATAAGGTAATAGGGTCTCTACCAAGACAAGAAAGGGCCCCAAAACTCTCCAAGGTAAAATGTACTTACATGTTGGGAGGGTGATTTGACATTTGGCATCAAGCAGTATCAGCTAATATTGAAACAAGATCATTGAGGCACAAGAGATTTGTTACTTGACTCCCACAGATTTAGGAGGAGAGAAATAACAGTAATAATTGCTGGCATCTTGGTAATGACTTGCCAGGAACAACATGTTCTAAGCATTTCACACGTGTTGATTCATTTAATCTTCACAATCCTGGGAGAAAGCTCAGTGTGTCATCTGTATTTTACAGGTGAAGGAAAGTGACACACAGCAAACTGAGTAACTTACCAAATTGTGAACACTGGGGCCAGAATGTGAACCCAAGTCTAACTCAAGATCCCCTTGCTCTTAACCACTCTTTGTCACCCCCATAGGATGTACAGTTTGTCATCTCACTGCTTCTGTGGCACTGAAGGACATGAATGTGTGGTCTATGCACAAGACCACAAGATATGGTCTATCTTAAATAAAGGACATGTGAGATAGACTGACAATTATATACTCCCTGTTGGGGGAACAATGAACTGCTCTTACTGTACCTCCCTGGAATCATCTCAGGTGACATCACTCCCTAAATTTTGTACATGTGGAATTCCTACACTTCCAAGTGGTCTGTCTCATACTCTATTTTCTTCTAAACCTCTTCATATGTCTTACAGAAGAGAACATGTTGTAAGGAAAAGAGCTTAGATTGTGGAGTCAGAGAACCTGGCTGTGAATCCCAAATCTGCATCTTTCTATGTGGGTGAATTTGTTCAAATGACTCAAATTTACTAAACTTTGGTTTCTTTAGCCTCAGGATAGGAAGAATATCACTTGCTACTATTTTTCTCAGAGGGTTATTGTGAGACTCAAAAGAAATAATGGATGTAAAAGTGCTTTGTAAATAAGGAAAAACAAGAGGCAGGCCCAAAGAATGAACTTGCTTGGGTTAGTGATGTCACCTAGAGACCAGACCAAGAAATGGCATGACCCCAGATTTCTTTCCTACCACATCTTTCCTCTCATCTTGGAGATACTTTATATAACGAATACTCTCATCTTTTCCTAAGCCATGTGCATGGAGGGTTATGGTGCCCATTCCTTGGTTTCAAGACCACAGAAGCTGATTCAATAACAAAAAACACACATGTGCTAAAGAGTCTCCAAACCCTCAAGTCTCCAGACTTTAATCTAGGCTATTTCCTTTTCTTCATTCATCCTACACACTTTCTTCACCCATGTAATTCCCAAATAACCTTCTGGAATCAATTTAATTCACTTTCTGTACTGTCTGCTCCCCATGAGCCCCCATATAAATCTAAATTCTATTTCCCTATTATCTAATAGCATCTGTTTTCTGCTTCTACTGTTACACACAGCACACTGTATTTTAACTATTAACCCGTCTTTCTCCCTAGCTTGGGTGCAAGACCCTAGAAGACTGGAAATCTTGTAGAATCTGTCCATGTACTCCCGGTATCTAACACAGTACATCGTGTAGAACAGAGGCTCAACAAATTTGTTGAGTGCAGACTGAGATCCATGGTTTATAGCCAAGTAGACATCCGAAACAAAGTTTGAAAAACAGAAGAAGGCAACTCAAGTGAGACAATACATTAAGCCAATATATAGTATGAACAAAAGACAAGTCATTTGTGGGACACTGTTCTGTTATCAGCAGGTTAAGTGGAAGAAAAGACGGGTTTTGAAGAGGATAGATGGAAAAAGTATTTTGAAAACGAATTTAAATAATTTCTTTTCAATACAATAGGTTAATTACTCACTAATAAATCATTCAACAAGCATTTTGAGTGCCTGCTATGTGCCATTTAGTAAGTCACAAAAATGAATGATATAGTTTCCTTCCTTAAAGAATTTATTATAATGTAATTTCATATGGAACATTTATGGAAAGCATCCTAGCACAAAATTCAAGACTAGCCTTGTGGGTAAATATTTTTAAACCATCAGATTAAGTGTGTATCTGGAGAGTCCTCATGCCTAGCAAATCAGTAGAACACATTCACTCTTCCTTCCGTCTCTACAGTAATCATCAGGCAAAGGTTTAGGTCCCTAGCTATGTGCTCTCAATTAAGTTGCCTCATCACCAGGGAAGTTCCCAGGAGACATGTACACCAGCAGGGCAGTTCTAGCATCAACAAATTCAATGCAGATAATTTCATTTTCACAAGTATTTTTTTCCCTTTTCTCCTCCTCCTTCTTCTTCTTTTTCTTCTTTCCCTTCTTAACCCCTACAATCATTTTGGTTCTTGTATTTGTTTGCTAGTATCCACATAATAAAGTACCACAGATCAGGTATTTATTTGTTCACAGTTCTAGAGGCTGGAAGTCTGAGATCCAGATGTCAATGGGGTTGATTTCTTCTGACAGCACTCTCCTTGGCTTATAGGTGGTCTTCTCCCCATGTCTTCACGTGCTCTTTACCTTTTGTGTATGTCTGTGTCCTAATTTCCTCTTCATATATATCCATTTCTATTGGACTGGGGCCCACCCTAATGACTTCATTTTAATTTAATTAACTCTTTAAAGACTTATCTCCAAATTTATTCACATTCCGAGGTACTAGGGGGTTAGGGTCTCAACATATAGATTTGGGGAGCACACAATTCAGCCCATAACAATCCTCCTACTAACAGCTGACTGAAAAGCTACGGCCACTTCCACCCCTGATTGGACATATGATTCTGCCATCCCAGCTCCACGAAAAGAGTTCAGAATGATGGGTTCTCTAAATTGGTACACTGTGAAGAGACTCAAAGTTTAAAAAAATAAAATAAAAACAAAACTCATACCCATAGAACTGATAAGGGGTGTAGCCTGTGCATGGAGATCATTAAAAGCTCCCCAAAGGGATTCAAATAAGTAGTCAGGGGTGAAAATCAGGGAAAGGACTATTTGAGTTAAGAGGAATGGGGACTTCAGGAGAATTGGGATCCTAACTGACCTTACTAGTAGCTGGAAATATTTCCCACCAGCAATGCTGACTTGATCATTCACTACTAACAAATTAATCAGTAACTGACCACAGGAAAACTGCCAGCGAGGAACCGAAGCAGCCAACACTCTTAGCGTTTGTTCTGCCTTGAAGAACCCAAAGCTAGAGTGAGGTGAGGAGAGGGGGACAGAAAATCCACTGTCATGGTCCTGATTGTTTAGGAAAATACAAATAACAAACCCCAAATAAATTATTTTCCAAGTTCTTTTCCCCCATTCTCCCATTCCCGAAAGTGCTATTTTTAATAGATGTTATAAAGTAAACTTAGTAATTGTTGGAACTCTCATGAATTTATCAAAAACTGAGGTTTATAACTAATTTGTTTATACTCAGCTCTCATTGTATCCTCAACTTGGCAGGTACATAAGCATGGCTGGTTTCCCCCAAAACATCAGCAGACCCTTGTACATCAGCTCTGATGCTACATTTGAGTTTAGAAAAGGGAAAATCCACAATTTACAAAAATTTTTCAAATTTATATAACTCTTAATATCTTCAAAAACTAAAATTCCTGGCTTCTAGAGTTTCTGACTTTGAAATAGTTGCAGTTTACCTCTGAACTCTTCATTCACTGCCCAAACCATTGGGAGTCAAAGTAGGGATTACAGAAGTGAAGAAAAGTTGTAGAAAAGACACTCATTTTGACTTAAGCTTAGTATCAAGGAAATGGACTTTCATAAATACACAGGTATTTGGAAGTTTTGAAAAGTTTTTTTGAACAGCTTTTAAAAAAATAGCTCCAAACTTCAACTCTATAAAAATTATAAAGACTTTAATATCATGTTTCATTTTAATATAATTTTTTGTGTAATTTTTTTTACATAAAAACTCTATGAAGTTTCTACCTTCAGAAAAATTTAGAGAAATATTCCTGGCTCTTGAATTTCATGTGCTTCTTCTTTATTTAACATGTGAATTATGATTCTCAAACACCATATTTTTCACTGGGAATTTTCATCCTCTGTTCTGTATTTCTAAACACACACACATACACAGACACACACACACACTCAAAGTTTAATGAAATGGGAATTACTTCTATATACTTGGTAGAAAATAGGATTGCAACCTGATAAGCCAATGCAAGCAATCTTCAATTGACAAAGTAGTTTTGCTCCAAGGTCCAGATGTGGATGTGGTTATAACTTAAAAATATTTTCCTCTAGAAATAATTTATAAATAGTACTTATATATTCAGCCCTTCCAACAAATATCATAATTGAGGTCTGTGCTTTATGTATTATTTATTACATACTGGTATGGACTTGGTTAGTAAACAGTGATGTCAAGAGCCAGATTATAGGAGAAAAAGGAAGACAGGATTTGCTTTCTCTTTCCCAAGTTCTAAAACCATTCACCTATTCTCTCTCTCAGTCAAAATGCACACCCTCTCAGTGTAGTTTACTGTATCCAGAAAGCATCGGTTACTTTCCTTCATCCCCACAACAGCATCATAAGAATTTATAAGAATAAAATATCTTAAGAATTCTACACCAAAGTAGACTATGGGTCAGAAACTGGAGAAGCCTTAACTATAGAGAACAGATGGTTATCAGAGGGGAGGGGAGGGGTATGGACAAAATAATGGATGGGCATTAAGGAGAGCATTTGTCATGATGAACACCGGGTGATATATGGAATTGTTGAATCACTACACCATATACCTGAAACTAAATATAATACTATATGTGAACTATACTGGAATTAAAAATTATTTTAAAACAAGAAATCTGAAGAGCTTGTCTAAGGTAAAACTATCAGAACTGGTAAAGCAGGGGTTCAAATTCACATTTGTTTGACTCCCAACAAATCAAGGAAACCTGGTAGGCCTTCTGTACACTAATGTGTGTGTAATGGTCTTTCCTGACTTGGTCACTGGGCTCCCTAACAGCAATATCAGAAGGTCTATTTTTGGTCCTTGTTTGAAGGATTTGAGACCATTTATTAATCTATCCACTTAGCTACCATGATAACCAGGCTCAGGGGTTTCCTCCCCCTTTTTCCTATCTTTCACCTTAATCCGTTTGACCTTCCTGATCTCCACGTACAGCCAGCCAGAGGCTGATAACTTCTGATTTTCCCTTAGGTTACAATAACCACATTCTTCTCTTCTCCCTCTACATATTCCCCCTTGAGAGTCCCAAACTTTCCTTTATTATAATAATCATCCATAGATTGATTACTGCAAATCTTATCTCTAGCCTAGACTTAAGAGTTCTAGAATTTTCTTTCCAGCAATGTACCTGGGAGTTTCCACCTGGATAATCCATAGTTACCTCAAATTCAATATACTCAAAATGGATCTTATTATCCTCTCCTAAATACATCTGTGCTTCTTGAGTCCCAATTTCATTTAATGGCATTATGATCATCTATCCAGTCTTCAAAGGTATAAATCTGAATCATTCTTGACTTCATGCTCTCCAACATCTTCCAGTCTCCAAGTCCTATCAATCCCACTTCCTAAGTAAATGTGTCCTGAATGTATTTCCTAAATATTAAACATTATTTAATCCCAATGTCTCTATCATCTATCATTGAGATTATTTAAATATTCTTTTAAATAGTGTTCCTACTTCCAATCTCACTTTATTCTAATCAAGCTTCTTCAATGTTACTGTATTTATTAAAATATTAAAGACCTTATTCAACAAATAAAGCACTCATCTGGTGTCAGCAGTGTGCTAGGTCTTAAGGATGTAACATAAAAATATCTCAGAAAGTTCACAGGTTCTACCAGAAAAAGTAAGAAAGTATCTTTTAAGAAGTATTAAAATAGAAGTAAGCACAGATTTCAAGAAGGTCAGAGAGAAAAGACATTAACTTAAAAAGTAGGTAAATTACGTTCCCAACACTCTGCGCATTATCTCTATTTTGAATGAATGAATGAATTGAATTGAATTGAATGAAACATGATGTTGAAGCCTTTGTAATTTTTACAGTGATGAAGTTCGGACCTGTTTTGTTTTGTTTCTTTTTAAGCTGTTCAAAAAAACTTTCAAAACTTCCAAATATCTTTGTATTTATGGAAGTCCATTTCCTTGTTACTAACCTTAAATTAAAGTGAATCAAAGAGCTTAGAGCTACAGACAATAATCAGAAGTAAAAAGAATCAGACAATAAACAGACTAGGAGAATCTAATCAAGCAGTGATAGAAAATGAGTATGGGCACCAGAATCTCATCCATGAAAGTGATTAAAGTTATAATAGGTTAGAAAATGTTTGATAAAAGAATAAAACCCAGTGAATATAGGTTGCAAAAGGAATCTCATCCTGAAGGCTATAGACTTGGAGTTTCCTTTTGTCATAGTGACTACAAAATTCCTCCTCATGTTTATCTTGTGCTCAACATAAATCAGTAGCCAGGTCTTCTTTCACAAACTCAAACGCCAGATCCAGAAACATTCAACCCACCCAAGGTGACAACCATGTTATAGTCACGAAGTGTTGATCTATCAACCCTAGCTCACCTATGAAAATAAATCTGTTTCTCTTCGTAGGTAAGTATCTGGAAAGACTTAGAAATATGAGGGCACCCAGGTGGCTCAGTGGGTTAAGCCTCTGTCTTCAGCTCAGGTCATGATCTCAGGGTCCTGGGATCGAGCCCCCAGTCAGGCCCTCTGCTCATCAGGGAGCCTGCTTCCCCCTTCTCTCTCTGCCTGCTGCTCTGCCTACTTGAATAAAATCTTAAAAAAAAAAAAAAAAAAAAAAAGACTTGGAAATATGAGGTAAATGACTCCTGTATTACAAAGTTTGTGTTAAATTTAGGATAATCTATGTATGTTTAAGTATTTGTAATATTTAAAAGATATGATCTATTAGAGAATATGACAAACTAATCTTGTGTTTTTATTTATTTTTTTTTTTTTTGGCAGAGAGAGAGAGTGAGAGAGCAGCAGGCAGAGAGAGAAGCAGGCTCCCCACCAAGTAAGGAGCCAAATGAGGGACTCAATCCCAGGACCCTGGGATCAGGACCTGAGCCAACGGCAGATGCTCAACTGACCAAGCCACTCAGGTATCCCTTATGTGTTTAATTTAAATAAATAACTTTAAAGTAACAATATTTTTTAAAGGCTTTATTTATTTATTTGAGAGAGAGAGTGAGAGAGAGCATGAGAGAGGAGAAGATCAGAGGGAGACGCAGACTCCGCGTGGAGCTGGGAGCCCAATGAGGGACTTGATCCCTAGACTCCAGGATCATGACCTGAGCCGAAGGAAGTTGCTTAACCAGCTGAGCCACCCAGGCACCCTAAAGTAATAATTTCCAAGCTAAAATGTGTTCAGAAACTTGGTTAAGTTTGTTAGTAGTATTTATCAATTTTTTTACTTTGACTTCCTTTCCAAGTTTAATTGACTAGATTGTAAAGGGTTGTTTAAAGTATTTTAGAAAGTTTTCATCATTAGGATTATATATTTTCCTAATTATATACTTGAAATATTTAAAAGCACATTAATTTTATAAATGACTTTAAAACATTTAAGGGAATTCCACAGATTCCTAAAAGATACATTTTTTTAAGGAGATTTAATCTGTTTAGCTAAGATATTCAAATAGGTACAATGAAAAAGTACAGGAGGTTGTAAAATAGATTATCAGGCTTTGTAAGTTAAACATAAGGTTTCAAGGAAACCATTTTAATAAAAATTTAAATTAATTTAAATAGCTCTTTCTGTACACAAAAGCTAACCTCTGACAAAACTTATTTTGATAATTATAAAGATTTGTTTTATGTCTGTCTCTCCAACAGACTGTAAAGTCCTTAGAGGCCAGAACTGAGGGCAGAAATCTACACATTGTTTGGTACAATTGATACTCAATAAATATTCATGAAAGGGTTGTTCCTTGGCCCTTCCCTGTAGTATGTTTAGGCTCCATGCTTTGTCAAATGGTATCCTTACTGAATCTTCTACCCTCTACAGTCTTATCAGCCTTTCTTGCTCACGCTGGTATAACCTCCTGGACTATCATTTCTACTACTTCCCACCTCACAACTTCACCTCTACTTACATCCCATGCTCCTGTAAATTCAGTATACCACATAGCCATATAACAGATCAAAGCAAAATAATAATGATAATAATATGTATATTAGTAATACTCATAAATGACAAAAAGCCCTTCATTGTTTACATTTTATTTCAAGCAAAACATTCTTATTTGCTTTTACAAAGGAAAATATGACAGTATATTATTAGTTAGCCACATGTTTTCAAGAAGAAAAAGCATCCATAGTACTTTCAGTTTCAGTACATTCCTACTGAAACAAGTGTACAACTAGGAAACATCAAATTATAATTCCATTTACAAAGTTTGCATCATATTCAACCGTCCTACCTTCATTTTCTTTCCAGTATACTAAATCTAAGAATCTTGCAATTATAAAATGCCAAGAGATGCATGAAAAGGAAGTTCTAAATTAATAATACCTCATCATGAAATACCTCTGTGTAATTTTCTTTAATAAGAATGTCAAGTTCCACTGTAGTTACTTCCTGGAATTATACATACACATGCCAAGTATTTAATTGTTTGGAAATTTGGAAACCTCTGTATCTCCAGTGTTTGCTTGTTTACTTGTATTGTTAAATACAAGTACTCATACAAAGGCTAAAGCAAGCAATATTGAAATGGAGATATTTTATTACTAAAATTCCTAGTGACATGGGCATTTCTTAATTAAAAATAGTGGCTAGGAATTTCTGTTTGTCCATGATGGAACAAGCAGGTACAGACTAGCCTTCCTGCCATAAACAACAGTGAAACTGGAGAAAATATAGGAAGGAACTCTTTTCATATATTAGACAACCAACAGCATAGGACTATGATATCTGAAAGAAGGAAAATATACACATACAAGGTGAAGCCCACATTTGCCTTCTGCCTGAAGAAACATTATAGACTGTGGCACAAAGAGGTGGAGAACAACCAGAACACAGTGGTTTTGCTAACCTGAAGAAGCAGAGAGCAGAAAGGCTGCAGAAACAGGGGCCATTTGCAGAGCCCAGGAACCAAGAGAAAGGATCTAGACAAAGAAGAAATTCCAGAAATCTGCAAGGTCAGGGAGAAAAAGACCTATGAGAGCTGTCAATTGAACGGTACTTCTGAAGCCTACAACGGTACTGGGAGACAGGATTTCTAATCAGCCAGACTGGCAAACTCTCATTCCAGGCATTCAAACGAAATGCCAAAACTCCCAGACATTAGGAATAAGGCTACTCTAGCCCTTAAGACCACTCTGCACTAAATGTAACAAAGGTTAAAAACAGATCTCAAAAGGGTCATGGTAATCTACCAGTAAATTAACTACCTGCCAGAGCAGAACTCAATACCCTTTAAAGGTATCCTTATAAATCTCAGACTCTCAACAATGTTGTAGCCATGCTTTCCCAGCACCACTAAAGCATCACTGGACAAGTAAAGAAACACAATAAGACAGCCCATTCCAGGAAAGAAAACAAAACATCCCATAGAAACTGACCCATAGATGACAGGGCTGTTGGAACTAGCAAGTAAGAAATGTAAAGGCTATTATGTATATATTTAGGGACTTCAAGGAAAATACAGACACACTGAGTGAAATTAAGTGATTGCTCAGTAAAGAAATGGAAATTACTTAAGGACACAAGTTAAAATTTGATATATGAGGAAACAACAGGTAGGAAAAATGGCAAAATAGAAACACAGGAAGGATAAACCAGAAAACAATGAGGTTGTTACTTACAAGAGGTAGTGGGTAGCAGGGAACAGGTGAAGTATAGGAGAGGCACTTCTGTGTTTCCAAAAATATATGTAAGCCTATTAAGGTTCTATATATTTGAAACATATTGAGAGAAATAAAACATAAAACTAAATTCAAACAAACAAATTCAACTGAACTATTTCAACTGAACACTTAATCACACTTAAGGAAAAAAACTAATTCCTGTGAACTCATTTACATTAAATTTTACAACAGGCAACACATGATAAAAGAAATCATGAGGTACGTGGCTGGCTCAGTTGGTAAGCATCTGCCTTTGGCTCATGTCATGATCCCACGGTCCAGGGATCAAGTCCGGCATCAGGCTCCCTACTCAGCAGGAAGTCTTCTTCTCCCTTGGCCCCTGCTTGTGCTCGTGCTCCCTCTCCTACTCTCTCTCTCTCTTTCTCTCTCAAATAAATAAATACAATCTTTAAATTAAAAAAGAAATCAGAACAGTGATTGCCTAGGGGAGAGGGGTGAGAGAGAGGAGTTGGGGGGGGATGCAGAGTTTGCCTGGGAAAAGTTTGAGGTGAAAATATTTTTAATCTTGATATGGGATGTGGATTACACAGGTGTATTCATTTGTCAAAACTCATTTACCTATAACACTACATGTCAACTGTGTGTAAATTATATCTCAATTTTTAAAATAAGAGAAAAGGAGAGAGAGAAACAAGCCATAAGAGAGTCTTAACAACTGAGAAAAAACTGAGCATTGATGGAGGGAGGGGCTTTGGGGATAGGCTAGATGGGTGACAGGCATTAACGAGGGCACTTGTTAGGATGAGCACTGGGTATTGTGTGTAATTGATGAATCACTGACTTCTATTCCAGAAACCAATATTGCATAGTATGTTGACTACCTAAAATTTAAATGTAAAAAAGTGGAAAAATAATGACCTAGCTTTATAATTTCAGTATAATAATCACAGCATTGTCACATCATCACCGAAGATTTTCTTAGTACCAGTGCACAAATGTATACAAAAGACACAATTTGCAAACACAGTCTTTTCCTTTCCAATCGGTGTGAAACTGCTTGTAAAAATTTTCTTGACTTTTGCCACTTCTTTACACCTGCTGGCAGAATTTCCACCATGGCAAGTCCACGCTAACCATTCCTAGAGTAAACAGTGATCTAAAGGATCAGGAATAAGTCTATCTGATCTATTTATAAAGACAAACATGAGCCATCTGCCTTGAATCATGAGCAGCATGACTTTTTCTTATTATGAAATACCATTATGTGGTACATGAGTATGCTATACAATGCAATTTACACAGCTGGGCTGCTCTCCCTGATAAAACACCCTTTAAAATAAAACTCTACCTTTGCTTGAAATTTCATACATCTTAAGAGAGGGAACTGAATGAGGAGGAAAGTAATTTCTTCCAAAGAAAACTTCTGCAAGGAAGTTGCATTTTAAAAAATCGGCAAGATTGCATGTCAAAATACATTTTATTCCTGGCAATTAAAAACTACTTTTACAGGGATGCCTGGGTGGCTCAGTGGATTAAAGCCTCTGCCTTTGGCTCAGGTCATGATCTCGGGGTCCTGGGTTCGAGCCCCACATCAGGCTCTCTGCTCAGCGGGGAGCCTGCTTCCCTCTCTTTCTCTCTCTGCCTGCCTCTCTGCCTACTTGTGATCTCTGTCAAAAAAATAAATAAAATCTTTAAAAAAAAACTACTTTTAGCAAAAATGGCATTCTACAAATCAAATTTTCATGCTATCACCTTATCTGGTCTATTTTTTTCTCTATGTCCAATAATTCCTCAAATAAAAACGTCTAGGACTTTGTCCTGCAGATCAGATTAGAACTTTAAAATCTACATTACATTTCTATAACCATCTGGATTCCAATATCTTAATTACAATAAAACAGGCACTTTTTTGCCTCCAAACATTCTGTGCTTAAAACTTCCTATTGGCATGGCCAAATATTCTGCATATTTTTAATAACAAGAAATAAAAATTTCTCGTAGTAAAAAAAAACCTTAACTAAAATTTCATTCTACTTGTCAATTATCAATATTTGAGTCTTAGAACAGTAGCAAAATTTCAACATGTTTATACAATCTCAAGTGATATTTCACATCAGAATAAGATCAGACCTTTTTCAGTGTATCTCTCAAGCAGGTAAGTGAATATCGAAAAAGAAATCACAGGTGAAAAGCATTAATTTATTGCTTTAATAAGCATTCCAATTTATTGGGTACATTTATATACTTCACAAGTTCCTACTATCATGTCAATGTCGATCCTTTTCAACAAACTAAGTAAACCTTAATTTTGATATGTGGTCTTATTTTCACTCCAACCTACCATATATTCTTTCAAAATTCTAAAGTGTATTCTTCATTTACAGAGTTTCCCATTCCTAATATTTTCGTAATGTCTAGTGTTATAACTTTGGGTTTAAGACACTGATTTCTTCAAACATGATTTTCCCCCCATATAAATAATACTCCGAAGGAGGGGGAAAAGGCAATCTGGTTGTAAACAGCACCACTGGCATCTATCCACTAGATGTCAGTCATGCAGTTAGCATCAATTTACATTCTTAATCCTGATGGACACAAACAGAAATTCTATTAAATCTATCCCTGATTCAGTATGAATATACCACAGAGGTGCCAAGATTTTTACATGATGTGGACTAAAGCCTTGTGCCCAGAAGAGCTTCTGTCTTGCTCTAGTGAGGACTCTGGCCATCAGTGAAATGCAGGCTCTTTCCAGGTGCCATTGTTAGTTGAGGACAATCATATTGGGGACACTTGAAGTGATTCAAATCAGTTTATGAGAAAGAATGATTTGCTAATCATTTCAGAGAGCAATGTTTTGAAAGACTTACCTTGTTCAGCCAGGGAATCACAAGCACAGTATTTCTTATATATGTGACGTTTAGAATATGTCAAAGAATGCCCTCCCATACCCCACACCCCCAAAAAATGCTGATTATAATGAAAATAAAACATCCTTGGGGAAATGGACTTGAGAAGACAAAACACCTTGGGTTGTTGCCACCCAAAATCACAGATTAGTTCCATTCTTTCAGATACCTGATGTACTCAGTAAACGGGTGTTTGAGTGAGCTTTGTAAGAAAGATTCTTAAACATACTCACAGAAAAGCCCCACACAAGGTTTCTGGGAAGGTAATAAAATGCCTGCTTACCCAATTATTGTATCATCTCTGTCCAGTTCAGCGTGTCCATTGTCATCATGGACTGTGTTGGAACTCCTTGCTGTATGAGCAATCTCCCCATAATACCAAGTGTTCCGTACAATTCCTAAATAAATGTGGAAGGCAAAATTAAAATAGGCTCATAAAGATCTTTGGGAAAGTCTTTATCTCATTGATGATAAAATTAGACTGAATTAGGTAATTTCAAATTTTCCTTCCAGTTCTACCATTTTGTGATTCTATGACGCAAAAAGGTTCTTTTCCTCAAAATAATGGACGTTCTTTCTGATGACCAGCTGTAACATGTTAGTTGTTCTTGAAGATAGAAGAATGCAACACATGTTATCAGTTACATTGCTCACCAATAACCCTGATCCCTGGCTTTTGTGGTCTGAAAGTTTATAATTCTCCCCACCCTCACAACCAACACAAGTCAGGGACTTGTTTTCCAGAGTTCTCTGTGTGTCGCCTCTACTCCTATTTCTCATTCCCCAACTCCAACTCATCCCTGCCCCCATTCCTGCACTCCCACACCACACACGACCCCCTATGAAGCAGTATTAGTTAAGAGATTACAAATCCCACAGCAGATAAATTCAGGGTCAGGAGAGAACCCACTTTAGAGCATGATTCCAACGTGTTAGGGGCAGCATATGATGCCTTCAGTGCTATGACAATGAACCCTCAACACTTAATTTCATAACTGAGAATCAAAGAAGCATACAATCTGGGTGTCACACATGCAGATAGGAACAAGAAATGAAACATGGAACTCCAAGATGTGTAGTTTCACCACACGCCCTCAATCTGGGTATCATCCCATTTCCAGGCACTGGGTTAATAAAATCATGTGTTCATTCAGTTTTTCAGCAAACAGTTGTCTGCCTACTCCATGCGGAGCACCAGGCTGGGCCTTGGAGATGAAGTTATGACACAGGCAGAAGCTGCCTATTCTCAAAGAATGTAAAGCCTAGTAGAGGACACTGATTAATTAAATCACATGAGGTTCTAATAGGAAACAAAATTAGTGGAAGGGTTATTGTAGTTATAATACTGCAACAGTATAGTTACTCAATAAATCTGACTATAAATAAAATATAATGCTGTGCACACCAGGAATGTAGATTCTCCCCGTGTCCTAAATTGTAGGATGATTGTAATGTTAACTCAGAATTATAGTTCCAGACACATGGAAAGCACCCCTTTCTTCCATTACTACTTTAGAATTCTGAGAGCCTGAATGAGCCTAAGGAATATATTGCTCACAGAAAAGATTCTAGAGCGTTGTTAATTAATTTTATTTTTATTTCCTCAAAAACCTTATCAAAGTGTGTTGCCAACTGCGGAGAGAGAGAGCTGAAAAGCCAAATCCCTCCTTCCTTTATACTTTTGATGCTAGACTCCCTAGGAAAGACTTTAAGCAGAAAACCCTGGAAAACCTCAAAGCCAATCCTGCTGTCACTTTGCACAATTTATAGAGGAGAAAAGAGCTAATAGACTGTCAGAAGGGAGAAGTTTATTAAACCAAGCAATTAGCCCTTTACTTTAAAGGGATGCAGTAAGACTAAATGAAGTCAAATACACAAGGTAATTTAAGCTTTTTGAAAGGAAGGACAAAGTATTCAGGGCTCTAGGAATAAAGGTAAAAGATTTAATGAACATTTGTCTCACACTTTCCACTTTGTAACTGGCTTTCACTTCTTTTATTAACTCCTCACAGCAACCCTATTAAACAGGACGGGCAGGTACAACTCTTCCTGTGATCCCTGAGTACGGGTCATGTAAGTCACTGTGAAACACATACTCCATGAGTTTATATAAATACAGTGACTGGGGGAGGGAGACTGCTGGGCAGCTAAAAAGATCATACCAGACCAAAACATTTGCAACCACAAAGGAGGTCAACACAAATGCAAAGAAGAGCATCTGGACAAGGGTGACTCTCAGAAGGCAGATTGAGGACACATTAGACACAAACTGGCCACATTTCAGAGAGGTTGAAATGCCCTAAGATTACATAGCTAGATTAGACCCGAGTTGTTGAAGACGCCCAGTTTAATAGTCTTTCCAATATACCATATTTTCTCTTAAACAGTTTTTAAGCAAGAAAAGGGGTGGGGTGGTTGGCCTTTGTTGAAGGTCTACTACGTACAAGAAACTTTCTAGGTGCTGGGCATCCACAACTTCATTTAACTCTCACAACAACACTGTAAGATATGATGGTCTTAGTTTTACAGATGAAGAAATTGAGTGTCAGAATTTTAAGTAATTTACCTAAGGTCACCAGGCAGGAGGAAGATATGAAATCTGGATTTGAATTCAGGTCTTTTCTTTCAAAAGTTTATTAAAAAAAAAAAAAAAACAACCTATTTTGGAACCCATCCTACTACATTTATTTTGTGTGTGTGTGCTTATTTCATGGCATGTCTCTCTACTTTTTTTAGGAGACTTAATACATATTTTCTGAATTGGAACAAGGTCTGCTAGACCTGAAGATACATGAGGTTGCTTTTTGCTAAGTTATCAAAAGGAACATTCAAGAAAACATTAAAATAATTTGAAACGCAACAGGATACATGGACATAAAACATTACATGAGTGGAATTAAAAAGATAATTAAATAAAAACCTATACAAATCACTGAGCAACTGAACAATCTAAACTTTTAATTACTATAATAAACTAATGTTTTTAAGAGATTAGGCAAATATTTGGGTATCGACTTGTTTGCATCATTTAACTAATTTGATTAACATTCTAAGAATAGGAAATCATTGACAAAATTCAAAATTTTTTACATACCATAAAATCTATACCATAAAAAGAAACTAATTTTAGCAATATATATTGTTTCAGAAAAGGTGTCTGGATATGAATGTTTCTTAAAACAAATGACATTTTTTAATGCTCTAAAGAAAAAAAAATCTTGTCCGTTCTCTTAGGAAGTGAAAAATTGTGTTATAAAACAAATGTGTTTGGGGCACCTGGGTGGCTCAGTCAGTTGAGCGTCTGACTCTAGATTTCAGCTCAGGTCATGATTTCAGTGTAAATGTGTCTTTTAAAAAACAAAAAAGACAAATATATTACTCCTTATCCAAACTGTCTTAAACTGGAAGATATTACTTTTCATATACCCATTATACTCTGGCCTGAAAAATAATTATATTGCTCTTAGACAAAGGAGAGGAAAAACTGAGTTTGCTCAGACCCCCAAAATGCTTTCCCCTAAAGCAAACAACCAAACGATTGTTCCCCATCCGCAAAATTGTTCATCTATATCCCCTCCCATTTCCTCAATATTCTGACCTTACCCCAGCTGGTGAGCCAGCCCCACAATCTATTTAGACGGCACAGCAGAAATAAAATGCACACATACTGTAGCTGTAATTCAATTAATCTTCTCCTTGGGTTTCCTCTGCTCCGTGCCAGGGTCATTTGTAAGGCCATCACTCACTCCAAACTGTTGCACCTGTGCGACCATTGAAACACCCCCTTCCTCCTCCCCACCCCCTCCCTCATCTCTATCCTCCCAGGCACAGTGCCCTAATCACCTTTTCCCCCAGGCACAAAAGCTTTCCTCTGCAAGCGAGGAATGCTAGAATTCCCCCAAGCATTGGCAAGGAAATATTTAAATGTAATCAGAGGATCTTCCTTTGTTTTATTTTTTTTCCGAGGGAAATTAATCTCTCTGAGGTATTCGATGTATTCTTCTGCTCTTCCGTGAGGCTACATCACCCTACAGTGCTGAAGTGGTCACAGCTTGCAAAGGCTAAATATTTTCTTCTCCTTTGCTGCTGACACAGATGATACGTGCCTGGTTTCCTCAAGCATCTCTAATTGAATACTTTGCTTCATTTAAATTGTTTTAAACTTGTCTGTGAGAAATGTGTGCATGGCTAGCCTAGCCCTCCCCCACCTAGAGTGTGGCAGCTGTGGCCCCTCTAGTAGCTTCGTCCTCCAACCTGTAGTTCCCTTACCTCTAACAAGTTTGAGAAATGCCTTAGCTCGGTTTTCCGGTCATTACAAGTCTTGGGTCCTTCCAATTTCAAACAGCTCCCAGTAGCAAAGCTAGATTCTGTCACATATCTGTGTAAGGTTGAAACTGGGCTTTAGATCTCTACCACTTTGGAGCGATGTGGGCTTAGACAGATTACTTGACCTGTCTGAACTTCAGTTTCATTATTCATAAGGTGGTGGGATAATCCCAACTGCAGGGAGCTGCTGTGAGCAGTAAATGGGATCATGCGTATAAAATGTCTAGTGTGATACCTGACCCACACTATGCGCTTAATGAATATAAATGTCCCTCCCTCCCATATTGTTACTTAACTTCCCATATCACTGAGTGTCCTCAAATTGTAATTCAGTATCATGGGCAAAAATGCAGACAGATCTAACTCCGTTGCTATCAAAGCAAGATGCAGACAGACCTGAAGATTCTGTGGGAGTCCAGGATCGAGGGCAGTGGTTCTAGCCAGCATCAGGATCATGAAGAGCGTGTGAAAACACAAATTACTAGGCTCCACCTCCAGAGTTTCCCATTCAGGAGGTCTGCATGGGCTTTTGAGAATTTACATTACAAGAAGTTCCCCCAGAGCGCCTGGGTGGCTCAGTGGGTTAAGCCTCTCCCTTCAGCTCAGGTCATGGTCTCAGGGTCCTGGGATCGAGCCCCGCGTCGGGCTCTCTGCTCAGTGGGGAGCCTGCTTCCCCCCTCTCTGCCTGCTACTCTTCCTACTTGTGATCTCTCTCTCTGTGTCAAATAAATTAATAAAATCTTTAAAAAAAAAAAAAAAGAAGAAGAAGAAGTTCCTCGGTGCTGCTGCTACAGGCTCAGAGGCCTTATTTTGAGAACCACCACTTTATGGGACATGAAAATGAGTGGTTTGGGGAAAATAACTGACACGATAGGATAAACACATACATATCTCCCGCTGAACAGAATCAAAGTTCTGGGGTTTTGAGGAAGCATTACCAAAGGAGATCCCCCGCTTCACAAAAAGTGCCTAAATTACTTGGGCAGAGCTCCCCTTCCCAATCCCAGGGAGAGAGTCACTTTAGTTTATCTTGCTGTTGTTTGTTTTCTGTGGGGGAACTGTTTGTTTGTTTCTTTGTTTTTAGATTCATATATTTATCTTAGAGCGCGCATGTGAGCAGAGGGTCAGGCAGAGGGAGAGAATCCTCAAGCTGACTCCTGGCTGAGCACAGAGTCCCACACGGGGCTCAATCCCAAGACCCTGACTGAGGTCACGACCAGAGACGAAATCAAGAGTCAGATGCTCAACTGAGAGCCAACCAGGCTCCCTGTTTGTTATTTTTGTTATTATTGATTTCCTCTTATCTTTTGGCTAATAGGGCCAATGTTAAAGCTTATAATTGATACTGCAGAAGTAAGTTACTCTATACCCTACTTTGATGATAAACTGAGGCCAGCAATTACCATCTCCTAATAGCACCTCCTACAGGAAAGCGTGGCGATGTTCCTGAGCAGTGCCACGGGAGAGAACTGTGGAGCCCTGTGCACCGGCACCTTGGAAAGCAGTTCTGGGGCATGAGACTGACTCATTTCATCCTCACTAGAACTCTGTAAGGAAATAGCACCATTTCCACTTTGCCGGAAGTTAGAAACTAAAGCTCAGACAGCGTAAGTCACCTGCCCATTTCCCCCAATTATTAAGCGATGTAACCTGCATTTTTCAGGTCTGACTTCAAGACTTTATTTCCACTCTGTCATTCCAATTCCTTTTCTGTAAAATAAGGGGGATGAAACTATGATCTCGTTCCTTCTGGCTGCTTCATTCTAGGATTTAGAAGTCTCCTTTTCTACATGTACAGTGACTTTTTTTTTTAAAGTCCGTACATTCCCAACAGAACCACATAAATAGTGCTACTCTTTTAAACTATCAAATACCAACTCAGAGCATTTAATAGGAACAGGAATTTTTTCCACCTGCACTGGGTTTTAAGCCTATATTCTTTGGCAAGTCTGTCATTCCTTTCCCCTGCCCCCCCCCGCCCCCCCCCCCCCCAGGTTCCTAAGAATGAACTCAAAGAACTTTCTGAATCTAGGTTGGTTGACAACCTCTTATGAAACAATGTGGCTGTAACTGAAGTCGCCAGATTTTGCAAATAAATATATAAGACACAGGTTAAATTTGAATTTTGGATAAATAATAAATAGTGTTATTAGCGTGTGTTTACCCCCATGCAATATGTGAAACATATAGATAAAGAAAATCATTCTTTATCTATCTGGAATTCAAATTCCACTGAGCATCCTGTATTTTATCTGCAACCTGCCATTAAAAGCTTCCTCCGAGGTCATCCTTAGGCTCTGCATTGTCAGAAAAGAGCTGTGGGGACTTAGAAACTGAACAAAGTGTGAGATAGGAACTGATGACAAAGGAAAGCCCCTTCCCTCCTCTGCGAGCTGCCCCTGCTGCTTCCTTCTGCACGTTGCACTCTGCTCAGGGAGACGTGTTAACTACAGCTCCAACATCACTTTATAAATCGTTACTCGCTTCCTGTCCATTAACATTGTCAAACAGCAAGGGACATTTGTAAGCTATTATCCTGAAGTCAAACCCCCACTAGGGGTGCATCAGGAACAGTAGTCCAAGTATGTCCACACATTTTCACATAGCATTGCTCTTTCCTAAGTCACATTCTAAATCCTTTCTCTTCTGTTACCACCTTTTAAAATATTCGCTCATAAATACCCTAACTTATTTTTCTTTTTCACCACGTGGCTATCAAATAACCAAAATCTCCCATTTTTTAAAGATTATTATTTATTTATTTATTTATTTATTTATCTGAGAGAGAGAGACAGAGAGACAGAGCAAGCACAAGCAGGAAGAAGGGCAGAGGCAGAGGGAGAAGCAAGCAGACTCCTCGCTAAGTGTGGAGCCTGCCACAGAGCTCAACCCCAGGGTGCTGAGATCATGACCTGAGCTGAAGGCAGACATTTCACTGAGCCACCCAGGCACCCCCCAAATTTCCAATTTTTACCAGTTGTCCATCATCAGTGGAACAAAGGCATTAAACACCTAACACCATTAGGCAATGCATAAAGATCATTCAAACCATGAGATTCTCTCCTGAGAACTTTGCTACATGCTGAGGTTACAAAAATGAAAAAAATACCTGCTGCAGACTGATTTGTGCTCCACCCCCCACAAAATAATTCATATATTGAAGCACTAGAGAGCTTGCTCTTACTCTCCATCTCCCACTGCCATGTGCAGAGAGGTGGCCATCTGCAAGGCAGCAAGAGTTCTCATTAGAACCCAACTCTGCCAGCACCCTGAACTCAGATTCCAGCCTCCAGAACTGGGAGAAAATAGGTTTCTGTTGTTTAAGCCACTCAGTCTATGGTATTTTGTTATGACAGCCACAGCTAATATAATACCCTTCTGTGAGTCCATTTAAAATATTTAGGAAATTTTAAATGATTTGAAAAGCATTCATCAGTACTATTGAACCACTGAAATACTTCCTACCTGTTCAATACACAATTATTCTTTTCTTGGAATTTCCTTTCCTTCCCAGAAAAGTGGATCCTGGAAACAATCGTAGCAGCTTCTTTCTGTCCCCAACAGCTTGGCCATGACCAGCCCAACCACGGCACCCCCCCGCCCCCGATGCAAGCAGCATCATTTTCATCTCTGCACCTGGGAATCTGGGATTAAGACAGAAAAACAGCAACGCAGACTGTGGATGTGGTTGGAGCTATGGCATGGAAACTGGATTGGTGCCATTTGTGCCTTGAAAGCATTAAAAAAAAAAAAAAAAGCCAGTCTGTGGAGAAAAGAAGAAAGCAGAGAGTGAAGAGAGAGTGGCTGTGTTTTTACTCATCCATTCATTCAAAATACATTTGTTAAATGCCTGCTATGCGTCCAACACTGTTCTAGACTCTAGGAACAGAGTGAAGAGAAAAATCTTCAGTCCAAGGTTAACAATAAATAAATACATTTGATAAATGGCGAAAAGAAAGACTATGGTGTGTCAGACAAGTGCTTAAAATAAATATAAAAAATGAGATAGAAACAGATGTTTCAGGAAAGACCTGAGAAAGTAAAGCCAGCAACATCTTTAAGGGATAGGTTTTGGCACTTTTGAAGTATTCTGAACTCACGCGATGGAGACAGCTGACTTCACCACCTAAAGTCTACAGCACATCTACAAACACCTTCTAATAGAATAGCCATCTCTGGTGCAGGTACTCAGCAAAAACCCACTGTGCGTCTACTGTGGGAAGTCAGGACAAAGCTGGAAGGAGTGGAGATAGAGCAGTGACCCAGAAGTGCTGATATCAGAGACAAGAAGAAGCAGAGTACAGGGTATCAGATGGCGGGAGGAAGAGTTTCTGTGTATGCAGTACAGTGGCCTGGGTCATATACCTCTGACACGGATCTTACTAAACGCTCAGGGCCCCTCTATGCCCCAGGCCAGAATGATGCAAGGCATGAGAAAGGGAGCTGCCACCACTCAAGCCTACTCCTCAGAAAAGTCTAGGAATTGACCATTTCCAGTTACAAGATGCAAGTGTGGGGCACCTGGGTGGCTCAGTCAGTTAAGCATCTGCCTTCAGCTCAGGTCCTGATCCCAGGGTCCTGGGATCGAGCCCCACGTCGGGCTCTGGGTTCAGCAGGAAGCCTGCTTCTCCCCCTCCCTCTGCTTGTGCTCACTCACTCCCCCCCTCTCTCTCTCTGTCAAATAAATAAAGTTTAAAAAAAAAAAAAAAGGATGCAAGTGTGGTCTAGAACCCGCGTCAAGAAAAGCAATGTTTAAAGACTTTGTATGACTAGACAATGTTTTGTGCTTCCTAATGATCTAAAGATAAAATATACGTTATGCTCTTGTTTTATTTAAATAAAATATATTAAAAGAAAGGTTGCCTATATTTGTGGAATGTCAGACTATATCCCCAAGTAAAATATATACTTTTATGATGCCACGAAGTCAAAATAATTTGCATAAGCAAGTGACATTTCCTTTGGATGAAAAACTAAGGCATGACAAACTAGTCTTAATAAGGTTAATAAGCAAATTACTCTCACGGCAAGATAACTGAGACCAAAGACAAAGAAAAGATAGTACAGTACAGGAAAACAAATAATGAGAAAGAGCAAATCAGTTAATGGAGGGGAGGGGAGGCTTTAGAGCAGCCGCAGGCAGCCTGACCACCAGGTCGCTACCAGAGATGCTGAACACTGGAACAGTTCTCTTTTCACTGGGAGCCTGCTGGTCTCCAGGCACTGTCACAAACAAGTGATCTGTCTGCATTATTATACAGCATGCAGTGTTTTGAATCACTTCAGGCTTCATTAGGTTACAGTATCACATAAGTCATGGTATACTGTGCTTGGGAGAAGTAGCACATATTTACTCTTTTCCAGGAGTTAAAATGTTTTTTTTTTTCCCTGCTTCTTTTAAATCTGCTAATACCAAAGCTCAGAAGACTTAACGTTATCCAACGTATCAACATAAATCTTGGCCATAACTATCATTGTATCACAGCAAGGTCACTATGAACCAATGATATAATCCTTCAAATCATGATCAAATCTCACCAAATCATCTTAGGTTTAGGATTGAGTGGGGGAGGCTGAGGGCACAGAATATTGGCACATTATCTGAGTGAGGGAGAGCACAGTATTCAAATGAAGGAAAACCAAGACTGTAGATGGCAGAATTTGGGGAAAGGCAGAGGAGACCACCATCACAGCTAGGGCATGGCTCCAACATGGCACTGCCAATGCCGCCCGCCCCACCTCACCTCATCTCTCCCTGAGCTCTAGTCACAGTGACCCTCTTGCAGATGCCATCACGCTGGAATATTTCCAGATTTTTCTCCCATCCATACAATTGATCTTTCTGCTCTTTCTTCCTTAAATGTCCTGCCTTGTATACCCACAAGCACTATCTTTCAAGATGCAGCTCAATCAACATTCCCTTGAAATACTCGCCTCCATCCCCTGGAATGTAGAACTGACCACTCCCTCCTTTGCCTCTCCTTTCTCCACTGTATTAATACACAGTCCTAACAAAACACCAGGTATATGTTATTAAACTTATTTGTCAATCCTCTTCCTATCAGATTTAAAGCTTGTTGAGGACAAGAATGGTATCATTTTCATTATTACTTACCAGGGTCTATCAACTAAAAATCAAGCAGTTCCATTATATTTAGATTTAATTCTCATGACATCAACTTGTATCTTTTCAATAATTCAAGCTAATAGAGAATTCAAGCTAAAACAGGTGATGCCTTTTTTCCAAGCCTACAAACTGAGCTTTAACCTCCAAACATTGTCCAAAGACATTATGTTTGGAAAAATGCTACTAAGAAGCCAGACTCCAACTAACATGAGAGATCCCATGGGCCACTTACATTTGCAGCAGATATTAGAGTATTTTAAACTATCATATAAAATGCCTTGTTTAATCCTTGCAATAAACCTGTTAGAAATAAAGAAAATGAAAATTGGAAACACGGATCAAGGTCACTAGGTTGGTAACAATGGCATCTCTGAGACTCAAATCCTTGTCTTCTGAATCCAAACACAAGTCTCACATTCAAGCACTAGTAAGTCCTATTTCACTTTCTTTGAAACATTAATCCCTTCCCTACACTCCTACTGCTACCCAGCTACCTTGGTGCTGGCTTTCAAATCCTCAAGCCTGGAATAGGACATTTGTCTCCATGCATCAAAATTCACTCATCTCCATCCATTCTCTTAATGCTAATGCCAAGCTAATATGTGCAAACACTGAATTCATCATATCTGTAACAAACAAAAAGTTTTAGTAGCATCCTATTGCTCTGAGAATATGCTCCAGAGGAAAGCAGTATTTGGAAATGATATGGGGGAAAATTGGCCCTCCCATACACTTCTGGTGGTCATTGAGAGTGGTATGATCCTCCTGGGGAGATATGTGGAAATAATCATCAACATTCAAAGTATGCATACCATATTCCTTAGCAAGTTTACTTTAAAAATTTATCTCGTTTAAAAAAATTTTTTTACCTTGTTTCAAACTTCCTTATGAATACAAATATAGGGACACCTGGGTGGCTTAGTCAGTTAAGCATCCAACACTTGATTTCTGCTTGAGTCATGATCTCAAGGTCATGAGAACAAGACCTGTGTTGGGCTCCACACAGAGCCTGGAGCCTGTTTAAGCTTCTTTCTCCCACCCCTGCTGCTCCTCCCCACCCCACTTGCATGCATACACTCTGTCTCTCTCTTTAAAAAAAAAAAAAGGAATACAAAAGTATATTAAATATACATTTTAATTGAAGATTGCTACAGCATTGTTGTTAATAGTTGAAAATTGAACATTTTAAATTTCCATGAACAGTGGATTCAATATTTAAGTAAAGTTTTATCTATACAATGTAGTTCCCTAACAGACAGATACAGATCTCTATGCATCTCCATGACAACAGGTATATTATGACCCAACTTGTGTTAAAAATATATGTATGTGTATCTGAATAGGATACAATGTATATGCACACACACACACACACACACACACAAATTAAAATAAAATTCAGGGGGCACCTGGATGGCTCAGTGGGTTAAAGCCTCTGCCTTTGGCTCAGGTCATGATCCCAGGGTCCTGGGATCGAGCACTGCATCAGGCTCTCTGCTCATCAGGGAGCCTGCTTCCTCCTCTTTCTCTGTCTGCCTCTCTGCCTACTTGTGATCTCTGCCTGTCAAATAAATAAATAAAATCTTTTAAAAAAATAAAATATAATAAAACTCAGTAACAGAAAGGTAGAAAAACCCCAAAGTTTTGGGAAAATAAGTAACACACTTCTAAATAACCCATGCATCAAAGAAAATACCTCAAAGGAAATAAGAATATTTTTAACTGAATAAAAATTAAAATGCAACAAGTCAAAATGTGTAGTGTACGACTAGAGACTAGAATGAATTTTACAGCCATCAAATACTTATGTTAAAAAAAAAAAAAAGCCTTCCCATAGTAACTAATTTTATCCCTTAAGAAAAAAGAGAAAGAAAAGCAAATTAATTGTAAGGAAAGCAGAAGGAAGAAATAATATAGGAACAAGTAGAAAACAATTAAATTCAATTCAAAAAGTCAATAAAACCAAAGTTTGTCCTTTGAAAAGAGTAATAAAGTTGAGAAACTTCTGGACAAACTAACAAAGAAAAACCAGAGAAAATAAATGACCAAATCAGGAATGAAAGAAGGACATCACTATAGGACTTAACCTATTCAAAGGTTAAAAAGGGAATAATACAGAAAAATTTTATATTCATAAGTTCAATGATTTAGGTGGAAAGGATCTATTCCTTGAAAGTCAAAAATGACCAAAATTATACCAGAAGAAACAGATAATCTGAACATATACATATGAAATTTAATTTGTTGTTTAACACTTTCCACTACAGAAATTTCCAAGTCCAGATAATTCCACTGGTGGATTATACCAAATATTTAAGAAAAAAAATAGGAAAAATTCAGCATAACATTTTCAAGAAAAACAACTCAGTCTATGAAGTCAGTATGAAGTCTATATATATATGTAGATACATACATACATACATACATATATACATACATCTATCTATCTACAGGCTAATGTCCCTCATGAGGATACATGCGAAATAGTAAACCAAATATTACCAAATCAAAACCAGCAATATATAAAAAGGGCAATAAATAGCAACTAAGCAAGTTCATCCAGAAATGTAAGGCACTGTCAACATTCAAGAATTAATCCATGCAACTCATATTAATAAAGAAGAAAAGGCATGTGATCATCTCAACTGATACAGGGAAAAGTATTTGACAAAATTCAATATCCATCCATTATAAAAACTCTCAGTAAACTAGGAATAGAAGAGAATATCCTAAACTTGATAAAGGGAATCTTTATCAAAAATCTATAACTAATGGCAAAAGACTTAACGTTCCCCATCCCCGCAATAGGAGTTTCTCACAAATCCTATTGAATCTAATAGTAGAAGTTCAAGCCAGTGTAAAAAAGAAAGGAAAACAAAGTAAAAGGCATTCAGATGGTAAAGGAAGAAATAAAACTGTTTCTATTAGCAGACAACATGACTGTCAATAAAGAAAATTCTAAATAATCTACCAGACCTTCTAGAACTAATGAAAGTTTATCTAAGTCATAAAACATAAAGTCAATATACAAAAATAAATTGTATTTCTATATAACAGCAATGAATAATTAGAATACAAATTCATTTTTTAAAGTGTCGTATACAATAGCACCAAAAAGCAAAAAAGAAAGAAATGAAATACTAAGATACAAATCTAACAAAATATATACAGGACCTGTATGCTAAATGCTGCAAAACACTGATAAAATAAACCAAGAAAACCTAAAAAATAGAGAGCTATATCTGTTCATGGACTGAAAGAATCAGTACAATATTATATATATAATACTATAATATTGTACAGTATTGTAATTGTAAGTGTGTTGCATTGTAAGTATGTTGTAATTTTATTATAATTACTTAATACTGTAATATTGCATAATATTGTATAATTTTGGACAACATTGTGAAGACTCAAAATTGATCTATAGATTCATTACATTCTCAATTAATATCCAAGCAAGCTGGGTTGGTTTGTTTGTTGGGGGGAGAAAGAGGACATAGATATTTTCACACTTATTTTTAAATGGGTTATGGAAAGACAAAGGAACCAGAACGGTCAAAACAATTTTTGTTGTTGACAGTCATGTTGTGTGCTAATAGAAACAGTTTTATTTCTTCCTTTACCACCTGAATGCCTTTTACTTTGTTTTCCTTTCTTTTTTACACTGGCTCAAACTTCTACTATTAGATTCAATAGGAGTTGTGAGAAACTCCTATTGCGGTAGTGGGGCAAACTTGATTCATGCAAAAAAAAAAAAAAAATGTACCCCTGGGGATAAAAACATATTATATGTTTATAAAAAATAAAATAAAAAAAGAAAAGAATGCATCTTAAGTGTATTTTACTAAGCAAAAGTATAGAAACTAAAAACAAATCAGTGGTTGACTGAGATGTAGGGAGGGGTTATTGCAAAGGGGCAGAATGAGAGATAGGGAAAATAAAAATATTCTGTATCATAATTCAAATGACTCTAAATTTGTCAAAAAATATAGAACTGTATGACACAGTAATTTTTTTATTGTATGTAAATTAGAAAATAATCAACCAGGAAATGGAAGAAATCCAAAATGGAATACAAACCATAACAAATGAACATTTCCACTATCAACATCATGTGCCTCCTGATAGATTCACTGAGAAGGGCACATCACATTTGGTATTCTTACCAAAAATGCATAACCTGAATCTAATTATGAGTAACCCCAGATAAACTCAAATCAAGATATATTTTACATAATTACTGATCAGTACTTTTCAGAAGTAAACTGAAACACAAAGACTAAGAAGATGTTATAGGTTGTAGGAGATAAGGAGGCACAACTAAATGCAATGGAGATCCTCCATTGGATCCTGGAACAGACAAAAGTGGAAAATTCATATCAAATCTGTAGTTTAGCTAACAGTATTGTACGAAGGGCAATTTTCTAGTTTTGATAACCTCACTATACTTATGTAAGATGATAATATTAGAGGAATCTGGATGAAAGATACAGATAAACTCTATACTATTTTTTCAATCTTTCTGTAAGACTAAAATTATCTTAAAATAAAAAGTGAAAAAAAGACCCATTTAGAATCTGCACTTAGTTTTACTTTACTAGTCACTAGATTTCAGAACCAGCAAACAATCAGCCCAGCAATACATACAGCTGTTCTGAGGAAAGCTTGTTTGATCTGGTAATTGAGTTTTTCTATATTTTTTTTCCTGAAAAAATGGGAAATATTTCCATCTCAAGTGAATTAGTACAATGGCCAAATTCAGAGAAAATAATAGATTCCCTCCCAGAAACCTCCAGCACCTCAGAAGAGTAGACAAAACCTTGGGAAATCTTCCAAGAGTTTCCTAAAATCAGACCTTTCTAATGGTATAAATGCTTTGGATAGGGATTCTTTGTGTTTCTTCTCAAAGGGCTTTTTGCTTATTACATTGGGGAATTGAGGGCAAGCTTCTTTTTTGAGAAGTCACAGTGTACTTTCACAACGCAGCTTTCCACAGCATTCTTGTTGAGATTTTATCATCTTGATAAATGAATGGAAGTCTCAATACATTTGATAAATGTCCTTAAGAGATAATATAATGAAATCACTAACATTTTATAATCAGTGTCTATCTTGTATGTGTGGGCATATATGAGTACTATTGCAAATATTTTGGTATCCTGGGGATCTTTAGTTAAATCCTTGGAATATTATATAATTCCCAGGATTCAATCTCCTATGAATGTTCAAGATCACCTAATAGCAATGATGTGAACTGTTGTGACAGACAGTTAATAAAAATTATGCTAATAACTTTGTGGTCAATCTCTCCAGGTGGTCTTTATTCTAGTAAGATCTTTAACTCACTTTCTTAAACATTTCAATCAGTCTTAAACATGTAAAACAATTTAAATCAGCAGTTCAACAAAACCTGCTTAGGAATTGCCATGTCTGGAGCATGCTCTTCTGGTATTGACTTGTCCATTACCCTATGCTATGTAATATATGAAATGACCAGTATTTCTCCTAACTTACTTTTCAATTACTCTCCCAGGCATTGATGAGGGTCACTAACCAAAACTTTGTCTGACCCTTCAAAATCTTAAACAGGTTCTCCCCTCTCCCCCTCACCCCAGCTACCTGAAGTAAGGCATTCTACAAAACCATTTTTTGTAAGCTGAAAAAAGTCAAGGGAGTGCAAGTGTAGTTTCTGGGGAAGGACCTTAGTGGGGCTACTCTCACTGCTCAGGGTGGGTACTGCCCCAACAAGGTCACCCTGCGAAACAGAAGCTGAATGCTATTTTCTGCTTTTCATCTTTTTTTGTAGAAGTAAAAATCCTCTCGGGATTCCTTTTGGTAACCAAAAACAAATACTAATGTAGGTCTTTCATAAAAATGGAGTGGTCTAATATTTTTATTTATTTATTTGGCAGAGATCACAAGTAGGCAGAGAGGCAGGTAGAAAGAGAGGGAAGCAGGCTCCCTGCTGAGCAGAGAGCCAGCCTGATGCAGGGCTCCATCCCAGGACCCTGAGATCATGACATGAGCCGAAAGCAGAGGCTTAACCAACTCACTGAGCCACCCAGGTGCCCGATGGAGTGGTCTAACACGAACTTTTGAAAAGTGGGGGATACCTGTATTTGGGTCAATGAAGAGAGATCATTGAAAAGTAACAATTTCGAGTTCACATTTTAATAACTGGGCAAACCAGCATTTTTTGTTTAAACCTTCAAAATTAGAACTGCCTATCTCTTATAAGTAGCCACTTTACCAAAAGCTTCTTAATAGCGATTACGAGAAAGGCACCGTGAGAGGTGATGTTGGTGATATTTATCATTTCAATGATATCATGGAAGTTTTAATGCCCTGGCTTTAACAGCTACCCAACAGTGAGCACCCCAAAGTACCTCGTTTTAGTGACTAATTTCATCTCCTTTGGAAAGAAAGGATGTCTACGGAGGAATCTAGAAAGCAGGGTAGCACACCCTTCAATTGCTCAGCTGCCGGAGCCGAGGACTGTGGACTGGATACATGTAAAAGTAGGATAGACCTCGAACAACTACACACAAACCAAACATTTTTAGCAGAGTCCCAGAAGTTTCAGAGTGGAGATTTTATTCAATTGTTGGTGGAAAAAGGTATGCTTTCTAGTTCTTGAGCTTTCATTTGATCAGTAATCCCATCTTTAATGCCAGAATACATACTATGATTAAAAAAAAAAAAAGGTAGACTCTAAAAATTAACAAAATAACTGTACTTTTTTTTAAGCAAAAAAAATACATCAAGGATAATCCCATTTAACAACTTCAGGTCTATCCCACTAGCAGGGCCACTGATCTCAGCTTGTACAGCAACAATTCCATGGACAGTACGGGTGTAAGGGAAAGCAGTGATTGTCAACTGTTTGTCATGGCAGCTTGTATCCTATGCAGTCAGGTCTCCTGGTATATTTACTTAAGTTCAAACCCGGAAGTTAACCCAGCAAGGAGAGAATACATTTGGCTTTGCAGACGTGGATTAGGACTGGCATTTACTACACATGTTCAGAAAACAAGCTCCCATCATGTAATACTGAGCAAGACTTTCCTATAAATTTAACTCAAATTGTACTCAATGCAAGAGTCCATTTTGTTTCATTTTCTACCTACTTGTTTTTCCCCTAAGTGAGAGCCTCTGTTCCCGAGCTGATGTTATATCCTCAGTGGCCCCATCTCTCAAAATGGCTATCTCTGAACCTCTTAGTTTTAGCCAGCATCTTGAACTCTCAAATGATCTGCTTTCAACAAATGCATAATGCATGCTAAGAAGACCTTTTCCTTCTAATTTTTAAATTCACATTTGAAGGAGAAATTTGCTCTCTATATGTCTAATCACTTACCCTTCAATTGCGAAAGGTAAAATTGGTGGTGGTGATTTGATCTTTTTAAGCCACTGATACAGTTTCATAAAAATTTTAAAGATATTTTTAAAATAAGAAATTGTTTCCTTCTTTTTTTCTGACAGTAACTAATGTAGAACTTCACATCTCAGCTCATATGTACCTGGCCTGTGGTTGAAACAACCTCTTAACTTGGAGACAAGCATTTATTTAGCCCACGAGGCAATTTCTTTCCTCCATATTTTGTAATCAAATTCTGAAATGTTTTGCAGAAATACACTGGAAATAGCTACTCTATCGAGAGCAGCCTGATTCAGAAACATGCAGACCTACAGTACTCCCTCAGTATGCATTTTAAATGTAGAAACATCTGACCCCTGAACCACTACCAGTTCCAGCCAGAATTCTGAGATAAACAATCCTAATCTCTGGTCTTTAAAAAATAATTTTACGTAAACTTAGTATTTAGGAAATGTGAGTGAATACATGGATATATAACTCACATGTATAAAGACAGCAGAAACATACTGACGGAGACACCTTAACTAAATGGCACACACAACATATCCATGTCCCCCATTGCTGAGCCTTCTTAAGTAATCTACTATTTTACCAGAACTGGGACTTTCTGCCTTTAATGTAAAAGCAAAATAACAATTCAGCATGTTCCCAGAGTGAAAACAAGGATTGTGCGGATATTATATTTACAACCACGTCCTCCCTGTGTTATTCTTTTATCTCTTCCTCTGCTCTGGGTCTTTTATCAGTCAGTCAGCTAAGGTCAGACTCACCTCAATGGCTCAGCACACCAGTCTTGTTTCCATTACATTTGGAAGCAGAAAATCTGAATCTTTACAATGCTGACCTTATTGTTTTACAAGCTATTGATTATGGCTATCAAGTTCCAACAGTTCACTAGGGTCAGTCTCTGGAAAAGAAAAGGCAGAAAGAGAGGCCACATTCCTCTTCCTCTTCCAGCTGCACTGACTTCTCCATTAGTTAGATTTTGGTGTAATTAGAATGAATCACTGCAAGACATGGCTGCTGTCTATTCCATACCGCCGCTCTTGATTCACCTAGATTTTTGGCCATACATCAGACTGCACATCTGGTATGTAATGAGGAATGTACAGAGTGGAAAGGGGAGGTCAGCGAGAAGTGAATGGGTCCTCTATAGGAATGAATATAGAGTTACTGACACGCAAATAAATGGCATGTATCACAATCCACAACACTTAGGACGTGTAAATCTCATATTTGACATACCCTTTGGCAAGAGATAGACTATATGAATCTTTTTCACATCACTAGAGCAGTTTTATACAAGGATACCCTGTCCTGACATAACTCTCAACCTCAAAGTGCTTTCCTTATCTATCAGGACTGTATTTTTTCACTGTAATTTTTTTCAATGTAGTATACCTTTAATACAATAATCATTAAACCACGGCATTTTTGCTTCATATGCGATCTTCTCCATGGACTGCTTTCTTTCTAATCCTGTAATTCCTTTAATAGTACTATTATTTACTGAATGGTTACAACGTTCTAGGCATGGTGCTAGGTAATTTACCTAAGTATCTCAATTAAGTCTTAACAATCCTATGAGGTAGAATTATATTATCTAATTCATAGATGAGATGGCTGAGGCAAAATGAGACTGAATACTTTGCTCAGAGCCACACAAACATTAAGTGCCAGAAACCAGAGCTCCAACCCAGGAAATACATCTCTAAGCCTGGGCTTAACCACTGTACCATATTGCCCTCTTTTCATTAAATAAATACATACTTGAATGAACTAGCCAACTATCTACCCACCAAATCTATGCCATGCCAGGAATACAAAGGTAAATCTGTCATTGTCCCTTAAATAAATTGCAGAAAAATAGCACAGGCCAAATAATTTCATTACAAGGGCATAATTATAATGGCAAACTTAATATTTATTGCTCGTTACATGCCAGACACTAATTGAAATACTTTACCTACCTTATCTAATACAAACCTAACAACTCACCAAGATAGGCACTATTGTTATCCCCACTTTAGAGATAAGAAAAACAAAACAGAAGAAAATATAGTTGCTTGGTCAAGGACAGCCAGCGATCAATAGAATGAATGTGAGGTACAAAGTAAAGAGAAAAGTGCCACAAGACGTATGGAGAATGGGCTAGATTTCCTAGAAAGAGATGAGAAAAATCAAGGAGAACTTCATGGCAGGGATGGCATTTGATCTAGATCTTGAATTCTTCTTTTTTAGAAAAAATTTATTTATTTATTTATTTATTTATTTGAGAAAGAGCAAGTATGAGTAGGGGGAGTAGCAGGGGGAGAGGATCTTCTAGCAGACTCCCCACTCAGCATGCATGAAGCCCCACTCTGTGCTCAATCCCAGGACCCATGAGATCATGACCTGAGCCAAATCCTCAAGTCAGACACTCAACTGACAGGATTCCTGAGCCACCCAGGCACCCCTAATCTAGACCTTGAATTCTAAGAGTAGGTAAGAGGTCAGCTAAGAAACAGATGTAGAAAAATACAGGGCACGTACTAAGAAAAGCAAATAACTCCAGAGGGACCTATAACTGAGAGCAGTAATAAATAAAGGCCATGCTATGCAGATTTTGATACTCAACAGGTCTTTAAATTAATGTTATTAAATGACACAGTGGTAAACTGGCCACAGAAGTTAACTTGTAATTCACCTGTGAAAACTGAGGCAAACATGCCCTTAAAAGACTGTTAAACACACTTCCACATTAGATCTGGATTCCAGTGTGTGTTATAATGACATGTCACTCCAGTGTCTTCCTGTTGCTGCATCTGTCACTGGTATGATCTCAGGACGAATTTTCTTACCTCAGGGTTTATCAAGCACTATACCCGTCACGGTCCCAATGAAACAAATAGCACAGTCATGATGGGATGACGTGAGTAGGGTTTGTTTTCACAGAAACTACATGAACTTGTGGGTGGAATATAGAGTAAGCACTAGAGATAATGCAGGAACCGGGGACCAGCAGTAATGGAGTCTCTCTTCCCCTCACCTTATAGGCATCATGAGAGGGAAAGGTAAAGACCCAAAATGATAGAATCAGCAGAGAAGGCGACCCTGAAGGCAGCAATGACCTTCAGAGGAAGGAAACAGCCAGTCTGAGAAAACCTTGAAGTGAAACAAGAGGATAAATGTCTTATTTTCCTTTAAATCTTGGGGTAGGTGGATGGGATTTCCCACTAACTGAAGCCAACGGGAAGACAGAGGGCATGGGTACCATGGAGTTACTCCACATAAGTCAACCGGGTAAAGGAGGGTGACAGGGGCACTTGATGGGACAAAAGGAAGATATCTAGTACATGCCCATACAAATGTGCTCTGCACATATATAAGGACTGCTAAGTTTTCAGGAATAGTGGTTTGAACAATTATTAAAGTATGAAGAGATACTCCTGATTTATATTGACTCTATTAGAATATTACATAGGATCTCTTGAACTTAGTGAATACCTTAACAAATGACAGCTTATACTTTTATAGTAAATATATACTTCAGGCACTGAGATAGTCAAGTAATTATGTTGTAACTCTTGACTCAGACAAAAGAAACTCCAAGAAAAATCATTTGATATTTATTTTAATGGCTGAAGAATTTTTGAAATAGGTATATGCATGAAAACTTCCATTTAAGGAAAAAAATTAAACAAGATGGGATCGGGAGGGAAACAAACTATAAGAGACTCTTAATCTCACAAAACAAACTGAGGGTTGCTGGGGGGAGGGGCGATATGGAGAAGGTGGTTGGGTTATGGACATTGCAGAGGGTGAGTGCTGGGAAGTGTGTAAGCCTGATGATTCACAGACCTGTACCCCTGGGGCAAATAATATATTATATGTTAATTTTTTAAAAGTCTAATAAAAAAAAAAAACTTCCATTTAGGTCAGTGGTTTGTAAACATGGTTACACCTTGAAATTACATGGAGAGATTTGAGAAAGCTGATGTCTAGTACCCACCCCCAAAGACTCTGTTCTATATGGCCTGGGTTAGAGCCTGGGCAACAGAAATTCTAGGTATTCCCCAACAGAGTCTAATTAGCAATAAAGGGTGAGTACCTCTGTCTTCTCCTATGATCTTACTATTACTGTCACTTCAGTATGACATTTAGTCCTCTTCAAAATCAACCGTAAGTCAATTAACTATATGCTCAACTGAATCACTCGATACACTGAAATTAGTACATGAACCCACTACCTTCCTTTTAGTCTCACTCCACGTCAACCTCACCTGCATCAAACAATTATGTTTTACATGGAGAATGTACATTTTATCTTGAATTTGCTAAGGAGACAGATATTTATTTGACAGAGAGAGAGAGAGAAAGAGAGAAAGAGAGAGGCAGGCAGAGAGAGAGAGAGAAGGAGAAGCAGGCTCCCTGCTAAGCAGGGAGCCTGACATGAGACTCTATCCTAGGACCCTGGAATAACGATCTGAGCCAAAGACAGACACTTAACTGAGAGCCACCCAGCTGCCCCAGGAGACAGGTTATTAAGGCATTAATGTAAGTATGCTATGGTCGTGATTGTTTGGGCATAAGGAGGAATTACAAAAGTGAAAATATTAAAGGAGGCTGCCAGATGTAAAGAAAAGGGTGTGAGGTTTGGTATCTGAAAACCCTAGGTACTAATTCTGATACTATCTCTTACTACCTCACTAATCAGTGTGTGGCCCATGGACTAGCAAGCAGCACTAGCATTACCTGGGTTCTTATTAAAATGCAAAAGCTGAATTCAAAGGGATACATGCATCCCTGTGTTTACAGCAGCATTATTTACAATAGGCAAACTATGGAAGCACCCCAAGTATCCATCCTAGATGTATGTATGTATGTATGTATGTATGTGTAAATATATAAACAGTGTGGGTGTATTGCATTATGACATCATCTTTATCCATCTATATTCATACACATACATACACACAGGAATATTATTCAGTCATAAAAAAGAATGAAATTTTGCCATTTACAACAACATAGATGGATCCAGAGAGTATAATGCTAAGCAAAATAAGTCAGTCAGAGAAAGACAAATACCATATGATATCATTCATATGTGGAATTTAAGATACAAAACAAGTGAGCAAAGGAAAAAAAAGAGAGACAAAGCAAGAAACCTACTTTTAACTATAGAGAACAAACTGACAGTTCCCAGAGGGGAGATGGTGGGGGACAAATTAACTAGGGGATTAAGGAGTACACTTGTCCTGATGAGCACTGGGTGATGCATGGGAGTGTTGAATGACCATACTGTACACCATGACTAATGTGACAATGTATGTTATCTACACTAGAATTAAAATTAAAAATTTTTAAAAAGCAATGCAAATTCTGAGATGCCCAGCCCAGACTTACTGAATCAGAATCTATATTTTAATAAGACCTCTAAGTGATCTGGAAGCACATGAGAGTTTGAAAAGCACTGAGGTACTAGTGGTCCAGAGAAGAGCTGACACTGCCAGGACTTCTCAATCTTAGCAATGATTTCTCCTCACAATCTAAAATGGCTGTTGGAGCACCAGCCATCATATCTATGCTCCTGCCAGCAGAAAAAAGTAGTATTGGGGCAGGAGTGGAGGATAAAGATACACTCTCGCTTTTAAGGACACTTTTCAGAAGTCACACATATTTGCCCACATCTTATTGGCCGGAACTTAATCACATGGTAACACCTAGCTGCAAGGAATACTTAAAAGCAGTCTTTATTCCAGGCATTCTTATAACATCTAATAGTCAGGAGGGCTTATTACTGATGAAGTACAAAAGAGTGAATATTGAGAAACAGCCAGCCCTTTCTAGAACATGGAGCCTTGGGCATATTATTTACCCTCCCTGAATCTCATGTTCTTCTATGCAAAATATAAATAATAATACTGACATAAGTTATTTCAAAGATAAGATGAATATAAAATGCCTCACACATAGTAGGGACTCAACAACAAGTAATAGCTTTTATTATGTTAGAAGAAGTGCTTCAAAGCTCGATTTTTATATAGCATATAATGATGGTCTAAAAAGTAACAAGTAAATGTTATTGAAAATATTAAAATTTATTTCATAATTTTATCTTTTGAAAACAGCTATAAACAAATCCTTGTGGAAGGTTTGCTGACTAGAGGGGCATTTTCCCTTCACTGCAGAATGGCACTCCTACCCCACATACTTTATCACTCCAAAATGAGGCTCTACATTATGAGAAAAAGCAGCACAGCATAGGAGTTAGGAGCTGGCTCTGAAGCCAGACAGTCTGAGTCTGAATTTGACTCCATTACTTTATAGCTGTGCAATTTTGGTCATCGCTTTTTGACTTCTATAAAGTAAAATAATAATATGCACCTCGCAGGCTTATTATGAGGATTACTTGAGTTAATATGAGTAAAAACACTTAGAAAAGTGCCCTAGCCCACAGTACGAATTATATAAGTGTTAGTTCTTTTCAGTCACGCAACTTGGGGTGAATTATGGGAATTTTTGCCAACAGGACTTTTCTCTTAATAACGCATCAGTTTACCAACGAGGATTTAGTTAACATGCAAAGGTCACTCACATAGCTAATTCTTGGGTTTAGAAAGTATATGAAAAAAAATCAATGAATACACAATTAAAAAGAAAAGTAATTAAAGTTTTCATATTTCCATTGCCATCTCTCTTAGGAGCCTTCTTGATAAATACTCACTGATACAGCAATCAATAAAGGGAAAGATTTGGAGATCGCACCTCTCGTGAAATAGACAGCAAACGGAGAGAAAATTCAGTTAAATCCTCTAGGATATAAAAGGATAGTTAACTTCTGATCAAATATTTACTTGAATGAGGGTGATTCAAAAAAGATGCCTTGGTTGTAACAAGTTGAAGGTTTTCCCTTTGACAGGGGACAAGTTCCTGCCCCATTTGCATGCATGTGGTTTACATTGTTCTTACCTAATGAGATATACAATACCTCCTAAACATTGACACATTAGAGGCATGCTTCACTCAGCATGAAGGTTTGAGACATCAAGGATACGTTGAGCATCCTCGGATTCCAACAACTTGTCAGACAAATTAGCACCTTCTCAACCAAGGGTAAAATTGAGTTTCACATTTCTCCCTAGTGCAGGGTGGGTGGAGAATGAAGAAGAAAATCACTCTGGTTTAATACTTCCCTTGCTAAGACAAATACAGAGAGCCTTATCATCTCTGTACGGCTCTCCCTGACCTCCTGATTTTTAATTCATTGGTTTTAAATGATCCTTGACAGCCGAGATCCTTTTGTCAACTCTGATGTGCTTTCCGCAGAAGACAGACACTCTGGCCTTTATTTGTCAAGCCTATTTCTGTTTGTATGCATTTAACATGCTAATCTTAGAGAAATGTAAGTTGTGTTACTTTGTGATGAAAAAATACATAAGACATCATAAATGAGATCACACTTTAAATGTCATACATGGTCAATTTTTTAAAAAATTTATAGGCATTTAAAAAATTACATGGAGTCCAGTTTGTGAGTTAACCACTTCAGGAAGTAAGAGGATCCCACTAACAGCTTTAAAATTCCTCCATGGAAGCTTGAAAATAATGCCTTTGTAATTCTATACAGAATATATCATGTTCATTCTTTTTTTTTCACAATAACTTTTCATATTGTAAAGTAGAATGACATACATGAAAAATGCCTTGGAAAGTATTTTGTTCATTATTGTTATTATAGTGAAGCCATAGCCTTCTAGAGAGTAATCTAATTGGACCCCTAAGCTTCAAAAACACTTGAGAAAATTACCCAACACCCAAAAAATAATCCCTTTTTTTGGTGACTAACCAAACCTACACACCTAGCAATGGATGGACGTTGAAAAACAAAGCTTATGTGAATAGGGAAGAAGTTACCGAGGGAGGGAGGATGTTCTTTGAGCAGTGGATGGGCCTGCTCGCTCTGGAGGAAGAAGGATAAGCTGTTACCGACAGCCAGTACCTACCCTTATGAAAGCACTTTTTACAGTGGAACTTAAAGCAGGTGGGAGAATGAACAAAATGCAGAAGAGGCAAAGAGAAGATACTAGAGAAGAATCAGAGAATTAGAGAACTGAAAGAAATCTGAGAAATCATCTCCTCTAATCTCATTTTTGTTTTGTTTTGTTTTGTTTTGTTTTTCAGAAAATAGGAATCTAGAGGTATTGACTAACATTCCCTTAGTCACATCGTTACCCTGACTCCCAGAACAATGTTTTTGCCTTTTCCAGCAAGACTTCTGGGATCGGCAGTAACAGTGACCATGGCAGTAGCTGCAACAAAGGCACCATATGAACATCAGGGGTAGGGCCGATCACAGATTCTGTGGCTGAGAAGACAGTCAGCAATAGAGGACCAGAGTGTGTGACAGCTCTGCAGAGGGAGGCTCCTTGGGGAGGAAGCAGTATGGAGGGACTCTTAGTTCCCAGCAGCCTTGGGACCATCCAAGAGCCACTTTAAGGACATAGATCACTTAAGAAGACAGCTCCTCCATGACCTGGGAAGCTGAATCCATCTCTGCTAACATTTTCACCATCTCCCTGCCCTCCCACTGAGTTCCTTCATTGATTTAACCTATAAACCCAGGTGTTATTCAGAAAATAAAATATGAAGAGAGATTACCTGAAAAATTTGATTTATCACACAGACACTGGAAACAATTAGTTTTATTATGCCCTTAAAAAGGAATTTTAAACATGGGGTAAAAAGATTATAACATTCTTTTTACTGGCAATTCAGATGAAACTAACATTTGCTGGATATCTATTTTGTGCCATGAACTATGCTTAAGGCTTTCATCTAGAATATTTTATTTCCTCTTCACAATAACACTGCAAGTCAGAGTCTTATTACGACCCAGCTGGGGAAACTGAGATTCAGAGATGCTGCAAAATACATCCAAAGTCACACTAAGCTGAGTTACTAACCTGGGATTTTTTCCCCCATGTCTTCTGACCTTCAGTTCTGAGCATCTCCACAATGTCGTACTAATGAGGAGGAACATCTGAAACAAAGTATATTAGCTATGGAGGAAGATAGTCCTGGACCCAAATCTCAGTTTGAAACTCACTAACCATGAAATCACAAATGAGTGACATAACCCCTCTATGCTTCTTTATCTTTTTTATAAAACAGAGAAACTAAAATCTGTCTTGAAAAGCTGTTGGAAGGATTGCATGACTCTAATTATAGAACTCAAACCAGTTCATCTTACAAAAATAGGTGACGTGTGTACATTTCTGTCCATTTTTTTACTGCACTAAAAAAACCCAGGCACTCAAAGAAGTATTTGGCATATAGTATGTGCTCAATAAATTTTTGTGAAATAAATAAAAATGAAATCACATGGCATACAGTAGAAGTTCAATAAATGACAACTATTACCAAAGAATGGAGAAAATCTGTTCTGATATCATTTTTACAAAATTACCATCTCCTTATAATAACTAATTAAGAGATTTTAAAAATAAGCTCTTCCCTAGCAAAAAGTCTTCAAATGGTAATAAATTCTCGGTCTTCGATGCCCACTAAAAGACGGAACCAGGAAGAAGAATCTGTCCAGTTTGACAGTGAGGTGACAACATGGTTGCTATTTTGTCAGTTATTCTGGATAACATATGCTAATAAGGGAAGAAAGACAGCAAAAGAGAAGACGATTTCTAGATTTTGGAAAAAACAACAGGGAGAAAGTATGTTAAGCAGTCAACTCGCAATCCATTTAACTAATCATTTACATTAGTGATGTAATACTCATCATTCATTCAATCATTCATTCATCAACAGTATTTATTTACTTTTTCTCTTCCAGTTCAGGCCCCTTTAGGAGCCATGGGCTTCAGTGCAAAAATGGCCAAATCCAAGAACCACACCATGCACAACCAATCCCAAAAATGGCACAGAGATGGTGTCAAGAAATCCCAACCACAAAGATATAAGTCTTTTAAGGGGGCACAGCTCAAGTTCCTGAGAAACTTCCACACTGTCAAGAAGCACAAGAAGGGCTTGAAGAAGATGCAGGCCAACAATGCCAAAGCCATGAGTACATATGTCCAGTCTATCAAGGCCCTGCTAACGTTCTAGGAGGTCAAGCCCAAGATCCCAATGGGCACCAGTCACTAACTCCATCAACTTGTCTACAATGTCCAGTCCAAGCTCAGAAAATGTGCTCATACCCACATCGCCAAGGGTGTCAGGCTCTGCCAGCCAAAGGCCAAGGCCAAGGCTCAAACCAAGGCCCAGGCTGACGCTGCAGCTCCAGCTCCACTTCCAGCTCCAGCTCCCAAAGGAACCCATGATGCCTCCAAGAGTGAAGGCCTATACAGTCTGCCATTGTGAGAATGGATGGACTCGTGTGAGCCTGAGGACTGTTGTCTTTCTGTGTTATTTGTACATTTAAGCATGAGGCAGGAAAAAAAATTAATCTAAATGAACTCTACCTTTCTTGATATTGTTAGAATCCAAGAGTACCATATAAAAAGTACAGCCTCCCTTTTTCAAGTATCCAGCAATCCAGTGAGTCAAATAAGGGCCCCAAAACATGTCAGCCGGCCTGAAGGAAGCAAGAAAGGCATTCCACAGAAAGTAGCATTACGCTGAATTTGGAAAGGCGAGTAGATTTTCAGGGGAATAAACCACGGGGTTTCATGCTAGCAAAGAAACAGAATCTTGAGAGAATTCAGTCTACGCATGTAATAAATAAAGTCTATTATCTACCGACCTACTGGACAGAGATGAGTTTAACCAGGACACACAAACAGCTGTGTGCTGTGCAACTGAAAGTTCAGATTTTACTCTGTGGGGATTTGAACACTTGACAAAAGTGACTGCACTATAATTCACATTAAAGTCTTAGCACTTCCCTAAGACATAGTAAGCAATAAGTAAATGGTGGGAATTAGGATTTTGGGCTCCTTTTTTCCTTGACTTCTTTATTTCATCAGCCACTTACTGGCAGTAAGTTTTCTTAGATTAGTCTTCTTTTCCTTTCTTGGTTAACTTCTTCCCTTCTAAGGCAGCATCCTCTTGTCTGAATTATTTTGATAGTTGTCTCTTAACCAGTTTCCATTCCTCAATCCACTCAAATTCATACTATTATTTATACCAGATTGATCTTCCAAATCATCATGCTTTTTAGGTCATTTCTTAGGGTGGGATTTGGCAGGGTACCTTAACATTAAATTGTATCATTTTTCAGTTAATCATTCTAAAATTTCACTCAGTAACAGATGATAATTGCTGTCCTATTTCTGTTTTGGTGCTGTTTGTTGTTTGTTTGCTGTTTTCAAAATACCTTCGATATTTACCCAGACCCTCCTCCTGTCCCCAAGCACTGTCTACACTTTAAGGCTCAGGTCAAGTTCACTATTCCAAGCCGCACTGGCCTCCATTTGCTATATTCCTATAATAATAATACACAGTGATGGTTAATTGTATGTGTTAACTTGACTGGGCCACAGGATATCTACACCTTTGGTCAAACATTATCTGGGTCTATCCGTAAAAGTGTGTTTCTGGATAAGATTAACATTTGAATCAACAGACTGAGTAAAGTAGCTTTTCCTCCCTAACATGAGTGGGCCTCAACCAACTTACTGAACATCTAAATAGAACAAAAGACTCCAAAAGAGGAAACTCTTCCTCTATGACAACTTAAGCTGGGACACTGTGGGGGTTTTTTGGTCTTCAGACTCTGAAACATAGGCTCTTCTTGGGTCTTAAGCCTACCAGCTTTTGGACTGGAACTTACATCACCGGCTCTCCTGGTTAAAAATGGTTAAAAAGCTTTTTGGATAAACTTGGCTACTTTTGGCTAAAGATGGAAATCACCTAATGATATTAGAACTCAGGTCAAAAATGGATTAAAAATAAGAGACAATTCTAATCTGGCTTCTGATCCAGATGACCATGGGAAGTGCTGGCCTGGCAAAATACTTCTAAGACTGTAATAACACTTCCCATTTAAAATGGGTGAGAAGTAAACGTGCTTGGGAAAATTTTGATTTTTTTTTTTTTTACTTTCCATTCTACCTGGAATAAATACATCAGAGCAGTTATTTGAATTCATAATCAGTGGGCTTAGACATTTTTACTGAGCTAGTCTTGCAATTATGACATCATTATTCTAAAGTTTCCTAAAGGCTTTAAAAAAAAAAAGTGTGGGTGTTACATTATCCAACAACTACATGTGAGCAACTACATCTCAGACTGGATGCTGTACCTGAGACAATCAGCAAGTCCGAATAAAATCTGAAGATGACTAAATAGAATGAAATCAATGTGAATTATACGATTTGGAGAAGACAGGTGAAAGACATACAGTAATTCTTTGTACCATTTTTGCCACATTCTTCCAAGTCTAAAATTATATCGAAATAAAAAGTTAAACATTTTAAAATTATTTTAAAATAAAAAATTAAACATTTTAAATCAGAAAGTCTTATTTTAACTCATCTCCTCAGGTACTCCACAACTTAGACCACTCTCTCCAGAGCTAGGATCACAGCTGAATAAATTCATTATCACCACAATTTATTTTTCTTAATTTACTGTTTCCCACTTGCTGTGGCTGAGTATTCATTTTTTAGTTCATTTCCAAGCCCGTGAAAGGGAAAAGGAAGCTGTTTAAAGTGGGATGCGACCGTGAAGTCACAACAGTCCCAGGGCTCTGACTGGTTGCCCAGGATGTGCTACAATCAGGAAGCAGAGGGACCCACTCTTGTCTAGTGTTTGCACAGCCTAAGCAATTGCAAACAAAGCAAAAACTAAACAGAAAGACACAGTAGTATGACATTTCCCGAGGCACCTCGAAATGTCATTCTTAAGCAGAAAGCAAACAAGGCAAGTTATAACAAAAAGATACAAGTAGTTTCTTGGTCTATTGCCCCCCTTTAGGCACCAGCACTATTTGGCTCTGCCTTTTCTGACTAGAAATCCATACCAAAAACCAGGATGATCATCTACCCTTGGTTTCAGGTAACACATATTCAAAATCCCATGCCATTATGTCAGTTATATTCTATAAACCAGCAATCAAACAGCTAGAATGTTTGTGTATCATTTACAGCTAAGGTTTTCTTTCCTTCTTTCTTTTTTTGGGAGGGGAGGGGGAATATTTCTAGAGGAAAATAAATTAGTGACCAGTGGTGGTATGAAAGAAGTACTTCAGGGGTGCCTGGGTGGCTCAGTCAGTTAAGCATCTGACTCTTAATTTTGGCTCAGGTCATGATCTCAGGGATGTGGGATGGAGCCCCATGGCTGGATTATGCTCTCAGCAGGGAGTTTCTGGAGACTCTCTCCCCCTCCTTTTCCCTCCGCCTCCCCCCTACAATCTCTCTCTCTCTTTCTCTCTCTCTCTCTCTCTCTATATATACCCACAATGAATAAATAAATCTTAAAGAAGAAAAAAAGAAATACTTTAGTTCTCCCCCGGCCCCCACGAGCAAATCCTAAAACAAGGGTTTTGTCTTTGATAATCAGTCTTACCTTTTCTGTTCTAGTCTCCTCACTTCAGGAGACCTGCACTTTTTGGTTCCCAGAAAGCCCTGCTTCTATCAAAACCAGAAAGGATCTGATACTTATATTTACCTTCCTGCCCACATCCCCTTATACTGAGACGCTAACTCTTCCAAATGGGTTAAGACTTCTAATTTTGTGGAAGGAAAAGCTTCGTGCTCTTTTAAAAGGATCTGGGACATGGATAGGGAGTGGCAGGAGAGACTAGTTCTTCTGAGAAGCAAGGCGTTCTTTCCTGACTCCAAAAAACAAAGCATATGTACTTTGCTTCTTCTAGAAAACCACATAAGCTGAATCCTAAAGTAAGTCTCCCTAAACCCTTTCCTGGAACAAACCTCAACTCCTTGTTCCCATTTCATTGTAAGGCCCCACCTTCTCCAGCTCCCCTGTTTCGTGTTCATTCTCCCCTCTTCTGGTTCCATCCCTGACTGGGGCCTGTCTTCTTCTCCTTCTTTGGAGCCTTTATGCCATAACTTCCCACCTGAATTACTTCACACCTCACCACACCACTTTCTTCTGCTTCAAATGCTCCAGCATCCTGAAAAATCTATAGATTAAGGTGGGAGAGGGGCGCTGGGGTGACGCAGTCATTGAAGTGACCAGCTCTTGATTTTGGCTCAGGTCTTGATTTCAGGGTCCTGGGATTGAGCCCCACCCCAGAGGGCTTCAAGCTCAGCAGGGAGTCTGCTTAAGACTCTCTCTCCCTCTCCTTCTGCCCCTCCCCTGTGTGCTTGCTCTCTCTCTCTCTCTCTCTCTTTCTCTCAAGTAAGTAAATAAATCTTAAAAAATAAAAAGGTTACGGTAGGACAGGAGAATAGGGGAGCATGAGATCTGCTCAAAAAACTTCTCATTTGGAGCAGAGGATCTCAAGAGGAAATTTGTAAGACAGAATTTTAATTCCAAAATAAAAAAAGAATTCACGTCTTAAATTGAAAAAAAAGGGGGGAGGGGTGTTGAGGTAAAGTAACCACTGTAATGAACAAGTTAATATGAGTATTTTACCAAAATAAAATACATTTGAGTATACCTGAGTGGTAGTAATGGTAAAAGTGAGGATGAAACAAAAAAAGTTACTTGGTGAATTTTGTTGATTATGAAGATAATGTTACTCAGTTAAAAATTCATGTAAAACTATTATAATTTTGTTAGATTTTAGAAGAATTATAGAAATTCTCATTCAATGTCCCCTCTAAAGGGGGGGGAGTATTGTATTCTAATTAAACTATATTCTAATTAAGATTATATTCTAATTAAATTCCAAACTCAAGAGAAGAATGTGAATATATACTACCTGTGTGTTCTCAGGCAAAAGGGTTATCTTCTCTGGGCCTGATAGAAGGCTAAGTTTATCTGAACATAGCCAGTCTCTCAGATTCTAAGGTGGGATGCACAAAGCTTTCAATCTGTGCTTATTTATAAGGTAATACCAAGTTGTTTATAAATTTTGTTAAATATGTTAGACAATATAAATTTTATTTCAACATAAGAACAAACTCTTCAGTTTATGGCTCATTACTTTTCATTACTTTGAGTATCATTCTCTGCTCTTGTAGCAAAATTCACAATTAAAACAAAGAAATCCTAAATTGTGGGTATGCTGTCTTACGGACACATGTCAATGACATTGTGTCTGTGACAAGTTCATATTTCTGGTCAGACCAAGAGACTCTTGGAGTCCCCTCCTATGAGTTTGTGAGTTTCCCCCCAGCACTCTGAGACCAGTGTTGGGTCTTTTCCCAAGGCCTTCAAATGAGGGGCCATCAATCACCCCCCCAAAAAAGCCCCCACTCAGCTATAGGATTATGTATCCTTCACTGAAGAATACTCGGGCAGATGAAGAGAAAGAAATACAAACAAATTCCATTTGCATGGTACGTACCTTCACTTCCACTGGATACTGATTGTGACTGACTTACAGCAATACTCTCTCCAATTCTAACTGAGCAAGGTTACTTAAATATGACATTTTTAAAGCTTTTTAAGGAGCTAATTAATTCATTTGTTGGCTAAATACAAATAAGGTCCATTTTTATTTTCTTAGCCTCAGGCCTAGACTCTCAGAAGTCTGTTAGGCCTGCATAATGACTTCATCTGAATTTCATTTTATTTTCAGGCTACTTTGGAACAATTACATGACCTATTAGAATTAGTCATCTCTAAGGAATCACAGACCACGTTCCCATCTGTAAATAGGTACCCCTGCCTGTCCTAATTTCTTCTGGGTCACCACCCATACGAAGGAGTTGAGAATTTCTCATTTATGGGTTGATGACATTTATGGGTTGGATCTTTTTGTGGATCTATTCCTGGTACATTAATATAAATTATTGTACAACTAAAGTGTAGGAAATTTTAGTGCATTCATAAATTTAAAATTAAATTGAGTCTATAAAGAAAAATAAAGCTTGATTTGACTCACATCATTTAGAAATAGCCTAATATCCCAGCTGCTTCCTGATGATCCTCCTTTTGCCTAATCTAGCCTGAGTTAACTCCAATTAGGAAGTAACAATTAGTGGCCTTTCACACTAGTCCTTGTTAATGAACAACTCGCTCCAGATACACTGGAAAACTCAAAGAAGTCCTGTTATTTGGTCAGTAAGTCCCCTTTGTCAATGAATAATACTATGAGCCTCTCAGGCAACAGAACAAAACAGCTTAGATATTAACCTAGCATTTGCCTGACTCAGCATAATCAGTGTAGTTTCTGAAAGGGGGAAATTGCTTTTACAGGCTCTCTTGTATTGAGAAAATCAGTCTTAGGGATTTCCTTCACTCTATCCTAAGCCAATCCTTCTCTCTTATTTTCCTTTTTCCTCATTGCCTTTCTTTCAGTTCATTCACTATCCGCCCCTACCTCCATTAATTGCGAGGCACTAAATTGGTAGAGAACAATGAATTTACTTTGTAGGCCAGCAAACTGGAAACTAATTTCATTCATTAGGTAAAAGCACTACCTTTCCCCCTTCAATAAAATTTTGCCATGATTTTTTATGATTCTACTCTGCATTTCTTAAAAATGTCTGTTTAAACCCTGTGAGTTCTATGAATGAAAAAATTTATCCATGGTTTAAAATTACAACTAAAAAGTCTAGCAGTCCAGTTGCAAATCACCCAGAGAGCTCAATGCTTTACTGGAACATGAGAGGGGGGACTTGTATAATTTGTTCGCATGAGGCAATGGTTTATAGCACAGGATGCAAATAGGAAATTTCATCCTCTGCTTCTGGATGATCACTCTGAAACTGGAATCCATTCATTCAAGCACCTTAAAATGATAAACACTATTTCCATCTATGTATCTTAGACATGGAGAGTAGGAGCAGATGTGTTCCCAGTTGTGGCTCTAATTCAAAAAAATTGTGACTTTTCTGGGGCAGATACCTAAATCACTTAACTCATGAAGGGGCAACTAACTGACCAAGACAAAGGAGTCAAAGAAGGCTTCCCTGAGGAAAATATTCTTAATCTGAAGAATGAGTAGAGATTAAAAGAGAACAATGAGTTCACAATAGCCAAACTATGGAAAGAACCTAGATGTCCATCAACAGATGAATGGATAAAGATGTGGTGTATATATATACAATGGAATACTATGCCCCCATCAAAAGAAATGAAATCTTGCCATTTGCGACAACGTGGACGGAACTAGAGGGTATTATGCTGAGCGAAATAAGTCAATCAGACAAAGACAATTATCATATGATCTCCCTGATATGAGGAAGTTGAGAGGCAACATGGGGGGTTTGGGGGTAGGAAAAGAATAAATGAAACAAGATGGGATCGGGAGGGAGACAAACCATAAGAGACTCTTAATCTCACAAAATAAACTGAGGGTTGCCAGGGGGAGGGGGGTAAGGAGAGGGTGGTGGGGTTATGGACATTGGGGAGGGTATGTGCTATGGTGAGTGCTGTGAAGTGTGTAAACCTGGCGATTCACAGACCTGTATCCCTGGGGCTAATAATACATTATATGTCAATTAAAAAAATAAAAAAAATTTTAAAAAGTGAACAATGACAAAGGAAAGGTGGGGATTTCAAACACAGGGAGCAATGTGAGCAGGGACATAGCACATTCTTGGAGTCCGAGTCCAGATCACAAAGAACAAAAGGGGATGTTGCAAGAAGACACTGGAGATGTAAGTGAGGGCCAAGGCATGAAGGTTTTGTGAGCCAGCCACTGCTTGGGAGAAACAACACACTCAATTTCATGTATTTTCTCCCCTTTGTTTCATGCCCCTTAGACCTAGGAATCCAGCCATGAATTCTTTTTCTTCATATCTAATTAGAAATTCCACACAAAGCCGCACTGGTATTTGCCTTAGGTACCAAAAAGCGGCAGCTGAGCTAAAAGGTGCTGTATATCTGCATCCAGAGAATGGATCCAAAGAAGCTGCTGGATGTCACCAACTACCTCTAAGCCTTTGACTCCCACCAAGAGGAGAGTTAGATGCCAGTTAATGGACGATAAGATACCTAAGACATTAGCCTACATTCTTTTTTTCCTAACATATTCCCTTTTACTTTCAAGCAGTTGGGGGTTCCATGATCTTTGCTACAGAGAAGGGATATAACAGGCAGAAGAAAAAAACAAAATCTGGAAAGAGATATGCCTCCTAAAAGCACATACCTTTAGAGAAACTAAAGAACTAGGGTTTGACTGTTTGATTTTAAATAAATTAATGTAAATAAGATTTAAAATTCTATTGCTCAGTCACACCAGCCACATTTCAAGTGTTCGTGTGACTGTCACACAAGCTGTATTGAACATTGCTAGACTAGAGCAGAGGCAACATATTCATGAGAAGCAGAGGGACAAGACAAGCAGAGTATATCCTCTAAGAAACCATCAGCTTCTATCTTTGAAATAGGAGAAAAAAAGACATTTATGCTCTCTCTTCCCTTAGTAATCACCCAAAAACAACAACAAAAATAAGAAATTAAAATGTAAATACCATCCCTGGCGAAACGATGAGATACTGTAACCCCAAACCACAATGTATGAAGAAAGTCAGCAAGGATCTAACAGACATGTGGAAAGATACCACGAAGACATCTGCGGCTGCAGATTTTGGAAAAGCTTACAGAGCACAGTTGTCAAAGCAAGTAATCAAGGCTGAAGAGTGACACCAACAAGCCCCTTCCTTGAATGAGAATTTGGGGGGACTTGTGGAAGGAACTTCCTAGAATCACATCTGGCAAAGTGGAAAAGCAAAAATCCGGAGCTGAACAAGGACTGTTCAGATGCTTGGTCACTGCTGAAGGCCATCTGCCAGGACGTACGCTATGAAGAGAGGGGCCCTGGGCAGCGAGCAAGCATGTAACCGCACATCTGCTTCAACGGGGGAAAATAAGTTTAAAAGAACTCACTCAACTGCATAAACTTGTGCCATAAGGAAACTTCCTAAGAACCCGGGTCCTGCTAGCCAGGAAACTGCCCTGGACTTGTTCTCCACACACTTGCGAAGAGCTGGTCCGGAAAGAACCCGTCTCATTTAAAGATTAATCATCGTGATAACTATAATAATAAACAAGCACAGGATCTGTAAACAGGTGATATAAAAAGAAGAAAAAGAACACGGGGGGGGCAGGGAGGGAAGGAGGAAGAGGAGGAAGAGAAAGAGCAGGAAAAACAAATAGTTGAAAAAAAATTCACCAAAAAACATTGTCATATTACACATGAAAACTGATACCCAATGTATTTCTAGAAACCAAATAATATCTAAGCATAATAATAATTCTTGGGGTGCCTGGGTGGCATCGTCAGTCAGGCATCGGACTCTTGGTTTTGGCTTGGGTCACGATCTTGGGGTCACGAGATCGAAGCCCACGTCAGACTCCAGGATCAGCGTGGAGCCTGCTTCGGATTCTCTCCCCTCTCCTCTGCCTCTCCCATTAATGCACACTCCCTCTCCCTCTCTCTGTCTCTCTCAAATAAGTAAATAAAATTTTAAAAAGTAATAATAATAATAATTCTTTAAAACAAGAGCCGAAGTATGGATCAGAGAAGACAGTGGAAGCAAACAAAAGATGAGCCATCGGAGTTAAGGAAATATTGGCAGGAAAACCCCATCAAGTAAATGAAAGCCATGATGGAAACACAACAGAACATGCAACTGCATAAAACTTGGGAAACTAGAAAGAAATTTCTTTAAAAGTGAGCAAAATAAAATAAAATGAACAATGAAGAATAAGGTAAATAGAAAGGAAAAAATACATAATTCAAGGAAATATTTCTATACACAGTAAATCCATTATTGGAGAAACAGCAGTATTTCATGAACAAAAAAGGAGGGTATTAAGTGACTTTCAAAGTATGCACAGTGCACAGGTACTGTCATCACCCCTCTCATGTTCCTTGGGTCTTTCAGTGTCTTCTCATGGATCTCACCAGTACCAATAATATGTCCATGCCTGAGGCGGTCCCTCTAACTACAGAAGACTTCTCTGCCCATGTATGACGTGGGCCAGAAGGGAGAGAGGATTAACAGTAATTATTAATCATTTTATTGTACTGATTAATATTTACATCTTAATTAAAGTAAAAGGTAATGACTATAAACTTGAGTAGCCAGCTCAAGCCAGCTATGCCAGGAAAAGGCTCTATTAACATGAGTAAGGTCCCAGGAGAGGCTCAATGTTGAAAAGCTCTATGGCGCAGCCTGTATTTAATTCCCCCGAGAGTTTACAAGAACCTTCCTGGGGAACTGTGTGGACAGGGCTGTAATATCTGGCCAAAAAAGGACTTCAGCACCATCAGGGACTCAGGCAAAGATGTAGCACGGGCCAAGTACTGGACATCCACAAGAGTGTGGAAGGGAGGCAGACATTTCCCTTTCTTAGTTTATCACGGCCAACTTCCAATTCTCAGAAGAAGGGTAGGTCATAACGGATCAGGCAGTGAAACGAGTGCACTCAGTGCAGATAGGTTGCAGGAATGGAACACAAAAGGAGATGACTCATTCTACCAGGTAGTGAGATTTACAATGCAGTAGCGTGTAGGTAGTATGGTACTGGGCCAAGGACAGACAAAAAACCCAATGAAACAGACCAAGAAACCAGAAACAAATCCCCCCACATACATATCTATACATGGATACTTATAAAATTAGCACTGCAGAGAGGTCTAGAGAGAGTGGTGTCTTCAATTAATGGTGCTGCTTCGATTAAATTTCAGATGGAAAACAATTAGAACTTGACAGCTAACTTAACAGCTAAGCATATATATTTTAAAACACAGTTTCAATGGATTATAGACATAAATTTCAAGAGTAAAACAAGTGTTTAGAATGAAATATGGAGGGGCGCCTGGGTGGCTCAGTGGGTTAAGGCCTCTGCCTTTGGCTCGGGTCATGGTCCCAGAGTCCTGGTATCGAGCCCCGCATTGGGCTCTCTGCTCAGTGGGGAGCCTGCTTCCCCCTCTCTCTCTCTCTGCCTGCTTGTGATCTCTAGCAAATAAATAAATTTTTTAAAAATCTAAAAAACATAAGAATGAAATATGGAGGTTTTGGACTAGGGAAAAATTAATTTTAAATGGAACACAAAAATAAAGGAAATTTGATGGATGACATCAATTGAATAAAGAATAAACATTCCTTTAAACAAATTCTATTCTATTAAAAGAATGCAAAAACCTACCATGAAGTGGGGAAGGCATTAAAACACAAATAACTTTTTAAAAGGGCTCATATTCAGAATACATAAATAAGTTTTACAAATCAAAAAAGAAAAATACAGAGACTCTAAAAAAAAAAATGATGTCTTGGGTGGTTGGGTTATGGACACTGGGGAAGGTATGTGCTGTGGTGAGTGCTGTGAAGTGTGTATACCTGGCGATTCACAGATCTGTACCCCTGGGGCTAATAATACATTATAAGTTAAAAAAAAAGTGATATGTTATCTGTTTGGGCTGCTATACAAAATATCAGACACTGGGTGAATTAGAAACAACAGAAATTTATTGCTTACAGTTCTGAAGGCTGAAAGTCCAAGATCAAGGTGTCAGCATGGTCTTGTTCTGGGGAGGGCTGACTTCCTGGTTCATAGCCTGCACATTCTTGCTGTGTCCTCTCTGTGTCCAGGGCTAGGGAGCTCTGTGTACTATCTCTCTTTCCTATTGAAGTATAATTGGCATAAAATATCTTATTAGTTTCAGGTGTACATCACAGTAATTCAATATTTTTATATATTGTGAAACGACCTCCACGATGTCCAGTTACCATCTGTCACCATATAAAGTTATGACAATTATTGACTACATTTTCTATGTTGTCCATTACACAGGATTTCTCTTATAAAAGCATTAATCCCATCATGGGAACTCCACCCTCATGATCTAACACCTGCTAATACCATCCCCTTTGGAGGTAAGGATTTCAATATATGAATTTGAGGGGAACACAAACATTCAGACCATAGCACCTGGTTAAGCACTCCCCAAAAGGAAAAACAAAAACCAACCATTCAATTGACATGAAAACTTCAAACAGATCCGGGAATTGAGATTTAAAGTACAATGAGTGACCACTAACAAGTCCACCACAATGGCCAAAATTAAAAGGTCTGGCAATACCAAGAGTTGAAGTATAAAATGTTGTGCAATGATTACTTTCATACTTTGTCCATGGGAATATAAATTTATGCAACTACTCTCAAAACCAGTTTGATGTTATTTAAGCTAAAGATGACCTTATAACCTTAGCCTTATAACCAGCAATTCTATTCCTAGTATATACCCTAAAATGAGGGCAAGCAAACTAGGGCTCTATAAAAATAAAGTTTTATTGGAACACAGTATACATATTCACTTATATATTATGTCTATAGGTGCTTTCTCACAGATTTTAGTAGTTAAGACAGAGATCATATGATCTAAAAAACTAAAATATTTACTATCTGACCCATTATAGAAAAAGCTTGCCAACCCCTTCCCTAAAGAAATGCATATGCATACACAGCAGAAGATTATATAGGAATATGACAGCAAAATGATATTCACAGTAGTCCCAAACTAGAAACAAGCTTAGCATCCATCAACAGTATCATGGATAAATTCTGGTATACGAATATATATATTAGAATACTATGGAACAATAATAATGAACAAACCTAGTGGGTTATTACCAACATTCATGAATGAATCTCATACTAAAGCCAAACACAAAATAATATATACTCTATAATTCCACTTACACAAAGTTCAAAAAAGGTAACACTAAATCATAGTGTTTAAAGATCCACATTCAGTTGGTTAAAAAAAAAAAAGGCAAATAAGCTATTACCATAAAAAGAAGAGTAGTGCTTACCTTTAATGGAAAGGAGTGAACAGGATTAGGAAGAAACAAGCAAGGAGCTTGAGGATGCTGACAATGTTTTGGGGAAGTTTGTTTTATAAGAATTACGTCAGCTGTTTCTACGTTTTATGCATTCTACTGTGTATGTGCTAATTTTCACTACAAAGTTTAAAACAAAGTGTGGAGGATTCATAAGCCCTATGCAGAGAGTGCTACTTGTAATCTATAAGCCTGGCTTTAGGGTGACTGGCTGGACTGTTTCAGGGGCATCTTCTGATATAGAATTTTTAGGGCTCTCCACAAACCCCCACCCCCCGCTCTGACTCCCCACACAGAAGCCTGTCTCAACTTCCTGCCTGGTGTTCTGGAATCCAAACCAGGTCATGGAGGGCTGTGGAGGGTCAGCATTCAGAGGCGTAGGTTTACTGGCTCCCTTGGTTTGGGTGGTGGAGTGTCCACTCCCTCAACTCTCCCCAGGGCCCCCCAGGTACACATGTGTGGTTTTACCCTCTCCATAGCATAAGCCTCAAAGCAAAGGAGTTGAAAATGGACAGTCACTGAGCAAAAGAGCTAAGGATCTAGTTGTTTCTTGAATAGTTTTCAGTAAATTCTTACTTTGGCTCCCTAATGCCTTTTTACTCCCACTTCTTGAAGCACCTTGTACTGAACATTTCTGACCTTTTAAGGATTCTACATCTCATTGGGTCTGAGCTTTCCACATTTTGAGTAGGGCTTGATGTTTTCAGGTCTGTCAAGTCTGTTATCACTCAACCATCTGCTTTCTGGCACTGACATGTTCTACTTTTTCCCATTTTCTCCATCCTGGTTATGGTTATATATTTTTTTCTTAAATCTCTATACTGTATTTTCACTGCAGTTTCAAAATAAATAAAATTAGATGCATATATTCAATCTGCCACCTTTCCACAGAATAAGTTCAGGTCTCTTAATCTCTAAAATGAACATCATAGTAACTATTTCATGGGGTTGGATTGACTATTAAGAGAAATGTATATATTTAAAGCAACCAGTATCTTTCCTTGCAGCTACTGAAACAGAAGGAGTTAAATGCACATGAAACCAAACCATACACACACACACACACACACACACACACACACACAAACACACATCCTCATCTCCCCCTTCTCCAGCCCCAGGAAGATCATGTAAATTGACTCAAGGGTAGAATCAGATGCAGATTATTCAGATACGGAGCTTATTCTGAGTGTGGGGCATTCTTAGACCATAATGAGAAAATATAATTGACTACAGGAACCCTGAGGATATTTAGATAAGAAGCATCAAACTTTCTCTTGAAAGACACTATTAAAACAAGACACACATTCATAATCAGTTGTATATCTGGGGAGATATTGGGATTTGAATAGGACAATATTAGTAAGCGTTAATAGAATGTAGTATATTGCCTGACTTGTGAAATCTAGCAGTAAAAGAAGATCACAGGTCCCTGTTAATTAGGGCCACCTACAGTGTTGGAAACCTTTTTGGATGATCAAAGAAGAGGCATACTTAACCCAGAAGATGTTGACAAGCTCTTCAGCTTGTTAGCATAATATAACTTTTGACTAAGTGCTTGATGTACAAGCTCTTTTATGCTCTGCCATAGTTTTGGTTTAATGGTTCTTGAAGAGATATTCCTTACATAAACAATGAAACTTAAATGGGAATTTGATCGTGCTGGTGCCTATTCAAGTAGATCGTTCAATATTGAATGTCTTTTTGTAACATTTCTTCTTACTACAAGAATTATAAAATACTTAGAGATATTAAGGATAGTTCCCTTTTTGAATCTGCAAATGAATCCATAAAGTCCAATAAGACAAGGGATGAGCTCTGATTACGTAGGAGATCATCTATTTCCCCCTGCCTATTTTACAACCGAAATACTGGCCCCTAATGTTAAACTTCAGGGAATTGAGAAAGATCCATTTTTAGTAAGGGGTCTCAGATCAATGACTTCCTGAGTTGGAGAGGAATTTTTTTAAAGCCTCTGGTCTATATGAATAGTCTGTGTGGCATGGTAGGAAGATCATTTCCTCTGAATCTGGTAAATACGCATTTGACTCCCCACTTGTTATCAGAGTGCTCCAGGCTATGTTACTTGGTCCCTCAGTGTAAATACAAAAGACATAATACCAACTTCTAAAGTTGTGTGGAAACAGGAAAAAGAAAAGGTTGATGAAACACCTTATACAATTGGGCCCTTAATAATTTGTAGTTCTCACTAATAAACAATCACTTGGTCTGCATTTTTTTTCCCTTAAGCCAAAAATAGAATTTCTTATCATGAAAGGTGTTAACAGAATGGTAGAAAAAGAAATATTTTCCAGCATTCAAAATAAATTGATGTGTAGTATAATTAAAATGAATTTACTTCTTTCGACCTACTAACTACTAAAAGGTATCTGTGGATTAAATGCATCTTGCTAGCAAACACCTAGGGAGGACACGCGTGCTGAACTCACTACGAAGAACCAGGAATGTGTGCGTAGGAACCCGTGGACAATCCTAACTCAGCAGGTCAAGGCGCTTTCTGGTCATTCTCCTTGGGGCAATGCATCCTTCCTCTGTGAGTCTATGGGACTGGTGACTGTCACTTTCCATATCCATAAGGAAATTTATAGCGAGGGAAGGGAGCAAAAGTAGATTTTCACTTTACATTTGCACTATGTTGTTAAGAATTTCCAACTGCTTGTTGCTTTGTAATACTTCCGTTAGAGAAGGGAGAACAGGCGAAATATAAAAGCAGTGGACGACAGAACTGCCCATCATCTTGGATATAAAAGAGGTGGCAAGTCATTCAAGGGGAGAAGCACCGGTCAGGTTGTGTCCATGAGACTTCTTTGCTGGCCCAGCCAACTGGTCCCAGCCCAGCCCCTGAGCAGCACAGCACCCCGCCCCCCTTCTATGGTTCAGGGACCAGAGGTTAAGGTGTGTGGGGGAGCTTGCCAGGAAATGAGGCTGGAAAAGCAGGCTGGGGCCAGGCTAGGGAGATTAGCCTTCATCCTCTAGGCACCAGGGAGCCAACAGAGGTCTTTAAACAGGGAAGCCATGTGGTCAGATTAGCTTTTCAGGATGATAACTCTTTATTGTGGAAAATGGACTGTGGGGGGAGAGACGTGTTAAGGGAACCAATTAGGAGGCTTTGTCTTATTGGACTTTCTTATATAATAACTATATATTATTCTATAAAATATCTCCAAGGACCCCACGGTGCTATAATTTTTGGTGTTTATTTAATATTCAACACAATTAAACTCCTAAAGCATTTTCCTTCAGTCCTCATTAGTATAGGTTTAAATGCTATCCTAATAGAAAACAAAAATGCAATCCAACATAAACTTTAAGATTTTCACAGGAATTGAAACCCTTTCAAAAGAATTAAATGACTAAAATATGCATGTATGTATATGAAAAGTCTTAATTTTGAATTTACAACAGTGTTTCATTTGCAAATATTGGTTTACTTTGTGTTGCATGGCACTGATTTATTTTCCATCATAAGCTAATATCCTAGGTTTAGACATTAGCTAGATATTAACTTGTATAGCATGAAACTGTGCGACACTAGACACCTTCATTTATAGCACTCTAAAATAACTTTAAATATACATATGTGAATATATAGACATATCTTCGAGGTTTCCACTGAGCCTAAACAGTATAATATAAAATTACTCATAGAATTTGCTCAAGTTGCAATTCACTCTTTTTAGAAGTTGTAAAGTATTCATAAAAGCTAAAAAAATGTGCAAAAATTTGCATTGATGGATGTTTTCTTATCCTCCATCAGGAAATGATGTACTTGAAACTCATTATAGATCTTCATAGAAACTCGACTGAACGTGCCTTGGGCTTTGTGCTCCTCAGTACATACCGAGTTGACTGCATAATTCATATCTCTTGTGTCACATTTAATGTATAACATGTATTTCCTGTTAATTACAAAAATAAAAAACACATCATATATTCCAAGAACGGAATTACCAAAATGCTGCAAAAAGTTGTGTTTGAAGTCTATTATCAAATTTCTCTTTTAAACATATAAAGTGGAAGAGTTATTTTCTCTTGCTTTTTTAAAGTCAGTTTAACAATGCTTCCTTTTTCCCTTCCACCTGACTCTACAGAATGATATAGAGGCTCCATAACATAGGAAACAGGAAATAATAGAGACAGAGGAGTTACCAACTCTATCATCTCGAAACATTTAGACAAATAAATAAAATGAACTCAGGACTTTCCAGGACAGAACCGAGATTGTTCTCTGGATATGAAGACCAAAGCAATTCACTGATTAGTGATTAATTATTTTTTTCTCTTCTAAAGACATTTTTTTTTTATATGTTTGTAGTTCATGGAAAAACAAAATTCCATGAAGGGCCTGATCCTATTAGCCTCAGCAGTCAAAAATCTCTTAGATAACATCTCTCTTTAAAAAAGGAAATATATCATGTAATTAAAATTCTAACTACTTAATAATTATAATTTGGCCTGAGAGGACTTTGTTAAGTATCATGTAAGGTTCATAAATCTTGAAGTGCATGTGAGGTTATAACCCCTATTGCAGTGTAAGCTTTCACACCTACATAATATACAAGCTCTAGCTGTATGAGGCAGCCACCACTCTTGGTTACTAATTAAACTGGCATGTGATTAAAAATTAATTAACTATACAATTAATATTGCATACTTGTCACAGGTAGTTATTGTGCATCTTTTCCCTTTATTCACAGGAGAGAAACTTTTTGGCATTAAACTTTGGTTAATTGATTCACTGCTGAAGAAATGGGCTGGATTGTGAGATTGGCTGTCATCAAACATGACCTTTTCCATGTAGAATCTAAAGGCAGACTTTGAGTTCCCTAAAGTAACTTTGTCTTTCATCAAAATCTTACATAAGAAAATGGTATGACTTGCTTATTAATATCTATGATTTTGTAAATGTATTTACTCATTGATTCATTAATTTATCTACCAGTGCTATCAGAAACTAACATGTTTATAAAGATGATATAAAAATTTGTATTTGCAGAAATGTCAAATAGCTTTGCTATGACCTGTCACTTCTCATCTCTTGGCATTAGGTCCCTACTATAGTCATATAAGTTCAGAAGATATTAATAATAATAATAGCTATTATGATTACAATAAGATCCCATAAGTAAAGAAAAGCGATGGTGACCTGCGTGCCAAATATTTGTAGACCTTGAATAAAGCATTACAGACAGTACTACACAAGTTTATACAAAGTTACAGTGGAGGTACCGAAAAGAGAATAATCCATTCACTGTTCTCATGGGGTCACAGAAAAAGTTTCTCATGGTAAGTTGAGATGACCCAGAAAAATTCAAGTAGAGATGACCAGTGGCCAACAGGAACTGAGGACAGAATGCTGGCCTTCAAATAAAAATTCACTATGAGTCGCTAGCTGATTTTTTAAAAATATGGAAATGATTCTTTAGGTGGACTAGGCTGGAAAGACATCCCAGGCAAGTTTGAATAAAGGAACATCCTTCTCAACTTATTTTATAGTTCATTGTGATAGAAGCATTGGATATATTTCCTAGGTGGTGAGAGGCAAATAATAAAACATTAGAAACTTGATTGCCTGGAAGGAAACATTAAACTAGGACTTTATTCTTCATTAATTTTTATTTCTCAGAGAGGAAATATGTTACCAAACTTTCATATTTACATATTCATATTATATATTTGCATATTTTATACTCATTAAATCCTAGTTGTTAAATAGGAATGAAATTCTATTATTTAGTGAACTATCTGAAGTAAATATTTTCTTTATTCAATTATGACTGACTGCTTCTTTGTGATCCTTGTAAAAATTAATCCACATTTGAAGTAATAACTCCAAGGTATCACTTTTGTTAGATAATGAAAAATCTTGACTGATGTTTTAATCAACATTTTCAAATATACTTATGTAGTTAGGGTTTCCTAATTAATGGAATTCTTGAATTGATGCAGGACAGGTACACAAGCGTTTAGGTTTTGTGTAAATGTGTCAAGGTATAAAGAAAAAGTTTAGGCTTTTTTCCTGGACAAAATTTGTTTCTAAGCCTGGGTAAACTGCTTAAAGTTCCATAATGTCTGCCTCTTCTCCACCGAAAAAAATAGGACCCAGTATGGATGAGATGAACTAAAGCACCTGCAGCTTGAAAATGCTAAGAAATCATGACTGTCCTATTATTGGAACATATTACTATGGAATGGCATGTACGTGCTACAAAGAAGCCAAGAATGTGCTGTAATCATGCAATTCCAACCCTAAATTTCCATGTAGTGTACACTAAGACATATAGCATGTAATTTTTGCTTTTAAGGAATTTCAGTTGAGTGAGGTAATAAATAAAAGACGTTAAAGCCAATTTGCATTAGGAAAGCAACTAGTGTGCACGGTATTATCCAACTGCCGTCTACTCTATCAGCAGTTTACAGATGATGGTTTTGTAATGTAGGGAAAATAGTAACATAATCTAAGTTTTCAAAATTTCTTTTTATAGAGTGGCAACTCTTTCAAAACAATTTCAAAATTGTGAAATTAATGACTTGATTGGATTAGTGAATTTTAAAGAATTCACAAGGTGTGTTTAAAAACAATTAATTACCTCTTTAACTCGCACGGTTTTATATTTGTAAGTTATTTTTAAGGTCCCAGTTGAGACTATCAATTTCTTTAGTCAGGAGGCTCACTCTCATTAGTCAAATGAGAGACGGATTGCAGTTAGGAATATTCCAGTTTGTCCTCAGAATAGGATCCCCTCTCTCCCCTTTCTCCCCTTTCCTCCTCCTTCCTACTAAGATTTATTTTCCTATTTGTTTCCTCTTTTCCATCGATCGATCACAAAAGGTCTGTTATTTCACATTCATTAAGACCATGCTGGGTGCAGAAGACATTGAGGAACTTAGCTCATAGTTTCTGAATGAATTGGGGCTTAATTTTACTTTTGTTCTGCTGCACCGGGATCAAGAAATTTAGTTCACTCATCACTTTTCTCCTACCTTATCTGTTAATATTTTGGTTCACTTTCACAAATGCTTTGAGTATTCTCTGTTACAAGAATTGGACAAATAATAGTAAGAAACAATAGCTATAATGCAGTGGGATAAGGAAATTATCTCCAAGCATAGGATGATGGGGCGTAGAAGATGGGCTTAATCCATCTGAGGATGGACTGAGAGGAAGACTTCTCAGAGGACAGGATACTTAGTCAGTAACTTACAGATGAGTAAAATTACCCAGAAGTGAATGTGGGGGTGGCTGTATGTGCACATACATGTGTAAGAGAGACCGACAGCCAGACAGACAGGCAAAGACAGAGAAGCTGGCATTGGAAGCGGAGTGGGCATTTCATAAAGAAATGCATGAGCAAAGACGCACATTACTTTTGCTGTTTGCTGCAACTAGAACTGGGGAAGTGAGCAGCTACAAGTCAGATTATGGAAAGCTTTGCATGAAATGTTGAGGTGTATAAATCGTATGTCATAGGTATTTATATGGAGAAAGAAATATGCCCAACCTCACTTCTAGAAGTTCAATGGCAATTATACGCAAAGGCTCAGGAAAAATTTTTTCTCTATTCCATTTATTCCTTAGGTGATTTTGTCTAATCTCCTAGCCTTAAGTACCATCTGTTTGCTCCTGACTTCCAAATACATATCTACAGCCTCAACCACTGCCCTGGACTCCAAATTCACACCCAGTTCCCAATCAAATGCCTATGGGAGACGTTAAACTTAAGTGTAGTACAGAAACCTACCACCCCCTCCCAATCTGTTCTTCCCACCTGCCTCCTTATCTCATTAAATGAGTGATTTCTAGTTACTCAGCCTGAAACCTTCACTCTAATGGCATTATCTGATCTGCAAGGATACTGTTCTAGCTCCTTCTTGAATGGGTAATCAGAAACCAACCACTTGAGTGGTGCCTGGATGGTTCATTTGGTTCCCCATAGGTCCTGGCATTGAGCTCTGAGTCTGGCTCTGTGCTCAGCAGGGTATCTGCTTGAGATTCTCTCCTTCTGTCCCTCCCTCCACCTCTCTCTCTCTCTCTCTCTCTCTCTCTCTCTTAAATAAATAAATAACAAAAAAACACTTCCCATCGCCCATGGCTGCCAACCTACTAAACTGCCCTTTCCTACCCAGATTACTCCAGCATTCTCCCAACTGAGCTCCTTGATTCCAGACTTGTCCTTCCAGAGTCTTCACAAAGCAGAGTGAAGCTTTAAAAACAGAAGTCAGATCCCACGACTCCCTCCAATGGCTCCCCACCCCACTCAGAGGGAAGACCAAAGTATTTACCATGACCTACAAGCGTTTTTGGATTTGCTCTTGCTACCTCTCTGACCTTATCTCCTCCTCTCTCCCCACTGCTTACTTCACTTACTTCACCGCATGGCCTCTGTGCTGCTCCTCACACACACCAAGTACACTCACTATTCCTCCCACAGTGCTCTCTTCCTCACTTCTAAGTCTCTTTTTCAAATGCCATTTCATCATTGAGTTCTTTCTTGGCCACTCTATATAAAAAAGCCAACAGCTCCCTACATGTGCGTGCGCACGCACACACACACACACACACCTAAAAATGTCCCCATAACCTATTTCTAATTTACTCCATAGCACTTACCAGCATCTGTCCATATATATATCTATATCTGTATCTGTAGTTTACTATAGATAAACTTACTTAGATTAATTTACTTATCCACTCCCCTTTTCTCTCCACTAGAATAAAATTACCATGTGAGCTGAGATTTGGGGCTGTTTTTGTTGCTGCTGAATCCCTAGCTCCTCCAACAATGTAACACTCCATAAATTTTTATTAAATAAATGATTTTGAGACTCCATTCCAAGTATAAGATCTCCTGGTATGATACTCTAGTTTCCTTCTGCTTCTCTCCTCCCAATGACCCAAACCCCTCATCCCCAAAACCAAGTCTCATTCATCATTTATTCTTCTTCTTTGTATGCCAAGTGCCCAGCACACTCTCTGGTATATCTGGACACTCAAATGAGATGAAGGGGGGGGGGGGGTACTGATCCCTTCACATTCCTGAAATACAGTAATCACTGCCTTGGCCAGGAATAACTTTATCTTCTAAGCCCACTCAGATTCACAACTCTCTCTAGTTTACCATTCTAAGGATGAGGATACACTGACCCAAATCACCTCATGCAAGAAGATGAATCAGAGGCCACCTGCCCCATGCAGCAGCCCAAAGTCCACCTTATCCTCCCGGTCACATAGGGTACCAGTCTCCAAAGGGGACCAGAGATAGAATTATTTTGAGGTTAATGAAATTTACACAACAGGGCTCCTCAATGTCATGGACACCGTCTAAAGTTCCATGCCTAATTTTCTATTTATAATATTTGAATTTTTTCTCTTAAAGAAAGCCACACTAAATCTTCAAACATCAAACACTACAAAACCTAGCTGAGGTGGGAATTTTCCTAAGATAAAATGGAAGAAGAAAAAGAAAGAAAGAAAGAAAGAGAGAGAAAGAAAGAAAGAGAATGTTGGAAGAAAATGGACAAAATGGAAGAAGAAGAAAACCTGTCACTTCAATTCCCCCTTGTTTGAAAAGCCCAACCTTGACATTTTTTTAAACCTGACCGGATTTTATCTCTTTTCTTATCCCTCTACATAATAATTTTCATTCTTTTTTTTTTCAAAACTGTTTAGCAAACTTATTTTTTTAAAGTTTTGCTTCATAAAATTAGAAAATAATTTTTCTTTCACTTCGGGTCCCTGTGATGCAATTTCCTCATTCATTGAATCATGCCAAGTTACATTCTATTGTTTTCATTTCCTCTTCTTACATTTCTTTCTCTAGTGTGTAGGCTTGACAGTCAACTTCTCTCTGTGGAACCTGTGATTTATTGAAGAGGCTACCATTTGTCAGCTTTATCGTCCTTTCTCTGGACTGCTATTCGCTGTTATGTTTCCTTTCAAGACCTGACACAGCACTTGGCATTAGAGGCACAAGATGAATAAATGAAATGTAAATCTAAGGAAAATTACCTTTGAATGGCATATGGTGCCTGCTCCCATCAGGAGTTCAAAGCTGCCTGTTCATTCATAAATTCAGAATCCCTAAATTGTACTATTCATAGTTTCACCCACGACAGAGAGTTGTTATAAATTTAACATTTATAGAGTGAAGGTTAGAACCTGGAGTACCCCATGGACTTCATCTAGGGTCAAGCAACTCAGAGAATTCTCAATTTCTTAAAAAGATTTTTTAAAAGAAGAACTACAGATCTTCAGAGTAAAAGGCACTTAAATTTACAAGGTTAGACATTCAATCAACCAAAGGCTCCACAGAAATGGATCAAATGCCCTGACATCTAAAATGTGGGATTTCTGGTTGTCCCAGAATTTTATATCCCTATAAACTGTCTTCTAGAACATGATCTGTATTTTAACCAACTGATTTTTGTGGGATTTCAAGAGGGAAAAACGAGTTACTTCAACAACTTACAAATCAATACAAAGAACTTCACATAGAGCTAACCTCACATTAGAACAGAAAGAACTCATGTTTAATAGGCATACAAACACATTTCCTTGGGTTTAGAGTGCTGCACTCCCCATGCTCCCTATTTTCTTGTCAGTTTTCCAGAGAGTCTCCAATTTGCTCAGGAAGAGCTAAAATAATACACACAAAAGAATGAGAGAGTTACTTCTCTCTGAATCTTCTCTCCAACTGGAAATGGGGCTAATGTGAAGAGGGTGAGATCCTTCCTCTCCAGGATACTCTACATTTTTTTTTTCTCCTTTCATTTCTAACTCGAAAATCATATCACTTAGAGTTTCATTGGGCTGATTAGTGTGGAGCAGATGCTACCAATGATACATGGACACAAAATTGAACAATATAGAATTTATACTAAAAGGAGTATTCCCTTTTTAAACCTTTTCCTACTCTTCATGGGTAAAATCAAGGGGAATTTCTCATTTTGGTTCTAATACTCCTTGAAGTCCTCTCCAACTCGTACTAATACCCCTTTTTAAGAAAAAGAATAAACCTCAGGCTCAGAGCCCTGAGCATGTCATAGTCACCTAGATAAAGTTCAATGGCATGTGTCACTCTATTGATTGGTAATATCTTCTATTTAAGAAAAGCAATATTGGTTTTCCATTTATGGGAGTGATTCAAAGTTTCCTTTTAACTAAAATCTATGCAAACTTTAAAAGTTAGCTTAAGATAATATTCAACAATAGGTAATAGATATATGGCAAAAATCCTGAATATTGTATGGGAATGACTAAAATTTAGAAAAGAGAAGAATGAGCAAATGGCATTATTTTATAGAAGCCTTTTTAAAAATATTCTTTACCTCAAATCAGGAGCCTTTTTGGCTCCCCAATTTCTCCTGACAACTTGCACTATTTCTTCACATTAGCGACCAGTCTATTTTGAGAGAGAGCAAAAGCATCACCCACATAACTATCAAAAAGAAGGTGCTTTGGTTGTGGTTGTTAAGGAGGCAGAGCACAAGGGGCAGCCATAGTTCTAGGGAGCAGCAGCAGTGGAAGGGCCAAAGGGGTGAGAACCCCACATCTTACTCTCTAGGATCTGGTGCTGAGCCACCTAAGAGGGAAGAGATGATAGGCTGCTTGGGATTAGGTATCCCAAAGGAGACACCTAGAGGTCAGTATGCCTTAGTAACAGGAAGACTTGAAATAAAAACATGCACATTTTCTTAGTGGAGAGGGAAAAATAGCAGCATCAAGACCACTTCCGATTCACTGCCCTACTCTCAACTATTCATCTCTTAACTCTCACTCATCTTTGACACCCTAGATTCTAAATAATTCCCTCCCTGACAGCCTTCATTGCATACAAGACCAGGAGATCCCAGTTGTTAAACTTTCCTTCTAAATTTCAGGATGCCCTCCAGAAACATATAAATGAGTGGTAATTATCCCTTTGTGACATATGTGCTCGCTCATCTCCTTTCTCACCAGCATCCCATATGGAGCAACCACACTTCAGAAACCAACCCCCCCCCAACCCCGGCCCTGCAAAGTCATCACAGAATTCATCTGGTGGGGGAGGGAGATATTGCGTGGGGGGGGAAATGTTAATACAAATTCATCCAGGCTACTGCTCTGACAATAAAATGCAAATGTATGCTCTTTGAGAAAGTGAAGCTGGTGGGTCTTGCCCCACGTCTAAAGTTTAGAGACGAAGAACAGAATTCAGACAGCAGGAACAGAATTTTAACTGAGTTGGAAGATTCACTGAGACCTCCAGACATCAGTTAGCCTTTTTCTTACCAGGAATTGTTCTTAGAATAAAATCCAACCATCTGGGGGTTGTTTCAATGAGCCTTGCCCTCCAACACCTAAAAAAAAATATATCGGTTACTAATTGGAAGTGTTATTTGAGCAACTCTTTATAAATTCCTTCCAAAATTAATGAGGGCATATAGTACATAAAGATGCACAGAGGGAGACAAGCACCGGGAGACATTTGAACATCGTGCATAAGGCAGCTGGTAAACAAGTTCACAACATGCATAAAAAATGGCAATGGGGGTTACAGCTTGTGAGAACACCTCAGAGGGGCTTTACACTTCTGAGCAAAATTTTTAAAATTTGCCACAGACTTTCAGGTCTATTGTGATATTAAAGCAACTCACTGTGCCTGCATAAACAGTTTGTTCCATTTTTCTCTCTAATTATACATTGTGATTGCTGAATATTAATCTCACCCCTTTTTAAAAAGGAAAATGTGTATTTTTGTCTAGCATTTAGAGTTTCCATAAATTCTTCAAATCTGAAGCAGTCATACAATAATATGCTACTACCCCGACTATCCCTGGGTTGTACACAGTCCATACGAATAGGAGAAGGAATGACAACAAGGGACCTTGAACTCATTAAGTGTTTTATGAGTGGTTCCCATTTCCAGAAAAAGTATAAATTTGTTTTCCAGATCCACTCACTCTCTACATGTCTGTGATGAAAGTCACAGGCGTTCTTTTATCTTACCGAGAGCTTTGTTTTATGGAAGATACAGAAAACAGAAGACAATTTGTAACAATTTAATGCTTCCAAGACTAAATTACCTTACAAAGTAAATCCCTGCCCTAATCTAAAACCATCTAAAATGGATGCAGCTATGAAGACCGCTATGACACCACTATGCATTAATTCATTCCCAACCACATGGTATCTAAAAATGTCATGAAGCAGTTATTTTCTGTGCTTTTATTAACTACTAATAATATACTTTTTCAATGAGACTATAAGAACACTTAATTCTGGTGAGTTCAGCTATTGTGTAGGTCATTAGGCTTACCCCCCTCCTTTCTACCATTGCTACATAAAGAAGTATCCAAGTCCCCAGCACCAAACGGAGATACAAGAAAGGATTCAGGGTGTGTGCAAGGGAGGTTGCTAACAGAGCACACAATCAAGAGGAAGGTTTACAGAGTGTAAAGGAGTCACATAGTTAAGAGTAACACAAAGAACGGTTTAAAGCTTTGGGTCCAGGGGTGCCTGGGTAGTTCAGGGGGTTAAAGCCTCTGCCCTCGGCTCAGGTCATGATCTCAGGGTCCTGGGTTGGAGCCCTGCATTGGTCTCTCTGCTCGGCAGGGAGCCTGCTTCCTCCCTCTCTCTCTGCCCGCCTCTCTGCCTATGTGTGATCTCTTTCTGTCAAATAAATTAAAAAATCCTTAAAAAAAAAAAAAAAAAAAAAGCTTTGGGTCCAAACTGTAAATCAGAGAAGAGGAACACTCATCTCCAACTTAGAATATGCAGACCACTTTTCAAATGTGGTTAAGTTCTTCGCAATCTTTAAAGATTTGCAGACATAGTACTTTCATTACTAATAAACAGTTTGCATAACTAAAACCGTTTTTTTTAAGGCCTTTGAATTTCAAAGCACACAGAATTATCCTCTGCACAAACCTGAATCAGACATTCAGGCAGAATAAGGCTGCATGTCGGTGCGTGGACCATGTGCTTTGTGATTTAATTAATCCATCATATTTCCCTCTACTACTTACTCCCAAACTGTATTGATGTGCTCTTTCCCAAAGCAAGTTACCCAGGTCCAGATCAGGCCTATCTCTGCCAGTAACAGTTTCTCTAGGAGGCAGTTCTATTTAAAATGTTTCGCAGCCATCTAGTTATTCGTTCATTGTTAGGGATGGTGGGAGAGACTATAATAGACAGGCAGCCTCAGCTGGCTTCTGGAAGTAAGGCTAGATCTAGTATTATTAAAAGGATAGATGGTATATTCTATGCCCTATGGAAAATAGTTTGATAATACATCTTGACCCAGAACTTATTAAAAAATCCATTACCTTTTTAATTCAAGTTCATAATGCCCTTTAGAATTTCAATTTAGGCATTTCTTACCAAAATAATAGGTAGCTTTATTACTGAACATGGGAAATAGAGTCTCTCATACTGACAACTCTCTAACACGAGGGTTATTCATTTACTATTGACAAATTCATGTTCTTACTCTTCACAAAAAAAGGGGGGGTGGGGCACAACTTTTCCTTAGGAGTAGACTTTAGATCAACTTTGCTGTTTCCTTGTGTTAATCTTAGAGTGGTGCACGAGTTCTATTTATTGGGCTGTTAATCTTTGCCTAACAGGACCTGGCTTGATCCCAAAGACCGCTCATAAATCCACACCCTGAGGACAGCTTACTTTCAAAACAACTGCACACAAATATTGAGAAAGGATAGTGCACGTACTCTGGGTGGGTGTAATTTCATTTGCAATATCAAAGATGCTGTGTGGCCGTGGGAAATCCAGTGGCCGCCCCCCACCATGCATCAGAGGCGGTGACCGGGAACCAGACACCTGCTCCCCTCTTTCTGACACATTTACAAGACAAACACATGCTCCATTAAAAATAACACCACTCTGCTCTGACATGTTTTCTTCCCATGAGCCTGGCTTTCAAATGTGCTTGTATTGGTGGTGTCGGGCATGTTAAGGTATCATGTTACAGCTCTACAGTAAGCTCCCTGGAAGGCCTTCTGTTAGGCTGACAATTGTATGCAACCTCTCAGCACTTCCTCTGGCCTCCAGAGTGCAGGCCTTTTTCCCCATTCTATTCCAGCCGTCTTTTAGGGACCTTCTTCGGTATGCTAATGCAACTGACCTTTCTCATGGCTGCGGCTAGAAGCAATTGAAGGTAATGCCAAACCTTCCCTCTGTCCTGTACTATCTACCATCCCTACCATCTGGGGGCCAGCTAGTGAAGACCTTTCAGTGTGGTTCTCCAGCCTTCTTTCAAAATAATGTGCTAGCAGAAAATTGTTTGTTTGACTACCTGGTGTTTTAACGGTTGTTCTAACTGGTCCAAGGAACTAGTGTCTCTGGTCAAGAGATGTGAAATGATTACCAGGCTCTGCTTCTTATTTCACAGTAATTCAGGCCACAAATCGTACAAATGTATCTAGTTAACCAACACATGATGAGGATTTTTGGCACAGCCTGAAACTCTTCAAGGGGCTTCGATCCTTCACAAATTCATTGCTATTGAAAAGAAAGCATTAAAACAGCAGGTACAGCTCTAAGGGGATTCTAGAAAACATGTAGATTATTTAAATGACTGTAGCCATCTGCTGTGGAGGGAAACTGGGAGAATTACATTTTATAAATACAATGTTTAAACTCTCTTTTCATTTCTGGGCTTTTTATGAATGGTCTGTTGCCTTTCTTCGTTGTTTCGCACCAGCCTTTCCCAGGAGGGTAACCGTAAAGAATATATCCCTGCAATGTCCATTTAGCACGAGTGCCCCAGGGGCAGGATCAATTTCCTTTTGGGAGGGAGGGAGTCCTTCAGACAGTTAGCACTTAGGGATACATTAGCTCATCTCAAAGTTTCATCATTAGAATGGTTGGAAAAAAAGAGAAAGTACCTTTTTACCTTCCTTTTTTTTTTTTTCTTCATTAGTGTTCTCATAATGTTCTACTATTACTACTATTATTTCTTAAAGGATGTGGTTTTCAACAAGTTGTTAGCATTTTCCATTCTTTTTCCTTACAAGGGTCCTTTTACTGTTGTTGAAGTGTGATCACTTATTTCCCTTTTAAGAAAAGGGACTTTAAAAAAATTAATGGAGTTATGCTTTTCCACATGAAGTCAGAGAATAAGATAGTTGAAAATGTCCCAATAACTTTAGAGAGAAAGCCAAAAACAGGTAAGGTGTGCTGAGACTAAACCTAGCCAAATTTACAGGAGGCTTAAGAAAAGACTTAAAGAATGGAAAACAGCATGAGGAGGAGGAAAGCAGCAAAAGCAGGGTGACCAGAGGTGGACAGATATGATGGCATGTTAGACTGGGAGAGGCTCTAGAATGAGAAGACATTTTTTTTTTATTAACTATATATGAAAGACCTGCAAAACAATTTAAGGGATAAAGAACATTTAGCCTCAAATTTCTGTGGTCCTGGAATTTAATATGTATGCTATCAGATTTAGAAAACTAATAAAAAGGCAATTGACTAGCATTAAGTACAATGCTGTAAATTGCTTTAAAATTGAATTCTTATTCCAGCTAAAATAGTCTAGCATCAACATGAACAATTTAACTGGTAATTTGGTAAATGCTGTGAAAGTCAAAAGTACTTGTGTATATGGACAAGGAATACTTGGAAAGGAAAATAGGATTCGAAGATATTTCCTTAGCGTATCTTCACAAAACATTCAGCAATACCAGATCTCACAAACCCAATCAAAACAGTTCAGTCTGAGCAATGATTTCTTTTGAGTCACGGCACTGAAGGCAGTATTCTAGGGCCTCCCATAGCTGTGTCTCGGAAACTCTGGCCGCAGCCTCTGCGTACATGAGGGTTGAGGACAATGGTCGAGAAGAGTCACATGCCAGGGGGCTGAGAAGACAGCAACGACAAGGGCTAACTCTTGTATAATGTGAGTGAGAGCCACGAGCTCTTTTCAGTACTTCATATATTTATTAGCTCGTTCAGCCCACCTACCAGTTCATGAGATACATATTTTTATTATTCTCATTTTCCCAAGAAGGAGATGAACCTCCTGTAGTTGAGGCGGCTTACCCAGGTTCGCACAACTAGTAAGAGCCAGAGCTGGGATGCAAAGCCAGGCATGCTGGTCCTGGGTGTGTGGTCTTTCCCGCTACACTATATGGCCCTTGACATTGGTCAAAACCCTGTTCTACAGCAATACATCTCTGGAAGCTAAAGAGTAAGGAAGATCATTTTTCTTGGTCTTACTGACTTGTCTTCAATGTTATTTTTTATTGAAATTAATAATTAAATGGTTTACTCCACTGACAAATACTCACTAGTAGGCATTAATGAGAAGTCTTATTACTAACACTTTTTCTCCAAAATAAATGCTAAATATTGTGTAAGATATATGTGAGGTAAGTTAATCCATAGAACAAATGTGTATAACGAGCTAAAGAAATTAAGTGACATTTTATCCATTTGTTTGGGTCAATTACAGTTCTGTATAATTTACCAAAATTATGGGAGAAATGGAAAATAGAACAGAAAAGTAATATTGCCTTTATACTGATAAAACATTATGTATTCCTCTTTCTTCTAATCAAATCTGAAGTTACATATTGAGTACGCACCCTGCTTTATAATACGCACCCTGCTTTATAATCTATGTATTTATTGTTCCTCAAAACCATTCTAATGTACAGCTTGTAAGAAACTTTTATCACAAAGGTTTAAGGTTGAGACTCAAATTTCCATGAGGGCAAATGGCCAGCTGGAATAAATAATGTTGCCTTCATGTTATTGTCATAGCAATAATAATAAAAACTAATATTAATAACATCAACAAATGTAAGTTTTTATTACTATTTGTCAAGCATTATGTAGGTAGCATTTCATTTAATCCTCATAACCATATTACCTAACAGATACTAATATCCTCCCCATTTCTTTAGATGAAGATTTCATTCAAAATCACACACATAATAAATGGCAGATGCTATGACTAGACTTCTGTACAATTAAATCAATTTTATATTAGACTGGCTTTGACACATAATAAATGGCAGAGGCAGATTTCGAGCTGGGAAATTTTCCTGGAGAGTACAGGCACTAAGCACTAAGCTCTTTTACATAGTGAATGGTGTGGGCTTTGACACTGACTGACCTGTACTGGGATTTGGTTGTGCCGCTTATTAGCCAGAACCTCAGATAAATGTGAGTCTCCACTTCCTAATCTATAAACTGAGGACAGCAATACCGACATCACAGGGGTGTTAAGAGGATTGAATTAAATGATATAAGTAAAGCTTATGGACACCTAGGACATATTCAGGAAATAAAAATATCTACCATTTATTGAATGCTTATTATAGTCAGACTTTATGCGAAGTATTTTGCAAACATTATTCACTGAATTTTCCAATAACTCTAAAAGGTAGCTTTTATTCTTTCTACCTTATAGGAAATGGATTGATAGAAGCTATTCAATCAGCCAAAGTGACATGGCAAGAGAGGGGCAGTGGAAATGTAAATCCCGATCCCCACTGGTTAAATGGCACTGGCTCACTCCGCCAGATAATATGAAGTTCATGCTCTTTAACAAGATTGCTGAAACCAGTGCTGGGAACCACCACTGCTGATGTAAATCACAGGTCAGAACTGATATTTACCCGAGTTGACTCCTCAACTGTTTGTATAAATCGTCCAATATCAGTATCAATGTCTCCACCGTACCTCCACTGGAGATCGTTCTGCTTAGGTCCCTCATGCTTCTGCATATGCACTGCTTCCCTTCTTCTGTGTTATCTTTTCAGGAGTGTTTGCATAACAAATAACTTTTGAAATTAGACACAGTGTTTCCCTTCAGAGCAAAAGGAAGATTTGCTTACAGACAGGAAGAGAGATTTCCTGTCTCCCTAACAAAGCTAAAGAGTGGCGTGCTTACTGCCCATTAAAAAAGATGTGGGTTCCCCAAGTTTAAGGTCCCTCTCTTGTAACATAACTCACTGTATGTGCAGGTGTTTCCTAGCCCTCTTCACACTGCCCCGTGAGAACAGGAGTTCTGGGAATGAGCAAAAGGAAAAGAGTGTCTATCTGCTACTTCTATTGATAGGAATAGTAAACTCTCCAGTGGCTCTAACCCAGGAGTCATGAAATGGTAGCAGGTTAACTTGTTGGCTTGCAAGTACGGTAACATCTCCAACCCTTTGCAATTCTTGACAACCTTCTCCTCCTCTCATCACACGCCCTGGAAATGTGAGCTCCGTGAAAACCAGGCCCTTGTTCTCTCTTGTTCACTGCTATATTGGCAGTTATCTGAAACAGTGCCTCTCCATAGTAAATGCTATGACTAGACTTCTGTAAAATTAAATCAATTTTATATTAGACTGGTTTTGACTTTTAATGCTACTCCTAAAATTAAAATCTAATGATTATATTTGAATATCTGTACCAAAAATTCACATAAGAATGTGGAATTTTGACCACATGACTCATTATTTAAGAACTTGAGCACAATGTGAACACACAATACCAATGACTTGTATGCCTGAAATTGGTTAAGATGATAAATTTTATGTTATGTAATTTTTACCACAGTTAAATGTTTAAATTTTTATTAAACAAAAAAACCTGAATACCCCCAGGAAGTAACCTTTTTTATTTTTTCCCTGAAGAAATATCTTTAGTATTGCATAGATCTTTGGCCACAGATCTAGCGAACACTGCCTGGTGCTATTACCACCCACACCCTCCCTGTGACCCCTGAGCCTTTTAAAATGAGGACTTCACGAAGCACCGGCTTCACTAGAAAACTCCCCAGATCCTCCTTAGGGTTGAGACATTCTTCCCTATTTTTCCACTGGTCACCTTGATCAGAACTTGCCAGCTCACATCCTGTCCTCTGTGAGAAATATGAAATATGGGACATATGGAAAATACGTAATATGAAACATGGAAACTCTCCATCAAGAGTTCACTACGCAGCAAAGATATGCTTCACTCTAAGCAGTATGCAAAATGAATCACTGCTCGCCAATACACCACAATCTTTGGAACGTGCTGCACAGCTTTGTTAACGAGATAGTAACTGGTAGGCATGAGCCTCCGTGGGAAGGGATGTGGGCAAAAAGAGATGTGGAAGGGAAGAAAGACACAGAGAATGAAGGAAAATGAAGAAGAGAGAGCTCAAAAGAAGAACCCAAGATAGCAGAATAGCTAGTCAAAGACTTTCACCTCCCTTTCTCAGAGGTATGAGATTACTCACTTTGCTGTAAATACTAAAATTGATAGGCACTTAAAAAAATAAAAAAGTCCAAAGTGGGCCATTTTCCCACTGAGCCCATATCTCCTTGACCTAGTTGCACAGCTCCTCCAGCTGCCTCCAGTGGTGTTTCCTGCATTATTCTGCTGGGGCTGCCATTACAAAGTACCACAGACTGGGTGCCTTAAACAAAAGAAATTAATTTTATCACATTTCCAGGGGCTGGAAGTCCAAGATCAAAGTGTCAGCAAATTTGGCTTCTTCTGAAGACTGTCTTCTCAGCTTGTAGATGCCTGGGCTGCCTTCTTGCTGTGTCCTAGGGTGCTCAGCCCATCTGTCTATATTTTCTGTGACAAATTTCTTATTATTATTAGCACACCAGTCATATCAAATTAAGGCCTATCCAAATGACCTCATTTTTTCCTCAGTTAACTCTTTAAAGACCCACCTCCAAACACAGTCACATTCTGAGGTACTGGGGGGTTTTAGGACTTGAACATATGAATCGGGAGAGACATGGTTCAGCTCATAACATCCTCCATCAGAGTTACTGAGGAGTCCAGACCTGGGTTATGGGCAGGCCTGTAGCACCTGTCAGGGCCTTCCCTGCAAATCTATGACAGGTGATTTTTTTTTCCCTCTCTTTTCTGTTTTCCCTATTTTTGAACCATAACACATAGACTTAGACTGTTCTCTAGAACTTCACTCCTTTAAGAATTTCCCCTCTAGATCTAGCTCAGGCAGACTGTCTTTCTTGTACTGAAAACAATAAATGCAAATAGCTCAGCCATCATCTGCAAATGTCACTAGTTCTCCAGTCATCCCTAAATATAAGCAGATATAAGCCCAAGTTACTGCACATTTTGTTTATGGCTCTCTTCTAAAATGATCTAGATATTGAATGGTTCATGAGACAATCTGGATATTAAATGGTTCATGTAAGAAATATTGCAAAATAAAACTTCTATCTAAATTAATAAATCATTCTGATAGGATCATTTAGATCTAGATTTATTAACAATTAAACTAACTTACTGAGACATTTCATGGAATTGAAGATAACACAGACCCAGCTTTAGAAATTACATTATTTGCTATTAGCATTAGAATTTAGGAAAGCAGATCCTTTAAAAAAAAAAAAAAAGTTTGCAGTTACAAATATCAATTAATGCAGACTTATGACCAAGCTGATGAATTTATCAGTTCATATGTATATTTTTACTAGACTGCCTTCATTTGGGAAGACACAGATAAATAAAGGAAAAAATTGATTTTTTTTCTCTTCACATAACAAAAAATGTAGACCAGTTATATGAAGGGACAACAGACTACACTCTATATTTTTTAAGATTTAGATTAATAATGTAAACTATCTAAAGGAATTATACTGATGTATTTAATAATACTGCATCTTGGGATACTAAGTACTTAATGGAGGGGAAGAGAAGGGAACAGAAGTGTGAAATATATACATAATGCCTTAGTTCCATTTGAGTAATCATGCAAATCAGAGAAAAATAAGTGCTATTAATTTTCTTATTGTAATAGACATCCTTAAAATTAGTTTTCTCCTTAAGTAGCTAAGGTATTTCTGCTGCATTTGTAAATAACTTGTAAATCCCTTTACTGGACTGGGAGATAGGTGAAGGGGAGAGTTGAAAAAGTTCCAAGAGACTTTAAGTTTCTGCCCTGAGGAAACCTACCTCCCCATGGTCTCTTGAATTGGCTTATTTCCCCTCTATCCCACCCTATCATGTATCATATTCCATGTTAGGTGCCCTCTCTCCCCAACCATTCCTGAAAGTATCACTAAAAAAGTGACAGGTTTTGGAGCCAAAGAGGCTTTTTCCCAGCTCTACCACTAGGTAGCTTTATGACCTTAGTTAGGCTACTTTCCCTCAAATTTTCACTTCCTTCACCTGTACAAATATGAATAATAAAATATTTCTCAAAAAGCATAGAGTCCTTCCCTTTTTCTTCTTTAAAATATTTACTTTAAATGTACCTTTCCACAGCCCCCAAGGGTTTTGTTCAATACTTCACCTTTCAATTATTCAGGAATTGACCATATGGGCTGTTTTAAATGTGTGATTTCTTCCACTTGCTTTGCTTGGTACTGACCCATTGGCCTTAGTTACTATCTTGTACAGCTCACAGTAAGGGTAAGTAATCAACAACTGAATTCAAGGTGGAGAAATGATTAACAATAGCCAACTACCATGTGTGTTTCATGTACATTTCATAGTTCTCCCTAGAACCAATTGCTCTTCTTCACAGAATGTATTTTTCTTGGTCCTTTTACATTATCTTAGAACCTACCTCTTCTTTTATTTATTTTATATAGATTTTATTTATTTATTGATGGAGAGACAGAGAGAGAGAGTACAAGCAGGGGGAGCTACAGAAGGAGAGGGAGAAGCAGATTCCCTGGCCCAGCCCAGGACCCTGGGATCCTGACCTGAGCCAAAGGCAGAGACTTAACTGTTTAAAAGTTATCAGTCTTCTTATATCATCCCTGATAATCATCCTGTGCAAAAGCCTGCCCATTTGCCTGGGGGACAAAGTCCGTTGAGCCTCCAACTCAGTTTTGGCTCAGGTTCTGTTCTCAGGGTCCCGATCTCAGGGTCATGAGATCAAGCCCCACTTCCGACTCTGTGCAGAGTCTGCTTGAAACTTTCTCTCCATTTGCCCCTCCCCATCTTCCACACTCTCTCTAAATAATAAGTAAATTCTTTCAAAAAAAGTCTGTCTGTTGATTCCTCGTTGTCAAATCTTCCTATATTATATCGTTTTCTTGAAATATCTTGCTTATAACACAATGTTTTATATTTTAATGAATTTCATCATTAAAGAGACATGTCAAAAGTAAGAATGACATTAACAAAAATGAAAAAAGTAAATTACAGAAAGAACTGATTTGAGCTACCCATAAAAGTTCCTCTTTTTTCTGTGGGGCATTTGATGATATCTTTATTTTCATTGTACATTTATATAGTTGCTGATTTAAGCCAACTAGACCCAAGAGGATCTGGTCTCCACAGATTCGAACTGGAGAATATCAATGAAGTTGTCAAACTCTATCCTTACTCCAGGTGCAGAAGCCAGATCCACACAAACCAACAAGCAGCCACACTGCAACCAACTAAAGAAATGACCTTGTTTCCCAGCATCACTTCAAGATGGCACATGGTGGGATATAAGATAAAGAACAAGTGTTAAAGGGATTGTGACCTGCACCCCCCCCCCAAAAAAAATGCCTTTGAAATGAAAGTTCTTAGCAAATGGTACAAGTAGCAGAGAAGCACCCCCACCATCTCAGAATGAGGTCTTCTCGACACCTCTGCTGTGGCTCCTTCCCAAGTGTTGGTTTCCAAAAAAAAAAATTAAAAAACCTTTACTTTTTCCTGCAGTTTAAAAAATCAAGTGTCTAGGGTGCCTGGGTGGCTCAATTGGTTAAGCAACTGCCTTCAGCTCAGGTCATAATCCTGGTGTCCCAGGATTGAGTCCCACATCGGGTTCCCTGCTTGGCGGGGAGACTCTTTCTCCCTCTGGCCCTCTCCTCTCTCATGCTACCTCTCTCAAATAAATAAATAAAATCTTTTTTAAAAATGTTAAAAAATCAAGTGTTTATACTTTATTACCCAAGTAATTCATGCCTACTTATATGTCAAAAGAGTCTTAAATATAGGCATTTTGTGCTCATCTCTAAAACTGATGCTATTGTCCTTATTTTATGTATCAGATGAAGAATGAAGTTCTTCCACACAGAAGCAAGCTTGTCTGAGTCTTGCTCAGAGCCAGCAAGTAAGGATGAAACACCTCCCCTGTGTGGCAGCCCTACACTCTCCTCATAGTGAGGCATTCAGTGTAAGGTCGGTTCATCTGCAACCTAATCCAAAGGGCTTAGTTGCCAAACCAAATGATTTCTTTAAAAGATAGTTCAGAAGGAAATGTTGAAAAAGAAAAACAAAGCTGGTGGCATCACATCACCTGCTTTCAAGCTTTATTACAAAGGTATGATCACCAAGACAGCATGGTACTGGCACAAAAACAGACAGAAAGACCAGTGGAGCAGAAAAGAAAAACCCAGATATGGACCCTCAACTCTATGGTTAAATAATCTTCGACAAAGCAGAAAAAAATACCTAATGGAAATGAAGAGTCTATTCAATGAATGGTGCTGGGAAAACTGGACAGCTATATATAGAAGAATGAAACTCGACCTTTCCCTTACCCAAAGTTTAAAGACTTTTTAAAAAGTTTATGCACAAAGATAAACTCTAAATGGATGAAAGACCTCAATGTGAGACAGGAATCCATCAAAAACTTTGAGGAGAACATGCGCAATAACTTCTTCGGCATAGGCCACAGCAACTTCTTTCAAGACAGGTCTCCAAAGGCAAGGGAAACAAAACCAAAAATGAACTTTTGAGACTTCATCAAGATAAAAAGCTTCTACACAGCAAAGGAAATAGTCAACAAAACAAAGAGGCAACCCACGGAATGGGAGAAGATATTTGCAAATGACACGACAAAGGGCTGATACCCAAGATCTGTGAAGAACTCATCAAACTCAACACCCAAAAACCAAATAATCAAGTCAAAAAATGGGCAGAAGACATGAACAGACACTTCTCAAAAGAAGACATACAAATGGCTAACAGACACATGAAAAAAATGTTCAACAACATTAGCCATCAGGGAAATTCAAATCAAAACTACACTGAGATACCACCTTATACCAGTTAGAATGGCAAAAATTAATAAGGCAAGAAACAAGTGTTAGAGAGGTTGCAGAGAAAGGGGAACCCTCTTACACTGTTGATGGGAATACAAGTTGGTGCAGCCACTTTGGAAAACAGCGTAGAGGTTCTTCAAAAAATTAAAAATAGAGCTACCCTATGACCCAGCAATTGCACTACTGGGTATTTACCCCAAAGATACAGATATAGTGAAAAGAAGGGCCATATGCACCCCAATGTTCATAGCAGCAATTGCCACAATAGCCAAACTGTGGAAAGAGTCAAAATGCCCTTCAACAGATGAATGGATAAAGATGTGCTCCAGATACACAATGGAATATTACTCAGCCATCAGAAAGGATGAGTACCCAACTTTTGCATCAACATGGATGAGAATGGAAGAGATTATGCTGAGTGAAATAAGTCAAGCAGAGAAAGTCAATTATCATATGGTTTCACGTATTTGTGGAACATAAGGAATAGCATGGAGGATATTAGGAGAAGGAAGGCAAAAACGAAGGGCGGGAGAAATCAGAGGGGTAGACAAACAATGAAAGACTATGTACTCCGGGAAACAAACTGAGGGTTTTAGACAGCAGGGGGTGGGAGGATGGGTGAGTTGGGTGATAGTTATTAAGGAAGACATGTATTGCACGGAACAATGGGTGTTATACGTAAACAATGAATCACGGAACACTCCATCAAAAACTAATGATGTACTGTATGGTGACTAAGATAACATAATAAAAATAAATAAATAAAAATACAAACAATCAAACAAAGAAAACATAGTTCAGAGCATGAACCCACAGCAAGGTGCCTCGGTATCAGTCCAAGACAACACACCATTGAAGTAGTGTGGTCTACAATGGAGAATTGGTTGGCGCTGGAAGGAGCCTGAGTTGTCATCCCAGGTACATGTCTGAAAAATGGCTGACCTTGGATAAGTCAGTCACTTCGACACCAAGTCTCTCCTCTAAAATAATGAAATAATGGAAATTGCCCTCTAACTTATATTGGTGCTCTAAGTGAAAATGCAATAACCTTTGGGAAAATAAGACTCTAAGGAAGAAAGAGCTCTGTAAATCCAGGGTTCTAGTACAAATAACCAGTATATATTGATGTTATTATACACAGATTAAGTAAAGCATATCATGTACCTGGCACTAGCCAGGATATTTTATGAAAAGGTTTATATATGGCCTTCAAACTCCTGATGAGTTGAAATGACCTGAAAATGTCTTGACAGAGTTGGGTGTCTGGTTTGTTGTTGTTGTGTTTTGTTTTGTTTTGTTTTGTTTTCAAATTTTTAGTTAAATTCTAGTTAGTTAAAATACAGTGTATTATTGGTTTCAGGGGTAGCATTTAGTGATTCATCACTTACATACAACACCCAGTGCTCATCATAACAAGTGCCCTCCTTACTACCCATCAATAGAGTTTAAAAAGTGATTGGTTAAAGTGCAATACTTATGAAAGAATCACAAATTCCAGATGCCCAGTAGGAACTATACTCTGAATTCTCTATCAAACAGGCAATTTCGTTAACTGGGAGGGGAATGGAAACAGAACTCGTATATACTTGATTGCTTTGAAGCTCTTTACATGAAACTCCTCAGTTTCCATACTGATGTATTTAAGACACACTAGGCACAGTCTGGTGCCATCTGCAGGCTTAAGGGGGCACTCATTAGAGCTACTGTACCATCACTTCCAATCCATCATAGCACAGGGAGAATCTACTGTACACGTGGTGCTTTAGGATATATCCTTGAATAAGAGTATGATACAATCTGGCCTAGGGCAAAACTCGGCAGTCTTTCAGAAGTCAGGCCTTCTAAATTGCTGACTAATGGACTTGAGGAAAAAGGGACTTCACCCAGAAAAAGCAAAGAGCATTAGGAAGGTCCCTCTGCTGAGAAACAGCTCACCATTTAAGAGTTTCATTTGTATTAAACGTTCTCCTTTTGAAGTATGAATATTCCTTGAGAAGGAGTCAGTTTGATCAGCTCTATTTTTAGTACAGATATGTCTCAAACTGAGAGTTTTGATCAGGGACCAGAGGGTGAATAAGGAAAGACCATTTGGAACATGAATCACTTTGGAGGCAGTCTGACCTGAAGAGTGTCATGCATTAGCAACGTGTGAACTGCCAAAGACAATGAGGAAAGGAGGCACCAAGCCAAGGAAAGGGATATCGAGCCAGGGGAGATGTACTTTGCCAATCTGGCAACAGTTTCTAGTACAACTAGCCACTAAGAATAATTCCTTGTGACTCCTCGGTCTCTAGTGCCATAGGATGCAGACTCCTATTCTGTTTGGAAGGACACAAAGTTAAGGGTTCAAAGACAGGGGCTTGGTTCTCTCAGAATGAGCTATCCACATTTCTCCTGTCTACCTTATCCTATACCTCTGCCAGGTAGGATGGTTTAGATTTGCTTCTGCTGGTCTTACTGGGATATTTTAAGGACAAATGATTGGGTTTCTTTGTGAAACACATTTGGTGCCAAAATTTGAACAATGCTAGAAATTTTAAGTAAGTGAAGATCCCATAGGTGACCAAAGTTCTTGTAACTTCTTCCAATAAGAGTACGCTGCCTATGTGCACATTTTTAAGAAATAAGAGTCTCAATGCCTACAAATTTAATATTCCTAAAAATATAAAATTGTCCTGTAGACAGTGAAAAGCAAAAATAGTTTTAGTAGAGATCTAGAACCCTGTATGAGAAGTTTAAGAATAGGGGAGCAGTAGAATAGGATTGGTTACTCCAAGCCAGGTGGACTCCTAAGATAATATTAAGTGATATCATTGTGACAGCAACCTAAAAGAAAACTGCTATTGGTATACCCATTTTATAGGTCAGGAGACTTAAACATAAAGAGTATCTGCTCCAGGCACCACATCCAGTAAATACCAAAGCCAGGATTCAAATTCAGACAGTGTGACTCCAAAGCCCACACTCTTCACTGGGAGTTGGCAAACTCCATAAAGAGCCAGACAGTAAATATTTTCAACTCTGCAGGCCACAGGGTCTCTGTCAAAGCTATTCAATTTGCCATGGCAGAGGGAAAGCAGTCATAGATAATACGTAAACAAATAGGCATGACTCTATCAATAAAGCTTTATTGACAAAAACAGGCAGGTGGAGGACACGATTTGGCCCATGGCTCTAGTGTGCCAACCCCTCTCTTAACCCTTACATGATACTGCCTCTTAGAACAAATATACATTTCACTCCGAAAACCTGAAATCATTTGGTTGCTTCTGTATTGGGAACACACTGACCTCCTTGTCATTCTGCTTAGGAGCTCAAGATGATACATTGAAAACATAGGCCTCCCTTCTATTGAAGCTTAGGTTTTTAGCAGTTACTGGCATTTGAAATATCTATTGAGATATCCCATAATTTGTGTCTCTGAAATTAGAAGCACAGGGGCTATATTTGTACCTGCATGGTCCTCTAGGGCTCTTAACCAGCAAGAAAACGCACTCTGTTGACTCGAAGAGCTGTCCATGTAGAGCATCCAGCTAGGTTGTTAGGGTGTTTGTTTCTAAAGATCAAGCGACAGTGTAATACCGTCTGATGATCCAGGACAGATGTGAGGATAAAGTCTGAGCTGAAAATATTCCCGGAGAACTTAAACTAAGATCAGAGGCATTTCCCCCAGGCATGTGGCAAGTTGGAGTCTGGAAAATGTGCTGTCTTGTATGAAATCAATGTCCCACTGAGCTCCCCACCTTTGACACTTACAGCTGCAAGGGGAGGAGGCCAGATTTACAAGAGGTGTTGACGTCGTTGTCAAGGGAAGTAAAGCAGATTTGATTCCACTCTCCATCCCTTCACCTAACAAGGGAAAGGGCTTCTACAAAAAAAAAATCACAAAGCTGACCCCAGTGTGCTTCCTGCAATTTGGTGTTGTGTATTTATATCTCTTTTCTTTACCACCTCTTTGAAGATGGTTGTATTTATTTTGCTTGGGTGCTACACTATAGGCCCACGAGTCAGAGAAACCAGGGATTAACAATGAAGTGTTCATACTGATAAACTAGCAAAAATATTGGCTAATCTCCTTCCCAATTCCTAAATCACAATATTAGTATTTAAGTGGTACAGCTAGGTTTGGTGGTTTCCTTTGCCCTATTCATATTCTGTGCCTCCCTTCCTCCCTCTCTCTTCTTCACTACCTGGTTACCTTGTTTCTATAGCTACTAATAGCAGAGCTACCCTCGAAACTATAATGGAGTTTGCCTCTCTCATTCTTATTTTAAAGAAAATAGAAAATTGAGTACTTTAAAACTTAGTGAATTCCTGCTTTTTAATTGCTTGGCTTCTGATGGAAAATTTACTTCACTGTACCTGATTTTATATCATTTGAAATGGGGTTACCATCATATCCACATTTAGATTATGGCACAGATAAAGTTATCTTTTCTTGAACTGCATTCTGGAAAACAAACAATTATCCTAATTTCCGATACAGAGTGGTAGATAATGGAACCCGCATGTATTTGCACGAATCTTTCCGATATCACTCTGAATTAAGAGACAATATGTGATAGTTTGAATTTGGCAATTTCAAATTCCAATTAAATTTTTTTTAAGCACCACTATATGTATTACAAATAAAAATGTCCCATTTTTGCCTGGAAGGCAGAAAATAGTTTAGCAAATTTATGGTAAAGCAAATTTTTTTCTATCGATCAATCCCTAGAGGGGCATTAACTACTCTTAAGGGAGCTTACTGCAGAAGATGGCCTAACGGACATACACAAAAGACAGAGTAAGAATGCTGAGACGTGGAGGAGGAAATGGAACACTTTAGCATTACATCCTGGTCATACCAAGGTCCATTGACCCTGTATTCATTCCAGATAATTAATTTACAACACATTAAACCTCAACGTGAAGAAGGCTGTTCTGCATCAATTGCGTAGGAATAAAAAGTGTTATTGATTTAGGATTTCTTTTGTATCGTGTGCTGACAAAAATGACAACAACTGAGCTGTAGCTCAAAGATAGACCGTACCTCTGCTGAAGGACAGAACTGCTAAATAAGTGCATTCGAATACACTTAGCTGAGGTAACACTGCCTGAAGAAGGATAATTAGAACTAACCAAAGTGTCTAATAAATATTGATAAATAAGCACTCTAGAAATCTAATTTGGGCATGTGATAATGATCTTCTTTACAGTAAAGGTCTAAAATAGCCCCCTGCCCTCTGCCAAATCCAACCATTAATATTTATTAAATAAAATATGAGCGTACCATTAATTTCAGACAACTGATGTGAATCGAAGCTGTCTTCTTCTTGAAGCATAGAAATTATAAGGGTGAGGCCACAAAAGCCCAAAGTCATGATGTTCTGAAGATGCTAAAAAACCAGTCATCAATTTAAAAAGCCAAGTGGCCTCATGAACTAGTGTATGTACCAGCATAGGAGGGTAAGAATAAAAAATGGGTAAAACTGCTTTGGTTCAACTGCTCAGCGACCAAGAGCAAGTCACTTAGCTTCTCTGAGCCACAGTGGTCACGTCTATAAGCAGAAATAATAATGTCCACTCTATTTGACTCAGGGCCAATGACGGGAATAGATGAGAGAATACATGTGAAACTGACCATAAATATTGTTCAATCTATTTAAATGTGTGATTGTTATTTGAGAATTGATGTTTAAGAAGAATGCAGTAACAAGGACTTCTTTTAAAGGTGTTTCAATCTAAACATGATTTTCTAACATATCACAAATTCTCTCCATTTTTCTTAAGCAGTTTACACCACCTTCAGTTAGCCTGAAGGGACTTATTTTAGGTTGGAAAAAAAGGGCAGGAGGATGGTGTACATATCAGTGCCACTGTAAAAAAATAAAGTTCTAAAAATTATTACTTAAAAATTCAGATATCCATTACTCCATGGGCCAGATAAGTGTGACCTCTCCCTAATTCAAGGGCCTCTAGGTATATCAAAGGACTCCACCGCATTCAATAGCCAATACATTCTTTCTTGTTTTATAAACTCCCTGTCCAAATACCTTTTCCACATCTAGCATTTTCACATCTACAATAGGAAGCTGATAGGACCATCTGTAAATGTATTGATTTCTTATAAGTTCTTCCTATAATAAAAACAGGATCGCCATAGAACTGCACTGTCCAATATGGCAGCCACTGCTACACATGAACATTTATATTTCAATTAATTAAAATTAGAAATTAGAAATTCAGCTCCTCGGTCTCCCTAGCCATATTTCAAGTGTTCAACAGTTACCTGCGGCTAGCTGGTGGCCACATATTGAACAGTGCAGATACAGAACATGCCATCCTTACAGAAAGTTCTAGTGGTCAGTGCTATTCTAGAGGATCTTTGAAGTCATAACCTTAGGTCAGCATCTTCAGGTATTCAGCCTCATCCACTTCATGGCATCCCTCTTTGCTGCCTATTGCTGCAAGGCCCTGCTCTTCCAGCTTCTCACAGCCTAATTTTTAGTGGGTATGAAACAATTACATTGCCTTGTTCTCTTTTGTTTTTGCTACCATTCTCAACACCTGGTTAGAGAGCCATGGATATGAAAGTAGTAATATTTATGCAAGAAGAAAATGTAGAAATAAGAAGAGGTAAACTGAGTAAATAAAGGATCTTTCTAGGTTTTCAGGGCTCTACCTTCTAAATGGGATCCTTAAACTCAGGTGATTTCCCTTTTTGTTTGTTTGTTTGTTTGTTTAACTAAATAAATTTCACTTAGTGGGTAAATTGCCATGTCCACTTTTCTAACAAACTCAGTGAAATCACAGAAACACTGTAAAATTTGCAGAAAGATAAGTCAATATATGATCAAGGCACCTGAGAGGACAGGCTCATTAAAGTACCTACTACTCCAAAAAACAAATGAAAGCACAGTTGTCGGCATAACCAGAATAAACAATTTAAGGGTGCCCAGAAGACAGGTAGCATTCACAGTAACCCTATAAAGTAGGTAGAATAAATCCTATTAATAGAATAGAAAACTGATGTTTAGAGGATAATTTTCCCAAAGTTACACAGCCATTTGTAATCTGTATTGTTTAAATCTATATCTATCCAGCTTCAGGGATCTTATTTTTTTTTTCCATAATACTTTAAAGACCTCCAAAAAGAATATGGGTCTCCTAGGTGGCTCAGTCAGTTAAGCATCTGACTCTTGATCTTAGAGTTCAGACCCACATTGGGCTCCATGCTGGTCTACTTAAAATACATACATACATACATACATACATACCTCCAAAAAGAATAGCAATTGTCAATAAAATCTGAGATTCCTGACTTCTAATCATGGATAAACTCAAGACTTAAGACTTCCTCAGAGAGCAGTTGACATAAAATGAAATAGTAGTAAATTCCATCTGAACGGAAGCATAGAAAGAAAAAAAGACTGGAAAAAAATATAACAAAACCTTAACAAATAATCTGTGGAATAATATCAAATGGTCTCACAAATAGTAACTGGAGTTTCAGAGAAAAAGACATATATACAAAAAATATATACAAAATATATATATATATATTTGATGAAATAGTGGCAGAATGTTTTTTTTAAAGTCCACTGCTTTTTTTTTAATATTTTATTTATTTATTTATTTGACAGAGAGAGAGACAGAGAGAGAGAGACAGTGAGAGAGAGCATGAGCGAGGAGAAGGTCAGAGGGAGAAGCGGACTCCCCGTGGAGCTGGGAGCCCGATGCGGGACTCGATCCCGGGACTCCAGGATCATGACCTGAGCTGAAGGCAGTCGCTTAACCAACTGAGCCACCCAGGCGCCCCTGGCAGAATGTTTTTTACAAATTTGATGAATACTAAAAATCCAACAACCCAAGAATCTCAATGAACTCCAAACAAGATAAACAAAAAGAAAACTACACCAAGGCACATCATAGTCAAATTGCTGAAAACCAGTGAGAAGAGAGGTTCTTAAAAATGAGAACATAGGGGCACCTGGGTGGCTCAGAGGGTTAAGTCTCTGCCTTTGGCTCAGGTCATGATCTCAGGGTCCTGAGATGGAGCCCCATGTCAGGCTCTCTGCTCAGCAGGGAGCGTGCTTCCCCCCTCTCTCTGCCTGCCTCTCTGCCTACTTGTGATCTCTCTCTCTGTCAAATAAATAAATAAAATCTTTAAGAAAAAAAAAAAAACGGGAACATAAATCATAATAATGATCTATGAGATCAACAGAACAAAGATCATAATAATCTCACATTTCTTATCAGGAAGAATGCAAACTGGAGAATATGAAACAGCATCTTTAAAGACCTGAATTAAAAAAAAAAATCAACCTACTATTTTATATCCAGAAAAAAATACCCTTCAAAAATGAAGGGCATGGGAAAATCTTCATAACATCAAATTTGACATTGATTTCATGAATATAACACCAAAAGCACAGGCAACAAAAGATAAAATATACAAACTGGACCTCATCAAAATTAAAAACTTTTATGTACCAAGAGATACTACTAAGAAAGTAAAAGAATAACCTATGGAATGGGAGAAAATATTTCAAATCATATATCTGTTAAGAGATTAATATTAGTGTATAAAGAAATCCTAAAACTCAACAACAAAATACAAACAACCCAATTCAAAAATAGGCAAAGGAGGGGTGCCTGGGTGGCTCAGTTGGTTAAGCATCAGCCTTTGGCTTAGGTCATGATCCCAGGGTCCTGGGTTGAGCCCCGCATTGGGAGGGGCCTAATTCTCAGTAAGGAGCCTAATTCTCCCTCTCCCCTTGCCTACCACCCCCCACTGCTTCTGCTTGTGCTCGCTCTCTCTCTCTCTCTCTCTGCCAAATAAATACATAAAATATGTTTTTTTAAAAAAATAGGCAAAGGACCTGAATAAACATTTCCCCAAAGAAGATATACAAATGGCCAATATATTGTACATTAAGAGATAATCAACATTAGTAATTAGGAGAACACAAATCAAAACCACAAGGAGGTGTCACGTCACACCTCCTAGGATGGCTACAGTTTTTTAAAGCTGGAAAACAACATGTGTAGGCAAGGACATGGAGATATCAGAATCCTGTGCATTGCTAGTGGGAATACAAAATGGTACAGCTGCTACAGACAACAATTTGACAGTTTCTCAAAAGGTTAAACATAGAATTACCATATGACCCAGCATTTCCACTCCTAGGTGTATATCTGAACAAACTGAAAGCAGAGACACAAATGGGTGTTTGTACACTAAAGCTCACAGTAGCATTATCCACCAAAGCCAAAAGGCAAAACAACCCAACTGTCCATCAATAAATGCAGGAATAGGGGCGCCTGGATGGCTCAGTGGGTTAAGCCTCTGCCTTCGGCTCAGGTCATGAACTCAGGGTCCTGGGATCGAGCCCCACATCGGGCTCTCTGCTCGACGGGGAGCCTGCTTCTTCCTCTCTCTCTGCCTGCCTCTCTGCCTACTTATGATCTCTGTCTGTCAAATATATAAAATCTTCTAAAAGCAGAGATAAACAAAATGTGGTCTGTGTGTCCAGTAGGGTATTATTCACCCATAAAAGGGAATGAAATTTTGATATATCCTACAACATGGATGGATCTTGAGGACATTATGTTTGGTGAAATAAGTCAGATACAGAAGGTCAAATACTATATGATTCCACATACAGGAGGTACCTAGAACAGGCAAGTTCTTGGACACAGAAAGTAGAATTGAGATTACCAGGGAGGGGAGGAAGAACAGAGGGGAAGTTATTATTTAACATGTACAGAGATTTTGTTGGGGATGATAAAATGGTTTGAGTTTAGATAGAGGGTGATGTTACACAACATTAGGACTGTATTTAATGCCAAGGAACTGCATACTTATAAATTATAAAAATGATAAATATTTTACATGTATTTTACACAATAAAAAAGAAAATATGACAATATGAAACAATTTAGATGAGCAAAAAAAGTAAAAAAAATCAGTTTTAATCCCCTCATTATATAATCCCCTCATAACTATAGTTACATTTGGATGTAAAATCTTTACTTTTGTAATTCACACTTACAGGTTTAACAACAAAAATGAAAACATACACCATATATGGAATTTTTCTTAAACAATAAATGTATTTCCATCTGATTAAAAAACGATGTCCTCAGATAAGCAAAATCTGTGAGAATTTGATATCAGCAGACCTGCACTGTAAGAAATGCTAAAGAAAGTTCTCCAGCTCGAAGGAAAATAACACCTAATGGAAACCTGGATCACACAAATGAAGGAAAGGTCCCCAAAAAGGTAAATATGTAGTAAATATGAAAGACATTTTCTCATTTTTAATTTCCTTTGATTTGAAGAACTCACTTTGAATATGTTAAACCAAAAATACATAAGCTTGGGTAACCCTATCTGTCCATTTGTGTACTACTCATTCATTCATTCATTCACTCACTCACTCACTCATTCATTCACTTATTCTTTCAATAAATACTCCGGAAGAAGCCCTACAATAGGCAGTAACTATTAATGGAGAATAAACAGACAAGGTCCCTGTACTCACAGAGCTTTCAATGTATGGGGAGAAGCCAGTTACTGTTTACAAACACAGAAGTGAGAATATAATTACAAAATGGGATAAGTGCTATGAAGCTGAGAAAGAGAATAAGATGTTAGGAGAAGTGTTAGAACGGATTCCAGTGCCTCATCTCCTGCCACCCCGGTTTCCACTTCATGGTCCAGCAATGTCAATGAGCTTTGCAGTGCACTCACTTTCCACTCACTTTCTCATTCATTATTGCTCTTCGCGATCTGTGTGCACAAGCTGTCTCCATTTCCTCACTTTACAATTCACTCCTCACTCTTTTCAATTAGGTTTTAGCCCTACCAAACGTAATCTTAATAAGACAGTGTCTTGGGTAGATTCCCAAGAAGCAGATCCTGAGATGGGAATTCTTGTGCAAATGATTTATTCATGGGATGCTCTCAGAAAAAGGGAGTGAGAGAAGTATAATTGGGCAGAGGGGAAAAGGTCCAAGCAAGAATGTCATCTCAACTAGAGACTAGCTTTAGCCAAATCCACAAGGAGTCCTATGGATTGCCCCACAGAGGCAAAAGACATGGGCTTCTCTACCTCCGTGTCAGTCAGTCATTGGTGGTAGACTGCATAAAGAGTGGAATCAGCGAGTGGCATACTGGAATGGGCTTATATGGCTTGTGAGAGCCAATTTCTAAATTTCTCAAAATTTTGTAAGCTGGTTGTTAAACACAGCTACTATTATAAGTTAAATTATATAAATTTACAATTAAAGTATATAAAAAATAAAGGTAATAAATACTCAACATGTCTCACTTCCTACTTATTTTTCCATATTTTATCCATGTTCTTGAGGTTAATTACATCTAGTATATGCTGTAAGTAGAAATACTATTAATGGTTTATTAATGAGCATCGCTTTCCAATTCCTGATTCATGACATCACATTGGTAGCTTGAAATCAGCTGTGATGCAAGTATTTATTTACACAGAAACTGACAGACACTACAAAGTGGGGCTTGGTTTATTGTTTCTTGATCAGATAGTCCTAAAAAGGTGATGAAGAAAACCTTCATGAAGTAGCCATTAGACTGCGAATAGCACAAAAAAATTAAGGAAATACTCTTGGAGTATTTGAAAACTATTATCTGATTCAGCAAAGAAGTCACATCATTGACAAATGAGTGAAATCCTGGCCTATGTCCGTGCGGTTTCATTTCCGTACTACTTATAAACATAAACACAAATATCAACCAGCATTTACGTAATTACGTTGGTTAGTCAGTTGAATACATAGGTTCGCTATGAATACAAGAGTTTGGGGGAAAAACAAGAAAGAGTAAAAGAAAGAAAGAAAAGAAAAAGGAAAGCATTCTGTAAGAATCATCTGGCTATACCAAAGTTAGAATAAAGAATATTGGATATTTTATTATTGTTGTATACTACACATCTTTCACATCAGTAAATTTTATAATAAAAGTAGACATATAGAGAGAGAGACACAGACAGAGGCATACATTTCTTTTTGAGAAAGCTGGGTGTTAAACATATACAAACATACCACGGGGGTGCCTGGGTAGTGTGGTTAAACCTCTGCCTTCAGTTCAGGCCATGATCTCAGGGTCCTGGGATGGAGTCCTGCATCGGGCTCTCTGCTCAGCAGGGAGCCTGCTTCCCACCCCCACTCTCTCTGCCTGCCTCTCTGCCTACTTGTCATTTCTGTCAAATAATAAATAAACAAAAATTAAAAAAAAAATACCACAGTAGTAAAGGTGAGAAAAGCAAATGCCTCCATTTGGACAAGGGCAATTCAGAAGAAGAAGGGGTCCACTGTGAGCCCTTAGCAGACATCTCACAGTATCAGGAGTGTAGAAGCAACAGCCTGGTAACAGGAATCTGGACAGGATGCAACAGCATGCTCTACAGATACTCCCCAACTTATAGTGGGACTGTGTCCCCATAAGCCCATCATAAGCTGAAACTAAGTCAAAAATGCATTTAATACACCAAACCTACATCATAGCTTAGCCTAGCCTACTTTAAAGGTGCTCAGAACACTTACATCAGCTAACAGCTGGCACAATCACCTAACAGAAAGTCTATTTGATAATAAGGTGTTGAAAAGTTCATGTCATTTATTGAATAGGGTACTGAAAGTGAAAAATAGAGGGTTGTATGGGTACAGAATGGTTGTAGGTGTGTTAATTGTTTACCCTCGTGATTCCACAGCTAACAGGAGGCTGAGACTTGCTGCCACTGCCCAGCATCACAATACCGCGTATTGCTAGCCCAAGAATAGAGCAAAATTCAAAACTCAGAGTTCAGTTTTTACTGAATGCATATCACTTCTGCACCATTGTAAAGTTGAAAAATCGCTGACCCATCCAAAGTTGGGGATCATCGCAGATGGCTTATGGCCTCTATGCCTTTACACAACAGACTCGTGATTTTCAACCACTTTCAACCAAAGGGAGGAAGTTGCATTCTCAACAGCAGCTGGTGGCTGACTGTTCCCTTCTGCTTTAAACAGACTTCCTTCAGATCCCCTCAGAGCTTTCCTCCTAACCCCCTGGCCTATTTTCTCCACACTCCTTTGTCTTCTCCTCTATTAACTGATAGAGTTCATCCAGTTTAAAGGCCTCTTTTTTTTCTCATTCTACATTCTCTTTGCAGGCCTCCTAATCTACCCTGTGCTTCATGTACTAGAGATATTACAAGAGCTTCTAAATGCAAATTTCCAACCCAGATTTCTCTTCTGAGGCCCAGACTCAAGCCTCCTATTGCCTGTTCAGCAACTCCACTTGGATATTTTACAGGTGTTTCAGACTTGATACACCCACAAAGCAATGCCTGATTCCAACCCTCCAAATTTTTTTCTTCTTCTTCTTCCTCTAATGTTCTATATCTTAGCAAATGGCATTACAATTCACCTAGTTCCTTGTGCCAGACATCTGGAAACTATCCTTCACCTCTTCCCACCACCTTTCCTACTCCCCCACCAGTAAATTCTTTTTCCATACATTTCCTGATTCCATCACCTTCTACATTCACATTGCAATCTCCTACTCAAGAAAGGTTGCTCGGACAAGCAGGCGTCACCTCTACACTATACTGGTACTACTGTGGCTCTGAAGTCTGACTGTGACACTAATGTGGTCCCACACCAAGGCAGCCCACCATGCACCCCTTAGCTATAAGTGAGTTACACAGGAGTTACAATCAGCTTTCCCTCTGCTTCATCTCCACTCTTCCCCTAAATGATCACCCATTTCAGTTTGGTCCCAAGGCATTCTACAAAGCAGTCTCTTCTTCAAGTCCCGCACTTAAGACCAAGCAATGTTTTCTCTCAGAGTTCCTCTAGATCTATCAAACTAGCTCCCTCCTCCTTAAACTGAAGGAATGTCAGGACAGATGTATCTCATCCCCAGATTCTCTTATCTCCACTGCCATTCTTCCTCCCATCGTTTAAAAGGGCAAGGACAGATAGGGTTCTCCCCCTCTTCTTCTTGTATGCCAAATAAATACAACTTAGAATAACTACTTTTTTCCCCCTAACAAAATAGCAAATTTGTTTTATTTGAAAATACTCAATGGTGATAAGAATGATCTGAAATGAGTATTTGCATGCAGCATGGACAGGAGGGTAATTTGTATAGTCTCTTTGGGGGAACTATCTGTCAATACGCATCATTCACTCAAATGCAATACTATTACTTCTGTGAATACATTATTTTTAAAACTACAAAATACAAATAAAGATACATGCACAAGAATACTCACCATGGTGTCACTTACAAAATCTAAAATTTTAAATGGCCTAAATTTCAACCAATAGGAAATTAATAGCACAGCATATGGCACATATATATGAGGAAATACGATTGTTTGAAAATTTTAGAATTGCTTATATTGTAATAGCTAAAAAGATAGGATCATACTTTGTTCAAAAGTCTTCTTTGCTATATGATCTCAACTAAATAAAATATTTACATCTGAAGACATTATAAGTCGATACAACAAAATGTTACCTCTAAGAGATAAGCTTATGATTCCTTTTCTATCTTCTATATCATACTGTCTTTAATTTTCACATTTACTATCTTTCATTTACTCATTCAACACACTATTGAGCATTATTATATACTATTCATTATTCTTGACATTGGGGAACTAGCAATGGAAAAATTAAACAGATAAAACCCCTACTTTCATGGAGCTCTGCCCCTTTGAGAAGATAAACAATAAACAAAATTAGAATATATAGTATGAGAGAAAGTGATTAAATGTTGTAGAGAAAAAGTCATCAAAACACAGCGATTGAGAGTGCCAACAAGAAGGTAAACAATGTGGGGATTTTTTTGAGGTGGGAAGGGGCTGAGGGAGAAAGAGAATCTTAAGCATGCTCCATTCTGAGCATGAAGCTTGACGCAGGGCTTCATCTCACAACCCTGAGGTCATGACCTGAGCTGAAATTAAGAGTCGGATGCCCAACCAACTGAGCCACCCAGGCACCCGAAAGAATGTAATTTTAAATTGGACAGTCAGGGCAGGCCTCCCTGAGATGGTAAACAGAGACCTTAAGGAGATGAGGACAAAGCCATGTGAGGTCTAGGGAAGTGTTGCTAGCAGAGGAGACAGCAGGTGCAAAGGTTCTGAGGTAGAAGTATGCCTCGATTGTTCAAAGAACAACAAAGAAGCCAGTGGGGCCAGAGCAAATGATCATGGCATTTTTTTATAATGGGTCAGAGACATTTTTTTAAAAAGAAAATAAAAACATATATCCATATCAGCACATATATGTGAAAGCAGAGTAAGAAAATCTCCCTTTGGTGAAATTGATCATATGGAAGTTCTGTTTATTTTAATTTTTCTAATTGTTTCCCAATGATTCAACTCAAAAATTTAAATTGAAATCATTATAAATTTCAAACACAAGATTTTGTTTGTAAAAGCAGCCTTTATAAAATATTCTTACCATAAAAAGATATTACATATCCCCCAAAAGATAAATTAAATGTAATAAGCTAATTTAATGAAATATTAGACTACAGTTACAAGGAATCAAAATGGACATATCACAAAAGAATAATGTTAACTGAAAAGGATGTACTGGAAAATATGTACAGAACTATACTATTTTTTTAAAGATTTTATATTTTTTTTTTGACAGAAACACAGTGAGAGAGGGAACACAAGCAGGGGGAGCTGGAGAGGGAGAAGCAGACTTCCCGTGGAGCAAGGAGCCCAATATGGGGCTCGATCCAAGGACCCCAGGATCATAACTCAAGAAGAACGCAGACGCTTAACGACTGAGCCACCCCGGCGCCACTACAGCACTACACTATTAATGAAACTTACCAAGCACACATAAAACAGTGACATACTGTATTAATGGAGGCACACTGGCATATAATGTTACAGGAACTAAACAGGGAAGACACACACACAAAATGATAATGGTTATCCAGAAGAGGTGGTAGGAGAAAAAGTTGGAAAGGTCAAATGGAAGATTTAAAGACCCGAAGAAAACATGTCAAAATATTAATTGTTATTAATGTAAGGTGAAAACATGGGTGCTTCTTTTATAATTCTTTGTACTTTTTAGCATTTTTTAAATTTTTCTTATAAAGGAAGAAGGGCAGAAGGCGAAAGAAAGGGAGGGGGAGTTGAGAGGAGGAGAAAGAGGAGGGTTGAGCGGAGGAGGAGGGGAGGAGAGAGAGGCCTATCTTCCACATCTAAGGTAGTCAAGTGTATTAAAATCTACAAATGTTCAGTGACCGCCTATGAACTGGCAGGCACTATTCCCAGGGCAGGGTGCACGGGAATGAGTGAGACATAGTCCCTCTCCTGGAGAAGCTTTCCTGGACAAGTCTGGTAAGCACATGAGTATGTTTTTTAAAAAAGATTTTTTTATTTAAATAAAAAGCCTCAATTGCCAGTGCCTTATTCTAGATAAATCATCACTAATAACAGCTAAATTTCATTTTCATTAAGGATTCTAACTTAACTAGAAGGGTTGTACCTGCTACAAACGGGTACACTGACATCAAACAGGAAGGGGCCAAAGAATCCCAAGTCATAAGCATGGAGGGGGTAGGGGCCCATTTCCACTAACACTCTATTGTGAATGACCACAATAAACTTACAATTAGTTGGGACTCTTTCATCTGCAAATCAGAAAAACTCCAACTCAAACTTGCTTAATCAAATTCACATATCAAAAAGTCCAGAGATAGTTCTAGCTTCCAGCTCTAGCTATTATCAGGTGTGGATCCAGCTGCTCAAACAATATCAGCCGGAATAATGTAGCTAAGTAGCTAGCTATCTACCTCTTTCTCTCTCTCCGCAAACACTTGGCTCTGCCATCTTTTGCAACAGCAAATATCTCAGGCAGGTCCCCCATGTGAAGTGAGAAAATGGTTACCAGCAGCTTCAGTGAGCAACTCCAGCTAAAGACACCTCATACACCAATTCCACACTGATACTCATCAGCTCCTACTGAACTGGCTTTGGAATGTGTCGACCAACTGCAGCCAAGGGATATCATCACCCCCACAGAAACCCCACGAACTGAGAGTAAAAGAGAAATGGTTTTCCAAAGGAAAATAAATGGTGTAGGCAAAAAACAAAATATACACATGAAAAAGAAATTTACAACATACTTTGTCATTAAGCCATCATAATAAGAAATTAACGATATCAAGCTCTGTATTAAGCACACTACAAACATTATCTCACCAAGACCACAAAACAACCTCTGAGGTAGATATTCATACACATTTTAGAGTTGAAAAAAGCAAATTTTGAGGAACTTCAATTGTCCAAGATGGGCACCCAGCTGGTAGACTAATCATTACTTTCAAAGGATCAAATGATTCTCCTTCTCTCTCAGCCTGTAGCTCCCCCTTCTTGTAATCTCTCTCTCTCTTTCTCTCTGTCAAATAAAAAGTAAAATCTTTTTTTTTTTTTTAAAGTAGCATAGACAGGGGGCACCTGGGTGGTTAAATCAGTTAAGTGTCTGCCTTTGGCTCAGGTCATGATCCCAGGGGTTCATGGAATAGAGCCGTGTGTTGGGCTCCTTGCTCAGCAGGGAGTCTGCTTCTCCTTCTCTCTCTGCCCCGGCCTCTCTCCCTGCCTCTCTCAAATAAATAAAACCTTTGTTAAGAAGTAGCATAAAGGGCGCCTGGGTGGCTCAGTGGGTTAAATCCTCTGCTTTCGGCTCAGGTCATGATCCCAGGGTCCTGGGATCGAGGCCGGGCCTCTGCTCAGCAGGGAGCCTATTTCCCTTGCTCTCTCTCTCTGCCTGCCTCTCTGCCTACTTGCGATCTCTGTCTGTCAAATAAATAAATAAAGTCTTTAAAAAAAAAATCTTAAAAAAAAAAAAAGTAGCAAAAAAAAAAAAATTAACTAAACCTGAAGAGAGAGAGGATGAGAATGGTCAGAGGAATCCATTTCTGAGTGAGGTCTGAAACATCAATTGGACCTTGCTGAATGGACAAGAGGGAAAAGCAACCAGGCAGAGAAAATAGAATCTGCAAGGTGGGGCGCCTGGGTGGCTCAGTTGGTTAAGCGTCTGCCTTCAGCTCACGTCATGATCCCCAAGTCCTGGGATCAAATCCCACATCGGGCTCCCTGCTCAGTGGGAAGCCTGCTTGCTCTCTCACTCCCTCTGCTTGTGTTCCCTCTTTCACTGTCTCTCTCTGTCAATTAAATAAATAAATAAAATCTTTAAAAAAAAAATCTGCAAAGGCTCAGAAACATAAAACACCACGTAAGTCATATTTGCTCTGGCATTACGGGAATTTTCTACTCTCCATCCTGCAACTGACCTCAAAGCAGTTTCACAAACTAAAGTCAGCTTTTTTTTTTTTTTTTAAGATTGTATTTATTTATTTGACATAGGCAGAGAGGCAGGCAGAGAGAGAGAGAGAGAGAGAGAGAGGAGGAAGCAGGCTCCCTGCTGAGCAGAGACGCCCCATGTGGGGCTTGATCCCAGGACCCTGGGATCATGACCTGAGCCAAAGGCAGAGGCTTTAACCCACTGAGCCACCCAGGCGCCCCTAAAGCCAGCTTTGAATAAAGATTCCAAACTGTATTATCTTCCAAATCCAGGAGGAAAAAAAATCATTCGTATAGTATCAATAAGCTACATTTTCATCTAGAATCTACCTCTGCAAAGGCAAGATTATATGGCATTAGAATTTGCTCATAATCCAAGAGCAGGCAAAGGTCAAGGGGGAAAAAAAAGTGGAGAAGATTTCATTTCAAAACAGAAAAAAACATAGGTATCATTTAAATTAAAAAAAAAAAAAAAGCAGCTCCTTTCCTGGCACTTCACGCTCAGTCTGGATCCCCGATGATCCAGACAAGCGCAGCAACTCTTCCCTGCTCCCCTATGGCGTGGAGACAGCTCTGGCAAACACATCTCTGTGCATCTGAGCAGAGCATGGATGGAGGTTCTGGACCACACTTGTTTATGGATCTGTTCAACACCACCAAGAAATATTTGCTTAGGGAAGAGCCGGGATGGGGGTGGGGGGGGTTGGGGGGGGGCATTCGAAGCTAACCCACTCATTTCTGCATACGACACATTGGTCCTCTTGAAGTGTGGTCTGAGGTCATTTGTGGGCCACCAGAGAGGATGAATGCATGGCTGATTTTATGAGGCCTGCCAAGAGATAAGAAGCAGGCTGCAGCTCTAACTGCTACAAGGTCAAATACTTGACCAAAAGTGAAAACAAAAATGAAAGAAGCACAATGTTGCAAATGACAGGAAAAACAGGAGAAAGGATCACTTCAAATAATCCGTCAGGGATGCAAGTAAAAAATAATCGTACTAAGGTCGCTTTATGAATCTTTGTGTAGTTCCTATTCTTTCTTTTTATGATCATCCCAAGTAACTAAGTACATATGGCATGTTTGTAAGTAAAGCAGTCGATGAAGTCAGTTACACCTCTGCATTTATTACCATGCCCCTGAGTATTATTAACTTTTACACTCCCCATAAAGTATAATTTATCACTTAAATAATTTGCTTTGTGTCAGGGTTCAGTGTGCTCCAGTGCTTTCCTGCTCATTAAATGAGATATTTTTACTTAATGAGCCAAGGATGTCCTTTGTATTTAACATTTGAATTGATTTCTAACACTTCATTTTTATAATAGTTTGGTGTGTGATTCTAAAAAATGTGGGTTTCGTTTCACAATGTCAAAGGAAAACAATTCAGAAAATTGTCAAATACATGTGGCATTGTAAGTGATAAACGGTCTTATCCTTAACTAACCGTAATGACTGAGTGAACAAAAATGAAAGTATGCGATCATAAAATAATGATTTCTTTACCCTCGTGAGCAAATCATGGAATTGGGGAACTGAAGTATCTACTGTTCAAAACAAAACTTCACTCTAAGCCACTCAGAAAAAAAGTTATGTTCTGATGTGAAACAGAAAGTCTGCAGTCGAAGCTGCTGTGGCTGACTGAGCAGCCTGGGACAGTTTTCCACACGGAGAGCCACGGCGTTCTGATTCACCATTGTCCATGGGACAAAAACGAATGGCTGCTGGGGCATTTCTTTTCATTTTTACAAACCAAAGATTGAGAATTGAAATTTCATGTTTTCTAAATCATTTTCAAGTCATTTAGTATCTTAAACAACTGAGGATACATACTGTCACCAGACAGGGGAAGGGGGTGGGGGGAGAGGTCTTTGCTCCGAGTACTCATCAAAAGTATTACATTAACCCATATTATTTATAAATCACAACATATACCTGAGTGCGTGTATCTTAATGTGAAGCTTCTATTTGAGATTACAGCACCCTGGGTTTTTCATTTATTAAGATGTATTGCTATCATTTAATAGGTAGGAGTATATCAATACAATATATCATATGCATATATATCTTTATATGCAGTATATCATAGCATCATTAAGGGAAGTAGGATTTAAAAAAGACTTGAGAAGATACTGTCAAATGTCCATTTTTCATCTTATAGTTTAGAGACCTGGAGCATTCTTTCCTTGTTTCTTAGTCAGAATTTCCCATTCTATATTCCTTGCCTATTCTTCAGGATCCATGAAAATGGAGTGTCATTCTGATTGACTGTGATAACCAAACACCAGATAGATAAGACCTTAAATACATCAGTATTACGAAATCAATCAATACACATTTCTATGGTCAAATAAGCTTAGAAGTAATGCCTATTACAATCCTCACTTGTAGATACATAGAGCACACAAGCATTTTTAAAACTATGGGAGCTCCTACAGAGAAAAACTTGTTTATCCCAGAGTTTCTCCAACTTAGACTACAGAAACTTTTGGTCCAAAAATACTTCAAACATCCCTTTCAACTAGGATTTCTTCAAAAAGAATTTAGGAAAGCTTATCAATTAAATAACCAGTTGATTCAGTGTGGGTGTTTGTTTTTTAGAAAACATCATTCCCCATGCCCCACGTCCCAGCCCCCAAGGGCAGCCGCTTCGCACAATTTCAAGAACTGGTTTCCTTTCAGCTGCATTTCTGTACATGGCGCCCCCTGGAGTTGCACGTCATAGCGCCTGAGAGACTGTGTGTCCCAACCCCGTATTTGATTTCTCTAAACCTTGAGGTTTATAGCACATAGAAAATATCTATGCCATATGTAATATAGAAACACTAGTTCAAATATTTCACAAGAGAAATAAAGTATTAATGAACTGAGAACTAATCTTGGAGAAAAGTTTGCAGTATCAAATATTTCAAAGAAATGCAAATTCATTATTTGGAAGAACGTGATTTGAATCTTTGGAATCCATCCCCTGGAAGATCGAACTTTAATAAATGCCATAGTCGTAATTTTGAATTAACTTCTTAACAATATTATTCATTTTAAAAATCACACCAAGTCCTAATATAGTATTAATCCCAAGTTCACATGGTCCAAAATAATAAAAATTTAGTAAATCCTGATGACTTGGGTCAAAATAAATATTAAAGAAAAACAACATTTACAAATTACTTGATTCCCTTAAAAAAATTGATTCGCACACTGACAATTGCTTTGGTGACTGAGGAACCGCTCTTCTACGGAAAGAGAGATAATGCGTGTGACTTTAGGTGGTATACACTATTGGAATTCCACAAAGTGAAGACTGATCCAAAAACACCTTTGTTACTTAAAATATTTGAAATTCAATCCTGGCAAGTGATTGCAACTTTTGTCTTCCATTCTAATATGTAAAGAATCTTCAAAATATAAGTACATTTTAGTTTTGTATCTAGAAAACTTACTATAAATTGGTGTTATTGGGAAGCCCTTACCCTGTAAGATGACCCTGCCCACAGAGGCAGTCTTTTCTCTCTTCCCCTTTTTAATCTCTTCAACCTCCAGCAAAACCAACCGACATCTAGGAAGCTCTTCTTGACCAACTTCTGCTCCTAGCTGGATTCAGGCCCCAAACTCTATCTAAGTAGTGTCTCATGTACACCTCTGTTATTTCCACTTCCCTCATTTTACCATCATGATCTCTTTAGTTGTTCATAAATTTGAGCTGTAGAAGCTCAAAAAATGATGACTAATGAATAACTGAACCAAAGGCAAAACTCTCAGAAATGAAGTTAATGCGCAGTATTCTAGTTTGGGTGAAATAATCAAAAGAACCAAAAGAACAATAATAATAACAATGAAAGGAACGTAGTGATGATGGTATTTTATGGAACAGAATGGAGAGTCTGTGGGGATGTGTTATTGTCTCCCTAGAGGATTCTACTGCGTTTGCTTATTTTTATTTTAAGTTGAAGTAAATGCTATACCCATTTTCCAGCATGGTTTCTATTTAGTTGGGCTTTGGTAAAATTCTCAAGCTCCTTCAAGAATAGAAGATGCCACATGCCTTCATGGCCTCCCAGCACCTCACAAGATTTTTTGCACAGCTGTGATATGACTTTTCCATAAGGAAGAAGCTAGCGCCAATCTGAAGCTAGCCCACACATTCAGCATCTTGACCTCAAAAAGGAAAATTATCTAGAAACATGTTTGGTTGAGAGAATGTGGCCAAGACAGGGCCTTGGAGAAGACAGGAAACCTAAAAAGCAGAACAGCCCTCCTAGTCTTCTCTATGACAGAGGTCCTTCCTTTCGAGAGATGGTATCTTTCCTTAAACCCTTATTTCAGTGGATACAAAAAAGTGGGGGGGATTCTTAGCCATCATCACGGGCTTCCCATTAAAACTAGAGCTTCGGTATTACTGCATATTTCCTCTGGTGTTTCAATTAAAAAACTGAGTCCCTGTGATATCTCTCATTTATAGAAAATGTAGTTTGCAGTTTGCCCAGCCTCACAGCCGGGAAAGTCTGCAGCCATTTTATTTTATCAGAGCAAATATTCATCGTAAGACACAAGTGAAAGAAGCCAGACCTTCAACTTTCAAACATCAGCAAGCTCTCACTGCCACCTGCATCTAGTTTTCAGGTGAGGACGCAGGGATGGAGCTGCAGGTCAGTCCTTCTATCCTGCGCCCTCCACGCATTATAACTTTCATGCTGTTACCTTTGTCTCAGCAGCTTGATATAAAACCATAGCTCTTCCAGTAAGAGTGAATGTGGCCATACCTTGGCAGAACTGCACCATTTACAAGGGAGCTGGTGAGGTGTGATGGCGGAGAACCTGGACAATGTTGCCCCGGCAACCTGATCCTGCTCATTCCATCCCCAACATGCAGTTTGCACCACTGCAAGAGTGGTGGGGGGGCAGGGGAGTGTCAAGGAAGTATGTAATCTAGGTCTCACAGAGCTTTGTAGCACTTCACTCTCAGCATAGTAAAAGCTGAAGCGTGATGCTTGAAAATGAAATGTACAAACCGAGCATGATTTTGCCCAACAGATAAAGTGAAATTGTTTTTTTCTCACAGTGGTCCATCTCGCAATTTCGTTAACAGAAGTGACATGTTAGTTTAAATCAGATATTTTGTATCATTAAAATATCCACAAGCAAATTTGTTTGACATAACAGTTGAGTAATCATGCAGAGAGTGCGGGCTCAGGGGAACAGAAAGTGAAAATATGGTCTTAGCAGCATGATTTAAATTAATTAAACAAGCGTTAATACCTTCAAGCGTTTGCACGCTACTGCTTCTAGTCTTTGGTAGGAAAAGCTATAATTTACATGTTCTACCATTTTAATACTTTCTATGTATTAGATATACACAGTAGCTGTGTTAGCAGATGCTGTAAACAAAAGATACAGTTGAAAACACATGCTATAATAATTAAAATGTTATGCTGACACTATCTTTCTTCTAGGATCTTGAAACATCTGTATTGACTGTGATAAGCATTGATTATCTGGAGTGATGTAAATATTTGGGGAGTTAATAACAATCAGGAGTTCAGTGCATGCTAAGACACAAAAGATAAATCACAGGAAATTCAGATCAAAGCAGGTTTGTGAATAAGCTTGTTTTTATAGTTAATGACTAACTATAAAGTGCATATACACATTTCTTTTCTCCAATGAAATGCACAAGGAAATGTCATAAAGAAACATCCCATCCTGTGTAGCATTTCTGTACATCTGTCGAATTTCCATATGTAGAGAAGAGGAAGTCCACACACAGCACTACAAAGGCTGAATTGATCCAATCCATCAAGTACTTAACATGCACTTTTAAAATCATTAAAAAGTTCTTTGAATTATTAAGACCTTTTTTCAAAAGAAAAAAAAAAAGGCCCACAACTTATAAATCTTGCATTTCCTGAGAGGTTAATTTAAGGATGCTGGGGTCAGCAGTTACCCAGTTCTAGCAAAGATTCTGAAATTTCCCTTCAAGTATGTCTTGATACAAAGCCTTTTTTTTTTTTTTTAAAGAAAATCTCATGCAGCCTTACCAGTTAGACATCTTATACTCATTGTGAACATTATTTTGAAAAGTGAACACATGCTGAAGCCACTGAGCTGGGGTTCTTTTCAGCTTATCAAAATGGGTACAGATATAACTGGTGGTCTATCACCTACTCCTCATAAGGATACAGATAGGTGCACAAACTTTTCAGAATATAAAGTCACCCTTCACTTAATCTGAAAGCCCATTATGCTCTGCCTCCTTCCTTCTCTTTAACCTCACCTACTGACATTGAACTTTCAAAGCTACTCACAGTCTCCTGCCCCCAACACTGACTTCATCGTAGCCTCTCTGCCTGAAACACACTACCTGCTCTTCAACGGCTCCTGGGTCCATCATAACATAACTCAGTCTTCAGATCCTCTGGAAACTCTTACTTGATGTGCCCTACTCTGGGTCAAGAGCATTTTCAAGGTTTTCCTACCAACACCCTGTATTTTTCCCTATCAAAATATTTACCACCTTGTACTGAAATGGCCATCTGTCTTGTCTATCTCTCCGTTAAGTCTCAAGCTCTTTGAATCAGGGACCAAGCTTTATCATCTTTATATTCTCAGAGAACAGCACATAGCATCTACTCAATACATGCTCAGTGATTAAGAAAATAAGGCAATGACACATTCATCCTCATGATATTATGTGACTCTGAGAAAGACCCTACCAGAGGTGTTCCACATCCAGAACAGAATGAGGACTTATTCTAAGCAAGTTGCAGGGGTCCAGAGAGCCTTTTTACTGGTCTCAACCATTTAGAGAGGATCTAGATCCTTTGAGAACTAAAAGCAAAGTAAGAAGTTAAGAGAAAAATTAAAGACAGTCTAGACTTGCAAACTAGAAAAGTTTACCGATAAAAGCTAGTAGGTAACCAATAAGATAACCAATATTTTTCAAAATAACAAAAGTTAGTAAAATGCTTCCCAAACCTGGTTGATTCCACTCTTTTGAGTGTTTATTTCAAAGGTGGGGAATGGGAGGGAGAGGGGAAGAAAACACGTCCATAAGATGTAAAATTGGGGATTTATAAAAAATTATAATAGTCAGGAATTGGAAACATCCCAGGTATTTTTCAACAGAGGGATGGCTAACCATTCTGTGGAATAGTCATAGAATGAAATGCTACTCATCAATAAAAAGAAACAAATTACTGATACATCCAACAACACAGATAAATCTCAAACACATGCTGAGAGAATGAAACCTTACACAAGAGTACATATTGGGTGATTCTCTTTCTCTGAAGTTCTAAACAGACAAAACTAATCTATAATAAAAAAAAATCAGAACAGAAATTGCTTATTCTAGAATGAGTCATAAGGAGACTTTCTATACTAATGATAGTGTTCTGTATCTTACACAGACATAATCTGTGTAACCTATAGGTGGAAAAAGAGTATATATTTGCCAAAATGTACCAAATGGTGCTCTTAAGATTTGTGCCTTTTACTATATGTAGCTTTTACCTTCAAAACAATAAACAAATGAGTTCCAGTTGGTGATGTACCTGCTGAAATGTTTAGGCATGAAGTATACAAATGTTAACTTACCTTGAAATGCATCAGAGATAAGATGACTTGATAGATGGATAAAGGGATGAAAAGATGGACAGACACACAATAAAGTAAATATAGCAAAATGTTCATTGTAGACTCTAGGTAGAAGGTATGTTGCTATTTGCTGCATAATTCCTTCAAGTTTGCTATATTCAAAAAATTTCATAATATAATATTGGGGGTGAAGTATATATTCTGAATCCCCTATCCCAGAGCCTGGGGCAGAGGGATAAACTTGCCATTTATCTAGATATTGTTAAGTTTGCCAAGACATCAACTGCAGGTTTATAGCATTAATATTTAGGGTACTGAAATTTGGCCCAATGTAGTAATATTTTGAGAACCCACACCTCAACCTCAAATTTTGTCCCCCATTTACCACAAAATGATGCCTGAAATTCTACCAATATAGTTTCATTCCATGAGGGAAAAGTAAATAAGCCAGTAAACCAATAATTTACTGATTAAATATTAGAATAGAGCTTTCTCAACTGGCAGTTATTAGACAAAATATTAGAATAGAGCTTTCTCAACTGGTAGTTATCTGAATATGTATTTTTGTGACAAGTATGGCAGACCAAGAACAGTAAAATCAAAATGAATATGAGCATGTGAAAATGTCCATGACCACCCTGCCTCCTCTCAGCTGTGTCTAAAGGTGCCACACAGCAAAGTGACTGAACGCAGCAACTCTTTGGGATCCTGAAGAAAAGCTATTTTTCCTCTCTAGGCCTCAATTATTTCAGCCGTGAAAGAGAGACAATCTTTCCTAACTGGTTTCCAACATGGTTCTAAGACAGAGTTGCCAAGTAAAATACAGGATACTTGGTTAAATCTGAATTTCAGATAAACAGTGAATTTTTTGATATAAGTATGTCATTATTGTATCATACATTTTTACAGTCAAAAAAAATCAAGATTTACTTGATATTCAAATTTAACTGGGCAACCTGCTTCATTATTGCTGTTTGTTTGTTTGCCTTTTGTTAAACTTAGTAGCCCTCTTCCAAGGAAATGCAAACATTAGAGTTTTAGCCCAGAATCACTGCTGTTTTGATGGAAAATGGCTATGACTGAGAACCCAGAGATTCATTCAGAAAACTATAGTTATTAAGTGTGCCAAGGATTTCAGTATATGCAAAATGACATGTTCAAGCCATAGGTGTTCAGGTGAGGCATCCTGATTTTCCTGGAGACCAATGCTTGATTCCTCAGGGGCCAAACTGTGTCCATCCTAAAAGGAATAGTGGCTGAAAATAGATACGAAAAGATATGTCCCAAGATCTACAGATTGACACGGTTGTCTCCATGTGTAAAACTCAGCAAGTGATTGGTGAGAATGAGGGGGAAAACACTTGCTTTGGATTGGTATAGTCACTTTATACAGCTTGGAGAAGGACTGCTTTAACTGAGCCCAGCTCCAACCAAGTGCCTTTATCCCAACTGAATGCAGGAGCAAGAAGACACTTCCAACTTGTCTGAAGTTATGAGGAGTTCAAATAACAGACATTAAATGCCCACCCTGGAATCTAGAAGAGGTCACTGGGGCTAACTGAATACTCCATTGTTTTATTTTAAATCCCATGTGAAATGGTCACGGATAAAAAATGAGGTTTTCCTAAAACGCTGACTGAATCTGTTTTGTGAGAAAGGGGGTGGGCAGCAGAGAAGCTGAAAGGTCTCTGCTTAAGAACTCAGCTTCCAGGTGGAGAAGTTAACTATTTCATATTAAAAGGGTAGATTTAGGGGCGCCTGGGTGGCTCAGTGGGTTAAGCATCTGCCTTCGGCTCAGGTCATGATTCCAGGGTCCTGGGATCGAGCCCCGCATCGGGCTCTCTGCTCTCCAGGAAGCCTGCTTCCTCCTCTCTCTCTCTGCCTGCCTCTCTGCCTACTTGTAATCTCTGTCTGTCAAATAAATAAATAAAATCTTAAAACAAAAAAAAAAGGGTAGATTTAATTTCCAAAATCAGGTGCCAAATTTAGAGGCCACTAGGGTAGGAGTCAGACCCAGAAAAGTGTCTTGTTTCTCCCTGTTCATCCTCATAAACATAGCCCATTGTGAAGGAAGCTTGAAAAAAGAGTTAAAAGTAATAAAAAGTTGCTGCCAGATAAAAGCTGACCTTCGGAGTGTGCCCCAGCCGTTTCTTCCAGGCTCCTCTTAACACGCAACCCCTTCACATGCTAGGCGAGAATTCTGAGTCAGGAATGTGTGACGTGGTGCATGGTCTTTTGAAATCTTGACACCAACTGAGGTCAGGCCTAAAGAAACAAAAGTATTTATTTACCCAAATTCAATCTTGTCTTCACATACACATTGACACAAATTATATCTCATATTTTCTGCAGACACTTTAAAATTCCTTTTCCCTTTCTTTATAACACAATGTATTGTCTGAGGCTAGTTGAATTTCTCTGCTATTGTTCACGCTACCCATTTAGTCCTCTATGTAGAAGCTTTTATTTTTTTTTTTAAAGACTATGCATTAACTTCTCTTTCTATAACCCTTGCCCAGCTTTTTCTTTGCTTGAAGTAACAGTTTGTACTATACAGAGGCACCAGGATTAATTGTGTCTCCAGTCATTATCTTGTCCTTGTTTTTTTTCAGACTTGTGGCCTCTGAAATTTTTCAAAACAGCTCAGGGCCTAAAAAGACATCTTCTTCACAATAGCATAAACTAATGCTCCGTAGACCCAACAATGGATGTTTATTGCACCTTACAAAACAACTTTAATTACCTTCAGATTGCTGGTTTTATTCAAACAGATTCACTCCCAGCTAAGGACGCCTGTGGACATTTACAAAAAGTCTTTACAATGTAGTGTTCTATGAAGAATGATTATAATATTCTCCCCTGCTCATATTAAAAAAAATAAATGGAGATGGATTTGTATTAAATAAAAAAAAAAAAAAAACTTTAAGCATCAATGTAACAGGGAGGTTTTCACGGTATATAATATGAGCTGAAAGCCTGGTACCTTAAGCCTTCATTTTGTCTCAGGGAGTCCTGGCCTTGTTCCCACATGGCAACTACATCGTCACAATCAGGTTCATAGAGAGCAGCTCACTGAGCTTAACCCAGCCTCTAGTTTATGCTGACCCATTTACTTAGACATAATATATGTATATTTCTTTACCCTTGTTATCAACTGATGTTTGACTATATGAAGCTCTACCCTTACTTGAGTATATATTCCACATCACTGCAAAAAAATAAGCGATTTGTTGCAAATCCTTAATTTATAAATAAAAACCATTCAGCCAATGTGTACTGAACACTTAGCATGTCAGACACTATGCCAAGCACCTCATTTGTATTATGTCATTCAACATTTACAACATCTCTATGAGGGATCTCTAAAATCCCCCACTCTACTGATACAGAAACTAAGTCAAAAGGAAGTTAAGTAATTTGTTCAAAGTCCAAAGCAAGTGGCCAGGACCCCAAAAGCCCACGATACACGTGACCACCTTTTGATTACACATATATTTGATTGTATGTATTCAATTATATTAATCATAACACTCAATTTTTAGGTTGGCTAATATATAATTTTTAAGTGTAAGTTATAAATACAAACTAAATGATATCTCACTTTCTGCCTATGATTTTAATCATATTTTAATACACTCACTAGAAAATTAATTTATATGTGACCCAGTTCACTTTAATGAATCTCTATAGATGTGTGAATCTGACAGTCTTTTCTGGTCACTAGTTTCTATACTACGAATTAAAATAAATTCCAACATAGGCTTAGCAGGTGAGGACCTGTGCTTGTCTTCAAAGCAATACCTGTACATACATAAGCCATGTGGCATAGTTTTCTATGTAAGCAATAAAAATGACTTGGACACATGAAAATGTGGTCCTCAGAGGAAAATCATTACTAAACAGTGTCATCCCACATTAACATTTCTATCTTTTACAAGTCAATTGAGATGGAAAACTCTTCAGTTTAGTTAAAATGGTCAAATTGGTTTTGTCTCTAAACACAATCCACATAGTCCCCTTACAAAGGTCTTGTTATAAGACATAAGGAATTTCAAACTCCCTTAATATAAATATAAGACTGCTCAATGTGTTGACAAATGAGTTTAACTCAGATATTTGGAATCCCATCCAAAATTTCCTCTCTACACAGTCCTCCTTGATGGAATTTTGATTCTAACACTAGGCTTTCTAATTTATAATAGTTTCACAGTTAGTCTGAGGCAAAATCATGAAATCAGATTACTTTATGTCTGGCCTAAGAGATAATGCTATTTATAAAAATATATCTATTTGAGCGTTCAGATTTTTCATATATATTTGGTCTTCTCCATAGTTCCTGGCTCACAGCTCTTAAAATCCTTGGAATTTCCTTATGAAAGCCATAAAGATACCTATCCTTACATTAATGAGGTGACTTTGAGACTTCACGTAGGGAATGAAGGCTGGTTGCCAGGGGAATCAACCATGTCCCAGTCCCATCCCCTGACCTCCAGGGAGAGGAAAGGGGCTGAAGCTTGAATCAATCATCAGTGACCATTGATTTAATCAATCATGCCTAAGTAATGATGCCTCCTAATAAAAAATCCAAAAGGACTGGGTATCAGAGAGCTTCTGGGTTGGTGAATACACGGAGATTTGGGGACATTGGCACTCTCAGAGGGCATGGCAGCCCTGCCCCTTACCCCATACCTGGCTCTGTGTGTCTCTTCCATCTGGCTATTCCCGAGTCGTATCTTTTTATAATAAACCAGCATTCTAGTATGTAAAATGTTTTTCTGAGCTCTATGAGCCGCTCAAGTAAATTAATCGAACAGGTTGCAGGAACTTCTGATTTGTAGCCAGTTGGTCAAAAGGACAGGTGAGAACCTGGGCTTTTGACTGGTATCCGAGGTGACTATGGGTGGGAGTCTGACTTGAAAGATTGAGCCATCAACTGATCGGATGCTATCTGGTAGATAGTACCTGAACTCAGGTGCCCTGCTGGTATATGAGAACTGCTTGGTGACACACATGTTGTAGTTGGTTTTAGAACTTCAAAAGAGTCTCCTCTCCGTTCTTAAGAACTACATCCTCTCTAAGTTTCGATCTTCCTTCAATACTTCTGTCAGGACCAGCTGTCCTGGGTTCTTTGACCCTATCACTTCATCGGTAGAGAAAAAGCAACAAGAAGGCTAGTCTAAGGCAAATGCACCCTTTGGGGGAGAATGTTAAGCACCAAGGCTCTGAATAGGGAGGCATTTGGGATTAAGATCAAAAGAAGTTCAAAAGCATGAACCTCTTATATTCATGCTAAAATCAGTCTACAGATGAATAGCTTAAGCCAATACCTCCCTCCCTTAAAGTTGTGGAAGGGGGCGGGGAGAAAAAAAAATCTTTGCCTTCAATATTTGAAATAGAAATCCGAGTCCAGGGAATTTGCAGAAAGTGTAAGTAGTCCTTAGTCGACCTTCATTCTAAAGTAAGAAACCCACCAACACTGAAAGCAAAATTAACGCATCCCATTGCAATGTTTGGCAGCCTTAAAGAAGGCATCAAGAGAACTGGATGTCTCACCAGGTGTAGCTCACATTCCTACAGTGAATCTCTAAGACCGAGATCTTCAAACCGCCATCCAGGTACTCCCTAGTGGAAGGCACTTCCACTGCAGAGAGATTAGTAAAAAGTTTTCAAGCGTAAAGGATAAAATATGAATTTAATTAAGAAATGAAATGGCAAGTTTCAACTATAAAAGAAGAGCTTTGCCATGTATTTTATAAAATGAGTGAAATGAGTAACAAATTGCTCTGATATTTAGATTCCATAGGATACATTTAAAAGAATGATGTAGCAGTTTATTTTAGTTTTAAGGTAATCAACTTCCAGACCCACATATTCCATATATATTTTCCTAAACTGATGTGTTTAAGAGCAAGTCATGGTCACGGCATCACACCTGTTCTCCTTTCCCTGTACAGTTGCCCTTTACCCTCTTTACAAAAGAAAGTCATACTTTTTGTCCTTTCTGTGTCTTATTATGGTACATTGTATGAATTCCTTAAGGTGGCCAAGGGACATTATGAAATATGTATGCCTACTAAGTTTCTGTTAATCAGGACATGAGCCTGCTTCTCACTTGTAGATTCTGCATGATTTCAAAGTGGTAAAAAGTTTCACATTGACCTTTGACAGATCAACACTCCATCTTGAGTAGAAGTAACACATGTCAAAGGTAACTGGTGTTTATATTTCCTTGGCCCTGTATTCAAATTCATAAACATTTTCATTACTTTTCCAAAAGACTATTGGGTAGCATAGAGTTATATTCATTTCTCCTCCTTGGGACTGTCTCCAGCTTGCCCTCAACCATTTCTCTGAAACATATTTACTCTTCAAATATATTTATTGAATTTAAATTAATTCAATAGGAAGATGTCATGGATCCAAATGTTATGATTGCTCTTAAAATATAATCACTAATGCAAATTTTCCAGGCACTGCTCTTATTAATAGTCCAATAACTTCTCTTCCTTTAATGTTAATTTTTATTGACTCATGTTTCAACTAGCAAATGTGGTATTTATTTATAAGACACATGAACTAATTGAAGGAGAAAAACAGCCACATCCACCATCTGAAGACATACTATTTCAATAACATTTTACTTCTGATGTTTAGTACTTACTGAAATGTGAGATGTTACTGTTTTAATCAGTTATGCACTAATAAAAGTGTGATGTCTCAACCCAAAAGATATTTTTAATAACATTTTCAAAATTCAAGCTATTTATTATAGGTTTTAAAATTCATTCATTTAAAAATAATGATAAACACATTCATGTTGATATAAATTTCATGTTTAATGAAAAATAACTACATTTTCCAAAAAGAAAAGAAGTTAGCAAGAAGAGTGACACTATTTTACATTTTTGCAAGTATCTTAAACATCTGACTTAGAAGACAACTGCATTCTCCTTTCTGCTTCTGCATTTTACCTATTTGATAATCCATTTTGTTAAAGTATATGAAGAAAATCTAGTCTCTCAAAGATATGTAACTGGAAAAGGGAAGAGTATTTTAATTCATTGTAGATACCTTTTTTGACACTACAGCAAAACTCAACAAGTGGTAGTTCCTTAAAGGTTAGTTGCAATGTGAATCTGAAAACATTATCAATGAAGTTTTCATATTCTGCTACATTAAATTCCATTGACCTTTCTTGTGCCTTGAATGGATGTTTTTCCTGTGCATGATTTCCAAACACTTTACACTGGTCACTCAGAAAATATGCATTCACTGAGATAAGCAGATAATCCAAGTACTGATACATTTCATTATGCAGCATCAAAAATTTGCATTAGCTTTCCCCTCTAGTCTCCAGAAAAGTCTGGACATTCTGGGAAGCTGCCATGTTCCCAGTAGCAAATACAAATGTTCCAAAATCTAAGTTTTGTATGAAAACCTTACTTGTACTTCTGACAGCAAGTACTATCAGTTGTTTTTCTTGACATAATAGGCTCACTTGGCTCATTTTTCCAAAAATGTGTAACAAAGGGCGCCTGGGTGGCTCAGTTAGCTAAGCGACTGCCTTCAGCTCAGGTCATGATCTTAGAGTCCTGGGATCAAGTCCCGCATTGGGCTCCAAGCTCCATGGGGAGTCTGCTTCTCCCTCTGACCTTCTCCCCGCTCATAGTCTCTCTCACTCTCTCTCTCTCAAATAAATAAATAAAATCATTAAAAAAAAAAAAAAAAAAGTCTAACAAACATCCAAGTCCGAAGAACCATGGTTTGTCTGTCAATAGTTCTTTCAGGTAAAATGTGATTCCATGAGAAAAAAAAGTAACTAGCTCAGTTATCAATTGCAAAGTGCTTTTCCTTGAAGTAACTACTTGTCTTCACATGTTGGCACACAGAATATCAAAAATATGTATCCTCAAGGGTCAAGATTAATAAAAGTAAAGGACATTCTCAAATGCAACTGGCATTTTTTTTTTACCATGATTGTGTGGCGAGGAGGTATACACTCACCAATAACGAATACAGTTGACTGCCTATCTTGATTCATGCTAAAGTGCCAGCAGTTTTATCCATCAATGCTTTTATGTCAATAGTATAAAGGCCAACCCAGTGGGAAAAGGCAAATAACTATTACCATTATGAAAATATCATTAACCTGGCAGATAACCTGAAAGGGTCTTCTGAATTCTGTAGTCCATGGGCCACAAAGCAAGACTGTAGGGCTAAGCTATTTTGAATCCATTGAATACATTTAGAAAGTAATCTAACCAACTTACTTTAAAATTTTAAACATTTCTAATTCATCAGAAATTACTATTATTCTATGTTATTCATTAATGTAAAACAAAATTGTAGATGTCAACTTAAAAATGTATAGCAGAGTACTTCATTTTTCAAAGATCTTTTAGGGAAAATATGAGTTGACATTTCTGAAACTCATTCCTAAACCCAGGCAAGCAAAAAAAAAAAAGAAAGAAAGAAAGAAAGAAAAAAATAACAAAAACAAAAACAAAAAAAACTGTAGGAAATGGAGCCATATTTGCTATACTTTTACCTGGATTTTATTGTAATGATAGTTTCCCAACAAAAAAAGTCCATTAGAATACTCAGAAATATTAAAGTATCTTGGTCTTCAACTCTCCATAAATTCCCATTTTCTTAAATTTAAAAATGGCATACTAAAATTACTTAAAGTAATAATAAATTCCATGACCCTACTGTCTTAATACAACTCTAACTTTTACATATTATTCTCAGTAAGCACTCATAATTTACCTAGATGAAATCATAGTGTTCAGAACCATCTGGAATACAGAATTTTTTTTTAAGTAAAGTATAAAGAAAATAATGGTACCATGAGACATACACTGTTGACACTTTATTTCCTATCTTCTTTTCTTTATGTATACATATATTTTATATAGACAAACATGGAGACTCACAATTAGTATCATTTTACAGTGGTTTAGGTTTCCTTCCTTTTCTTTAACTTTATAGACATTGTTCCACCTGTTTAAATACAGTTTGAAAATATAATTGTTAGTGATTACATAATATTCCATTATGTATGTTCTAAAATTTGTTATTTTCTCTCATCTCTGATTTTATTAATATTATATATCAGACCATATAAATCTTTGCCTACATCTAGGATTATTTTTCTAGGATAACACTTAGCAGGGATTTGGAGAAATGTACTCTTGGAGAGCTGGTGGGCATGTAAATTGGTATAATCTTCCTGGTGGTAACATGGCATGAAAATAGTTCTGACCCTTTGACTCACTAATACCAAATCCCTGCTAACACCAAATATCACTTTTTTCCTCATATTTGCCAAACTAATAAGTAGAAAAAGCATACGATTAAGTTTACACTTCTTTCTGCTGAATTTCTTTCCTTAATTTACTTTCAGGTGAGTATTTCCTCCTGTGTCTTGCCTAACCATATCTTTTGCCCATTTTCATTTTTTCATTCCAGAGAGCTAGTGTTTTTGGTAATCTGCTTTTACGAGGTCTTTTTATGTTTACTATATCAGCCCTTGGTCTCTCCAACACTAGTGATAAGTGATTTCCTATTTTTTATTTGTCTTTTAAATTTATATATATTTTTTTTAATATTTTATTTATTTATTTGACAGAGAGAGACTCAGTGAGAGAGGGAACACCAGCAGAGGGAGTGGGAGACGCAGGCTTCCCACTGAGCAGGGAGCCCGATGCGGGGCTTGATCCCAGGACCCTGGGATCATGACCTGACCTGAAGGCAGACGCTTAACGACTGAGCGACCCAGGTACCCCTTTAAGTTTATATTTTTGAGAATAATGTATTTTTATTTTTTAAAATATATAAATATATCTTAAATAAATGATAGGCATTTTTACTTAGTATTGTGTCTATTGGGAAGATTTTATTCATCACGTTTCTAATTTGTTATTTAAGTTTATAGAAAAATTATTGGTTTTGATGACTAATTAGCCACATTACCAATGGTTTTTCCTAATTGCTATTTCACTTGTCTTGAATATTTTTGGAGGGACCATTAAAATAATCTGAAAGTGGGACACCTGGGTGACTCAGTCGGTTGAGCCACTGCCTTCGGCTTGGGTCATGATCCCAGGGTCCTGGGATCGAGTACCGCATCAGGCTCCTTGCTCAGTGGGGAACCTGCTTCTCTCTCTGCCTCTGCCTGCCACTTTGCCTGCTTGTGCTTGCTCTCTCTCTCTCTCTTACTAATAATTAAATAAACAAAATCTTTAAAAATAATAACAATAATAATAATCTGAAAGTAAGTATATTCTTTTTCCTCTTCAATGGCTTATAATTCTTAATAATTTCTTACTTCATGATTATTGAAATAGCCAGAATTTCCAGGATAATCTTAAATAACAATAACGATTATAATCCATCCTTGTTCCTAACTTTATAGAAATAGTTCTAATATTTCATTAAGTAGTATATTGAATGTTGGTTCCAGATATTTTATTTTAATCAGGCTAAAGAAGAATACTTCTGATAATACTTTAAGATTATAAAGAATCAATATAGAATGTTGTTAATACCACCCTAGCATCTTTTTTGATGGTTTTTCTCACATATTGGTGACACATGTAATAGGCCCTCTGATAATAAACTCTCTTTGCTATAAATTAGTTGCTATTCTTATGTTAGCATAACTTTGAAATTTTGTATCCACATTCAAAAATAAAATCTGCAAAATAAGTTGTCATTTTCCTTTTTTGTGTCCACTTTGAAATGTTTTATATCATGGTTACATTTTTTTAATTTTTTTTTTAATTTATTTTCAGCATAACAGTATTCATTGTTTTTGTACCACACCCAGTGCTCCTATCATGGTTACATTTTAAAAATGTAAACTTCTCTTAATTTTCTACACAGAGTTCTTTGAAAAAAAAATAAGTCACTAGAAAAAACATTAGTCCTACAACCTTATTTATTCTAAATAGTAATAAGAGTTTAAGTTTCTCTCATGTTATTAGTCTCCTCTAGACATTTACCTCTTGATTACCTTTTCATAATGTTAAGAATTTCTCAAGTGCATTACTATGAAGTTCTCTATAGTATTCAATTGCAAATACTCTTTTGCCTCTTTCTGTGCTATTCAATACTTTTTCTCATTTATACTTTCATTTAATATTGTTTTCCCTTTTTGTTAAATAGAAACCAGGATTGTCTCAATGTTTTTGCAAATAACCAACTCTCAGACTAATTTTTCGAGTCTCTGCTTTGCTGTTTCTGACTTGTTTTTCTATCTGTGCTTCTATTATGGCTTCTCCTTTCTTCATAACTTTTACTTTATTATTTGTGTTCTAATATTTTGTGTTGAATATGTAGTTGATGTATTTTTATTATTTATTTTTATTTTTAAATCATTTAGTCTCTCAATTTTTCTCTGAGTATCACTTTGTGGCAAAAAAAAAAAAAATCCATTAGTGATGACAAATAATTTTTGTTTTTTAAAACGGTCATTGTGGCTTTGACTTCCTCTTTTGCCAAATAAGCATTTAGGAGAATATATGTAAAATGTCCCATGGACTACTCAACTGTAATAACTACATTTTTCAAATTTTCTTCATTCCAATTTATGTTTTGGTTGCCTGATTTACCAAAGCTTAAAAAAGGAACAACTTCAACAATAATCTGGTTTTTACCTAAAAATTTACCATGCTTGTGAAACGTACATTTTACCATTAAATACTAATCTTCATCCAATTCTATTCTACTTGTCTTGCATTTTAATAAACCCAAAGTTATTGTTGCCATCTCTTTCTTTTTATAATGAATTTTTTCATCATTCAATTGAAACCTCATAGAAATTATAAATAATATATTCTGGGTGGTTTTTTTTTAAACTTATCTGAGAAATTTTGTCCATGAATTTGAATTTTAACTCATCTATTCTTGATTACTAAAACATTTGCTTTTACTTCTGTATTTATTCTTCTCTGACTTCTTTTCTTACCTTTTGCCGTATGAATTGTGCTTTGTTGGCTATCAGCCACATAAGACTTTGATGAGCTCTCTGAACCAGACTGGTTTCCTCCCACTCATCTCCACCTCCGCCAGTCCCCAGATTATTGCCACAAAAGAAGTAAGTGTTACATTTTGTATCTTTTCTTTTAAATTTGCATTTGTATCTGCATTGAACTTATTCCCAAAAGTTATAAATTTATTCTAAATTCTATATGTAAATGTTTTTGATATTCACTGCCATTTCTTTTACAGCACAAAGTCTCCATCCTTGAACTCTTAATTCTGCTTCATCTACCTGGTAACAGATGTAAGCAATTTTTTTTTTCAAAATAGTAAAAAGAATGTAATTTGGAACACTTGAACATGAATTATGTGTCTGGGTATGACATTGCGAAGTCAGAGTCTTTTTCCCTCAAAACTGCGGATGCTATTACACTATCTTCTGATCTTTCATATCACAGGAGATAAATCTGAGAGCACCTTGATTTTTTTTACACATTACTTCTTGCTCTCCTTGTATGTATATAAAGCACTTTTTACTTTAACTTTCTAATTTAAGAATAAATTATTGACCAAAATATGTTAACATACTGGTTTTTCTTGAGTTTCAGACATATTTAGTCTTTTTCTACTATTTTCTTCAGAAAAACTTCTCAGCATTAATCTCTAGACCTTGTCCTTCACATCTGTTTCCTCTCTCATCAATTTCCACTCTTTGTCTTCTTACTCAGTATTATGGGCATTTGCTCTCCATACCAGCCATGGAGTTTTCAGGAACACACTTAATTTTTATCATAGGCACCATTGTGGTTTAAATGTTTATGTCTCCCTAAAACTCCCTGAAACCTACCCCCAGTGTGATGGTACTTTGAGGTAGGGTGTTTGGGAAGTGATTAAGCCATGAGAGCGGAGTCCTTACTGCTGGTATTACCACCCTAATGAGAGAAACCTGAGAGACCACCCTTCCCCTTCCACCATGTGAGGACACAGAGAAAATGCTATCTGTGAACCAGGAAGCTACCCCTCAGCAGACACCAAATTTACCTGTGACTTGATCTTGAACTTCCCAGCCTAAAGAACTCTGAGAAATAAATTTCTATTGTTTATAAGTCATCTGGTCTGTAGCATTCTTACAACAGCCTGAACAGATTAAGACATGCACCTTGCATATAAGTCTTGCATAGAGCTTTCAGATTCATGCAAAATCTTTTTCTTACCTGGCTTCTGTACACATTAGGCAATTGGTCTTTCATATTAGCTTCTTCTTTCCTTAAGCTTTCTGCTATATTTCCCGAGTTCTAATTGAATTTTAATTGAATTTGAAATTTAATTGAAATCTAATTGAATTTTAGTGAACAATGCCAAAAGACATCGTTTTTTTCTTCTGATTCACTCTTCCTTTTACTTATTGATACTTTATATAAAGATGTATTCTCATATACATATATATAATGTATATACATATACATATATATATATATATAAAATGTATATATTTACATATCCCTTCCCAGTGCTAGGTGCAGGTATCCCCACTTTCGGAAAGTCCACCCTGGGGCACTCTGCTTCTGTGAAAGACTTGTATTAGAACTTGTTTTTGCTGACCAAAAGAAATCTGAAGACAATTTTCTCTTTTATGAAAAATGCTGAAAAGGGAAAATAGCACTAGGCATCTGTTTTGAAGTGAGCCCTCAGAGAGGCAGCGTGTACACCTAGTATCCGGAGCAACCCCGCCTAGCTCCTACCCTAGGAACTACACTCAGTGTGTCAGCATCAAGCCATCAGAGCTTTGAAGAATGTCCATGAGTGTCTGTACTTCATCCTGATTTATTTTGTGCATCCATTAGCAAGATGTACCCTAAGGTATCAGAAAGGCCTAAGACAGATTATTCTTTGGGTCTGAGAATGCTCAAAAAATTTTCCATGTAAATTAATGAGAACTGCTTCTGAGATTTATACCATTTCAGTTTACATAATTTTCATAGGAACACTGTGCTTTCAGATAACAGGAAAACCTCCACATATATAAATGTGCACACACATACACACAAACACACACACACAAAGTTTTTGCTACCTACAGATATCAACTATACTGGTTTTAATTATTTACTTTTTAAAATAAATAATAAAAATTCATTAGTGAGGGGCGCCTGGGTGGCTCAATGGGTTAAAGCCTCTGCCTTCGGCTCGGGTCGTGATCCCAGGGTCCTGAGTCCGAGCCCCACATCAGGCTCTCTGCTCAGCAGGGAGCCTGCTTCCCTTCCTCTCCCTCTGCCTGCCTCTCTGCCTACTTGTGATCTGTCTGTCAAATAAATAAATAAAATCTTTTTTAAAAAATTATTTTAAAAAACTTCATTAGTGAGATAATTTCTATATTTTATTATTTGCAATTACTATTCTCAAAAATTTATTTAGTAAATATTTTACCATAAACTGCTTTGTCTCTGATAATTTCCAATTCAAATCCCTAAGCTCTCCAAATAGATAACTTGTATTTATTTTTTGCTCTCTGTAGCACTTATCATAAAACTTGCCCATAGCAAGTTACTTAACAAATACCAGTTATTTAGTTGTTAATTTAAAAGCACTCAGTATATATAAGTGATGAATCACTAAATTCTACTTCTGAAATAGTACATTATATGTTGGGGGGGGATGTTTGTTTATTTGTTTATTTTAGAGAGGGAGGGGGAAGGGCAGAGGGAAAGGAAGAGAGAATCTTAAGCAGGGTCCACAGTCATTGCAGAGCTGTACACTGGGCTTAATCCCATGATGCTGAGATCATCACCTGAGCTGAAATCAAGAGTCTGATTCTTCAGCAGCTGAGCAACCCAGGAGCCCCAATACTACACTGTATATTAACTAACTAGAATTTAAATAAAACTTTGAAAGAAAATGAAGTGAAATGAAATGAAATGAAATGAAATGAAATGAAATGAAATAGACATGATTATGAAAAAGCCCTTTATGGAGTTAAATATTTGCATCTGCAGCTAAAATAAAATAAAAATTCGGTAATTTCTGAAATTTTGGGCTTTCGTTAAGCACACCTAAACAGTATTCTACATAACCCTACAAATAAAACCATTTATCACTTTGAATTTTATTTTTATTATAAAACCACAAGTTAGAGTATAGCACATCAAAATTTTCAAACAATTATTTCATCCCAATCTTCTGCCACTGAAATAGGTGTGGATCAAAGTATAAGCTCAAAAGATTTTCTTTTTCACTTGTATTGTTTATACATTTTTATCATAGGATGTTTATCAATTCCATAATTCAACTTGTTCAATATGTGAGAAGTTTTGTTTGCAGGAAAATAACACCACATTTGGCTCCTAGTATGTCAAGGGTTTGGTAAAATTTCAGTTCTAAAGATGAGCTCTCCTTTGTGGTTCAGACTTAATTTATGAGCTCTGAGGATCTGTTTAAGCAGAGCTTAGGCATGGTTTATCTAAGCTGAGAAAGTGAGAAAGAACATCTCCTTCAAAAGAGGACACAGAAGGATATGCTCTAAACTCTATAAAAGCCCATAAAATATACTGATGTGGGGTGTTAAAATTTAATAAGTAATGTTATAAGCAACTAGAAAATCCCCACTATCCTAAAACATGTAAGAAATTCACTTAAGCCGCAGAAGATTTAATTTCCCATTTAACGAGTTTTCATTTTTCTCTACACCTGTTTTATTTAAAAGAGATGATTTTTTTGTGCAATGGGTTAGGACTATGATCTATCAGAATAAACATGTTCTTTTTTCCTTTTCACATAATTCAAAATCTAGCAGAATAAATAAGAGAAAATATAAAATATACAGTACTATTCCAATATCCTCCCCCCTTCTATAGAGTTACTTTCATAAGCAAGTAATTAATAAACATTTTCATTTGAGATTCCCTAAGTATTAAACTATGCAAAATTCTACTGACACTCAATTTTCCAATCATCGAAAGCAGTTGAATTTTCATGATGCCATGTAAAATTTGTTCTATAATTCATCCCTAGTGTTCAGCTATTTTCAAATTGGAATTACTCTTTTTCTAGTGTTATTTCCAGAAAAAAACAAAGATTAAGAAAGAAATACAGAATTCTGAAGTGTGAATCATGCAATGAAGTTTCTATTCATGAACACCTGTTGCCAAAAAAAAAAAAAAAAAAAAGCAGATGGTAATATATGTCCCTTGCTCACACATGTGAAAAAACAAGTAACTCATTGACATACATTTTTTTTTTTTTTTGGTTTGAGATAAAAGACATTGTGCAAATAGAGAACAATACTAACTTCCCTATCTTTGGGATTATTTTGTTGAATACAAGAATCACTCATCTGGTAGCTCAGTTCATTAAGCATCTGCCTTCCACTCAGGTCATGATCCTGGAGTCCCAGAATCAAGTCCCACATCGGGCTCCCTGCTGAGTGGGGAGTCTGCTTCAGAGAGTCTGGTTCTCACTCTGATCCTCCCCCTTTTCATGCTCACTCTCTCTTTCTCTGTCTCTCATTCTCTCTCTCTCAAATAAATAAAATCTTTAAAAAATTTTTTAAAAAAGGGGTGCCTGGGTGGCTCAGTGGGTTAAAGCCTCTGCCTTCGGCTCAGGCCATGATCTCAGGGTCTTGGGATCAAGCCCAGAGTCAGGCTTCTCTGCTCAGCAGGGAGCCTGCTTCCCTCTCTCTCTGCCTCCCTCTGCCTACTTGTGATCTCTGTCTGTTAAATGAATAAATAAAATCTTTTTAAAATTTTTAAAAAAAGAATCACTCATCTGGCTCTATTAATTAGTTTTCTTCTCATTTCTCCTTTTCATGTTTTATATTCTAAACATTAAGTAAAACAATGATTAGCAAAGGGGGGAAAAAAGACTAGAAGGTAGTTTCCCAAGACACTAACAGCTACTGCTATTGGATAATAAGATTATCAGTAATTTTCTCATATATTTTTCTTGATTTTTCCAAATTTGAAATAATAAATGCACCTTCCTTGTTTAAATAATATTCTTTCTGTTTCAGTGAGCACAATTATAAACTGTCCCACATAATAGAAATGCTGCTAGCTTAACTATTCACCAATCTCACTCTGTCAACATCCCACCCCCAACCTTCCAGGATCCTCAGGCTGGCCTCGAGGGTCCTTGAATAAGCCTGTGATCCATCTCACTGAGCACTCCATGCAATGACAAGACCAAGGTTGCATAAAGATGGAAAATCTAAGAAATGCCATTGGATGAGTGCTTGGAGCCTTAAGAACCACCAACAAAATTCAGTTCAACAAGGGCTTTCTAGAGACATGTTCCTCCCCTGGGATGCCTGCAGAAGGCTTCCTTCCTATATAAATTTGCCAGAATTCCTCAACTTGCCCTGCAGGGCAGAAACATTAGATCAATATTCAATTACTTATGACTTTCAATTTTTAATTAACGTGTGTTTCAAATGGATGGATGAATGGTCCTTTGTACTTTGAGAAGTCATTATAAGGGGTGTTATTTTCAGCTCCTTTAAAGATATGTACTTAATTATTTATTAAGTGTATGGTTTACATTATGTCAGATCTCCAGACACCCAGTGGGAGACATTATTAAGCATATTAGATCTGATATCTAAAATTTGTCCACAGCCACTTTAACTAAGGCATAGCCAGGTAAGAATAAAAATATTTAATCATATACAAGAAGAATTGGTGAGAAATCATACACCTCTCACCCACACAAACTGTCACCTCCATGTAGATCTGTAAAGCCATGTCTTCAAAAAAGAGAGGAATTTGTGGGAGACAGAGTAAATCTTGTACTTTTTAGATATAGCTAAACACTTTTAAGAAACTAGACACCCTTTAACATAGCAAAAATGCAACTTTTAAATAACATGACAAAATAACTACATATAGAGAAAAGACACGGTTACTTATTTTCACCTCTAAACCTAGGAAGGAAGAGGAGTATTATCAGTACTGGCAAAACATTTACCATTTAACAAGCAGATCGCTCTGCACCAAACACCCTGCTAAGAACCCCTATAAATGTTATTTTATTTCATTGTCACAAATGCCCAGGAAGATAGATGGCATTATTCCAGTCTGTGGACAGTGGAACTAAGTTTCAGAAAACATCATGCCCAGGGTCGCCCAGGTAGTGAGTGGTAGATTGGGAATTCAAATCCAGGTGTGCTAAAACCAATGTTCTTTCTGAGGTCTGACCGCCTCTTTGGGCCAGTTAGGGATTTAGGATTACAAATACAAGTGGGATTTTTTTTTTCTTAATCCCGCTGCAACACACGTTTTTAAAATATTCGTGTATGTCCAACCTTTATTATAACAAAATATGTTAAATGCCTGGCATAATTATGTCGATACAGAAAAGTGTGGCAGATGGAGGGCTCCAGTTTCTCTTCATTTTTATACTACACAAAGACATCTACATGAAGAACAAGGTCTCACCACATCCATGCCGAAGGAATTCTTAATGTCTTAGCTCGTGTTAACGTTTTCTATCATTTGAAAATGGCTTTTGTAATTGCCAAAATGTCTGCACGCATTTGCTTCTAAATCACAGAAAGATTGTGAAGGAAGTTAAATAGAAAATTAAGAAACAGGAAAACACAACAGCCTCTATACTGTCGACCTTGATTCAGAACAAATGATTTAGCTGTAAGCCGGCATTATCCCAGCCCTACTTCCAGCACGGTTTTTCTTTGTCTAATGCACTCTGCTCAGCTCTAACAAAGGGAAATGGTGGGAAGATAATTAGATCTTCTTTTTAAAAATGACCTAGCAATAGCATCCTTAAAACCACCTGCATCTTTGCAGCAAATGAAATAATACATAAATATAAATGTTTCATGCTGCTATCAAACATTGATAATAAAGATTTTAATATTTATTGTTACCTTTGGCCAAAGCCTGAGTTCACTCTTTAGCAAGAGAGGCACAGAGAGGTAAGGATTGCCTTTGGGTACTACTGATTGGGATGGTATCAGCATTAGAATATCCCTGTGGAAAAGGGGGCTTGGGCATGGCATCCTTAATCTTCTTAACATTCTCTTCTCTGCATTCATCCGTAATCAGCTTTCTCTCAAATTCTAAAAGATTCTTCTTCTTTTTTAATATAAGGCTCTGTGCTTCCTCACAATCAGGGATATTTAAATGAACCTAGATCATTCTGTAGTCCATAGAAGAGGTTTTCCTGGCTGTGCCCCTAGAGATTTCACTGTCCCAACATGAGTGATGACCCCAGGCAAAAAGTTTTTCTGTGAACATCAAAGTATTTTGAGCAGTTACTCAAATACCTTATGAATGTGGAGTTCAAGTTTTGTTACTCACACCTCTCTTCATCGGCTGGTAACTGAAGCTAGGCGGGGCAGGGAAGTCACACCCAAAATTCAACTGCAGACTGCATGGTAAGATCTCACAGCTAGTTCCACGGTGTGCACCTTGTGCAGGGCACCATTCTGCATGCTTTGCAAGCACTGACTTGCTTAGTCTTCAGAGCAACCTTATGAGGTAGGTAAAAAATTATCCCCATTTTAGAGATGGTAAAACTGAGGCACAGAGTCATTACAAAACTTGCTCAAAGGTTGCATAATTAGTAAATGGCAGAGCTGGGAGTTGAAGCCAGTCAAACAGGGTCCATAACCAGAGCTTCCAAGCAATGTGCTACGCCATGCTGGCCCTGAGGTGAAGCCAGGAGAGAAAGGAAGGTCCCCATCTCGCTAGCACCTCAGGATAACCCACTGCCACCTAATTACTACAGCCCTTTATCTTTCACTCACGTTAGAACAGCAGCACTTCACCAGCTTGCAGATGACCGCACCTCTGACTGCAGACCCCTTCTGCCTGAAGTGCAAGTCACCAAAATGGACTCTCAACAGCTCACCTCACGTCCACACCCAGGGCAGATGAATGGATTCCCTATCTTCACTCACCTCCCTCTCCGGGTCTTTCTGGTTATGTATGCTCTTTTCGAGAGTCCTTTGTATTAAAACTCTCTTTATAGGCAAGAATTAACACCTGAGGTCCCCTTCACCCTGGGAAGGAAGAAGTCCTTCCCTGTCTTCTCTGCCAATCCCAGCTTCCTCCATTTTCTCTCCTCTGTAGGCTAGCTCAGAGAGCTCTGAGTCTCCTCTCCCATCACTTACAGTCTTGTATCAGAATTATTCATGTTCACACCTTATTTCTCCTACTAGTTGGTAAGCAGGGGAGAAACATCTTTTTTCTTCTTTGTCTTCCCAAAAGCACCTTCATTTTGTTACTTGGGTGCCATCCAGTCTTTCCCATGCTCAATTACAACCAAAAAAGAAAAGGACATGCATTTGAGCAGCGAACCAGGAACTATATTTCCAACCACATTTTGCACTACAAAATTCAACTTTTTGAAATATTGCCTCAATTTATTTTCAAAAAATATTTTCCTTTAAAGTAATGCTTATTGTTCTTTGACACTGGTGGAATTGCAAAGGATGATGTAGTGTCATGATATCTTCTGTTATACCCTGATGGTGTTTGATTTACAGACACTATAAAGGTAGAAAAAAATATCTGTCACGGTGACATCAATCGGTGTTTTGACTGGCTGAGGTTAAGCCATAGAGAGGTACCGTCCAGAGGGAAAATGTAGGGAAACTCCTCTTTACTCCCAACAGAGAATGTGTTTGATAGCTTCTGGCCTGGAGAGCCACTTCCAGACAGAGCTTTATGAATAAAACTAGAATTTGGCATTAATTGAAATCAGGTTCCATATGGTCTCATCAGACATCCAGTCGGTACTGCAACTGATCAACTTAGTTAACTATCAGGGTCTTCATTTCCCAACCTCCCCCGCTAATGAATTAGAAAGCTATGAACTCATTGACAGATCAAAACAACTGAAGCAACTGTGTGTAGACGATCTCAGCTATGAAGGAGTTTCCAGTTTTGTGACTTGTTTTGTCTTCAAACGTCTTGTTTCACTATCCACTAGATACTAAAATCATTTCTCTGCACATTGATGAGACCAACAAGGAAAAGGAAGGAAATTCAATTTAGTCAAAAGTTATTATATCAAGAGACCGTCAAGAGGTCGAAGAGTCCTTAGAAGTTAGTACACCACCTCATTTTGAAAATGAAGAAAGTAAGTGTCGGAATAAAAAAAAAGACTTTGCAAAAAACACATATCTCATTTGTGATAAAAACTGAGTAAGAATTCTAGAAACCAGCCTCCACAAACAGGATTTACCTTTAGACATAGAACGGGACTTACTAGAAGCTCTTCTTAACAATTACTGCTAAAAATTTTTAAAATCCACCATAAGGACTAAAGATCTTATTTTTCTATGTGACTCCCAAGTTATCAACTTTTCTAGAGTCACATAAACCAATGTTTTTCCCTCTTCTTTCTCTATTCATTTGAGCCTACAAAGTATGATGTGAAATAAAATGGCCTATAAATAATATTTTCTTAATTTCCAACACTCTCCCCCTTCACCTTGATATATCAGTGAGAGGAATTTTAAAGGAAAAAAGAAAGGAAATGAAGGGTCAAGAGATACAGACCCACCCTAATAAATGTAGAATGTACAACTCCAGAATTTTCTCCTCTCTGGCCGGGAAATTCATTCTGAATACCTGAGTATTCACGCATTCATTACTTTACCTTTGCAACCACTAGGACTGCCCAGTCATATTTCCTGCTACTTCTTTCCCTTGGGCTTCACCAGCTTACGGACCACCTGTGGACAGACAGTGCTTTGAGGTCTTTGACACAGACAAAACAATCCATCGAATAGCTGATTTTGTCACTTCTAAACCAACTATATGTGACACTTTTTACACACAAAGAAAGAATTTTAGTTTCTTATTCTCTGCTCCCTGTACATACCAGAATAGACTTGTAGGATGTTGCAAGCAATGTGTGGAGGAGCTAAATGGCTGAGTAAGAAGAAATGATCATCCAAGTAAACAGGGTTTTGCTTCATTTATCTCCCTTAATATGAAGATCTCTCTTTTAATCACATCTAAAGTTACCCAGAGATTTTCTTAAAGATATATTGGATTACATGGTTTCCTTATTGGCCAATCAACACTGCATGGGTTGAGTGGGGGACCTACTCTTCCCCTTCCCCCCTACCCCTTTGGGATTTCATCAAAGAGGCCACCCTGAAGTTTCCGGCCTGTGCCTCAGTGACCTGAAACTCATCTATCACTGATCACCATCAGCATCTGTTATCCACCCTGCTCAAGATATTTTTCTCCCACTGGTGCTTGCACTCTGATGGACAAGTTTCTTATACACAAAAATATGAATAGCATAAAATATATTAATTCTACAATCTCATTGTCTTTGATCCACATTTTAAAGAATATACTAATAGTACTGTGATACAGTAATACAGAGAGAGGTTTTTTTTACTTTAGATAGGATATAACAGCTGTTTGCTTTTATTTATCTCTAAATTTTTTCCATTTCTTGAAGGCAACCACTCCGTTTTACTATAAACCCGCTAAAAGTTCAAACATGCTTAAAGTACTTTTTGTGTGTTCAGATTTAATATCAGGGGAACAAACTTAAAACAGTTATTGCATCCCCACTGCTTTAATTATTTTATCATTTTCCTTCTTTGTGAGAATGTACTCTCCAATATATTTCAAGGAATTTCAACTTTAGAAATGACTAAAAGTATTTCAACATAAAGACATACGTTCTAACGCATGTTCAAAGCTGGACTGTTTTCCTTCAGTTAATAGAAATAAGCTCCTTACAGACCTTTAATAATTGTCCAGTTTTTATTCATTAAAAAATTGTTACAAATTAATGAAAGAAGAAAACACCACAAAAATCTTCTGTGTAAATTTTCTGAATGTAAACTTGAGCATTTTTTCTCAGTATTTTTATGTTTATATTTTTAACTTACAATGTAAAGACTTTTTTCCCAGAGTCAAGATACTGACTAAAACATGATACTATTTAATTATCTATGGCACTAAAATATAGTCCTTTAGAAGTAATTCGTGAAGAGCTAAGAAATTTCTTTCCCACCCCCACCCAAGAACAATGCCATTCAAAACTTTTACATGTGTAGCTTGCATATAAATATAACCTTTAAGATAATATGAGTAGTAGAAAGATAAAAGTTATATGAAGTATCCAGTTTTTCAATCAATATATTGAAGCTATAGGATGTTTACACACTGCTATTCACTTCAGGGAGACCCAGAAGAGAATCCATATCTATTGTACAGGGAAATAGACAAAACAACAGGAGTTTTAGCTACAGGGCACCAATTAAAGAATAATGGGAAAACTTTTATGCAGCTAAAAATCTTCTGGGACTACTTGCTTTTAATGGACAGTAACAGTTTTGGAACACAATCTTTACAGGTTCTGCACAAAGGCCATCTGTCTTTTGAAAGTTTACTTGAGTTCTTTCAATCAGCAAATACTGTTTGAGCATCTCCTGTGTGCCAGGTGCAAGATATACAGACAGAAAAATTCCAGCCCCTGGCCTCGCTGAGCTTTTAGTTAGAAAATGGCATAGTCATGGAAACCAACGAGCTGTGCTATCAGATGAGGGTTACAATATGGGCATGTTCAGTGTGTAACAGAGTGGAGGAACGGATGTCCACAGATGATCTAATAGTCACTCAATACTTCAGAAATGAGCACCTACATGTCAGATACTGAGCTTAGCATCGGGATTGCAAAGATGAAGAAGAAAACGAAAGCATACCATTGTATGACAACTGCCATCACAGAGATGTGCCGAGGACTCCATAGAAACACCAAGAAGGATATCTTGCCCAAAGGGGTAGAGACAAGATCTATTTAAGACCTCACCAAGAAGTCCAAATATGTTTTAAGTACTTGTATTTACAGATAGACTATTCGAGAAACAAACTCAAAACACTAGTTGGATTTCCACTGCTTTATTTTTCTTATAATGTACCTTCTTCATAAGAATAGACTTTAATTCAAGTAGGATCATAGAAAATAAGAGGTTGTATGGCATGAGAGGCTGGCACAGCCATGTTTGGGAAATGATAAATAGTTTTGCATGGTTGGGGTGCAGAGTGTATCTGAGGGAAAAAGTCAAACTTGGGAAGGAGGTTGGAGGTCCATCATGGCAGGCCTTTATGCCAGCCTAGGCAAGATAAACTCTACCCCACAGACAACGGGAGCCCCTAAATGGCTTTATGAGGAGGAGAAAGAGGACCAGATTTGCATTTGTAGAAAGATCACCCACTAGTTGTGAGGGCCTTGCCGTAATCAGTTCACACCTGTTCACAAATCTGACGCCTAGCCTGAGCACGGGCTCAGTCCGGCCCCATTCTCTAGGGCACATCTTAACAATGAACAAGAGCAAACATAAGGTGACTCTCCTGGAACTAGCATGGAGACTGGCTCGAGGTTGGTCCTACTCATACCCGGAAGCCTCCATTCTTCAAAAGCAGCCCTCTGCCTCAATAATCCCCCCTCTCCCTTGGCGTGGGATGGTGTCCCTTTCTGCCTTCAGGGGCTTGACCTTGTTAGCCCAAATTTCAGCTTTGGGACCCTTACCTCTCTGATGTATGGATCAGACCTTGCCTGTGTAGACCTTGCCTCCCTCTCCCTATGACTGAAGGGTATTCACTGAGGATCCACATGGTTTGATTTTCTCTAGGTCCTAAATTCTCCCTCCCTTTCGGACCCTTTTCCCCTAGTCTGAACTCACAACTCCTGCCTCTCTGGCTCTTCCTCCCACCTGCCATTACTGCCCCGCTCCATATGCCTGAAGAAAACTCTCTAACCAAATAGCCACAGACTGAAATTATCCACCAGTCTCAGTCCCATGTCCTGGTAGGGCCTTTGATTCTCTCCAATTCCACACTCATTGGAATTGAGTTTTTACCTTATGAGCATTTTTTTTTCTACCCAGGATCATGTTATAGCCTCTGGGCTGACTTTTGGCTCTCGATTTCCTGCCCAGACCCAACCCCCTACAAGGCTATGCTTAAACTAGAGGATTTGGAGCAGGAAGTACCCAGTTTTTGTCTTACTCTTTTCCCTCACTTGGTCTCTGAAATTAAGAATCAGCTCAGCATTGCCCAAGTCCCAGGTCGATCAGAGTAGACTGCTTACTATTGTCCAAGTAATAATAATAATGGTTTCCATCTTTGGTGGACTTCATCGTCAGAAATGATGTGATGAACCTTACATTCATTGTTTCTTTTTATCCTCACAGCAACTCTATGTCGGAGGCATCAACAGCCACACTTTACAAAGGGGACAGTGAGGCTTAAAGAGATTAAATAAATTTGCTACTGGTAAGTGATAAGATCAACAGAAAATTTGAATCCACAGCTCTTTACCAATAGCTATGCTGCAAAGCCTTTGGCTCTTGGGCCACATAATCCCAACCAGCACATGCTCTAGGTGTCCCTGAGGATTCTATCAGCCCTTACCAGCCTGAGATATCACCAGTACAGCTGTGAAAAGGCTGAAGTTGATCTGGAATTCTCAGAAGGAGCAGGAGAACGTGGCCAGAGGAATGCTTCCATGTACCTCTTCCTAAGACATGTTAGTTCTTTAAGGAGCTAGAACCCAGAAAACACAGCTTTTTCCAGAGGAACACCACATTAGGCTTACAGTCTCTGATGTAAAATTATATAGTACCTGGAGCCCTCTCTATAACTCTTCCCATGGGACCCATATCCTATAATTGCATTATAATGAGGCCTTTCACCTTCAGGAATGAATCTATCTTAGATATCTTTTCACACAAACCCCACCAATGAAAAGCTACCTAAAGCAACTTCCAAATGTGGTAGACTTTTTTTTTTTTTTTAATAGAAATTTTCAAGTGGCAAAGATATGTTGGCTACCTGGAGAGTATTACTAGCTCACTACATGCTCAACCAGTTTCAGCATTTTCTGCTTTCTTTCTCTTCCTATTAAAAAACCCAGAGAATTTAGGAGTTTCACATTTCACTGGACAGAGGCCCTGGCTTGATAGGTGAAATGTCTTTCTGACTGGATGATATATCCGTTTATTTGTATTTATAAAATGCAAGTGACCTTTTGAACGTGAAAGGTAGGAAAGTCTTTTAATAGATTATCCCTCCACTCTAGAATTTTTTAAACAAAGACACATTTATTCAAGATAAGGGGATAAATGACAATAAAAGCACAGAACATCAATTTGCTATCAGACAGAAGGTTGTTTGGTGAAGGTTTCCCCTAAGGTGTTACACAGCTTATAAAGGAGTATACACATTTAAAATCATATACAACTTGATTTTCAATGCGTGAGCCTCTTAAAATACTTATAAATAATGATATTTTCACTCATATCCACTGGACTATAAAGCAGGAGCAAGTTTTCTAAATCTATTAACAAATATTTAAGAATGTAAAGAAGAAATGTGTAAAATGAAAAAAAAAAATCTATCCAAACTTTTACTCTCATATTTAGTATATAAGGTTAAACTTATTCAGTGTCTAATAAGTATTGGGCATAATACTAAGTGCTTTACATATGTTATATTATTTAACACTAAAAATAATTCTATACTCATCATTATCTCCTTTATATCAATAAGAAAAGTGAGAAGTATGTGACTTCCCCAAAGTCATATAGCTATTAAGAAACAAGTCAAGGAGCACCTGGGTGGCTCAGTCAGTTAAGTATCCAACTGCTGATTTTGGCTCAGGTCATGGTCTCGGGGTTGTGAGATCAAGCCCTGCTTTGGGCTCCAAGCTCAGCCTGGTGTCTGCTTGTCCTTCTCCCTCTGCTCCTCCCCACACTCATGCTCCCTCTCTTTCTCTCTCTCTCTCAAATAAATAAATAAAATCTTTAAAGATAGTTTAAAAAAATTGTTTTAAAGAAACAGGTGAAGAATTCAAATCCAAGTCCATTTGATTCTAAAAGTTGTGCTCTTCCTACCAAGCATTATAGTTAACATTAACTCGGGAACCAAGTTAGCTGGATTCTAATCCTGGCTCTTTTGACGAGTTATGTGATGTTGGGCTAGTTATTTAACCTTGCTGTCCTTCAGTTTCCTCATCTTTTAAATTGGAATAACAAAAACACCTACTAACTAAGAATATGGCAGGGATTAAATGAGTTACCATAGGAAAAGTATCTGGAACCATGTCTAGTACATAATAAGTGCTCAAAAATCAATGGTTGTTGGTCTCATCATCATTATTACCATTACTGTATTACTACTACAACACAAGGTTTCCTCCATGGGACACTACTCCTGACCCTACTTTCCTCTCCATCTACCATCCCACTTCATGATCCCCTTCACAGTCACACTTACTGAAAGAAATATCTATGCTTACTGTCTCCATTTCTTTTTTTTTTTTTTTAAGATTTTATTTATTTATTTGACAGACAGAGTTCACAAGTAGGCAGAGAGGCAGGCAGAGAGAGGTGGGGGCGGGGTGGGAGGAAGCAGGCTCCCTGCTGAGCAGAGAGCCCGATGTGGGGCTCGATCCCAGGACCCTAGGATCATGACCTGAGCCAAAGGCAGAGGCTTTAACCCACTGAGCCACCCAGGTGCCCCTCCATTTCTTAACCTCACATCCACAGCCACTGAGCTATGGCTTCCTCTGTCTCTACAGTATAAAAACTGTTCTGTTTGAGATCTCTGTAGCAGAGACTACTATGTATTTATCAAAGCCCACCTACTTTGCCTTCTAGAAACATATTCAGACTACAATTCCCAGCCTCCTTTGCTGTTGAGTAGAGCCATGTGATGAAGCTCTAGCCAACCAAATGTGAGCAAAAGTGATGTGCCCCATTAAAAAGTTCTCACATGTGATCCTTCCTCTCTTTCATCTGCCAGCCTGATGCTGATGGATCCAGCTTCATATTTCAAAGCCTTAAAGTATTACAGAGCCACAAGGGAAAAGGACTTGTGTTCCCATATATATACACACATATATATATACATATATATACATATATGTATATATATATATGGAACAGAGCATATTATCTCTGTACTGGCCAACTGAAAATTGCACCAATGAGAAATAACCTTGTATGTGTCAAGGCATTGAAATGTTAGTGTTGTTTGCTACAGACATTAGTGTTGTTTTCCTTAACTAATGAGAGCATCTATGATATTCAGGTTTTCTTTGTCCTAATCTTAGCAGTCTCTCAGAGAATTTTTTCTTTTTTTGTTGTTGTTCTTTAAATTTTATTTATTTTTATTTTTTTATTAACATATAATGTATTATTAGCCCCAGGGGTACAGATCTGTGAATCACCAGGTTTACACACTTCATAGCACGTACTTTCCCCAATGTCCATAACCCCACCACCCTCTCAGAGAATATTTTTCAAACACTCTCTTGTCATAACTTCCACGATATCACACTCTTCTGATTCCCCACCCTACATTTCTGCACATTTTTTTCTCAGTTTCCTTTGCTGGCTTCAGTTTCTTGAACTTTTTCAAACTTTTTCTCTAAAAGGCTAGATCATAAATATTTCAGGCTTTGTGAGCCACATGCAATCTTGCATATTCTTCTTCATTTTCCTTACAAGCCATTAAAAATATAAAACCCTTTCTTAGCTGGGAGTCATGCAGAAACAGGCCCCAGGCTGGATTTGGTCCACAGGCTGTGGTTTGCTGACCTCTATTCTAGTTGACTGACAAATATAGAAGTGCTCCCGCTCTTTCCAGCTCAGCTTTAACCTCTACTTTCTTTGCTCTGTACACGCTCCCTGGAAAATCTTATCAAATCCTCTGCTTTAAACACACCTGTATATTAACATCTCCTAGAGATCTCCAGAGCTGACCTTTCCCTTGTGAAACAAACCTAAACGTAAAACAGCCTATTTGACTTCTACCTTTGGATACCTACTACTATTAGGCTTCTCAAACATAAAACAATACAAACACAAAAACACAACAACAAAAACCTAAAAGACTGATGATCCCCACCCCCTTCAAACATGTTCCTAGCTCAATAAAAGACAGCATCATCCTCAAGCTCATCCCTGATGTCTTTTTTCCCACATCCCCCGAGCCCAATCCCTAAGATTTGTCAGTTCTAATCAGGGAGATTCAAATCAAAACCACATTGAGATACCACCTTACATCAGTTAGAATGGCCAAAATTAACAAGACAATAAACAATAAGTGTTGGGGAGGATGTGGAGAAAGGGGAACCCTCTTACACTGTTGGTGGGAATGCAAGTTGGTACAGCCACTTTGGAAAACAGTGTGGAGATTCCTTAAGAAATTAAAAATAGATCTACCCTATGACCCAGCAATTGCACTATTGGGTATTTACCCCAAAGATACAGATGTAGTGGGGGAAAAAAGGGCCATATGTACCACAATGTTCATAGCAGCAATGGCCACAATCGCCAAACTGTGGAAAGAGCCAAGATGCCCTTCAATAGATGAATGAATAAAGAAGATATGGTCCATATATACAATGGAGTATTACGCCTCAATCAGAAAGGATGAATACCCAACTTTTGTATCAACATGGACAGGACTGGGGGAGATTATGCTGAGTGAAATAAGTCAAGCAGAGAGAGTGAAGTATCATGGTTTCACTAACTTTTGGAGTATAAGGAGTAACATGGAGGACATTAGGAGAAGGAAAGGAAAAGTGATTTGGGGGAAATCAGAGGAGGAGACAAACCATGAGAGACTGTGGACTCTGAGAAACAAACTGAGGGTTCTGGAAGAGAGTGGAGTGGGGACTTGAGTGAGCCTGGTGGTGGGTATTAAGGAAGGCATGTATTGCATGGAGCACTGGATGTGGTGCATAAACAATGAATCTTGGAACACTGAAAAAATAAAATAGAATAATTTTTAAAAAATGTGTTGGTTTTATTTTCACTATATACCTGGAACGTGTCTACTCCTCTCTATACTCCTCTGGACCATCGCACCAGTTCAAGGCATCATTGCCCCCCATCTGAACAATTGCAATAGCCTCGTAGGTGGGCTCCCTTCCACCTTCACCTCCAAAGACCATATGGTTCCTCCAAAGAGCAAGTACATTGATTTTTCCAAAATTTAAATCAGCTCAAAATGCTCTTCACACTTGAGTGGCTTCCCCTTGCTCATAAAATAAAACCAAACTTCTTACTATAGGCCATAGCCTCTTCCTCATCTTCTTCCACCCACCACCTGATCTACCTCTTAAAGCCTCTTCTACACACCCAAGCATTCTCTATTACATCACTCTATTTCCTTCTCAGTGATGTTTGCAATGTGTCACTTGCTTCTATATTCATTTATTTACCTACTTTTGTCTGTCCTGCAAAAACTACATACACTCATGCACACTGTAATGTAAACTCCATGACAGCAAGGATCTCCCTGTCTTATTTATCAATGTAATACCCAGACCAGTACCTGGTACATGTTGTACTAAGTGCATACTTATGGGACAAGTATGAATATGGGAATGAAGAAAGGAAATAGATGAATAAATTCTGGTGACGGAATTTACTTTGACTTTGATTTAGTGATACAACATTAATTTCAGGTAAATTAACAATTACTGATGGTATTTTCCAGCTTAAATTTTTTACAGCCATGTGTGCTTTTTCCTTAGTTTTCATAAATGCCGATGGGGGGACAAAAGAAGTCAAATATCATGAACCTAATTTCACAGAGAAGCATGTTGACATATAAGCAGGTTGGTTTTACCAGATCTCTACGAATACGAATATACAAATTTACTGCAGGTCTCTGCAGTGCTGGGCTTACTGTCATTTTCTAATAGATACTGGACTTTTTATGACCCTCCAAAAAAAATCATTAGTTATCCTTATTCCCTTACTTCTGTAAAGGTCCTGATAATGTCCTTGCAGGCCTTAGACAAGACGGCCTTTAAAATCTGCTGTATTAAACACCAAATGACAAAGTTCAGTTCTGACTCTAAAGTAAGAAATTAGGAAAAAGTATAGTCACAAAGATACTGTTTTACTATAAGGGATTACAAGGCTTCAAATACGAACTCTATAGACAAGAGTAAAAGAAAGAGTGTGAAATCGCATCCCATTGAAAACAGAGTTTAGGGGTGCCTGGGTGGCTCAGTGGGTTAAAGCCTCTGCCTTCGGCTCGGGTCATGATCCCGGGGTCCTGGGATCGAGCCCCGCATCAGGCTCTCTGCTCGACAGGGAGCCTGCTTCCTCCTCTCTCTCTGCCTGCCTCTCTGCCTACTTGTGATCTCTGTCAAATAAATAGGTAAAATCTTTAAAAAAAAAGAAGAGCTGTGAGGAGGGAAGCCATGACATCATTGAACCCTTGATCAAGCTGTCTTAAGAGCTCCCACTCTAAGAATGATGGCTTTAAATTACAAAGTACATTGATTTCAGCCAGATGGGAGAATTTTAGAATTAGTGACTCTTCGCCTAGACTCTTCATTCCCTGGTGATAGTTCATGACCAGAGAGCACACCCAGACTGGGGGCACAATGCCATGGTGGGGAAGCTTTTCCTGGGTACCCCTGGCATCCAAATAATTGGGCTGACCTATAATTGGTCTTTTTCTGACCTATAATTGGGCTTTTTCTTCTCCATCCTATAAAATGCATGCCTTGATACTTTATTCATACTGGCTTGCAAAAGATCCTAGTACCTTAAAGCATAATCCCTCTCAGACACATTTGCATTTGCATTTGAATCTATGCTAAAGCAATAAAGTTTTGCTTATAATGGTTCAGAAATAAGCCAAACAGTTGTAAGAATACTTGCATAGAACTTTAAAACCTTTCCACAGTTGTTCTGAATATTCCATACAAGCAGACACTAGGAACCAGGAACACGGGGGATGGAGGGGTATGAGGCAGGAGAGGATTTGGCAATTCCATTAATAGAACAGGTGATCCACTTCCTCACTATAGTAAATAAAGTAAAATAAATAGTGAAGTAAAAAATAGTAAGGCAAATAGCAAATTAATTAATTATGTAAGTCATAAAGTAAAAAAATAATAATAAATCAAGGAAACAAGGCACACATTGAGATAGCTCTGATCCAAACAGAGTATAGAGAGCTTTATAATGAGGATCAAACTGTAGAACTTAGGAAGGGAGACTAATTTCCATGAAGATATTCTAGTACATAAAAAAAATCTGCTGAACTTAGAATTACTTGTATAGGCAAGATCACAAATTTTTTATAAATATAAATCACACTAAAATATACACAAAAATAAACTGAAAATAATAATACCTTTTATCTGATGATTCAGAAATAAGAGTTTTACAGAGGCTTGGAAGCCTCCTCATAATCAGCAAAGGTCAATAAACCGGATGTACAATGTGTTGTTTAATAGACTACTTTAACTAATAAATTTCTATCCATTTCATCTGCTCTAAGACACATAGCCAAGCTGTAGGACACAGGAGACTAACTTTTTTTTTTTTCCTTTATGTGTTTAATGACTTCTTCAGATATATTTAACAGAACTTGACATGAAATTTAGAAATTTCTGACATCATCTTGGGGCGCCTAGGTGGCTCAGTGGGTTAAAGCCTCTGCCTTGGGCTCAGGTCATGATCCCAGGGTCCTGGGTCGGAGCCCCGCATCGGGCTCTCTGCTCAGTGGGGAGCCTGCTTCCCCTTCTCTCTCTGCCTGCTTCTCTGCCTACTTGTGATCTCTCTGTCAAATAAATAAATAAAATCTTAAAAAAAAAAAAAAAGAAAGAAATTTCTGACCTCAGAACAGATGGAAAATATCTAAAAAGGATTCCGTAAACTTTAAAAAGCGGGGAGGTCAGGGAACAGACAACTGTCATTAGATATCTATATCAATAAAACCTCAAAAGCACAAAAACCCTTAGAATTATTCAACTTTTCTCTGTCACTACTGCACACTCCACACACACTTTGGAGAAGGACGATGAATATCTGTCATCACACAGGACAGTAGAGGCACCAGCCCAAGTGCCAATTTGAATGATTCATTTTCCCTGCTTAGAAGCCCCTAAAAGATCCCCTGGCTTTCAGGATAAAATCAAGCACACCTTCTTCAAATATTGTAAAGAGGTATTTAATCCTTCTTGGCAAGATCTGTTCCCTATCTCAGTCTGAACCAATCTGCAAACTGTCACGCAGCCTTTGTTACATTTCTTTTTACATATTTTTAGAACTAAAATTCCCAGAAAACTACATAAAAGGAAAATATGAAAGATCACAAATGTCACTGGTCATTTCAAGGTGAAAAACTAGACATAGACACCGCTTTAGCAAATTAAAGAAGGTTTTCTAACGAAGAAGATTTAGAAGGAAACCACTGAGCATTTTAGATAGAGTGGTAAGTGCTAAATCCCCCACAAGACCTTATCAGAAGGTCACAGTTAAGTCGAAAGAACTGAGGAACCCATCACACGTCCTGGAGACTTGGCTGTCCCACTTCCGAGCTCAGCCTTATAGGAGAGGTTATAATATATGAAGTTGCTGACATTTGACCATTTTACCAACACTATCATGAAACTTAATATATAAGTCAAATGTACATCTGCATGTAGGTAAATCTAGATAAATGCTACAGACTCCCACATCTGAGTCACAGGAGCCCATCCAATCACGTTACCCAATGTACAACATTATTCCAGTGTGTTACGTATACTACAGTACATAGATTCATTTATTATATTCAGTCTTTCTCAGTCAGAAGAGCCTGATCCAAGTGATTACCTGGATAATTAGAATAAGGTTCAGATACACCAATGTCTCTGAATCTATTCAGTAATACTTAATGTTATGAGAATATGTAACAAAAGTGAAAAAGACACTATATATAATTTTTTTATTAAATATATTATATATTTCCAATTTAGTACAAGAAATACAGACTATTTGCATAGAAAAAAAACACTAAAAGAAATGCACTAGGTTGTAGTAACATAACAAATGAATTATATTTTCTTCTTTATTGTTTTTGGTACCTCCAAATTGTTAAAATGATCACTCATTAATCTTATACTCATGAAGTAGCCATATCTTTTAAAAGTTTTATCCTTGTAGTAATGCGGAGGGAGAAATGGAGGGTCAAGTTGATCAATGAGAAGACTCTGCAGTTGTCACGACAAGAGGGTGATAAGGACCTAGACAGAAAAAGATTTAGGAATTATTAAAGATCTCATTTTACATAGAAGCTGACTACAAGTTTTCTGGCTTGAGCAGCTGTGCAGATAGAAAGAACACTAATTAGGAGAATATATGCAGTTGTCTTAGGAAAATGATAAATGTTATTTTTGACATATGTTTGAGGTCTCTGAAGACATGCAGGTAGAGATGATGAGTAAACGTGGTAAGAAAGAGAAAGAAGGAGGGGCACCTGGGTGGCTCAGTCAGTTAAGCGTTTTGTCTTCAGCTCAGGTCATGATCCCAGGGTCTTGGGTTCAAGCCCCACCTCAGGCTGTCTGTTCAGTGGGGAGCCAGCTTCCCCCCTTCTCTCTCTCTGCCTGCCTCTCTGCCTCCTTGTGATCCCTCTCTGTCAAATAAATAAAACCTTTAAAAAAATGTTTTAAAAGAGAGAGAGAGAAAGAAACAAGAAAAGAAGGCAGGGAGGGGAAGAAGGGAGTAAGAGAAGGAAGTGAAAAGATAAGTATGGGTCAGAAGCGTAGAACATACACTTGGGCTGGAGATACTGTGGGGCAATAGCAGTATTAAGTAGTCATTAACAGTGTGGAGACCAATATGGTTTTAATAGAAAGTATAATTATATAGGCTTCTTTTCTTCTAGAACAGGGTTTCTCAACCTTAGCACAACTGATATTTAGGGAGTGGGGTGGGAAGCTGTCCTGTGCATTATAGGATGTTTAACAATATCCCTGGCCTTCACCACTAAATTCCAGTGGGTGCTACTGCCCCTCCTCTGTTATGATCACTGAAAATGTCTACAGCCATAGTGAATATCCCTGGCGTGGGGGAGCTATGGGAGTAGAAAATCACTTCCAGTTGAGAACCACTGTTCTAAGTGTATTATAGCAATGAGACATGATGTCATTCAACAGAAATCTACATATTGAGATAAAGATGTTTTCACATAAAGATTTTTATTGGGTAAATATGTGCCAGGTACAATGCTAAGCTCTGGAGACTCAAAGTTAAATATGATATGCACCAGGTCCTCATGGAGTCCATAACCCAGTGAGGCACAGACACATAAAGAACTATTTGCAATTGCATTGGGAAAAGTTCTAATCTCAACAAGCACAAAAGACTCTAGTAGCAAAATAGTGAAAGCTATTCTGATAGGAGAAAAAAAGAGTCAAAGAGAAAGTGATGTTTCAGTTGGATCTTGAAAGATAAGTATACATTTGATATGTGAGAATGACAGGGAAACACATTCTATGAGGAATATATGCAAAAGAATATATCCAAAGAACTAATAATGGCTCAGCATTTACATTGAGACATTTTTTGTTCTGCTTATGGATGATTTATGTCTATTTGGGCAACAACAGGGAACTTGTAGGAAACTAGCCCCCAAAGTGAAAAGCATATTTTTTACCAAAGGTAAACAAAGTGGTACTAACTGAGCTGGGCCAAAGAACATAAGTTGTCTTTACAGCTACTTTAGTTCCCACATACTGCCCAGAGCCCTTAAATTGACCTCATAGGGGGCCGTTAAAAAGGGTTTCCATCCCAGTCAATACCTCAGGAGCAGTGGGCTTTTCCCCTGTGTTACAAGGTAACCCCTCCGTGAAACTAATTAGATTTTTTTTTCCCAAAAAACATCCAGGCTATTGATCTGAGAATTGAAAATAGTATTGATGTATAGTGGTCAGTTATACCTGAATAAGAATGAACTACAGAATTTTTAATGTAAGAAAAATATGAAATGTTTACAATTTCTACTGCTGTAAGATTTCAACAAAAAAAATTCTTTTGTTGTAAATCTGCTTTAAAAATGTAAGCCCCCTAAATAAAAGAAATTATGAAATAATTTTGCCACGTGGCTTAATATTTTACCTGAATGTCTTGTTCTATTGAAATATTTTTGTTTATCCCTGAGACTGCACTGATCTTCACATAACATCTGTTTTTGTGAAGGTTCATCATTATAATCTCCTAATGGCCTTAAGATTTGCTCTGCCTTTATTACACCTATCCTTCTTCATTCAATAAACATTTACTAAGTACCAGAGATAACACACAGCCATTTTCAAACCTATAGATGTTTCTCAAAGATACTGAACTGAAAAGAACTAAGAGAACATACTGACCCATGCCCATGTGGTAATCACTGTGTGTGTTTTACGTGCCTCATCTCATTCCCAAAACGTAGGTAAAAGGTGTTATAATTATCTCCATTTTACAAACGAGCAAATAGGGAGTTTAAGTAACTTGCCCAAATGCCTACAGCTAAAGTGGATGACTTTGAAATAGGCCCATGTGTCTTCTTCCCCGCTCTTTCTAGATGCTAAAGAGTAGACATACCCAATTCAACCATGTAGTCCCATTTCCTGTTTTCTTCCACGACTCCAAACTGGTCTCTCTGGTCCTCAGGGCTAAAGCTACATCTTACATGCCTACAAGTACTCACCCTTCAAAACGCCTTCCTTCTTACTGCCAAGGTTCTGACCACTGCCATGGGTTGTCAGGGCTCAGACCGGAAGGCTAATACTCTCCTACCTGATGGGTGTGTTAGGCTGCATCCAATTCTACTCTGTCTCCTGTCAATTTTCTCTTTTATAATACTTGGCCATAAATGTCAGGAATCACTTGATCCTAGACCTGGTCTACCTAAGACTCTCTCCATCTCATACTTTTAAATATTATTTTATGCTGTGTATTTCCAAAACTTACATCTCCACTGTAGACTTCCCTGAGTGCTAGACTTAAACTCCACCTGCCTTCTCGAAGTCTCTAATTGGATGTGGTGACCTCTCGTGCTCATCAAATCATATGCGGGCATAAAACTAGACCATATTTCCTAGGCAAGTGTAACCTTATGGCTGTGTTTGATTTAACAAAATACAAGCAGAAGTAATGAATGGGTGTGCGGTTTCCAGTCCTGGCCCATAAAAACCTCCCATGCCCACTGCTTCATGTTTTTCTTTTTTTCCCCCTCTTCCTTCCGGTACGTGGGAATGATCGCAGGGTAACAGCTAAAGTCACATGATGAAGGTGGCCTATCAGCCTGGATCTCTGAACCACTGAATAGAAGAGAGCTGCGTTTCTATTTACCCATGTGTTACACATGTAAAAAAATACTCTTTAGGCTTATATACATGTTTTTTATCTAATTGCTAGTCAGAAAGGCAGTTAGCCCTCCAAACGAGCATAGTTTTCTCACAAGAATCTCAAGCTTCACGTGATCTCCACCCAAACTTGTCCTCATCAACCTTCCTTAATTTAGAAAATGGTACTACCTTTTATACAGTCTCAAAGGTCAAATCTGGGAGTTATTCTTGATTCTTTTTTCCCTCATTCTTCACATGCAATCTATGTAAATTCCATCTCTAAAATGCTTCCCAAAGGTATCTATTCTTTTTATCTCTACTACCAACTCCCTAATGCAAACTACTGTATTGTTTACCTGGATTGTGACAATAGCCTTCTAATTTTTCCTTATCTTCTTTCGTTCAGGACTATGAGGGAAATATTTTAGGGACTGAAAAGAAACATAGTCCAAATGACAACTGGTTGAGAGGGTCCAAGAAAACCTCATGAAGGGATGGATTGAATAGGAATGTAAGGGTGGCACTGCAGGGGAAGGTGAGCAGAATCAGTCCATCGACCCACAGAGAACAGCAGGAGATTCAATGAAGCGGGGCTGTTGAGTACCACTAAGGACCATAATGTATCCCTCTTTCCTATATAAAGGGTTTGAATGATGTAATTGGCTGGCATTAAAAATGAGTTCTTTTAAAAATATGTTTAGGGGCGCCTGAGTGGCTCAGTCATTAAGCGTCTGCCTTCGGCTCATGTCATGATCCCCGGGTCCTGGGATCGAGCTCCACATCGGGCTCCCTGTCTGCAGGAAGCCTGCTTCTCCCTCTCTCACTCCTCCTGCTTGTGTTCCCTCTGTCGCTGTGTCTCCCTCTACCAAACAAATAAATAAAATCTTAAAAAAAAAAAAAAAGTTTATACAAGAGGTATTTGGTCTTAAAATCATCAGTGCTCAATTCCCAAACTACAAGAACAATTTTTATTATTATTATGTTCAGTTAGCCAACATACAGTACATCATTAGTCTTTGATGTATTGTTCAACAATTCATTAGTTGCATATAAGGACCAGTGCTCATCACAACATGTGCCCTCCTTAATACCCATAACCCGCTTACCACATCCCCCAGCCCCCCTCCCTTCTGTAACCCTCAGTTTGTTTCCCAGAGTCTAGAGTCTCTCAAAGAATAATTTTGTTTAACCCAATAACCGCATAAATAAGCTCCTGTTTATAGCACTCGGTAACTGCTACTCTGCTATTAGTAGTATATTTGTTAATGAAAAATAAGTAATTGTATCCGTTGAATTAATGCTTGATTTGAGACAACAGTCAATTTATCAATGAAGGAAATTTTAGCCTAAATAAACAAAAAGTGTGTTTTTTCAAGGGAAGTGGCGATGGGGGGGATGGGGTAACTGGATGATGGACATTAAGGAGGACACATGATATAAAGAGCACTGGTATTATATAAGACTGATGAATCAATCACTCTGCCTCTGAAATTAATAATGCACTATATGTTAATTAATTGAATTTAATTTTTTTAAAGATGCTTTTTTCAAGTAAATTGCATTACACATAATGCATTATATGTATATATATGTGTGTATAGATATAGATATAGATATATAGTTAATTTGGCTTTTTTCTAAAATATTTTATTTATTTATCTGACAGAGAGAAAGAGAGATCACAAGTAGGCAGAGAGGCAGGCAGAGAGAGAGGGGGAAGCAGGCTCCCCGCCAAGCAGAGAGTCCAAACTGGGGCTCTATCCCAGGACCCCGGGATCATGACCTTAGCCAAAGGCAGAGGCCTAACCCACCGAGACACCCAGGCACCCCTATTCTGGCTTTTTTAATATCAAGAAATAAATGATTCAAACTAAAGAAGGTAGAAGGTTCATTTATGGTTCAAATTTTAAAACTGATCATTGTAAAATAAGAAAGACAAAGAGAGTTCCCTACTGTCCTAGTTTTCTGAAAGTGAAACATACTAAGGAAAATCACTAGTCCAATCACTTGAAGCTATATGGACAAAAACAAGAGAGCGAAACTTTTAGAATTCTTTTATACTCAAACTCAATCAACACTCAAAAAAGTGTTGATTTTCTCTACTGAGTACTCAATACCCCTGAGATGCTTTAAGTGGAGAGGGAAGTATGCAGAGAGGCATATAATCGTCAATACATTCAACATGGCAGGGGATAGTGGGAGACTTGTGCATAAGTTACAGAGGTACAGAGTAATTAAATATACGTTCTACATCTACACCCATATACTCCCATAAGTTTTACAAATATGAAGATATCTAGAAAACCAAGTATTTTCTAGGATACAGATAAACCCACAAAGCCAGATAGCAAACATGTTCAGATAAACAATGAGCGAGTAGCAATAGGAATGATTTCCCACCAAGCCAAGGAACGACTCCTCTGAGTTTTGCCTATGAAGCAATCCAAAGCCAGGTAACAGTGCATGACCCCAGGGCTCCACATGGTGTGGAGATTCAAAAAAAATAGAGGATAGCCTATATTTTAAGCTCCTACAAAAAAAGAATATGGAAATACACTGTCATAGAATTATTTGGACGAGCAAAGTGAGACCCTTTTCAGCAAGGTTTAAAGGGAAACTCCCAAATGAGTATTTCAAACCAAAGTATGTCTTTCCTGAAATGTACGAAAGTTATTTCAACTCTCCACTTTAATGGCTTTCAAGAGCCCTATTAGGTTGTTAACAATAAGAGTTCACTTCCTAATTCACTGACTGGAGACCTGGGCAATACACGGTAAATCTGTTCAAGCAGCTTTTGTGTGGGTCTGTACAGAAGAAGAAGAAGCAAAAGTCAGTTAGTTCCTCCAGTAAGAGCACAGCCAGTGGTAAGGCTGAGGCATGTGACTTCTAAGGATATACCCCGGGAAGCTGGCAAAGGTGAACCTAAACCTCAGCAACACTTCCAACTTTATTACTGAAAAAAGCAGTACTGTGAAAGTCTATCTTCAGTGTTCAACATACTCATGGCCACTAATATTTCAATCATAAATCTATCAATGTGTTTAGACTAAGAAAATGACTTGGTGATTTTCATAAATTTACGGACATGTCCGGTTCCAAGTGAACTCTCTTCTTAGGGAATTCTAAGCACCTGCAGAATACTTGGCCTTAATCTAGAATTCCAAGAGCTAAAGCTGAATTTAGTAAAATTTGAAATATCTTACTTAGTTTTACTATACATGTTCTATTTGAGGGACTATGGAAGCATACATATTATGTGATCATATTTCAGCTGAGACTTTATTAAAATTCTATGATGTGTGTGAAGATAACACAAGAGAATCAGATAACCTGGTTCTAGAACTATCTCAAATGCTACCTAGGTATATGACCTTGTTAGTTAATTCTTATACAGAATAAGGGGAATGAATTAGTGAAGCTTTGGTGTTGTAGGGGAAAGAGAGATTTGGGAAGCTGAGTTTGAATTGTAATATCATTGCTTATGGTGAGTCCCTGAACAATTTGCTGACAGAACTTAGTTTCCTCATCAGTCAAATGTTTCTAGCTTCTTACTTGTTTACATACTACATCAGCCCCTTGATGGCCTCTCCGTTGTGCCCAAACCAGGCTGGACTGATTCAGCTATTTCTATGGAACCCGTGCTAGCACCATTGGCCCCCTTTTCTTTTCTTTCCCTTGATAAGCTTATCACTGACCTGCCTTCATCTCTCAGCAGATATCTTCCTCCTCTCTCAAGTTCTAGGCTTATATGCTCACCATTGTATAGATATCTCCAACTATAATCCCAAATTCAAATGTGCCCAATCAAATTCTCCACTTACCTTACTGTGTTTTCTATTTTTATTGAGGCACCAACATCCTCTCCATCTAGAAAATGCAAGCCTTGTTGTTAATTTGGCCCTCTTCCCTTTATCTACTCATGCTGTCTGGGTTTACACTTGTCCAATCCAATGGCTATAAAATACCATCTTAATGCTAAAGATTCGAAAATGTAGATCTCCAGTCCAGCTCTCCTTCCCCAACTCCACATTCAGATATCCAACTCTCTGGCGTATTCACGTCTCCACTTAGATAACTCAACATGTGCAAAACTGAACTCCCAATCTCTACCCCTAAAACCTAGTCCCCCTGCAGACTTCCCCATTTCCCGCTTTCCAACAACTAAGGCCAAAACCTTGGCATCATCTTTGCTCTTTATCTTTCTCTCTCTTGCTCTCTCCCTTCACATTCGAAAATTTGGTAAGCCATGATAGCACTACTATCAAAATATATGCGAAACAGGATCAATTTTCACATGGATTTTTTTGTCTGTTTTGTTCAACAGCTCACTTTACCACTTTGTCCCTGTTTCTTCCCTCAACTGTAACAGTTCTCAACCATACATGTATCTGACTCCTGCTTCAAAACCTAATTCAAATGGCCCTTTGTCTACCAAGTGGCTTTTCTAGCCCTTACCTGGAGGTGATAGATCCCTCTTTTAATACCTCTGATTTCATTGCCACTACAATAAGTTAAAAGTTTCAAACTGTTTCAGATTGGTCTGACAACAATCTGTGTATGTGACTTACTCTGCATGAGGGGCAGGATTCCAGGTGGGGGTCCATTCAATGCGCTATTTATAGATCCCTCACATTGCCTACCCTAGAGTAGGTGAACAAAAATCAATTTAAATAAATGATGGATTTAAATTATGGTTTAGAAAGATATGTAGGGGGGCGCCTGGGTGGCTCAGTGGGTTAAAGCCTCTGCCTTCAGCTCAGGTCATGATCCCAGGGCCCTGGAATCAAGCCCCGCATCTGGCTCTCTGCTCAGCGGGAAGCCTGCCTCCTCCTCTCTCTCTCTCTCTCTCTCTCTCTCTGCCTACTTGTGATCTCTGTCTGTCAAATACATAAATAAATGCTTTAAAAAAAAAAAAAAGATACATTGTTACTATGTACCAGGCTTTCAGTGTAATTAATTTATTTAATCCTCACAATAATCCTAAAACATAAGTATGACTAGTATCTTTATTCCATAGATGAAGAAGAAATCGAGGCATCGGGCTCTCTGCTCAGCAGGGAGCCTGCTTCCCTCTCTCTCTCTCTGCCTGCCTCACTGCCTACTTGTGATCTAGGTCTGTCAAATAAATAAATAAATAAATAAGAAAAATACATAGGATAATATAAAAAGATGGGGAAGAGTGAGGTATACATTGCTTGGAGAAACATTGTGGAATTAGTGTAGAGTCAGAAAAATCTGAAGGGAATGATGAAAGCAGGAAGCATGAGACATACAGCAAAAGGGCCTCTGCCACACAGAAAGGTCAGGAAGGGCCTGCTGCTAAGATCTCAAAATATGTATAGAAAGTTATAGGAATCAATATTTTTAAATATATTAGAGTTAAATATTTATTTTTAAGCTCATATACTGGTTTCAATTATCACATTTGCTTATCAAAAATAACCAGACCAGGAGCCATAGATCCAATTAGTCCTGTTCTTTCTATGTTTAAAAAATAATCCCCTCTTAGACATCACTGTGATGTCTAGAGAAAAGACATTTCTGTCTACAGAAAAAATCTTTTAACTGAAAGAAAATATTATGAACATCTTTATGCCAACAAATTAGACGACTTTGATGAAATAAAGTCCTCGAAGACACAAATTGCCAAAGATGTCTCAAGAAGAAATAGAAAATATGAATAGATCTATAACAAATGAAGAAATCAAATTACTTATTTAAGAGTCCCATAAAGAAAAGCCCAGGCTCAGATGGCTTCCCTGGAGAATTTATCAGTTGTGGAAGGAAAAAAATAATACCAATCCTACACAAACTCTTTCAGGAAACAGAGAAGTTCATACTCCCCAGCTCATTCTATGATACCAATACCATATTATTCAATTTACATAATATTTCTAGAAAAGAAAATTTCTAGACCCAGAAAGTAAACCAGTGGTTGCTTAAGGCTAGGGTTGGGAACAGGGAACAATGGCAAACAGGCATGAGGAGGATCTCTTTGGAGTGATAAAATGTTATAAAACTGGATTGTGGTTATGGTTGAACTACTAAATAAATTTTCTAAAAAGAATGAAACTGTATACTTCCAAAGAGTAATTATTATTATATATAAACTATACTTCAAAAGAACTGTTTTTTAATCCCCCTTTATCAAAATCTACAGCACTTCTCCAATCTACTCTCATTTAATTTTGAAATGGAAGTCTAAGACAGTTGCAGTTGTGTTATCTTAGGCAAACAACTTACACTCTTTGACCCTCTATTTCCTCATCTGTACAATGGAGATAATAGTATCTATGTCACTTCCTATATAGTTTAGATTTTGGCTTCTAATCCAAGCAAATGTGGCCCTTCTCCTGTCAAATCCCAAACCTGTCTAGCCCATCACCCTACATACCTAATTTCATTTTAGCTGAAGACATGGATTAGGGGCTTTTTCTTGGGATGTCATTCTGGTGTCAATTTCCTCTACGGACATCCTTCTTCCTAAAATCCGGAGAAACTTTAACTGATGGCGAGGGATGCGAAAAATGGACTCCGCATTATCTTATCCTCCCAAATTTTCTCTTTCCTTATAAATTTCAGATTTTGAATCTTAAATGCCAGGAATTAGACTCTTCTGTTCTACTATAGCCTCTCTCCACTGAGGTACTAAGTGCTATTGATTGGCGGTAAGTGTGGGGTAGCAAAAGGAGTGCCAGGAAAAACAAAACAACTGAAATGAAAATGTAGATGTGTTATGCTACTTCACACATGCAGTCTGAAGTTGAGTACTTGGTTCTTTATTTCTCTGCCACTACTTCAGAGATATTTTCCTCGCTAGTTACCAACATCATAATATACCTACCTTGGTTTCTTTCCTGATGAGAAGAGGCTTAACCTCTTCTTCCCACTAAATCAGATATGAGTCTTTGGTCACCTACATTGATTCCTCCCAATATGACTGTGAGTTCTAGTGATTAGTGAAAGACACATTCTTTATAAGAAGACAGGGAGATGAGTAGATAGAAATTGCAATGTTCTTTTAAAATAATGGGTCTGTTGGGGCGCCTGGGTGGCTCAGTGGGTTAAAGCCTCTGTTTTCGGCTCAGGTCATGATCCTAGAGTCCTGGGATCAAGCCCCGCATCTGGCTCTCTGCTCAGCAGGGAGCCTGCTTCCTCCTCTCTCTCTCTCTCTCTCTGCCAGCCTCTCTGCCTACTTGTGATCTGTCTGTCAAATAAATAAATAAAAAATCTTTAAAAAAAAAAATAATGGGTCTGTTAATTAAATATTCCTTAAATTACTTAAGTCTGAACCACTTCCTCTGTTCCCAGTCTTCTTATTAGAATGCCCATATAACCATACCTGACACAACTACACAAGAAAAAGAGAGAGCAGTATTTCCCCCAACAAAAGACCAAAATGTCCACAATCAATGATCTTCAACAGCTACAAATCATAATTGCAAAATTTGCAGTGAGACTTCAGAAGCTTACATTTGTTGCACAGCAAAGGAAACAGTGAACAAAACCAAAAGACAACTGACAGAATGGGAGAAGATATTTGCAAACGACATATCAGATAAAGGGCTAGTGTCCAGAATCTATAAAGAACTTAGCAAACTCAACACCCAAAGAACAAATAATCCAATCAAGAAATGGGCAGAAGACATGAACAGACATTTCTGCAAAGAAGACATCCAGATGGCCAACAGACCCATGAAAAAGTGCTCCATATCACTCGGCATCAGGGAAATACAAATCAAAACCACAATGAGATACCACCTCACACCAGTCAGAATGGCTAAAATTAACAAGTCAGGAAATGACAGATGCTGGCGAGGATGCGGAGAAAGGGGAACCCTCCTACACTGTTGGTGGGAATGCAAGCTGGTGCAACCACTCTGGAAAACAGCATGGAGGTTCCTCAAAATGTTGAAAATAGAACTACCCTATGACCCAGCAATTGCACTGCTGGGTATTTACCCTAAAGATACAAACGTAGTGATCCGAAAGAGCACGTGCACCCGAATGTTTATAGCAGCAATGTCTACAATAGCCAAACTATGGAAAGAACCTAGATGTCCATCAACAGACGAATGGATAAAGAAGATGTGGTATATATACACAATAGAATACTATGCAGCCATCAAAAGAAATGAAATCTTGTCATTTGCGACGACGTGGATGGAACTAGAGGGTATCATGCTTAGCGAAATAAGTCAATCAGAGAAAGACAACTATCATATGATCTCCCTGATATGAGAGAGAGGAGATGCAACATGGGGGGTTAAGGGGGTAGGAGAAGAGTAAATGAAGCAAGATGGGATTGGGAGGGAGATAAACCATAAGTGACTCTTAATCTCACAAAACAAACTGAGGGTTGCTGGGGGGAGGAGATTGGGAGGGGGGGTGGGGTTATTATGGACATTGGGGAGGGTAGGTGCTATGGCGAGTGCTGTGAAGTGTGTAAACCTGGCGATTCACAGACCTGTACCCCTGGGGAAAAAAATATATGTTTATAAAAAATAAAACTAAAAAAACAAACAAACAAACAAAAAAAGAAGCTTACATTTGTTTTAGGTAGCACGTATCCTTTAGTTTTCATAAACAGATTAGGGCCCACATCTCCCACATCATGGTTAAAACCCCCATCAGAGCTGACCAATGCAACATGTATAAACTCTAGTATATTCATGAGTAAATACTTGAATAAGATTTGAATGCCTCAACAGCAATAGCTTTGTAAAAAAAGCTACCACAGAAGACCAATTCTGCCACCAGAACAAGGCAAACAAAACCAAAGCTAAAAACAATTTAAAAGAATCTATCCACCCTCCATGAGGAAAAAGAAAGCCATCAGTTAAGTAATTGGTGTTGGAAGCAAGACCCCACATTTCTGCTTGCTCACCCTATGTCCTTCCACAGAATTTTTCCAAAGTAGACAATTTCAACATATTTTGCCTAAACTTTACTCTTTTCTCCAAAACAGTTACTTTTCAAAACAGCCAATGGTTTCACTGAATTAAATATCTTTTTACAAACATTATAGAGAATAAGAACTTAAAAAAATGATGAGGGGGATTTCTATTCCATTTTACACAGCCAAAAGGCTCAGTTCTACATCCCATCCATCCTAACACAGCTTTAGGTCTCCAAAGAGATTTTCCACAAACTGCCTCAATATATCTTTTTTTTTTTTAAGATTTTATTTATTTATTTGACAGATCACAAGTAGGCAAAGAGGAAGGCAGAGAGAGATGGGCAGAAGCGGGGGGACAGAGAAGCAGGCTCTCTGCTGAGCAGAAAGCCCGATGCAGGGCTCAATTCTGGGATCCTGAGATCATCACATGAGCTGAAGGCAGAGGCTTAACCCACTGAGCCACCCAGGTGCCCCTGCCTCAGTATATCTTGTCCACATTTACTATTAAGTCACTTCTGTGTATACCTACCTTATGTTTCTCCAGATTTCATATTTATTTCTTTTGAACATTCAAGACCCAAAACTTAACTTATTCAATTTATATCCTTTCAATCTGTACTTAAAATTGGGGATTAAAAAATTGCCAAAGTTTACACATACATACATGCACACATACCTTTGTGTGTGTAAAACATATATACACTACTTCTTTTTTTTTAATAATTTATTTGCCAGAGAGAGAGAGTCCACACAAGCAGGCAGGGAGGCAGGCAGAGGCAGGGAGAGAAGCAGGCTCCCCGTGAAGCAAGGAGCCCGATGTGGGACTCGATCCCAGGACCCCAGGATCATAACCCGAGCCGAAGGCAGCGGCTCAACCAACTGAGCCACCCAGGCATCCCTATATACACTACTTCTTAATAAATATTTATGACATTGTTATTTGGTAAAGAGCTCACATATTTCCTTCAGAAATAAAATTTAATGCTATCTTGATTCCTTATATGCAAAACCAAAAGACATATACTGTGTTCTCTATAGATGTAAATTTCTTTTTAATTTCTGAGAATTCTACATTCCATTTTCTGATTATAATTGTAAAGACTTGCACTTTTTCTAAGGACACAGCATAACCTGACTTGAAAAGAAATTAAAACAAAAATAACCAAATTTTTAATCATTAACTAGTTTCATCATTTATATCTAGGGTTCCTAGTTTCTTTTATTTCATACCATGTTTCCCAAAAGGTTTCCCCATTAATATTAACAGCTTTATGAATCTCATTACTCTGATTTATGCCTCTTCAATTTATTTAAGGTTGTGTTGATATTAAATTATCTGTCCCTTGTGAGCAACTTCAATGTTTAGATGCAAAATAATCTTAAATATTACCTAGCAAGTAAAAATCCATGTTATTTCTTATAGTGCCACCCTCCCTATTAGAATTAACTAATAATTAACAAGTATTATACTGAAAAATTCAGACCCAATCTAAAATACAGTAAAAACATCTATAAGCTGTACTGTAACTTCTGTCTTTAGTTAACCTCAAATATACTTGTTCTTTAAAAAAAAAAAAAAGTGTGTCAGGGGAAAAGGAGAAGGTCAAAAGATGAATTGCAAAGTTTAAAATTTTCTGCCTAGCTATCTAGGGGAAGCTCTAAACAAAACTAAATGAATATGTATACTACAATTTCTATCTTAGAAGACTTCTACTTCTAGAAAGATGGAGTAGATCTATTTTTCCCTATTCCTCTAAGTTCAACTACAAATCCTAGATATTATAAATAAAATAAACATAAAGCTGTAAAATGGAGAGAAGAGACAAGCAAACCAGTGAGCCAAAGCAGGACCCAAAGAACACAGTGGTGACTTTCCTGGATTGTCTTTTTACCTTATATATAACACTTTTAGACAATAACCACTCTATTCTAGTCAAATGCCACTGGAAAAACTGTGGTCCCACCCAAACCCAAAACAGCAAAAGCCAAGCAGGGAACCTAGAGCACAACCTCACAGACTGAACCAAGATCGGCCAACATGCCCACAAGAGTGGTGTCAGAGAAGACCAAATAAGGAGCTGAGACATTCTGCCCGACCTGTCAAAAATAAGCCCCCCCACCCAGTGTGGTCAATGGAGACCACATGGTTACATAGACTTCCACTTTATTACTGCGTGGCAGTAATAAAGCATCCTCCTCCTCTCCACTGGGACAATGTTAGAGGAAGTCTAGCAGAGAGTCAGGACTTTTGTCATTGCCAAGAAGCAAGGAGGACAACCCCCTCCCATGCTGTCAGTGGAGGCAGAATCGTCCAATATGAAATATATCATTTGAATAGTTCTATAACTGCTAGGGAAATTGAATTTATAATTTAAAAACTCCCAAAAAAAAGAAATCTCTAAACATCTCTCACTGGAGAATCTACCAAACACATAAAGAATTAACATCAACCTTATATAATCTTCAGAAAGTAGCAGAAGAGAAAATACTTCCCAAATGATTTTAAAAGCTAATATTGTCCTGGTATTGAAATTAGACAAAGACAATACAGCAGAGATGCTAAATTCTTTAAGAAAATACTAACAAACAAAATACAGTAATATATAAAAGAATTATTTATTGTGACCAAGCAGGATTTATTCCAGGGATGCAAGGCTGGTTCAATATCCAAAAATCAATTTAAGATAATCTGCCATATTAACAGGCTAAGAAAAAACATCACATGATCATATCAATCAATGAGGAAAAAAAATCTCATACAATTCCATATTCACTCATGATAATAATTCTCAGAAAAGTAAGCTAGTAGAACTTCTTTAACTTAATAAAGAGTATCTAAAAAAATAAAAAAGCTACAGTCAACATTACACTTAATGGTAAAGACTAAATGCTTTCTCCTTAAAACTGGGAGCAAGACAAGAATGTCTATAGTCAACTGCTTTTATTTAACACCGTGCTAAGGGTCCTGGACATTGGTAAGATGGCAATAAAGGAAAATAAAAGGCAAACTGATCAGAAAGGAAGAAATGAAACCATCCCTATTTGAAAAATATGATCACCTATGTAGAAAATCTCAAGGAACCTAAAATAAAAGTTATAAAACTAAGGGAATTTGGCAAGGTTTCAGGATACAAGATAAACATACAATCAATGGTATTTCTATACACTAGCAAGGAACACATGGATATCAAGCTTAAAAATACAATACCATTTCCATCACTCAAAAAAAAAAAAGAAATTAAGTACTTGGATGTAACCTCACAAAACACGTACAGGAGTTATATATAGTTATATATAGTTTATATATATATATAAACTATATATATATATAAATTATATATGTATATGTATATATATATACATATATATATAAACTATTGTAGAATAATTGACAAATCTAATTATATATACTGAAAAATGGACAACATGGGGCACCTGGGTGACTCAGTCAGTTGAGCATCCCAATGATTTTGGCTCATGTCATGATCTCAGGATCATGCTCAGTGGAGAGTCTGCTTGAGAGTCCCTCCCTCTCCCTCTGCCCCTTCCCCCCATCCTGCACATGGGTGCTCTCTCTATCAAAATAAATCTTTAAAAATAAAAGTGTACACATCAGGGAAATACAAATCAAAACCACAATGAGATACCACCTCACACCAGTCAGAATGGGTAAAATTAACAAGTCAGGAAATGACAGATGCTGGCGAGGATGCGGAGAAAGGGGAACCCTCCTACACTGTTGGTGGGAATGCAAGCTGGTGCAACCACTCTGGAAAACAGCATGGAGGTTCCTCAAAATGTTGAAAATAGAACTACCCTATGACCCAGCAATTGCACTGCTGGGTATTTACCCTAAAGATACAAACGTAGTGATCCGAAGGAGCACGTGCACCCGAATGTTTATAGCAGCAATGTCTACAATAGCCAAACTATGGAAAGAACCTAGACGTCCATCAACAGACAAATGGATAAAGAAGATGTGGTATATATACACAACGGAATACTATGCAGCCATCAAAAGAAATGAAATCTTGTCATTTGCGACGACGTGGATGGAACTAGAGGGTATCATGTTTAGCGAAATAAGTCAATCGGAGAAAGACAATTATCATATGATCTCCCTGATATGAGGGAGAGGAGATGCAACATGGGGGGTTAAGGGGGTAGGAGAAGAGTAAATGAAGCAAGATGGGATTGGGAGGGAGATAAACCATAAGTGACTCTTAATCTCACAAAACAAACTGAGGGTTGCTGGGGGGAGGGGGGGAGGGGGGTGGGGCTATGGACATTGGGGAGGATATGTGCTATGGTGAGTGCTGTGAAGTGTGTAAACCTGGCGATTCACAGACCTGTACCCCTGGGGAAAAAAATACATGTTTATAAAAAATAAAATTAAAAAAAAAAAACACACAGTTTACAGAGAAATAGAATAAAAGTCAGTGGTGGACAAAAATAAATAAATAAATAAATAAATAAATAAATAAATAAAAGTGTACAACATGGTGATGATTAGTTATACATATATATTATAGAATTATGACCAAGATCTTGTATTCTAAAAGCTACCAAACACTGATAAAAGAAAATTTTTTTAAAGATTTTATTTATTTATTTGACAGAGAGAAACACAGCAAGAGAGGGAACACTAGCAGGGAGAGTGGGAGAGGGAAGAAGCAAACTTCCCACTGAGCAGGGAGCCTGATGTGGGGCTCTGTCCCAGGCTCCTGGGATCATGGCCTGAGCCAAGGGCAGACACTTAACTGAGCCACCCAGGTACCCCAAGAAATTTTTAAAGATCTAAATAAAGAGAAATAACATGTTAGTAGATTAGAAGGCTAATAGTAAAATACCAGTTTTCTCAAAATTGATATATAGGTTTAACACAATTCCTATCAGAATCCAGCAAAAAAAATTTGTTGATACAGACAGCCTATTCTAAAATGTATACGAAAAAGTAAAGGAATTAGAGTAATCAAAACAATTTTGAAAAGGAAAAACTAAGTGGGAAGAATTAGTCTACCTGATTTCAGAGTTTATTATATAGCTATAGTAATCAAGGCTGTATAATACTGGTAGAGGCATGAAAACACAGACTAATAGAACAGAAGGGGAAATACATATGGCATATAAGCACAACACATAATTAGACGTAGGGGAAATATAAATTAAAACCATAATGAGCTATCACTATACTTCTATCAGAATGGCTGATAGAAGTGACAGTGACATCATCAAATACTAGATGCTGATAGGAATAGAAAATGGTATAGCCATTCTAGAAAATGGTAGTTCCTTAAAAAATAAGCAGGAAACTATAATATGATCCAGGAATTGCACTCTTGGGCATTTATCACAGAGAAATGAAAACTTATGTTCACATAAAACACTACTAACAGTGACCAACTTATGATGATTCAACAATTTTTCAACTTTATGATGGTGTCAAAGTTATATGTATCCAGTAGAAGCCATACTTCAAATTTTGAATTTTAATCTTTTCCTGGGCTACTGATACACAGTTAACACTCTCTGGTGATGCAGGGCAAGGGCAGTGAGCCAAGCTCCCAGTCATCCGTGCAATCACGTAGGTAAACAACCCACATGTGTATAAGCATTCTGTACCCATACAACCATTCTGCTTTTCACTTTCACTACAGTTTTCAATAAATTACAGGCAATATTCAATCTTTATCAAAAAATAGGCTTTGTATTAAATTACTTTCCCAACTATAGGCTAATATAAGTGTTCTGAGCACATTAACTTAGGCTAGGCTAAGGTATGATGTTTGGTAAGTTATTAAATATATTTTTGATATATATATTTATGATGTTTGGTAAGTATTAAATATATTTTTAAATGCATTTTTAACTTACAATATTTTCAACTTACAATGGGTTTATCAGGACATAACCCCATCATAAGTTGAGGAGGACCTATACTGTTTCTGGCAACTTGATTCATGACAGCAGAAGAGTAGCAGGGGTGGGGGTAGGGGTAGACAACAGCTGTCCTACAGTGGGTGAATGGTTTAACAATGGTGGTAAAGCCAATGGAACACTACTTAGCGATAAAAGGGAATGAACTGTTGACACACTCAATAACCTGGTGAATCACAAAAAGTTATGCTGAGTAAGAAAAGCCAATCCCAAAAGGTTACATGCCGTACAATTCCATTTATATAATATTCTTAGAATTATAAATTATATAAATGGAGAACAGATTAGCGGTTGCCAGGGGTTAAGGAAGGAGGAATGGAAGGGACATGAGTATGGCTAAGAAAGGACACCATGAGAAATGCCTGTGGTGATGAAAATGTTGTGTATCTTGATTCCATCAATGTCAATATCCTGGTTGTGATATTGTACTGGAGTTGTGCAAGATGTTCCAAATTGGGGGAATTGGGTAAAGGGGACACAGGCTCTCTTTATCTCTTGCAATGGCATATGAATCTACAATTATTTCAAAATAAAAATAATGAATTTAATTTGCTCTTAAATACATTTTAGATACACATGATAAGTCTATGCCTGGATCATAATAATTGCAGAGTAGATTTTTAAAGAGAACTGGACATTAAGGGGTGTCTGGGTGGCTCAGTCGGTTAAGCATCTGCCTTTGGCTCAGGTCATGATCACAGGGTCCTGGAATTGAGCCCCACTTTGGACTTCCCCCTGAGCATGGAGCCTGCTTCTCCCTCTCCCTCTGCCAGCTGCTCCTCCTGCTTGTGCTTTCTCTTTCTGTATCAAGTGAATAAATAAAGTCTTAAAAAAAAAACTGGATAGTAATTCAGTATGAAACCGTATTTTATTTGTAGAATTGTACTTTCTAGAGTATTAGCTATATTTTACCAAGTCTATTTTTGTTAAGTAATAGAAAAATATGAAACAAAACAGAAAATTGAAGTATAACTAATATTGATAAAGAAAAGCTCTTCTCTTGTAAGTCTTCCTCTCTCCTGTTCCTCCCTCCATCCCTTCCTTCTACCAATCATTCCATAAAAAGAGTCACTACTCTTCATTTTGACTTAGGTAAGTCCATGGTCACAACTTAAAACTGAAAAATACTATCATTCAAAAATAATGGATTTAAGATCTATGACTAGGGAAGAATGAAGAAAGGATATAAGAAAATAAGGGGAAAAAAAGAAAGGAAGGAGGAAAAAAATTTTACTTAATGACTGCTCTATGCTAAGCACTGTCATACCATTCTCTCATTCTGTGCTCATAATGTCCCTGTAAGGGAGATATTATGATATCTGTCATACAGATTAGCGAACTGATGCCCACGGAGAATGAATCAACTTCCTCTAAGAAGAAATTCAAGATAGTAAATATGAAATAAAATGAGGTATGAAGAAATTCTACTATACTGATATTTCAGAATATTGTAAAAATATTTTTAAATTAAATATTAAAAGGCAACAATTTTAACAAGCCCAAAAGAGATGACAGGATATCAGAAAATCCAGTATTACCTTGAGATCTTTCATTCAAATGGAGAATAAAGGACTAAACAAGCAGATATTACATGTACCCAGCTTTGTTAATCTTCTGTCTTTAAAGTCCTATCATTATTATCATCATTAGTAGTAGGAATCATTTGCTGACGACAGTTACTGGTTTTAAATGTTCTTCCTTTCTCAGACATTTTTTACTTTATATTTTCTTGAACTCTGAATGTTTGGGGCAAAAAGAACATTCCAGGAAAAGTCTTAAGTTCTCTTCCTTCTAAACAACCAAATAAGTACAAGAATAATTATGTAGTATGCAGAGGAAATAAATCCTAATCAGCTCTTGACCCGCCGCCTCGCCCCTCTGTGAATGCTATCTCAACAAACATATGTTCTGCACTTTTATTTTATGTAGTAATAAACAACAGAAGTGCATGTCGGTCAACAACACACTTGAGGTGAGAAGAAAGTGTGTCTCAAATCCTTTTATCCACACGGATATTTTAAGAATCTGCATTAATCATTTGCTGTACTCCAGATGAAGTATGTGTCCAACAAGACTATTTGAAGCATTTATTGCCATCGAACATAAGGTCTGTTTTCAATATCTCCCTGATTATTTCCAACACAAACATAAGTAGAAGAGTAAGGGAAGTTTATTCTAGCAGATTTTAAAACAGATGTCAATTATATTGAAGTGTTCCGTAAGGGGCACTAACTTTGTTATTGACATTGTAATGGAGACAGCCAACCACTGTAATTAGCAATCGATCTTAGTGGTATGTAGATGTGTAGACAAATGAAGAGAACTCAAATTCCATTCATAAGGCATAGAACATCAGTACTAATCTGTACTAATCTGTGCCACATGCTGTAAAAAATGGAATGTGAACTATAATCTTAAAGAAGTCCTGACAATGAATTACTGAAGCTATCATTTAAAAGGGATAAAGAGCTAAATTGGATGGTCAAGGGAAAAAGACTTAAAAATTTATATATGTTATCATTCTAGTATCTCAGATAATAAAAAGAAATCGTTGTTCTCAAGACACACACCATTATTTCTGAACCTTGACTTTTAAAAGTAAGCAAATTTAATGAGAATGAAATTTGTAAGTACACAAACCCTGAGAAAATGGCTAATGTGGCTTGAATATACTTATTTTCACAATTGGGGTGAGATAAGTGTATATTTGGTACACTTCCTACATTGAGGCATGCCATCAGCATTTATCCATCCAGCGAACAAGCTAGAAACTCACATTCTCACCACCTCACAGTTGCACACATAGGATCACTCACAAAGCCTTGGGGGCTGCCTCTTCAGTGTTCCTTCTCTCTGTGTCCCCACTTCATTTCCAACTGCCTGACCCCATATGAGACCCCATGATCTCTTACATAAGCTAGTGTGTCTGCTTCAATTCACTGACCAATCTCTCTCTCAAATCACACATCTCATTATGTTAACTTGCATGGTCTGATTCTCGTTGTGCTCTTAAGAGTAACAGATGACAAAGGCAGTTTTTGTTGTTGTTTTTAAGATTTTATTTATTTATTTGACAAAGAGAGACACGGTGAGAGAGGGAACACAAGCAGGGGAGCCGCAGAGGGAGAGGGAGAAGCAGGCTTCCCACCGAGCCGGGAACCCGATGCGGGGCTCAATCCCAGGACTCTGGGATCATAACCTGAGCTGAAGGCAGACGCTTCATGACTGAGCCACCCAGGCGCCCCAACAAAGGCAGTTCTGTGGATAAGAGCCCTCCAAATTGTTGAAGGTTTCTACCAGGTGTCCTTTTAGTCTCTCCATCAGAGGCAAAGTATGCCCTTTCTTCATTCATTCCTTTGTAATAGCTACCAACCCACCAAAGCAAGCAACAGGGAAGCATGGCATCTAATATGATACTGCCATTTTCTGTATGAACTTGGGCATATCATGTAGCTATTTTGGGCTCTGTTGTCTCATTCATTAATTAATAATGATAATAATCCCTTTCTGGGTTTTTTTTTTTCCAGTTTTGTTAAAAGGACTGAATAGCATTACATAGAAATAAATTTTTTTTAATTAGAGGGGCAATACAGTTCTTTCATAAACTTAAACTGAGTACTTTTAGCTTCAGGAGAAACCCCACAGAAGCAAGACCTTAATTACATCTAATCATCAGAAGGCTGGGGGTGCCCGAGAGAGAGAAAGGAAGAGAAAGATTTCAGTTCCCATGGGAATAAAGACAAGCCCTGATGGTCCAACTGCAACTACCCTTTCAAACCACCTCTCCCTCTCATTTCCATCATCCAGTCAGATTTCTTCCTGTAGTTCCTCAGAGTTGCCATGCCCCTTCCCATCGTGACTTGCCCTCCCCCAGTCTTCTGTTTCTTACTATAAGGCAATATTACCCAGTTGCTCAAGCGAAAGACCCAGGAGGCCCCTTGAAGTCTACTCCTCTTGCTCCCTACATCCACCCAATCCAACAGTGAATCCTTCCTGCTTCATCTCCAAAATAGATCTGAATCCATCCACTTTCCTCTGTCTCTACTCTTGCTCCTTTTGGTCCAAACTACCATCATGGGTCCTCCTGTCTTTCTGTTTTCACTCCTGCTGCCCTATTTTGTTCACAGGAGTTAACTTTTGAAAGTATTATGTCTGTAGTGCAGAGGCCAAAGTATGCTTTGCCCTACTAGGATTTGAAATCAATTCCAGATGGGGAAAAGGTCAGGATTCTGTTCTCTTAGAAGGAATGTGAACTAAAATGGGTATATGATCTCAATCTTTTTTCCTTCCCAATAAAGTAAAGGGGTTTAACAGATTTCTGTGATAATGGTGACTCCATGTGACCTGATTATCAGAGTAACCACCTAGGAGGAGGAGAAGGTCTGAACCTCCTTGGTGAGGAGGGTATGCCCAGCCTACTCTGCTCTTCATAAGAACTCCCTTTCACCACTTTTTCTCCTCTCTTCCACCTAACAGAGAAGCACTGCTTATATTGAAGAGCAAGTGTATTTATTCATGATTTTTTTCATTTTCATACATATGAACAATAGACCTATATCTGGAATTCACTGAATGAAGATTTTAAAAAGAGATGCCTAAAAAAATAAATAAATAATAAAAATAAAAATAAAAGTAAAAATGAGATGCCTAAATTTTGAGCCAAAAGGAAACAGCACAAAGTTTTCATTAATTAAGAAGAGATCCCAGGGGCTCCTGGGTGGCTCAGTCAGTTAGGTGTCTGCCTTCTCCTCAGGTCATGATCCCAGGTTCCTAGGGAAGTGAGGACCCTGCTTCTCCCTCTCCCACTCCCCTGCTTGCATTCCCTCTCTCACTGTGTGTCTCTCTCTGTGTCAAATAAATAAATAAAATCTTTATTTTTTAAAAAAAAGAGATCCCATACAGAAAATACTCTGTGCTTTTGGACAGACTTTTAATACTGGAAATTGTTAGGCATTATCTGTGTTTCCATAAACACATGGAAAGTCTGTAGAATGGCCCTTAAAGTCTGTAGAATAAACAGACTTCACTACAGGTCTGTCATGTAACTGCACCATCTAGCTATGCTCTGACAGGAAACTCCCTGTGATCACTTGATAACATGTGCAGAATGACTGGACAGAAATTGGAGAGAACCCAGTGGCCAACCCCCAGGGGGGAGAATGAGACCTTTAGTGCAAATAAATCCAAGACCCTCACCTCATTAGTACCACATGTTAACAACCTAAGCCAACGAGTAGAACCTATTTCTTTGGGTTAAGAATGCGTGCTGGCGTGGTAACTTGAAATTTCCTATCTCAAAACCTCACAAAACTGTTAGCTCTACTAATATTTCCACTGCAACTCCAATTTCTTTCCTTTGATGTGAGTAATGTATTCCCCACACAGGACACTTAGTATCAACAGGAAAGCCAGCAGGGACCCAACTTCTTGGGTTCCTGGGATCCTGAAATATAAAAAGAAAAAAAATGTTCCTTACAAAAAGGAAAACAAAAACAAAAACAAAAACCATTGCCCCACTTCATCCTAATTTGTTGTTTTCTTTGGGTTTCTCTTGTGTGCCAAGCTTTTGAAGTAAGTTGCTCCCTGCCACCGTGAACTCTTTCTAATAAGCCGGGAACTCTGAGCACACCTGTTCTTTCTTATGCTACTCTTCTTATTCAACGAGGACAGTAGGCCCTGTATCTTTCAGCACGACAAGGGCATTTGGCATCCTAATGCCGCAGCATTATAAATTTTCCCCAAATGTGTCATGAGTGCCCTATAGGGCACTTTGTACAGATTTGTTTTTGAATGACCCTCAAAAAAAACAAAGTCTTGTGCAAGAGGCTTAAAAATCCCTCAGGGAACTTCCTTCCTTTAACAGATTTTCCAGAAGGAATGTGCTCCGGGCTCTTGATTTGATTTCCTGCCCGGTTAAAAGCACTGTGGTGTAAGACATGTTTTATCCCCATTTTTCACCTTCTAAATGAAGTTAACCTATAATGAATGTCTATACTGGCTCAAAAGCAAAGTTACCAGTGACACTAGCTATAATGTCACATCCGCACATGTCTACAGAGGAAGAAATTCTCCCTTGGTACAAACCAAGTTGCTGAATTTGAATCACAGGAATGCTGTGTCTTTTCACTCTTACTCACAGGCTGTATGAAGTGGGTCAAAGGTATGGTAGCAGAGACAACTAGGGAGAATCCTCACAGGGAAGGGAGGGGATGTTAACAGTTGTTTCCCTTACTACTCCCCCAAAGCAGCAAGTGGTCACCAATACTTTCCATGTGGACAGACATGTGTATTTTCTAAGATAATAACTGGCCACAGCTAATAAATTTGTCCTGCTTCAAGGTTGGTGCCAGATTGTACCTTTTATTATTTTCCTAAAGAAAACAAAAGCAGCCATTGTGGGTTGAATTGTACCCTCAAAAAAATATATTTAAGTTCTAAACCCCAGTACCTCTGAAAGTGATCTTATTTGGAAACAGGGTCTTTGCAGATATAATTGATATTAGGAAGAGCCCATGTTAGAGCAGGATGAGTCCTAATCCAATGACTGGTCTTTTTATAAAAGTAAAAACAGAGAGAAGACCAGCAAAGACTGCCAGCAACTACCAGAAGCTATTATCAGCACATGAGACAGTCTCTCCCTCAGAGACTTTGGGGAGAGAGCATAGCCCTGCCAGCCCCTGGGTTTCAAACTTCAAGGCTCAAGAACTGTGAAAGAATAAAATTTGGTTGTTTTAAACCACCCAGTTTGTGGTGATTTGCTGTAGTAGCTGTAGCAAAGGAATACAACCAGCTACTAAGAAATGTTCTTTTTTTTATATAAGCAGGAACTGTTTCACAAAGATGTGCATATATTTCCGGATCTCTGTAACACCTTAATATACCAATCGATAAGCTAATTCCTCTGTCTTCAGTTCGTCATATCTAAATTACAAATAATGCTCTTTAAAAATAATAATGCTCTTTGACGTTGTTACACTCCTCTGATTTCACCAGTTTATTGTGATTTCACCAATTTTATGTGCACTCGTATGTGTGTGCCTAGTTACATGCAGTTTTATCATAGGTGTGAATTCATGTACTCACTTGCACAATTAAGATACAGAACTGTTCCATCAGATTAAGGCTCCATTTCCTACCTCTTTAGAGCAGCAATGACCCCATTCCCTCCTCTGCCGCCCTAACCTCTGACAATCACCAATGTGTTCTCCATCTCTACAATTTTGTCGTTTCAGGATTCGTACAGTATGCTGTCTTTGTTTATTCAGAAAAACCCCCTTGAGATCCATCCAAGCTACTGCACGTATCACTGGTTTATTCCTTTTATTGCTGAGTAGTAGTGCACGGGATGGTTGTACTACCACAGCTGGTGCAACCATTCACCTGCTAAAGGACATTCCAGTTATTTTCAGTTTGGGGCTATTATAAGTAAACCTGCTATGAATATTCACGGACAGATTTTTGCATCAACATAAGTTTTTATTTCTCTGGGATAAATGCTCAAGAGTGAAAATGCTGAGCTGTCTGATAAGTGCAAACTTAGCAGGGGTTTTTTTGTTTATTTTTTAATTATTTTTTAAAGATTTTATTTATTAGAGAGATGGAGAGAGACCACAATAGGCAGGCAGAGCAGCAGGCAGAGGGAGAGGGAAAAGCAGGCTCCCCCACTGAGCAAGGAGCCCGATGTAGGGCTCGATCCCAGGACCCGGAGATCTTGACCTGAGCTGAAGGCAGCTGCTTAACCAACTGAGCCACCCAGGTGCCCCCAAACTTATTTTTTTTTAAGTTGTCAAACTATTGGGTGCCTAGCTGGCTCAGTCAGTAGAGCATGTGACTTTTGGCCTTGGGGTCTCGAATTTGAACCCCACATTGGGGGTAGAGTTTATTTTTTTAAAAAAATCTGCCAAACTTTTCCAGAGTAGATATAACACTTGACATTCCCACCAACAATGTATGAAAGATCCAGTTTCTCTACGTCCTCATCAGCATTTGACATAGTCACTATATTTTATTTTAGCCATTTTTATAGATGTGTAAAGATATCTTATAGTGATTTTAATCTGCATTCCCCTAATAACTAATGACAGTAAACCCCTTCTCACGTTCCATTCATATCATCTTCAGTGAGATGTCTGTTCATATTTTTGTCTCTTTTCTAATTGGATTATAAAGCTTTTTACTGCTGAGTTTTAAGAGTTCTTTACATACTCTAGATACAAGGCACTTACCAGATATATGATTTACAAATATTTTCTCCCAATTATCTTTACGTCCTCATCATGGAGTCCATCTTTAATAGACCAAAAGGTTTTTTCATTCTGATAAGGTCTAATTTCTCAGTATTTCCTTTTATTGATCATTCTTTTGGTATCAAGTCTATAAACTTTTTGCCTAACCCCTTGGTTCCAAAGATTTTCTCCTACGTTTTTTCTGAAAGTTTGATAGATTTACATTTTCTATTTTGCAAGATATATTTGAGTTAATGGGGGATCTCAGTTTGAGGTTCATTTATTTGCTTATGGAGGTCCAATTGCTCCAGAATCACTTGTTAAAAAGTTTATTCTTTTTTGAATTCTTTAGTGAATTGCTTTTGCGCTATTCTAAAACATCATTGAACATACTTGTGAGATAAAAGTTTTTCAACAGGATTTTTTTTAAATATTTTATTTATTTATTTAACAGAAAGAGACATAGCGAAAGAGGGAACACAAGCAGGGGAGTGGGAGAGGGAGAGTTGGCTTCCAGCTGAGCAGGGAGCCCGATGCAGGGTTCAATCCCAGGACCCTGGGATCATGACCTGAGCGGAAGGCAGACGCTTAATGACTGAGCCACCCAGGTGCCCCTTTCAATAGGATTTTTAATTAGAATTATTGAAATTTCTATTTCTATAATGTTTATTCTACGATAAGAAATTCCTTTACTTTTATTGGAAATGTAGTATTAGAGACCTAGAGCTTTTTCTACCCTGGAAAGTGCTATAAAATCCTATAACACATTGATAGGTTCAGAATAGTTATAGCTACAATAGTGAGTTAAGCCAAAAACAGAGCACTCAGATACAAAGTAAATTGTCAACAGCAGACAGCATAGTACATTGGTGTATTCATACATATCAAACCACATACAATGGTTGATCCATAACTTGCATTTTTCTTCTTAAGAGAAATTGTTTCTTTTGCATACCAATGCAAACTCTCAGCACATCTAAACTATCATCCTAGGGGTGCCTGAAGGCTCAGTGGGTTAAACCTCTGCGTTCAACTCGGGTCATGGTCTCAGGGTCCTGGGATCTAGCTCTCTGCTCAGCAGGGAGCCTGCTTCCCCCCTCTCTCTCTGCCTGCCTCTCTGCCTACTTGTGCGCTCTCTCTCTCTCTCTCTGTCAAATTAAAAAAAAAATCTTTTAAAAATATATAAAATAAAAATAAACTATCATCCTAGTTCTCAGACAGAGGGGTTCACGGAACCTTCAACAAATAATTACTTATAAGCTACCAGAAACACACATTGTACTGGGTCCTGGGGACAGAGCAATGAATAAAGTCCATACCCTTGGGGAGTTTATATTCTAGGAGAGGATAACAACAAGAAACATCTAAGTTTTAAAATGTGTATTAAAATGTCAAATGGTGTTCAGTATTATAAAGAAGTATAAATCAGGATAGAGTGATGGAGTTGAGAATTTTGGTCTTTTAAACAGGGTGGCCTTTGAGGATATAAAACATAATGAAGTGATGAACTGAGCCATGCAAACAGCTGCAGGAAAATTATTTCAGACAAAGAGAACCAAAGAGAAAAGGCCTCTGTGATAGGAACGTACTCAAGCTCGGTCAGGAATAGGGAATTGGCCCTTACAGTTTGAGGTAGATAATCTAAGGCAAAGAAGAGACCACAAGAAAAACAGGGCCTTGTAGATGTCATAGGCTGAGGCTTAATATCCCAGCTTGTTTGTGGATTTGACCAAGATAGCCAAAGAAAGATAGCATAGTGAAACCCATCATTGTACTTGGTTTTATGACTTTGTCAATAACTTGCAACATGATTTGTGGGTCAACCTTCATTTACCTGATAAAATCTACTGTGTACCATATGAGCAATGGGTTGTGATAAGTCCCCAAAATGCAAAGGAAAAGAGGATATGGTTCCATACTTGATAAGTTCACAGGGGAGTGGAGGTAAGGGGACATTCAAGGACAGCATTTCTTTTTTGTGATAACTAAATATTTGCAAACATAGAACAAGGATGTTGTGAAAGAACTGAAGAGCACGTCTTAGGGTGTGCAGCATTGGGGCAGGGACATCAGTAAGTGTACGGAAGAATATTTGAATTGAATCTTGGAGGACAAATAAGAGTTTGTTAGGAGAAGACAAAAAATACATTACAGAGAGGAAGAGTAATGGCAAAGGTAGGTAGCCTCCAGGCTCATTCCTATCTCCATTACTTAAAAGAGAGCATTATTCATCTCCCACTCAAGGAAACGAATCTCTGACGACCAGGATTATCTGTTTGGCTGGAAATGGTTCAACAGAAAAGAATGCCATGCGAATTAAAAATTCTGACAACACTATGACTCCGAGGTACGTTATCTCAAAATTTACTTAATGTACTCAAAATGTTCTAACCCTAGACATAAGCCTAATTATTCTGCTTAATATCATCCAATCTCTTTTTCATCATGCAAATTTGCTGACTATTTTTTCTTTTAGCCATCCTCTGTGTGACTTCTGTCCTGGGAATAGTAGTGAAAGAAACGTCCCTTCATTGCTGAGACTGACTACATCCCATGATCTTAAGGTTTGAGTGTCCCACCTGATCACTCTAAGTAAGTACACTGCTTTCAAAATAATAATAGTAATTATTATTATTAGTAGTAGTAACATACCAAGAAATGGGCTAAGCTTTGACCAGAAACAAGAAAATTTTCCCTCTCTTGACCTTTGTTTTGAAAATTACAGGGCACCTGCGTGACTCAGTTGGTTAAGGGTCCAACTCCTGATTTCGGCTCAGATCATGATCTCAGGGCTGTGAAATGGAGCCCCGAGTAGGGCTCCACACTGGATGTGGAACCTGCTTAAGATTCTCTCTCTCTCTATCCCTCTTCCCCTCTCCCACCACTTAAAAAAAAAAAAAAGATTTTAAAAAACTGACAATTGATACTGGGAAGACCAGGGCCAAAATTATAAAATAACTGGAAAACAATTATGGTCCTAAAGCAGAACTGGCCATATGTGTTGACAGAGCAGGATATCTTCTCCAGAAGATGCTACATACATGCTCAGGCTACACTAAATAAAATGTCTACATTTTCTGTATCCTCTTCAAAGGGCGAATATCTAGGAAAGAATAGAATTTCTAAAGATACTCCTGGAGTGCCTGGGTGGCTCAGTCAGTGAAGCAGTGAAGCATCTGCCTTCAGCACAGGTCATGACATCTGGGGTCCCGGGATTGAGCTCCACATCAAGCCTCCTGCTCAGCAGGAAGTCGGCTTCTCTCTCTCTCTTTCCCTCTGCCCCTCCCCACTACTGATTCATTCTCTCTCCTGCTCACTTGCTCTCTCAAATAAATTAAAAAAAAAAAAAAGATAGCCCTAAAATAAAAGCCTCAACAGAGTTCAGAAGAAAGGCTTAATTTTTAAGTGTTGGATTGTTCTAGAAGAGGTGACCCTGAACAGACTACCATCGTGAGGGTGTTCTATGTGTTGTGTGCCAGGATAAGATGAGGTACCAGAGAGGTGGGTAGGTACCAGATACAAAATGCACCCTTCTCACAATTTTGCATTAGTTTATAATAAAATTCCCAGCTATTTTTTAAAGGAGAATGAATTTACTGTTTGGAGTAATGAAGTTATTAAATAGCCAAAGTTATTTGTATATAGAATATATATGCAGCTATTATCAATCCGAATTTAAAATATTTAATGACATGGAAAACCATAAGTAGGAAAAAAAAAAAAAACTAGAAAAACATCTGCAGAACAATCATAACCCAAAGGAAGGAAAATGAGAGGGAAAAGAAAATACACCCCAGGGGTACAGGTGGTAATCCATAAAATGTGTTTCTCACCCTGTTGCTCTTCAAAAATTTCTACAATAAAACATGTTGCACTTCAGTATTAAAAGAAACAACAAAACTTATTACTTAAATGGAAGAAAAAAAAAGATTCTCTCTGATATTAATCCCTATGCCTGCCTCCATGAATTCTGGAGATGAGACATCACACCCAGTCACCACAGCTTTGCTGAGAGGTTAACATACTTAGGCTGCTTTCCCTCAAGTCAATGAGTTGCTGCTCCTGGCTGTTCCCCTCACGTGCCTGGGCATCAGGCCTGTCTGGGGGAAATGAGGACTTATACTCCGCGGCCTCGCTATCTTGCCTGGAATGTGCACCATGGTCAGGATGGAAAGGGATTTTTAAGACTCATGGTTTAAAATGATATGATGAAATATTCTACGAGGAATGATGAAAGGTGGACTAAATGTTCCTGAACCCTCAAAACCAAATGAAATACAAGTGAGTTTTTTTTTTACTGGAATCTATTATTTACTCTTCCTGACTATGATATGAACCAGAGGACAGGAGACTCTCTCAAGCACAGGATTTAAAAAAACAAAAAACAAAAAACTAGAGATCTGATGAAATTTACAGTATTACAACTTTTAAACATAGTTTTGAATATTTTAAATATCTAGTAGAGAAGAGTTATTTTACCTAACTTTTTTTAAAACCGTAGATAAAATAGAGGCACCCGGCTACCTCAGTTTGAAGAGCAGACAACTCTTGATCCCAGGGTCATGAGTTTGAGCCCCATGTTGGGTATAGAAATTACTTAAAAATATGGGGCGCCTGGGGGTTCAGTGGGTTAAGCCGCTGCCTTCAGCTCAGGTCTTGATCTCAGAGTCCTGGGATCGAGCCCCACATCGGGCTCTCTGCTCAGTGGGGAGCCTGCTTCCTCCCTTCTCTCTGCCTGCTTCTCTGCCTACTTGTGATCTTCGTCTGTCAAATAAATAAATAAATAAAATTTAAAAAAAAAAGAATAGTGTTTAAAAATATATATATATAAATAAATAAGTAAACTAAAACCCAGATAAAATAAAGATGAAATGTAAAGTAGTATTTTGAGGCACAGGTTGAATGGATGAGCTAAAATTATTTGGAGTGGTTATAATCATTTTTTTTTAAAGATTTTATTTATTTGACAGAGAGAGAGAGAGACAGCAAGAGGGAACACAAGCAGGGGGAGTGGGAGAGGGAGAAGCAGGCTTCCCGCCAAGCAGGGAGCCTGATGTGGGACTCAATCCCAGGACCCAGGGATCATGACCTGAGCCGAAGGCAGACACTTAAAGACTGAGCCACCCAGGCGCCCCTATAATCATTTTTATTACCTACTTGTTTCCATAAATATATACATACACACATATACACGTATATACATACTCATGTGTACACACATACATAGCTTCACATGCATACATATATACACACATAGTTACAGATACATAACTACATACACACGGACTTAACATATCCACAGTAGCAATCTTACATCTCCTTTTTCTTTTTTTTAAGATTTTATTTATTTATTTGAGACCAAGAGAGAGAACATGGCAGGGGGAGGGGCAGCAGGAGAAGCAGACTCCCCACTGAGCGAGGAGCCCAATGCAGGGCCCTGAGATCCTGACCTGAGGCAAAGTTAGATGCTTCACTGACTGAGCCATGCACATGTCCTCCTTTTTCTTTCTCATATGACCAAAGAACACAAACATCTGTCTAGCAAACTTCAGCATCCCACCCCCCCCACCCATACATGAACACGGATAATCATGAACAGTCTACATCAAAGGCACAGATATGGCTCCATTCTACTGTTCTCCATTGGGTCCAACCTGACACCATCCCTACCCAAGCCAGGGCTTCACTTTTAGTTCACACACGTAACATAGAGTGTACACGAGGGACAAATGGTATTGTGGAAATATTGATAAGGTCCTTTAACAAAAGACCACAATAACCTCAAATGAGGTTCCATCTGCTATGGAACTCAGATCCTCAACATGACTTAGCTTCTATTATGGTCAAGACCTGAAGAATAATTCTCAGTGTTCCAAGTATCCACATAAACAGTGTGGTGAGGGACCCGGCCACAATAATCATCTGTTCTGATAATTATCAGTGTGTGTCATTACAATCTTCTTCAGGCAAGAGGCCAACATAAATGTAGCAAAGAGGGGCATGAAAAACAATGAGGAATGAAGAAAAGTGCATCCACCCCAGCCAGTGCAGAAGGAAATTTGTAATGACTCCACGGAGAATACTTGACAGAGAAACCAAAAGGTCCCAGAAAAAAAGATCAATATACCTACCTCTAAGGAGAACATTTTGCACAATTTCACATAAATGTAAGGCAGCTGAAACTTTTTGCTGAATTTACAGTTATTGTACTGCATCACAATTCTATTATGTTTTATACTTCTAAAACATGCAATGTTGTAGCATCTTCCATTTTTTAAATTAAGAAAGATAACACTAATGTGAATCACATGTGTTCTTCGAGTTTTCAAATAATGCGTGCTTTCCACTTGACATCAGATTTTCCTTCAGAGATATTCGAATTTGAAGTCACTAATGAGCAAGGAGTGATGAACGTATTTTCCCCAACGGCTCCAACCTCAATGCTACCACCTCTCCCATTCCACATCCACTGATTTCTTAGCTGGGTCAACTTTATTTGTTTTTGTTTTTAAAGATCTTATTCGTTTATTTGACAGAGAGAGAGAGAGAGATTACAAGTAGGCAGAGAGAGAGGGGAAAGCAGGCTCCCCACTGAGCAGAGAGCCTGATGCAGGGCTCCATCCCAGGACCCTGAGATCATGACCTGAGCCAAAGGCAGAGGCTTTAACCCACTGAGCCACCCAGGCGCTCCCTAGCTGGGTCAACTTTAGCCTAATTATTTGATATTTGTGGGAATTATTTGAGACTGCTAATTATTTGAGACTGCTGGGAATTAGAAAAATGGCATGAATTAAGGGGGCATGAAATGATTTTTGAAAGAATCTATAAATGAATCTAATTTCCTAGTGCTTAAACCAGAAAGAGAAAGAGAACCCCAACAACACCTACCATCTCTAAAAAGACTTCTTTCTGTTTCTGTGTTTTGGTAGGGGGTTCTCTTTAAATTCTGAACTTCCTACCTTCAAAATGCAGAACACTTTCATGCCTTCTGCTTGTCTCTTATTTTGTAAGAACGGTCAAGTTTATTATCCTCCTTCTTAAGCCCAGATATGAGAAACAAGTTACTTTGATATTTGTTTGGTTGGTTGGTTTTAATTTTTAGTTTTTTACATTCTAGTGTCTATTGGGAAACAACACCATGATAAGAAGGACAAACAGGAAGGAACCCCACACCTGACCACAATAAAAAAATCTTGGTTTCAAACATCACACAATTGGCTGACCCGTTTCTGTTTTTGTTTTTTTTTTCCTATGAGCCAACAGCTGCATGACTCACTGCTGTATGTTTTGCCTGTCTTCGCACTGAGTGGGTTGATGTAAATAGGAAGTGATGAGGAAAATCAATTTGGGGCAAACACATTTTTTTCAAGGCTGTAACAGGAAGAGATAGGAAGCCCAGGAAGATACTTGATAGATATTCAACTCTGTAGAAAGGAGGAAGTAGCATGTTGAAGCACGCGGCTAGTTATTTTGAGTTGTTGAACGGAAACGGGATACAACAGAGAAAGGACGCAGATAGGATGCATTTTGTTGCATAGCAACACAGAGGATGGCAGCCCCTGTACATAACTGAGACCATCTGTCTGTATGAACGACTAAGGAGAAACGGTTGTTTACAACAAAGAAAAAGAAGGCAGTGAATAAGTCCGCAAAGAATTTATGAGGTTTTTAAAAGCATGTTTCGTAGTAATAAAAAAATACTCCTATTAAGATTTAAATGTTATTTCAAAGAGTTGATTTTAATACACAAAAAGTGATGCCTTATACCACCACCCTGACTTTGTACCACTCTCCTTGCTTTGCATCAAGCACTTGCTGCAGAACTATCCAGAAGGGCTTGGAGGGCGTCAGGCTGGTGCAGCGTGTGGTGTTTATGAATTTTGGATAGCACAATTTAGCCCAAAAGTCAATATCCAATAAAAATTAATGGTCAATGGAATCTCCTATACCTGGAAACGATTAGAACTGAGAATTTGCTGTATTTCAGATGGGAAAGGGGGGTATCCAATCAGAAGGCACCAGAACACAATATCAAGGAGACAGTAAGATGTAAGATCTGGTTCCCAAGGAACAAGCACACTCAGTATCTACCTGCCTGCGAGTTCACCCAGCCCGAACCATGCAGGGGTTTTAAGGGTAATCCCATCACCAACATCCCTCAAAGATCCCTCAGGTAGAAGGTACACGCTGGGGCTGGGTGGACTGACTAGAACTGGCCAGTTTCCTGGTACAGCACCCCAGCCCACACTGGGAACTTCGGAATTTCAGGGTTAAAACCTACAGAATTTCAGTAAATGACAATTAAAAAAAAAATTAGTGGCCTATTAGCTTAAAGACAAATCAGTGGAGTGGGGGTGACAAAGAGGAAGGGGAGTGAAAATGTCCACCTCCACCAAAGATAAATGTCTTCACTCCTGTCCTGTGAGTTCCCCCAGAGGACTTCCTGGGGAAAAGTTATCACAGACCCGTGGCTGAACAGAGAGGCATGAAGCCACAACAGCATTTTTTTCTTAGGAAGCCCCTAGTGTTCGTAGGAAAATGGGCAAAGTGGATAAATTCTTCCTTTTGGGACAGGAAGTGTTCTCCAGAAATAACATCCAATTTCCTGTTGCCAAAGACTATCAGCCCTTGGCTGATTCTACTTCTATAGAAATGTACTAGTCTGCTTCCTTCCCTCTACCCATGATATGCCCCCAAACTTGCCCCTTTCCTCACCCTACAGAACTATCAAGCAACGCTTATCCAGAGACTGTGCCTCTGTTGCTCTCTTCTTACACTGGTTGGCAGCCATACTCTTGCTTTTCTCTTACACAGGGGCACAACTGAGGGGACAAGGATCTGTGTTCACCCACCAGTGGCACCACAGGAATTATATCAGGGGAAATCATCATCCCTTCATAGAAACCATCACTTTGGGGTGCCCAAAAGAGAACCCCACCCCAGCAATATTCTACTTTGGAGGAGGTATTTATATGATATCTCATGAGATAGAAACCTTAAGCAGAATAACTAAGAATTAAAACAAACATGAGCCAACACTGACTTAGGAAAGAATGAGAAGCAGAAGTATTAGTCTATTCCTAGTCTATTCCCCCAATTTTACCTTACATTATAGATGAATAACATGCTTAAGAGCATGGGCTCTGGTGTTAGAATTCTTAGTTCAGTTCTAGATTTCCCTCTCTACCAGCCTGATGGCCTTTGGATTTTCTCATCTGTAAAATGGAAATAATTACACCAAACACCTCATGAGGTGGTGAGGATTCAGAAAAGCAATTCATGTGAAGCACATAGATCATAATCATATACAGTAAGCACTCACTAAATATTAGCAATGACCATTTTGGGAAACCAATTTTGGCAGATAAAGTTAAGAACCTGAAAAGTTTTCATCTATATAACTAAATCTAATACAGTACATTACATATGTAGATCTCTACAGAAAAAGAAAGTGTGGAAAATAATCTTTCTCAATGAAATATCGGGATATCAAAGCTACATGATTTATGATTTTCTTTTTTTAAAGATTTTATTCATCTATTTGTGAGAGAGAGCAAGAGAGAACACGAGCAGTGGGGAGAGGGAGAGGGAGAAGCAGACTCCCCACAGAGCAGGGACCCCCCCCCAATGTGGGGCTCCATCCCAGTACCCTGGGATCATGACCCAAGCCAAAGGCAGACACTTAGCCAACTGAACCACCCAGGTGCCCCTAGTGTATTAAATTTTTAAGTAATGAAATAATTTTCAAGTTTTAGTCCTATGTTTCCTAAATTTAAGTACATCACAATTTCTCAAACTCATATGTATAGGCTCTTATTTTTGCCCCATATAGTTTGCCTTTATATATTATAAAATTCTCATGAAATGGGAAATGTAACTGACATACATTTACTCCCAGAGTAATCACAGAAGAGTACCTGGTCCTGGCAGTGCAAAGATTAAGTTCAAACACCAGCTCCATGCCCAGGAGCTGAGAAACACTGAGCCTTCTTCTCAACCTCTCAGAGCCCTGGTTCCCCAATTTTTAAGATGGTCTAAGAACACAACTTCATAAACTTATTAAGACTTGTTTTGTGGTCTAACATATGATCTATTCTAGAGAATGTTCCTTGTGGGTTTGAGAAGACTATGAAATCTGTCGCCATTAGATGAAATGTCTATAAATGACTGTTAGGTCTACCAGTCGAACATGTCATTTAAGTCCCGTGTTTCCTTATTGATTTTCAATCTGGATAATCTAGCTATTGTTGAAAGTGGGGTAAACTACCCTATTATTATTGTATTTTACCTATTCCTCCCTTCATATTTGTTAATATTTGCTTTATATATTAGTTGCTCCTATGCTGGGTGCATGAACATTTACAAATGTTATATCCGCTTGTTGGGTTGATCTCTTTATCACTATAGCATGACCTTTTTTGTCTCTTGTACAATCTTTGGCTTAAAGTCTATTTGGTCTGGTATAAGTACAGTTGCCCCTGCTTTCTTTTGGTTTCCATTTGCACAGAGTATCATCTTCAATCGTGTCAAGCATCTTTGCCAATCACAACAGTATAAAACTAGAAATTAGTTAAAAGGATAAAACTGGAAAATTCACAAGTATGTGAAAATTAAATAACATGTTTTTGAACAACCAATGGGTCAAAGAAGAAATCAAAAAGAAATTTAAAAATATCTTGAGACAAATGAAAATGGAAACCCAACACACTAAAACTTATGGGATATAGTAAAAGCAGTGTGAAGAGGGAAGTTTATAGTGATACACACCTATATTAAGAAAAAAAGAAAGATTTCAAACAACCTACCTTTACACCTAAAGGAAACTAGAAAAATAAGAAAAAAGTAAGCTCAAAATTAGCAGAAGGAAAGAAAAAACAAAGATCAGAGTGGAAATAAATTAAATAAAAATTAAAAACACAACTGAAAAGTCAATGAAACTGAAAGCTATTTTTTTGAAATGATAAACAAAATACACAAGCCTTTAGCTAGAGTAATCAAGGACAAAAAAGGGCTCAAATAAAATTATAAAGGAAAGAGGAGACATTCCAGTAGTTATGACATAAATAAAAATGATCGTAAGTACAACTATGAACACTTATAACCGAAAAATTATACGAAAGAAAGAAACAAACAGGGGCACCTGGGTGGCTCAGTGGGTTAAAGTCTCTGCCTTCCGCTCAGATCATGATCCCAACGTCCTGCAATCAAGCCCCACATCGGGCTCTCTGCTCAGCAGGGAGCCTGCTTCCCCCCATTCCCCTCCACCTGCCTCTCTGCCTACTGTCAAATAAATAAATAAATAAATAATCTTAAAACAAACAAACAAACAAACACACACTAGGGGCACTGGCTGGCTCAATCAGTAGAGTATATAACTCTTATCTCAGGGTTGCAAATTCAAGCCTCATGTTGGACATAGAATGTTAGGCGTCTGCCTTCAGCTCAGGTCATGATCCCAGGGTCCTGGAATGGATCTCCGCATGGGCTCCCTGCTCGGCAGGAAACCTGCTTCTCCCTCTCCCACTCCCCCAGCTTGTGTTCCCTCTCTCACTGTCTCTCTGTCAAATAAATAAATAAATCTTTAAAAAAAAAAAAAAACAGTCCTAAATACTCCAACAAAAAACTCTTAGAACTAATAAATTCAGTAAAGTTGCAGGAAACAAAATCAATATATAAAAATCAGCTGCATTCCATATACTAATAATCTATCAATAGAGAAATTAAGAAACAATCAAATTTACAGCACAGAATCAAAAAATAATAAAATACTTGGGCATAAGTTTAACAAAAGAGGTTAAAAATCTATACACTGAAAACTTACGATGCTGTTGAAAGAAATTGAAGGCGACACAAAATAATGGAAACATATTCCATGTTTGTGAATTAAAAGAATATTGTTAAAATGCCCATACCATCCAAAGCAATCTACAGATTCAATACAATTCCTATCAAAATTCCACTATCTTTTTTTCCCTCAGAAACAATCCTAAAATATGTACAGAACCACAAAAAAAACCTGAATAGCCAAAGCAGTCTTAAGAAAGAACAAAGCTGGAGGGCGCCTGGGTAGCTCAGTGGTTAAGCATACGACTCTTGGTTTCTGCTCAGGTCATGATCTCATGGGTCGAGAGTTCAAGCCCTGGATCAGGCTCTACACTTAGTTGGGAGTCTGCTTGAGATTCTCTCCCTCTGCCCTTCCCCCCACTCTTGCACACACATATGCACACACACTCGCTCTCTCTAAAATAAAGAAATCTTTTAAAAAAAAAAAGAAAGAACAAAGTTTGAGCATTGAGTGTCCTAATTTCAAACTATACCCAAGTATCAAGTGTCCTAATTTCAAACTATATTACAAAGCTACAGTCACCAAAACAGTGTGGTACTGGCTTAAAAAAGATACACAGACCAACAGAATAGAATAGAGAGCCCAGAAATAAACCACACATATGTGGTCAATTAATTTATGATAAAGGAACCAACAATATACAATGAGGAAAGGATAATCTTCTTAATAATGATACTGGAAAAACTAATAAGCCATATGCAAAAGAATGAAACTAGACTCCTACATCACACAGCATATCAACTCAAAATGGATTAAACACTTGAATGTAAGACCTGAACCCATAAAGTTAATATCCAAAATATATAAGGAATTCATTTGACCTAATAGCAAAAAAAAAAAAATTCTGATTAAAAAATGGGCAGAGAAATTGAACAGACATTTTTCCAAAGACCTACAAAAAAAACAATCAGTACATGAAAAGGTTCTCAATATCACTAATCACCAGGAAATGCAAATCAAAACCACGAGATATCACCTTACACCTGTTAGACTGTTGATTATCAAAAAGACAAGAGATATCAAGTGTTGTTGAGGATGTGGAGAGAAGGGAACCCTTGCACTTTGTAGTGTAAAGTGGTATAGCCACTATGGAAAACAGTAAGGAGGTTCCTCAAAAAATTAAAAATTGAACTAGCATATGATCCAGCAATCCCACTACAAAGCATATGTCCCCAACAAAAATGAAAACAGAATCTTGAGGAGATACACAGCTGCACTCCTCTGTTTATGCTGGCATTATTCACTATAGCCAAGATATGGAAACAACTTAAGTGCCAGTCAATAGAAGAATGTATGAAGATGTGATATATATATAAAATGTTTAATACTATATATAATATTAAACAGTAAATACTATTCAGCCATTACAAAGAAGGAAATCCTGTCACTTTTGACAACATGAATGGACCCTAAAGACATTATGCTAAGTGAAATAAGCCAGATAGAAAAAGATAAATATTGTATGATCTTACTTATATGCAGAATCTAAAAAACCCAAACTTATAGAAATAGAGACTAGAATGGTGGTGGCCAGGAACTCAGGGGTGAGGGAAATGGGGAGATATTGGTCAAAGAGTACAAATTTCCAGCTATACAATAAATAAGTTCTGGGGATCCAACGTTCAATGTGGCGATTATAGTTAATAATATCGTATAATATACTTGAAAGTTGCTAAGAAAGTAGAACAGTGTTCTCACCACAAAAAAGATATGGTAATTATTTGATGTGATGACTATGATAATAATCATTCTATAACATATGTGTGCCAGTTCAATACATTGTACACCTTAAACTTATACAACATTATATGTCAATTATATCTCAATAAAACTGGGGAGAAAAAAGAAACCCAAAAGCTCATGCTAATGAAGAACTGTTTTTCCAAACATTTTTCAGAGGAGGAGTGTGTGTCTCTGTTATTCAAATGGACACCTCAAGATACACTTTTATTGGCCACTCATGTGTTAGAAACAAAATAAAATCATTTACTTCTATGGTGCACTGAAAATTTATTTTAAAATCACAGTCTATATTATAATTAATTTTTAAGTACTTCCTTAAAATATTCTTATCAGTGATGTGCAGTAAACTGAATCCTTGGCAAACGTTTCGACATATTGTTAGATGAACATTGCAAATGAGCTTTTTTAATGTTCCAAAACACACTTCAACAATGAATATAGTAATTGCAAATTACTATTTCTCAGGGAGGGACACCTAGTTGGTTCAGTCGGAAGAGTGTGAGACTCCTGATTTCGGGGTCATGAGTTCGAGCCCTATGCTGGGTATAGAGATTCCCTAAAAAATAATTTAAAAAAAAATACATTCCTTGGGTACACAGAGCTTAGAATAATAAATATCCTAACATTCTGAGTAGCTATATCAGAAGCTATATATGATTTAATAATTTTATTTTTTTTAAGATCTTATTTATTTATTTATTTAAAAGCACAAGTAGGGGAGCGGCTGATGGAGAGGGAGAAGCAGGCTCCCCAGTGGGCAGGGAGCCCCATATGGGGCTCGATCCCAGACCCAAGCCAAAGGTAGATGCTTAGCCGACAGCCACCCAGGCACCCTTGTTTTGATGATTTTAGCTACAATAGCAAAATGTCATCATGCTATTTGTTTTTCAAAATAAAACAATCAATTATAAAATGATTTACCAGATCCTTTACAAGAAAAAAAGACTATGACTTCATAGTCTAGAATGTTTAATATAAATCATATGTTTTGGTATATGAAAGTACCTGGCACAAAGTAGACATGCAACAAATCATCGTTTCCTTTCATCCTCCAGTTAATAAAAAAGCCTTTCCTATGTCTAATTACTCTATCAAATCCTTAAGTGGTAGGTACTACATCTCATCCTCCAATAAAAGAAATAAAGGAATGAATGAGTAAGTTATCTTGATGATTTCCTCTCCCCTGCATGGAGTAGGAGAATTAGTCTTGGTGAAATCCCACATGACTCTTTGTAGTGAAAAGGGAACAGGACACTTCATGTGTCCAAGTCCCCAGGACACATGTTGTAAGCACAGTACAATCTCAAAGATGGGTCTCAGCCAGTGACAACTTTCCCAGTAGCCTTTCAAAGAGTTGGATAAGCTTCTGAAAGTAACCCCCCAAACCCCTAGCTCACAAGGAATCACTCTCTCCTTGGATCTTAAGGAAAGGACCATGGACCTTGACTCAGAAAAAGGTGTGACAGTGAGATGCACACTAATCCAGGAAAGCTGACTCTGTTATATCACATCGGCTCAGGATAACGCTGTGATGGAATTAACTAGTTAACAGAGAACATCTGTGAAACGTGTCCTTATGCTTGGTTAAAAGACACCTATACCCCTACGGCTCTGAGTAATGCTCTCAGTAAGAATATCAAACCTAACTGCTATCACGTCGAATTTTAGTTACAACTGACATCTTTTTTCTATGAGAGGACTTTTTACTACATGAATAACCCCATATATCAGAGAGCTCATGGAACACTGAAAGAAACAGGCTTAGTTTGCTCCACCAGTCTTTTTTTTTTTTTTGTAAAGCATAGATTTGATGTCAGATGCAACAACCTGTGCTCTAAAAGGTCTTATTTGGAAGATGATAATCTCTAGCCCTATTTTAAAACATGAAAACTAAAAACACAAAAATGTGAAAATTTAAACACTAAGATATGATTCCTATAAATTGACAGGAAAACTAATCTGATTGGCTAACAGTAATAAAATCTGTGCTTAGTTTTAAATATGGGATAGGCATAACTCTGTGTGTGTGTGTGTGTGTGCGCGCAAGCGCGTGCACACACAGACAGAGGAACGGAAGGGGATGGGCAAGGAAAAGGAAGATGAAGAGAAGAAGGGCGGGGAGAAGGAGGAAGAGGGAGAGGTCTGAGTCCTGGGTCTGACCCTCACACGCCACAGAACCTGTACAAGCTACTGTCACCTCCCCGGTCCTGAGCTTCCTCCTTTATGACAAGAATAGTTATTTCTACTTAGTAAGACTGTCATGAAGATCCCTTGAGTCAGTGCCTGACGCAATGAAGACGCTCAACAAACGGCAGCTGACAACACCCTTTTCAATCCAAGGGTTCGTTGGATTATTTCTCTCCTAAACACACTATCTACAGGTCCCATTCTTCCTCCCCAAAAACAGTTTAACATGCACAGTGCACCTTCATAAAAAACTTTTGCACCTCACCCACAAGGATGTCTCAAATGCTCACATAATGAAAGTCCATGAAACACTCTCGGGGCACCTGGGTGGCTCAGTGGGTTAAGCCTGTGCCTTCAGCTCAGGTCATGATCCTTGGGTCTTGGGATTGAGCCCCAAATCGGGCTCTCTGCTCAGCAGGGAGCCTGCTTCCCCCTCTCTCTCTGCCTGCCTCTCTGCCTACTTGTGATCTCCCTCTCCGACAAATAAATAAAATTTTTAAAAAAAAAAAAAGAAAGAAAGAAACACTCTCATGTACCTTATGTGATGTGAGCTCCTACCCTAGGGGACGGAGACCCGACGTCTCCCAAGAAGGAGGCAAAACAAGGATGACTATCCCCATGTTACATCTGGAAAACTGAAGGTCCCAAAGGCCCAGAGATTTTTGCCTTCGCTCTTGCAGCCAGCACAGGGACAGGTCTTCTTGCCCTGAACTCCTGGCTCCTCCTGTCTCAGCTTCAGCTTCTTCTGGAGTCTAAGCTTTATAGAAGCTGGGGCTGTCCAGGACCTAATTTCATCTCCTTATTTCGGTGCATAGTTAGCGTTCGAGTACCAATTATTACCATGTACGTACAACGCGGAGAGCATTTAAAAAAGAAGATACTGTCTCACTCTAATGACCACCTTTCTGCCTGTGGTCAGATTAAAATCCCCAGGGGGAAAAAAAAAAGTATTTCAGAAGATAAAGCACAAATGGCTTCCCTTGTTCTCAGCATTTGATTCCATTTTATTTCCTTTCCCTAATACTGTTTGAAATGAGCATCCGGTGAAGCAGTCATTTTCTGAGGCACCCAGAATGTAATTGTTGAGGAAATAACTGTGTTGCATCTGTCCTCGCTAATTTATTGTCGTGTACCACGCTGGCCTGACTTGCTGTAATGGTGACATTGCTGGGTTCGTGAAGAGCACAGAGCACTCCTACTCTGGTGTGTATACATTGAATTTTTACAGGAGGTTTGTTCGAATCCAAGATTTCATGGTTTTTAGGAAGGTGGGGGAGCAAAAACTTTTGTTCTAGATTAGAGGTTTGACTAAAAGAGAAACTTGAAATGGAAGCAAGAGACACTGGGGTTAAAAGAGAACGGACCACTGGATGATAACAAGAATCAAATTTTGCATCTGAAAGCAAAACTAGCTGCTTTCTTGAGCAGCTCATGAAACCTTGCAGTTAACAGTTTAGTGCTTACAATTTCTTTTAGGTAACCCAGAAGTTCCATTTCCATATTAGTGGAAACTGAGGGCCAGTGACTTGCAATCAGCGTGTGGGAGCGCTCTACGCAGCAGCGGAGTCCTGACTGCCAGGGAAGAGCATCTGAGAAAGCAGAGAAGAAAGGCAGAGACTGCCAGTGAGCCGAGGAGGTGGCCTGGAGGAGGCAGGGAGGTTCAGGCGGAGCTGAGCTCCCACCCCTCATTCGGGACTGTGGTCTAAGAGGTCTGACGAGTGAGAGCAGTGGACTGCCAGATAAACAGACCCACCGCTCACTCTGTGCCTTTCTTAGGGAGGGGAAGTGCAGAGGGTTGAGAAATGTGGGTGTGTCCCTCTCCAGCCACCCCTCTCACCAAGTGGGGGAGTCTCTCCACCCACTTCCTGAGGTTCCCCCTTAAGAGCACCTGCCCAGGGTCCCTGTGGGGCCTCATTTTTTTCCCTTATGTCAATTATTTTGCCTTATTTTTAATGCCACCACAGATGAAAGTTAATAAAATATAAATTTAAATTAAGTGCAAATTAGGGACACCTGGGTGGCACAGTCATTAAACATCTGCCTTCGACTCAGGTCATGATGCCATGATGATGTGGGATCGAGTCCCACGTCAAGCTCCTCGCTCAGTGGGGAGCCTGATTCTTCCTCTGCCTGCTGTTCTCCCTGCTTGTGCTCAGCCTCTTGTTCTCTCTCTCTCTCTCTCTCTGACAAATAAATAAATAAAATCTTTGGGGGGAAAAAATGCCACTCTGTGAGTTGCTAACTAAACAAATATTTTTTTTAAATTACATGCAAATTAAATGTATTTGCTCACTCAAGAAATACTTCCTGAGGGGCACCTGGGTGGCTCAGTGGGTTAGGCCTCTGCCTTCAGCTCAGGTCATGATCCCAGGGTCCTGGGATCGAGTCCCATGTCAGGCTCTCTGCTTGGCAGGGAGCCTGCTTCCTCCTCTCTCTCTCAGCTTGCCTCTCTGCCTACTTGTGATTTCTGACTGTCAAATAAATAAATAAAATCTTTAAAAAAAAAAAAAAAGAAAAGAAATAAATACTTCCTGAGCCCCTATTATACACCAGAAGTGTGTGTCAGGGATACAGCGATGAGAGAACAGAGGAGGTCCTGCGCTCATGGAGGCAAGTATTTAACCTTGCTTTAATTTTTAAGGAATATCTATTTTTTAAAGCAAATTATGTATCTTAGCTATATTAGAAGGGGAAAAGTGGGGTGTTTGAAAATCACTGACAAAGCGTGCAAGTTTTTACTATATACTCAAAGGACACAGATTCCCTAAGGTTTCTGCTTCTTCCTGGAACAAATCCACCAGGTACCATGATAAGGCCCTAACAACCTCCATTATTTTACCTCAAGCATCTCCAAAACTAGCCAGGTGTGGTCCCTGGACCTGCTTCATCTGCTTTACGTGGGAATTCTTGAAAAATGCACTGTTCAGCCCTAGTCTAGACCTACCCAAGTCAGAACTCTGGAGTAGGGCCCAGCAATCTGTGCTTTAATAATCCTACCAGGTGATTCTACAGCACACTACAGTGGGGAAGCCTCTTCAGTAAGATAGTGTCAGCCAAAATCCATCACCAATGGCAAGGCTCTTTACTCAACAGAGTCCCTAGGCCCTTCCCCCACACCTAGAACTGCCTAAATATCATTTATAAGGTAATCTTCTTCACCTAGTCTTTAGGCAAGAAAAATATGGGGACAAAGTTTGACAGGTCAACATAAAACAAGTTTTACCAGGGTTATGCATCAGCTTTGGTCTACTCTGAGCAACCAGCTCTTTTCGTATTCTCTTGAGCAAGTTTTGCCCCCATTATTCAGTTTCAGTAAATCTCCGTATTATCTTTTGTTTAATCTCTGCTATTCATCCCATCTCAGATCTTAATACTCTAGGTGACTGGTCTCCTGGCCCTGAAAATGAGGCTCAGGGTCTCCAGCGCCATGCCGAGCTGCCAAGCTCTCGTCTGCCTCACACTTGCTGTGGGCTCTTCTGACTTCTGAAGGCTGTGCCAGCTCTGGGATCAGTGCCACATCCCCTGTTAAATCTCCCACTGACCTGTGCCCTGCAGCCTGACCCTCCTGAGATTACAGGTGTTCATTCCAGTCAGCTGGGACATCCACACAGCCCTTGACAGGAGACCTGAAGTATGTTCTGTTTCCAGATCTTAGTGGACAAACACTTTCCTATAATTTTAGTTGACAAATAAGATTGTATTTTAGGTGATGAAATAAGGAATAACGGTGGTGAAACATGTATTGACAATCCAATAATCTATATTTCCTTATGGGACAAAGATTAGCTTTAAAGTACCACCTTGGCCAACAGACACATGACAAAGTGTTCAACATCCCTCGGCATCAGGGAAACACAGATCAGAACCACAGTGAGATTCCACCTCACACCAGTCAGAACAGCTAAAATTAACCAGCCAGGAAAGAACAGATGCTGGCGAGGATGCGGAGAAAGGGGAGCCTCCTACACTGCTGGTGGGAATGCAAGCTGGTGCAACCACTCTGGAAAACAGCATGGAGGTTCCTCAAAAAGTTGAAAAGAGAGCTACCCTATGCCCCAGAAACCGCACTACTGGGTATTTATGCTAAAGATACAAATGTAGGGATCAAAGGGGCATGTGCACCCGAATGTTTGTAGCAGCAGTGTCCACAATAGCCAAACTATGGAAAGAACCAAGGTGTCCATCAACAGAAGAATGGATAAAGAAGATGTGGTGTATATACATACAATGGAATACTATGCAGCCATCAAAAGAAATGAAATCTTGCCATTTACAACAACATGGATGGAACTAGAGGTTATTATGCTAAGCAAAATAAGTCAATCAGAGAAAGAAAACCATCATATGATCTCCCTGATATGTGGACTTCGAGAGGTGGGGTGGGGGGTTATGGCGGGTGGAGAGGGAAAAATGAAACAGATGGGATTGGGAGGGAGATAAATCATAAGAGACTCTCAATCTCAGGAAACAAACTGAGGGTTGCCGGGGGGAGGGGGGATATGGAGAGGGTGGTTGGGTTATGGACATTGGGGAGGGTATGTGCTATGGTGAGTGCTGTGAAGTGTGTAAGCCTGATGATTCACAGACCTGTACCCCTGGGCTAATAATACATTATATGTTAATAAAAATAATTTTAAAAAAATAAAATTAAAGTACCACCTTGATTCAATCACCTAGACTGAAGTTCCCACACTTACTGGCAAGGCTCACATCCCTGTTATATCCTACTGTGTCTCAGGGTCTTACACAATCCATGACAACATGGTAAGCACTCAGTAAAGGTGCTGAATAAAAGAAGGCATAGTCTATTCCCCTTCTCTCACTTTCCAGCTAACTTATAAAATACTTTAGACATTATTATCACATGCTCATTAAATACCATCATGAGAAACATTAGGGCCAAGACTGAGTGTTGATTGCACAACGAGAACAAAAAGAAGGGAGAAGGTTCATTTAAAATTCATGCACACTGTCCTGGGAGCCAGATAACTGGATTCCTCTCATGGCTGAGCCCCTGGTTAACTAAGTTACCTGAGCATGTAGCATAAGTCCTGGATGTCTCAACTTTCTGACCTGCAAAAGGATGAAGTTGGATTATATAGTCTCAAAATCTCATCCTGGCTCTATCATTCTAGGATTGAATAGTGGCCCAAAGTCCCCTGATTTTTAAGTTTTAAAACAGATTCAACACAGATGTTGCTAACATGTTACATAACTTATTATATTTCATTGTAGTACATAGATAAAGGTAATTCTTTTTCTGTTACTATACATAATACACATAATTTGCCCTAAAAATGGATATTCCTTGGGGCGCCGGGGTGGCTCAGTCAGTTAAGCGTCTGCCTTTGGCTCAGGACATGATCCTGGATTCCCAGGATGGAGCCCCATGTTTGGCTCCCTGCTCAGTGGGGAGCCAGCTTCTCCCTTTCCCTTTGCCCCTCTGCCTCCGCTCATGCTCTAGTCTCTCATTTTCTCTCTCTCAAATAAATAAATAAATAAAATCTTTAAAAATGGATATTCCTTAAAAATTAGACATAGACTACTGTAGCCTTACTCAAGAGCACAGGGCTTGGCTGGTCTTGGCTGCAGACCATAAACTGGGTTTAGGTCCGCTTCACTGGTCTCCTTACTCTCTTTGGATCAGCAGCTATCTGGGGTATGTTCTTGTGTTAGCTGGTAGAAGCACAAGGAGCCAGGTCAAATCACACAGGAAGATTTAAAACCTCTGCTCACACCACAGCCACTGAAAGTTCACTGACCAGGACATGAAAAGATGTTCAACATCATTAGCCCTTAGGGAAATGAAAATCAAAACCACAGTAAGATACAGTGTCACACCCACTGGAATGGCTATAATCAAAATACAATCACAATGTTGGTGAAGATATGGAGGAACTGGAATCCTCATACATTACTGCTGGAACGTAAAATGGTAGATCTACTATAAAAAAAAGAGGTGGGCAGTTCTCCACAATAGAGATATCTTATGGCTCAATGCTATTGCTATGTCTATACTCAGGAGAACTGAAACAATTTGCTCATATAAAAACTTGTATGTGAACATTCCTAACAGCATTATTCATAATAGCCAAATAGTGGAAACAACCAAAATGTCCATTAACTGATGCATGGATAAACAAAATGCGGTATACCCACACAAAGGAATATCATTTGACCATAAAAAGTAATGAAGCCCTGGTATGCCTTAAATAAGTCTTAAAAACATTCTACTGAGTAAGGGGCACCTGGGTGGCTCAGTTGGTTAAGGGTCTGACTCTTGATTTCAGCTCAGGTCATGATTTCAGGGTCATGACTCTCAACAAGGAGTTTGCTTGGGATCCTTTCTCTCCCCTTCTCCCTCTGTCCTTCCTCCCACCCCTGTTCAAGCTCTCTTTCTCTCTCTCTTTCTGTCTCTCAAATAGATAAATAAATAAAATCTTTTTTAAAAAGTGTACTGACTGAAAGAAACCATACACAAAAGTTCACATAATGTGTGACTCTGTTTTATATGACCTATCCAAACTCAGCAAATCCATAAAGACAGAAAAGAGATAAGTGACTGTGTGGAGGTCAGGGGGAGTGGAATAGGGATAGACTGCTAATTGGTATATGTTTCCTTTTGTGGGTAATGAAAATGTCCTTGAATTAGATAATGGTAATGGTTGCACGATTTCAGGAATATCCTAAAAACCACTTCGCAATGATGAAGTTTATGGTATATGAATAATGTTTCAATAAAAAATAAGATTCCATTTTCCAAAGTAAATCAATGAGATAAGAAAATACATATGCTCTGCCTATTACGTATGATCACGCCACACAATAAAGGCTTAGATGTATAATCCGTAACTAGAAGTCATGAAGATGTGGAAAAAATAATCCAGCCTATTAAAAATAATGTTCTGTCTTTTTATAAATTTTAAGTCTGCTTTCAAAGCTTAAAAAGCAGAGAGGAATTCTTAGCAGAGATAAACTTGGAAATGCCCAACCTTAAACATATATTTGCCTGAAAGCCATTCTTTTTTATATATTTATATATGTATATACATATATTAACTTATGTTCTTAGGTAGAAATATAAACTAATTCTTCTTTTAGGAGCTTCTTTTTTTTTTAAGTAATTTTTTTTTAATATTCCATTTATTTACTTGGGAGAGAGAGACAGAGCATGAACAGGGAAAGGTACAGAAGTAGAAGCAGCAGACTCCTCACTAAACAGGGAACCAAATTGGGGCTTGATCCCAGGACCCCAAGCCAAAGGCAGACGCTTACCCAAACTAGCTAACCTGGCACTCCTTTTAGGAGCTTCTTGAAACAATGTAGAAAAAAACCACCAGGGGCTCCTGGGTGGCTCAGTGGGTTAAACCTTTGCCTTCAGCTCAGGTCATGATCTCAGGGTCCTGGAATCGAGCCCCTCATCGGGCTCTCTGCTCATCGGGGAGCCTGCTTTTCCCCCTGCCTCTCTGCCTCCTGGTGATCTCTGTCTGTCAAATAAATAAATAAAACCTTTAAAAAAAAAAAGAAAGAAACCATCAAATTTCACTAATTAGGGATGAGGAACAATTGGAATTTGTGAAGCATATGAATTATAAACATTCTTCAAGTACAGCTTCATTCCTTTCAAGTACAAACAACACTAACTAATCTAGAGAAAAAAAAAATCACCTGGTAGAGATCTTTAAAAAATTAGTTTAATGAGATTTCAAATTGCAATTAGCACATCAGTTATCCATATATAAATTGTGTTTCTGCAGTGCTCAGTGGAATTTCTTAAGTGCCTCAAACCACATATTCTGTTGAACAACTTAAAAATCTCCTCCTACCCTCAGGTCTTGTTTACATATTTAATGTGTGTTATCTATAAATTCAGTGTTTGCCTAGCAAAATAAACTTCAGAACTGCTCCTGACTCAACCATAACCAGTAGAAAATCACTCAGGTTCCAATTTCATTTGGTCTTTCTCAGGATAGATCATGGTAAAGCAGTGAATGAGAAGAAAAAGAGCTTTTCAATTCAGGTCTCAGAATTAAGTTCCCTGAATGTTCTAATTCTACCTATCCAGCTAATGCTCTTTTCTATACACCAGGCTTATGCTGGCTGGCCCACCTCAATGCACCCCAGAAAAACAAAAGGCCCACCTACATAGAAATTCCTCTGTGAAGTACAACTCATTAACTCTTCTTGGGTTTATCTAAAACTGACTTGATCAGGTTACACTCATTCCTCTCTCATCTCACCATAACCAAAATATTCCACATAATCAGAAGCAAAAGTACAAACTATCAACATGCTCCAAAGAAATCATTCTTTGGTTCCAGATCCAAGAGAAACAGTGTATACGACCTCCGCACACACAAATTGCAATTACTCCTAAATTGCAATTACTACCTTCATTTTTACTGCTCAAAATTCAGCTCTTAAAAAAAAATAAAAACACCTCAGCTCTTCAGAAGAGGGTGCACCATGGGCTAGAGAATTCTTGATTTTGTTGCAAAGCAGGGAAGAAAGAGGAGAAAGAGAAAGTGTGCACTGGAGATGAGACAGAGAAGCATGGGAAGGAAAGAGCAATAAATGGGTTAGAGTAATTCTTGGACGGAGGGTAAGACAAAAATAGTGTTAAAACCAAAAAGACAATGAACACAAGAAAAAAATCGTGGGATGGGTTAAACAGGTGAAGGGATCAAGAGTACACTTATCATGATGAGTACTGAATAATGTACAGAATTGTTGAATCCTTCTCTTACACACCTGAAACTGAGATAACACCATATGTTAACGATCCCGGATTTAAAATAATCAATCAGGGGATGTCTGGGTGGCTCAGTCAGTTAAGCGTCTGCCTTTGGCTCAAGTCATGATCTCAGGGTGTTGGGACTGAGTCCTGCATCCAGCTCTCTGCTCAGCAGGGAGCCCGCTTCTCCCTCTCCCTCTGCCTGCCACTCCTGCCCCCACGTGTGCTCTCTCTCTCTCTCTGTCAAATAAGTAAAATAATCAATCAATCAATCAATCATTAGAAAAAACTATTCCCCTGACAGTAGGCAAAACAAAATGCCGCTCAAAAGAAAAAGGGGGACAGAAACTTAAAATTGAGGAACAGGAAGGACATACAATATTTTACTTCATAAGCAGAATGTGGGCAAAGTACTTCATTTCACATGTTAAAAAAAAGATACTCTTCGTTGAATAAAGAAAGAAATGAGTGGCTAACTTTAAAGTAACTACAATAAAAGCAAACTCACCATTTCTTCTCCAAAATTCATTCTTCACTGACCTCCTTTCTTCTGCTCATGTCTTTTCCTCAACTGTGCGAGCTCTTAAAATCTTGGAATCACCTCCACTATTCGCTTTACCTCTGGGGTGCCAGCTTCAGTCATTCAAGCATAAATAATCCCTTCCTCATCACGTCTCCTTTACCCACTTTTTCTGTCTGCTCTGACCAACTCAGCCCACATCGTAATTATGGACTTAACAAGGATCTGGGGCGTGTATGTTACGTGACCTGCATCCTTCTGGTGGTAACTTATCGTACACCAGGCCAGACACTGAGGATGGTTCTTGCCTTCAGTGGGTTCAAATCTGACACAAAAACAAACACGTTGGCCCGTGAATAAGTCGGGTTTGAACTGCGTGGATCCACTTATACCCAGTTTTTGCTTTTTTTTTTTCTGCAAAAAGTTTTATTGTTGCCCTTTGGTCCGCGGCCTGGGAGAGGGCTCCATGGTGGTCAAAAAGTGGGTGACTGCAGAGACAAGCTCAGGCAGAGGCCCGACACCCGGGGTGCAGAGGGTCCCTCGGGGGCCACCCCGCTCCGGAGGCTCTCGGGCGTGACTGAGACCTGCTCGCCGAGGCCGGCCTGAGGCCAGCCAGCGGGTGGAAGTGAATCGCGGGCTGCCCCTCTCCCGGAAGAGTTTCACCTCCTCATCCCGGAAGTGGTTCTCCCGGAAGTCAGGGAGACGGTGGTCGGCGCCGGGTGCAGGCAGGGCAGGCACGGTTCCCAGGACGCAGGTTCAGGTTCCAGCATCCGGGGTCATGGCGGCTTCCCCGACCACCAGCTTTCCTGCCCCCGCTGGAAGAGGGCACACTGCGGCGTGGGATTCGCGGCACTTCCCAAGCGCACCTGGCGCCCTCTGGAGGAAGAGGGAACTCCGCCCTCCAGAGCCGCCGCCTCCAGGGGGGAAATCCCGGAGGTGCCGAGGCCCCTCGCAGGCACTTTGACCAGACGGCTGCAGCCTGTATCTCCACGGAGTAATTCCGATGACTCTGAAAGCTCATGCTTGATCAGCAATGAAGTGCTAAGCTCAAGAAATGGTGTTGGGAGGGGCGCCTGGGTGGCTCAGTGGGTTAAAGACTCTGCCTTCGGCTCAGGTCATGATCTCAGGGTCCTGGGATGGAGCCCCACGTCGGTCTCCCTGCTCAGCGGGGAGCCTGCTTCCCCTTCTTTCTCTGCCTGCCTCTCTGCCTACTTGTGATCTCTATCAAATAAATAAATAAAATCTTAAAAAAAAAAAAAAAAAGAAAGAAAGAAAAAGAAAAAGAAATGGTGTTGGGGAACGCCTCGGTGGCTCAGTCCGTGAAGTGACTGTTTTTGGCTTGGGTCATGATCCCAGGGTCCTGGGATAGAGTCCTGCATCGGGCTCCCCGCACAGTGGAGACTCGGCTTCTCCCTCTGCCCTTCACCCTGCTTGTCCTTTCTCTCTCTCTCTCTCTCTCTCTCTCTCAAATAAATAAAATCTGAAAAGAAAAGAAGAGGTGATGTTGGCTGGCCTCAGAGGTAAAAAATGGTAAGTAGACGGTTCTGAAGGTTTCCACTGGAGAAGAAGTTGGGAGGGTGGTGGGAGGCTAAAAGAACCTGTGCCCCTGGGTCTGTTGCCTCCAAACCCTACTGAAGCAAGAGACAGATCCTGTGGATCCGCCTACATGTGGATTTTTTTGTTTTTTTACAGTACACTAGTGTCAATTTATTTATTCTTCCTTATAATTTCCTCTTTTTTGGCACTTTTTTAAAAAGATTTACTTATTTGTTTATTTGACAGAGAGGAGAGAGAGCATGAGTGAGAGGGGCAAAGGGAGAGGGAGAAAGTCTCAAGGAGACTCCCCACTGAGTAAAGACCCCCCCCCCCCCCAAGGCAGGGCTGAATTTCAACAACCCTGAGATCATGACCTTAGCCAAAACCAAGAGTCTGACCTTTAACCTACTGAGCCACCCAGGTGCCACCCCCTTAAAATTTTCTTAGTAGCATTCTTTTCTCTAACGTACTTTGTTGTAAGGTTACAGTGTATAATATATATAACACACAATATATGTGTTAATTGACTGTTTATATTATCAGCAAGGCTTCCGATCAACAGTAGGCTATTAGTAATTAAGTTGGGAGAGTCAAAATTCATACCCAGATTTGTGACTTGAAAGGGTAGGTTCAATGCCCCTAACTGCCCCCCTCAACCTTATTGAAGGGCCAGCTATAATACAGTGTGACAAAAATAACCTTGGAGCTATTTACAAGGAAAAATGCCTGAGCAACTAACGATTGAATAATTATAATAGTCTCCCCTCTCACTGTCCCTAGCCTCTTCCCTTCTATTTTTGTTGAGGGTTCAGGAGCATTTAACAGCACTTTCTATTTCTTTTTTTTTTTTTTTACCATTTTTTTACATCAATATGTACTTATTTACTTATTTATTACTAGCATGAATTCAAAGCAAGCATGCAGTTTCTTTTATACCAGAGCAAATCAGGAAACCAAGACACAACTTCCATCCCCAAATGTTAATCTTCAGAGAACATCTCCACGAGGTTGGCTGGAAGACCTCAGATTCTACCAGTGTTTCTATATTTAAGTAGTGTAAGCGCTATAGTTACATTTCAAGGTTTTTCTGAAGTCATTATCTGGATCTTTCCAATAAGGTTTTTTCTCATACTTGGCAGTAAATGAACACGCAGCCTTCACTAGCACACTTCAGCCCCCCTCCTACGACTGGTTCAGTCACAGTCCGGGGCACCAGCTGCATTCGGGGCACCAACTCTTCCCTCCAGAGTCCTTAGAGCCAGTAAAGTAGGAGAAAATGGTCTTGCCATTGGGCTGCTCACTGGCCAGTTTCAGGGTCCTCGGATGGCACCACCAGGGGCTGGCGCCCCATAAGCCTCTTCCCTTTAGATAATATTTTTAGCTAATCTATCCTAAAGGATTATGTGCCCGCATTTACGGAACTATAAGTGTTTTGCCTACTTCATCTCATTTACACCACACGATAGCCCTAGAGGCAGATGGCATTATTACTTTATACTTCATTTTAGGGCTGCCTGGGTGGTTCAGTTGGTTAAGCGGCTGCCTTCAGCGCAGGTCATGATCCCAGGGTCCTGGGATTGAATCCCAGATGGGTTCCCTGCTCGTGAGGAGCCTGCTTCTCCCTCCCTCTGCCTGCCACTCCCCCAGCTTGTGTTTTCTCTCTCTCTCTGTCAAATAAATAAATAAAATCTTTAAAAAAAAAAACTCCATTTTTAAAAATAGATATTTTTTAGATGTGTTTTTCACTACAATTAAAAATAAAAATTAATTGATTGATTGATTTCTTTAATGAGGAAGCTAAGGTGCGGAATGGATAAACTACTTGCCAAAGTTTATCCAGCAAAGAAATCGTCAAAGCTTTGGTTTTGTTTTTGTACCCTTGCTCTTTCCCACTGTGCTCTACTGTACACAATCGTCAGATTCATTTTCTCAAAATACTCTATCACTCTCTTTTTTTTTTAAAGACTTCTTTTTTATTTATTTGACAGAGAGAGATGCAGCAAGAGAGGGAACACAAGCAGGGGAAGTGGGAGAGGGAGAAGCAGGCTTCCCAACTAGCAAGGAGCCCGATGTGGGGCTCATCCCAGGATCCCGGGATCATGACCTGAGCCGAAGGCAGACGCTGAATGACCGAGCCACTCAGGCGCCCGTCACTCTCTTTTGCAAAACACATTTCCCGCAGGCTCAAATCCGTACCAATCTTTAAGGCCCTCATAATCTAACCACAGCCTCTCTCTCTAACTTTGCTATGCCGGCACAAACTTCTCTTCAGAATGAACATCACTCCCACTCATACAGCTCATTCTCATCCATTCTGCTCCCCAAACCCAATATGGCCTCCACCTCTCCAACCAATTTAAATCCTGCCTATAGTTCAAGACCCAGTGAAAGTCATACCTCCTCGGGTGTCTGGGTGGCTCAGTGGATTAAGCAACTGCCTTCAGCTCAGGTCATGATCCCAGGGTCCTGGGATCGAGCCCCGTTGGGCTCTCTGCTCAGCAGGGGGCCTGCTTCCTCCTCTCTCTGCCTGCCTCTCTGCCTACTTGTGATCTCTGTCAAATAAATAAATAAAATCTTTAAAAAAAAAAGTCATACCTCCTCCATAAAAGGAGGTATGCTCCTTTTATTGTGCTCAACCAGAACAAGCCCATCCTCAAGGCCTTTTCTCTGAAATCTTAAACTTTACTATCTGTACCATTAACTTTATACATAACTAGAGACTGCCTTGGATTACTGTTTAATTTACAAGATCTAAACTTAACTGTGAATTCCAAGAATCAAGGCTCCTAATAGCAGCATTTCTCTATATCTCCCACCTATGCCTTTTACAAACAAGGCATTTAACAAAGGAATGAACACCAGAACATCAATAAATGACTCATACCTCAGATAAGACTTTTGGGGGGATTACAGCAATTGGAAATATAGAGATTAGTGCTTGTTGAAAAGACAAAATTCATATCAGCAAAGAAAATGTCACAAATATAGCACTTACACACATACACTAACTTTTAATTAATTTTTCCAGTAGATACAAGTAAGTGTATTTTTAAGTATAATAGCATAACCTCACTGATGTAAAAACAAAAAAATCCAGCCTAAAGTAGTATTTAGCCACAGAGTTATACACTTTTAATAATATTCTTAGGGAATTCACCCAACTCAGATGTCAGAATTTAGATATCAGAAGAAAAGGAAAACTGAGGAATTGTTTTTGTTCTAAGGAATTCTAATTATTATTCCATGGAAGACATATGAAAAGAGAGAGATGAAAATAAGATATAATGAAGAACTCCCCCACCCAACAATGTGCTTTGGAGAAAAGTTATAGGACCATTTGCTTTGGAAGTCTCTAAGAATATGAATATAGGAATAATCTTTGCAAACATCCAGAACATGGATTAATAGATTTCAAACTGATTTCAAATCTCAAATAGATTTCAAATCTCAAAATAGATTTCAAATCACAAATCTCAAATTGATTTCTCTTTCCAAAGTATTCTTTTTCCTAAGAATAAGACAGCAAATTAAGGTGATGTCTAACATCATAACCACTGGCCCTCTCTCTCCTGCTGGTGGCTCTCCCTCCTAAGGACAAGGAGAACTTGCTATTCCTAATAAAGTACCTAACACCCATTGCCCAAAACACAGGGTCAGCTGAGTTATGGACCTCTTAAAACTCCCTACAGCGTAAGGGCAAATTCTGGTTCTGATGTCAAATATTTAGCAATACAGAGTGACACATGTTTAAGCTCTAGTAAGAACAGTGAAATTGATGCCATGCAAATAGAGCCTTCTTCTTGTGTAATATCAGTGTATTCTGTATACACTAATGATACTGTATTTGACCTGCACCATACATTGCCATTTAGTCTCTCTTGCACACAGTTTGCTTTCTAATTCATGAAGTGGTTAAAGATAGCTCTCTCACAAGAAGTATTTATTTGTGCCCCTCAGCTACACTCTGAGAGCCTTGAATATTTAAATTAGGACATTATAGCCAAACTAAATAACATACTTATTGTGGTTATTGTCCTCACTCTTAACCTAAAAAAAATGGGGTATTGGAGCCAGAACATCCTATGGCCAAATTCCAGCTCTAATACTTATATCCTATATGACTTTGAACAGGGCACTTAGCCCCTCTAAGATTCAGTGTTTTCATCAGGAAACTGGAAAGAATAATTTTTCCTGCCTGGTTTGTTGAAAGGACTAGAGATCAAATATGTGCAGTCCTTGACACTTATCAAAGCTACAAATACAGAAGATGGCATTGTTATTACTAATATTACTGTTGTGAGAATTAGGCAAGGCAAGACGTGAACACAAGCTTACCCAAAATGAAAAAGAGTAAAAGAAGTCATATATATACCTTTAGGAGAGTGTCTGGTTCACAAGCTTACAGTGAATTGATCCGACTGAAATTTTCTTTCAAATGAGAAATGTTTGCTGAGAAACTTGAGTCTTTGACTTTGCATGGTCCCTCTCACCTCATGCACCGTCTTCCTATCAGCTTATACTCTCCACTTACCCTGATGACAAGATATGACATCAATCTCAAGAAACCAATCTGATACCTCTCCCAGAAACATTTACTTTTTTAAGAGCTCCAGGCTCTTTAAAGGCATTACAGGCATGAGCGGGCAAGTGGGGGACTTCTAGAAAAAGATGGTAGATTTGCTCACTTCATACAAAAACTACAGTTTTAAAAAGCAAAAGCTTTTGTAAAAATCATAGGCCCACATTAGCAAATACAACAGGACCAAAAAGAAAAAGTCAGAAGGACGAGTGATAACTGGCAGCAGACGCCCCAAGCTGGCAGTAGGAAAACCTAGAAAGCAACCCAATGTGAACCAAAAGTCTCAGGAATTGGTAGCAACGGTTACTTCAGGAAGTAGGAGTGAACACGTAACTAAAAAAAGGGGCAATTGGGTGGCTCAATCAGTTAGGTGTCTGAGCCCAGCTCAGGCTCTAGTCTCTACCTCGGCCTCTTAACCCCAAACACGCACACACTCTCTCCCTCTCTTTCTCTCTCTAAAATAAATAATCTTTTTTTTTTAAAGTATCCAAAAAAAAAAAAAAAAAAACTTAAAAAAAAAAAAAAAAATAAAAAAAAAAAAAAAACAGAAGAAATTGTTTGAAAGTTTGCTTTAGAAGCAATTAGCCCCAGGTTCCCTTCCTCACTCTGCATAGTCAGGTATTACTCAAGAGGAGGGGTGCAGATTTAATATCTGGTCTCTAAACTGGATGGTACCAGGCACAGTCGAGCAATGAGTGCTCACTGACAGGAAATTCAAGTAAAATACTATTAACTGAAGATTACAACCACCACTTCTTCCCCCACCTGGCTCCCAAAACAATGACAACCAAAGAAGAGATAAGAAAATTATTTTCTGGCCATTCCAAGGAACAAAAAAGACAATGATAGTGGTGCTTACCCAATTAAACACCCAAGTCTGCTCACCCTAGAACAAAGTGCACACAGAGCTTCCAATCAGTACTTTTGTACCTTATTCTTCAATATGAACAGCAGCCAAAAGTCACTAGACAACAGAGGAAAAATTGGCCAACATGAGAAGAGAGAGACAGCATGCATGCACAACAAATAAATAAATAATAAAAAATAAAAGCAACTTAAATAGATTGTGCCAAGATAAAAACTTCCAAGAAATTATTTTTTTTAAAGATTTTATTTATTTATTTGACAGACAGAGACCACAAGTAGACAGAGGCAGGCAGAGAGCGAGGAGGAAGCAGGCTCCCTGCTGAGCAGAGATCCCAATGTAGGGCTTGATCCCAGGACCCTGAGAACATGACCTGAGCCGAAGGCAGAGGCTTTAACCCACTGAGCCACCCAGGTGCCCCTTTCCAAGAAATTATTATTAATTTCTTCAGATGCAAGAGAATATATTGCTACAAGAGAAAAGAAATTACTATCAAAGGGCAGTTGTCAGAGATAAAGAGCTCTTGATTAAAAAAGGGGCAGGGGCAAAAGTAAACAACACACTAGGAGAATGAAAAATGTAATTAAGGAAATACTCCTGTAGGTAGAGCAAAACAAAAAGAAAAGTGAAAAATGTAAAAAGAAAAGCTAAGGAAATTAAAAGATAATTTATCTAAAATATTAGACATCTGAATAATAAGAATTACAGAAATGGAGAAAAATGAAATGGAGACAATGAAATCATCATGGATATAATACAAGAAAATTTTTCACAGCTGCAGGATTTGGGTATCTAGACTGAAAGGAGCCATCAACTCACAAAAATAGACGTGTAGATCAGTGTAACAGAATAGAAAACCCAGAAATAAACCCACTATTAATTTTCAACAGGGGCACTTTGGTGGCTCAATGGGATGAACATCCAACTCTGTTCTGGGCTCAGTTCATGATCTCAGAGTCCTGAGATTGAGCCCTACATGGGGCTCTGTGCTCAGCAGAGGGTCTCCTTGAGATTGTCTCTCTCACTGTCCTTCTGCCCCTCCCTGCCCTGGGTGCATGCTCTCTCTCTCTCTCTCTCTCTCTCAATCTCTTAAATAAATAAATAAATAAATAAAAAAATCTTTTTTTTTTTTTTTTAAATCCTAGAAGAGAACACAGGCAGGAACTTCTTAGACATCAGCCATAGTAACTTTTTTTCTAGACATGTCTCCTGAAGCCTAAAAAAGGCAGAAATAAACTACTGGGACTTCATCAAAATAAAAAGCTTCTGCACAGTGAAGGAATCAATCAACAAAACTAAAAGACAGCCATGGAATGGGAGGAGATATATGCAGATGACACATCCAATAGAGGGTTAGTATCCAAAATATATAAAGAACTTATCAAACTCAATACCCAAAAAACAAATAAGCCAATTAAAAAATGGGCAGGGGTGCCTGGGTGGCTCAGTCTATTAAGTGTCTGCCTTCAGCTGAGGTCATGATCCCCTCATCCTGAGATGGAGCCCCACATCAGGCCCCCTGCTTGGCGGGAAGCCTATTTCTCCATCTTCCACTCCCCATGCTTATGTTCCCTCTCTTGCTACATCTCTGTCAAATAAGTAAAATCTTTAAAAAATTAATTAATTAATTAAAATAAATTTAAAAAATAAAAAATGGGCAGAAGACATGAACAGACATTTTGCAAAGAAGACATACAGATGGCAAATAGACACAGGAAAAGATGCTCATCATCACTCATCATCAGGGAATTGCAAATCAAAATTACAATGAGATATCACATCACACATGTCAGCATGGCTAAAAATCAACAATGCCAAAAACAACAATTGTTGGCAAGGATGTGAAAAAAAAAAGAACCTTCATGCACTGTTGGTGAGAATGCAAAGTGGTGCAGTCACTGTGGAAAGTAGGGAGGATCCTTAAAAAGTTAAAAATAGAGGGACACCTGGGTGGCTCAGTCAGTCATCCAAGTCTTGATTGTGGCTCAGGTTATGATCTCAGAGTTGTGCAATGGAGCCCTGCATTGGACTCCATGTTCACCTTAGGAATCTCTCTCTCTCTCCCTCTCCCTTTCCCTCTCTTAAAAAAAAAAAAAAAAAACTAAATAAATAAAAATAGAACTACCTCATGATCTAGCAATTGCACTACTGGGTATTTACAAAGAATACAAGAACACTAATTCAAAGCAATATATACACCCCTGTGTTTATTGCAACATTATTTACAATAGTCAAACTATGGAAGCAGCCTAAGTGTCCATCAACTGATGAATGGATAAAGCACTCACACACACACACACACACACACACACACACACGAATATTAGTCAGCCATAAAAAAGAATGAAATTTTCTTACATTTGCAATGACATGGATGGAGCTAAAGAGTTATAATGCTAAGTGAAATAAATCAGTCAGAGAAAGACAAATACTATGTGATTTCACTCATATGTAGAATTGAAGAAAAAAACTAATGAGCAAAGAGGAAATAAACAAGAGAGAGACAAAGCAAGAAACTGACAATTATTGAGAACAAACTGCTGGTTACCATGGAGAGGTGGTAATTTTATAAGGTAATCTTGCCAACATGAGCACAGGGTGAGGTATGGAAATATTAAATTACTATATCGTACACCTGAAACTAAAATAACACTGTATGTTAACTAACTAGAACTAAAATAAAAACTTTAAAAAAAGAAAGGAGCCATCAAATGCCCAGGAAAATGGATGAAAACAGACCACATTATGGCATACGAGTTTGCAGCTTCAGAACACTGGGGACAATTAAAAGATTTGCAAGGACAGGGTGCTTGGGTGGCTCAGTTGGTTAAGCATGCTGCTCTTGATCTCATCTCGGGTCTTGATCTTAGAGTGGTGAGTTCAAGCCCCACATTGGAGAAAGTCTCCCCACATGGAGCCTACTTAAAACAAAAACAAAAACAAAAACTTGCAAGAAAGAAAAAGAATAAGAGGGGAGAAGGGTGATCCATATGAACAATTTCTAACTTCTCAACAATACTGGAAGCTAGATGACAATGACATTCTATACGAGATGTTCTATCAAGTGCCATTCTTAAATATATCAAGATTTATTAGAGAGAGGTAAAGCAGTGCTTAGAGGGAAATTTTTAGCTGTGACACCAAAATTAAAATAGAAAAAAGTACCTCAAATCAATACCTAAGCCTCCACCTTAAGAAACTAGAAACAGAAGAGCACACTAAACTCAAAGCTAGTAGAAGGAAGGAAATAACAGAGATTAGGATAGAGATAAATGAAATTGGAAACAGAAAAACAATAGAGAAAAGGCAATGAAAACAAAATTGGTTCTTCGAAAGTATCAATAAAATTGACAAACTTTTAGCTAGACTAACCAAAACTCATTTAAGTTCCTGCTCTAAAACTGACATACAAGCTCTCTCTGAGAGTTTTATATTCTAAGTGACAATAAAATCACTTATAGGGAAGTCAAGAACAAAGACGATATCCTGCAATTCAAGATCAGTGATAGCCCTTGACAATAGAACTGATATTACCCCCAAAGTTTTTAGGCCTAGGAGTAGAATAAAATCACTTCCAAACATATAGGCTTCGTTTTATTTTTTTTTTTTTTTTAAGATTTTTTATTTATTTATTTGACAGACAGAGATCACAAGTAGAGAAGCAGGCAGAGAGAGAGGAGGAAGCAGACTCCCTGCTGAGCAGAGACCCTGATGCAGGGCTCCATCCCAGGACCCTGGGATCATGACCTGAGCTGAAGGCAGAAGCTTTAACCCACTGAGCCACCCGGGTGCCCCTAGGCTTGGTTTTATGACCCCATGTTTAACTTCTAGTCTCATATACCTATGTTCACCTATACTAGAGTAGGGGTTAGAGTCTATTAAAAAGATGGCATGCAACAGAAGATTATACATCTACATACTACATAAAACGTATCATGTGTATCTCAATGTCTTTGGGTAATTTTTCTTTCATTATTTTACCTCTGTATTTCTCAGTCCACAAAATACTGTATTGTGCTTTGGAGATTCATTCAATGTTTCTTTGCCAACTATGTCAGTATCCATAGTCACAACTGATCTTACAGTATTTCAGGAGTATCAATAGTTGTTGTCTTCAACTTTGAAGACTTCAGTCAGTCTTGCTCCTTTCTCCTTTTGGCTCAAATTCTGCGTTAAGGCATCATCCATCATCTGGTTTCCCTGTGAAATTTCCACATTTTACATTAGATGGAATTCTCTTGTGGATGAGAAAGGAATGGGAGCAAAAACTGAAATGATGAGAGGTAAGGAGTTGAAAATAGTGATACACACACATAAACAGACATATGTAGAAGAATACCTAAAACATATCTCCTTTAGATAATATAACAAATAATATAATAAAATAAACTGTAGTTACTTGCATTAAGAAATAGGTCATTCATTGCCAGTGCTGCAAAAGTCCCCCACTGTGACATACTTTAATTAAAAAATATATATATATGTATTTTTTCTGTAACTGAACAAAAAGCTTAAATTTGTGGAATTGCTTCAATAAAATTGCATAACTACGCAATTTTCAAAGGCAGAATATGAACAGTAGATACATTTTTACCTTAGTGGATTACAATTCCGAAGAAGCGAACATTTGGTCGCTTGCTGGCAACATGGCCATTAGTAGCAAACACCATGTTCCCCACAGAACTGAGCTGAAAATGAGCATCTCTTTAGTAGCCAAACGTGGAGTCTGAGGCCCTTGAGCAGGCCAGCAGCTAAGATGTCTAGGTAGATAGTAATGCTCCTGTACCACAATGTCAAACTTTTAAAAATTATACTATGAAAATTTTGATATGAAACTGTAGTAATAGTTAAGTTCATTGACCTCATTTTGAATTTACCTTGGTAAATTCATTTCTGATGGTTACATTTGCCTTTGGTCTCAGTTCCACTGAATATCAATCTTAATAGTCAATCTCTCAGCATTTGGCCAAAATGAATTTGGCATTCCTTCACTCTCTATGTAGAGAAACCCTGGGTGCATTAGGTAGGTACAATATGAGAAAAAAATAGGCCAAAACACATTAAATATGACTTTCTCTAGGTGCTAGTGAATTATTTTCTTTTTTGTACATTCTCGTGTTTCCCAATGTCTTCATTTTTTAAAAGATTTTATTTATTTATTCGAGTGAGGGAGGGAGAGAGGGAACATAAACAGGGGGAGTGGGAGAAGGAGAAGCAGGCTTTCCCCCACCAGGGAGTGCAATGCCGGGACTGGATCCCAGGACCCCAGGGTCACGACCCTAGCCGAAAGGCAGACACTTAACAACTGAGCCACTCAGGTGCCCATGTTTCCCAATTTCTTCAAAAAATATGTATTGGTACTTGGGAAAAAAAGAAACAAATGCTCTTTTTGTAAAAATAGCAGTATATACTATTATCATTAAAATACAGACTTTGATAGTTCTGTTTTTATATCTTATTACAAACATATCATTGGAAATATTTTAACATGATGACATAAGTGTACAAATTCTAACTCTTGGAGTTCACTTTCTATAAGGATTTTTAAATAGACCTAACTTTGCTTGCACATCATTATGTTTGTAGTGAACTGAGATTGAGTGTTTGGATAAGTAACAACCTAACAATTGCAAACAGAGGAGTAGGAAATTCATATCCATCTTATTCCAAAGACAGGTTTAAGACATTTAGCAATTGTAGCCTGAGACAAAAGAATCGGAACTGAAATGTTGAATGTGAAATTGAGGTCAATTAGAACCTAAATTTTTAGGTTCCCTCAACCTAAATTTTTCCCAATGAAACCAACTCAACCAGAAAACTTTTCTGTGGGAAAAAAAAATTGTTTTCTTTGAAAAACACACAATTCTAAAATATATAGAAAATAGCAATGAACATGTAAAACCTAAAATCCAAATGCATTAAACATTTAAAGGCACCAAAAAAAAAAAAAAAAAAAAAAAAAAAAAAAAAAAAAAAAAAAAAAAACAGAAAAGAAATACATATTTTTATTTTGGAGTAGAAAAAAAAAATTTTAAGCATAACCAAAAACATCAAATTAAAAAAGGAAATGGAGGAATTAAAATTTTTGTTGCATAATATAAAAGAATATCTATTGCAGAAACATCCATAATAATAAAAAAAGGGAGTACCTGGGTAGCTCAGTGGGTTAGCTTCTGCCTCTGGCTCAGGTCATGATCTCAGAGTCCTAGGATGGAGCCCCAAGTCAGTTTGCTCAGCAGGGAGCCTGCTTCCCTCCCTCTCTCTCTGCCTGACTCTCTGCCTACTTGTGATCTCTGTCAAATAAATAAATAAAATCTTTGAAAAAAAATAGAATACAAACTAAATGTCCATCAATAGATAAATTATGATAGTCATAAAACAGAATGCTATGTACCCATTAAAAAGAATGAGATATATCTAAATATCTAAACATGAAAAATGTTCCAAAATATATTATTGGGTTAAAAGAGAAGTTTCAGGGGTACCTAGCTGGCTCAGTCAGAAGAGCGTGTGATTCTTTAACCCACTGAGCCACCCAGGCACTCCAGAGTGTGTGACTCTTGATCTTGGGGTTTTAAGTTCAAGCCTCATGTTAGGTGTAGAGATTGCTTTAAAAATAAAAGAGAAGAGGGGTGCCTGGGTGGCTCAGTGGGTTAAGCCACTGCCTTTGCCTCAGGTCATGATCTCAGGGTCCTGGGATTGAGTCCCAAATCGGGCTCTCTGCTCAGCAGGGAGCCTGCTTCCCTCTCTCTCTCTCTCTCTCTCTCTGCCTGCCTCTCTGTCTACTTGTGATCTCTCTCTGTCAAATAAATAAATAAAATATTTTAAAAAATAAAAATAAAAGAGAAGATTCAGAAAAATATGTCTAGTATACTTTTGTTTTAATAAAAATGTATGTATGATAATTAGTCTTTGCATAATAAGAATACTGTTCTGAAAATAGTAAATGTAGTCTTTATTACGTCTATAAATCATACTCCCCCATAGTCCTATCAGCCTATGGCCCCAAGGAAAGGATGCCAAATGCTACCTCCATATGGAGAAAGATATAATCTGATCATAAAGAGTTAAAAAGAGAAGGTCCTTCATTTTCCAGGGGTGGAACAAAAAGGTCAGAACTCAAAGGGATGCACTGGAAATTCAGATAAATATGACTAGATCTGAGGACACCAGAGCTAATGATAGCAGTATAGAAATGGTATTAGTGGAAAGAAATGATCAGCAAGATACACTTAGTCAACACATAGCTTAGTATACAAAAGATCCAGAAGTTCCCACTTGCCATGGAGTCAAGGGCAGGCTGAGAGGACCCCTGTAGTGGCAGGGACCTGGAGTCAGAATGCAGAAGCCACAAAGAGCAGGTACCTCAGGTCTAGGCATAAATGGTGGAGCCCATGATTGGCAACAGTGAATACTAACACCATCAAAGACCAGCTAAGACTTGGTAGCCACTGATGGTTTAGGGAAGACAGAGGTTAATGCCCAGGGAGAAGCAGAAGGACATCTCAGCTGGAGACCAGCAAGAAATCAAATGATAGCATAGGGATCTCACCTCCTGTGCACACATACCCACTGTCCCCAGACACACACACACACATACACACACACACACCCACGTTGTGTGAGATAAGTCAGCTCTCCTCTACCCAGATGCCCTCTTAAGAAGAAATCGGGGAGGAAACAAATCTTAAAAAGCTAAGTTAACCTAAAATAGAACCTGGGTGAGACTGAGCCAATATATATTGTCAAATAGATGATCCACAACCATCACCCATTGACCCAAGTATACCATGTATAAATTTTTGGCACAGTTTGAATTGTAGAATGTTCCATTTTCACTAAACTACAAAAGAAAATGGAATATTATTTTGAGATTAAATGAACATGACTTAGCAACAGGTTGGATATTAAGGTATGAGGGAAAGGGAAAAATCAGATATGACCCCCAGATATCTGCCTTGGTTGCTCAGTGGGAGATAATACCATTAACTAATATATAAATATGACAGGAACACCTGGAATGGCTTTATAGGAAAAAAAAAATTATGATTTTGTATCTCCTGAATTTGAAGGGCCTCTGGGGCACCTTAGTAAAGATACCCTGGAGGCAGTTGGAAACTCTGATTCAGAAAAAAAGTTTTGGGAGTCTTCAGGTTGCGCTGCAAATTTGAGCTAATGCTAATGGAAACGGATAAGATTATTCAGGAAAACAAGGTAGAATTCCTGTACTCTTAGAGCCAACTCTATGTAATTAAGCTCCAACTGGACTATATTGTCACCTTGATTGTGAACTCCAAAAGAGTCTTATAGATACCTGTGATGTTATGATTTATAATAAGAAATACATAGTTGGTCTTCGTCCTGGTTTCTGGCAGAGCCTCTAAAACACTTGGATTTCCCTAAGTGGTAAGAGCACAAAGGCCTTTTATTATGTTAATGATGTGACTTTTAGAAAGCCCCTAGCTAAACTAAGAATGGATGCTGGTTGCTCTTGGAGCCAAGCATGTGATTACACCTCCAGGAATGGGAGAGGGGCTGGAGATTGAGTTCAATCCGCAGTGGCCAATGATTTAATCAATCATGCTTATGCAAAAGACCTCCATAAAAACCTAAAAGGGGTGGGTTCAGAGAGCTTCCAGGTTGGTGAACACATGGAGGTGGTGGGAGAAGGCATGAAAGTTCTGCTTTCTTTCTTCATACCTTACCCTATTCGTCTCTTCCATTTGGCTGTTCCTGAGCTATCTCCTTTTTTCACAAACTAGTAAGTAAGGTAAGTAAACACTTGTAAGTAAGTCAAATCTTTCTCTGAGTTCTGTGAGCCACTCTAGCAAATTAATCAAACCCCAAGAAGGGGTCAATGAAACCTTGGAGCTATAGCTGGTAGATTAGAAGCCCAGGTGACATCTGGAGTGTGGGATGGGGAAGGCATGCAGTTTATAGAACGAACCCTTAATCTGTGGAATCTGACACTATTTTCAGGTAATGAAAATGGAGCTGAATTGTAGGACGCCTGGATGGTGTCCAAACATTGCTCGGTATGGGGGGAAAACTTCACACACTGGAATTGGATGCAGAACCCTTAATCTCTAATTCCCCTTAGATCGTGCTGAGTATGGCATAAGGACATACTCAGGCCAGTAGATATCTAAGGCTGAACCGTGAAGTATTTCCTTTCTTGGTGGGTGATACGAGTGGTCACTCTTCTCAGAGTAAAAAGGATGTCACTTTGGCAGAGATAGTTGCCCTTCTTATGTATCTCCCCTTAAGATGATGACAAACGTGGATACTGTAAGGGCCTGCTTAGCCAGGGTGACTCCATCTCGGTTGAACAGCCATTTTGTTGTTTGTGCAGTAAAACTTAAACTGACCCTGCCCCTTCCCCCACCGAGGAACTTACTTAGAAGCGAGTCTGGGAAACCAGTAAAATATGGTCGACCAGTCCCTGACAACAGAGCCCAAATACAAGGATGGATCAGGTCAGGTGGAGACATCCCATCAGTAAAGCACACATACTATCTCCCTAATACCAAAGAATGTGGGCCCGGCCTTTTGGGTGCCTTTTGGGCGCCAATTCTGACCAAGGTGATAGGCTAGTTCAAATAGCTATTACAGGGTGAATTGTAATTCAATTGGCCACCCGTGTGTGACCTAGCATGACTATGCAACTTTCTCTGTGTGTTACAATCTCATTGGCCACCTGTGTGTGGCCAGGCTCAACCACATGGCCTTTGCTCTATAAAAGTTAGTCTGTGAGGCTGGGAGGGGTTGCTCTCTCCATAAGGGACAGCCCCGACCCGTCTGTTTAATTCTTGGTGCTGGTGCGAAATAAAGCTTTGCTTGACCTTCGCTTTGTATCAGTCTCGCTCCTTTGATCACGGACCCTAACAATACTATGGAAAAGAATGTCTGGAGATCTTAGGTGGTGTGCGGGTATGAAGCAAGCCCTTGCCTGGAAATTGGGGGTCCTGAGATATAATCTAAACCTTCCTGAACAAATCTCTCTCTGCTCTCTAAGCTTTAGCTCCCTCCCTACTCCCACCACAAGTAAACAGATACACAATACTTCTAGTTTGTCTTAGCCAATATACTGTGAGTGCTTTAAAGGTATTATCTATAAATATCCTAAAGATTCATCTTAACCCACTGTGTAATAGTATGGGAAGCTACGCACTGCAGAGCCTGTCTTGGATCACTATTTAACCCTTAAGAAAATAGTAGATAGGAGATACCCCAGTGTATCCTCAGAAATACAATGTAAGTGGGACTCCAGCCAAAAGTCACATACTCCTTTTAACTTAATTGTATGGAATAATTCACATTTTTCCCAAACCTCTTACTTGCAAAAGCTCTTTCATATGTTGTTCCCTCTGACTGAAAGACCCGTAGGCTTCTTCCCTTTGCAAACTCCAGCTCGGTCTTCAAGGCCCATCTCAAAGTTTCTCCTTTCTGGGAAGACATCTTCAATGCATATATTTTTTTAAGATTTTATTTATTTATTTGACAGATAAAGATCACAAGTAGGCAGAGAGGCAGGCAGAGAGAGGAGGAAGCAGGTTCCCTGCTGAGCAGAGAGCCCAGTGTGGGGCTCAACCCCAGGATGCTGGGATCATGACCTGAGCCAAAGGCAGAGGCTAAACCACTGAGCCACCCAGGCGCCCTGGGTAGACTTCTTCAAATGGAGTTGGCAACCTGTTACATGCTGCTTCAAGTATAAGATTTTTTGCATTATATTATCACCTATTCATAACCCCTCCCACCCATCTAGACTGTAAGATTATAGTGCAAATTTTCAGCAGCTACAAGCATAACACTAAGGTTTCCAGAGAAGCATCTCTGATATTCTTGACCATGTTATGTCTTCTGAGTATTTGAAGACAATAGAAGGATATTTCTGGCTTTATCCCATAATAAACTTGTCATAATGCATTCTGACATTTTAAAAATACATTCAAAGCTGATGAAATGAAGATTTTAGATTTTGGCATTGGGAAAAGGCCTTGAACCTCAGCCAGAGGATTCCCAAGAGAAACAAAAGTGATTTATATTGGAAACTAGACAGCAAAATGTATTGGACATTCAAGTATTATTTCAAGGTCCATATTCATTGACTTCACTGTCAGAGAGCTAAAATCTCTTCACAGTGGCTCTACAGGTTATATAGTTCATTACAATGTTAACTTAGAGCAACTGTTCTCAACCACGGTGCCATGACTGCAGGCACTGGAACCACCTGAGAGGTGGACTGCCAGTAACTTCTTACAAATAATGAACTACTAATATTTGTGAATAATATTTTAGATATAAAATTACTATAGATTCAGTATTCCCGTATCAATACATTATCATTATTATTTCCAGGAATTACCTATTATTTTTCTCTGAGTTAGAAATGAGCAGTTATAGTTACAGATAATTCTGTAGGGAATAAACAAACTGTCATCTACTTGGTCTGTGTTGTGGTCCACAGTTAATAAGTACCACTAGTTTTAATGGCAATTAAACATCTCTTGATGGGAGGAGTGTCAAAGAATTCTTGAACCTCTTTAATCTCTCAAAGAAGGAATGATTAACAGTAGCGTGTGAGCAAAGAGATCACTGAGAGCTGGAAAATGTATATTGCATTTAATAATATGAAGGTCAATGGGAACCATAATGAGATCAGCTCAATGCAGCAGTTAAAGCAGAAGACAAATTCAAGTGTTTGAGATATGTTTGAGAAATGAATTGAAATTTATTATACTTCAGAGGCATTAATAAAAGAGAATGGGAAAATAGAATTTCAGCCAGAGGAAGGACAGGAGAGTTGTTTTAGGAAGGAAAAACAAAATAAAAACAAAACAAAACACTGATAGTTTGAAAAGAAGAAATCAGAGGAGGAACTGCTCAAAACATAGTATGGAAAAGAGATAAATGAGGTCCTAGAAGAAGTTAGAAGGAAAGGGGTAAAAAACATAGATGGGAAGTTTACCCCTGAATGAGAGAAGAAATATTTCAACTTTAAGGGGCGCCTGGGTGGTTCAGATGGTTAAGCGTCTGCCCTTGGCTCAGGTCATGATCCCAGGGTCCAGGGATCCAGTCCCACATCAGGCTCCCAGCTCAGCAGGGAGCCTGCTTCTCCCTCTGCCTGCTGCTCTGCCTGCTTGTGCTCTCTCTGTCTCTTTCTCTCTCTCTCTCTCTCTCTCTATGTCAAATAAATAAATAAAATCTTAAAAAAAAAAAAAAGAAAGAAAGAAAGAAAAGAAATGTCTCAACCTCTTTTTTTAGTATATGAGCTGCCGAAGCGAGCACAGACACGTTCCAGCTTCTGAGCAAGAAGGACGAGAGGATCAATATCACCACAGGGATTCTGTACCTCAAGTGTAAGCAAGTGTATACCTGAGTTCTCAAAGCAGAGTCTTTCATCTCTGCCTTCTCCTTCCACCCACAGGAGCAGCGTCTGTGGGCTGATACACCTTAAAAAAGTCTGCCTGCCTGGAGAAATGCCATTTTTTCATGAGTCAGCTGGTCAAGGTTGAGTACCATACCGGGTATCATCCAGCCATGACCACGTATGGTTTTGTGGGAGGCAGCTGGGGAAGATCTCTCCCTCAGAAATTTGCTCTAAGTATGGAATTTCAGGGTCATAGTTAGGCTCAACCAGGTTTTAGACCATTTTAGTCAAGCATACACATGGCATACGGAATGGGACATGGAGATGTCCTTTCAAAACATTACTCACACTTTAAAACATTACTCACACACTAATCAAGGATTAGCAAGGATCCTCAAAGGCTTGAAGGGGTGTGAGGGGAGTCTGACGCATCTCAGAACTGTCTGCAGGGGACAAGCAAAATGACTGCTATCTGGCATTTGCTGCTCTACCACTCACTAAGCATGGCCAAAAGGGCATTCTCCAGCCTGGATACTAATTTTTAGAAGCCAGCTCTCTAGATTATTCCAAAATAATAGTAAAGCTATTTTGCAGTATGTTTGACTTTTTAGCGTGGTCACATGGAACGCATCAGTACCGATGGACAGATGTGTCCAATGTACCTTGTGATGAAAACTCAAACTGGTTCCTTCCCAGTGCCTGCTGAAAGCCCTGTCGGCCTCAGCACCATTTTCTACCCTAATACTGTGGGCAGGAATGCACCTTAGTAACCTTCTACACAAGCTCCTTCAGTAGCTCCCTGAGTCCCTGGTTTCAGGAGGTTGGATGAGGGCTCCTGGCAGGCACTGGGTTTACCAGCTTGAATCTCTGTCATTATTGATGTCACATACCTTTCTGCCCATTTGCTACTGACTGCTCTAACAAAGCAAGTGCATTCTTCAATATGTAACTTTAGTGTTATGTTATAATATCTGTTAGGAAAAAGTTTTACAGAAATCATATTATCCTAAGAAATCAACATTAATTACATTTGTAAGTAGAAGGAAAAACTGTTATTTCCAATATAATTCAAGTGTTATACATTTTTTTTTAATTTATTTATTTATGTATTTGACAGACAAAGATCACAAGTAGGTGGGGGGGGGGGGCAGGCAGGAAGCAGGCTCCCTGCTGAGCAGACAGTCCAATGCGGGGATCGATCCCAGGACCCTGAGATCATGACCTGAACCGAAGGCAGAGGCTTAACCCACTGAGCCACTCAGGAGCCCCTACATTTTTTAATAGTTTAAAATTTTTATCATAGAGGAAGAGTCTATTAGCAAACTTGACCATAAATATACTGAAGAGACTATTATTAAAAAGTCTTAATCAGAAATTGCATTTCAACTCTTAACACCTGATGTTAAAATTTTATGCACATGAAATCTAGTTTAAAGTTATCATAAAAATTTTTGAAAATATTTTATTTATTGTTTTGGGTGTTTTTTTTTTTAATATTTGATACCTCCCCTAATACTTGGTACATTCTTCTCTTCTCATAATCATTAAATAAAAACAATAATGAATTCCCCCCCTCAGGCTTCATATAGACATTTCAAATCCCCTTCAGTTCATTCCAGTGTGCAACACGAGTATCATTTTCTCTGTGGGTGCCACTTCAGTGAAAAAGGTACTGTTGGGAGGTACTGACGTGCACTGATACCAACTGAATATAAGATCAGCAGAAAATACACAAGGCACGTTTGATAGAATATGATAGAATATGAATGTCTTCATCAGAACATTCCAGAGAGAGACACACCTGTCTCTCTAAGCTATTTGGAAATGAAAGAGGAGTCCTGAATTTATGGAATGAATTCTTCCTTCTTCTAATTCCTAAACAATGCATTCTTCTCTAGTTCTTTCTGGTCTTTTAGGTATTGCCTAAATTACTGTAGCATCTGCTTATCTAATACACAGTATCTAATATGTATCCCAGGAAGAATGAGAAAGAAACTGCATTGCAGACACATATACATTGTACCAATCCCAAGCTTTCAGATATCCCAGAGGGGGATTCCGAGCGGTCCAAAATGGAAGAATGTTCCACTGAAAGAGGTCGGACTGTTATTGGAAGCAGCTTTGCACAAAGGATGAGGGCAACGTGGCCCCCAGAAAACACAGACCTGCAGAGAGCTGCAGTTCACACAGCAAGTGAAACATCTCCACCTAAACTCCGAGAATGAAAGCTCAGGCCAAAGCAAAGAGGGAAGCCTCAGATCTCGGCTTATATAATTTCTTATGACTCCAAGATCAAGTAAATAAATAATAGGCAATAACCGACTTCGTTTGGAGCCATTTAAAATGATTGCCCCCTTCAGCAGTCCTGTAGAGCGCCCCAAACACAGATAGGACCTGACAAGCAGACAGTTTCGAGGCAGCCCAAGAGTTCCGCTGTTAGTAGGAAGGCATCTGGGAAAGACAGAGGCAAATGCGTGGAGGCGGTTGCCTGAAATCCCCAAAGCTTTCCCCGTTAATGCTTATCTTAAAATGCCAAGAGCATTTCTGTGGACTATTAAGGGTGGGCAGAGTTACCTAATGAGGCTGTTAAATTCATTAGCTGTGTGCTTCGTCTGTTTCCACCGTGCACGTGAACAAGGCCTCAAATAAGGCTGTCAGAGGTCATAACAGCAAGGGGGTCACTCCGTCCTGAGCCTTCCTGAAAGGCTGAAGTCTCCTCCTAAACCATTTCTTTGAAAATAGGATTGGATTAATTACCGTCATTTGCATCCGTAGCTATGCAAGCTATGGTAATGATGTGCTCTAATGAAACCTATGCCTCAGGCTATAAGCTGATGACCTGAGGGGTTGGGGGAGGACTGTCTCCGCCTGTGCACAGGGATTTCACAAGTCCTAAAGTCTGTTAGAAAAGTTGGGGAATGGTTCATAACTTGGGGCAAATTCCTAATGGTAGACAAGCTACCCCAGGTCTTATTTTCATAACTCTCAGAAAACTTCCCATGCCAGTTTGTTAATCTACATACATGTTGCCAAACACTGACAACATTTATTTGGGTGAAATACCATTTAATCATGATTAGATCTCAACCGATTTGAGGCTTTACCAAAACACATGCATCTAGGGCACCTTGATCCAAGTCTAGTTTTCCTATTATTAGGAAAAAAGCACCCCTCCTCTCTATACCTTTAAAGGTATAATTTTAAAATAGGAAGAATCAGTCCCATTTAAGTCTGTTTCTGGCTCAAACAACACAGAAACACATGTTGATAAAAAAGACCTAGGCAGCAAAGAAAATGATGAATGTCAGTCATCCTAAAGACAAAAGACATTAAAACAAATGAAGATGAAAAACTGCCTTTCCTATACATCATTTTAACCAACCAGAATATAATCGACTCCATGGTATTCTGTTTCTTAAATATGATATATTAAGGTCTTACTCTGTTCTTGGCAGAAGGCATAATGTTTATAGGAAATATGCTTAAAGATTGTAGGAGCTAGGTGATTCAGAAGTGACAATGCTGTATTTCTAGGCAAACGACCTAGACAGGATTGGTCTTAAGAAGAAATCTGGAGCTGTGTGGAAATGGAAACACTCCACACACAGAGCTGAGGGACCACTAACAGAAACCATTTTATTTACCCTTCAAAGTATCCCTGACGTCTATCTCTATCAATTCCTTCCCCATTGCTATTGTCAGAGAAACAGTTTTCTGTGTGATGTAATGCTGAGTAAGCCCAACTTGAAGCACTAGGATTTGTCAGGGTTTTATATTCAGATTAAAAGTTTCTTCTGCTGAAATTATTATTCTAGAATCCTATAAGCAGAACTGTCTTGAGAAGGAAAAACTGAGGTCACATTCACCTCAGACCTACACAGTGTTTGGAAAAAGATATGAGCCATGATGCTCTCCCAACCCATCCTTGGGAAAGTGCAACAGCCTCTGGTGTATAAACATGGGCCATTCCCCTCCCCATGTGACTTATAGAATGAGTGTTCTCGTAAATAATACATGAAAGATGCTGCAACTGCATTGTTCTGAAGCTGAAGGTCATCAGTATTCTTTCCAAATTATCACAGCAGCCACTCTGTTTTCCTAGAACTTGGCTGTTTAAAGAGGCTATTCCAAAATTGTTTGCATCTGTTAGGACACGGGGATCATGTCTGACCAACACAAACAACCAAAGGGCAGGTCATTTATTAGAGATAAAACCAGACTAGGGGAAAAACTCACAATATTTAATATAGGATATCTTCTCTATGTAACAATATGAAACAGAAGGCACTCTTGTTATAACATAGTAGCTCTAGGGAATCTAAAATCTGTGGCTCTTTCTGATTGACTTAGTTATCTAAATAACTGAGTGTAAAAAATAAAACTTCCTTTTCTTTCTTTAACTGTCTCTTTTTAATTCTTCAAAGTTCCAGTATGTCTGCTTATGACTCTCTAGGAATGGCAATGACCATCTTACCATGAACTCATAGATCCTATGAGGTATAAAAAGATAAACAAAATATAATCCTTGTCCAGGCAGAGTTTACCCTTACACTCTAGCAGAGAACTGGGCTACAAAACAGAAATAACTATACTACAAATTAGAATGTGGTAAGTGCCCATGGAGAGAAGTAAATAGCTATGAGAACATACAAAAGGAAAAGTTTAATTTAGGGTTTCCAGAAAGATAGCTTCTGAGTCTTAGTAGTTGGTAGGATTTCATTTAGCAGGTTTGGGGGGAAAATAAAAATTCCAAATGTGCATCAGTTCAAAAGCACAGAAGTAATACATGGTGGGACAGGGTCACAAAATGGTTGCAGATAGAATGGCTCAGAAAGAATAGTAACAATAAGTATGAGTATAGATTATAAATAACAGAGCGTCCATTGTGATAGACTTCTAGTCTGGTTTTTTGGATTTTTTTTGTTGTTTAGTTTTTGTTCACCCAAGATCTGCTTATTCTGGCAACAGTAATGAGTTGTTTTTTTTTTTCTCTAGAAAACAGTCTGTTGTGGTTCCAGTAGGGCTAAAGGCAGTATAGCGTAGGAAGAAAAGAGGTCTAGGACAGAGCCTCAGTATATCCCGGTATTTAATAATTGCATGGGAGAGGAAAACCCATAAGGGAGGCAAAGAAAAGATGGCAAAAAGTTGGAGTGGGCTGGCAAGAAGTAGGTGAGGAAATTGAGACTGCCAGAAAAGTCCATTTTTTCAAGTCTTTAAGGGAATTTGGCTGTAAAAGAAAGATGACTGATAAGGACACAGAGGGAAATGAGGGATCAGGTGAGGGTTTGTTTGTTTTTAATTGGATGTACTTAAGCATGATTAAAAATTGATGGGAAGAGTCTGAGAGAAGGGTGAAGATGCTTGAGAAAAAATAAATAATACTTTAGATCCTATATGTGATCCACCGTAAATTGCAGAAGTATCACTGATGATCTAGTAGGTTCTCAATTTTTCTCAAATCCAATCAATGAAATCAAACAGCAGAACACTTTAAAAATAAGTACATAGTGGTGTTTCTTTCCGTTTTAATTGGCTCTTTGATGTAAAAATAAGTACATAAATTAAAAGAGAATAGAAATAATAAACAACGGTGCCCGGGTGCCTCAGTGGGTTAAGCCACTGCCTTCGGCTCGGGTCATGATCTCAAGGTCCTGGAATCGAACCCCGCATCGGGCTTTCTGCTCAGCAGGGAACCTGCTTCCTCCTCTTTCTCTATCTGCCTCTCTATCTACTTGTGATCTGTCAAATAGATAAATAAAATCTTAAAAAGGAAGAGAAAGAAAGAAAGAAAGAAAGAAAGAAAGAAAGAAAGAAAGAAAGAAAGAAAGAAAGAAAGAAAGAATAAACAGTGTGAAGTTCCTGGAAGGTGGGAGGTGATGTGCTGTGCTCCAGAGTACAGACTGGCAAGCCCTGGCATAAGATGGGAATAACAATGTGGTACAGAGGAAGAAACCCTCAACTGCTCGTTTGGTATCAAGAAAAGAGGGCCTTCTCAGACAATGGATATTTTTTGTCTATAGTAAGAGGCACACGCGTGATGTGAAGCCAGGGACCAAGGTGGACAACAGATAAAAGGGGGAAATAAAGTTGAAGGACAGGAATAAGGTGCAGCAAGTATGACTATAGGTTAATTTTTTAAACACAAGTATTTATTTGCACATTCACTTGGCACACCCAGGAAAGCAGCTAAATGGAAGAAATAGATCTGCAGATACTTAAAAATGTCTCTCTCACTCTTAAAAATAGGTTAAGGGAATTACAAGTAAAATAATGCTCTTAACCCTCCAGCTTTAGACTGGATAAATGCAAGTTTTAAATGACAAACTAAAAATGAGTTTTGAAACCAACAACTGAAGTCTGTGCTACCAATTGGTTAATATGCTCATCGTGAGAACCATTCATTTATATAAATTATGCAAACTACAGTTACTGATGACCACACCAAACATTCAAATTTAATCAGTATATGGATAAATGGATTGTTTAAATAAATAAATAAATAAAATAATGGCTTTGTCTTTGCTGCTTGGTTATAAAAGCCTTATTCCATCACAAATATTTTAAAGGTATCATAAACAACAATCCACTAACATAAATCAGAGCATATACCTTGCAAAGCAATATCACTGATGTCTATTATCTGGCTGTGATTGACTATCTGCTTATCCCAAACTCACCTAAGTGCCAATCCAGATTGTACACAGAAAGCAGGTTTGGTTCTAAAAATAGAGGAAAAATTTTTTTCAAAGCCAATGCATTAGTGGTCTAGAATTTTTAATTACTCATCTTAAACATATTCACAATCTGGACTAAAAGTCATTGTTAAGTAGTAGAATCGAAGTAGCCAGAATAACATGGGAGATAGGCAAGATGCCTGCATGAGTCTTGAGAAGAAAGTTTCTGGTGTACAATTTTAAAGGCAGCTTTGTTAAACCGGCATTTAGTAAAGGCCAAAAAGGATCTATTGAGAATTCCGAGATCATATTTGTCTTGTTGTATATCCGTTTTTATCAAAGCAATCATTTTATCCCTAGTTTTAAAAAATGTGTCAATGATTATGTGCTATGTTTAAGTGTTCTGACCTTTATTATCCTCTCATTCAGATTCTTTACTCTCCTTTCTCATTCATGATATAATTTCTTGTGCATATCTTCTTAACACCTGTCAAAATCTGGTTTAAAATGCCACCTCCTCAGTGAAGCCCTCCCAAACTGCAGTTCATAAATTAATCCCTCCACCTCCTCACATGCCATTATATAGTTATACACCTACCTGTCTCTGTCTCTAGACCTTTTTGTATCCCTAGCACTGAGTACCGTTCCTAAAACTGTAAGCATTCGATTTTGAAAGTCACTAGAATATTGGTAGGCACTAAAATAGCAGCAACAAGGGGCGCCTGGGGGGCTCAGTCGGTTAAGTGTCTGCCTTCCACTCAGATCATGATCCCAGGAGCCTGGGATGCAAGTCCCATGTCAGGCTCCCTGCTCAGTGAGGAGCCTGCTTCTCCCTCTCCCTCTGCCTGTCCCTCCACCTGCTTGTGCTCTCTATCTCTCTCTCTCAAATAAATAAATAAAATCTTTTGAAAAAATAAATTAAAAAAAAAATAACTATAACAACATCTCAAGCAGTTCCTTAACACCATCCAGGTTGTTCTCTGCAGATGTGTTCTCTGCAGACGACACTCCAAATGCAAGCCCTTCCACTCACCCATCCTGTCTCAGACTCCTCCTCAAAAAATTCTGTATTTATTTGTACTCTCATACTTGCATGCATGTCCCAATCTCTCTCCCTCTCACCCCACTCTCTCACTCTCTTTTTCTCTCTCATCAGAATTTCTATCTCTGCAGTAGGAGACAATGAGAAATGTGTAGTCTCTCAGGTGATTTTTGCTATTTTCAGACTGCTCTTCTAGCACTTTTACCTGCAAAACTCTCTTCCCTGGAAGTTCATGCTACCTTATTTACTACCAGCTTCTCCATCTCCTTGTCCATTTCAATCACCATTTCAATTACCTAAAAGTCTTGATGACTCTGGCACCCAATTCACATGTTTCCTTTCATGTCTTACACTATTACAGGCAACTTCAACAATTATGTGGAACTATTTTAAAACAGTAAAAATACTACCTATATTTTTAAGCACGTGCTAAGCACTGTGTAAGTGCTTTTGAGAATTACCTTGTTTAATCCTCCCACTGATCCCATGAGGCATATGCTACAATTAAGCCCAAAGTTTTATAGATGAGAAAAGGGAAGCTTAGATACTCTTACAGACTCTTGGCTAAGATCACACAGGTAGTAAGTAGCAGAGTTGAGACAAAAACTCAGGCAGTCTGACCCCTGAGCTGCACTTTAAACCACTAGCCTCGACTGTCCCTAGATGAACGGGAAAACCACAGCTCCTTGATTTCCCAAATATGATGGCTTCTCCCTTCATAACCACAAACCTCAGCGCCAAACCAGGAGTTGTGCACACTGGAAACTGCTCCTATATGAAATCTTCCAAATTGCATTACATCTCCCTTCACCTCACCTGACTGCTTACTCCCCTCCCAAATGTTCCTCTGCCTCGTGGAGATTTCAGTCCTCCTATTTGCCCCCTAGTAATCTCCCTTACTCACGCTTTCTAGACTGTTAATAACATTCTAGACCATTAATAAACATTTAATCTACACTTCCAACAAGCTAACTCCCTGCTCGCCAGCCTTCCTGGTCCCCAAATTTCTCATCATGATCCACTTTAATCACATGCCTTTCCTGTCCTGTATCTAGCCCTCGCATTACTTAGACATTCAGCAGCACTGAACTGGGATGTTGTCTCCTCACCTTGTAGTGCTTGGGGTTGGGATTTCCTGGTTTCTCTACTTCCTGACCTCTTTCTAAGAATCTCTATTGGCTTTTCTGCTCAACCTTTTGATGTTGATTTCCAAGGATTTTCTCAATGGCTCTTCTATAATTTTATAATTTTAAATAACTTTTATCATGATATATTTTAAGAGCACAGAAAAGTATAAAGTGTAATATGACAAACAATAAAAAAAAGTTTTGTCAGTTTTTTTTTAAGAAAGAAATTACACATACAACAGAATCCCATTCTCACACCTCACTTCTAGAAGTAAACATCATCCTGATTTGGGTATTCATCATACTCATGCTTATTTCTTTAATATACGCCAATTTTTAATTATTTATATACACATATAATAATTTTGCAGTTTCCAAAATTTTATGATATTGGTGCTAAAAAAAAATGAGCAAAAAGTCCTGAAAAGACATGGAGGAACTTTAAATAAATATTACTAAGTGAAAGAAACCAATCTGAAAAGACTACATACTGTTTGATTCTAACTATATGACATTCTGGGAAGGTAAAACTGTGGAGACAGTAAAAATATTAGTGGTTATCAGGGTTGGGGTGGAGAGAGAGGAAAGGTAGAGCACAGAGGATTTTTAGGACAATAAAAATATTCCATATGATACTATAATGGTGGATACATGTCATTATAAATTTGTCCAAATCCATAAAATATACAACACCAAGGGTGAGCCCTAATGTCAACAATGGACTTTGAGTGGTTATGATGCGTCCGTATAAGTTCAATTGTAACAAATGTACCATTCTGTAAGGAATGTCGATAAGGGGGAGAGGCTGTATATGTGTGGGGATAACAGGTATTAAAGTCTAAAAAAAGCTTTATGGTATAAGCTGTACATCTTTCTATAATTTTATCTTTCTGAAACTTGTTCTTTTCATTCAAATTTTCAACATTATTTTTGGAGATCTAAAACAATTCCTCTTTTCTCCTACTAGTGGACACTTAAGCTGTTCCCCACTTTTTACAACTGCAAATAATAATGTAGCAAGTATTCCTTTTTCTTGGTGCACATGAGAATTTCTCTAAGATTTTCAAAGTGTTTATAATCAGGACACTTTGACACCCTTTTTTTTTTTTTAAGATTTTTTATTTATTTATTTGACAGAGAGAGAGAGATCACAAGTAGGCAGAGCAGCAGGCAGAGAGAGGGGAGGAAGAAGGCTCCCCACTGAGCAGAGAGCCCGATGTGGGGCTCGATCCCAGGACCCTGAGATCATGACCTGAGCCGAAGGCAGAGGCTCAACCCACTGAGCCACCCAGGTGCCCCAACACTTTGACACTTAAAAATCACTGAGGACCCAAGGAACTTTTGTTTCTGTGGCCTATTTCTATCACTATTTGTCATATTGGAATTTCACACAGAAATATTAACAACACAAGACTTCACAAACACACAACACATTAGCCATCACAGCAATTGATGTTATCGTGCATACTGCAGTCTCTGGGAAACGCCACCATACTTGAGGAGACGAGAGTAAAAATCTAATAATTTCATAGCATTATTATAAGACATTTTGACCTTCCAAAATCCCAAAGTGTTTCAGGGGCCACCAGGGGTCCCAGATCACATTTCAAGAGCCACTGCTCTTGGGTATATACAACATGTCAGCATTGACGTAACATTGCCAAATTGCAATCGTATTTGGTATAAGAATACCAAATACACTCGCAGCATATTTTTGCCTAACTGGTGGGTATGATTTTCAAGGAGGTTGTTTATATATGTGTATGTGTAATAGATATATATATTTCCTTGCTGTCTTGATAGATCTCAAAGGCCTTCAAATGGCTCTTTAAATATTTAGTCAGGTTTTTCTAGTGAGCTCTGCAGAAGATTTTTTTTCCATAAGAATGCCTATCATTATGAGGAAGTGGAGATGCAACATGGGGGGGCTGGGGGTTAGGAAAAGAATAAATGAAACAAGATGGGATCAGGAGGGAGACAAACCATAAGTGACTCTTAATCTCACAAAACAAACTGAGGGTTGCTGGGGGGAGGGGGGTCGGGAGAGGGGGGTGGAGTTATGGACATTGGGGAGGGTATGTGCTATGGTGAGTGCTGTGAAGTGTGTAAACCTGGCAATTCACAGAGCTGTACCCCTGGGGATAAAAATACATTATATGTTTATAAAAAAATAAAAAATAAAATTTAAATTTAAAAAAAAAAAAGAATGCCTATCATTACCACAAGTAGAAATTAGGTTAAATTTACTCTTTAATATTCTTGATATTATTTAATATTCATATTTGGCTTAACAAAATATAAACTTAACCATTCTGTTCTCCTTCTGACCAATAGAAGAACCTAAAAACACTTTAATATTCTTCCTATTGTAGCAATTGTGTTTATTCAGAATTTTAGTATTAACTTATTTTTATGTTTTTTATTATCAGTCATAGTTGCATGTGTATGTATACATATATATGTATACGTACATAAATTATATATAATTTCTCTAGTTAGGGAAATCATATCTATAATAAATATACATTCTATTTTTATAATTATATATTTATATTATATTATTGTATTCTATTATTTATTTTATACATACATATATTTTATTTATTATATGTACATTACATATATAATGTATATAATTTCTCTAAACTGTTTTCTGAGTTATTTTCTCAAAAAGTATCTTCCACTTCACTAATTTTTTCTTCAGCTGTGGCTAATCTGTTATTTAACTCCTCAACTGAGTTTTCTATTCCATTGACTATATCTTTTATTCCTAGAAATTACTTTTTTCTTTTTCAATCTACCTGGTCTTTTCTTAGAGTGTCTTATCCTCCTTTACATTTTCAATAATTGATTTTATGAATTTAGTCTTTCCAAAAATTCTTATTTATGATTTCTATCAGATTATTTCTTTATTCAAAGTTCTGTGGAGTATAACCCTGAGTTTTTTGTGTCCAAGGACTTTACCTTTTGATGGTTCTTTTTTTGGAATTCCTTTGAAGTTTGTGGTTTGTTGTTTTTTTTTGTTTTTTTTGTTTTGAGGTGCATTAAATGTTCTATATCTTGATTATTTTGGCAAGTATATAATTACATACATTTGTCAGAACTCATCAAACTTTTCACTTTAAAAGACTGACATTTACAGTCAGTGAATTATACCTCAACGTGATTGAAATTTTTTTTTAAGATTTTATTTATTTATTTGACAGAGAGAGATCACAGTAGACAGAGGCAGGCAGAGAGAGAGAGAGGGAAGCAGGCTCCCCGCTGAGCAGAGAGCCCGACATGGGACTCGATCCCAGGATCCTGAGATCATGACCTGAGCCGAAGGCAGCGGCTTAACCCACTGAGCCACCCAGGCGTCCCGACTGAAATTTTTTTGAACCCCAAACCACAATGATACAAATTTTTATTTAAAAATTCCCACATGGGACCTTTTTTAAAAAATCTCAAAGACAGAGTGGAAGAGTTTACTTGTCTTCTTTCTGTGCCAGTGGGCATTTTGTTCTCTAGTCCACCATTTGAACTGCATATATCCATTCAGGGATCCCAAATGGATTTGAATTTTAGCACTCTACCTCACTGGGGACAAAAGCTTCATCTCTTGACCACATGTGTGTTACAACCCAACCTTCTAGGTTATTGAAAGTAACAACACCTCCACTTCATTCAAGCAGGCAGACACCATCTCAGCTTATTCATTAACCATTATGGTAATTCTGAGAGAGTCATAATTTAGAGGAAATGAAGGAAGGTTTCTGCTCCTTCTTCATTTCTGACCCCTGAAAGTACCCATTATTTTCTGAGCATTAAGAGTTGCTACATTGTATCTTAAATTTGTATGTGTTTGCAGGGGGTGGGTCCTCAACTTCTCTAGTCTGTTGTATTTTCAGAACCAGAGGTGCCCTCCTTTTCTCTTATTCTATAAAAGTCAGTAAGGGGCACCTGGGTGGTTCAGTCGTTAAGAGTCTGCCTTTGGCTCAGGTCATGATCCTAGGGTCCTGGGATCCAGACCTGCATTGGGCTCCCTGCTTGGCAAGAAGCCTGCTTCTCCCCTTTCCATTCCCCCTGCTTGTGTTCTTTCTCTCGCTGTGTCTGTCTCTGTCAAATAAATAAATAAAATCTTAAAAAAATAAAAAATAAAAAAATAGAAGTCAGTGAGTAGTAGCATGTGTTCCCATGGTTTCAACTGTTATTTCTAGGCTTATTAACTCCCAAATGCATACCTCTAGCATGGACATCTCGTGTCAATTCCAGAAATATACTTCTAATTCACAAGCAGATATTCCCAGATGAATATCCCATAAAAATCTTGAACTCTATAATATGTTCATATTTAAACTCCCTCAAAACTGTATCTTCCCCCCCCCAACTAATGGCATCACCATCCCATCAGTTTTCCCTGCCATACACCTGACATTTTTCCGCTCTCTTATTTCCTGTCAATACTACAATTTGATTCCTTAATGTCCCCCAGACAAATTCCTTCCTCTCTGTTCTCAATGCCTTCATTCATACCTCTCTTTTTAGTCTCCCCAAAACTATCCTCTACAGTTAATCATCCGTCTTTTGCACTTATACCAGAAAATGACAAACCTAAATGTCACTCTTCTCTTTAAAATCCAAAACTAGGGGCATCTGAGTGGCTCAGTGGGTTAAGCCTCTGCCTTCAGCTCAGGCCATGATCCCAGGATCCTGGGATCGAGCCCCACATCAGGCTCTCTGCTCAGTGTGGAGCCTGCTTCCCCCCTCTCCCTCTGCCTGCCTCTCTGCCTACTTGTGATCTCTGTCTGTCAAATAAATAAATAAAATCTTTTAAAAATAAATAAACAAATAAAATCCAGAACTAAAAATAAATTAATTAATTAAATAAATAAAATAAAATCCAAAACTGAGCAAACAAAAAAATAAATAAACAAAATAAAATCCAAAACCATTCTCCCACTGCATATATAGGGAAGCCCATACTCCCTAATTTAATGTCACATCCTTTCATGACCTTGCTTCTTATTTCTTCCAGTGTCAACTCCTGTTAGCTCCCCCAAAAGCTCTAACCTTGTTATATGTTTTACTTCCCCAAATGCAATGGGCTCTTTGACACTACCAAAACTTTGCACATAAGGATCAAGCTGCCTGGGCCTAGGAATTTTCTTGATATCTTTGTCATCCATGTCAGTTCAAGAAGCAAGCTCTCTGTGACACCTTCCCTAAGCTTTTAGAACCCTGCCCCAGCCATCATGTGTACCCCTCCAAGCTCCCAGGGCATGAGATGGCAAATGCTACTTAGCACATTGTTTTGAAAAACTATTTAGACTTCTGTCTCTTCCACTATACCATCAGTTCCTTGAGGGAAGGGGGCTCTGTGTATTATTTATGTTACCACTCCTAATTCCTAGCAGTCCCTGGCCCATAGTAAATATTCTGCTGACTCATCAATAAAAATTGTCATACTTGCAATTTAGGAAAGATTACATGATCTCTTGGATCTTTTCCAGATGTAAGATCTATGATCTTCTATCATCAGTCAAGGGTGAAAGTAATTTTGCCTAAACTATACAGGCAATATATGCCTATTCTCCTTCTATTTGTAAGCCTTATATTACAGGCATTTTGTAATGTACATGTCACTGTAAGCTGTCCCAGAGGCTGCCACTTCCAGCTTCAGTCTATTTTTTTTAGAATTCATAGGGATACGCGTACATTATCCTCTCTTAAAGCAAATAGCACTTCAGCTTGACCAAGTTTAATGTCCATATAAAAATCAGAAATGCTACAAATGGAGGCATATAGAAACATTTTTCATCTCTCCTTCAGGCTCTGTCTGCCATCTGCATCCTACGTCCCCACTGCTAACCTGCATCTGACCACTTTCAATCTAGAGACCTCATTCTCTGTGGAATACTTGAATCAGAACTAATTATAGCAATAACTAAAATGGTCCTATGAATGCAGGCACTGCACAACAAGAAGACTTTGACTGGGTTACTTAGCCGTGGCATGCTAGGTCTGCTAATGGGCTCTGCCTGGCTTCACTACAGACACACTTCACAAAATATAAGGCTGCAGTTAAAGTAATCGAAGGCCAAAGAAACCTGAAGAAATAAAGGATCAAATTCATCTCCTTGGGAATATGTTTTAAAACAGTCTCCTAATAGGAATAAGGGACTTGAGAGGTTCGTTTCAGAGCAGATGTCAAAATGGAGCTGGGTCAGTTTTGTAGTTTTTGTTCACTAGGTGGCTTTCTGCTGCATCCGTCTTGCTTGAGTTTGGAAGAGGTGCCTGAGACCGCGCTCAGAGCAAGAAGCTGTGCGGGGCTTTGTAATGCTCAAACTCCCTTCGAGCACCCTGAGAAGGAAGGCATGGACCAGGCCATTCCCTGGTTCTCTCTCTCTCTCTCTCTCTCAGTGCTAAACAAAAGGCTCTTGCTCCCTGAAGAGCAAGTGGAAACTTAATTCAGTGTGGTACTGCCAAAGCATAAAAGCAATCAGCTTGGTCTTCCACTAATTCCATCAAAATGGAAGGAACTGGAATAAACAGGTAACAACTGGACAAAGTCTCAAGACAGAGGGCATACAGCTTGGCAGCTAGTACTTTGGAATCAAAAGGGACCTGGGCTTAAAATTTAGCTCTTCCGGGGCACCTGGGTGGCTCAGTGGGTTAAGCCTCTCTGCCTTTGGCTCAGGTCATGGTCTCAGGGTCCTGGGATCGAGCCCCGAATCAGGCTCTCTGCTTGGTGGGAAGCCTGCTTCCTCCTCTCTCTCTCTGCCTGCCTCTCTGCTTACTTGTGATCTCTGTCTGAATAAAATCTTATAAAAAAAACAAAAAACTTAGCTCTTCCTTTTATAGCTGTATGACTTACCCTCTCAGAGCCTTAAGGTTCCTTCCTGTAAGAGAATAATGAAGATTTAACTAAGCTCCAAAAAATGATATTCACCATTATAAATTTAAATTATCTTAACACTTACTCCTCAGTAGTACAAGATAGCAAGTGGTATATGAAGAAGTTGGATCTATTATTTCCTTCTTTAATGGATACTACAGAAGAAACTTTAGATGTTGGCAACTTGTTCAATGACCAATGCAACAAACATCTAAGTAGGTTCCCTAGGCTCTGTCCACCTCTTCCTCTGACTCATCACTTTACCTTCCACAGACCCTCAGTGAATGTAGTCTATGACAGGATTTCCCACTTTATACTATAATGATAATATATTTAAAGTGACATTTCTAAACTGGCAACATTTCTACGATCTTCAAATACAAGATACCATCATGTATCAAATTACCATCACTGCTAAGCATGTAGACTGTTACAGAAAGCATTATAGCTATAAACGTCGAAGTCAGGAGCTCGAACCAAATTTAATTTAAGTTTGATTTGAAAACATTCTAGTGTTATGGTTCTGTGGTTTTAGAAAAAATACTCATGGCCGGTTCTGGTTTGAATAGGTTGACTAGGTTAAAACTAAAACATTTCTCCATTGGTTTGTGGTTAACCGATTAATTTATTGCTTCAGAAACTGAAGTTGGTTAGCCAGCCCCAGGTTTGGGTTCCTGGTTCAATTCAGTTCAAGTTCCCAGCAAATGTATACTCAGAAAATGGTACGATTCCTGAGTTACCATCTGCTAAATATGCCAACTTCCTTAAAAACCACAAGTCCCCCACAAACCACAAACTCTTTTACTCTCTGGTAAGATAACAAATGTGCTAGCAAAACACTGCCCAGAGTACCAACCCAAAGTAGAGCAGAAGGCAGGCAACACTTCATCTGAGAACAGAGAGGATCCCTACAATGCTACTTAGAATGGTAACTGAACAAAAATGAGTGCCTTTCTTGTCTATTAGAAATCTTTATGTTCACAACTCTCAGCATGATATGTGGGCATAAAAGTGTAGCTCTTTCAGTTAGAAGACGCGTCGAGTCTTCATTTACAAATAATTGTTTAATTTTTTTCAAATGGATATATTAATATGCAGACATGTGCATTCATATATATAATGATTGTGTGTATATATGTATGCATTAATGAATTATTCTCAGTCACATGCATTCTGATATGCTTTCTTGTCTAGGAGAAAAAGGCATGGGGCTACAGGGGGTACACATCTGGGAATGTCTTCGTATTTGGGCATAAACTGTATGTGGCAGCAGAAAAATGTGACAGCAGGTACTTTAGCCATTCCCTTATTTCTGTTCACACCATAGGATAAACTTGGTAATGAAGGCATAAAAATTTGGACAATGGGCTAAGGGTTGAGGTATATCCACAGGCGTCACAGGTCCTGGATTCCCTGGAGCATTTGGAATGGCTTTGAGAGAATAAGTGAGGCCCATTAAAGCCAATCTGCACTGAGAATAACCAGCTCTAGCAATATGACGGGCACCTTGATGACATCAGTTGACCTTGGTTAGTGCAAATTTGCATGAACTTGGGCAATAAGTATCAAAACCAGAACCTTCTCAATATTCCAAATTTAAATTCTGGAATGTGCAGCAGAGAGGGAATTTAGAAATCTCCTAATCTAGTGGTCCCTAAATTTAGCTGGCCATCAGAATCAGTTGCAGAGCTTTACAGAAAAGATCTATTGAATAAAAATTTCTAGTGCTGGAAACTGGAAATCTCGGATCTTAGGAAGCACCTCAGAAAATTCCGATGATCAGTCAGCTTTGGACACCACTGATCTAGTCCACCCACCTTCTTCCATTTAGAATAATGTAACAGCAGACAACTCCTCAGTTGTAATAATCATGGCTAATGTGTAAAGTGCCTGCTGTGGACCCCTTTAACGTACCTTCCCTCTAATCCTTGAAACTACTCTTAAATTCATGCTGTGAGTAAACAATCTTTCTATGATCCCTTCTCTCTAGAAGTTCTGCACCCTTCCCATGCAGTTTATTTTTTCACATGCTTTTGATGGACATTATTAGGTTTCCATGTGGTGCTTCAGAAAGTCCTGCCATCTTGAACAAAGAAGATAAATTGGTTGAATGTCATTTTTCATCAACAGCAGGTTCTCAGGGATGTTTCCTAGGAACTTTAAAGTATACACTATACTCTTCTCAGGGTTGTGGCCTGTCAAAGCCCATAATGATCAGGGAGATTAAAAAACTCTTAGGAAATTAATGTCTTCATTTTTCACATGCAAGTATAAATTACCCAACACAAACCCATGGTGTTTGATCATCGGGCATTTCCAGGACCAGGGCTCCCAACCTCTTCTTCCCACCTCCAGCCATTTTCATGTTGGACCAACATATGACTTAGATTGATGGGCCCACCCAGAGCATTAAGACACTTGGCTACATGATTAGGTTTTCATACACAAACTGGTTTGGCTTTTATTAAAAATATCCATGACAAAATAAGTTTAACTCCAAGAAATCTTTTGCTATGTTTCTACCACTGCTTATTTCCAAGATTTCTAGCAACAAACATTTTGACTTTAATCAAAATCCACATAAATGTTTCACTTTTGAAATGACTGTTTGGCATCCTATAGAGAATTTACCTGTTGAACACAGTTTTGGATAAAATGAAATAAGATAGCATCTGACAGCATCTCTGGCAACACTGCCACTGGTTTGTGCCACTGGCCCTCAGCTGCCGTCCATCATTTCTGAACCCCAGTCAAAGCCTCCCAAAGGAAGATTTTGGAAAACATAGCTAATCCCCTTGAAATTAGTTTTTTTTTTTTTCAGGGGGTGCCTGGTTGGCTCAGTGAGAAGAGCATGGGACTCTTAATCTCAGGGTCATGATTTTGAGCCCCATATTGAGTGTGGCGATTACGTAAGTAAAAAAAATAAATAAATACTTAAAAAGAAAATAGTTATTTTTCTAAATTGCCAGAAAATTGAATGGATCATATCACAATTGAGCTAAAAAGTTAGAGCCTCCATAATAAATGGCAGTTACACTTGTGATTATTTCATCTGCTTCAGTCAATCACGTAGATGATATTACCTAAACTAACAGACGACACAGGAAGAAGATACAAGAGATTCTTCTACAAATTAAGAACTTGAAGAGTTTCATTTACAGAAATACAGGTATTTGGGGAACTTCAGAGTCAGAGTCATTGGGTCTTAGCTCACTTTACAGTTTTCCAAATCCATTCATGGACATTTTCAGGCGTGTCCCTCATAGAAATTCCTGAAGGAAGCAGCCATGCATCAGTAGATGTGTCCTCTTCTCAAGGCAGTCTGAGTCTAGGTTCTCAACTTAACTAGCTGTCTGATAGTTATTGAAGCTATCTGAACCTCAATGTCATTACCTGCAAAATATGCCTGATGATAGCTACTTTCACCTGATGAAAAGATTAAATGACATGAACACATAAAAATATCTACCTCAGTTTCCAACTTATGCCTTCTCTCCATGCATATCCCAAAGAATATTTTTCATCTTGACAAAACGGTTCTAAAATACCACAAGTCTGCAGGAAGAGCCAGTCAGAGGTATTAAAAAAGAATAATGGAAGACTATCATGGTGGTACGTGAACTACATTAATGGATTCCATTTCTCTATCTTCTGCGTGATCTTGTTTGCAATGAGACTCTGCAGTTCCTTATAGGAAAAGTAGAGTTTTTCCCTGCACCTCAGGTGTGAGGTCATTTGTGTAACTTGTTTTGGCCAATGACATGTTAGCAAACTTGCCTCAAGCAGAGATTTGAAAAAGTGCTTTTGCATTTGTTTCTTGTCTGCCCTCTGCACTTCGCCATGGAACATGTCTGGGCTAGCCTCTGGTGGTCAAAAGATACGTGGACCAATCGCATGCATCTCCTTAGTCCACAGCCAACAGACTACCAGACTTAAGAATGAGCCCAACCAAAGCCAGAAAAACTGCCCAGCTTAGCCCACTCTAAATTACAAGCTTCAGATGCATGAGCTAAATAAACATTTATTGTTTTTAAGCTGATTTTCTAGATGGGGTTTCCATAAGAAAATTAAGCCCTAGAGAAAAAATATTTGACTATTTTCTCAATTCTCCCAAATGTTACGTAGTTAATTCGTTAATAAATGCCTTAGGGCATTAAGGCTTAAATATCTTCTGGAGTCCTACTAAGAAGGGATGTTTCAAGCCATTGCATTTTGGATGGTTGTTAGATACCCTAATTGTAACAACAGATAACTAATGCAACCATATATTAAAATGCTTTACAAAGTCATCATTTTTTTAAAGATTTTATTTACTTTTTTATTTGAAAGAGAGAGAGCAAATGAGAGAGAGAGCATGAGCAGGGGGAGAGGGAGAAGCAGGCTCCCTGCCAAGCAAGGAGCCCAATGTGGGGCTCAATCCCAGGACCCTGGGATCATGACCTGGCCAAAGGCAGTCGCTTAACTGACTGAGCCACTCAGGTGCCCCTAAAGTCATCATTCTTAAAATAATGTGTCACCAAAATGATAGATCAATGGACCAAAATTAAATATTTAAAAAGTTTGAAAAATATGTAAGATATGAAATAAAAGTGGGCATTTTAAGACAGAAAGGGAGCATTCACTGTAGTCTGCTGGGACAAGTGGCTGCTGCATGGAAAACAGAAACCTCAGTACCTGACATCTTGCCCTCAAATACACTCCATATGGTTAAAAAGTTAACATTTTGTTAGAAAGAGCTATATTATTAAAAAATAGATAGTAATTCATATCATCTTCTATTAAGAAAAGCCTTTTCAAGCATGATTACCAATCAAAGAAGCTACAACAGAATGATTGATAGATCTATGTAAAATTTGTAAACACCAGTATATGTTTAAAAAGCAAAAACATTAACTTTGGCCCAAAAGTTTTACATCTTGATATACAGTTAAAAGGTAAATGAAAAATTAAATTTGGCAATAGCTAGATATATGTTTTCATAGCAAATATTTATTGAGCTTCTTCTGTAAGCCAGAACTGCACATCTGCAGATTAAAAAGAAAGAAAAAAGAAAGTAGAAATGAGCACAACCTCTATTCTCATGGTACTCAAAGTTTAGTGAATGAGTCAATATATAACCAAGTAAATAAGTACAAGAGAGCATTCCACTAAAAGGAGACTTCAGATGCAAGGATCCTGTGGTAGGAGGGAATCTGGTGATTTAAGAGACTGGAATAAGGTCTAAGCAGCAAGAACACAACAAACAAATGAGAGACTGGCTCAAAATGAACTGAAAGGAAAACAGGGGCCAGAATTTGCAAGGCCTTATAAACCCTGAGGAAGACATTTGATATTTATCTTAAGAATAAAGAAAGTTACTTGAAGTGAAGGGTTTTAATCTGGTGGGTAACATGATCCGTATTTGGTTTTGCAAAAACCTTTTGAATAGATGAGTTGATACAGATGATATAGATAAATATAGATGATTCAAACATTTGGTAATGAGTTACTCTATTGACACAGGCAAGAAGCACTAGGAATTTGCTCCAGAATAGTGGTAATGAAGATATTGCCAAGCAAATGGATTCAAAGATACTTTAAACACACACACACACACTCACACACACACACATCCACACTGAAACTTGATGATGGATAGGATTAAGGAAGTAGAGGAAAGATAATTATCTATTATATCAGAATGTGGTAATAGCATTCACTAGAATAAGAAAAATTAGAGAAGCAGGTCGGAAAGACATGGATTATAAGTTTTATCTTAAACATTAAACATACTAAGGCTGAACTGCCTTTGAAACATTCACATAAAAGTGAAGTAAGCAAGGAAAGCCTGGGTGGCTCAGACCATTAATTATGTGCCTTTGGCTCAGGTCATGATCCCAGGGTCCTGGGATCAAGTCCCACACCAGGCTCCTTGCTCGTCGGGGAGCCTGCTTATCCCTCTGCTTGTTGCTCCCTCTCTGCTAGTGCTTTCTCTCTCTCTCTCATTCTGATAAATAAATAAAAACAAAAATCTTGGGGAAAAAAAAAAAGAAGTGAAGTAAGTGGTTAAATATGGAGTAGAGGTGTGAGCTAGAGAAGGAGACCATCAGCATTTAACAGATACCAGAAGCTACGAACATGGATATTTGAAGCTGTGGGAAAGGCCCTCAGAACAGAGAAGTAAGATGACAACAGAGAAGTAAGTTAAGGTAAGTGCCCCTAAGACTTAGCATTTAGAAGCTCCCAAGATTGGGGAGCCTGGGTGGCTCAGTCATTAAGCACCTGACTCTTGATTTCCACTCAGGTCATGATCTCAGGAACGTGATATCAAGCCCCAGGGCAGGCACTGTGCTGGGAAGGGACCCTGCCTAAGTTTCTCTCTCACTCCCTCCCATCCCTCCCTGCAATCAATACTCCCCCACCCCCTACCTTCCACCTACCCCCAACACCTCCACCCCTGCTCACGGGCACCTACGCTCTCTCTCTCAAAATAAAAATAAACAAACAAACAAAAAACCAACTCCCAAGATGGATGGCCAGCTGGTGAACAACAAAGATTTGTGAAAGAATGATGACTGTGGAAGGAGAAAAGCACAGAAGGAGTAAGGTCGCCAAGGCCAGCAGAAGAGAGAACTTTAAGAAGTAGTGGTCAGCACATCCAACCCTGTAGAGAAGTCAAGTAAAAGAAAGACCTGACAAGGTGGTGTCCTGAGCAAGAGCTGCTAAAGGTATTGAGACATGAGGAAATGAAGACATGAGGACAGTCCTCTCCCCTTATCCATGGGGGATCCCTTCCAAGAACGCCCCATGGATGCTTGAAACCAAGGAGAGTCCTGAACCTTATCTATCCTATGCTTTTTCTATACATATGTACCTATAATAAGGCTTACTTTATAAATTAGGCAGAGTAAGAGATTAACAACAACAACTAATAATACAATAGAACAGTTATACCAATATATTGAAATAAAAGTTACTTGAATATGACCTCTCCCTTTCTCTCAAGGTATTACACTGCACTCACCCTTCTTGTGATGGTGGGAGATGATGAAATGTCTGTGCAATGGGATAGAGTGAGGTGAATGAGGCAGGCCCCTTGCCATAGCTAGGCTACGATTGACCTTCTGATGATTTGTCAGAAGGAGCGTCATCTGCTTCCAGACCATGGTGCATAGCAGGGAAAACAAAACCATAGATAGCGAAACTGAGGATAAGAGCTAGCTACTACATAGGCAATTCCTATAAGAAATCAGGCTGTAAAACAGGAGGATTATCAAGGGAGGTGGACAATCTTTCCCTGCTTTCTTCCCTTTTGGTTCAGTAAATTTTAAAGGTTATTGGGGTGCCTGGGTGGCTCAGGGGTTAGGGCCTCTGCCTTCGGCTCAGGTCATGATCCCAGGGTCCTGGGAGGAAGCCCCACATCGGGCTCTCTGTTCATTGGGGAGCCTGCTTCCCCCCTCTTCTCTCTCTCTGCCTGCCTCTCTGCCTATTTGTGATCTCTGTCTGTCAAATAAATAAATAAAATCTTTAAAAAAAATTTTTAAAGGTTATTAATATTATCAAATTCAGTACTCCAAAATCTTTGTCAGTAAGCATAAAATACATAATAGTTTAAAATATATAATGATTTATATAGCAAGCAGTCTATATTAGTCCTCTAATATAGTCCATATACTATTATGGTTTGTAAGAAATAAAAACAAGCAGAAAATGTAATTTAAATATCAAAACGAGATTAAATAATGTGTGCAAAGTTCTTACTCCAGTGCCTGACACAAATATACATTTTATTCTTTCCGTAATGCGACAAAATTTTATAGAAAGATTCTGTGTTTATTTTTCAGTCAAAAAATTTCTGTTTCCACATAATCCTCCTTTACCTTATAAGAGAAATCCCAGAGACATATAGATTAAATAAGAAACATATTCTATAAATTATCACATACTTTATACTTGCTATCTTAGTCCTGAAGTTAGTCCAATTTCTAGACTTTATTTCAGGGTAGAGGGAGAGAGAATCTTAAGCAAGCTCCATGCCCTGCATGTAGGCCCGTGTGGAGCTCAATTTCATGACCCTGAGATCATGACTTGAGCCAGAATCAAGACTCAGCCACTTAATCAACTGAGCTACCCAGGCACCCCCCCTCTTTTCTTTTAGATAAATAATGCTAAAATCTAAGACAATTGGAAGATATTGTGCAATTGATGTTGGATATTCTGCTTTATCAATATTAATTTTCATTGGACAAATTCTACTTATTTTTTCCCTTTCTTATTCTGTTAGTAGGTATATGCTTGTACTATAACTAATTAGGATTAAATTAATATAGATTTAATAAGCAACCAAATATTTTACAAAGTACTCTCCAATAGTTGTAGTTGTGGTGTTTTTTTAAAAAGATATATAACAGTCCCTGTGTGGCTCCCTCGTTTTGAGTGTCCAACTCTTGGTTTTGGTGCAGATCATGATCTCAGGATTGTGAGATCAAGCCCCAAGGTGGGCTTGTGCTCAGCATGGAGTCCACTTGTCTGTCTCCTTCCTTCTCTGAGTCTCCCCCCAAGCATATGCATATGCAATCTCTCTCTCTCTCTAAAATAAATAAATAAATAAAATCTTTTTTAAAAAATAGAACTTGAAAAAAATAGATATTTAGGACCTGATTTGTGCGTACACATGTGTTATAATTAAAGAAGGGTACACACACATATTTAACTTGTTAAAGATCAAGAATATTTGATTACATGAAGTAGTGAATTCTTTTCTACCAAAAAATTCGCCTGAGCCTGAAAAGCACGAGGAATCAGCGGTTGGCCCTCTGGATGCCTTTTATCATGTGCCACAGGCCCATAAAAATTGGATATTACCTCTCTACTCATACGTTGGACTTAAACCAACACCACTCTGCCGCAAGTTTGCCTACAGAAGGAACTCCGTCTAATCTCTTCCAAATCATCCTAAATAAGAAAATAAAATAAGTAGAATTGAAGCTGCACTACTCTAGGGCACATTTATATTTCTGACAACTATGGATTATTCAGTAATACCTCTCAGTGCACCAGTAAGCAGGGAGCATAGGAAGCTAATAAAAGTAATGAAGTCTTTGTAGTACATGAACTCACTGCTATTAAATCTCTTCTGAGAAATGGGATGAGACTGCCAAGTTTGTTGGGAGGACAGCTGAATTTGTAAGCTGGTGAAGTGAAAATAAGTTGTGCCATGTGGCAACAGGGGCTGAAGATAACGGGCGTTCAGGCTCAGGAACTGAATGCTTTGTCTAGCCTTCAATTTCATTGAGGAGGGATGATGACATAAAGCTGGATTTATCACATCTGTACTTGTCAGCAAAATCTAGAGGGGGAAAAAATCACAGTTTTATAGTATGCAAAGCTTGAGCATATCACGTTGCTAACAATATTGAGCCACATAATGTAAACTTAACATTCTTCATCCAATGACGGATACCATTTGCCATCCCTGTGGCCTGTGGAAGCGCCTTAGTTATCCAGAGCTCCTGGAAAGCCATGATGATGTTGAAGTCTATGGGAAGGGCTACTCAGGTGGTCAATTAGACAAAGACCCAGCAGGAGACAGCCCACTCTAATTTAGGAAAGCTTACTATATGAAGGTGCAACCAAGGCCCACGGAATCCACAAAAATAGTGCAGTGCATACCCCTAGGTAGTATTGGTGGGGTGCACTTATCACCCCTGGAACAGAAGCGTCAAGTGTTACTAGAATCTAGATACAGAAAAGGCTGTGCAGAAAATGTCACCTTACAGCAACTCTGACTTTCAGAAGAGGGACGCAGCCTGCCCTAAGGCATCCTGCGGAGGGGGATGGAGGAAAATACCCCAGCATCCTCTTCCCGTACTCTCCAGCAGGTGCCGCTCATTGACTGAACCCAACCAACAACCAGGTTTCTTCAAAAAGAACCCTTTGAAACTGTATCTAGGACCCAGGGCAGGGTGGAGTAGCCGGTAGCGTGATCTAAAGGGGCAAATGGAAGACACCCAACGTCAGTGGAAAGACAGCATTATTGTCTCAAGTAACTTCTAGTTTTGCCTAAGTCTTTACCGGTAATTCCCTTGATGATATTATTTGCTTGCTTTCCTCTCCAGCATGAACAGGTCTAACATAAGAGTAGACCAAGGACATTAATCCCCAGTAGTCAATTTCCTTAAGCATGTCCAGGTAACATTATCTCCTGCCTTCCCACAAAAATCAAGAATCCTCACCTTAATCCCCAGGAGAATATTTATTTTCATTTTACAAAGAATGCCAGTTGTTGAGTGGTGACTGTTTTTAAAGAGAGTAATTAAAGCTCTCAGTTTTTCCTTTTACAAATCAGGTGAGCAATGTACTTACTCTGAACAATGACAGTTTTTTGGCTGCTTGTGAACTCTAGAAATATTGATCAGTTCAAAATATTCAGACGCTTGCATCTCCTGGATTTGCTTACCGCAGCCCTTCTTCCTGGTCGGTCAGGAGAGCACCAGCAATTTTGTTATCATGATAAATTATCCTCCCTGGTAGGTCACTCTTTTTTACCTAAAGTCACAATTTGCTCTTTCCTCTAGGTCACAACCTGATTTTTCAGGGTGACAGATTTATTGCTTGCTCTGTGCTCCAAAAAACCAATGTTGCTCAAAATACAGTACTGTCACAATAACTTTGGTATTTCCCAATGGGAATAAGGCCCAGCATTTATATTCCTGTTTGCATATGGTAGAGAAAGAGAGAGAGAACATGTCCCCATTTCTCCAAATCTGGGCTGGAGACTGTAGTTAGATTTAAGCCAAGCTGCCAATTTTAAACAACTGATGAGCAAGTACTTGTTGGCATAGTCTTGGTGGAGCATTTCTTTTGAGGAAGCACAAAAAAGCAGAGCAAACAAGCTACTTCTGACCTCCAAAGCAAGCCTTTTCACTGATGGCACATTTCCTTCAGCTATCATAAAAGCCCAAGTCCCCCATAAAATTTCCCTAAAACATGACAATAAAGCTGTGATGTTAGGTAAGGTCATGTCACAGACCTCTCACATTGGAACGGGCTAAAGTGATGAACAGCACTGGCAGGACTGTTCATTAAAAAAAAAAAAAAGCACACTCAGTCCTCAATGCTTCCTTCCCCAACCTGCCATCCTGATATGCTGCAAATCTCCAACCCTGCATCAGGCCCCGCTCCCATACTGTATGCTTCTAAATGCTGTGTGACCTTACAAATATTACTTAACCACTCTGCGCCTCCATTTCCTCATCTGTTAAATAGAAATAATTATAAAACACATTTTATAGGACTGTTGAGAGAAATAAGCTACTGCTTATAAAGCATATAAAACAAGGCCTTCCAATGCAAGGATTAGAAAATTTTTATAATTTAGTCTGGTGAGAATAAAGCGGTATCTTCCTTGCGGTTTTCATTCCCCAAAATGACTGCTCACATCTTTTGCCATTTTCCTACTCTGGTTGTTAATCTTTCTCTTTTCGTTTGTTGAAATTCTCTATATATTCTGGGCTAAACATGTGCTATTTGTATGTGTTGCAAATATGGTTATTCTTTTTATGGGGGTGGAGGAGTGATTGGCAGAGCCAGCTGAGGCTTTATTGGGGAACAGACACTTGAACTGGCTTTTAGTTGGTGGCAAGAGCAGGAGGTACCCGGGGCTGCAGGCTCCCCACCAAGGGTGGACTGAGGAATGGAGCTGAGTCTCAGGTGAGTCTCCTGTAGTCTCTCTTGTCTTCTTCACAACCACAGCCTTAGAGGAGCTGACTCGGCTAACGGAACTGGCGGCGCGCCACCCGAGGCTGGACTGGAAGAGCTCAGGCTAGTTGAGGCCAGCGGTCCTGAGCCACACCCCAAGTGGGCGGAGCTTGGCCCACCTGAGTAGCCGCGGGTAGTCCCGGTACCGAGACTTAGGTTTGGGTCCTGGACTCCAGCCGGCTCTCCCCTCCCTCCAGCAGTGTCCAGTAGGTGACATCCTCCATGTCCAGGGCCAGCGTCAAGTTCATCAGCTCCTGAGGCCACTGTCGCGCCAAGTCCCGCTCGGCTCCACGCACAGCACCTCCAGCCCGGTCAGCTTGGCGTCAGCATCCTTAATGGCCAGCTGCCTACGCTGCCCGGTACCAGCGAGGGCGGCCTCCAGGGAAGTCCCCTGGCCATCGAGGCCATCGAGCTCAGCCTGGAGTCGGCTCATGTTCCGGTTCATCTCACAGGTCTTCATCTTCTGCACTGGAGGTCATTCCCGTGCTCCCCAGCCAGTGTCAGCAGCTCTCATGCCTGATCTGGTACATGGTCTCAGCCACGGCCTGGCTGCGGTTAGTGATGTCCTTGTGCTGGGCCTTGACCTCCATGGTGATGCCATCTGGCCCGGGGAGCAGCTGCTGTCTACCGAGGGGAGCGCGGAGGTCCTAGATCTGTGACTGCGGTTCCCGGCTCCCCTTTTCCCGGGGCGGGCGGAGGAAGCCCATCTCACCAGCGAGTCCTCGCAGGCGGACTCCAGCTCCACCTCATTCATGTAAGCCTCACGCACAGCCTTCTTGACGAGGACAGATGCATTCTCCAGCTCTGCACGCTCTCTGATCTCCTCCACCTACTTTTTCTTGAAGTCCTGCGCAGCCTCTGCCTCTGGACAGACTCCAGCTCCGGGCTTATTGTCTCCTGGGCCAGTGCGATCAGCTGCCACCCAAAGTTTTTGATGTAGCCCTGAACATGCCCACGTTACTGCGAGCCGCTTCCGCTACTGCAGAAGGCTCCATTTAGTCTCCACATTCTCATTCTACTGCTCCAGGGTCCGTACCTTGGGAATAAAGGACACAAACTTGCTGTTGAGAGTCTTGAACTGCTCCTTCTCCTGGCTGGGCACAGCCTGGATATTGGAGTCCACCTCCAGCTTACGGGGGCTCAGCAGGTTCTGGTTCACTGAGACGGCTGCCATGCCCTCTCTACCCCCTACCCCCGCTCAGCCCCCAACCATATTCACAGTGCCCAGGCCGCTGGGGAAGCTGTTGCGGCTGTCCACCGGGGAGAAGGGTGCGCTCAGGTACAAGATGCTGCTGAAGACCCAAGGGCTAGAGGTGGACACGCTCTAGGACTTTTGGGCCACCCTGATGGACGTGGTTGGAGGCTGGTGTGGAGGCAAGTAGGCTGAACCAGAGATTGGTGAAGGAGCCAAGAAGCTGCTTCTAGGTGGGGTGTTCACTCTTTTTTATATGTATAGTATAGATTTTAATCTCAGGAAGACAAGAATTTTCAAAATAGATCCCCCAAATACTTGAAAGTCAATGCCTTAATAATTGGAGTAAGCATTCCAAATAGACTGACAGTACATCTTCATAAGACAATTGCCAAATCCTTACCTTGCTTTTTGCTAAGTCAGACTGGCCTAAATGTTACAGCAAATTCTTAAATCAAAGTAAACTTACAGGGGCACCTGAGTGGCTCGGTCGGTTAAGCGTCCATTAAGCTTCCATTCTTGATTTCTGCTCAGGTCATGATTTCACCGTGAGATGAGCTCTGCCTGGGACTCCACTCAGCAGAGAGTCTGCTTGCAATCGCAAGCAGACTCTCTCTCTCCATCTGCCCCTCCCTTGCTCTCTCTCTCTCTAAAATAAATAAATAAATCTTTTTTAAAAAGTAAACTTATAATTGATAATCATCAATGATTACATACTCAGGGGTACAGAGAATAATAAGCACAATTTCTGCTTTCATCAGGTTTAACATCTAGCTATGATGACAGAGTAAACATATTAAAAAATATTTAAGGGGTGACTGGTGGCCCAGTTGGTTAGGCAGGTAGGGCTCCTGATTTTGGCCCAGGTCATGATCTCATGGTCAGGGGATGAGTCCCGCCTTGTCTCCCTGCTCATCCGAGAGTCTGCCTGAGATTCTCTCTCCTCCCTCTCCCTCTGCCCCTCCCCCTGCTCACCCCCCTTAAATAAATAAGTAAATATTTTACAAAAAAAGTAAAAAAAAATTTTTTTAATTATAAGGTAAATATAAATTTCAGGTAGTATACACCACTGTATATATCACTATAATTCATTCCTATATTTGAAAGACTCATTTCATAAGTCACACCAACAAAGATAACAAAATGGTGAAAATTCATTTTCTCCCTTGTTGATGGGAATCCTTGAAAAGTCACAGTTTATAGTGTTCAAACCATGAAAGAACAGGTTTTTGTTATTGGAATTAGTCCATAGGTAGGACTATTGTCATAGGCTCAGTGTTTAAGAGGATGTTCAGGCTGCAATAATTCCCTGTTCTCTTTCTCTTATTCTCACTATCTGCCAGGTAGGTATGGTTTCAAACATATCATGCATATTGGGCAGCTCTTAGCCTTTAAAAAAATCTTATTATATCATTTCTGTAAACATTCTTGAGTTTTTTAAGGATCTTTCTACATAAGTCTTGAGTGATAAATGCAAGTTGGTTTTAATTATTCTTATTCTAATCATTTTGTGATCCAAATATGGCCTTTGTGTACTCAAAATATTTAAAGTCTAAGGCGTTTGTTTCAAATCAATCCAACTTCGGTCCTTAGCTCACTATCAGTCATCAGGGAACAAGAAATATTTTAAAACACAGTTTTCGCTGGATATTAAAAATATTATATTTTAGGGGCACCTGGGTGGCTCAGTCAATTAAGTGTCCAACTCTTGATTTCAGCTCAGGTCATGATCTTGAGGTGGTGAGATCGAGCCCTGCGTCAGGCTCTGCACTCAGTATGGAATCTGCTTGTCCCTCTCCATCTCCCTTCCCATTCTCATGCTCTCTCCCTCTTAAATAAATAAATAAATCTTTTGGGGCACCTGGGTGGCTCAGTTGGTTAAAAAATATGTATCTTTCATTTTAATCATCAAAATTTATTCTTAATTCTTAGAACTGTTACAAGTCAAAAGACCAGTTGGCAGAACAACTATTTAAATTCTGATTTATTGTTTTAATTCAGTAAATATTTGTAATAATAATAATAAATGATAATTCATAGTAAATGAGTGTCTTAGTAAATAGTAAATAGTAAATGAGGCCTTCCACGAAGCTCTATCTGAATTAGGGCTTATCTATTCAAGTCAATAAATGCTTCTTGAGTACTTGATATGTGCAAAGCACTGTCCTAGGCATTTGGGAGTCTATAAAGATTGCAACACAAGTGATTATGCTGCTAGATAGTATAGACCCATTAGGTATTACAGAAAAAAACACAATTGCTTTGGTAGCTCAGAGACAGGAGTTAGCCTATCTCTAAAGGAATCTGGAAAGGTTTCATATGCAGATATTAGCACATTATGGCTTGAAAACCCAGAAAGCCCTCCCGCCCTCTGCTCACAGACCACAGGGGCTGTCCTACAGGCATTAAGCAGAGGCTCCCCTGAAGCAAAACACTGCCCACAACTCCATCCCCACTCCCAAACAGGTGTCCTAATCTCTATCGCCCTGTGGTTATGCTCCTTTTGACTCTGACATTGTGTTTCAATTCTGCTTGTTGGCGGTATCAGCTGCTCATGAAGTTGGTTTGTGGTCATGGAATATTCTAAACTCAGCCTGTCCCACACCCCCTGGAAAGATCTGTTAGGACCCAACAGATCATGTCCATTATCTCTTGAAGCTTTTCAGGGTATCATCCTAGATAAGGAAATGTATGGAGATTTAAAGGTATGTCATTATATTACTGAAACTATGTCATAAAAAATAGAGATAGCAAAAAATATGGGATTGTATTCAGCAGTAGTTAGGAACACACAAGCCATTTGGGGGAAATAACTCGGGCACTTAATGACACCCATGACTTCCACCTACCGGTATTTTTTCAACTTACATTTTGTAAGATGATCCGTAATGACATGCCATCAAAAAAATAAATACTTCCACAGGAATCAGCAGAATTTTCCAAGGTCCCATCCAAACCACTCTGTACACAGTCATAATCTGAATAACAGAATACCTTTTCTTCTGTCAGTCACTGTGTTTGTTTTCTTTTTGTGGCCATCAGAAGCTACCAATGAGGTAACTCAGAAAATATCATGCACAGGGAGCTAATTGGAATGGACTTTGCTACTCCTTGGCTTGCTTGAAGAAGCCAATCAAGGGCAAGAAACTTCAGAGGATGGGGAGTAAATTCACAAGCCATGTGTCATAATTCCCTCTAACTCCATTCCCAACTCCCCCTCTTCTGTGCATGATGGACCCAGAGGGAAACAAAACCACAGCTGGGCCTTAATGGTGGGCACTGAGAGCTCTGTAATGAAAATATTCTTTCCTCATCATCACTTCAGGAGACCAAGGAGTCTAACGGGAGATCCGGTGAACTTCAAGCAGAAAGATGGAGATCTATCTAATCTGCCATTGATTTATCATCAGTCCTCACCTAAGTCAATCTTTCGGTTTCTTCTGCTGTAAAAGGGTGGGGAGTAAACTGACTGTTCTCTGAGATTCCCCATAGTTTCAATATTTTCTGATTCGATTGCTCCCCATTCTAGGCAAGCAGGTTTTCCCACAGTATCTGTCAAGTTAGTTTCCCTATATACAAAGGAAGGAATTCTTAGAAGTGGCAGAAGTTAGATTTCAGGTCAAAATTGTTGTTAAAGATTATAGAGGGTCGGGGCGCCTGGGTGGCTCAGTGGGTTAAAGCCTCTGCCTTCGGCTCAGGTCATGATCCCAGAGTCCTGGGATCGAGCCCCACATCGGGCTCCCTGCTCAGCGGGGAGCCTGCTTCCTCCTCTCTCTCTCTGCCTGCCTCTCTGTCTACTTGTGATCTCTATCTATCAAATAAATAAATAAAAATAAAATCTTTAAAAAAAAAAAGATTATAGAGGGTCTCTCTGTGAACTAAGATAAAGCAGGCACCACCTCTCAATCTGACAGCAGCAAACTGACTCCCTCCATGACAAACTTAAGTCAAAAGCATAAAAACTTTGAAAGTTACATTTAAAGGTTTTTTGGCCAGTCCTCTATGGGGGTGTCTGGCTGGCTCAGTAAAGCATGTAACTCTTGATCTCGGGGTTGTAGGTTCAAGCCCCACATTTGGCATAGAGATTTCTTTAAAAAAAAAAAGAATTTATTTATTCATGTGACACAGAGAGAGAGCAAGCACACAGACCCTCTGCTCAGAAGAGATGTACGGCTTGATCCCAGGACCCTAGGATCATGATCTGAGCGGAAGGTAGATGCTTAACTGACTGAGCCACCCAGGCGCCCCAATAACAGGATTTTTTTAAGGATTGAAAAAGAATTTTAAGGGCGCCTGGGTGGCTCAGTGGGTTAAAGCCTCTGCCTTCAGCTCAGGTCATGGTCTCAGGGTCCTGGGATCGAGCTGGGGTTGGGCTCTCTGCTCAGCAGGGAGCTTGCTTCCCGCCCCGCCCCGCCCGCACCACCACCCCACCCCCCTGCCTACTGTGATCTCTGTCTGTCAAATAAATAAATAAAATCTTAAAAAAAAAAAAAGAAAAGAAAAAAGGGAAAAAAAAGGAAAAAGAATTTTAAGAAATCTGTATAACCGGGGGATGCCTGGGTGGGTCTGGGATCCATCGGGGAATCAGGTTCCCTACTCAGTGGGGAGCCTGCTTCTCCTTCTCCCTCTGCCCCTCCCCCTGCTTATACTTTCTGTCTCTATCTCTCTGTCAAATAAATAAATAAATGAAATCTTAAGAAAAATCCTGTTATTGTATTATGGAGGCATTAAAATACTTAACAGTAAAATGTGTCAATAGGGTACCAGATAGAGATGCCTACTGCAAGACAGCCTGTCCTTCCCATTTATTCTCAGCTTGCTTTTCCAGGTGGGGCCCTCCCCAGCCACCCTATCCAGAAACATACCCCAGAGGCTCTATCTTCACCCCGACTTGATTTTCTTCTTTAGTACTTATTGTCATCTAACATGAAATATATTTTATTTACTTAACTCCTTCTGTCCCTCTATGAAAGCAGAGGTTTGTCTATTTGATTCACTGCTGTATTTGTAACATCTAGAACAGCGCCTAGCACTGGATGGATGGACAGTAAGCACTCAACATTTATTTGTTGAACGCCTAAATAAATGGTATTTACTATTATGATATAACAATTGCTACTTTCTTTTTTTTAAAGATTTTATTATTTATTTGACAGACAGAGATCACAAGTAGGTAGATGGGCAGGCTCCCCGCTGAGCAGAGAGCCCGATTCGAGGCTCGATCCCAGGACCCTGAGACCATGACCTGAGCTGAAGGGAGAGGCTTAACCCACTGAGCCACCTGGGCGCCCCAACAACAATTGCTACCTTCAGAAGAGTGATACATCTATCAGGCATGCAACGCCTTGTTTTCAGGATGTTTTTTCCAGCTCTAGATTACAAGAAAGGTCCACTTTGGGTAGGTCCTCCCTACCAAAAATAATAAATAAATGAGCATTCCACATTGGCAATTATGACACAGTCTGCAGTCTGACCTAAATCAGGGGATTTAACTTCAGGATGACAAGAGGATCAGAGAAACACATTATTCCCAAGGGGTTTCAGCCTGGGGTTTGGGCAATCCACAGAATAAGCAAAGATATCTTAGAGGCTTTTTTGCTGGAGTAGCACTAGTCTGAACGCAACTGGTCGTCTTTTGTTTTTGCTTCCTAAGCACAAATTATAATGAATAGCTCTAGATAAAACATTACTCTGGTTCTAAACTACATTCCAGAAGAAACTCCAGAATCTCTCTCTCGGGACTTCTCCGGAATTACTCCGGAATTCCAGTGGATGTTGCAGGGTGAATATGGGGAGAGGGGAGCAGTCAGGGAGATGCCCACTCCAGAGCAGGAAGGGCCACTCTGATGTCTTGTCTGCCTCTCCAGTTCTCAGCTCTCAGTTCCACGGGTCTCACACTCAGTTCACCCCCAGGCTCCTGCCAGCTCAACCGCACTGTAGTAAGATCGGTTCTATAATTCACCTTCATGGACCAAAATCACGGTCTTGTTTTTCCTTCCAAAGATCAGAACTTTTTCCAACTATTGATATAGGATCTTTCTACGCCTCCTTCCCTTGTTTAGTCCTGGTTGATCACTTCCAGGAAACTTAGACTGAGAAACTCAAAGGTCCTGCGACCCACTTTCTCTCCCTATCCCCTAAGCCCACTAACACACACGCGCGCACGCGCACACACACACACACACACGGATGCACTCATTTATTTCACAAGTTTCCTTTATTCCTATATCCCAAAACCGAAGTATTTTTGCTTGGCAATTGTGTTAAGTTGGCTCTCAAGTAGCTCCACTTACCTGTTTACTCTTTGGAACTAATGGTTTCTTGTCTCATTATCAATTTTTCACCTCCAATGTTCCCCCACCCCACCCCCACCTCTAGGCTCATCCTTTTTGTTGGCAGAATTCAACGCCTTGCAATAGTAGGACTGAGGACCCCATGTCCTCGCTGGCTGTCAGCCAGTCTTGGCCGCTAGGGGTTGCACGCATGCCTTGTGATGTAGCCCTCTCCTTTGTCAAGCCAACAAGAGTGCAAAAAATCCTCAGGTTTCCTGTGATTGGTAAGTGGCAATCAACCACAGCTTGCCTATGCCAAAAATTTGGCGATCTTTCCTAACTTTCGATTCTATCTCCATAATATGTATCAGATTTATCCAATTAGCCTCCTCCCAACTGTCCCTATTCTAGTTCAAGCTGCCATCATCTGCCACCTGATATTTTGCAACAGTTCCTTAACGATCCTCCTTGCTGTTCCACCTTCCTGTAATGGAGTCTCCTCACTGAATCCAGATGGTTTTTCTAAATCTTAGATCTGGTATGATTTATTTTAATTGCTTTCCTAAATACAAATCAAAACCACAATGAGATAACACCTCACCAGTCCGAATGGCTAAAATTAACAAGTCAGGAAACGACACGTGCTGGCGAGGATGCGGAGAAAGGGGAACTTCCTACACTGCTGGTGGGAATACAAGCTGGTGCAACCACTCTGGAAAACAGCATGGACGTTCCTCAAAAGGTGAAAATAGAGCTACCCTATGACCTAGCAATCGCACTAGTGGGTATTTACCCTAAAGATACAAATGTAGGGATCTAAAGGGGCACGTGCACCCAAATGTTTATAGCAGCAATGTCCACAATAGCCAAACTATGGAAAGAAATTAGATGTCCGTCAACAGATGAATGGATAAAGAAGACGTGGTATGTATACACACACACACACACACACACACACACACACACACACACTGGAATACTATACAGCCATCAAAAGAAATGAAATTTTGCCATTTGCGACAACGTGGATGGAACTAAAGGGTATTATGCTGAGCGAAATAACTCAATCAGAGAAAGACAATTATCATATGATCTCCTTTATATGAGGAATTTGAGAGGAAGGGCGGGGGGTTTGGGGGTAGGAAAGGAATGAATGAGAAAAGATGGGATCAGGAGGGAGACAAACCAGAAGAGACTCTTAAGCTCCAAAATAAACTGAGGGTTGCCAGGGGAGGGGGGTAGGGAGAGGTTGGTTGTGTTATGGACATTGGGGAAGGTATGTGCTATGGTAAGTGCTGTGAAGTGTGTAAACCTGGCGATTCACAGACCTTCACCCCTGGGGCTAATAATACATTATGTGTTAATTTTAAAATTTTTTAAAAATGAAATAATTGCCTTCCTAATTCCCTGTTATCCTCAGGATAAAGATCAAATTCCTTAACATAGTTTACAAATGGCATTCCTAATCTAGACCGTATGTATCTCTCTGATTTCATCTCTTGCTCCTCTCTCTACCAGATCCTCAACACAGAATAGAAGAAAATCCAGAATCTCCCTCTTGGGGCTTCTTCTAAATTATTCAAAAATTTTCTCCTTATTTCTCTGCCCCAGCCTTTCAGAACTCGTTTTTATTCACCCAACGTGCATTCCCACCCACCACCAAGCCTTTAGGCAGGCAGTTTCATTTTCCTGGAAGATTATGTCCTCCCCATAGGCTTCCTTTGATATCACTTTAGAAATCGTGTCTTTAAGAAATCTTCCCTGACCTGTCAAAACCTTCACTAGTCCCATCATGTTGTCCTTATCCCACCAAACTGTTCATTATGTTCTGTTATCAATGTGCATCTACTTGTGTCTGCATCAGACTACAAGCCGTTTGGGGTAGGGACCACGTCTTGCTCTTTAGTACATCTCTAATATTTAGAAGCTGACAATGTCTATGCCAGCTCAGCAGGGAGCAGAGAGCAAAGATTTCCCACGTTGGACAAAAAAGCTGGACCACATATGCCTTGCTTAGACATTGGTGAAGACCCCTCCAAGAAGAGTATGACCTCAGCTTGAAAGCTGAAGCCAACTCTGAACAAGCCAACAAGTGGGGCTGTCAGGGCAGCACACCCCTGGCAGGCAGGTGACCAACAAGTCCTTTTTTGAAGGGGTATCCAAGCAGCACATCTCCCCAGCTATCATACCAATGAAGGTATTCAAAAGCTTGTTCCTTGGCTTTGAAAACAGTATCAAAAAAATAGGCTGTAGGGACACCTGGGTGGCTCAGTCGGTTAAGCATCTGCCTTCAGCTCTGGTCAAGCCGCACATGGGGCTTTCTGCTCAGCAGGGAGTCTGCCTCTCCCTCTCCCTCTGCCCATCCCCTAGCTCATGCTCTCTCTTGCTCTCTCTTGCGCTCTCTCTCTCCCTCAAATAAGTAAACAAAAAAAGTTTTAAATGGGTCCTAAAAATAGTTTAAGATTGAATAACATCAATAACAGTATATATTAAGACAATACATATTAACATACGATCATCAATATATATTACCAATATTTATCAATAACGTCATGTATTAAGGATATATCTCCCAAGGTAATTCTTTTTGAGGAGATGGTATTCGTTCTTTGAATACATCAGTTCTGGCCTGTTTGGTTTTCAAAAATTTAATCATATGACTTCGGGACCATTACTCCTACATATACAGGATATTGATTTCTTTTTTCATTTTATTAACATAAATTTTTAGAATTTCTAAACGGGCTGTTCTTAACACAATATTCCTTGTACAGGAATAGTAAAACGTAAGTCATTGTCCTAATACGCTAATATAATCTTATTTGAACTCGTGCAATCCAGACTCTGCAAAATGTCGATCACTTCATGGCACTTTTTGATAAGCTCAGTAAAATGAACAAATTCCACTAGATAAAATGCGAAGGAAATGCTTGAATTTTTACTTTTAGCATTTCATGTGTATATTCAACTTGCTAACTATATATTTTAAAATGAGATTTGACAGACTCTAAAAACAAGTTTTGCCAAATTTTCACAAACCAGAGTAGTAGAAACAAGCACAAATGTTCAGGAAAATAGTCTATGTGAGGCAAGTTGTTTCATGAAGCCCAGATTAGAAAATTCCATTTAAAATATCTTATGCAGAGACACTGTGAGCGTACACATGCAATTTCAGTAGACTTCTTAATTTATGGAGACAAATAGTTCAACTATCCCCAGAACTTTTTTCCCATATTAAATGTTTTGTGCTCCCCTTCCTAGATGGTCTTTATAACATATTCATTTTTTTGAAATTTTAAATTCCTGACTTTTCTATATTCCATACTCATACTCAAACTTTGCTTCTAAAAGCACAAAGTCCATATCCTCCCTCACAAGGGAAGAGTTCAGCGGGTTACCAATAATATTTGGGAGACAAAAATTATTGATGAGAAAAAAATTATTGGTGGGGGGTGTGGCCAAATTGATTCAATCCTGCAGGCACACACTGAACAATGACTGCATACAGAACTCTGTGCAAGGTGTTTGAGATATCGGGATGTACAAACTAAACTCTTGCCTCTGATAGTTTGCATTTTAGTGAAGAAGAAAAAGACATATGGAAACTTTACTGAGGGAGAAGCCCCACCGTGAAGAACGAATGTGGTGTGAGCATGACCTATCAGAAGTAAGAAGAGGAGATTCTAACAAAATGGGTTTACTTTGTGTATGTATGTGGTAAGAACACTTCTCATGAGATCCTCCCTGTTCCCAGATTTTTATGGGTGCAACGTAATGTTGTTATCTGTAGACGCAGTGTTGTACCGGCCTTGAAACACAAAGGCTATAAAATTGCCTTTTGAAGTTGTGGTTGAAAAATGGATCTTATCATGGTCATCCTTTTCATCAAAAAATGATCGCTATGTTGCTATCAGTCCATGACTACCATGTCAGATTCCCGGGGATGTTCACACCTGTAGAAGTGTACTCATCAGGAGTCCCGTCACCTCTTTCAGATCCCTAACCTCTAGGTTTACACACTTCAAATAGTTCTCCACGTAACGGTTAACTTCCTCCAGAGCCGTGTGTATCAGGAGAGGAGCAGTCATGCAGTCAGCACTTACGGAGAGACTACTAGAGGTCAGGCTTCCAAGGGAAAAACAAAATCATAAAACTCTCAAGGAGTTCATCTTTTCCTCTAGAGCACAAATCCTAGTCTGCAATTAAATATGTGCTTGTATGATTATCTATCTGATAACTTCCTGAGGCAATGTAATATATAGGCTAATATAGAGGACTGTGAAGTCACACTGCTGGGGTTCAAATCCTTGCTGTGCCTCTTACTTGCTGTGTGACCTTGGACCAATTACTCAACCTCTCTGCACCTGAGTTTCATTATCTGAAAAATACCTATCTTGTAGAGCTGTTGTGAATATTAAACAAAATAGGGTCCATAAAACCCCTAGTATATAGTACCTACCACATAGAAATGCTTGATAAATGTTACATATTTCTAGGGCAGGAGTCATTTCTCCTTTGCTAGCCAGTTCATTCCTTGTGCCTGATACCCACTGGTGCTCAATAAAACAAATTAGTTCATTTTTGTCCCATTAGTAGAACCCAGAGCACAGTTGAATTCTTTAATTCATTCAACAAAAATTTGAGTGCCTACTATGTGCCAGGCAGTGCCGATACTAGCAATCAATAGAACAGTAAAAAGAATCCCTGTTCTTTGAAGCTTATAATATAATGGAAGAAAGACATACCAAAAACATGATGTGTGTAGAAATGCTATACTATGTGTAAAGGTAGCCTAGAGTTTTGCCTAGAGGACAAAATAGAACAGAAGGGAGATTGAGAGTGCAGAGAAATGGGTTGCATGTTTATACAAGGTAGTCAGGGCAATCCCCCTTGAAAAGTGACCATTTGAGAAAAGAGTTAAAGGAGTTGAAAAAATAAGTCACGCAATTCTCAAGGTAGAGCACACCCCATGCAAAGCACCTGTGGCAGGAACATGCCTGGCCAAGGAACAGCAAAGGGACTGGTGGGATTGGAGCAGAGTGAGTAAGGGGGAGAAGCATAGCAGATGAGGTCAGAGAGTTAATGGCAGGACGGGAGGGGGCACAGATCATATGGACTCTATAGACTACTGTGAGAAATTGGGCTTTCACTGAGTGAGACGGGAGCCAGTGTTGAACAGAATACGATCTGTCAGACAGACACTGGTGTCGATGTAAATTTATTAATCAATCTGGGGGGTGCCTGGGTGGCTCAGTCATTGAGCGTCTGCCTTGGGCCCAGGTCCTGATCCCAAGGTCCTGGGATGGAGCCCCTCATCGGGGTCCCTGCTCCACGGGGAGCCTGCTTCTCCCTCTCCCACTCCCTCTGCTGTGTTCCCTCTCTCTCTGGGTCTCTGTCAAATAAATAAATTAAAAAAAAAAAAAAAAAAAGAATCAATCTGGTCCAGGCACCTGGATGGCTCAGATAGTGCAGCGCCTGCCTTTGTCTCAGGTCATGATCCCAGAGTCCTAGGATCGAGTCCCATATCAGGCTCCTTACTCATCGGGGAGACTGCTTCCCCCTCTAGCTGCCACTCCCACTGCTAGTACTCTTTCTCTCTCTCTATCTCATGAATAAATAAAATCTTAAAAAAAAAAAAAAGCCTTTGGTCTGAGCAACTGAAAGGCTGAGGTTGTTATTGAGGCTGTGAATGGGCAGAACTGGGGATATAAGGAACATCCAGAATTCAGTTTTGGATACACTAAGTTGGACTTTCAAGAAGAGAGGCTGAGTCGGCATTTTGGAATATAGGCATTTTGGCCCTCCTCTAGATGAATAAATCTGAACTCTCTCAGGACTGTCTTCTCTGAAGGGAAAAAATCATATGGAGGACTTGGAAAACAGATGTCTTTTAGATCCTCTACTCAGCGGGTATTTATTTTATTGAGGGCCTTGTACGTGTCAGGCAGCCCTGAAGGTTCTGATACAAATGCAAAGAAGAAAACAAAACAAAACTCTGCCCTTACCAGACATGTCTCATCTTCTCCGACTCCATGATTCTGCAGAATGACCCATCCAAAGGGAGAGCTAAAAATCTGAGCCTTCCTAAGGGTTAATCCTGGAATAAAATTAATCAGTGAGCTGTTACAAAGGTTTTTCCGGTATCCTGTTTGTTTGTTAACCATCCCATGGAGAATGAGAACCAGGTAGTCAGTATTCCTGCTTGCTAGAGCATCAACAGGGGAGAAATCAAGATGGAAGAAAATTGTCACCAAACTGTCTTTTCTAAGGAGCCCCCTGTAAGAAATTGCCAGAACTCGAGTTTTCTAGTTAAAAGGGAAAAATGTTGCAAACACTCAAATCAATACAGGGCTACCTCTATCTCTATCATCCCTGTGGCCACATGTGTGGAAATCTCCTGGCAGCGCAGCCAGTATTTGTGCTAACATTAGCACACTCAAGGAAAATCAGAATGTGCTGTTTACGGTGGTCAGGCCCTCTTAAAAGCCTCCCCCCTCCCACCACCTCTTAGATGAGATTGACGTATTTGCTGGGTAATGGAGAGAAGGCAAAGCCCTTTTGCATCTGCAGGGACTATGGTTAAAACAAGTCTGTAGAATAAGCTCCCCAGATAATTGTATATCATGTCTGCCTGGATTAACAAATAGAAGATTGAGTAATGAGAGGAAACCCAGTAGAGGACACAGACAACCTTTCCGGATCTCAGGTCCCAAGTACTTGATGTTCCCTCCACCTGATTCCCCATTCCCTTAGATATTTACTTAGCTGGCTGCTTCTCACCAAAGCTCCAGAAGCTCTTCACCTCAGAAGGCCCTTCCCCAAGATGGCGTGGGTGGTTGAGTCTGTTAAGCGTCTGCCTTTAGCTCAGGTCGTAATCCCAGGGTCCTGGGATCAAGTCCCGACATCGGGCTCTCCAATCAGCAGGGACTCTGCTTCTCCCTCTGACCCTCCCCGCTCTATGCTCGTGTGCGCTCACGCTCTCTCTCTGACAAATAAATAAATAAAATCTTTAAAAGGAAAAACAGAAGAAAAGAAAAGAAAGACCTTCCCTGATCATATCTTCTAAAGCAAGGATCTGACACCCAGCCTCCCAACAGTCCACAGTGACAGAGCCGCACTTCTGATATGACTGCATTTGTCACTCTGAAATGATCTTGATTATTCATTTTCTTTCAACCTCACTTGAATACAGGCTCCATGAGGGCAAGAGTGCCAGTCAGCCTGACTTTCCACGCAGGGCTGGGGCCCAGAACAGTGCCCAAGAAATATTTCTTATCCAGTGAGCAGATGTTTGACCGGGATTATCTGGGTGGGGGTCTACAGTGCCTGAAGCCTGAAGATCATTTTTCAGTTGTTCATTTCCATGGGTTAAATCCCTCATAAGCAAGTCAAAAGTAAGAATTGTGGCAAATATCCAGAGAATTCAGTTGCAAAAACCCACTTTGACCTCAAATATCCATTTCAAGAGAAAGTGAATCTTCCCAGTCCCTTCAGTTCTCGACTTGACTTTGTATGTGTAAATCGGGCTATAAACAGGCTTTTCTCTTTGCTTAACAACTCAAAAGTTTCCAATTAGTGAAGCTGTAATGAATTATGGATTTGGGTGCAGATGGTTTTAGGTTTTGTTTTTTGTTCTTTACTCTTAAAAAAAAAGAATCAGACCACAGAAGCCTTGGTTCTAGATTCCGTTCAGCTGATTCTCGGTTGTGAGATCCTGAGTTTTCTGCACCTCAGTTTCCAACGTTTAGAATTTGACAAGCTTTAATATGTATTCCAAATTCTAAAAATTCTAGGGGCGCCTGGGTGGCTCAGTGGGTTAAATCCTCTGCCTTCAGCTCAGGTCATGATCCCAGGATCCTGGGATCAAGTCCCCAATCAGGCTCTCTGCTGGGCGGGGAGCCTGCTTCCTCCTCTCTCTCTGCCTGCCTCTCTGCCTACTTGTGATCTCTGTCTGTCAAATAAATAAATAAATAATCTTTTTTAAAAAATTCTAAAAATTACATATTTTTCTATAATGCTAAAATGATTTATGGGAAAGATTCTATCTTATGGAGAGCAGGGGGGAGAATAGTTCTTTTAAAATCATTTATTAAGTACATTTACTCATCTGTTGAATTTTATTCACCACAAAGTGTTGAAGATTTGTGTAAGCAATGACTTTAACTGAGAGGATGTTGTCATTATTATTTACAAACCAAAACGCCTCAATTGGATTAAAGAATTAAATCTACAATAACAACAGCTAATATTTATTTGCATAGCATGTACTATGTGTTCCAAAGTATCTGAATCCCTACATCAGTTTCATAAAGTAAGCAATAATACAATCATTGTACAGATGAAGAAACTGAGGCACAAAGTGGTTCATGATCTTGCTTCCAGTCACACAGCTTGGAAACGCCACGTGAAGATTTGAACCATATGCATGGCTCCAGATCTCACCTACTTCATCACCCCGTTATACCACCTCTGAGCACAGGATTTTTCCAAATCCCAAATGGAGAAAGATAATGCAAGTCTTAAAAAAAAAAAAAAAAAAAGGAAGTTAACAAATGTTTTGATATGTGGATTCTTCTACTTAAAAATGAAAATGGCTCTATGTCAGAAAACAGCATACATATTAATTTAAAAGACAAATAATATCTTGGGAAAATCCTTGCAACATTTATGACAGACAGGCTAATATTCCTTTAGATAGGGCCTTTTAAATAAGAAAAAGTTCAACACCAGAAAAAAAATTGGACAAGGAATATGAATGTACAATCCAAAAAGAATAAATACTCACTGCAAACAAAATCTGGAAGTATCTTCAAACTCTTGACTATCAAATAAATGCAAAAAAAAAAAACAAAAAAACAAAAACACAACGAAACAATTTTTTGCCTATAAAATTTATGTGCTTCACACTAATATTTTTATGAAGGTAATACAAACAGGGATGCGCACCTTTCTTGATTTTTTTTTCAGGGACTACCTGGAAAAATAAAAGTAATCATTCATGAACGTGGGAAAATATTAATATTTGTGAAAATCTGGATGAATTTTGAAACTCAGTAACAGGAATGTGGGGGTTCATTTATTGGGCTCAATTTCTGTGTTTCAATTTTTTCATATAGAAATATTTTCAAGAGAAAGATTTTAATTTAAAAACGTGATACTTTCTTTAAAAAAACTTTTAATACTTGTAATGCAACAACTCAAAAAGCTTTTGTACAGGATTACTCATCTTAGTCTTATTTATAATAGCTAAAAAAAAAAAAAAACCACCAAAAACACATTTCTAACAATAGAAATGTGTTTTTAAAATAGTAGAACCAAATTGCTAAGATGGAATATTAAGGGACTTTCAAAAAACCGTATGTACAAAGAATGTTCCATGATACGGGAAGATATTCCTGGTAAAATATCAAGTAATAACAAACAGAAACCAAAATATTTTGTTTTTCAAAAACATATTTATGTCCCCAACAAAGCTGAAGAAAAACATTCTCAAGTTATGCACACATTTTCTTCGATGGTGGGATTATAATTTTTAAAAAATTTTACACTTTAAAAAACATTTTCTATATTTTTAGCAGTATTCATACAGTAATATTACAAGGAAGACAAAATAGAATCTAAACATTGAAGATAGAAAAAGAAAAGAGCAAGAAAGATCGAGAATTACAAATGAACAAGTAATTCTATTTGAATCCATTTAGTTGAGTTTCCCTCCGGGGGCTACTATCCTATAGAAATATGTACCCTAAACATGATCACATCATGAGAGAAATCACTTAGAGTCCACAGATTTGGAAAGGACTCTTCCCTTTATCAAATTCTAGCATTTCAGAAGTCCTGGCATTTGAGAAAACAAAAATATTTCAGACACTGAGCTCAAAGGCCTTAGGGGCTACCATCTCAAAACAACGTGTCAAGCCGGGCAGGAGAATGGAGTCAAATTGAGCCACAGGTGATGTAATCTAGCCTGAGCAGCCTTCCCAGATCTGAGGCCCAGGGAGACCGCTGACCAGCAGCGCACGTGTGAGCCCAGCTGGCTTTTCCACTGAACACATTGCAAGATTATAGAATGTTCTCTGGAGGACCTGGGCTTTCTAAACTACAAAAATGATTTTGACAGCTGATGATAGAAATAATCATTCCTCCTTGTAGTTCATTAGTATCAATTCCCACTCTCTCTCTCCCTCTCTCTCTCTCTCTCTCTTTTAACGTTCTTTCAAGATGGAAAATCTGCGTGACCCAACTCAACAAGTATATGTTATACTTTTTTCCCATGGTCAGCAACTGAAGGTTCCGGTTTGAAGATCGACAAGATGTTTGCAGTTGCCTGATAAATACTGTGCTTCTCCAGATGGAAGAAATTTGAGAAAATTCAACGGGATGTCAAAATGTTTATGAGAAATACGAGATGAGAGAATTTTGTGGTACAGAACAGGTAGACAAAATAAACGAATTTAGTCCTTTGCCACCTCTTGGTTCTCATTACAGATCTTTTAACTGCCTCAGCTGTGTGCCTGAATGTCTTCAACCAGCGGGAGAGTTGAGGTCTATCCAAAAGCATTCACAAAGAACGTAAAGGGGGCGCCTGAGTGGCTCAGTGGGTTAAGCCTCTGCTTTTGGCTCAGGTCATGATCTCAGGGTCGTGGGATGGAGCCTTGCATCAGGCTCTCTGCTGGGCGGGGAGCCTGCTCCCCGCCCCCCTCAGTCTGCCTCTCTGCCTACTTGTGATCTCTCTCTCTCTCTGTGGAATAAATAAATAAAATCTTAAAAAAAAAAAAAAAAAAAAAGAACGTAAGGAAATCTTGTCCTGAATGATGTAAGACCTACTTCTCCCTTCTTCTGGTCCTGCACATCCCACTCCTGGGTGCCAGGGTGCTTCCTTCTGCACCATTTGCCAAGGGTAGTGCTCTAAATGCCCAGCTAGCAGGAGCTACAGCCTGTACCCTGCTTTGCAGCATCCAGCGACATAAACATGCATGACTGCTTGACAAATAGGACTTGGAGACGGAGCGGCTATATTTTAAGGCACATTTGAAGGGTAACCACCCAGTTGACTAATAATGGGAATGTAGTTTTTAGGATACAACTAGTCAAATTATTTCTGAGAGTGTAGCATTAAAGAAGCAGGGGGGCAGGGGAGAAGAAGAAGGGAGATTTTATTTTATTTTAAAAATATTTTATTTATTTATTTGGCAGACAGAGATCATAATTAGGCAGAGAGGGAGGCAGAGAGAGAGGGGGAAGCAGGCTCCCCGCTGAACTGAGAGCCCGATGTGGGGCTCCATCCCAGGACCCTGAGATCATGACCCGAGCTGAAGGCAGAGGCTTAACCCACTGAGCCACCCAGGCGCCCCTTGATTCAGATTTTTAGAAGAAAGACGCCTATGTAGGTATATTACTCACTTGCATCCTTTTCTTTAAAATCCTTTTTTACAAATGGACTTTTTTTTTTAAAGCAGTTTTAGGCTCACAGCTAAACTGAGTGAAATGTACGGAGATTCCCCATACACCTCCTACCTTCACACATGCTAGCTTCCCCTACTATCAACATTCCCCACCAGAGTGGTATTTGTTACAACTGATAAACCTTCACTGATACATCATTAGTGGTTTACATTAGAGTCTACTCTTGGTGTTGTATATTCTATGGGTTTGGGCAAATACATCCAAATATCCACTTGTACCCACATGATTGTACCATACAGAATAGTTTCATTGCCACCCAAATCTTCTGTGTATTGCCTCTCTTCGGCTCTTCATTTTTTTTTTTTAAGATTTTATTTATTTATTTGACAGACAGAGATCATAATTAGGCAGAGAGGCAGGCAGAGAGAGAGGGGGAAGCAGGCTCCCTGCTGAGCAGAGAGCCCGATGTGGGGCTCGATCCCAGGACCCTGAGACCATGACCCAAGCAAAAGGCAGAGGCTTAACTCACTGAGCCATCCAGGTGCCCACCCCCTTTTTTTAAACTCTCTCATGTTCTTCAAAATCTAAATGAACCCTTTGCTGTTACTCTAGCACAGAAAAATATTCCAAAATTCCAAATTTTTCTACAATGATATCCGGCATTCAGATTTAGAGCTCTTGAATATCAACTGATAAGTGAATAAACTTACTTTTCTTTATTACTTTGGCATTCAAGGCTGTTCATAATCAGACTCAAACTTTTTCCCTCGAATTTCTTCTGTACCAGCCTGTCTTGTTCAGTCACTGCTTCCTCAGCACATTTTGTCCATTTAAATTCTATGCCTTTCTTTGGGCAGCCCTCCCCTGAATGCTCTCCATTTTTCACTCATCATCCATCCATCCCTTCAGGACCCAGTTGTGTCCTACCTTGCCTAGGAAACTGCTACCGATTGCTCTTACCAGCAATGATTTTCTCCTTCTGAATGCTCACTCAGTGACTTTTCCATCGTTGGACTCTTTTTCTAGTAAAAACTTGTTTTTCCTGCTGTTTTAAGGTTTTGTATGTGTAGGTCTTGTCTCCAAAACTGAATTATAAACAGCTAAAACATAAGAGCTTTTCCCCTTAAAAGAAAGCAAAGTTTCATGAATAGAGATGCAGTTCACTTAACTCTTTGATTTTTTAAAAAATATTTTATTTATTTATATAAGAGAGGTCAGCGGGAGAAGCAGACTCCCTGCCAAGCAGGGAGCCCAATGTGGGACTCGATCCCAGGACTCCAGGATCATGACCTGAGCCGAAGGTAGTCGCTCAACCAACTGAGCCACCCAGGCGCCCCTAATTCTTTGATTTTTGACTAAATGGCATCAAACGAAACCCATGGTGTTTCCATCATAAGAAAAATAGGTACGGTCAGAAGAGCCTAAAGGCCATCTCTTTATACTTCAATTGAACTAGAACAAAACCATAAACCTGGTTCAGTTCAATTCACTATGCTTCATCTAGATTTATCTCCAAGCAAAGCTTTCCAATCAAGAAACAAGTAGACTGATTCCATGTTCACTAGATGATTAAATGATTTATAGCTAACCAGGCTAGCCTTCCCCCACACTCCACACCCAAATGGTTCACCATGTTTTTTCACAGATAAGTGGAATTTGTGTGACAAATTATTAGCAGTAGTGTATATTTCCTCTGAAACCAACCTGCCCTGATGTACCTTAATGAAATTCAGCTCCTGGTCCTTCTGGAAAATAAAGTACCTTAAAATATTTTTGTACAAACAAATATATATTTTCAGCATAATTCCTCATGGAATTCTATAGATGTGGAAACAATTGTAACACAAAAGGACTAAATTGAGAAAGGTGTGTTTGTATAATGAGAATAACCTGTCTTGGTTGACATAAGTTATTTTCTGCTTAAAAGCTGTTTTAGTGCTGTTGTAAGAATCCCCCAACACACCCTTTTCTTTTTCAAGCCCATCCCTTAGGAGAGAAGAAATATGGTTGGTGATCATTAGCCAGTTTTATTTTATTTACTAAGATAAGATTTATAGCTTTCAAGTAAGACTAAACTCTTGTACACCACCCACAATTACCTTGTGACACAGAATATGGTGACGAGTTTCTTTGTAAATGTTGGACTCTCCCAGGACAGTGAAAATTCCTGGAGACCACTTGCCCCACTAACCTCAAAGAAATGGTCATATCACAGCTCATAACTAATTAGGACAGTCACATAACAGTACTATGGGGAAAATAAGTTAGCATAAGACAATGGAAAAAAGAAAATAATTTTTATGTAATATTAGGATAACTAGATAACTCTACAGGCAGGAAAAAGGAGGCCAGACAGTGATTTATATTAATGCATGAAATCAAACACCAAAATAGAGTACAGTAAATTGTTTTCAAATCACTCAAAATTAGCAAATAGGTCTTTGGTAAAGTGACAATAATATGTTCCTAAAATTTGACATAACAGAAGAAATATAAACAAAGAGATAACAAGATGACATAAATAATATATTTAAATTTCTTTTTTTTTTTTAAGATTTTATTTATTTGTTTGATAGAGAGAGTGAGCAAGAGTAGGAACACAAGAAGGGGAAGTGGGAGAGGGAGAGGCAGGCTTCTTGCCCAGCAAGGCGTTCTAGGTGAGGCTCGGTCCCAGTCCCCAGGGATCATGACTTGAGTCCTAGGCAGACACTTAACGACTGAGCCATGCAGGTGTCCCAAAATATTTAAATTTCTATACAATAAAAAGATTAGAAAGGAAAATCAATATAAATATCAAAAAATTTGTGTTATAAATGTCTCATCTTAATGTTTAAGAATAACAAGACCCCAAAAAACAAAAAGACAAACACCTCTCATCACACAAAAGAAAATGAAAATTATAAAATAGCACATGAAAAAATATTCAACTTGTTAGCAGTTAAGGAATTTAAAATAAATATTAATAACAACAGTAACAATAATGAGCATTTATTATGTAGTAGGCACTGGGCTAAACTGTAGTTATCTTATTTAATCTTAACAATAAACACAGGAGTGTACATTCTCTTTCCATTTCATACATAATGAAACTGAGGTTTAGAGATATTAGCAACCTTTTCAAGGTGACATAACTAGTATTTGGTTATACAGAAATGTGAATCTGAGGATGTTGGATCTTCATATATTCAGGATAACTATGTACAACCGATTATTTGTAATATGGATGGATGGAGGTGAAACCAGTCAGCTTATATGCTGATGGGTACAAACTGATAAAACTCTTATGAAAGAAATGGCAACATGTATTGAGCCATAATGATGTTCACACTATTTGTACTGATAATTTCATTTCTTGGGAATTCATCCTAAGAAAACATCAAACATCCTAAGAAAACTCAAAAGACTAAAAGTAGAGGGTCACCTGGGTGGGTCTGTTGGTTGAGTGGCTGACCCTTGATTTTGGCTCAGGTCACAATCTTGGGGTCATGAGATTGAGTCCTGTGTGGGGCTCTGTGCTCATTGGGGAGTCTACTTGAGATTCTCTCTCACCCTCTCCTTCTGCCCCTCCCCTCCAAATAAATGAATACATCTTAAAAAAAAAAAAAGATGTTATAAGAATGTCTATGCATATTAATTCAAAATAGCAAATAATTGAAAACTACTATACCCAGAAAGATAGAAATAATCAAATAAATACTAGCATAAAAACGTAGTGGACTATTAGGCAAATTTTAAAATATCTTTATAAATACAAAATAACATCATAGAACAAGACAGAAAAAAGTTATAACACTTAAAGCTAAATAAGTGTTAATTTTGTTTATCTTTAATCTTTAATGAGTATAATGATCTAAAATTTAAATGAAGATTGGAAGGGAATATGGAAAAAAATAAAAACATCTAGATTTGGGTGTTTCACAATAATCTGAAAGCAAATGTGTCCAAGTTGAATTTATAATCGTTATCCAAATTTTGCAAAATAAAAGAAAAAATCTACATTAAAAAGTATTTTGAAAGTTTGCATAGAAACACAAATATGTATGATGTTAAATCCTAATCATCCCTGTTCCATTTGAGCCAGTGCATTTAAGAACTAGCTGGAATAGAGTTTGAAGTTCCCACAAAATGCCTTAAATTTAAGCAAAACCTCTCCTAACAGCCAAAGCAATGCGTTTGAAGTACAAATTGTGGAGGACATTCTAGTCCACTCTTCCAAGCATAAGATTATCTGCAAAAAGCCAACATATTATTCTTCTACTCTCCTTTACAGGAAAATCTTGGCTTTGAATTTGCCATAAGAGATGACATACAGTATCTAACATCACTTGATAGATCATTTTTTTAAATCACTTGATAGATAATTTACCCCTAGAATCCAGGAAAGGAAAAATGGCAGTAACAGTATAAACACAATATTTTCTTTTTTTCCTTTTTTTTTTTTTGCACAATATATTCAAATAGCCTCCAAAATTACTCCAAGAATTTCAAGACCAACAGCATTCAACAATCCAATCAAAGCCATCATATGTTAGATCTTCTTATACTGGAGAAACAACTCTCATCAGATTTGATTCAGGTTTTAGATATATAACTTGAGCAGAGTATATATATGTCTATCCAATGTATTGTTTCATAATAAGCTCTCTTGCTCACATTCTGGTATAGTACCTTGACCTCAGAATCTCTTATTCTGATATCATAATTCATCTTCATCAACGGAATTTATCTAATCCTTTAATATACTATTTTGGCAATGATATGAAGAAGATGCAATACATTCTCTGACTATTTCAGCTTGGTTCTCACTCAAATTGGACTTTCTGTGATCACAGAAACATTCCACACCTGCATTGTCCATTACTGTAGCCACTAGCCATCATGGGATATTAAGTACTTGAAATGTGGCTAGTGCAACTCAGGAAATAAATCTATTTTAAATAATTTAAATTGAATTAGCTAGTTCTTACTGTATTGGACAGTACAATTTTAGAGAATCCTTGTCCTTTGTTAGATTGGTTATTTGTTATCTTTTCACACTTGCGCTTCTTATCTCCGGAATCAGAAAAGTCATCTTCAATATCAAACAAACTCATGTTAGAACAACCTCAGTTCCCATTTCAAAGACACAGCAGCAACTGCTTGAACCAAGGTTCCCAGATTAAGTTAACGATATTATATTGACTTCAGTTTCCTCCGAATTCTGTTGACTTGTTCAGTCTGCTGGAAGCACTTAATTTTGAGGGTAGCATCAAATTTAAAGCTTAGAAAGCCTTAGAATGATCATTGAAATACACAGAGAACTAACTTCAGTGTTAAATTAGTACTACCAACGTACCCGTCTCTACCTCACCGTCAGAAGCCCCCATCTCTACTTCACTTCTGGCCACATACCACACTTAAATTAAGACAGTGGGTTTGCATAAGATTGGCAGAGACTTGTAAGTTCCCCAGAGAAAGCTAATAAAACCGACATTAATAAAATTGGGAAAACTGCTCTGACTAGAATCTAAAGTTTCTCTGGAAGTCAATAAAATGGGAATCTAAGACACGGAATGCAAAGCAAAGCTGTTTTCTAGTTTATGGGACGGCAATTCTCTAGAAATTCCAAATCTTGTTGAATGCAATATTAGGACTTTGCTCTGGGAGCAGCCTTTGATTTGTAAATATTCTTAAAGTGCTATGGACAATCCAGGCAAATCCCATGGAGGGGGAAACATGTGGCCCAGTGCTCAGCTTGTTGCTTCCCCCATCGACTCCACTGAATTTCCCTCCTGCCTCTGTCTGCCCCTCCGAGGAACAGAGGGCTCCTGGAGCTTGAGGCTAGTAGCCATGGGCCTGTGGGAGAAAAGAGATCCTGAGCACAACTGTAATTTGAATCTGTGTTTGTTTCCTGGCCCCTCCCCTGGGCTCTAAACTCCATTGCAAAAGGGACTACAGGTGGGTTCCTTACTGAAGCATTCCCATGTTTAAACTGTGTCTGCTTATAAACATTTATTGGGAATTTTGCTCATTTACTCATGAATTTTAACTCATTAACGAACGACGTATGGTGGGGAGATTATGTGTGTTATTACATTTCTTCTTTTATGAAGTTATATTATTCTTACAGTGTTAAGATTGGAAGCTGGAATTCACTTGAGTAATATTTTTCTGGATAAAGCAAATACTATGAGAAAGAGATCACATTTTTCTCCTAGAAGCATTTATTGAGTGGCTGTCACTTACTAGGAACTGAATTCAGTAACAGAGGACACAGGGATAAATAAGACAAAAAAGTCCTTGCCCTCGAAGAGCTAGTGTTGGAGTAAGGGCAGGGGTGGGGTGGGGGGAACAGGTACACGCAGAAGCTCTACAGGGCAGCTGCTGACAAGTTCTGTGAAAGAGGACAGAGGATTTACTTCCCTGGAGGATTGCTGCATGTCTTCTACGGGATTCCATTTCCAGTGACCTCTCGTTTCTGATTAACTGCCTATTAACTTGCTTGAATCTTATACTGAACTAGAAAAATACCTGGAAAATCAGGGTTTGTGCCTTATCTCCCATAGTATCTCCCAAACCAGCATACTGATTTAGAAGAAGCTCTCGATAAATATTTGTTAAATAAATAAATGAATGAACTGAAGGGCAAGAAAAACTTTATATCCTGTCTTTGTCCCTCTCTTTTTCATGAATAGTCATAGTTACTCCCCAGAATGATGACCAAACATGATCATTAAAGCCAGTTTAAGTTAGAAAATTCCATAATGAGGGGCCCCTGGGTGGCTCAGTCAGTTAAGGGAATCACCTCATGAATGACAGGAGAGAGGAGGGATAAAAGTGCAGAGGAAGGGATGATGATGGTACCCCCAGACCCAGGGTGATGAAACACAGGTAACAGAGGCATCGCTACTGATGTTATTCTTACATGGACGCTAGCTGCTGGTCATGCATATGAAACTTTCCCTTTATACAGTAAAGTTGAGCAGAGAGCATGGGTTTTTGAGTCATACTGATGTGGGTTCAAATCCTAATCAGGCACTTACTTGTCTCATCTGGGGAAAATTTCTTGCCCCAATTGAATTTCAGTTTCCTCATCTGTAAAGTGGGGATAATAATACCCGCCTTGCGGGATTCCAAATGGATTAGGAAGAATATATTTAAAGCACCCAGCACAGTGGTTCTTTCCAGAACTGTTGCTGTTACTAACTGTGGGTCTTCACGATTCTGGCAAGCAGTTTTTGCTAAGACAGTGATTTGTGAATTTTTACATTTGCAGAGAGCTATTTGGAAGGATCAAGAATATACATGGCGGTGGGACGCCTGGGTGGCTCAGTTGGTTGGACGACTGCCTTCGGCTCAGGTCATGATCCTGGAGTCCCCGGATCCAGTTCCGCATCGGGCTCCGAGCTCCACGGGGAGTCTGCTTCTCTCTCTGACCTTCTCCTCGCTCATGCTCTCTCTCACTGTCTCTCTCTCAAATAAATAAATAAAATCTTAAAAAAAAAAAAAAAAGAATATACATGGAGGGGTGCCTGGGTGGCTCAGTCAGTTAAGCGTCTGCCTTGTGCTCAGGTTCTGATCCCGGAGTCCAGTGATCAAGCCCCGCATCAGGCTCCCTGCTCAGCAGGAAGCCTGCTTCTTCCTCTCCCACTGCCCCTGCTTGTGTTCTCTCTCTCACTGTCTCTCTCTGTCAAGTAAATTAAATCTTAAAAAAAAGAGTATTACATGGAAATCCTCTTCTACTAACTCCTTCACAAATTATTCCATCTCTCTTTGTCTTTTGATTTCTGAGGAAAAGAATATAACTAGAAGTTTGTAATAAGTACAGAGTACCAAACCCATGTAGAAAATGAGTATTGTAACTTTATTTGTATTAATTTTAATGAGTAAAAGATTGTACACAATTGGTTCCTTAAAGTAGAAATTTTCCAGAAGCTCATATTCTCCTTTGGTGTACATAGAAATGAAACAGTGTAGTCACTATTTTCACCTCTCTCTTCTTGTTTTAGTCTAAACATACCACCCTGAACGCGCCCCATCTTGCCTGATCTCGGAAGCTAAGCAGGGTCGGGCCTGGTCAGAACTTGGATGGGAGTTCACCGAACAAATATGTCAAGTGAAAATCAAGTGATTAAAATCTCACTCTTTATTCTGAAGGCTGGATTGGTATCTGCGGGAGTAAGACTGACTCCTCTACTGTCTTGAAGATGTTTACATTTTGGCTGTAAAGCTTGGGGACATTTATACCTCCAGGCCAGAGCTAGCCTGTTTAAGTTGAATTTTTGGCTTAGTTGGCTATCACAGGGGGACACTCAGAGGTATATTTTCTTGCCATTCAGTTCTTTCTGAAAATTATTTTCATAAACATTTGGCTTTGTTCTTATTAAACTGGAGTTTGTGATCATTATGGAAGAGACAGAGACAGAGAGAGAGCACAAGCAGCAGGGAGAGGGAGAAGCAGGCTCCCTACTGAGCAGGAAGCCCGATGTGGGATTGGATCCCAGGACCCTGGGATCATGACCTGAGCGGAAGGCAGTGCCTGATTAGGAAGTAAGTGCCTGATTAGGATTTGAACCCACATCAGTATGACTCAAAAACCCATGCTCTCTGCTCAACTTTACTGTATAAAGGGAAAGTTTCATATGCATGACCAGCAGCTAGCGTCCATGTAAGAATAACATCAGTAGCGATGCCTCTGTTACCTGTGTTTCATCACCCTGGGTCTGGGGGTACCATCATCATCCCTTCCTCTGCACTTTTATCCCTCCTCTCTCCTGTCATTCATGAGGTGATTCCCTTGAGCCCTTCTCCCACAAATCATTCAAGCTCTTCAAATCAAGAGAGGTCGTGTCTAGTTATCTTTGTACTCCCATAGCACTTAGTGTAGAGATAAACTCGTCGCATTCATTAGGGGCTGTTATATCTTGTAAGTACCTCAAAGAAAGAATCAGACATAAATGGAACCCTCTAAGCCCATGGATATCACCACAGATGTCATTTACTTCCCATGCTGGTTTTCATACCAATGCCTATTGTTTCTAGGCATTGGAAGATAGCTAATATATATTTTTTCACCCAACATGGGCTCAAATTCACAACCCTGAGGTGAAGAGTCAGATGATCCAATGACTGCGCCAGCTAGGCGTCCCAAGAAGGGCTAACATTACTGACACCCACTGCTTTCTTCCATATTCTTCCCCACAATGGTGGGCAGTGTGGACAGTGTGGACATGTCTCCCCAATATTTCTCATCCGTCTACATCCTAACTAAACTTCAAGTTCCAATTCAAGGCTTAGAGGCTGTTAACACCAGACTCACATCTCATAATGTTCATTATTGTTTGATGTGCTTAACTCCCCTCAAGTAGACTCTGAATTCCTTCAGGACAGGGTGCATGTCTCACCCAGAACATTTGGCGTGGTGATAAACACACTGTAGGCACTCCACAGAATGAGATCAATGGCTACTTCTATTTTTTTTAATGAACTAATTTTTTTAAAGTAGGCTCTACAACCAATATGGGGCTCGAACTCAGAACCCCAAGATCAAGAGTTGCATGTTTTACCAACTGAGCCAACCAGGCACCCCTCGATTACTACTTTTAAGCACTCTGTGAGTCACACTGCTTTAAGTCAGGCAGTGCTGTGTAATGGGAAAACAAACCAACAAACATACAGAAACTTTAGAGCTACACATGTTTGGGAGTGACTCTGGCTCTCACTAATTGAGTAAACTTGGGAATTTACTTACATTCTCTGAGACTCAATATCTTCCTTTGTAAATGAATGTAGATGCATGCCTTATTTGGGTCATTGTAAAATTAAATTATTAAATGAGAACATAATCCCAAATGCTTATCATGGTGCCTGACCCCTAATAGGTGCTCACTAGTATAGTTAATACAGATTCCTAAAGCCCATTTGTAGTAATTAGGATAGGCTAGATTATGCTGCAGCACCAAATGAGGTTATAATCTTGGTGAATTAAAACAATGGTGATTTATTTCTCAGTCACTGAAATACCTGGTTAGTATCTCAGGGTCTGGATGACTTTCCATGGACAACTGTTCTCAATGCAGCACCTCAGCCATCCATGCTGAAGTCAGCATCACTATCTTGTATCATCTGGAAAACACAGCCTCTTAGGTTAATGTGGAAAGGGAAAAGAGCTCTGGGAAGTCTCACACTGACAACTAAATAAATGTTTCATCTCAAAAGTATCACATGATTATCATTTCTGCTTGTATTTCATTGGTCAAAGAAATTCACATGGCCATGCTCAACTTCTAGAAGGTAGAGAAATACAATCTTCCTGTAGGCATGAAACACTTGTAAAGAGTTGCCCTACCATTCTAGATAGGAAATTACTTCATGCTCAGAGATGAAATAAAATGGTACTTCTGGACACCTGGGTGACTCAGTTTGTTAAGCATCTGCCTTCAGCTCTGGTCATGATTCCAGAGTCCTGGGATGGAGTCCTGCATCGGGCTCCCTGCTCAGTGGGGAGCCTACTTCTCCCTCTGCCTCTGCTGCTTTCCCTGCTTGTGTGTTCTCTCACTGTCTCTCATAAATAAATAGATAAATAAATAAATAGATAGATAGATAAAATCTTTTAAAAATAAAGCAATGGAATTAAATAAAATTAAATAGGATTTTCTACCAAGACAGAGGTAGCGCAAACACACTACAATCGACACTCTTGGCTAGTTTTAGGGTGGAAAAGGCACTGAAATGAGATAAAGGTGGTTTGGTTTTAGTGTCAGTTCACTTACTATCTGGGTGTCCATTGCTTGTGGATCACGTTATTACTCTATGCTTTGTTTCCTCCTACGTAAACAGAGGAATAGATAGATAGAGCCTCTCCCCCATGTTTTATTCAGATCAAATAGGTTTGGACACTTTAACCAAAATTTTAAGTGAAAAATTAGAGCAAATAAGTGAATTCACCTAATTGCCCTAAACACTTCAGGATGGACTTTTATTTATAGGAGTAGAAAACAAAAATGAAATAAAGAGAAGAGGAGAAAAAACACTCCTCAAACCCGATTCAAGTGGCAAGTTCTCATTATTATTTGCTAAGGTTGAACAGTAACAGTCACGAGAAGACGAGTGCCCCGTACTGATTGAATCCTTCCACTCTGCCACGTACTAGATTCCCATATCTGGAACTTTCATGCCCAGCTGAAATGGTCTTGCTACTTAATCATTTAGCTCTTTTTGTCTTCCCTGCCATCTCTGCTGGGCATAGGACCAGAAGTGGAACCAGAATCTCCTCCTTGGTCATTTACTGCTACTTCTAAGCAGCAAGAATTTTATTGCTAATAAAAAATATATTCTGGGGGCGCCTGGGTGGCTCAGTGGGTTAAAGCCTCTGCCTTCAGCTCAGGTGGTGATCCCGGGGTCCTGGGATCGAGCCCCGCATCGGGCTCTCTGCTCAACAGGGAGCCTGCTTCCTCCTCTCTCTGCCTGCCTCTCTGCCTACTTGTGATCTCTGTCTGTTAAGTAAATAAAATCTTAATATATATATATAGGACAAGTCTTATCTCTACTGTCAGCATCCCCATTCCCTATTTTCTCCCAAGGAGCTTTCTTCCCAGCAAGTAAAGCTCAGGTTCTGGAACCAAGCCATCTGATTACTAGTTTTGTCATTTACTAGCTATGTGACCTTAGGTAAGTTGCTTAGAATCTCTGAGCTTTTGTTCCCTCTCATGTAAAACAGAGTAATAACTTGTACATACCTCATAGGGATATTGTGATATAAGGATGGAGTTAACAGTTGTGAACAATGTCTGGCAGATAGTAATGATTGAGAAATGTCTATTCTCATAATTATCAATAACAGTAATGGTAGTAGGGGGTGCTCGGGTGGCTCAGTCAGTTAAGCCCCATGTTGGGTGTAGAGATTACTTACATACACACATATATACATTCATACACACATAAATGCAATTTTAAATATATAATAATAAGTAACAACTCAAACGTTGAATGAAGAAAACAATAAATAACAATACAGGATGCTGGGGGAAAAAACAAAACCTTGGTACATTATATAATTAATTGTTAGAGGAAAGGCACATATACAATACATTTTAAAAAGCACTGATTGATGAAGCCAATTAAATAATGTAATCAAAATCAGCACTTTTATTTGTGAGTCAGAAAATTCACTTTAAAAGTAATTACTCAGGAACTGCCGAGTGGCTCAGCAAGTGAAGTCAGGATTGGAACCAAGAGACTGTTTTGCTGACTCCTGGATCATGCTGAACCCATCACTTAGTCTAACTGTGTTTCTATTTCTTGATCTGAAAACTGAGGCCAGTAGGTTGAACCAGCCTATAGATAGATTCTGAAAAATAATTAATCTACCAGAAGGATAGGAAAAGGCTTTTCTAATGTTATAGAAAAAATTTAGAATGAGTTGAAGTGATTCAAAACAGCATGTGGAATTTAAACCTCAATAAAAAAGCAAAAAGTGGAAACTATGGAAAACCCTAAATGAAGTCTTAGGTTACTAACAGTGTAGGTACAATCCCAATAAGGTCCGTTTCACAACTCCAATGAGACAATCCCTCTATTTTGCATGAAATATTATTAAAATTAATTAAATATTCCAACATTGCCAGATTGTATAGTTTTCTGGAAAGCTACCCATATTTTTTGATTATTGCTCAACTGAAAATAGAAGAAAAAAATTCATAAAGATAATTATGAACCTGAGGGGGCAAGACTTTGGTGAACATCTTCAGTCTTTTGGATCACATGAGAAAACAATGTATCCTTTGTAGTTTAGAACTTCCTAAGACCCACAAGGAAAGGCCCAGAAAAGAGATACTTAACATCAAATCATGCCTTGCTGGCACAAGTATTGGCATAGATTAGGGGTTTTTCCTCAATGAATATAAGGCATTGCCACAATTTAACTTTGTGCTCAACCAAACCAACTTTAAAAAGCCTTATGTTTTTCAGGGACACTGGAATGTCAGCTAAACAGTGTTATCTGACACAGTCAGGTCAAGGCAAATTATCTTCTCTGTCTAGGGACATCCTGACCATCAAGTCTCCATTCCTTAATAACCTAGTTCAACCTGAATCCTTTTCTTTGACACTCTAAGCAACCATTGGGAGCCTATATAATTGTCATCTTATAAAAGAATTCATTTAAAGGCGGTTTGAAAGTTAATGGTTAAGCCCATTGTTTGTGGTTCCATGAATATAGGTCACAATAGTAACAAGCCTTTAGACAGAAGGTACATAAAGAGGCAGTGAGCAGTTCAGGACCTTATTACAACATGTCTGTCAAACCCAGAGGAACAAACAATGTGTCTGATTGATTTAAAAAAAAAAAAAAAAAAGTCTGGCAGACCTCACTCATTGTGCCATTAGCCCCAAACCTTGCCTCAAATTAAAACTGGAAGTTGAGGTCAAAGCTTTCCTGACTCCACTCTCCAGGACCAGCTCCCTTTAAGGCAAAGCTTTCAGATATATTCAAGATTCTCATCTTTCCCTTCACAGGTTCAGCTGCTGGTGACCCAGAAGTGTCCATGTGTAAACAATGGTCCCAAAGATGGAAAAATCTGTGGAGAACAAAATGAGACCCTCCCACCCTGCCCCCCAACGACACACCACAAAAAAGTTGCCTTTCACTTTTCACACTTCTGTTCTAGTTCATCTCCTGTCTCGTTGTGGGAAAGGACAAATACTAACGCTTCAAATGAACAATAGGAATGGCATTTTGAGAATAGTTCAGGGATAGGAGTATAATGTCTGAATGGTCATTTTTATTTCTTAAATGAATATCACATCTACAGTCTCTCATTACCCGTTATTGGTGCTCTCTGAAGCCCATCATGTAGTTAATATGATGGTGGCGCTCAGTACACGACATTATTGTCCCTCACATGACCATGAGGTGTCTCTTTGCTCTTCTCATTACCAGCTCCTTATCCAGTGTGTGTCATTCAGGAGGCGCTCTGGGAAAGCTCTGTGGGCTACACTGGTTTCAACACAGCTAGTCAAGGTTTCAGATCAAAGATACAAAGCATGTAGCAGATTGTAACAGAAGATTTTAGATTAAAAAAAAAAATGAAGGGAATACAACTGGAAACTGTGAGAGCATAATTAAAAGACTATATAAGACAGTTCTAGCAATCACATTTAAGATTTATAAAGCCCATACAACTGAATCACAAGAATTGGGTGTGGAATCCTGGAAATGCAAATCAAAACCACAGTGCGATATCACCTTATATCATCAGAATGGCTAGAATCCAAAATAACAGATGTTGGTAGGAATGTACATTGGTGAAGTCACTGTAGAAAACAGCATGGAGGCTCCTCAAAAAATTAAAAAATCGAAGTACCACAGGATCCAGTGCTTCCACTACTGGGCATTTATCCAAAGAAAATGAAAACATTGAGTTGAAAAGATATATGCACCTCTATGTTTAATGCAGCATTATTTACAATAATCAAGGTATGGAAGTAACCCAAGAGGAGTCTATCCATAGACAAATGGATAAAGATGTGGGGTGTGTGCCTGTGTGTGTAAAATAGAATATTACTCAGCCATAAAAAAGAGTGAAATATTGCCACTTGTGAGAATGTGCAAGGACCTAAAGGGTATTATGCTAAGTGTATGTGTTTTGGGGCAGGGGGGTAGTTCATTTGGTATTTAGGTAAACTCATTAATTCCTTTTGCACTCGGTCCGGACTCACTGTGAAAAATAAAATTTAAGTACACTCGAATATACCATTTACTTATTCTTGTATCTCTGGTTTATAATCTTTTGACTCTGAAAGTATAATAACATAATTCTTCATATAAATAAGCACAAATACAGACCTTTCTTATACCATATAGACATATGTGGTATATTTATAAAATATATTTATAAAACATATACGATTTCCACATTCTTTTTTATTTAAGTATAGTTAACACGATGTTACACATTAGTTTCAGGAGTACAATATAGTGATTCAACAAGTTTATACATTGTGCTATGCTCCCCTGGAGTGTCGATATCATCTGTCACCAAACAGCACTATTACAATATCATTGACTCTATTCCCTATGCCGTACCTTTTAACCGTATGACATTTTTAGTCTGTAACTGGAAGCCTGTATTTCCCACTCATCTTCACCCGTTTTGCCCATCCCTCCTTCCCTCTGACAACCATTAGTTCTTTGTATTTATAGTTCTGATTCTGCTTTTTGTTTGTTTCTTTATTCTTTTTTTGTTTTTGTTTTTTAGATTCTACATATAAGTAAAATCATATAGTATTTTTCTTAATTTTTCTGACTTATTTCACTTAGCATTGGAAATAATTGTTTTATGAGTAAATTTAATTATGCCAAATACATTTGTCTGTTTCTAAAGTAACAAGAAGGCTTTGATCTTAAAATATTCTAAATTTAGTTATAACTGTGCTCACTTATCCGTAGCACTAGGCTTTTTTTCTGTCTACATCCCAAAATAGATTATTCCTCAATAGCTTAAAAATTCTGGGTATTTTATCTATGCCTACCTTTTGACTTATGAGGTCAAAATTAAGATATTGTAAAGAATGAGACCAGGGCAGCGGGGGTTGCGGGGGATGGGGGGACGCCTGTGTGGCTCAGTCAGTTAAGCATCCTGTACTTGATTTTGGCTCAAGTCATGATCTCAGGGACATGAGATGGAGCTCCACATAGGGCTCCACTCTCAGTGGGGAGTCTGCATGAAATTCTCTCTTTCCCTCTCCCTCTGCCCCATCCCCTGCTCTCTCTCTCTTTCTCTAAAATGAGTAAATAATTTTTAAAAAGATTTTATTTATTCATTTAACAGAGAGAGAGATCACAAGTAGGCAGAGAGGCAGGCAGAGTGAGAGGAGGAAGCAGGATCCCCGGCTGAGCAGAGAGCCCGATGTGGGGCTCGATCCCAGGACCCTGAGACCATGACTTGAGCCAAAGGCGGAGGCTCAACTCACTGAGCCACCCAGGCGCCCCTAAATAATTTTTTTTAATGATTTTATTTATTTATCAGAGAGAGAGAGCACAAGCAGGAGAGTGGCAGGCAGAGGGAGAAGCAGACTCCTCACTGAGCAAGGAGCCTGATGAGGGACTGAATCCCAGGATCCTGGAATCATGGACCTGAGCCCAAGGCAGACACTTAACCAACTGAGCCAACCAGGCATCTGTAAAATGAATAAATAAATCTTTTTTAAAAAGGGGGGGTACCTGGGTGGCTCAGTTGGTTATGCAACTGCCTTTGGCTCAGGTCCCAGGATCTAGTCCTGAATGGGGCTCCCAGCTCTGCAGGGAGTCTGCTTCTCCCTCTGACCTTCTTTCCTCTCATGCTCTCTCTCACTGTCTCTCTCTCAAATAAATAAACAAAATATTAAAAAAAAAAAAAAACAAAAAAAAAGGAGGGGATCGAGACACAAGGTTCTGGATATGCTACTGTGCTCAGTTTTCTCTTCTGAACAGGCAACAAACATGGGCACTGGCCACCTCCCTCCAGGTTGGCCTTATCTCAGAGAGAAAATGGACTCTGCTGTTAGCCAGTCTCTCAAGTGCCAAAAGACTCACTTGGATCCTGAAGAACAAAGGCAGGCACAATGGTCTCCTCTTGTTTTGGTTTCTTTTCATAATAGAAAAAGGAAAAGGAGAAATCTTAAACCAAATGGGACACCAGCTAATCTCTTGCTAAAATGATTGGAGGACTTTGGGACTATGGAGATGCCTTTAACAAGTCAGAGGAGTCTTTCTCGAATGCCTAACACTTGATATCTCGAACAAAGATTCAAATCACAGGCACAAAAGTGATGTTTTTACTAAGAGAGAAGTTGAATTGCTTAAACGCATTAGCGGTGCAGAGGAATTTTGTTTTTAGGGGGTGGTTCTGGGACAGGAAATTTGATGGAGTTGTTTGCTTTTTGAAAGATGTTAGGAGAGGACCAGGATTCACTAGTTTTCAGATGCGAAACGAGGAAAGAGAATAACCAGATTCTTAACATGAAGCCAGTGCGAACATAGATCACATTGATTTCAGGCTATGGGCTTTCCATGAGGCAAGGCAGGCTTCTCTGGAAGGCCGTCCCCCTGTGGAGAGGCTGCCCCGGATCACAGAGCGGCTGAATGTGCCCATTCCCCTTTGGGGTCATCACTTACGCAATCTCAGACCTGCTATTAATTTGTTACTCTGACGTTCACAACACAACCACTCATGCCTGAGTTTTTCCACCTCATTAAGTAATAATAGTAATAATATTTGTGCTTACCTCATAGCAGTGTAAGTGAATGGAAAGGAAGTGTTGAAATCTTCGCCATCTGAAGAAAGATATTCTTCAAGTTCCTTAGAACACATCTCAGAAGAAAGGACATACAATATATAGAAACCAAATCAACAAGCCATCCTGAGTAACAATAGGTGAGGTTTTTATTCCAAAATTAAAAATAGGAAGAAAAGGGGCACCTGGGTGGCTCAGTGGGTTAAAGCCTCTGCCTTCAGCTCAGGTCATGATCTCAGAGTCCTGGGATCAAGCCCCGCATCAGGCTCCAGAGAGCCTCCTTCCTCCTCTCTCTTTGTCTGCCTCTCTGCCTACTTGTGATCTCTGTCTGTCAAACAAATAAATAAAATCTTTAAAAAAAAAAATAGGAAAAAAAGCAATGATAAAAATTCAACACAAGCTAGTTTTCAAAGTGATAAAAATGTAAAATTCCAAAAAGTGTTTTCAATACTTTCAGAGTGAGTCTATAGCTATCAAATTATATTTTAAGCTAAATCAAAAAGAGTAAAATATTTAATGTAGATTATAGGAGCTATAAAGAAAAATTCCCTAAAGTTATGAAGTGTAACTTTTATGTTGAATGCAGAAAGGTAATGAAATAGTCCCCAGAGGGCTCTGGAATAATTTTTCTCTCTCATTTCTTCCAGCGATCTGATAAGGCAGGTTTATAATTGCAACCAGTTTTTATAGATGAGGGAACTGAAGTTGAATAAAAGAAAAACAAACACAAAAAAAAGTTCAGATGTAAGCTCTTAAAATTCTATTCCTCAGTATTTGGGTATAACAAAAGAATTTGTTTTCAAATTGACAGGTTTATTGCAAACTCAATTAAAGGTCTTTAGATGTTTAGATCAGAGTTCAGAAAGGTTTTAGAAAACTATATTTCTTTAAGAAGCTACATGTGAGAAGTACATTTCAAATTATCTAATAAAACATTTAGAAAGTGTCAACATAATAGCAATTCCCATAAAACTTCAAAAGTTGTCAACACAATAGGTCTTTTGTACCTCTTAGTGACTTTAGGACTAAGGCAGATCCTTCTAGTAATTCAAAATTGTCCAGTCACCTTCTTGAACAATGAGTTGCTCAGCTCAGGCTTAAGATGAGGTAAAAGTGTTGTGGATCCCTAAACTGGGCCAATGTTTTTTGGGGGGAGGGCATCTTTTGATGATGCTTTTACTCATATCAAATAAGATAAAAACAAGAATGTTTATTTAGTTATTTGACAGAGATAGAGGGCAAGCACAAGCAGGGGGAGCACCAGGCAGAGGTAGAGGGAGAGAAAGAAGCAGGTTCCCCACTGAGCAAGGAGCCTGATGCTGGGCTTGATCCCAGGACCCTGGGATCATGACCTGAGTCAAAGGCAGTCGCCTAATGACTGGGCCACTCAGGCACTCCTTCCTTCTTCCACTTTTAAACTTACATAAATCTCACTTGCCTTTATTGATCAAATAATTAAGGATGGGTACTTTCTAGAGAAAATATACCATCAGTATTTATAGATAGGAAATAGATGTATAGCCCATAGCACCTGAGGAGGTCTTCTAGGCTTTGGCAATCTCACTCAGTTCTCTCAAACTGAAGCCAGTCAGCAAAATCAACGACCCTACCCTCCCACCAAAAGAAAAAAAAAAAGAAAAGAAAGAAATTTCTAGCATACAATGCCCCACTTCACCAGACCACTTTCCATACTTCGTAGTATGCCACAGCAACTCTGATGTCAAAAGAAGGACCACAAAGCAGCTTTTTTTTTTAAAGATTTTATTTATTTACTTGACAGAGATCACAAGTAGGCAGAGAGACAGGCAGAGAGAGAGAGGAGGAAGCAGGCTCCCCGCTGAGCAGAGAGCCCGATGTGGGGCTCGATCCCAGGACCCTGAGATCATGACCTGAGCCGAAGGCAGAGGCTTAACCCACTGAGCCACCCAGGCACCCCTACAAAGCAGCTTTTACCAAACTGGAAATGCCCAGCATTCTTCCCAAGGGAACAGTAGGGTTGTTTTTTATTAATATAGATGTAGAGTTCTTTTTTTTTTTTTTTTTTAAGATTTGTTTATTTGGGATAGAGAGAGAGAGTGTGCAAGGGAGAGGGGAGAGGAGCAGAGGGAGAAGAAGACAGAGAACCCCAAGCATACTGCCTGCTTAGCACAGAGCCCAACATGGGGCTCAATCCCACGACCCTGAGATCATAACCTGAGCTGAAATCGAGGGTCAGAAGCCTAACAGCCTAAGCCACCCCAATAAATATGTAGGTTTAAGAAGAATAAATGATTTTTAGGATGAATTCCAATCAATATTTAATCATTATCTAGCTCCAATCAAAAACTTTCACCTTGGGAGACTTGAGTGCTGAGGAAACAATAGGAAGAGAGTAATAACTAAGATACATTGTTACTGGGGCGCCTGGGTGGCTCAGTGGGTTAAAGCCTCTGCCTTCGGCTCAGGTCATGATCTCAGGGTTCTGGAATCAAGCCCTGCATCGGGCTCTCTGCTCAGCAGGAAGTCGGCCTCCTCCTCTCTCTTTCTCTTTCTGCCTACTTGTGATCTCTGTCTGTCAAATAAATAAATAAATGCTTTAAAAAAAAATACATCGTTACTATGTACCAGGATTTCAGCGCAATTAATTTATTTAATCCTCACGATAACCCTAGGACATAAGTATGACTAGTATCTTTATTCCATAGATGAAGAAATTGAGGCACAGAGGGGTTAAGTAACTTGCCCAAAGTCAGTTGAGCTTAAATCAGTGTAGTTGGCCTTTGGGGCCTGCACCCTGAACCCCAGCCCTCTACTGCCTACACACACACACACACACACACACACATACTCTCTCACACAAACACACACACACATATACCTACACACACACTCACATACATACAAATATTTCTTAACTCCAAATCTGCATCTTCTCTCCCATTTGGTATTAGGAATGTAGCTTCTAAGTGGATGTGCAAGGAACAATGTGATCTAATAACACACCAAATACAAGTAAGGAACTAAAACTGTGATGACACTTCAGATCCAAAGTCCACTGCTTTACTCTTCTGATTCTCTGTTTCCCCCACAAAGCCTACGACAGTTATGGGAGGACATCACCTCAGTACTGATTATTACTTTGATTTAATAATACTGAGGGATGGATGATGGACTTTTTTTTTTCTTTGACAGAGAGAGAGATCACAAGTAGGCACAGAGGCAGGCAGAAAGAGAGGGGGAAGCAGGCTCCCCGCTGAGCAGAGAGCCCGATGAGGGGCTTGATCCCAGGACCCTGAGATCATGACCCGAGCTGAAGGCAGAGGCTTAACCCACTGAACCACCCAGGCACCCGGATGATGGACCTTTTTTTAAAAAAGCCCAACTGCTGAAATTTTGTGGCTGCTAGGAGTCCAGCCAGATGGTCCAGATAATAGTCACAGGGTGGACAGGATAACCTGGGAGCAAGGAAGTAGGATGTGATTGCAGGGTTGCTTTTGTTGGAGTTAAAAAAAAATTTATTTTTTTATTAAAATTTTATTTTTATTGAAATTTTATTTTGTTAAAATTTTTTTATTTTTTTATTTCTTAAGACTTTATTTAAACAATTTTATTTATTTATTTGACAGAGAGAGCAAGAGAGGGAACAGAAGCAAGGGAGTGAGAGAGGGAGATACAGGCTTCCCACTGAGCAAGGAGCCTGATTTGGGGCTTGGTACCAGAACCCTGGGATCAGGGTCTGCCCTGAGCCAAAGGCAGACACTTAATGATGGAACCACCCAGGCACCACTTATTTCTTAAGACTTAAAAAATTTTTTTCTTATTATTTATTTATGTTCGTAATCTCTGTACCCAATGTGGGGCTCGAACTCATGGCCCCAGGATCAAGAGTCTAGTGCTCTTCCAAGTGAGCCAGCCAGACATCCTGCTGAGGTGAAAAAATGTTAGAATATTGCCCAGTGGTCAGATTTATGGCTATTGGTCTTACAGGAGTTATTCAGATACGTACTTTGTGTGAATACGTGTGTGACTGAGCATGGAAGAAATAAGTCGGAAAGGGATGGCAAATGGGAGAAGAGACAGAGGAGAAAGGGTCTACACCACAGCCTTGACATCCAAAATGGCAAACTTCAAAATGGATCAACTGGAGAATGGGTATCAACACTGCAAGAGGACTTAACCATTTCGCAAAAGGAATGTAAGTCTGCACTGAACAGCAAGTATAGCATTTTTGTTTTGCTAAATTTGGTTTGCATCTAATTTTTTTAAAAGATTTTATTTATTTGACAGATCACAAGTAGGCAGAGAGAGAGAAGGGAGGAAGCAGGCTCCCCGCTGAGCAGAGAGCCCGATGCGGGGCTTGATCCCAGGACCCTGAGATCATAACCTGAGCTGCAGGCAGAGGCTTTAACCCACTGAGCCACCCAGGCGTCCCTACATCTAATTTTTTAAAAAAGATTTATGTATGTATTTGAAAGACCGCAAGTGAGTCTGCAGGTGCACACCCAGAGAGGAGCAGAGGTAGAAAATCTTCAAGCAGACTCCCCTCTGAATGTGGAGCCTGACACGGGGTTCCTTCTCAAGACCCGTGGGATTATGACCTGAGCCAAAATCAAGATTTGAACACTCAAATGGCTGAGCCACCCAGGTGCCCCTAAATTTTTTAAACAAATCTATCAAATAAAACAAGGTATGCCGATAATTAATTACACTTGCAAGTTTTGATCTGCATCATTTCCAAAGTTTTTGGAATAAACACCCCAAGTTCCATGCTCTGGTTCAGTTTTATTGCTAGGTCATTTAGATGTTAAGATTGACCTTTTCTAATTAAATGTCTTTAGGATACAAGAATAAAGGGCCAGTTTGTGTGTTTAAGGGTATTCTAGGAAAACAGTGACTTAAGTACTCAAATATAATCATCACTGCCTCTGTTATTCATTATCAGAGAATACACACATACACACACACACACACATACACACAAAATGTGCAATGTATGATTTCTAGCTCTATATTTGAGGTGCTAACCAAAGTCTCTCTTGGATTTCCAATTTAAACTTAGGGGATGTTGTGAGATGCAAAACAACTGTCAAAACAAAACAAAACTGAAAACTACTAGTGAGAAAACCAATGGTCCAAACATTTTTTAACGTTCCCCTGTACGAAGGTTAAGTGAAACCACTTGATAAGGCAAAAATGTGTCAAAGTGGCATCTGTGGCAGGTTTAAGCCTCCTGAGAGCAGCAGGAGGGTGGAGTGGCCAAGGGCAAACACAGTGAAATCACTGTCTCTTCCGTTTGCAATGCCTTCAACCTTGTGCAAGTTACACAGCCGCACTGTGTGTCAGTTCTTGATCTTTAAAATGGGATAATCACACCTCGCAGGATTGTTGAACAAATGAGTGAACTCATTAAGTTCATGGCACAGTGTCTGGACATAGCAATTTGTACTTAAATGTTTGCTACTATTCGTACATTTGTTTAGGTTCTACTCTCTGCCAGTTTCCCCAGGGATACTCTGATGAGGCCAATTTTGTTTCCTCACTACAAGAATCTCTGCACATCACAATGATGACTGCCCAGATCAATGAGTTGGCAGAAGTTGCTAATATACAATCTCTAAGGGAAGAGGAAGTTTCTAAACTTCTGTATCTCTTCGGACTTGTCTTTGGTTCTCAGGATTTTTACCTCCTGTACAGCTTATTTTAATACAGTTGGGTAGGAAATAGGGGCTGATTGACCGGTGGGATCCACAGCTAACCCTCCCTCCGATCTGTGTACACTTCTTTCACCTCCTTGCCTGTGAGTTTCCTTTCTGCCTCAGGCTGTTAAATCCCCCCCACCTCTCCCCACCATTCTAACTTTGCAAACTCTGTCTTGTCTATGTATGTGAAATTAATGATTGCTAAAATGACATAGGTATTGGGGAAACTGGGAGACACAGTCAGTGAAGTGTCCAACTCTTGATTTCTGCCCAGGTCTGTGGGGAATTTGCTTGGTGGGGAATTTGCTTGATTCTCTCTCTCTCTCTGCCTTTGCCCCTCCCCACCACACTTATTTATGCTCCCTCCCCCCAAATAAATAAATAAACCTTTAAAATGATATGAGGGGGCAGAAGAGAACAAAATTTAAGGAACATGACAGACATTTTTTAAAAATATTTTATTTATTTGACAGAAAGAGATCACAAGTGGGCAGAAAGACAGGCAGAGGGGGAGGAGGAAGCAGGCTCCCCGCTGAGCAGAGAGCCCAATGAGGGCCTTGATCCCAGGACCTTGAGATCACAACCCAAGCCAAAGGCAGAGGCCCAACCCATTGAGCCACCCAGGCACCCTACAGACATTACTGATTGCTTATCCCAAACCATTCTCTGTTTCTTCCTACCAATAGAACCCTACTTTTTCCCCATGGAACAAATGATCTTATTGTTAGCTGACCTTGAGCCTAAATCCTGAATATTCTAACTAATTATGGCTATTCCATTTTCCTCCCCAGACTGGTTTAGGGACAGGCATGTGGCTAGGATCTCATTATGACATAAAGAGGAATCTGCCAGGGTGTTATTGGGACGATTTCTTTTCTGATAAAAGGATAGAAAATGGGACACCCTCATTTCTTACTCTGGACATTATTTTGTTGTCTGATGTGATACCTAGAATTTCTGCAGCCACCTGACAACAAAGAAAGCTACCAGAGGCAAGTCAACATATTGGCAATGATGGGGACAGAAAAACTAGGGTCCTGATGATGTCACCAAACCATGAGTTAACCAGCCCCAGAGAGGCTCCATCTCTGACTCTCTTATGACGTCGGAGAGATTATATATTTCCTCATCACTGGAGCCGGTTCAGTCTGGGCTTTCTATTGTTTGCAGTTTAACTAAAACGAGGAGAAATCAATGTCGTCAAAAGGAAAATAATCTAAAGATATGCCTGGCGAAAAGGGAGTAGAGGAAGGAGGGAGAGGGAGGGGAGACCACGAGTTGCTTAATGATGAATTGAGGGTATACTTTCATCTATTTTCCAGTTATAAGAATAGCCTACCCTTTTACTTGCATAAAAGCTGATCAACTTTGAATGAAAAACATTTAGCACTGTACAGACTACAGGACTGTGGCCTTTTCTGCGGTGAAGACCAAAATCACTTCCTTTTTTTTTTTTTTTTTTTTTTGTTAAATGCCTTAAATTTATTGGAGAGTCAAATTGGAAGTCCAATCTGGCATCTATCCCACATTACAAAGTATGGAGCTTACCTTAGGCATTATCATGAAAAGAAAAATCAATGCTAATTGTTTAAACCATTAGTTCCCATTAACTGACATTCCAAATCTCTGACACAATGATTAGCTGCAAACAACCTGAAGCAGCCATGGTAACTCCCCAGGAGACTGAATTTGGGAGAGAATGTAAATGTATTTTTGCTTCTGATGAATGAAGGAGAAAACATGCCTCAAAACTTTTCCTAGCTGGGTGGGCTTTTGGGAAGGATCTCAAGTCTAGTCGTATCAGAAATGGGAGGCTCCAAAGCTATGATAAATCCTTAAAAATTACATGTTCAACTCAGAATTCAGAACTAAGAGAGGCAGTATCAGGGCCAGTAAGAACACAGGAACGTGTAGTCATTGGTCGTTCTGGGGCAATTAGCCAGTCATTTACTGAGTACTTACTACGCGCCAAGCTTAGTTATAAGCAAACATGTCTTAGTCATTTTACTCACCAGAATTATCCTCTACTAATACGAGTCCATTTTACTGAGGCACAGAAGATTAATAAAGCCAGTTTATATTTGCATTTTTTAAGTTGTTTTAATCTCATTTTATTTATATCCATATTCTCATGTATACAGATTTTTACATAAATGCATAATATGATTATATTCCCATACTTGTTTTCTTCATTTTTGCTTGGTTCTCCCACTCACATAAGTACCTTGCTTTGCTCGTGCAACAGTAAACGCTTCACACGAATCCCTCCAAACCATCCAGTAAGGGTCTCCTTAGGCAGTTTTTTTTGTTTGTTTGTTTGTTTAATTTGACAGACAGATCACAAGTAGGCAGAGAGGCAGGCAGAGAGAGAGAGGAGGAGGAGGCAGGCTCCCTGATGAGCAGAGAGCCCGATGCGGGACTCGATCCCAGGACCCTGGGATCATGACCCGAGCCGAAGGCAGAGGCTTCAACCACTGAGCCACCCAGGCGCCCCTCTTTAGGCAGTTTTAATGGCTGCATTATACCCTACGAAGTGGAGATAACTATAATTTACTCATTCCCCAGTCGTTACCATTCCCCAATCGTTGGCCAATCCCTCTATTTTTATTTCTTCCCATTCATTTGCCACTATTGAAGAAATGCTTCAAGGGTATATATACATTTTTTAAGATTTTATTTATTTATTTGAGAGAGAGAGAGAGCGAGAGAGCGAGGGAGAGTGAGCATGAGCAGGGGAGGAGTAGAAGGAGACGGAGAAACAGACTTCCTGCTAAGCAGGGAGCCCGACATGGTGCTTGATCCTGGAACTCCTGGATCATGACCTAAGCAGAAGGCAGATACTTAACCAACTGAACTACCCAGGTGCCCCTCAGGGTATATTTTTAAACACAGTCCTGGGGGCACCTTGGTGGCTCAGTGGGTTTAGCCTCTGCCTTCAGCTCAGGTCAGGATCTCAGGGTCCTGGGATCGAGCCCTGCATCGGGCTGTCTGCTCAGCAGGGAACCTGCTTCTCTCCTCTCTCTCTCTCTGCCTACCTCTCTGCCTACTGGTGATCTCTCAGCCAAATAAATAAATTAAATCTTAAATAAATAAATAAATAACATAAACACAGTCCTGGCTCAGCTCCAGTGGAATAAATGTGTTTAGGTCACTGCACATGCCTTGGCCCCTCTGAGCTTCCATAGCTTTGTAAGTGCGGCTTCCTCTCAGGAATGCCCTTGATCCTTGGCAAACTCTAATTTACCTTCAAGGATGCTGAAGTACCATCTCCTCTGAGGTGTTTCCTCTGACCATTCACAAAATGGATTAGTGACCCCCGGGTGCTCCCCAGCCTCCCAAGGTTAGCTCTGATAAACAACTGTCAGTCAATTGTCTCTTTTATCAAATTGAATGTCATGAGATTGACTCTACATCCCCAGGACCAACCATAGACTCCAGCACATTTTAGTTGCTGGAACAAATGGATGGTTGGATTAATGTGCAAATGAAGAGATAAACAAATAAACAGAGACATGACATGTTAGGATGTTTTGAGGAGCTACAAATACTTTTTTTTGTAGCTAGAGTATAGAATGAATATGGAAGATAATGCTTTTCTCTTTTTTGAAAGGTCAGATTGTAATGTGTTTTGTGTATCAAATTTAAAGAGTATGAGTTTTATCCTAAAGAGCATGACAAGCTATTGAAGAATTTTAAGCAGCAAATATCATGAATTTTTAAGAAACTCTTTGGGTTGAGTGTGGAAGATGGCCTAGATTAAGCCAGAAGAAAGACCAGGAACCATTAGAAGGCAACAAAGTGAGAAATGATGAAGGCCGTGTGTCGGCTGTTGCCCTAGACATGTCACAGGTGTTTTCATTTAATTTTCCCATCATCCCAAGAGTCATGGTTCATGCTAGTCCCATGCTAAGGAAACAATGTTAAAGGGAAGAGCTCACCAAGAGTCACACTGTTAATCAGTGATGTGCCCTGACTGGACCTCAAGTTCCTCTGGCTCAAAGCCAGTAAGCTCTCCATGGTGACATTGCAAAGCAAAGGCATTGGCACTACTACAGAGGAGGGGATGCCAATTAAGATGTTAAGGATGAGGTTCTGGGTGGCTCCGTGGATTAAGTGTCTGCCTTTGGCTCAGGTCATGATCCTGGGGTCCTCAGATCAAGCCCTGTATCAGGCTCCCTACTTATCAGGGAGTCTACTTCTCCCTCTCCCTCAGCCACTCCCTCTTCCTCTGTCCCTTCCCCTCACTCATGCTTCTCTCAATCTCTCTCAAATAAATAAATAAAAATCTTGAAAAAAAAAAAAAGAAAGAAAGACGTTAAGGAAACAGAATGGACTAAGTTTGTTGACAGGATAGACACAGCAAGTAAATCAGATGGAGATTTTAGAATGATATCCACATTCCTAATTCAGTGGTGTCATTCAACAAAATTTTTAAAAAGGGGGGCATTTGAAAAGGCAGATAAAAAGTTCCATTTGGGACATGACGGAATTGAAAGGAACTCAAAAAATCTAAAAAATGTATTAGTATGTAAAAAATAATGCTTGAGGGAATAACCTGTTAGACTCATAGTAATGAATAAAGCAGGTAGAAAGTGAGCTTACCTTTGAAACTCATTTTTGATCTTCAATTTCATATAGTATTAAATGACCCTTCTAAGAGGCTTTAGCTTTTTTGAGTAATCCTTTCTTTTTTAGGTTTTATCCTTTTTCAAAACATAATGAAAAATATAACATATTTGCATTTATTCACTCTTTCCACTTTATTATCTTTTTAAAAAAGAATTTAAAGGTAATCTCTATGCCTATAATGGCGCTTGAACTCACAACCCTAAGATCAAGAGTCATGTGCTCTACTGACTAAGCCATACAGGCACCCCTACTTTATTATTTTTGATTAAAAAATGTTCTTTTCCCACAAAAGGATTGAGAGGGCAAAAAACAGTGTCTATTAAAATAACTGTAACACAATCAAGCTAGGTTTATACAGCCACATAAAAGACTCAGCCATATAAAATATTTCATTTTAGGGGCACCTGACTGGCTCAGTCGGTGGAGTACGACTCTTGCTCTCAAGGTTGTGAGTTTGAGCCCCATGGTGGTTGTAGAGATTACTTAAAAAAATAAAATATTTTTTAAAAATTTCCATTCCAGAAGAACAGTTATTGTTTGAAAAAACCACTTTATTCACATGATCTACTAGACAATGTGAGGTGACAGGTAACATTCGGTTTCATGAATTCAGATCTATTTTGTGGCTCCATATTTTAAAAATAGTTATGTGATTCCTAGGGAAATCACTTCGAATGCTCTACAGGTCCCTCTTTTAAAAATAGTTTAGATAATTGAGTTATTTGCTTAAAAGTTTTCAAAGGTTTTAAGGGGAAATAAAATGGTACTGAGTATATTTCTTTAAATAAAGATATGAACCATAAGTCATCAGACATAGATTGCAGATTGTGATAAACGTGGGGAACTCAACATAAGCCTACAGAAGAGTAAAGTCTTAACATTTCAATTGCCAAAAGATTGACTGAGGCTCTGTTTAATTATTAGTGCTATAAAAAGCGAGTAATATTTACCTGGCCATAATAGTATGGCATAAAGACCACTTATCTTTCCTGCCAGGTGCCACATTTCTCACAGTTATTAAAAATAATGAGAAGAAATCTTTAGTCACTTCTTTTCAAAATCTGATATCTCACCATCTTATATAATTTGGGGGTTAGAGGGTTGCTAAGGAAGCTGATTAAAAAAAAAAAAAAGTGCCCATCCAAGCCCAGGTCCTAAATCAGTGACAAATCAGTGACAAATGACTTTGTTAGCAAAGAGTTGAAGCAACGATGTTCCAGTAAGCTATCCTTTCACAGGAACTACCCCGTTTGGGATTTCTGTCTTCTGTAAACTCCCCCACACCCAGTGCCTCAATCAGTTTCAATGATGAGTAATTTAGGGTGCTGGTTCTTATTAAACCCAAAATATAAACAAACTTAAAGGGCTTTTCTGGTATATGTTCCTGTGCAGGGTTCCCCAGAAACCCTATTTTGCAAGAATCCCAGTTCCTAACAGACGTGTCATAATGTCCTGGTAGAGTATATTCAGGAAGTTTACAGAGACTGTAACTCATTAACTGAACTTTAACATCATCATGCAATATGGGTTCAGATGACATTGTTGAATGCCTTTTGGATTTTGGCAAAGATGCCTTGGGAGTCATTAGTTATCTGTCAATCATTTACAAATCCTTTCTGAAATCAGTTAGCAAATAATGTTTTATCATTATAAACATGTATCTTTGTAAATGTGAGTCATTATAAGTATGCCATGTGGGGTAGTATCTGCTGAGTTCAGTGGGATAGTGAGTTCAAAACAGAATGCCATAAGGGAAAATGCCCACATTTGCCAAAAGGAAATGGTTAGACTGGGACTTGATTGAGAAAAATAATGACCCAAAACTGAGGTTTTCGTTTGTTTTGTGTTCTTCCCCAGCATAGCTGGAATGTAAATTGCGTTACTGTCACTAGGGCTGAGTTCCGAGCACCTGTTACTTGGGTCACATGTGAACGTTACTCCACTCCCTCTTTCACAAAAATATGTTCATTTCTCACAAAGTACTGAGTATTTATTTCTATTAAATTAACCAGATAGATAAGCTTCAAAAGGCTAAAGTAACTCATTAATGTAATGTTTCCTCTGCATGCCAATAAGTTCTACAGAAAAGAGAATGACAAATAGTAAATAGTATTTTTTTTTTTCTGGAAGGTTTTTTAGGTGTTATTAGGAACCTAGTAATGCTATTCCTCTTCAACTTTTGGGGTGCATTATTTATTTATTCATTTATTTAAGATTTCATTTACTTATTTGAGAGAGAGCGCGTGCATGAGCAGGGGGAGGGGCAGTGGGAGAGGGAGAAGCAGGCTCGCCACTGAGCAGAGCCCAATGCGGTATGGATCCCAGAAGCCTGGGATCATGACCTAAGCCAAAGGCCGACAGTTAATTGACTGAGCCACCCAGGCGTCCTGACACTGAGCATTTCTCTGTTATCTCATTTTCTCACAACAACACTATTGGATTCCATTGTCATTTTTACTTCTGAAGAACCCATAAGCCTTAAGGAAGTCAAGCATTACTTTGTCCCTGAGTAAAGGACAAAGCAGGGACGGGAGTTGTGAACTTTCTGATCCCAAATCTCAGTCTCTTAACTACTACCTTCATCTGTGCTATGTTCTCCTAATGTGTTCTCATGCTCAGGTGTTTGCATCACCAAACACAACTGCACGGTTTCTCAGGTAATCAATGAAATCTACAGCCAGAGAGTGAGGAGCTGATGGGAAATGCTATTTTATGGATTGAATAATATGCAAAACCTTAACAAATGTGTATCCCACATTTGGGCATGTATAAAAGAAGACTCATATATTTCAAAGTAGTTACAGGTATAAAATACGCCTATAAAAACATATGCTCTTTCTGAATATTCATCTAAAATTAGTAGTCATTGGTTGAGGCGCCTGGCTGAGTCAGTTGGTATAGCATAGTAGGGCTTATGAGTTTGAGCCCTACGTTGGGTATAGAAATTACTTAAAAAAAAAAAAATATATATATATATACTAAATAAACAAAATTAATAGTCATTGGTTTCAATAAAAATCATATTTTGAAATCTACCTTATATTTAAAAGAAAAAATTAAATAATACCTACCACAGTGTTAATGCAAAGCAGACTAGGTTGGTTATGTGTACACAAGAGCTTAAATAAAGCTCAGAGGAAAAACAGCATATTTATCAAACGCCTTCCCCACTGGCAGCCAGAATGACCCGCTTCCTCACTTCATGTGAACCAGCACCAGATTTAAACTACCCACATTCCACGAGCAGGTCTCCTCCACAAAATCTCACCTTGATGAGGCTATGTGAATATTTAACTGGGGACATTTCCAACACCCATGAGGACCACAGTCATGGCCTTGGCCTCCTCTCACCCTCACTTCCAGGAGTCACCCAGACCTCAAGTCACCCCATCCCAGACAGAGGTCAGTCCACAGGGTTCAGAGCCAAGAGCACAACTAAAAGGCAGGGGGACAGGCAGAGAGGATAAAGCCTTTCTTTATTCTTATTCCCTTCTATCCAGTCTCTCTCCATAAAGCCTGTTTATCATTCTGAGGCTATATTCCAACATTTCAACTGAAATAAAGTAAGGCAAGAGAGAGAAATGAAAACATAACAGTAATCGGAATAAACAACAAAGAAAAAAAAGGATCATAAATTCTGTAATGCGAAACTTCTATTCCATGCTGTGTGAAATTATGTAACAACAAATGTCCATATATGAAGTTATAAATAACCTGCTGAATACATATACACTCCATTTACTTAATTCAAAGGAAGTGTCAGTGTTAATATTGTTTAAAACCACATGAAGGCTTGAAAGTATATATACATGGGCTTTGACCACTGATAGCGGCAGATTCTCTACCAGAAACTTAAAAGAATAAAATGAAATTTAAAATTTAACAGTGAAACTAAAAAGAGGCATCAACTTATATTCTAATTGACCCAGTATCCTTATCTAATTGAAAGTTCAGAAAAGATCCCTTACCTCTTTACTAACCGCATAATGAGCCTATCCTGCCGATCCCTTCCTAATCGAGGCACTACTACTCTTTCAGTGTTAGCTGGAGATAATACGTGTCCAAATGAGCTTGCAAATAGCTTTTGCCTTTATAAAACTTCTCCCATAAGAGGCAAAATCTAGACTTTAGCCTCATTAACACTCTGATTTAAATAACTGATCTAATTAGATTATAATGTGATCATTAAGGGAACATATGTAGTCCCTTTATATATATGTGGGCACCTTTCTATTCACTTATCTTTTCTTCTTAAGTCCTGGGCCAGAGGTACAATTACTTGGGTACTGCCCCTCCACAAACACCAAGTCTTTCTATCTAAAGAGTTTCAAAGTCTCGGGGAGACATCCTTGAGTTTCCTAACTTTATGACCATAAAGACAATGAATAAAACTGTTTATCCAGAAGCCCGTCTTTTTTTTTTTTTTTTTAAGATTTTATTTATTTATTTGACAGACAGAGATCACAAGTAGGCAGAGAGGCAGGCAGAGAGAGAGGGAAGCAGGGTCCCCACTGAGCAGAGAGCCCAATGTGGGGCTCGATCCCAGGACCCTGAGATCCCTGAAAGCATGTTTTTAAAACAGATGAAATTAACAGACCCTTTGTTTTATAAAAAATTCCTAATGTTGTATTCTGACCCTAGAACAAGTACTGTGTTGAACATAGGAAGTGCATTATAAAAAGTAATTAACATGTTACTCTTCAAGAACACAGCTACTGGGGAGCGCCTGGGGGGCTCAGTGGGTTAAAGCCTCTGCGTTCAGCTCGGGTTGTGATCCCGGGGTCCTGGGATCGAGCCCCGCATGGGGCTTTCTGCTCAGCGGGGAGCCTGCTTCCCCCTCTCTCTCTGCCTGCCTCTCTGCCTACTTGTGATCTGTCAGGTAAATAAATAAAATCTAAAAAAAAAAAAAAAAAAGAAGACAGCTACTGGGGTGCCTGGGTGGCTCAGTGGGTTAAGACTCTGTCTTTGGCTCAGGTCATGATCTCAGGGTCCTGGGATCAAGCCCCACATTGGGCTCTCTGCTCAGCAGGGAGCCTGCTTCCCCATACCTGTGATCTCTCTCTCTGTCAAATAAATAAATAAAATCTTAAAAAGAAAAAAAACACAGCTACTTCATAAAGCAAAACATATCTCTAATCAAGCTGAGTCATATGACTTAAACTTCCCCCTTAATTTACTGCCCATAGTTCTTTAAGTTCTTCAAGTGTCTTTAAAGGCTTAAGTCAAAATATGATGGCTGATTCCAGGAAAAGCACTGATAGGATTGTTCAGGTGGAGAGCTGAAATAGCTGCTTTTCTTTAATAAAATGTTATTTTTACATTTTAGGAATGACAGAAGACATACTGCGTTTATTTAGACATGGTATTTTGGGGGAAAATTCTCAAATATGAAGTGAACCTGTTACTTCATGGAAAAAAACTGGTGGTACTTTTTTCCATTGATAAATTCAGGCTTACAAGTGAAAATTTGGATTTAAGAAAATTTGTATATTCCACTGTGAGTTTGACAGCTTCCCAGTATTTAAAGACTTCAGGTGAGTAAGTAATAATATTCATAAATAGAATTTTTGATACTATATAATGAAATGTGTCAACATTTGGCAAATTTGCCATATTTGATGAACCTACATTTTCCCCAAATTACCAATGTGAGATGCAACAAAATCATTCATAGGCAAAAGATATATTTTAATTATAAAATAAGCCAATGAATTTTTGTGTAATAGGGTACAAAAAGTTCACAGATATGGTTTCAGTTTCCACATTTCAACTAATCTTTTTTTTTTTTTCTTAAGATTGTATGTATTTATTTGCCAGAGATAGAGAGAGAGCAAGCACACCCACAAGCAGGGGAGCAGCAGGTAGAGGGAGAAGCACACCCCTGGCTGAGCACAAAGCCCAATGTGGGACTGGATCCCAGGATGACCACAGCCAAAGGTCAATGGTTAACTGACTGAGACACTCAGGTGCCCCTCAATTCATCTCGAAGAAGATAGTACTTGTGGAGTTTTGGTGTAGCATCAAAGAAAAAAATCCATAATTATTTGAAAAATTTATTAGGATATTCGTCCTTTTTCTACCTTCATATCTTGAAAACCATATTTTCTTATATAGACTTCAACTGAAACAATATATTGCTACAGAGGGAATGCAGCAGGCAGATATGAGAATCTAGCTTTCTACAAAGGCAGACATTAGGGGCGCCTTCGTGGCTCAGTTGGTTAAGCATCTGCATTTGGCTCAGGTTATGATCCCAGGGTCTTCATATCGAGCCCCATATCAGGCTCCCTGCTCAGCAGGGAGTTGGCTTCTCTCTCTCCCTCTGCCACTGCCCCCTACTTGTGCACTCTCTCTCTCTGTGTCAAAGAAATAAATAAAATCTTGGGGGGAAGAAAGTTAGACATTAAAACGACTACTGAAAATGCTACTTTTTGTGAATTATTTTGTTTTAGAAAATAGTTATTTTAATTTAAAATGCACTATGTATATTAACTTATTTTAATAAAAATAAATTAGTATATTTATAAATAAATAATAATTTTTTACTTTCTCAATTTTAATTTTGAATACAATAAATACTCATTGATATAATTCACAGACGAGGGATGCGTGGGTGGCTCAGTAGTTAAGCATCCGCCTTAGGCTCTGGTCATGATCCCTCGGTCCTAGGATCAAGCCCTTCATTGGGCTCCCTGCTCCTCGGGAAGCCTGTTCTCTCTCTCCCACTCCCCCTGCTTGTGTTCCCTCTCTTGCTGTAACTCTCTGTCAAATAAATAATTAAAATCCTTTTTAAAAAATCACAGAAGCAAATATATTTTGGGGTCCTCATGCTTTTTAAGAGAACAGGTGATTTGCAGAGTCTTATGTCCTTTAACACCTGTATTTGGTATATTTCTAGTATTCTGGCATATTATTGTTTGATTATTCATTATTTTTTATAAAATATTTTTTATTTTATTTTACTATTCTTTTTTTAAAGTAAGCTTTACCCCCAACAATATCAAGAGTCACATGCTCTACTGATTAAGCCAGCCAGGTGCCCTAGTTTCTGATTATTTAAAAAAATAACAGCAGGGGTGCCAGGGGTGGCTCAATCCGTTAAGTGGCAAACTCTTGGTTTCTGCTCAGGTCAGGATCTCAGGGTCCCGTGATTGAGCCCTTGAGCCTAGTGGAGTCAAAGCCTAGTGGGGTCTATGCCTAGAGTGGGGTCTGCTTGAGATTCTCTCCCTCTCCTTTTCCCCTTCCCCTGGCTCACTCTGTCTCTGTCTCTCTAAATATGTCTGTCTAAAATAATGAATAAAACCTTTAAAAAAATAAAAAGAAATAACAGCAAAGAACTGACATGGATGATTATAATCACCAAATTCTTTTTAGTTTGAATACTTGCCCATCTAAAGTATCTCACTTCCCAGCCTCCCCTGCAGCTGGGTAAGTATGTATCTAATTTCTGCATAGTGAGATATAAGCAACATGTTTATGTGGTACTTTCAGGAAATATCCTTAAAAAGAATTATGTGTTCTCTGCCCTTCATCCATACTGCTTCCTGGTATCGGAGGATGGCTGGAATTCTAGCAGCCGTTCTGATATACGCAGGCAAGAGATAAAAAATAGGAAAATGGAAGGAACCAGCTTCTGCTTAACTTTGTAGACCTTTTGTACCATCCCTGGATTGTCTACATCTGAACTTCTAAGAGAAAAATAAAGGTTTTATTTAAACCACTGTTATTTTTACTTTTCTATTATATAGTGAAATCTAATCCAAGAAAATATAATTTTGATGGGTAAATGCTGTACATAAACATTTCGAGTTTTCTAAATAGAATCTCGGGGCGGGGGGGAATGTTTGCTCCATTACAGAAATCAAAACAAACAACTAACTCACAACATGGGAAAAGATATGCATTATTGTAAGAATCCATAGTTTATTACTTTAAAGAACAACAGAGATACTTAAAAAGAACCTAAAACTACTGTTGGGTCATTTTAGTAATGGTTCTTTCATGTGAAGAGTGATCCAGATTTTCCCCATGGATTCAAGTGAAGAATAATAACTTAAAATTATGTAAAACGTATTATACATTCATCATTTTGCCGGCACTGACCTCAAAGCATAAGTTTTACTTTATTGGGGGTAAAGAGATAGGGTGCCCTTTTAACCAACTAATGAACAAACAAGTTAAGATTAACTTTGCAGCTAATGAATAGGCATGATTAAAAAGTTGGTTGACAACACATGAATGAATAAATGACCATAAGCTTGGAAATGCTACCATAGTATTTTAAAGTGTCAATCAAATCTCCCATCATCATTTAAAGAATTAGTGTGTGCTAATGTTATCATCTAAAATATGTTTACAGAGGTCAGAAGAGCTACGTCTGTTCTCCTCTATGCAAAGAGGAGATGACATCAAGGGGGTATGTCACAAGTCTAAGTTTAGTTAGTAGATTTAAGTTGGTTTGGAGTTTTATCCACTAAGTATGATCTTCTGACCCCTCAGTTTTACAACTTTCCACTCTCTGTGCTGCATAGCACCTCTCCACTTCTGAGTTAATCATTTCTTTGCCATTATCTGCCAGGAGTTCTTATCTCTTTTGCTGTCACTTTATAACAGGGTCCTCTTATCAACTTGTATAGAGTCATGTGATCTGTCTAAACCTATCAAAAGTTTCCATTCTTCTGATTAGAAACCATCATGTAACTGGATACATGGTTTACAGCAGGCACTAATGCTGGAAAAAGTACAGAGTTCAGGGAAAGACTTAACTTGTAACTTTCGGCATTCTTGGATTTTTTTTTTTTTTTTTTGCTATTTTTTTAACTTTCACTGAGGATTACTGTAGTCTCATGTGTCCTCCCAAGGGCCAAAAAATTTGACAAGCTGTACTTTTTCTTGTGCTCAATGATTTCTGCTTTAAACCAAAGGACCACCTATAATTTTACTAAGAATGTCTTCTAATTTGGATACTGGAAATTTACAAGATTCTCTAAAGCATGGACTTACGCCTATTGGTAAGTAGGAGTTGCTCTATTTATCATCCATTTGTTATTCTGCTAGTAGATTAAGCCACGTAATTTAATTCATTGATGTCTTTTGCATAGTAAGTCATTGCTTCTATTGCCTATTAAAAGCACAGAAGCCCATGTATGTGTCACACATTTATCTTTCTTGAAGTTAAAAAAAAGCAAATGGATATTTCAGTATTATTCAATTATCCACTGTTTTTGGATGCCCATGCCTTAGTCTAAAACAATAAAAAATGTATAATGTATATATTTCATCACTAATATTTTCTGATAATTTCTAATCAGATATAATAAGCTAAAGTTTGACCAGCTTGAAACAAGTTAACCATATGGAGTCATCATTGATCAAACTTTAACAAAGAGCTTTAAAATATTTGTAAGCCACACCACAGGATGGTGTCTCTCATTCATTGCAGTACTGTAGAGTCTCTTTTGTTTCTCTGATGAATAAAAGCCATGCAAAAAAACCATATATTTTGGGTTTAATATATATATTACATATATTATATACTAATATATTTAATAAATATATGTATGTATGTATACACACGCACACACACACCATCGTTAGTTAAGGATTACAATTTAAGGGTTACTGTCTGTTTTCCAAAATACTGAGCATGGCTTATTTTTATAAACAGGAGTAAATAAAGCTAATTTTCACTTCTAAAAAGAACAAAAAATGTTAGTGTTACAGCAAGAATACATGCAGTTATTCCTAAAAGTAAAGGACTAAAGGGAAGTGATTTCCAGTGGTCTGTAATTATTAGTCTGTTGGCAGTAATTTTTTTCCATTCCCGTAGTACTTGAAGGACCTGTGCCTTTCCTTGTAAGCACTTTCTTAGGTTTTCGAACTGGAATTTCCTTGAGAATTCGCAGAGGCGTGTCTTGAGCTCTGAGTTCTAGCTTCGCTGGAACAAGAAGGAAAATCAAGGCTTGGGCTTTTCCTCTTTTTCCCTAGATAACCAGCTGACTCCACTGAGGGCAGTGATTGCTGTTTTATTGGGCCAACTACACCCTCTGGTATATCAATTGAGGAAATGATGACCTCACCCCCCCACCCCCAAAATCTGTACTTAGGAAAAGAAAACATGAGGAAGGCAATCAAGAGTGCAACAGAGAATCAATTGCTCTGCAGATAAAAATATGAGCACAGGAAAGAAGGTGAAAGAGAAGCACAAACGATTTCTAATCTTTTTAGCCTGGCAAAACCGCGGCGGCGCGCTCAGGAGTCTTTCCAGGCAGCGACCGGCTGGGCGTCCCCTGGGCTCTGCGTCCCCTAGGCTCCCGGCGAGAGCGCGCTCAGCCGGGGACAGGGGCGGCGCGCGCGCGCGCGTAATGAGCCCGCGCTCCCGCCTCACCCCGGGTCGCGCGCAGCGCGCAGCGGGGACTGGGAGGCTGCGAATTAAGAGGGCGTGGGGTCCCAAGAGCGCACACGCCGCCCCCACCCCCACCGCCTCCACGGCGTCCCTGAGACCCTTGGGGGTGAATTAAAGAGGGTAAGGTGGTAGGAGACACCTTTGCATTTCTCTCTGCTAAGTTTTACCCATGGTGGGGCGAAGGGGGTTGGTTCCATCCTGAGCATAAATGGAGATCTAACACCCTCACGTCTGGGATCAGTCAGGTTCCAGAGAGCCTGAACCTGCGGAACGTCTGTCTAAACTGGGAAGGACTGCTAAAGACTGAGCCTAAAAAAAAAAAAAAAAAAAAAAAAAAAAGTACGGAAGGAGGCGCTCAGCGAATCTACCCCAACACTCTAAACCTCTCCAGGCACTTCCGGCGTCAGATTCCGGGATGGCAAAATTCCAGTCAATTTTCCGGTAAAAGAAACCTTTCCGGATCTGGTTCGAGGCCTCCCGCCCTTTCCTAGCCCTTGCCCTGCACTCTCCAGGTGGCTGGGAGATGTCCGTGTTTGCAACATCTTAGGCACCCAGAGGCCACTACTGGCACTGAGAGTTCCATCTGTTCATGGGGTAGCCTCCGAGGAGCGTGGAGAGTCATTCCTGGGGGGTTCTTGGCTAGACAAGTCACCCAAAGGGCTGACAGAGGAAAGGGGGACATTGTGAGCCTTCAGTCTGAACAGTTAGGGTTGACCCTAACCCTGAAGGTGAGTTTTCTCTTGGATTGGATTCTGACTGCCCAGGGCACACGCACTGAGAGAACCCATAGGTGGAGTGGAGAGTGTTAGGTCCTGGTGTGGCTTTGAGGGAGCAAATTGCAAGTTAGGATAGGAATGGGGAGTGGTTCACAAAACTGAGGCCAAGACATGTAGAGATGGGTCAGGGTTTCCAACTTCACATTAATTCAGTTGTGTTGTACTAAGAAATGTGCCTCTGTTTATTTTGAAAGCTGTTCCTATGGGTCCTAGGTGGGCATGACATTTTTCTTCTATGCACAATGGGGGTTACATGAAAATTGTGTATAAGTGTCTGTACTCACATAGAAAAGTGGAAATAAGATGACATTGTTCCTTCTGCCTACCTACAAGATAATCATACAGTGTGGTTTAAGAGCAGCAGACTTGGGATTATAACCAGATTGCTCCCTTAAAGTTAACTAGCTCTGGGACACTGTCCTAATTCTTGGTTTCAGGCTTAGGTTTTTGTTTTGTTTTGTTTTCTTTCTCCCAAATGAGGCAATTCTACTGATGATATATAGTAGTAAGAGAGAAAGAGAAATAGAAAAAGAAAGAATTATTTGTGTGTATCTACAAAATAGCCAAATCTGTATGGTGGGAAGCATGTCCTATAACAAATATTCATTAACTCTTCTGCAGTGTGCTCGACATCACTGCTTTGAGTTCTATGAAATTTATGTAATTCTTTAAGTGCATTTATGGAATACATTATCCACATTCGATATATTATTGTCTATTACCCATAGGAAGTTATGTCTATTACCCACAGGAAGTTATGTCTGCATAGTTAGGGTACATAATATACAATGCAAACATTCTTGAGACACTATATATAGTTTGTTATCTAGTCTCCTTAGCACTCTTGGAGTCTGATTTTATTCCAGCAATAACCTCCAGTAAGCTCTGTGCCCATAAGGATCTCTGAAAGTAGACATAATGCAGTGGAAAATGAGATAGCCCCTTATGTCACCCTAAACTCTGGCCAGCTTTATTGGCAGTGCAGTTTCGAATGCCAGTCATGCAAATCCATATTCTGATTCTTGGCTGCTGGGCTTAGGCAGCCAGATCCCTCCAGGAAGCTAAGCTCTGGTGCCTCTTCTCCTTCCCTGCCTCAGCCCAACTCCAGAAGAGTGCTTCTCAGACTTTCCTTACTGGTCTTGATCTACAAGTTCTGACTGGAGCTAGAGGATTTCTTTAATGCCTCTTTTAATAAACCAGGAGAGATTTATGGAGGAAGGGAGAACAGAGGCTTTGTAGTGTTTTTTGGTTGTTTTTTTTTCCCCCCTTTACTTAATGCCTCCACCCAGACACAATGTATAGAGTTATCTTAGATTCAGCCTTGAACTTGGGATGAGCTAGAGAAGGGCTCTGGGACAGACTCCCACCCAGAAGCCCAGCTTCCCCCAAGCACAACTAGAGATATTTTATGAAAGGCAGGAGTCAGACATCTTGTTCCCCAAGACTAGAACCTATGTCAGGATAAAGCTATTTTTTGGAGTTGCACTTCCTCACTCTTTACCTTATTGGAACAAAAATTTCCCTGAGAAATACTGTTGGCCTCAAGGAACTTTAGAAGTATGGGGGTCTTGAGGTCTGGAAAAACCCGGGGAAAGACTTGAAATATGATCAGTGTGAACTTGAGAGTTTAAGCCTGGGAGAACCATGTGGACTGAACTTGACCAGACAAATTAATAAAGGCTGCCTCTGTTTTAGTCTTTTGGGAAGCTCTGATAGGTGTTTTTGCATAATAAGTAACAAAAGACACACTTAACTTTTAAACTCCAAATAATCTGAGTACAGATGAACATAAGCATTTTGGTGAGCAGTTTTTACTGGGGGTATAATTAACTCCCTGAGGACTATGTCAAGCACTGTGAGATAGTCAAGTTAGCAAGTCCCTCCCACTGAAAGGATCTTATTTTTAGTGGTTCTAGAATGGTTAGTGATTCCCTTCCTAGTTATTTTCTTTACAGAAAGTTGAGTGTGGGTGCAGTTATGGGAAAAGAGATACAGAGGAGAACTGACATTAACAGTGTGATGTATTGCTTTACTAGTACTATCTCATGTAACTATAAAGTTGACTTTGTTCACCCTATTTTACTGATGACAAAATTGAATCAGAAAGGTCAAGTGATTCTCCCAAGATCACTCCCCTTGTCAAGAGAGTGAACTGTAAACAGAACTCCTGTTCTGTGATTCCGAAATCCGTGATCTTTCCTTAAAGTAGTGATTATTTGCCTTTGTTGATATAAAGGAATTATGATTAAAAACAATATTGATCCACTGACATTCTTCCGAAAGGCATTTTGGGATTAAGAAGACATTTGTAAATGGCTCTTTATCTTCCTTTTAATTCCACAGTGGAATCAGATTTAGATCCCAGTGGAATTCAGAAGGGTGGGATGGGGAGAGGTGTATGGGGCCGGGTGGGGACAGCACCCAGGAGCCTTGGAGGCAGAGCAAAGCAGGTAGGAAAAAGCACTTTGGATCTTCTGCTCTGGTTTCCTTGAAAGGATCTCTGGAGTTTGGAGGGAGTTTTCGTTTGCAGTTATGGGGTGTATGCTGGCAGGACTACTGACAAGAGTTGAGAGAAAATTCAGAGCATGTGTTTATTATGTGGGGTTGGTGGGTATGAGGAGGGCAGAGAAATCACCCAAAATGAGTGGCTGAACTTATTTTTTTAAAGATTTTATTTGTTTGACAAAGAGAGAGCACAAGCAAGGGGAGCAGCTGGCAGAGGAGAGGGAGAAGCAGGCTCCCCCCTGAGCAGGGAGCTTCACATGGGGCTTGATCCCAGCCAAAGCAGAGGCTTAACCAACTGAGCCACCCAGGAGCTCCTGAGTGACGGATTTAGAGAGAAAAGGACCCTTTTTACCTTGAGGAACAAACATCTGTTGTCTTATAAAGGGAAGAGACAGAGAACGAGATAGTTTAAGCACAAGCACCCTTTTAAAAAAAAGTCCTGTTGACAAACCCTGGTGTGTTTCTAGTGAGATGCTGGTCCACGACCAGCGCTGACATTTTTGACAGTAAACGCTGATTCCTTCCTGGTGATCTGGACGTCCCCAGCCTCAGCCCCATCAAGCTCCACCTGTTCCACCAACGGTCTATATTGGATTGAAAAGAAAATCGGTCGGAACCCTCCACCAGGTCCCCGAAGCATCTCCCCAGTTTCCAGAAAGGAAACCTTGGGGGAAAAGCGAAGAATCTGCTCCACGCCCGTTGCGCTGGCTGGCCACCACCTCTTAATCTTAAAAGTTGTCTTTAGGTTGGAGGAGGAGCCGACACCCTGCCAAACTAGCGAACTGTGTAACCTCCCAGACCCTAACACTTTCCATACTTTCGCACCGCAAGCCGGAAGGTGACGGTATTATCGCCAAGGCCCGCTGGCGCCCCCACTTTCTTTTCTGTCCCAAAGGGGCCCAAATCGGCGGATAAACACAGCTCTGCGCGGCCCGGCACTCTTTGATCTTAAGAACAGAAACCCCTAGTGCGGGGGCTTTCCTAAGACAAGAGCCTCCCGACCACCCACCCCCGCGCTCCAAGAACAGAGGGATTCGAAGAGAGATGGCACGGAACCCCTTCTTCCCTCAGGACACTTCCAGTCTGGCCGGATTCTCGTGAATGGCAGCCCGGAGTAATCTAGTGCTGAGGATTTAGCTCTAGTCTGGGTTGAGGAGGGGCGAGGGGATACGGGGAGTGGAATTGCAACTCAAGCGCTCAGCTGGTTCCACTAAGCTCTTGGTGGCCTGCTGGCGCCACGATCGTCCTCGAGAACGTCACTCACTGTTCCGGTTTGTCCCGAGGATGGGCAGGGGTGGTTCCGAGAATGGAGCCTCCGTCTCCCTGTTTGGAGTTGGAGCTGACTCACATCTCCATTTCAATTACAGAGGAAGAGATAGATTAGATTGGACCACCTACCCAAGATTATTTCCCCAGCCTGCTCCTTTCCCAAGACCGGATCTCTCCGCCCACTTCGAGGAGGGCACTGGCTCTACCGAGGCGGGACGCGCCTGGACCCCTGGGTTGGGGCAGCCGTCTCCAAAGAGAATGAATCCAGAAAGTTCTACTGAGAAGCCTTTTTACAGAGATGCAGATTCCGATAATCCAGGCCAAACTCTCGGAAAACCTCACCTTTCCTTAGGGCAAGGGTGGGAGGTTATTGGGGGAGGGGCTGGAGGAGCCTGGATTACCTGGATAATTACTTCATCCTGTATTTTCCTCCTTAGTAAAAACGGGGCCGTGATCTCTGAAGATACTCTTGTAGTGATTGTGAATCAACCCCCACTTGTGGCTACCCCGAGACACAAGACTTTCCGGGGTAGACTGTCTAAATTGATAGCAGTTTTCCCTCCTGCTCTACAGGCTGTGGTCGATGATGTCTTAAGTAGTTATTTACACAAGTAACGGGGATTTTTTTTTTTTTTTTTTTTTAACGAGGCACGACTTCTCACCTATTCAAGTTTATTTTTTCAAAGCTTCGGCCAATACGGTGCTCCTTGGTAGTTCGTAAGTCCGTACTGAAATTTAACCCTTCTCATCTTAAAACAGTGGTTTGGAAGCCGGCTGGGGGAGTCTGGAGGTACGGAACTCTGGAATTCTTGCTAAACTTAATTTTCAGAGAAAGGCGAACGGGGCTTCTGATGGGCTTTTTGAGTGGGAGGGGCTGAAAAATTAGGCAGAGCCTAGGCTGATAAACTTGCTTCCCTCTCCCCTCGGGCTATCGCGGCCACTTGGTGGAGACTTGCCGGAAAAAAAAACAAAAAATATCTAGGTTTCTTCTGAGGCTGGGAACTAGACACGTGCTACGAGAAAAGTAAAGATTCTGCTTTCTTAAAAAACACCAAAGAGTAGAAATAGAGGAGGCGTTAGAAATTGTTTCCAAGAATGTAGATTTGCAAGTTTCTTGAGAGGTTGGGTGGGTCGTGTAAGGCTTCTCCCACCCAGGCGCGCGGGAGGGGTGGGTCTTCTACTTGGGGACCTGTGTTTTCCGAACCCAGGAAACTTGAACCAGTTCTAAAAATCTTGACATTTTCACTCCCTTTGCAGCCTGCACGCGTTAAGCGCGCGGGGCTGGCCAACAATTCTCAGGTCAGGTCAAGGGCAGGCTGTTCCCCGCGCGCTCTCTGAAATGCGGCGCGGAGCAGCGAAGTGGATGCGGGGGAGGAGAGGGAGGCAGTTACGTCCTCGCGGGTGGGGAGTGCGAGACCTCCTCAGCTGCAGCCCGCCGGGTGAGTGGGGCGCACGGCCCCGTAACGCTGAGCCTGGATAAAATATGCCAGGACTGCGCTCCTCGGGCTCATCAAGGCTGCGGGAGCCTCCCCGAGCCATCATCCCTTATAATTGCAACCGTCAATCAATGCTTTAAGACAAAGTCAGAACCGGGAAGGACGAGCCCTGGAGACCAGTCTCGTCGGAAAGAAGGTGGAGGCGTGGGGGAAGTGAGGGGAAAGGGGAGAGAAGTTTGCCAGAAGTTGGCAGAGGAATGCAGGGAAGAAATTGAGAATGAGCACAGTAGCTAATGCCTGAACAGCCTTCCCTCTGCCTCCCGACTTGTGGTCTGTGGTCTTTGCCGCTAGTTAAGTTTCCCGCAGACGGGGTGGATTCCTAAGTGTGCATCCCCTAAGAGGCGGAGTGGCAATAAGTTAAGATGTCCCTGGCGGAGGATGGGATGCGCCTGCCCGTCTGCGGGGGCTTTATCGTTCCAAGACGATCCGGCACCTGTCAGACGACCACGGGTATCAACGTTTAGACCACCCATCCAGTTTCCCTACTCCTATCTCAGTTGCCTCCCCCTTCCCGCGTCCACTTGTCTTTTCCTTCCTCACTGCTGCCTCTGCAACCTGGGACCATTCTCAGGTAACCGCCCCGAGTCACGGTGGGTGGCTCAGGCTCCTCCTCCCCCAGCTCTCTTTCGGATCCGGTGTTCTGGGCCACGCCCAGGATCCAATGAGGGCCCTGGCCCGGCAGAATTGAAGGATCAAGGAACCAGAACATTCGGAAGGAGGGAACGCATAGGGTGGGGAATGGATGCACTTATGGGGTGCAAATGAGTGTAGCGCGTAGAAAACCTTAGTGCCGCCGCCCCTCCCTCTGCGATTGCCCCAGGGTTGGGAACACCTGCTGCTTCCCCTAAACTCCTAGAGGAGAAAAAGGGGGGAAAGATGAGTCTGTCATCCGGTCTCTGAATAGAACCAATTCCAGTGGAAGATTTCCCACCTTGTCCATGGCTGGTAGGCGTCTGGGAGTCCCGGAGGGGATCTGGGATAGGATTGACCCTGGGGCACTCCTCTCTCCCTGGAGCAACAGTTTTCTCTCTGCTTGAGACCTCCTGTGTTTGCAGTGCCCCTTCCATTCCCTGCAAGCCAGCCTGGACTAGGGCCTGAAAGCAGGGCAAAACGCCTGGGGCCTTTCTGTGATTTAACCATGGTTCTTTTTTTTTTTTTTTTTAAGGGTGTTTTTTTGAAACCTGGTCTCCAGCTCCTGTTTTCCCCTCACCACCACCTCTGGTTTGGGGAGGAGATAAATGAATGTCAGCTGGCCCTCTGTCACCATCATTACTGGTTTAGGTTGTGTTAGGTGAAGGCAGACTGGCTTGGACTGAAAAGATGCTAGTGTGGTGTAAACAAGCCCTTTTGGAGTTGAAGCTGGGTTATGAATGTGATCACAAAGTTTGCCTTGGCCACGTCAGGCTCTGGCTCAAGTCCAGGCAAGGAGCAAGGATTTCTCTGTGCTACGAAGTATATGATCTGTCAGACCCTCTCTCTACTTCTTTCAGTTCTCCTAACCTCTTCCTAAAGCTCTACCAACCAGAGGACCTTCCCTCTGGATCTGAGAGCTGGAAGGTCCCTCTGAGGATCAAGAGTCTGGAGTTCTCCATAGCAGCCAGCCTGGTGTTGGTAAAGGTGCCACAGAAGTGCCCGCACAAGCCCTTTGATTGTAGTGGAAGGACACTCCTAAATTAACACTTTGTAATAAACTGATTTTCAAAGTTCATCTGAATCCATATAGCACTGCAAGACTGATTTGAGATTTAATTCCTTTCCTTTTCTGAACTATATATATATGTATATATATATATATGCATGCACTTATTCACGATGGTATTTAAAACAACTAGTAGTATTGAAAATGGATTGACAGTGTTGCATGATACTATCAGAAATCTGAGCATCTTTTTTTTTTTTAAGGTTTTATTTATTTATTTGTCAGAGAGAGAGAGAGCATGCACAGAGGGAGAAGCAGTCTCCCAGCACAAGCAAGGTGCCCAATATGGGACTCGATCCCAGGATGCTGGGATCATGATCCTGAGCTGAAGGGATATGATGAACCGATTAACCTAACCATCTGAGCCACCCAGATGTCCCGAAATCTGAGCATCTTTAGGGTCACTAATTTGGGTAACCACAACCCCCTGCACTTTCCAAACTAATGGACAGTCCCTCTCCCCTCAAGTTTAAACATTTCTATGAAAATTGATGATGCTACAAAACAGATTTAAGTAACTTAGATTCTGAATGTATATTGAAGAACAAAATGACAAAAAAGAACAGTTTAGAGAGTCAGCAGCCTCTGAATTGCCAGACATGGGTAGGCGATGAACAACCCATTTCATGTAAAAGTGTAGATTAATCATGGCGATGATTGGAGTGTTTGTCAATTCATCAAATACTGGACTGGGTGGTTTAAATGTGTGATCTCCATTCCATTCAAATAGAATAAATTCAGATCTTTTGAGATTCAAATTCACCCCCTTGTGGGTGGACTCTGATAATTACCCAGTCTCACAGCAGACACTGAATATGAGGCATTTCATATGCAGTCATGAGGCTGGAAAAAATGTTTTTCATCTTGTTGGGATGAGATCTGAAAACTTTGAAGATGTGGCTGGGCTGGTGGCGGAAGAGCTTACATAACAGATGGTTCTTTAAAACTTTACACTGAAGTGCTGGGCCTCTGGGCCTCATGCAGATTGTCCCACCAGAGACACCAGAATGAAAGAGGAAAGCCTAGTACCCTCTTTGCATTCTACTTGCAGACACAGTTCACTAAAATTTAGGAAGGCTGCCACCAATATAATCTTGGGCTGGAGGGGGTGGCGTGTTTATAACCGAGTGAAGGAACTGGTAGAGAGGGGAAAACAGTGATCGCTGTTTCTCAGATTTCCCCCAAGTGAGTGCACTTGCGGCGTTATGGCTGTCCCTTGGGTGGGCTGGGACGCTCGGCCAGTCCCGCACTCCCCGGGCCCACCATGGGACCTTTTCGGGCTGAATGCCGAGGGAGTAAAGGGAGCCGGGAGCCCCTTGAGAGCAGGCCAGCTCTTTAGAGAAGAGCGGTGAACTGAATTCACCATCTCTTTTCTCCTTCGGATTGTTAAAGTGGGTGTCTAACCCCCCCCCCATCCAGCCCCTGACCCAACACGCTCGCGGGGACACGCATGCACACCCATGCACACCCACATACTCCCGCGTCCCTTCTGGCTTCCTCCCAGCTCGCAGAAATAAATCGCCGACCTAGCCTCGCGTCCCCCGCCGCCGCGCTCAGACAGAGGTCGCCTCTCACTAGCTGGAGGACCCGGCAGCATTCACATCCCCCCGCCCCAGGTCAGGGTGGGGTGGGAGGGGGTTAAGGCGGGGTGGGGAGGTTGGGGCAGGCCTGGGGACTGGAGCATGCGCCTCATCCTCATTGGCTGGCGGTTGGTGTCCGACAGATTCCGGAACCCGCGTTCCCATTCACTGTCATCACCTCTCATCCAAGCCTCCCTCTTACCCCCGTCTTACTTACCTCCCCTCTCCTCCCCGTCTTCCCCCTTTCTCTGCCAGTACAGTCACTCTCGGGGCTGGAAGGACCGCTCTCGGACACGCGGGAGGAGTAAACGAGGAAGGAGAGGGAGCTTGGAACTTCACAACTCCGCACTTGTGATAGCGCGAGGGAAGCTGAGACTGGGGAAGGGGCGGAGAGGAGAAGTGAGGCGAGAGAGAGAGAGAGAGAGAGAGAGAGACCGACCCCTGGCGATTCTGAGCCAGAGGGCGGGTGGAGGGAGGGGTAGAAGTCGCCCGAGCGGTCCGGGAGCAGCGGCTGCAGCGGCACCGCCGCGGCGGCAGCAGCAGCAGCTCCGCGGCCGCCTCCGCTGCCCTCCCGGAGCTCGGCGGCACACGGATCCGCGCCCCGGGCAGCTGCGCCCTCGCCACCGCCGCCGCCTCCGCCTTCGCCGAGCCGAACCAAGGCGCCGGGGCGCAGTCTTCACCTCATCTCTAGCCCGCCATCTCCTCCCAGCGGCTTGGGGGAGGCTCCGGAGTTGCGAGACTGGACGGGGCTCAGGGGTCCTGACCGGAGGCCCTGGGAGGAGGAGGAGGCGCGCTCCTGCGAGCGCGTGGGTGAGCAAGCACCCCAGTCGCCCCTCCCTTTTTCCCGCCGGAGTTGAATCTGTGCTGCCGGTGTCCAGGTGCTGGGCTTCCGGACGGACACGGACCCCCTATCCCCGTCCGCGGCCGCCCTGTCATGCTGCCCAAAGTGGAGACGGAAGCCCTGGGACTGGCTCGATCGCATGGGGAACAGGGGCAGATGCCGGAAAACATGCAAGGTAAGGAGGCGCTGCGCGGCGCTCCGGCTCCCGCCGCCACGCCACCCCGGGCTCGCCCTGCGGGCTTCAGCTGCCCACCCCCTCGCGGCCGCTGGGCTGTGGGGCAGCGCGCGGGCGACAGGCCCCCACCCCAGGGACGGGCATAAAAGTTTATGGTTCTTGAACAATGCGGGGCGGAGGTTTTCCAAGCAATGCCTAATTGGCCGCTTCTAATTAAGAAAAGAGAGGCTTCGAGCTCTATGGCAACCCGAGGAGGGGGCACAGCTTCAGGCTAAAGATACTTAAGAATAGTATGATCATTCTCAGAGATGGAGTGCCTCACTGGAAACCGGAGCAGGTTCTCGGTCATTGAATCGGTGGCAACTTTAATCAGTGCTCTTGTGTGGAGGAAAAACACCCTGCCTAGCAAAGCCAACTACAGAAAGAGAAGATGACCCGGGAAAAGCTTGTCTTAGCGGCGTTAGAATGCATGTGGGCACCCCCCAAAGCCCATGCGGACCCTTGGATCCGGCTGTAATTGGGACAGCTTCAGAACTGCGGGCAGAACTGAAGACATCCAAAGTTAGCCCAATCCCATCTTCCGCGCAGATCTTGCAGAGTTAGTTGAGGGAGGGGGCAGCCGCGGTTTAGCTTAGCGACTCTTCTTCAGTCCGGGAGCTGGGAGTATGGAAGTCCTGTTTGTTTTCCCAGCTCTTGATTGCTGACAACAACAAAAAAAAAGCAAACTCTGCTGGCTTTTTTTTTTTTTTTTTTTTTTTTGCCGCGTTCCAAAACAGCGACTCTACATCTGTCTGTATGAGCCCTTCAGAAGTTTATCGCAGTTGCTCTGGGCCGGGGAGGGAACAATGCTAGGAAAAGTCACCGGTGCTCTTCCATCCTCGCCCCTTCCAGCGCGCAGGATGTGCGGGCAGGCGGGCCTGTGATCCCGGGACGCTTCCTGCCATCCCCTTGAGCGAACTTGAAAGGGCCGGGGAGGTGTTGAGAGCAGAGTCCGAGCAGAGTTTGGGGTTGGTGCTCGCCGCGGTGCGGGACAGGCGGCGCGCCTGCAGCACTCGGCCCCGGGGGCCCTGACGTCGCCCGGCTGGGCTGGGGGAAGGGGGGTGGAGGCAAAACGTGCGTTGTACCTGTGGGGTCGCTTACCCTCCATGATCCTGGGGTCCCTCCAAGCCTCCAGGAAGGGCTGTGGAAGTACCCTGTGGGCTGTGGCTTCTGAGACTAACTTGAGGGTTGGCTGCTGGAGGAACCCGGTTGGCCCAAAGAGGCATTCTCGCCGGCGCCTGGGATTCCGGCGAAGGCAGGACGTGAGGGACACCCGCCCCGGGAGCCGGATCTCGGAACCCTCCGCCTCCAGCTGCGGAGAGGGTCTACCCTTGCGGAAAGGAAAGTTTCTGCTGCTCGTTCCGGCGCGCGCGTTTCTGAGACTCGGGGAAAGATACTCAGAGAAACGCTGGATCAAGAAGTAGGGGAGGCAAGAATAAGGGTTCAGGGGGCGGGGGACATGGGAAGGAAATGCCACTGTAATATTTTCCCTGTAAAGTTCGGGAGGGGCGTTCTTGACACGATCTGCTGCCCCAAAGCAGAAAGTTAGCCCTCCGTTGTGCCCAGGGCTCAGGAGAAGCCGCCGGCTGCTCGATCCGGGTTCGAAGACAGCGTGGGAAGGGCCAGGGCACTACGTCCCCCTAGGCCATGCGGCCTACACGTCTAGAGGAGCCCTTGGGGACTGGACCCCATTACCACGCTTGCTCTGGTCTCAGCGGGGGACGCGCCCTAGTCGCCCTAATCCGATCAGAAAGAGGACCCGCCACTGGGTTTCGGGACAGCATAGCGTTTGCAACTTAGGGGGAATTTTTCCGCGTGCCTCTGCGGCCCTAGCTTTACAAGGCCCCGCCGTCCTCTTTACTTTCTTAAGACTGGGGCTTCTCTGCCCTAACAGATTCCGTTCTTCAAACGTCTACTTGAGTACAGCACCTGGGAAACTCTTAAAGGTGCCCCTGTCTTGCACAGCGGCGACTGTCTGCCCACACGGACCCTGTCTTTGTCCAAGAGGGTCTCCACGCCCAGCTGTGGTCTTTTTAGGGGTTGGAATCCCGAGGTGGGCACCGAATCCTCCTGCAGACGTTTGCCTCGCAGTGTCTCTTAGGTGCGAAGTTTAGACTTGACTTTGTTGGGAGAGTAAAAACAGTCAAGTACAGTTTTTCCCAAAACACGCCACAAAGCAATAGTTACAAGTTTGGGGGAGAGATGGGCTATAAACGAACTTCTCGAACCTTCCGTTCCCCCACACCCTCAGCTTCCCAAAACCTGAGCGCGGACCTCTTAGGGCTGTTACCGGTGGGAGGACTGCGCTCAGCATCTCTTTCCTTCTATTTTACGGAGCCCAGGCGCTAGCCTCTACGGGAACATCATTCACCGGGACCCCACCCCCATCCCCAAACTCTGGCTCTCACTCGGGTTTAAGCCGCAGAGCTCGGCTCTGTGGCTCGGGAGGAGAGGTCTCAAACTCAGACGGTCGGTGCGCGGCCCTCAGCCTCCAAGTGGTGCAAGTGACCTCACCTCCCCACGGCCCTTTCCCGGGGCCTGCAGAATCCATAAAGAGAAAAAGAACATTATTTTTAAAAAGAATAAAGAAAAAGAACGAGTCATTGTCGAAGAGGCCGCAGTATGGTGATGGAGTGGCCGGGAACTTTGGGGATGCGGTGGGGGCTCTTTCTCTCTTTCCTTTTTGGTAAACAAATCAGAGGAAACTTCTGTCCGGCCATCGGTTCCCCATCCCCCCCCCCGCCCCGCCCCGCCCCGCCCCCTGCAAATGCCACTGATTAACTTAAACTCGACTCTGCTTTAGTGCGCCTGTGTGTAGCCGAGCAAGGGGCGAGAGGCGAGTGCACCCCGGGGTTTCACGGGAAAGTGCCCGGGAGGGTTAGGGTGCCGGGCTGCGCGGACCTGCCCCTTACCGCAGGTACCCGCCGCGTCCGCCCTCCGAGACCTGGCCGCATGAGTATCAGGAAGGGACTAGATCAGGTATTATCTGGGGTCTCCTGGCCGCTGTCCTTCCTGCGCATAGTTTATCCATCTTTTGGCTGCAAAGGCGCCTTCGCGGGGCTGCGTCCGGCGGAAGGCGGTTACTCGATCCCCGCAGTGAGCCTCGCGGACCCACGGCCTGATTTCTGTTTAACTTTAACAGGGCGATCCCAAGGTGTTTATATTTTGCACTGATTATCGGAAACATGTGAAGTTTATCACAGGACTTTAATACTTTGAGACGAAACCAAGCCCTCGTGGGTATCTTCCTTTTTCTCTGTCTGCCCGGCGTCCTCCCTCTTCTGTTTCTCTGTTTTTACAGGAGATTTCCAAGTGCGAAGAGATGAAAATATCCAGAACAGGAGCCCTGTCGATACGGAGCTGAATGTTTCTATTAATCTAACAGATTTGCACGTAGGGAGCAGCAGGCTGTGGTTCAAGTGGGGCTGCTGCTGAGAAGCAGGTTTCTGGGGCTTCACGTTCTCCGTCAAGGGTTTGCAAATCGCTGTTGCTCTCCTGCTGAGCGACGTGTACTTACAGCAAACTTGGTTCAGGAGTGGGAGAATGTGTGTACATGTTCCTCTCTCCTGGGCAAAGGTGACATTTTTGGATCTTCAGGAAGTTTAAAAAGTTGTAAATTGTTACTTTCTGCAATTCGTGTTTTGTTCTGACGTGCTGCCTTGCAGTTATGAGCTATGTGTTCAACAGTGGTCTGTTTAAAATTCTTAACAAAAGAAGTTGGAATTCTTTTTAAGTTAAAGTCTTTTTAAGTTAATTCTTTTTAAGCTAAAAAATAGGAAGTGCACGTTTGTGGAATCCAGAAGATCTTTTACTTTCATTGTTTAAAATTGTTTTTCAGTACATCTGGAAAAAAAAAAAAAAAACTTTTATTTTATATTTTACCTGCGATATTTGCCCACCAGTTACCAAAATGCTTTTCACTGCAGGATTAAAAACCTATTGAGTGACTTAATTAGCTGTATATACATTTCTTTTGTTTCAGTGTCTCAGTTTAAAATGGTGAATTACTCCTATGATGAAGATCTTGAAGAGCTCTGTCCAGTGTGTGGGGATAAAGTGTCTGGATACCATTACGGACTCCTCACCTGTGAAAGCTGCAAGGTTTGCTTACTCATTGCTACCTGACAAATAGAAGGTTCAGAATCAAAATAAACCATTGGAATCCTTTTTAAAGCTAAATTAAGGCTGTCTTTTTTGGACTCAATTAAAAATGAGAGAAAGAGTTCGTCTTAGGGAGATGATTCTTTGAAATATGTGTTTGATTTAATTCCAAAGGCAAAAAAATTTATGCTGTTTAGAAAACTTTGCCAGTCTCATGGCTTTAAAATATTTTATTGTAGTAAAGTGATGTATCTGTAGAAAGGCTTCTATTTCTAACAGTCCTAAATATTGATTTTGCTTGACTTATATTTAAAGCATTGTTGTTCTTGAGAGAGAACATGACAAAGTATTTCCCAAATACATTTTAACTTCAGAGTATTCTGTGCTGCAAGTCTAAGCATTTTTTATCCACAGATAAAAGTCTAAATTCTCAACTGCGTGATTTTATCCTGATTTATTCCAAAAACAATTTTTAAGATTTTTTGAAATTTATATCATAAAGAATCAGAAACCACATCTCAGTTTATAGTAAGTGTGGCTTTCGTAAATAAATTACATGACCTATTTAAATGGAAGAAATTTTAATATGTAAAATGTACTCTATTGTTCCTAATAATCTCAACCATACATCAAGAATTTATCTCAGACTTTTTAAATATATTCCCCGTCAACTTGATACTTACTATTTTTCAACATTTTTTAGAGTAGAAAGCTTAGTTACAGATACTTAAACCACTGCCAGAAAAGCCCTTTCATTCTCTATAACAAAGTAAGATTGTTTCACTTTGTGGCTAGTAGAATAAACATAATATACCATCTTGGTAAAGCTGGTACTGTATTTTGAAGCTACAAAATTTGTTTTTGATGAATTCTTTTGGGTGCAGTATAAGAAGCACACTGTGCTGAAGTTCAGCTCTCTGCTACACATGCTTTTCTTTTCCATTAGTTTCACCTTTTTTTACACTGAGTTCCCCAACTTGAATGTATTCCAATGGAATTACGAACACTTCCCCATTTTACTCTTTAAATCCTTTTGCTCTTAACTGTCTAGTGCTGACGTTTGTAGAAAATGTGGGGTGTTTTGCTATTCAGTTTTTCCACTGTTACTTTACCATAGTTTGCCACTAAAATTTTATCAGACTGCTTACAAACCGTGCAGATCTCCATGAGTACCTTATTTGGAATATGGGGTTAATAAGAAAACAGAGCTGCTTTTTCTTTTTCTTTATTTTATTATTATTATTTTTTAATACTGGTCAATATAGAATGTGTTTTTCTCTGACTGTTGAGATGAAATGATGTGTATCCAAATCTCCCTGAGATTAGATATAATTCTAGGAATATAACTCAAATGCTAGAAAAATCTCCACTTTGGCCGGGTGCTGTTTTGGAGGGTTGATCTTGTTAAAATGTGAAACAAACCACAGAACCACGGAAGGGCTCATTGGTTCAACGAAAAGATTTATTGGTGATTTCCTTAAAATGAAACAATGGAAGAGACGGGTGTTAGATTTTTTAATATGCCTCACTATTTTCTCTGTCTTGTAGGGATTTTTTAAGCGAACAGTCCAAAATAATAAAAGGTACACATGTATAGAAAACCAGAACTGCCAAATTGATAAAACACAAAGAAAGCGTTGTCCTTACTGTCGATTTCAAAAATGTCTAAGTGTTGGAATGAAGCTAGAAGGTAAGTTTCTTCTAAAGACTACTGCCTGTTAAAACTCTCCAAGGACATAGGATTTTAAAATAACACTGTACTTAAAACATGGTAACATTATTTTTCTAGATGTAACACCGTGGACAGTAATATAAGATCTTTTTTATGTTTTGTCAGCAGAGAAGCCTGAGTATCATTTAAACATGAGGAAAAAAAATTAAATAATCAGAGTTTCCCTCCTCCTACCTTTTTTTAAAGTTTGGGGAGCAGATGGATGTGATGCTAAAAAGGCCAGGTTATATGAACACAAGACTACAATGATTCAACTGAGAGCAAGGTTTAAAAATTTGCAAAAATTAAAAAAAAAATACTTTTAAGTTTTCAAATCAGGATGCTCTAGTAAAAGTCTGATTTTAATCTTTTAAGTTATTTACTTGTCAAAATTGTTATGATTAATTTTGTGACTCCTGAGCAAGAGTTAAAGTTTTAATTGTGCAATGGAGTTACTCGTATAGAGAGTATCATTTTGATAGTGTGGGAAAGCACATTTCTTTTTTCTTTTTTTTTTTTTTTAAGATAATGACGAAGGCTATGAAATGAAGTTGAAAAGTAGGAAATGTGAAAAATAATGAACTATTAAATCAGTAGCATTGGCTTGACAGGAATAAGATAGTGGTTCCCCAGAAACCAGGTTAGAGTTTATGTTGTGAGAGTGGAGCTGCTACTTAAAACAATGTCCAGATTGGCAGGGAAGAAAGTTAATATGTAGCCGCTGGAGATAGTCTGTAGTTCATGGAGTTTCTGTTTCTTAACCTCCACAGATTAACGCTAGTGAAATTAAAGTAGTAATAAGGGTTATGTGTCACTTACGTGACAGATACAGGAGTGCATTTTAATTGATAAACGAGGCACAGGCTAGTTGTGTGTAAAACTTTCTTGTTATGGGGCCCTCATACTTGATAAAAATGCTCCAAAGATTTCAAATAAATCTGCTGAGTTGCTAATAGGTTTTTTCCAATGGAAGTAGCCACTTTGGTTATCATTAGAACTGTTAACTCTGTATTGTTTTTATTTTATTTATTTTTTAAGATTTTATTTATTACAGAGAGAGCAAGCATGGGTTGGGGGAGGGAGAAGCAGATTCCTTGCTGAGCAGAAAGCCCACCTGGAGTTCAATCCCAGGACCCTGGGTTATGACGTAGGTGAAGCCAGATGCTTAACTGACTGAGCCACCCAAGCGTCCCTCTGTATTGTTGTTAAGAAGAGATTGAGAAAGAGATCAAGAAAGAAATGCTTACTAATTTCTTTATTATCAATCACTTTATTATTTTTCAAACAGCAAAATATTGTGGGAGATGCATACTGTAGTATGAGACTCAAAAGATAAAATGTCAGAGAGTAAATGTTGTGGGATGCTTGGGTGGCTCAGTTGGTAGAGCACACGACTCTTGATGTTGGGGGTCAGGAGTTCCAGCCTCACATTGGTCATGGAGCCTGCTTAAAAAAAAACAACACACACAAGTAAATGTTGTGGTTTCATATGATGTCATTTTATTTCTTCTTTTTTTAATGAAAGGAGAAGGTTGCATTTCTTTACCTTAAAAAGTATTACTAACTGTAAGTCACTTGTGGGGCATTAACCATACTTCTTTAGCAGTGATATGAGAGAGTGGAATATTCAATAAATTATCATCCAGATAGAAAATTTGTGCAATATTCTAGATACCCAGCATTCACAATGAATGTTTAATCCTATACTAATCCTAAGATAAAAAGTTCAAAAACTTAACCTCCGGCAATTTCAACATATCAGAAGCTGTCAGGGGTCGCTGGTTTCTGTCTAATGGCCATTGGCCACTATGGGCTTGGAGACAACTGCTAACTCACTTATTCCACATGGTCCCAGACTCCACATAGCACTGTGATGGTAGACTGTCTTGACAGCTTCTGAAATGAATTCGCTTAATTATGTCCAGTTCTGCTTAAATTAAAAACAATAATGAGTGGTTATCTGATGTGTGTTCATCAAGTCCAGGTGAAAATAATTTTCAGGAAGAGTATGTACCCTGTCCTTTGCAGCAAATTAGTCAAAACGACTTTGAGGGAGGAAGACACTGTAAGGGAAGATACTCAAAACAATTTAATCGAGAAACGGGTTGATTTTTTTTTAATTTTTTCCCCTTAGCAGTCTGGGTTTCTGCAAAGAGAATTCCGACATAACTGGTGTAATAGAAAGTGATCCCTTTCTTAGCAATCTATAGTATGCCCTGTAGGTAGCAAAAATGATGAAACCCTCACCGTCTATCAAAGGATTACTGTGTCCCTATGCATCCAAAATATTTTTTTGATGACAAACATTTAAAGAGGAAAGAATTTAAAAATGGCTTTTTTTGGTGGTGGAGGGGGTGGAAATCTTTGTGGGCTGTTGTAATGAAAACAGCCACACACCTAACACTAGATACCTGGAGATACAGAGAATGCTAATAATTTGCATCTTATTTATACCCTTACTCCATTTTTTTTTTTTTTTTTTAATTTCCCCACAGCGGTAAGGGCTGACCGAATGCGTGGGGGAAGGAATAAATTTGGGCCAATGTACAAGAGGGACAGGGCCCTAAAGCAACAGAAAAAAGCCCTCATCCGAGCCAATGGACTTAAGCTAGAAGCCATGTCTCAGGTGATCCAAGCAATGCCCTCTGAGCTCACCATCTCTTCTGCAATTCAGAACATCCATTCTGCCTCTAAAGGCCTACCTCTGAACCACGCTGCCTTGCCTCCTACAGACTATGACCGAAGTCCCTTTGTAACATCCCCCATTAGCATGACAATGCCACCTCACGGCAGCCTGCAAGGTTACCAAACATACAGTCACTTTCCCAGCCGGGCCATCAAGTCCGAGTACCCAGACCCCTACACCAGCTCACCAGAGTCGATCATGGGCTATTCCTACGTGGATAGTTACCAGACCAGCTCCCCGGCAAGCATCCCACATCTGATAGTGGAACTTCTGAAGTGCGAGCCAGATGAGCCTCAAGTCCAGGCCAAAATCATGGCCTATTTGCAACAAGAACAAGCTAACCGAAGCAAGCACGAAAAGCTGAGCACGTTTGGGCTTATGTGCAAAATGGCTGATCAGACCCTTTTCTCCATCGTTGAGTGGGCCAGGAGTAGTATCTTCTTCAGAGAACTTAAGGTATGTCATGAGCTATTACAGCTTAAAATCCTCCTTTCAAGAGAGACCTAACTCTGTTCCTGATGAATAGATATTCTTGGTGTTGAAAATAGGTTTTCCTTCCTTCTTCGTATGATTTACAGAGTAGAAGAATCTTAGGACCTTGACTTCAGGACTTTCGTCGCTTAACGTAATGGGGCTTTATTCTGTGTAGCTCTTAATTTGGGTGGGGGGTTGGCATTTCATGGAAAGTGTAGGACATTTGTTTTTGTTTTTGTTTTTCTGAATAACAGAATGTCTTTACTTACTTCCTTTAACTCAGTTGGTTTATGGCTAGAAAATTTAAGTCAGTGTGAACCAGCATCTTGTGAACTTCTTAAAAATACCAAATAATAAGGCTCTTATCTTACAATGGTGCTAGTTTAAAAGAAAAAATGCCAGCGTTTAGTTGTCTTTAGACCCTAAAGAATGAAAATGATACCACTGGCTACTAGTGTCAAACAGGTATTTACTACCTGTTTACCTTGACATTAGGTTGGTAAAGCCTTTGTTTTCAGAGCAGATTCCAATAGGATGTTTACTGTCATTGGATGGGGATTGGGCAAATGGTGAGTGCCAGTCCACTTGGCTCGGGTTTAGTTCTCATAATCAGTGTCTGTCGTTGATTTTAATGGATTGGTACATTGTAAACACGGTACATGTTTGTGTAAGGATCTCTGTTTAACTACATAATTATTTTATTTCCTGAGACTTAAGACTGAATTAATATGGGAGAGTGATATCGAAGTTCGGAATCCAAAAGTAGCTACCAAAGCACTTTTGGGAGTCATTGGTTTCATTCTCTGTTTTAAGAGCAAAGGTGAATCCTGGAATTTGATTTTCCAGTCTGTCTGTTGCAAAATCAGTTTCTTCCTTTTACTCTCATGGGGGGAGACATGGCTGCTGAAGGACTGTGGCTTCTGAACACCTAGGACTTTTGGAGGAGGTTGAAAACTCTTTGAGAGAAGGACAGTACCAAGCAGACTTTCACCGTAAAGGATGGCTGTTGAAAACTGTCTCTTTAGATGGAGCAGGGAATGTGAAAGCTGTGTGTGAATGGGAAATAGTGCTTTTCATAGCAGTCTTTACTGAGCACTGCGATTTCTACAGGGAAACAAACAAAAAAAAAATGACCTGAGCAGATCCAAAGAAGTTGACAGAACACCACCACCAGGCTGTAAGGACTGTTGATGTATCCAACTCTTGACTCTTTTGTCGTTTATCTCTCCATTTAAAGAGGCCAGAAAGTGGAGATAGATCCTAAGTGCAGAGGAGAAGCAGAATGCATTGAGTTAGCACATTCTGGCCAGGTATTTTCTGGGTATGTAACAACCACTCTGTGATAATCAAAGTGTTTTTCATGAAAAACAAAAACAAAGGAAACTTCCTGGTGTTCTTAAAGTCACAGCTTTGTTCTTCAGATGGCTGGTAAAGTATCTGAAATGAAAATGAAAATGATTATTTTTTTAAAGACTTTATTTATTTATTCGACACAGAGAGATCACAAGTAGGCAGAGGCAGGCAGAGAGAGAGGGGGGAAGCAGGCTCCCCGCCGAGCAGAGAGCCCAGCGGGGCTCAATCCCAGGACCCTGAGATCATGACCTGAGCCAAAGGCAGAGGTTCAACCCACTGAGCCACCCAGGCACCCCAAAAATGACAATTTTAGATGCAACATTAAGAAATGTAACAATGAGGAAAGCACGACTGACCTTTGCAGGCAGATGGACTCTCTTGGAGTTAGAGCTTTGTTTGCTGTGACTTAATAACTGTCTTCGTAGGCAGGATATTAATCTCTAGGCTTAGTTTCCCCGTCGGTTAAATTATCCCTGTGGTGTTTCTGTGCAGGGGTGGTAAGGAGGGCATAACAGTACTTTCACTGAAGAGGTTTTGCAAGGAAGAAATGAGACTACGTGGGGAAAATACCTAGGACAGGGAGTCTGGCATATATTTTATACTCAGTAAATTAGTGTTCTTTTAAAATTACGATTAACTGTGGGTTTATCACAAGTGTATGGAGGTGTTGCATAATACTATCTGATACTCAGCATAAAAGCAAGTAGTTCTGCTTTCTTCCTAGTTTGACATTGGGAAACAATATTACCACATATGTTACAGAATAGACAGTAGTGCAATTCTATAATAAACAGTCCTAACTACGACTAATTGAGGATATAAAATTTGCCAGACAGTAAGTTGGGTGTACGATGAATACGAAGTTGAGTGAGACGAAAAATACTTCCTCTCAAAGATTTTATAAGACCGTTTCATAGGGGCACCTGGGTGGCTCAGTGGGTTAAGCCTCTGCCTTCGGCTCAGGTTATGATGTCAGGGTCCTGAGATGGAGCCTCACATTGGGCTCTCTGCTTGGCAGGGAGCCTGCTTTCCCCTCTCTCTGCCTGCCTCTCTGCCTACTTGTGATCTCTCTGTGTAAATAAATAAATAAAATCTTAAAAAAAAGACAGTTTCATAAATACCTATTTAAAAAAGACAGCTGAAGTTGCATTTCACAAATCCACAGGGGAAGAAATCATGCATATCATTTACTTGTCAAAAAAGGAAACATTATGAAGGGAATATAGACAGCCACAGGTAGGATTTTAAGAGTGCTGAGAAAGCACTCTTCCTCTCCAGATTACTCTTTTCCTACCCCTGCCGCTAAATTCTACAAGATTCTTTTATAGGGTGTGCGGCTTCATATTTGCCTGAAACACAAATCCTTTGGGCATGGGGCATATTAAAGCATTATCAGTCATTTATACTATTGTTTAATGTATTTATCAGTCTTTCATAAGAAGATGCTTTGAAAAAAGGAAAAGGAAAAGTACAAACATTGGGGGTGTGGGCTTGCATTGAAGAGAGTAATTCAATGTAAGCATTTTTCAGAGAAGAAAAAGTGGAATTTAGAATAACTTGGGCAGTTTAAATACAGAGCTAGAAGGTGACTATTGACACTTGGAAGAATTCCTTTTCCTTTTGTTTATAAATTTGTCACAAAATAGAGCAGGATGTTGGAAGCCAACATTGAGACATGGGCATCACCATGTTATTTCTCCAGGACAGTGGCTTTCCAGTTTTTAAACTACGACCTGCAGAAAAATTTTATTTTACATTGGAACTTGGTGTACCAAAGCAGATATCCCTCTTGCTTGCTCTCTCTCACACACACGAAACAAACCAGAGTTTGACTGGACATTACATGACTTTCTCCATGCCATGCACTCTAATATTTTCTACTCTGTTCTGCTTTAATCTGATTTACTTCACGTTTTTAAAAATTTCTGGTCATCACCCACTGAATTGATTATAGGACCCACTGATGGGCGTAACCTGCAGTTCAAGAAACGTTGCTCTCAGGAAGGTTCTGTAAGCCATCCGTTGGGTCTTGCCTACCTGGCATTGTTAAGTGCAAGTCCTGAAAAGTCCTCTTGCCTCTGGCATGGCCTCCAGCACATCCCCGGAGCCTACAGCCCAGTCCTCACCCTATCTTCCTGCAAAAGTTGTAATTTTTAAATAGTCCTTTGGGAAGATCAATCCCCCCCCCCTTTAAACCTTTGTCTTTTTCTTGTTAAGTTCACAATAAATTACCCATCAAGTGATGATGGGGCAGATTGCTTATATCTCTGTGACCCCAAGATGAAAACTCACATATTTGTTCCTAGAGAGTAATAGGATAATAAGGCAGTTTTGCAAATGACCCCTTGCTCACTATCCCAGGACAAGTTACATCCTCTACCATGTATAAAAGGAGAGAATACAGATTTCATTTGTTTACTGTTTAAGGGAACAGAAGGGCCAGAGGGAATTCGGTGGGTTGTTTTGGTTTTCTACAGGGCCACAAGATGCAAAAAAGATATTCTTATTCCTGTTCAAAATACTGTAATGAGGAAGAGGAAATTAACAACTCCCAACCTCACAGTTCATGTAATATCTCATAAACGGCAAAAGAAAAAAAAGACCGTATACTCATAGAAACTGTGCAATTTCAGAGTTGGAAGAGGATTGGGGAAGAAGGGATGTGGGACTCCTAAATGAGCTGGTTGGTTTTTCTATACACCTGTAAGGGACAGTTCTAATTCCAATCCAAAATACTGGCATAAGAACGATGAAATTGATACTGTGAAACCAGTACCTTTCAAAACCGCACAGGTGCATCAAAAGATATTCCAGGCCTAGAAACCAGATTTTCCAGAGTTTAAAGACATGGTGGAGATCATTTGACCCACCTCTCGCTTTGACAGAAGAAGAAACCGAGGCAGGAGTGGACTTGAGACTTGCTCAGGATGATACAGCTAGCAGATGTCAGAATTGGGACTGGCAGACTCAGGTTCAGAAAAGCAGTACTTTGTACAGACCCCTCCCCACCCCCAAGACACACACACAAATAGGCAGTGTAACCTTTGACTCTGAAAACACAGGTCTTTGCCAGTGAAGCTAAAGCAAATCTCTAGGTTATCAGAAGTCCATCACTACCATCCAATTACCAAATCACTAATAATCAGTGAGACAGATTTTCTCTGAGCCCAGACGACCCCCGGGGAGTGAATGAGTCACTTTAGAAAGCTACAATAATTCTTCCAGGCCATTGGGATCTCATTCAGTAGAGTGGATCTACCAGCTAGCACTTTTGAGCTTTGAAAGCATGTCCAGAACCTTCTTTCATACTTACCCTCCACAGATAGTGGACTCTGCTGGGAAAATCTGGTTCAGCAACAACACATGGGCTGTGCTCAGCAGTTAAAATGGCTAAATACAGTTACATCTTGGGTTCTACTTGATGCCCGGCATGTTCAGCATGGGTTCCGTTTTATGTACATTTGTGAAAAGACAGAGAATACAAGACTGCAGTCAGGTGATAGATGAGCCACTGATTATAAAAGGATTAGAAGTGTTTTCTGAGGTAATGTCCTAAATCCGACACACCTTCTAATCTTCAAACCCAATCTGTCGTATGACTGCCGATACTCTTTGACTTTTTTCCTCTTGTTTTTTTGAAACTAAGAGCAAATTCAGGACTTCCTCCTGCTGCTGAAAGACCTGTCTTTGTGAGTCAAGAAGATTGTATGTTTTCTTTGTTATTTTTCTCTCATCTGGGTCTTAAATATCTCACAAACACAAGAGCAGTAAGAAACTAATTCCCACTTTGTTGAACAACTAATGAATCTGGAGGATCTATTTGATCTTCTAATGAGACCAGATGTCTTAAGAGGATTCTGGGAATGGATATATAAGAACTCGCCCTCGATGAATGATTCTGATACATGTAGGAATAAAAAAAAATCTAAATTAATCCTGACTGAAACACATAACTAGCATTTCTGTGGAAAATCGGTCTCAGAGACTCAGGGAGTTTGTGCCAAAGGAATTCAGCCATGCCGAAGCCAGTTTCTAAGCGTGGTTTCGACTAAAGCGTGGAGGCTGGGGTAGGATTAAACCTTCCTTTTTTTCTGGTTCATCATAGAAGCTTTCTTTTCTTTTCTTTCCTTTTTCTTTTTCTTTTCTTTTTTTTTTTTTTTTTAAAGATTTTATTTATTTGACAGAGATCACTGTAGGCAGAGGGGGTGGGGGAAGCAGACTCCCTGCTGAGCAGAGAGCCCAATGCGGGGCTCGATTCCAGGACCCTGAGATCATGACCTGAGCCAAAGGCAGAGGCCTTAACCCACTGAGCCACCCAGGCACCCTCATAGAAGCTTTCTGAGCAGAATTTTATTTTCTTGTTTTGAACATTCTAGATCCTTTTTCCCAAGCCTTTGTTCACCTCTTGTAACCAATACAGGTTTCTAGTCTGAGATTAAGTTGGATCTGCCCCATTTTCAAGCTATAGTCTTCAGGAAGCTTACTTAGTCCTTTTCTCTGTGTGTGTGTTGGCGAGGGGCGTGGGGGGGCAGTAGAGAAAGCACCTACAGAGTGTCTCCCCACATTCCCCTGCTGTCCAGTCCCAGCATCCCTCCACATGCTCCCGTGGCTTCCCAGAGTTAGAGCCAGCCGTGTCATGTACCCTGGATGCAGAGTGGTCACTCTGGAAGGAGATCGTATGCAGGACACAAACTTCAGCGTGATTTCCATTCCAGAAGAGAGAGTTTTTTTCTGAGGGTGAATTAAAACATTTATTACCAGTTCAGTTACTTCACAAGGTATCAGAATAAAGTAAATCGGTCCTACACAGGTTTGCAAGGAAATGAGAAATCCAGCCTTTCTTTCTTCCACCAGAGGTGGGTATAGAACTTTTCGTCTGACCTTAGGAACTGGGAGAGAATTGGCAAGTTTGACTTGATGGCCTCTCAGGTCTCCTCAGGTGTCAGGCATCTGCTTCCGAGATTTCTTCCAGGCAGACCTGGTCTGGTTGATGGTGTTGAGATTTCTGTTAGTCCAGCTTGCCTTGTTTATACGTGTGCAGCGTGTAGGCTGCGTGTGTGCCTCTTATCAGTGAAGGAACCCATTATCTTCACCTTCTTGTTTCACGCTCCAGTGGGTGTATCTACTCTTTTCAGTCAGTGCCAGTGACTGCTGTGGCTGGCTCTTTAGTTGGTCGCTGACGGTGTCCATCTGACTGCAGAAACATGCGTTGTTTACCGTCCCTATTTTTTTTTTTTTTAAAGATTTTATTTGTTTATTTGACAGAGATCACAAGTAGGCAGAGCAGCCAATGGGGGGGGTGGGGGGCAGGGGAGCGGGGAGAAGGGGAAGCAGGCTCCCTGCTGAGCAGAGAACTGGATGTGGGGCTCCATCCCAGGACCCTGAGACCATGACCTGAGCCGAAGGCAGAGGCTTAAACCACTGAGCAACCCAGGTGCCCCTACCTTCCCTATTTTTTACAGGGATGTCATGAAAGTACACCAGGCACCTTGAAACTCTGGACTACTTCTTTTTATTAAGGTATAATTTCTATCTCTAAACTCACTCTGTAGTGTACAGTCGAATATAGAACAATCTATCACTTGCTCAAATTCTCCTGTGCTCCTGCATGTTCCAAGCCTCTCCCTGCTTAGCTCCTGTCAGTCTTTGTTTTTGTCCTTGTAGATTGTGGTTCCTTTTTTTTTTTTTTTTTTTTTTTTTTGAAGTCAGCTCTACACTCAACATGGGGCTCGAACTTACGACCTTGAGATCAAGAGTCACATTCTCTATTGACTGAACCAGCCAGGTGCCCCAGTATGTAGTTACTTTTTAAAAGTATTAACTTCTCTTTATTCAGTGAGTATACATCTATATAAGCTGCACACTCAGTTTAGACTCTAACTTCCTGAAGCCTGGTTGCAGTGTGGTGGGGTACTGGTAGCTTCCGTGCAAACACAGCCTTCGTGGGAAGCCGGGATATTTGGTAGGACTGTTAGTAGTGACGATCATAGCTTCATACTGGCTTTGCTTGTTCACACACCGATAAGCTTCCTGTTCCTACTCATCTATTCGTTATCTCCTAGAATTACGGGAGAGAGCATGAGAATAGCCAACCACACCCACGAAATCCATGTTTAACTGGCTTGGCCATCATCTCAGGTGTTTGAATATGAGCAATGAGAATAGGAAGAAAATGGACGCTTTCCTTGCTGTGCTCAAGGTCAGATGGTGAAGGGAGAAGTCCCTTGGGCGCTCACTATTTGCCTGTTGTAGTACTGGGGGCTTTCAGGCCATTTTCTGGTTTGATCAGGATAGCCCTGTGGAGTGAGCATAGTATAAAGGTCTCCCTTAGGTGAGAGAGCTTGAGTAAAGGCTTGGAATATTGCTATCACACAGTATGTTTTTTATGGAGGGTATGTCCATCCGATCTTTGTCATGCTTGGGGGCGCAGTGGCCCACAGAAACACTGAGTTACTTGATTAGTAAAAGTTTGCCGCCATTTTATTTTTCTTTTCTTTTATTTTGGGGGGAGGAGATGGGGGGAGAGGGAGAAAGAGAATCTTTTTTTTTTTTTTTTAAAGATTTTATTTATTTAGTTGACAGAGATCACAAGCAGGCAGAGAGGCAGGCAGAGAGAGAGGAGGAAGAAGGCTCCCTGCTGAGCAGAGAGCCCGATGCGGGGCTCGATCCCAGGACCCTGAGATCGTGACCTGAGCCGAAGGCAGCGGCTTAACCCACTGAGCCACCCAGGCGCCCCCGAGAAAGAGAATCTTAAGCAGGTTCCATGCCCATTCTGGAGCCCAGTATGGGGCTCGATCTCACAACCCAGAGATCGTGACCTAAGCCGAAATCAAGAGTCAGATGCTTCACCAGCTTAGCCCTCCTGAGGCACCCCGCCGCCTTCTTTTTTAATCAAACAGTCCCTTCAGTCAGTTAATCTGTTAGTACCAGCAAAATTCATGAGGATACTTGAATCAGTTTGTTTTCCAAGAAGCAGGGATGAAAAGGGAGGGGGGCAAAGATATGGGAAGAACCTGAGGGAGGTAATTTACATCCAAATCTTGGGGTAACATTAACAGGTGAGAGTTTAAGGAAGACTCAAGGTCACAGAAAGCACTTCCATTTTCCTTGACTACAGAGTGTGGACAATGGAGGATAATAATAGTTGACATTTATTGAGCTTTACAAAGAGTCAGACAGTTGTTAAGTGCTTTATATGTGTTCGCTTATTTAACACTCACCTGATCCCTGTGAGGTAGACATGATTATCCCCTATATGCAGATGAGGGTGCCAAGACCTAGAGACCTGCCCCAGGCCGCATAGTTCATGATAGTAATGCTATCATTGAAACAGAAAACGTAGGGGCGCCTGGGTGGCTCAGTCGGTTAAATGTCTGACTCTTGATTTCAGCTCAGGTGATGATCTCAGGGTTGCGGGACCGAGCCCCCCATTGGGCTTCATGCTCAGCACTGAGTCTGCTTGGGATTCTCTCTCCCTCTGCCCCCCACTTGCATGCTCTCTCTTTCTCTTAAAAAAAAAAAGTTCATGGAAGTCTTTGGTAAACTGTAAAGTTTTTGATTGTTGCTGATTTCATTGTGCCCGTATCTGTATACTACGTTACAACAGGTCTTAAAGGACCTCTGTTACCCTCACACTGCATGGAGCAATTTACTTGAAATTGGCCCAAGGGTATGTGTAATCCCTACTCCTGACAAGGGGCTTGAACTCAACAACCCCAAGATCAAGTTCATGCTCTGCCAAGGAGGCCATCCAGGCCCTCCCCTCTCCTCCCTTCCTTCTTTCCCTTCCCTCCCCTCCCCTCCCCTTCCCTACCCCCCCAGTTTTTTTTTTTTTTAAGAGGAGGACATCATAGGAATGAAAGTACTGAACAGTTTCATACCATAGTATCAGAAGGGGGTCAGGGTTGCCACTGGCTGCAGAGGCCTCCCCCTGAGTCTTCATTTGTGACCCCTGACTGTAACTGGAGGGCGTGTAGAATGAGGTGGACAGGCAGGTAGCAGTGTGGTGCTCCCAATGGGGGAATACCTGGGTAGGCCTTCTCCACCGCGCCCCCGCCCCTCCCGTGTCCAGCAGGAGCTCCGAATGCATACGTCCTAGAAGCAGGTTCATTCATCTGCCTGCTCAGAAGCAGCTGCGTGCCTGCTCTCAGGGGGTCCCCAGGGTCCCTGCTCACTGCATCACCTGCACTTGCCCAGCAGGGTGCACAGATCGCTCACGGGTCTCATGGTAAGTCTGTTAGTGTTCCTCATTGTTGGGGAGCTGGAGCTCCCCCAGCCCCTGAGCCTGCTGGGTCCCTCTCTGTATGCGGCATCCACTGTCAGGCAAAGTCAGGTAATGGGTAAAAAAAACTCTGAAAACATGACTCATGTGTGACGCCCCTTAACACACTTTTGAAGGACTTTGCCCTCTGAACCTAGGAGGTAAAATAGGTCTTTTTATTTTCCAAGGTAAGTGAAGAATGACTTCGCTCTGACTTATTCTTCCACGGCTTGGAAGTAGATCATACAAATCTTGGAGGGCTCAACATCCATTTGCAGAATGGCTGCATAGAAATGGGGCATTTAAGCTATTCTTCACTTTAAAGACATTAATCTCTAACCCAAGAACACCACCCACACTCAGGAACGACGACGTGCAGTGCCTCAGCTAATCCAGCCGCTGGGTCTTTCCTGAATGACTGGCACCAAAAACCTAATTCCGTCTGCACTTCTGTGTCATCCAGGCACCAGGCTGAGCTCAGGCTGCTGGTGGTGTGGGAGGTCCTGGCCGGCCTCTCTGCAGACTCTCTGACCTTCTGTGTCCATGCTTTGTTCTCCATTCCCCGCCGCTTCCACCTCTCCTTTTCTTTCTGTCCAGACTCCCTTCCTCTTTTCCTTTTTAAAGATTTTACTCATTTATTTGAGAGAGAGAGAGAACGAGAGAGAGAGAGAGCACAAAATGGGGAGGGTCAGAGAGAGAGGGAGAAGCAGGCTTTCCAGTGAGCTGGGAGCTTCAGTTGGGACTTGATCCCAGGAATTCCAGGATCATGATTGGGTGACCTCTCTCTTACTCAACTTACTTTTCTTCCTTCTCTTCTTATGCCTCTGGCTGCTCAAACGTGCCTGTAGGCATCACAGTAATGCCCCCCCGCATCCATAGGGGATATGTTTCGAGACTCCCAGTGGGTGCCTATAACTCCAGATAGAACTGAACCCTAAACATAACTATTTTTTCCTGCCTACACATACCTATGATAAAATACAATTTGTAAATTAGGCACAGTAAGAGATTGACAACAACTAACAGTAAAAGAACAATTCTAACAAGATACTATAATAAGTTTTGTGACTGTGGCCTCTAATTGTGATCTCTTACTGTATTGTACCCACCATTCTTACTGTGATGTGAGAAGATAAAAGAGGCCTAGGTGATGAGATGAAGTGAGGGGAATGGCGTAGGCATCGTGATGTGGTCGACACTGGGGAGGGCGAAACCGTGGTTGAGAGGGAACTACTGTATGTGGTACAGCATCGTGGCTCAGAGACCACATGGTTACTAACCCCCTGTCCTGGGTTGTATCTCTCTTTTCCCTTCAAGTGAAATGTGGAGCAAGGAGGACAGTCCGAATTCCTGAGGTCCAAGGATGGATAGAGAAAGCAAGAGAAGTGGTTGGATAGATGGGTTCTAGGAATGGGGTGTAATCAGGGATAGCGGGTGGAACTTCTGTCCGGTCCTTCCACGGTACAAGGTGACTGCCATACAGTAGTGTCTTCTGCTGGGGGTAGCAGGTCCGCTTTCTCGATCCGAAGAGAATATCGTGGCTGCAGGCTCAGCACAGGGACTGTGCACGAATCCCCTATAATTCTCATACAGAGACACCTAGAAAATTCTACTTGTTGTCAAGTAGTAGTGAGGGTTTCTGTGCCTGGCAAGGTTGTTTTAGTTAGCCAAATCTCCACCCGGTCCCACAGGTGGTTCCCAGTGTTTTCCTCACTTCTAACTTCCTCCTTGGAAATCAGCTTCAGATGCCATGCTCTTGACCTGCCATGACCGCAAGCCTGAGAATTTTTCATATCTGGTGTGCTCCGAAGGAATAGCCAGGGACTGTGCAATCTAAGTCTGCAGGACGATGGGGCTCTGCTGTTGTTGGTGTCTCTCAGAAGACTAAAGGAAAACCACACGATCTTGAATTTTTTAGAAATGTCACTAGGCTTACACAACATTCAGGATTAACTTTACAACCGGACTTGATCCAGCTTTAATTCTGTAAGAATGCTTTTTCTTTACATGACAGAAGAGTTGGCCAATAGGTCCAAAGTCTGTCCTTTATTGTGCAATAAGGGCATTGCAGAGGCAGAATGTAACCTCACACCGGTGCCTTTAATGGCACTAGCCTCTGTCTTTCATTTTGGGAGCGTGGACGTAACTGGCCTTTCATCAATGGTTCATAGTGTTGGTTTTTAAAGTCTACAGTAAGACCACCTCCTGTGAATTGACTATCACATTTCTAAATAACCCTGTTTACAGAATATTTTACTTGGTAGAGCAGTATAATTATTTCATTTAAATTAAAAACATATTTTTATGGGAGGGAGATGCAGTAAAAACACAGGATACCTGCCGAATTAATGCACTCAAAACTGAGAGGGAGACAGACTCTTCAGTCGGAAAGGCAACACATACACATCTTGTCTATGAAGCAACATTAAATAATATATTTTTGGTAAGATGGCAGTCCTTATAGTGATTTAAATGATTTTTAATTCGCGTTACTGATTTTATACAGACACACCCACATTCATTTGCTAGAAAATAATTACATGTACCCAAGTGGTTCTCCTTAGAAGATCTTGTGTGTATGTATCCCAGAGTTTTGAGGGCATATCCTGTTTTCAGACATGTTCTCTGAAATGTTGGCTCATTCAGAGGCCCATTGCTTTGCTTTGACCGCTGTATCCTACCTACTCTGAAATCACTACAACTGCTGCTTTACCGCAATACATCCGATCATCACAGTTGTGCTTTTTTGATCTAAAGTTACGATGAATAAGAGGCTTTGCTTATTGGCTAATTAAAAAAAAAAAAAACACTAAATACTACATTTCCCCTTGTAAAATAATGATACAGACTTAGTGTTTGTGCAGAAGTGTTGGCAATAGAATTCTTCAAAAGTTTTCCTTTGGGTGATGAAAAGCTGTTAGATTATTTTCACCAGCTAATCAAATGTAATTGGGTAGCTTGAAGTGCCTTAGCTTTTCCTTGTACAGTTATCAAAGTGGGAAATGTAACTCCGGGAGCTGATGAAAGGCATCTCTCGTGGTATTCTTTCAATTATAGATCTTAGAGAGTGAATGAAAGAACAGGTCTGCTGCTAAAAACTCCGAAGCCTGAAATGCCCCTTAATGTTAACTACTGTATTAGCTAGTTAACACGTTATTATATATTTTAATTGATTCTTGCTCCGGTTTTGGAGGAAAAATTCTAGATCTGTTTGGCAAGTAAATTAAAGTGCGGGGCTGGGGTGGGGGTGTGTTTGGGCACAATAATGTTGTTTACGTTGGGTTCAAATCTTGTCAGATATTTACAGCGAAAACAATAGCTCTGGTTCACTTTCGTGGGGAATAACTTGCTTTAAAAGCATTCATATTTTGCACTCATGCCTTGGGATTCATGGTGATGAGTGTTTTTGAAGGCGTCTTATGTGAGCATTGAGAACTACTTCTACGGTTTTGTCAGTGAAATGTTGGAATCTTGGAAATATAACTTCAGTGCAGTCATATATTTGGATGGGTGCAAGTGAGGTGGTAGCTTTTTGAAAAGCACCAAAACACACTATGCATTTTCACCAGGATGTAGCATTTCTCTTTAGTGTTGAATCACACGCTCAAGCTGCCCCTCAAACACTTCTGGCATGAATAATTTGTTGTGATTTAGGATTAGGTCAGATTCTTTTTTTTTTTTTTTTTAAAGATTTTTATTTATTTATTTGATGGACAGAGATCACCAAGTAGGCAGAGAGGCAGGCAGAGAGAGAGAGGAGGGAAGCAGGCTCCCCGCTGAGCAGAGAGCCCGATGCGGGGCTCGATCCCAGGACCCTGAGCTGAAGGCAAAGGCTTTAACCCACTGAGCCACCCAGGCGCCCCCAGATTCGGTTTTTATACATTCGTTCATTCACTGTTCGCTGGCTCATTCATTCGACATTCAGTGAGCCTCAACTGTGTGTCCATCTCTGTGCTGAATTGCTAGAGATAAGAATGAAAGATGTCTTCACGTGTTACACATCAAGCCCTCCAGGGCACTTTTCTCAATTAAAGTAGAACTCACTGGCATTAATGCAGCTCTAAAATACAGGGGCAGGGCGCCTGGGTGGCTCAGTGGGTTAAGCCACTGCCTTCGGCTCAGGTCATGATCTCAGGGTCCTGGGATCAAGTCCTGCATCGGGCTCTCTGCTCAGCGGGGAGCCTGCTTCCCTTCCTACCTCTCTGCCTACTTGTGATCTCTCTCTGTCAAATAAATAAATAAAATCTTTAAAAAAAATAAAAAATAAAATAAAATACAGGGGCAAACCCTACCCTGGAAATCTTACGCAAGTACTTGTGATGGGCATGCAAAGGATCCTGACTGTGCTCACATTGATATTTAAGATTCTTTCTGAACTGAAAAATACAAGTTAATGCTCACAGACGACAGGACCCTTGAGAAACATGGCCTTAGTCCAGTAATGACACATGGAGTGAGCTTTGCCCAGAATGTAGTGCAAGCTCTTTGGAGGACCTAAACCCAGCATAGACCGTAGTGACTGATGGACCTATGTGTACTGTGTTATTTCATGATTTCTATTTTGGTATAGATTTTCCGTTGTTTGCCAGCATTTAGCCGGTACTGCATTTCATTATTGTCTTTTTAGGTGCTTAGATTTTGTCACTGTTGTTGCAAAGAAGGCATATGGTTGGTACCTTTCACATACTTACGTTCGTTTGTCTTTCAAGTAGGGCCTTCCTTTTGCCTCTAGGTAAATTTCAGTTACTGGTGACATGTATGTATTTGAGGTCTTGGTCCTTGTTTTGTATTTAGTTTAAATAAACATGATATTTTAATATTTCTGCAATATAACATACTTTTTTTTTGATGATTTTTAAATGACAGTTTAACCTCAGACTGATCTATTGCTGTTCATGTCGTATTCATTGATTTAATGGCATCAAATCAGCCTTCTAATTTATATTTGTATTGAAGGGGAGCTGTCTAGCCCAATGTACCTAAAGTGATCACACATGAGCTTTTAAAATTACTTGTTCTAGGCCCTAGGTCCAACCTGATGAATTATTCCTTCCTTCAACATATGTTCATTAAATGCCCAGTATGTGCCCAGTCCTATTCTAGGCCAGGGGATACTATAGTGAGCCAGATCGACAAGGGCACTGCTTTTATTAGTGTTCACACTCTCATGGAAGCAGATGATAAACAAGCCAATAAAAATAATGCAAACTGATAGCATAAAAGAGTAAGTAGGATATGGGGAGGGAGGGAGCTGTTAATATCAGAGAAGTGATATGAAGATACTCGAGGTAAAATCTCGATATCAGTATAGAAGTAGGCTTGCTAAATCTGCAGATACAGGAAGAGCAAGTGCAACAGCCCTGAGGTAGAAATTAGCTTGACGTTTTCAGGAAATAATGAGGAAAGCCAGTGAGCATAGAGATTCGTGATTGAGGGAGGAAAGTGGGTCTTGATGAGTAGAAAAATTTCACATGGTCCAGCTCATGTAGGGCTTAGGTTTTATTCTGTTTGGAACAGGAGGAGGATCTTAAACAATGGAGTGACTCCATCAATCCTCATTATAAAAGTGTTGCTCAGGCTACAGGGAGGAAACGGGTTGAAAGAAAGTAGGAGAGCCAACAAGCGAGGAGAGATATCATGGTGGCTTAGATGAGGGCATGACAGTGGAGATAGGGAGAAGTGGATAGATTCAGGATACATATTGAAATAAAGCTGACAGAATGTGCCAGAAAGGGCTTTGAGAGAAAAGGATGAGACAAGAAGACACAGGTTTTTGGCTTAAGCCATTGAGATCCATTTATGAAGAAGGGGGACTAGAATCTCTAGAAGCAAGGACTGCAGATTTTCCAGAAAGCTCCCTGGACACATAGTTTCAGGTGCCAGAGTTGGTCCTTTGATGTCCTCTTTGGGAATGACTGGTTTATTGTGATCCCTCTTCTTATTCCAGAAAACACAGCTAAACTAACCTATGCATATAAGAATTCAAGCGCTTCTGAAAGGGAGGGATTTTCTGCCATCCCCAGCAGTCCATTTCAGAGTTTAACAGAAGTCAAGACATTGGTTTGTATGCAACTTAAACCCTTTCTTCTGGGTATATGTTACTCCCTCTGGGTCTGTCAATACAGCTGAAGCAGGAGGTCACTCTCCACTTGATCTTAACATCTTAACTTTTTATTTAATTACTTGCTGAGTAGCTGGCTCATGAAAACCTAAAAATATTCTATCATTAAGAGATCCAAACTTGTTTCAGTAATTCAGACAGACGTGTCTTGTTCTGTTGGTTTTGTTTTAAAGAGAGTGAGTGAGCTTGTGGGAGTGGTGGGGAGGGGAGGGCAGAAGGAGAGAGAATCTTAAGCAGGCTCCATGCTTAGTGCGGAGCCTGATGTAGGGCTCGTTCTCAACAACCCTGAGATCATCACCTGAGCCAAAACCAAGAGTCGGACACCTAACCGACTGATCCACGTAGGGGGTCCCAAGACAGAAGAGTCTTGTTAAACCTAGGGTCACCTGGGTGGTTCCATCAGTTAAACGTCTGCCTTCTACTCAGGTCATGGTCCCAGGGTCCTGGGATCCAGCCCCACATTGGGCTCCCTGCTCCTCGCAGAGTCTGCTTCTCTCTCTTCTTCTGCCCCTCCTCCTGCTCTTGCTCTTGCTGGCTCACTTTCTTGCTGTCTCTCAAATAAATAAAATCTTAAAAAAAAAAAAAAATGATTCCTATGCTCTCGAAATTCAAATTTGCAAATTCAGTCTGAATGGCATGCAAGGAAATTAATGGATGAGACCATGTGTCTCATGTCTCATCCATGTGTTAGCCCCACATGATTTTTTTGTTTTAAGATGGGCTCTGACCTGAAGGAAGAGGGGAACTTTGGACCACTTGTTTTAAAAGTTATAGAATGCTTCCTTTAAAAGTATTTTTCATACTTCAGTATGGATTCTGTAGAAGAATTTGACCCAGAGGTTGAGTCAGTGTCTGGACAGAAGGCTCAGTTTGTTTTCCTCCATACTCCTTTTTTTTTTTTTTTCCATATTCCTTTTTAATGAGGATAAAATTCTTTCTAAGCGTTAGCTCCAATCCTTTAGTTATCTTTGTTCTTCTTTTAAGTTTTTTCAACTTTCTTTCTGTAGTAATACAAAATATCCAAGCTACAGTCTTTCCAGTGCTTCTCATTGGGCAGAGCAGTGGGCGGTGTTGGATTCTAAAACAAAACCAGGGACTCGTCTGTGAAATTATAGATGAGCATGAGTATGTCATACCAGAATTAGTAATCCTGTTCGTAGTAGTGAGTGTTTTATCTATTAGAATTCTTCTGTTTCCTGATATTCCAAAAGGTCCTTGTTTCCCAATACATAGCACCTACCTTACTTATTTTACTTCTAGGCATTGAAAAAAAGTGGTTATTATTTTGTTGATATCTTTGCAGTTGCAAAAACTTCTTACCAGGTCACTTACCAACCCGAGTCAGTGGTCACTTGGAGCAAAGATACGTCCCAGCTTTGTGGATCCTGGAGCTGACAGTTTAGGAAGGTCTTGATGAAAGAGAATGTATAAATATCTTTTGCACATATTGATAAAAACAGACCTTGTGTGTACAGTTGCTTGGATCCGTAGAGAGTCTAGAAAGTGCCGGTACTTGGGAAGGTTTCGGAAGCTTAAGCTCTTCAGTTGCAGGTAGAAGACTTCTGATTTGCCAACATATACATATACATGTACTTCTGCTGTACAGTATGTGTATGTCAACTCACCACAATATACGCTTTAAATATTTTATAATTCAGTGTAAGTTACACCTCAATAAAGCAATAAATAAGTGGTAGCTGGAACCAAAGGAATATATGTTAATTAAATGAATGGACAGCAGGATTCCTTTGTGGACTTCTGGTTTGAAAAGCAATGAGAGCAAGAAGGCAGTCTGATAACTTCTATGCCCCAAGACAGATCTTTGAGCGTCTTATGGTTTTTATTTCTAAATAGTCCACAAATCAAGAATATCCTTGCAATAAAGTGATTAATTGGGAGATTTCATAGACGGTTTCTGCATAACAACATTTAATAGAAAGTTTGTTCTAAAAATGGATGTATAAAGCAGTCTGAATTAGGGCTGATTTACGTTTCTGGCTTTGGCTCTGAGACTGCACCACACCTGATTATGTATGAACATGAGCAGAAATGACGTTAGCAGAGAGTCCGTCTTCGTGTGTTGGCCATCAAGCAAGTGGGAGAATTCTCAAAGAATTTGTAGGGAATAATCGAAAGATGTTGGTGTACTTTGTAAGAGAGTGAAAATAAACTTACCTTTTGAGATAAGATCAAAACTGCCAGCTTTTCCTAGAGAGATACCCTATCTTTCCTAGATAGACACCCTTTTATGCGGTGGACTTTTTGAGTCCTTTTCTTTGGTTAGGAATTACTTACCCAGATGGCTAACTGGTGAGAATTTATAGAGATCAGTCACCTCATAGGTAGAACAACTTTGATTAAGTTTCTTTGATTTCTAAATTAAATATACCATACAGATCACTTTCAGAGAGAGGAACTCATATCCACAAAATATTATTTCAACTGCCTCTGAAGTTTTGGTGTTTCTACAGCTTTGAGCCCTATCCTCCTTCACTTGATGAGGGAGAAAAAAATCTTAACATACCAATAATTACCTTAGACCTGAAAGCACTTTGCTGCACAGATGTAATGTTTTACAAAGGTTTCTGAAGGAAGGAGTATTCATTTAGCTTTAACTTTACCAAAACAAAACATTAGGTAAAAACACAGTGAAAGGGCACTTAAACCAACAGTGGTGACCAAACTCTATTGTTCTATTACATTTGAGTGTAGGGCACATCCACTTGTTAAATTATCCCATATTGACAATTGGTGAGTAAACATCTACATAATTGCCCCCACTTTCCCTGACCCTCTTAGTTGGATCAGTTTTATAGCAGAAGAGTAAAAAAATATTTTTATTCAGTGAGAGCTTTTGAGATTGAATGCTATAATTAAATGCTGATTGTTTTTCTAAATAGACTATTTCAGTTTAAAAAAACCCTAATTATCTCCATTCTAGTAGGTTTTTAAGGTTGTGATGAAAAGCGGAGCTGATAATTCAGTGAGACCACAAGAGCCTGTACCACCTGTGTTACTCAGCATCTCACTGCGCTGAGGGAGAGCCAGTTATAATGTTCAACAGATTTCTTGTTTCTGAAGATCTTAAAAGTTGATCAGTTTAGAAATAGAGGTACACAAGCCCTCTTCAGTTTGAATTTGTGATTAAAACAGTCTGTGCTCTATAATCAAAGAGTCTGTGGATAGAGGATGCTGGTTGAGGGTGACAATATTCTTTTTGTTGTCCTAGATGGGGGAAAGATTTGATCCAAGTCTCTTAGAACTGTCTTTTTTTTTTTTTTAAGATTTTATTTATTTATTCGACAGAGAGATAACGAGAGAGGGAACACAAGCAGGGGGAGGGGCAGCGGGAGAAGCAGGCTTCCCTCTGAGCAGGGAGCCCGATGTGGGGTTGGATCCCAGGACCCCAAGATCATGACCTGAGCCGAAGGCAGACACTCAACATCTGAGCCACCCAGGCGCACCTAGAACTGTCTTGATAAAGAAGTACTTACAGAGGGATAGGCTGTCACTCACTAATCAAAAATCAAGGAGTAGGAGTAGCAGAAGTAAATCTGGCAAAATTAATCCATCCACTTTTGGATGCTTCTTATACCAGAAAACCCATTGGCTTCAAAGCAGATTCCTAGGTGGGACTACTTCTAGAGACCCTGTATTCCAGAAAGAAATTTGGGGATGAGGGAAATGGAAGGATGCATTTTTTCAGTATTATATTTTCTAACCACATTATGTAGTAATCAGATACCTTTTAAAATTACAGTCTGTTGATTAATAAGTCAGTGACGGGTTACCTATACTAGCAATTTTGCTTAATAGCAGGACAAAATTGGAGTGATTTAAGAATGTGTGATCTAGGACATACGTGAAAATCTTCTCATCAAAACACTGAAAGGTCAAAGAACAAGTTTTCAAAGTTTTCATATAAAATCTTGGAGAAAAAATGTTTTATCCCCCCTCCACCCTGCCCCCCGAAATCTGTTTTTAGTTAATCCGGAAATGGGAGTAAAATATTTTATTGAGTCTAAATATAGGCTTTATTATATTAAAAGAAAATATATTAAAAGAAAAGCTATTTACAGGTAATTTGTTACTAAATAAAATCTTGGAGGAACACTTTAAATTACCAAAAAGGTAAGGTAACAATAAACACAGGAAATATAAATGAATAAAGTGTTCACAGAGTCATGCTGCTTTCTGGGCTATAAATAACCCCCCAACTCTGCCACTATTATTAGCATGTATGAACAAAAGAAGATGCCTGAAATAGAAAGGGGAAGAGCATCTCGGTGAGCCTTGTATTCCACAGGGTAGGAAATGTTTCTAGCAAGCTCATGAATTTAGGGGGTTAATTGATTTTTAAAAAGGACATTTCCATGCTGTCTCTTTGCCAAGGAAATTCTTTAACTGGCATGTTTGTAAAATTGGCAGGCTGATGTTTCCTCTGGGTGACACAAGGTGTGATGAAGAATTTTATCTTTGCTTCCTTGCTAAAATCAGCACTGATTGCTCGCTTTTTTGTGGACTTATTTGGTTATTATCAGATTACCTCTGTGGACGATCGGTCAGTGCAGTTGACGTTGGAAGGTGGGCAGGCGGAGTACCTAGTGGGCAGTCCTGGTGGCTTTGGTCAGAACATTTATATATAACTTTGAACCACAGTTTCCTGATTGACTAATGTGGCAAACATATTGATCTCCAATAATCCAGGCATCGTGCTAAGCAGTAGGGATACAAGGTAAATAAAAATATCTTGTCCCTGCTCACAAGCCACCTGTGGCTGAAGGGACAGACTTGTGAACACATAATCAGAATTTATAAAGAATGTATCGTAGAGTTGATAGGTGTGAGAACACAGGGCAGAGGACCTCTGTCTATGTAAGGGGCACTGGGGAAACATTTCTATTTTATTTTACTTTATATAACAAATGAACTCACATGCATGAATAAGATCTAATTTCTGATGGTCTGGTTATTAATTTGTTTCTTTTTGACTATTAAATTATGAGTACAATTATTTGAGAGCCAATTAGAAAACTGTAGTTGAGAGGGAGAGAAACAAAATTTCAAGTACTTTTTCTTTTGTTTTTAATCGGTATAGGCCAGAATTAAATGAAGATTTATTTTTTCAAATTTGAATATATTTTCCCATAAGTAGTAATGATACTGTTTTTTAAACAGTCCTGTTTTTGGTGGTTTGCAGGATATATAATTACAAAGAAGTGGTATTTAGTAATTTAAGATTTTTTTAAAAAAACATCAGTTACTTAATCACAAATGATAGGTATATTTTGATGAAAGTGATCATCTTCTAAGCAAAATAAGTATTAGAATTGCATCTCTCCGGTAGAAACTTTTTATTTTCCTATGATCAGTAAGACAGCTCTGTGATTATTTTATTTAGCATTTTCTCCAATGGATATTTCTGTGGGCCTGCTATGTGCAGTGTCGAACAAGATAAATAATGTTATAGAATTATATGTTCCAATGTCTTTTTAGAATGAAACATTTAAAAAAATACGTGAGGGGCCCCTGGGTGGCTCAGTGGGTTAAAGCCTCTGCCTTTGGCTCAGGTCATGATCTCAGGGTCCTGGGATCGAGTCTCGCATCGGGCTCTCTGCTCAGTGGGGAGCCCGCTTCCCCCACCCCCGTCCTCTGCCTGCGTCTCTGACTACTTGTGATCTCTATCAAATAAATAAATAAAATCTTAAAAAAAAAAAAAGATATGTGACCCCATTTTTAACCAGGAAATAGAGGGAAGCCTCTTTGCTTCAGCAATATGCAAATTAATTTTGAGTATGCAAATAATTTGAGCAGACATTGATTTAGAATTACTGTTGTGAATAATTTCCACTTTGATGATTGCTTTTGTTAAAACTAAATGCCAATCAGCGATAAAGTGTAAAATAAGAGCAATCTGTCCAGTGCACTTGAATGGTTATTGATGGGCTATCATAAACCATTACCCTTACACATTGAACTGCAAAGGCAAAAGTCCCATGTCTGTGTCCGGTGTCCACCTCTTCATTTATACCATTCATATTAGCTTTTCTCTGGCTGCTCTTTGCTTTCCTCCTTTTATCATTTTGGACCAAGGTGAGGAAATACTAGTCAGGAGTCTTTCTGAGTCCTCTAGGCAGGTGTTCAGAAAACATAAGCATCGTAGTTCTAATTTAGAACAAGTACAAGTGTATATAAAAGCTCTTTTGGTTTCATTTGATTTTCTTTCCTTTTTTTGGTTAAGAAACAATAGTGTTTATTTATCATGTTTGGCTTAGAATTTCTTTGGTATTCAGTTTTTTTAATTTTAAAAAGAAACCAAACTCAATAACATCTTTAAGAAACAAAGTAGTTTGCAGTGAAGGGTGGGTGAGGAAGTTATATGAAGATTGAGTGGGAACCTCAACCCAAGGACATAATAGACAAGAAACAATTTTTTTCCCTCCCTTTTCTTCAGAAGTAGTCATCCGCATGGTTTAATGTGCTAACATAACCCCGGTTCCAATATTTCAAAAGATACAGAACTTCCCAGCATGATGATAAAGTTTTCCTGTGTTCCAATAATAAAACCTCAACGTACCAGTGATTTCCAGTTCCTTTGTGGCTCAGCAACTTGTGAAGACCAACTAGCTCTTAAGTACTCAGCCTGCAGTATCAGTGTGGGAGTCGGAAACAGATGTTCACGGGACAATGCCATTTGTTGTCACTGTCGATACTATGTGGCAACTTTCCCAAACGAAATTGTTTGTGGATGGAAAAGAATGTAAGCAGTGATTCATGCCCAGGAATTTTTTTTTTTTTTTTTTTTTTTTTGGCTGCAGGCTAACCATATTTTATTTGCTTTAAATCATAGAACATTAGTGGATTAAAAGTTTTAGGATAACTTACTATTAGACTATCTTTTCCATTTTTTTGGTCCAGCATTTCCTTTTAAAAGGAGTCAGTAATTTAGGTGCCTTACTTTTGTCAGAGAATTCAGATAAATGAATGACATGCCTTGATTAGTATTTTTATTCATGATTTGGAAGCATAGAGAATTCAAAATAATCAAACATTAAGTAGAAACATTTATTGGTTAAAAAAAGAAACATATTTATTGTTGACAGTTGGCATTGCATTGGTTTGAAATTTTCATGAATATTACAAAGGCGTATCCACTAACTTGTAGTTACAATAAGAGACAATGGATTTATCTGTGCCAATTAAATATTAATTTATAGAGAGACTTAAAAGGTGCTCACAATGAAATAGGCACAACAAAGCTACTTAAAAATGAGGCGCACCATGTCATATGACACACATAAGCCACCTTCTTGGAAAAAAAAACAAGAATTCAAAGCATAATATCTATCATTCTGGTGCCGTTTTTATAAAAACAAATTCTAATCCACAAATGAAAGTCTTTTCATGTTTATTCATAACAACAGATGCCTAAGGCCATAATTATAAAATGTTTTATGTTCCTTTAAATAATAGGTATCTCTTATAATTAGGTTTCTACATCACAGAAAAATTATTTTAAGAGACATGAAACAAAATCTGACTTTTAAACAACAGCCAAAGGAAAGATTGGCATCACATGTCCTGGAAGGGTCCTAGACTAGGAAGCAAGAGTTTGGAGTTCTAGTTCCTCTAACCATCACTTTAATAAGTTGTGGTTGTATGCCCCTCTCTTGCTGGCCCTTCTTTGTCTCACCTGCAAGACGGCAGATCAAGCTGGATGACCTCTAGGATTTTTTCAGGCTCTCACGGTTTTTGATTCTAGTTTGGTAGTAAAACCTTTTGAGATCTCAAATTTTACTTTTTAGCAGTCACTGTTAGGGATTTCTTTGGACCACAAACACCTATGAGTATCTGATGGAAGCTATTATTAGTCTTTCCTGAAAAATGCATAAGCAAAATTTTGCAAGCAAGCCTAGGGCTTCATAGATCCCCTCAGAGGCTAGGGGTGGTCCCAGGTTTAGAACCCTGTGACTCCCTAAAGGAGGTTGGTGTCCTTGTGTTTCTGTGAAGACTTAAGACGCATTTTTAAAATTGTTCCAGTCTTCAGCATCTGGACTTTAGTTATTTTTTAAGGTTGATGGTTTTTCCCTTCTAACATTTCTAAGTTAGAAATTTAATGTTGGTATCAGCATGCTTGAAGAACGAAAACACACGTTAGTTGGCCAACTAAAGATCTGGATAGTACTTGAAAGAAATACTCTGTGTGCACAACTTAAGTATAGGGTTACAAAGGATGACACTATACCCTGGCTAGAGTCTTTGCTTTAGAACAGGAAATGAACAAACCGAGGTATGGTTACATCTCCCCATCAGCAAACCCAGACTGGTTATTGTTGTGATTGTTGTTGTTTTTAATTGGTGAAAAATGCAAAATTAAGTACTCCTAGCAAAGAGATGATGGCCCTAGGGAATACTGGAATACTCAAAGTAACTGGAGAAAGTCATCATTTAAGTAAATAAATACAAACCAGAAATTAGTTCTAATTCAGATTTAGGAATATATAAACTGCTAAATTCCTTCCTGTACACCTCTCTCTCTTTTTAAACCATTCATGGGCAGTTCTACCCTTTCCCTAAATTATCATTCGAAGAAAGCTTTGGACTTTTGAAAGTACTTTCATACATGGGATCTCATTTGATTCTTTAGTTACTATCTTTTTTTTTTAATGCTTAGTACAGAACTAAACATGTGTGATTCCTTTTAATTACTCGTGTTGCCTCAGAAATTTACTAAACCACTTATTTCACCTAGAAAAATGTGGATGCTTAAATAAAATTTCTTTCTGCCTTCATAACTAGAGCTTTTAAATTCTCAAACGGAAGATTCTTCATGGGCTCTCTTTTACATTGTTCGAATTTATTAATTTCTCTAGATTAAGGTCACATTCGATAGATTTATGTCACCTGTCTCTGGCACTCACAGCACCTATCAGGCATGAGCCAGAAAACAGAAATTCTTATCCTGATGTTACAGGAAGGCCCCCAGTTCTACTTGACAGAAATTATTTCAATTAGGGAGTCCCTGGCCTACTTTTTCTGTTGCACGAGAACAAATGTTATTGGTATAAGGGGAAATCCTTGGATACCAGATAACCCACTCACGCCGTGGAGCAGAGTTACTTAGAGCGCTCCGAATCCCATCTTTGATCTCTGGCGATATTTTTCTCTGTTATGTCACAGAGGTCACCTGGCTCATGTGTGACAAACTGCTTGCATAAGTCACTGTGCCAGTGGCAGAGATTTGTAACCATGCCCCTGGTCCATTGCCTTTGAATTATTTCACAGGCCCGCTGCTTTACATTTACACTCTGTCGGAAGATGAACAGGGGAAGGGAGTAAAATCAAGGGCAGGGTCTCATCCTGAAGGACAAGGGGAAACAGGTGGAAGGTTAATGGCCCTGGAGCGATTCCACAAGCCTCTCAGGCTTGATATATGGGCCTCGGGCCTAAAACGGGCATTGGCTTTCAAAGATATATTATTTCATTTGAGGAGAGACATTCTGGAGTTCCTGCATTTGTCTGCTGATAGATGATCCTTTGTCCACAATTGGTTATGGCGTGTGAGTTTTCCTTGGGCCTGCTCCCGTACATAAAAATTTTGCTGAGCTCTCCAACCTTTCACATGCCTTTAAGAATGGGATGTGTGCAAGCCCATTGGCAGGCTGTTGGATTTTTGTTGCTGCTATTTTAGTAGTTCCTTTTGAACCATGAGGCAAGTGCGGGATGAAAGACACTTCTGTTCATTCATACATAACTTGATAAGAGTGGCCTTGCCCCAAAAAGGGGGTGGGGCGTGAAAGGGATCTTGGGAATCAGACGTGTGTCAGTTTGCTAAGATGAACTCAGGGCAATATTCAGTCATTTGGGTTTCAAAAGTGGCTTCCATAGAAGATAGAAACCACCGAACAGCTCTTGAGTTTGTAACTCTTTTTGCCCTCTCCTTAAGCTTTTAATAAATGGGTTACTCTATTTTACGACTGTGTTCAGAAAGTTTGAAGTGATCTGGGGTAAGGGGGTGAACCGAGCGCTGGAAAAAAGATGCTTCATAGAGACTGATGATTGATTGGCCCTACAAGAACCGGTAGGCAACACTACCAAAAATCTCTCTAATGGCTCAAATGTTACAAATGCATTGAATTGATCACCCGATGAATGGAACCAGTCTCTTGAATAAACCTTGTGTGGCCTTTTTAAAAAGTTGCCCTACGGAGTCTAGGACTGCAAAAGTCACTTAGCCCCTGCCTCCAAATATCCATAGATTTAACAGTCCTTAAAATATTAGGAATTCTAAAATGCCTTAACTTATAAGTATTCTAAAATCAATTATTAACTATGGTTTTGGGTGTGTTTTTGTGAAATATTTGGCTTTATAATTTCTGGTAATTGTTGTACTAACCCTGTCAGAAAAAGAATGTGTATTTTTTTGATAAATGTGAAGTCAAAATGAGCTCTGTCATTAACTATCTAAACAAAAGGTGAGTTTTCTTTCCAGTTCTTTTGTGTTCCACTGCTCTTATATTTGGTGAATACCCACACCACTGTATTAATGTGTCAGAATTCTATTTTTGGACATTTTTAACCTGAATAGCTTTGTCAAAAGCAAATTCTCCCTTTGGAGAAACTTTTCCATTATCATTATAGATGCATTGGTATTTATAATAAGTGAATACTGGGCACCCAGTCTGATAATACATGAATACCAGTAGGAATTTGATTTTTGAATGTGGGACACTGATTGCAATCGATTATAGATACTTTCACTTATATTTTACAAGGTACCTTTATCACAGTCCTTTTCAGACAAAAGCCTAGCCCTTAGTAGAAAGGTATAGAAAGATGGACTATCTGACCATTGGCTCTGTTAAAGTGGGCTTTTAAAGATGTTCTGTTCTTCTTTTTCTCTGGAATATTATAAAGCATGAGTTAGACCAGAAGTGGGGAGACTGGAGAGAGATGCGTTTATTAGTACCTGCAGGAAGGAAACAGAAAAGCTTTTTTTAAAGGAAGGCTTCAGAATCACTAATTGTACAGAGCGTTGAATGATGAGTGTTAGCAGTCAAGAGAATCTGCTTTCCACTTGTTGCTTGGGTAAATGGATAAAAGGCAGCCAAGAACTTCAGGCCCCCCGGTTGGGGGTACCATAGATAACAGAATCCTGGCAGAAGGGCAGGTCCCAAATCACACAGGCATGCTTTTCCATCACAGAATGTAATGTGGTTGTTTTAGTCCTTTTTGCCTGTGACCTAAACACCCCGTTTTTCATGTTTGAAAAGTTACCAACTTCATTTCAGTCCTACTTACCCTTCATCTGTGGTATTTCCCAGTCAGTAGACCACAATCCTGTGGGTTATGTCAGTGCCTCAAGCAAAGATCAGATCAAAGGATCTGACATAATGGCAGCTCGTTCTGAATTAGTCAATAACTGCGGTCTTCTGCATCTGTCGGAGGCCCCCAGCTCAGATGGACACCTCCATAAGCTGACCCATAGGAAGCCAAATACTTGCAAACAGTCTCTTAATTGCTCATTTGCAGTTGTACAAAATGCTAAACGCAGAAAGACTTCAAAGCCAATGGAATCTGCATTGAAAACGGGATCTCAATACACATAGTAGCTTATTGTTGCAAAATTAGAATAACAAATGTTCCCAGCATGAAGCCAACATAAACTTGCCTGAGTATTATTCAACCTGAGACTTATTCAACTTTTTCCTTTTTTAAAGGGCAATAGAAAAAGGCATACTTCTGTTTGCTATTCTGTACTGTTCGTGTTAATGATATATTTAGGTCTCCATCACACTTGGTATTTTTACGTGTAATTACCCGTATTAAAAAAAAAAAACACTCATTAGTGTTCTGTTCCACTGACTTAATTATGCCCTTAATTAAATCTTGACTAACTGGGGGTCACTGCAGTGTCAGTGGGATTTGTCACTGTTCGTCAGCAGGTGTCTGGTTGTATCTATTTCTGGTTTTCCTATGGTTTCAATCTATTTAAGAGCTCGCTTTTCTCCTGAATGCCTGAGAAGGAGCGTTCTCATTGGAGGGAAGGAATACCAGATACATGACGGGCAACTGTTCTCCAAAGCTTGTTTGTAAGAGGACATGTTCGTTATTTACGAAAATCTCCTGATTAGGGGAAAGATGTCAGAAACAGATTTGGGTACAACAGATGCACTTTTTAAAAAAATGAATGTGTTTACACTTCTAGAAATTATGATATGAGTGTATATAATTCTGAAAGTTTCTTAAGGACCAAAAAATGGTTGTTTTGTTACGAGAATATAACATAAGATGTTTTCTAGGTACCAGGGTACCTTGTGTTAGTTAATGATTTGGCTCACATTTGTCACTGTAAAAATAGAAAACAAATTACAAAATTAGGAAATCAGGCTGTCTTTTATGTGTCTAATGTACACAGAAAAGTCAGTTCATTATTTGGAAGGAGTTTTAATAATATATTAAGACTGCTATACATTCACATTACATATTAGAATGTTTTAGACTCATGATTTTAGCATTTACTTAAGGGAGGTATAATTCCCATGTTTATGTACATAATAGGCACCTAATGTTGATCTGAGTAATTGATTAGTCCAGTAAGGCTTTTATAATTAGTTGTCAGCTTTTCAACATAAGCTCTCAAAACACCTGCTGTGAATCCAAAACTCTTACATTTATTAATCAGTTTTTAATTTAAAAATGTATTCAGGCTACCTGAAAAGCATTTATTTATTTTTTTTTCTTGAGCCCTAAGAAACTCACCTCAGACTCTATGTCTCTGAGTTTTTCAGTCTAGAAAGTTTTGGACTCTGAAATCCTCATTTTAAAAATAATAACTTATTTTCATTTAAAGGTAAAAAGTCACAGTTTTTCTATCAGTTAAGATGTTTCTCAGAACCCAGATTTCTAATGGTAACTTTAAATGAGACAGTAGGTTACAGATATCAGAATATCAAGTATTATGACCTTACTGTCATTTTATTCTGTCATTACATGAACAATTTAATTTTTACTGGTTTACCTACAAATATGGTAGGCCAGAGTCAGAGGAATTTTATTTATTTATTTTTTGGTAAAGATTTTATTTACTTATTTGTCAGAGAGAGAGAGATCACAAGTAGGCAGAAAGGCAGGCAGAGAGAGGGGGCAGCAGACTCCCCACTGAGCAGGGAGCCCAACGTGGGGCTTGATCCCAGAACCCTGGGATCATTACCTGAGCCGAAAGCAAAGGGTTAACCCACTGAGCCACCCAGGTGCACTGAGTCAGAGGAATTTTAAAAGAAATGTATGTAATAGTTCAACTTACTATATTTCTGAAATTCAAATCAATTCATTTCATCCTAAAGCATTCATTCCAACTCTCTTCCTCCCCCACCCCCACCCCTTAAGAAAGGGAGAGGAGAGAGGGAGAGAGAGAATCCCAAGCAGGCTCCATGCCCAGCACAGAGCCCCACAAGGACTTGATCCCAGAACCCTGAGATCATGACCTGAGCCAGAATCAAGAGTTGGACTATTAACTGACTGAGCCACCCAGGCGTCCCACCAGCCGTCTCTTCTTAAGTAACAAATGTTCTCATTTGTTAACCTGGTAATTCTCAGTGTGATTCTCATATGACATTTCTTTTAGGTTTTCTTGTCACTTTTATGTAATTTAAAATTTAAATATGTGAGTATACTTGGTTTTTAAATTGATTCAGGTGATGAGATGATAAGGATTTTTATGTATTCTGGGGATTCCTGTACAGTCTAATTGTCCCTGGATAATGAGACTAGAATATCCATGGAAGCAGCATGACCTCTAGATTTCCTTATATTTATACAATTGAAGTGATAAATGTACAATTTAATGACCATAGGATTGGTCAGGTATTTTTATTTTTTTTTTAAGATGTATTTATTTCTTTGAGAGAGAGAGAGAGAGAGAGAGAGAATGAGAGCACAAGGAGAGGCAGAGAGAATCTCAAGCAGACGCCTTGCCCAGCAAAGAGCCCAACAGGGGCCTTGATCTCACAACCCTCAGATCATGACTTGAGCCGAAATCAACGGTAGGAGCCTTAACGGACTGAGCCACCCAGGCGCCCCTGGTCAGTAATTTTAAGGTGACTTCATCATCCAATAAAATTTATCAAGTGGTAGTTATGGGCCGGTTAACATTTTAGGACTTGGAGATTGCACACAAAGAAGCTAGACAAAATCCCTTCTCTCAAGGAGTGTTCTTTGTTAGATATATTTTAGTGATTTGAATGTTTTTAGAATATTCACACTAACATATACAAAGCTTCTGTAATTTAGCAAACTAGCCTCATCAAGGATGAAACCTGCAGGGGATGGAATGTTTCTGTCCCTCTGTGTTGGAGTCTCCAGGAAATGTCCCCAGTTCTCCGACTCCGTGTCTGTCATGAGTTCAAGGACAGCCCCTGGATATAGTCAAGGGTTGCTTTAATAGTTAGTGTTCCTTTCTGAAGCTCCGAGTCAAAGAAAAAAACAGAAGTGATTAAGGAGAATAATAATTTTTTCATAAACTTACAGTTAGTGACTTTAGGTAAATTAATCATGGAGAAGAGGTGAGAATCATAGGGGATAAACAGTGATTTTTAAAGCTCAGTAGATGGGAATCCTGGGTGGCTCAGTCCATCAACCGTCTTGCCTTCGAGTCAGGTCATGATCCTGGAGTCCTAGGACCCAGTCCCGCATCAGGCTCCTTGCTCAGCGGGCTTGGGGAGGGGTCATCTGCTACTTCTGCTTGTGCTCTCTCTCTCTCTCACTCTGAGGAAAAAAATAAAAAATAGAATCTCTAGGAATATTGACTCAAAGCTCTTATTTGTAGATTTCATAGATCTGCCATTAATCTTAGAGAATAATGAGTTATATTGTGCAGTTTCATTAGAAAAAAATGGATGAAACCTCTTCTGGTAACTTCTCATTCATTGATCGATCCTGTAATAATAATAACAAACATTTTTGGCATAACACAATCAAGTATCATAGTGTCCTATACCCCTAAATACAAAATGTAACAGGAAAGCAACTTACCAAAAGGGGATCCAGTTTTCTACCCACAAAATAATGCTGTGGTTTAACATGGCTAAAATCTGGTGTGTTAAGAATTCTGTCACAGGGCCACGTAGTTGAGTGGTTTTACACCCGGTCGGATCACTTGAGGACGATGAGCAGACAGAGGTATCCAGGTTCTGCCCCGAAGGAGGCTCCAGTGTGAGTTACTGCTCCTGCCTCTTTTTTTTTTTTTTTTTTTTTTTTTATTCATTTGACAGAGACCACAAGTAGGCAGAGCAACAGACAGACAGGGAGAAGCGGGTGCCCTGCTGAGCAGAGAGCCCGATGTGGGGCTTGATCCCAGGACCCTAGGATCATGACCTGAGCCGAAGGCAGAGGCTTAACCCACTGAGCCACCCAGGCACCCCTGCCTCTTTTTTAAGAAATGATTTTATTTATTATGAGAGAGAGGGAGAGTACAAGCAGGGGGAACAGCCGAGGCAGAGGAAGAAGCTGGCTTCCTGCTGAGCAAGGATCCTGATGTGGGATTTGATGGCAGGACCCCGAGATCATGACCTGAGCCGAAGGCAGATGCTTAACTGATTGAGCCACCGAGGCATCCCATGCTCCTGCCTCTTTTGAGTTATTGCTGACTTGGGAGGAACAGTCCTGCCTCCTGGGGATGGGAGAAGGAGGGCCAGAGCCAGCAGGTCCCCCATCCATCCATCGCAGTTGTAGGTTATTTACTTAGCTTCAGCAAGCCTCAGTCTCCTCATCTGTAAAACATGTTACTTCTTGCAGAGGTTTTATGGGAGATTATAGGATTTAACACAAATCAAGTTTCTGGGAGTATATGTTCAGGAAATACCAATTTCCTTTTTTCTTAATTGGTGCTTGAAAATCTCCAGTGCTAAATTAGATTCATTTGGCAAATACTTCCGGCATGGTGTGAGGGTAGTTCCCTCCCTCTTCCCAAAACAGCCTCCTGGGTGCCTGGGTGGCGCAGATCTGTGAAGTGGCTAGCTCCTGGTTTCTGTTCAGGTCCTGATCTCAGGGTCTCATGAGGTCGAGCCCCGTGTCAGGCTCTGCCCTCAGCGTGGAGTCTGCTTGAGATTGATTCCCTCGCCCTCTGCCTCTCCCACTCATGCTCTCTGTCTCTCTCTCAAGTAAATACATCTTTAAAACAAAACAAAACAGAGGCCTTCTGATACAGACATTAGATGGGATTTGGAGTCAAGCAAACTTGGCCTCAAATCCTAGCTTTGCCACTTGCTGGCCAGGTGCTCTTGGGAAAGTGCCTTAACTGTAGTGTCCTCATCTATAAAATAGGGATAATGTGCAGCCTATATGGTATTTTTAAAATTAAGTAATAGTTGCAGAGTGCATGGTCCTAGGATGTAGTCAGAGATGAATTAGAAGTGGTTTCTACCTGGGGCATCAGGTAGTTCAGTCACTTGAGTGTCTGACTCTTGATTTCCGCACAGGTCATGATCTTTTGGGGTTGTGAGATTGAGTCCCACGTGGGGCTTCGCACTGGGCATGGAACCTGCTCGGGGTTCTTTCTTTCCCTCTGCCTCTGGCCCCCTTCTCATCCTGATGTCTCACATGTGCTCACTCTCTCTGTCTCTGTCTCTCAAGTAAAAAATATGAAGAAGGTAACGATCACTACCCTCAAAGAGGAGGATACATGTGTTTGAAGATGTGTGTGAATATGCTGTTTTGGGGGGAAGAGCTAAAATGCTGTTCCTGAACTTGGATTTCAACATGACCAAATTAAGAATTATAATTTGGAATTACTACTTTAAAGAAACACCTGCTAAAGACCAACAGGATTTATTGTTTAACAATTAGGTTTATTCATGTGCATCTGATATTTGCTTTATAGTTATATAGGATTTTATGAGAGTTTTCTTTTTCCTTTTTTTTTTTTTCAAGATTTTATTTTTAAGTATCTCCACACCCAACACAGGGCTCGAACTGACAACTCAGATCTAGAATTCTGTGCTCCATCAACTGAGTCAGCCAGGCGCCCCTAGGAGACAGTTTTCCTGAGTCTTTATAACTCTCCCATTTCTCTTGAGTCTGATGTAGGCCTGCTTAGTTCCTCATCACTGCGGAAAGATGGAGGGAAGAGATTAGTTTGTGAGATGATCAGCCTGTCTGCTCAGCAGTAAGGGTCCTGACATGCTGGTTGGAGTCAGGGTGGAGAGGAAAAAACTAGGAGTCTGGTATGATTCTTCACTGTTGTTCAGTGACTTTGTCTTCCTTCTACTAGTTTGTCGACTAAGGATTATTTACGCCAAATAATTACATCTTTGATTAATGGGAAGGTATGAGGATGGAGAGAGAATGAGTTCCAGAAACTTCTTTAGAAATAATAAAAAAAAAAAACCTCAGATAATTACACTACACTATGAGGAGTGCAATAATAGAGGTCCCAAAAGGAGAGTAAAATCTCCACAGTGTGAGTCCCCTTTTCTCTCTATAACTCTGACCTGGGCTGAAATTTGGGACAAAGAGACCAATTTTAGGCAAATTTCAGCCCAGGTAAGGGTTATAGAGAGAAAAGGGGACTCACATTGCTGAGATTTTACTCAACAATTTTACTTGTTGAGTTTCTGAAGGAGCTGAAGAGTTAGTCAGGTGATTTCTTCCTTTGAGCTCTGACTCCGTTTGCCCTGTTTTCGCCACATGCATACCCTTCGTCTACCAACACGCACACCCATACACACCCATCTCAACACACATTCCGTCTTGCACCAAGACATAGCACCCGCATCCCTCCTCCATCAACACACTCCCTCCTGCAGCAAGACATACACACACCTCCCCTCCATCAATGCGCACTCCCTCTTGCACCATCACATGTGCACACACACACACACACACACACACCCCTCCTCCAACAGCACACACTCCCTCTTGTAGCAATATGCAGGCACACACCCCTCTCAAGACCTATTCGCAAGAAAGCTTCAGATTTGTGCTGAGTTCACTGCCTCTTCGGACGGGCCTGCTTGGCTCCTTCGCAAGGGCCCATGACTGTTGATCTTTGGGTCATTGAGTTCAAGCCCCACGTTGGGTGTAGAACCTACTTTTAAGAAAGAATGCCCCTTCTTTTTAGGAGCCTGAGAGTTTCCTTCTCTTCTAACTTTCCCACCTGAACTATTCTCTCACTTTCTCTCAATTCTACCAGTGTTTTCATGCCACGCTAGCATTTTAATCTTCGCTTGCCACTGGGTGCCATCAGTCACAGAGATGTGAAAGTCTCCCCTCATAAAAGGTTCAGAACAAACCACCTCTATAACTGGGTCTCCCCATCTTCCCCATACTGCTGTTTCCAACATGGTGCCCATGCCTTCTAACTCTGCCTCCTCCTCTTGGTGTCTCTGCAGCCAACTTTTTGTGTGGGAGGGGTGTGGGGAATGGGGGCGGCTCTCAAGCTGGACCAGCAGGAAGCCCTCACTCCCACTTTCCATGGGAAACGGCTCTCTCAATTCTCAGACATTACCAATGACCTCATCCATACCTTCTCTCTCCATTCTGCATCCCTGATATTCCTTCTGAAACAGAATTTTGGTCACTACTGTGTTTCTGGTTATTCCATGCAACAAGGCTCCCTCATTGACCCCTCTCCCTCTACCCAACTTCTATTTTTTAATTTTTTCTTTAGAGAGAGAGAGTGGGAGAATCCTAAGCAGGCTCCATGCCCAGCAAGGAGTCTGACGTGGGGCTCAATCTCTCCACCCTGAGATCATTACCTGAGCCAAAATCAAGAGTAGGACGCTCAACTGGCTGAGCCATTTAGGCACCCTCTACCCAACTTTTAAATGGTGCTTTTCTCTAATTCAGGTGCTGTTGGTTTCCCTCTCTTCTCAGGCTACCCATTCTTCTTTGTGATTTCATCCACATACACTGTTAATGCCCTACCTTCTCTAGACTCCACAGTAGCATTCTAAATTGCTTGCCGAACACATGAATGTCCATTACCAGCATTACCAACAGTACCTCCAAGAGGCCTCCTTTCTTTTCCTGTATCCTCCTAGAACACACTCCTTCCCACTGTTATCCTAGGCTTTCTGGTTTGATCGAGGCACTTAGCTTTTCACTGCATCTGCAGAAGAAGTTAAAACTCTTCAGACGGTAACCCATCACCATTACCTTTTCATCTCCTGTTCCTTGACAGCAAACTGCTCATCTTTGCCCTTACTTCTTCGGTCATCTTTACACCTCTGTGCTTTGGCTCACCTTGTTATCTTTGCTTAGATACCCCTCACAACATTAATCACACATGGCTGAGCTCAAATACCAATTCCAAGAACCTTCCTCGTTGCTTGAACAGGAATTAATCACTCTCTTTCCTATATTACTATAGTATTTTCTTCATTATTCCATTTTAACATATATTTATATACATGTGTATATTTCATGAAAGATCCAGTCCACCACCACCAAACTCAAAGTCTATTGATTTGGAAGTCTAAAACTAGTCATGGAATGACTTGAAATTAGGACTGTCCGAAAAAAATCTGGGACATATACTGATGTTTTTACCCTATTTCCCCCATGTTGCTTGCTTATATGCCTGTCTCTCCAGTTCATCCTCCCCCTTACTTACCAGTGTGTTCTTCCGTAAACCCTAGCACAGAGTCTTGAACTCAGTAGTCACTCCATAAAATTGTTAACTTGTAAGAAATTCATTTATGTCAATATGAAATAATTGATAATTGATTTTAAAGCGGGGGTTCTCAAACTTTGATCTCAGAACTCTTTGCCCACTTGAAAATGATTGAAGATTCTGAAGACCTTTGGTTTATGTGCATCGTAATGTAATAGGAGTTAAAAAGGAGAAGTGGGTAGAACACAAGTGTTCACAAACACGCGGTTCATTTGCTGCCACAGGGATGATGTCATTACATCCTGTAGTTTCTATATGGTTTTGAGAGGTAGAGGGTCAAAAGGGTAGATAGCAGCTTAGTATAATTGGGATGATATTTTTAGCCTCTTGGAGCCTCTGGCCACACTTATAAAACGACTGATTTAAAAATTGATACCTTCGTGGGTATTTAGTCTTTCATAGGGATTAAAGCTTGGATGCCACCCAAATGCGGTTCCCAGAGTGGAATTTTCAAGTCAGCAAGTAATGGAGTGTTGAGACAGATGCATGGGATAGAAACCCTTCTCTTACTACCAGTGTTTGTGAAGTTACTTCCCTGGGCAGGGCTGAGGAGTCAGCGACGCTGGGTAGCACAGATGGGTGTGTACACAGGTGACTGACAAACAAGCACACATTTCCCCATGTGTGACGATTGCCCCCTTCACCAACATACATTTACACTCACACTGGTGCCATACTGGGCCTTGACCATGAAAGCCATGAATGGGCAGCTGTATCATTGTGCTCATCTTTCAGAGGTCAAGATCTCTGGGCCTCCAGCAGCTAGTTTCTGTCTGGTCAGTCCCCAAGACAGGTAAGACAATGGGCAAAGAGGCCATATCCAAACAAAAGCTTAGAGCTGTTGCTCTGATTATCATTTGGCATTGAACTCTTCCCAACCACCACCCCCCCAAGATTTCTATTCATCTGAGAGAGAGAGTGTGCAGGCGCATGAGCTGGGGGTGGTGCAGGGGGAAGAGGGACAGAGGGAGAGGGATTAAGCAGACTCCCCGCTGAGCAGGGAGCCTGATGTAGGGCTCAAACCCATGACCTGAGCCAAAGGCAGATGCTTAACAGACTAAGCCACCCAGGCACCCCTTGTTGAACTATTTGTTTCATAACACTTAATCTGACTTTTTATGGAAGAACAGTGATGTACTCTAATAATAGCTATTACTTACTGAATTCAAGCCTTGTTTTAAGTTCTTTGTGTGCCTTAGCTCAATTAACCCTGACAACAAGGTGTGAGAAGAGGAGGTGTCAGTGGTAATTAAAATAAAAAAAAAAGAAAGATTTATTTATTTTAGAGAGAGAGAGAGATAGCTGGGGATGGCGGTGGGGAGTGGGCAAGAGAGAATCTCAAGCAGACTCCCCGCTGAGAGCAGAGCCCAGCACAGAGCCTGACATGGTGCTCCATCCCATGACCCAGAGATCAAGACCTGAGCTAAAATCAAGAGTCAGATGCTTAATGGACCTCAGTCACCCAGGTGCCCCAGGATTAATTAGAATTTGATTGAAGCTGGAATAAAGTAAGGCTCAAGCATTTAAGTCATTTGCCCAAAATTACATTCCGTCTGTTGGCCACCGGTGGGGCCTGGGTTTGCCTCAAATCTGATTCCAAAACTCTTACTCTTTGCTTTTAGAGTGATTATTCTCATACCAAATTCCTATGCCTAAAACATTGGTGCGTGAGATAATATGTATGCACACATGCACATGTAGCAGGGAAGGGGGGAGATATCAATTTACTGGAATTTTCTCAAGCTTTTTATTCAAAGGGTGGTATATTCAATGAGACTCACTGTTCAGCTTGTTAGACGCGTAGTATCCCAGTCCCAGACCTGCTGAATCAGAACCTTCATTTTAACAAGATTCCCAGGTGACCTGTAGGTGTCTTCCAAGTTCGAGAAGCAATAGATCTTGAGCACAGTTGTATCTCCCTAAATTCTTAAACCTTTTTTTTTTTCCCCAAAGATTTTATTTATTTATTTGTGAGAGAGAGAGAGAATGAGAGAGAAAGAGAGCATGAAAGGAGAGAGGTCAGCAGAAGCAGCAGACTCCTTGCCCAGCAGGGAGCCAGATGTGGGACTCGATCTTGGGACTCCAAGATCATGACCTGAGCCGAAGGCAGTCACCCAACCAACTTCTTAAGAGAGGATGAAGTGAAGCCGTTACATTAGCAGGAGTCCAGCTTGGAAAGATACCCAGTGCTGTTAGTTTAAGAAAAAAAGGAGGGAGGGAACATGCTTTTTAAAAGTATATGCTTTGTTTTAAAAAGCATGCATTTATGCTGTCTCACTCCATAATTTTGAATATAATACACTAATTCTGGAAGACCTCCTACTCCATAGACAAATGCACTGTAATTTTCGATAGTGTTCTTTGAGGTCTGCCTGCAGTGTGCTTTATTAAAAAGCAAGCCAAGACTTGAAGGGCCCCATTCAAGAATGTGGTTTGTGGTGGAGTCTAATTTGTACCACTGGGCAAAGGTCACACAGAGGAGCTCGTTAATGCACTCACTCTGGGAGGAGATCAATCTCCATACTTCACCATATTGATCTGAGAACTCATTGGCGCTTCCTCCTTGAACTGATTAGCTCATGTGTGGATGGAGATGGATAGCTTTCTGAGACGGAGGTTTCTAGCAGGGATGGCAAAAGGTGGAGGCTCGAACACCCTCATTTAGGCAGTCCTGTTGGTTTCTTGTGTTAGGATCTTCTACGCGTGTGTCCGTTACTCTGAGAAAAGGGTTTAAAAGAAACAGGTTGCTTTTCTGCTATGAGAAGTGGTGTTTTCCTTCTGTACTTTTTATAAATCATGTGTAGGAATTCAGTGTTTGTGAACGTAGGCAGATGGCTTGCTTTAACATGTAATAGTGATGTTACCAAGTTCATTACTGAATTAAAAGGCAACTACTTGGGATACCTGGGTGGCTCCGTGGGTTAAGCCTCTGCCTTCGGCTCAGGTCATGGTCTCAGGGTCCTGGGATTAAGCCCCGAATCAGGCTTTCTGCTCAGCAGGGAGCCTGCTTCCCCCTCGACCTCTGCCTGCCTCTCTGCCTACTTGTGATCCCTCTCTCTGTCCAATAAATAAAAACTTTAAAAAAAAAAAAAAGGCACCTACTCAGTGTGGTCTTAGGGTCTGGAAATCACCCTGTGTCCCTTCTTGTCAGACTCACTGCCATTGCTTTATATATGGGATTCCTTCATTGCAGAAACCCCGAGGAAGTAGTGATTCAGTGAATCCAGCTCGTCAAACGTTTATGTGACCTTGGTGTGCTTCCTCCTTCATGTAATGGGCCATGTGAATTCTAGAAGTGAGGTACAAGTAGGCCAACAGGCAACATTCGCATTTTTTTAAAAATTTTTTTAAATGTGTAGATTTAAAAAAAATCGACACAGATTCCAGATCGAGACTGGACAGAGGCACGCTCAGAGTCCTCCAGTGCCCAGCCATGGTTTCCAAGAGAAACTGTGGGCATGCGGAAAACCACGGCCCCCATGGCTCCCAGCCTCATGATATTCATTACACTTGCTTACAAGCTCCTTGAGAAGTGTTTCCCTTTCATCCTTGAATCCCTTCCAGCCTCCAGCACAGGGCTCCTGTACAGCAATGAGAGTTGGCTTTGCACTCTGTGGACTTCCCCTAGACTTCATTTTCCTTCTTCTTTTTTTTTTTTTTAAAGATTCTGTTTATTTATTTGATAGAGATCACAAGGAGGCAGAGAGTCAGGCAGAGAGAGAGAGGAGGAAGCAGGCTCCCCGCTGAGCAGAGAGCCTGATGCGGGGATCGATCCCAGGACCCTGGGATCATGACCTGAGCTGAAGGCAGAGGCCCCAACCCAGTGAGCCACCCAGGCGCCCCTATTTTCCTTATTTTCAAACCATGTTTTGCCTTGAAAGAGCGAAGCTTGAGTCTGAGGCAAGAACACTTTTGCGAAATGGATTTAGGCTGCCTTCTTTGGATGGGTATCTCCAAAATTTACACCAATGAAGTACCACTTTGAATGTGAAAATACAGCCATTTTTCACATGAAAAATAGCCTCTTTAGATCTTGGTAAGATGACCCATCTTAGGCTATACCTCTGTGTCCCCGCACCTTTCTGAAGACAGGTGGTCCCAGTAAGGGAGAGGCTGCAGTTTTACCCCCCTTTTGAGCAGTGAAATAGCAATGGGACATCCATGGGCCTCTGGACATGCCATGTTCAGGCTGCGAGTGAGAAGTGAGCAGGCCGTACAGACAAAGGTGAATGGGGCCTTGGGGAACTTAGTACTGCAAATATTCAGCTACCTTGAGCACTTGGCTAGATCCCCATGGGTGGGATAGTTTAAGAATATCCTATGAAGGAGTTAATGATGATTTTGTATCTTCCAAGTTCTTTTTTTTTCTTTTTTCTAAGATTTTATTTATTTTAAGATTTTATTTATTTATTTGACAGAGACACAGTGAAAGAGGGAGCACAAGCAGGGGGAGTGGGGGAGGGAGAAGCAGACTCCACGCTGAGCAGGGAGCCAAATGAGGGACTCGATCCCAGGACCCTGGAATCATGACCTGAGCAGAAGGCAGATGAGTAATGACTGAGCCACCCAGGCGCCCCTAGGTTCTGAATTATAGTCAAGAAAGATTTTAAAAATATTTTTTGGCAGGGAAAGGTCCTAATTGGTCATAAAGAAATAATAGGAAAACAGTGCACATTGGACCTGGAAACCCTTTGCTTTATCACTTGTGTGTAATGGCCAACATCATTAAGGACACGTGACGAACTAATTGAGAAAACTTATTCTCCTCTTGCTACATTTTTATTATTCCCATTGTCAGGGCTCTACCCACACCACAATATGGCTGTCTTAATACTAAATGCTATACAGCACTAATTGTATGACCAGCTCTGTGAAAACAGAACTGTTGCATGATTGATGTGTTGTAATAACCCATGTCTAGGCCTTTGTCTGTCTATACAATCTGGAAACTGTTGGCCTGTTCAATTAAAAAATTAATGGACTTCATGAGTTGCTGAGATACTTGTTTGATACAAATCAGCCAGCTTCCTACAACAGAATAGTCAACAAGCTCACTCCGTAGACACAGCATGTCCTTGACCGGGCAAGAATGCTCTGTACAAGCAGATACAGTTCTTTTCCCAAAGAATACTCTCTCAGAGAACAGTGTTGTATGTGGAAAATGTAAATCATTTCTTGCTATAGATATCAGTAAATATTATGTCCCCTTGCTGTGTGATCCATACTTGGTACTCAATTTAGTAAATTAATTTGCTTGTGTTGCAGTTTAACTTCTACTGTGTGAATCCCAGAGACAATGGAGATGAATAGGGTTCTCTCATTCTCTCTCTTTTGAGGATGCTTGCATTTCCACCCTCACTTTGGAACCTCCATTAGAGAAGCAGTTCTTTAGTCCAAAAGGTTTTCCTCCCATTTTACAATGAGAATAATGAGCACCATGGAATTCACTCCCTTGCATTTCACAGCTCAGTCATCTTGGCAGGAACTTCCCAATCCATTGGTCAGGATAGCTGTGCTAGGTATAAATTTCTCTCAGATCTCAATTTGCTAATAACTTTCATCATTATATTCAGATAGAAATCCCAGAGTTGTAGAGTTTACTAAGAGTGAATAAAGGAAACACTACGTAGAAATATTGAAGACATAAAGAGATTGGCTTGGGACTGATCTACAGAATCGTGGCCTCATGGGGACAGATGTAAAAGGGCAGTCCATCTGTAGTAGGGATGTTTGGGGGGGGGTTCTGTCGGGTGGGTGGGAAGAGGGCAGTGCAGCATCATAGCTCACCTGTTTTTCTCTGTGAATCTGGAATAGAAAACGAAAGTAGCAGTAATGGGCAATACATTGTAAGGCACACCCACTTCACACACCAGTGCAACAGAGCTAGATGTTACTGCTAAAAATCTAGGTTACGTGATTTTGATTCCAGAATAATTTCCTTGGCAGCTTGTGTAGAGCATTTACCCCTTTTGTTTATTTTTTGAAGATTTATCCATTTATTTGAGAGAGAGTGAGAGAGGGGACCCACACAGATGCGAGATAGTTTTGGGGAGGGGCAGAGGCAGAGACTCCCCAAGCAGACTGCCCATTGAGTGTCCTGAACCCCATGTGGGGATCTATCCCACAGATCCATGAGACCATGACCTGAGCTAAAACCAAGAGTCAGGTACTCAACCAATTGAGCCACATCCAAGTGCCCCAGATGTTTACCCCTTTTAAATGGCCCGATCTGGAGAACCAAAAAATTGGTCAAAATTTGTGCTGTACAGTATTGGCGAGTAGTGTTTCCATGATAGTAATGTTCCTTGTGTTTAGGTATGTGCTCTTAAGTGAGACTCAGAAGTTCTGTACTCCACGCTGCCAAGCTTCAGGCAGTTGTAGAAAAGGGCACAGGTAACCAGGAGCTAGGTGATGACCTTTGGGTCTCCTGGGACTGGGGCTAGGCCAAAAAGGGGCCACCCAGCCTTTTCACCGACACACACCGGCACTGAGAAGCCAAGTGTACCACTGTGTAGAGGTATAGGGCCAAAGGTTTTTGAGGAGAGGTGGTCCCAAATGTGGCTCCAGCAGGCACAGTTGGGAGAATGTAGTTTCCACGGACAGCTGGAGGATCGCCACTCATTCTGTTGTGGCCAAATGGACACATCCTGATAAAGTTATTTGTGGGCTACTAGGAAAAGGCCTCAGGATCAAATTAATATTTGCCTAAATACCTTGAGAGAAAAATCTAATCTATCATATCATAAAATAATTTGTGGATTTTCAAAAATAATGAAGAGCATGTAATCTTGTTTCTCTCGGTTCCTTCTCCATCTTGATTCTAGTTTACCCAGAAGAATCTCGTTCTTCTTTAAGTTGGGGCAGAATACAGACCTCTTTGGAATTAAGTAAATGCCCGGTCTTAGTTCATCTCCCATCCAAGTCACCTTCATAGTCTTGACCCCAAAATAGAAAAGATCATCTGTCTAGATTTTATGTCTGAAATAATTCCAAGGTTCTGTCATTTGTTATCTGTGTCTTTTGTGTTTCCGGAAGCCTTTATTTTTCAAATCACAAGCTTCTTTACCTTTGAAATAAAGGAACTAAATCACCATTGATTTCTCTCCTTGCAAGAAAGAAACTGAGACAGTGTTATATTAAAAAAAATCCAGAGGAAAAAAATAAGATTGTTTTTTATTCCCACAGAAGAAGGCATAGTCATAGGGCACTGGGCTAGGATTCAGGATACCTGGGTCCCCACTCTATTTCTGGCACCCGAGTAACCTTACATAAATCACAGTCCCCCACTCCCAGTCTGGGTTTCCTCTTCTAAAAAATGAGGTAGTTGAACTACAAGTGGTTGCTAGGTCCTTTCAGCCCTGATCAAGCAACTATTAACTAAACACCTACTGTCCTCCCGGGACCAGGGTGTGATGCAGGAAGTACCAGTATGGGGGTACCCTCAATTCGGACAGCGCAAGCAGATGCAGTTCACAGTGCCCCAGACAGGAAATTAGATAAGAACTATTAACGTTGTTAACATGCTGAGTTTGGAGCACTGGAATGAATATTTCCCAGTATACCCCATTGAGGGATTTTTCACAAAGCAGAAATTATTTGGGCTACCTAGAAATAACCATCCCACCCTTGGGACTGACCCTCCCTTTGACTCTGGGAGCTCTTTCCTCAATTGTTACCATTTCCTGTGAATCCATTTCTGGGTATCTCTGAAGGTATGGTTTGGCCTCACACTTAGCTCTGTGACCTGAAGGGAGAATGTAAATTGTATGAAGAGAGTACCTTGTCCATATGTCTCTGGGGAGCTGGGCAGAGGAATTCTCCCAGGAGCCTTTGTGCCCAGTGAATTCCCATCACTGGATGGACCTTAGGGACCTCTCCTTCGCCTCTGCCCTAATTTCAGTTGTATTTTTGGTGAGTGATATTTAGGCCACTTGGGTTCTTTCCTCCTTCCTTTGGCCAACTGCCTGATTGAAACAGCCAGCCAAAAAGGACCCAAGGACGTTTTAGCCTCTGACAACTCCTTTTCTGGCTTCGAAATGCAGTCTACAAACGGAAGAAGTCACATAAAGACCTTAAGGGTCATGAAGCATGTTCACTAGAATATCCTCATCTCCCTTTCTTCTCTACACTCGTATTCCAAGGACTTCAACTCTGTGCCCAATTCCCAAGTTGCAAGGCAGCCAAAACGATCCTTAATTTACGCCTTAAGTCACTGATGTCCAGGTAACGGGCCCACTGCCCACCTGGAGTCCTGTGGCTGCTGGTATTGTTGCCTTTAAGGCAATGTCTGGAAAATGAAGAACGCGAATGTTCTGAAAATGATAATCATATTCACAAGTGCTTTCTGGACATTCCAGCCAAACTAACAGAAAATATATTCATCCTTCAAGGGTTTTGTCTTCATTGCTTGAAATACATCTGCCGGGTCAGACATGGGAGGAACATTGCCTTAATTACACAGAGGAGATTTCTAAGCTAGAGAACAGGAAACAGGTAATGGTCATAAATGAAACAATACCCAGCAAGAGATAGCACTGGAAAACATTTCACATTAATCTGCCTTAAAATATTTTTCTTTGCTCCTTCAGCAGCCTTTTCCATCACCTGAAATTTGTTTTGTACTTCAGTTTGCATCTTCTGTATTTTGCCTTTTTTGTATTTTCTTAAAGATTTTATTTATTTATTTGAGAGAGAGCGAGCGAGAGCGAGAGCGAGCATGAGCGGGGTGGTCAGAGGGAGAAGCAGATCCCCTGCTGAGCAGGGAGCCTGTGGGACTCTAGGATCAGGACCTGAGCTGAAGGCCATTGCCCAACCAACCGAGCCATCCAAGCCTCCTACTTTTTTGTATTAAGAATCAGGTTTAACTACCATTATCTGGATGTCTGCCATGTGGCAGTCACTGAGCTGGGCACACCTTTTTTTTTTTTTAATATTTTATTTATTTATTTGACGAAAGGAGAGGTCACAGGTAGGCAGAGAGGGGGAAGCAGGCTCCCTGCTGAGCAGAGAGCCCCATGCAGGGCTCAATCCCAGGACCCTGAGATAGGACCTGAACCAAAGGCAGAGGCTCAACCCACTGAGCCACCCAGGCGCCCCCGAGCTGGGCACACTTACATTTGTATCATTGAACAAGAAGAACAGCTGTGAGAGCAGCTGAGGTTTAAGGAGTTTGAATTCTTTGCCCAAAGTTAAATGTCTAGAGTGCCAAGATAGGAACCCACGTTTCTGAGCTGCACAGCCCCATACATTTCTTTTACAGTGTGTAATGGTCCTGAACTCTGCTGTTAATGAAAGGACCTAAAATATGTACATTTTCTCCCTTTCTGGATTGTTGCAGCTTATCTTTGGAAAACAGACAGAAGTTTGAGCTCCAGGACCACATTATCTTGTGGCCTCTTAATATTGCCATTTAAAAGGAACTTCAAATGGAGCTTTAAAAGGAACACCCTCTGTGGAGGTAAATATTGTGTGTACTGGAGGATATGGCCGGAGCCTCACTTACTGCATCTTCTAGAATTCTCCTTGGAAAACTCACAGAGAAATTTCTCTCAGGAGTCCAGTACAAAGATAGGGTATTTTGCAAGTAACTGATTTTATCGCATGCATACTAGCAGTCGTATTAATAATGGTGCTCTGCCTCAAGGAATCAGTGTGGCCCATTTCCAGTAACTGAACCAACCCTTATGAAACTGATTTTAGGGACTGAGCCTAGTCTTGGCTTCAGCTTGTTATTCTACCTTATTTTTTCCTTGTATCTCATATGTACACATGTATATGTGTACATATAAACTGCTTCAGATATTTTAAGGATATGTCATTTTATACTTAGGCCTATAAAATAACTCCGTTATTATAAATATAATATGTTTATTAAATATATTATGAGTTACTATATTTATAATAAATTATAAATATATTTATTAAATATAATGTATAACTTATCTAAGATATACACACAGTATTTATATATATAAATATATATAGAGAGAAGTATTTCTTTCCTTTTTTTTTTTTTTTTTAAAGATTTTATTTATTTATTTGATAGAGATCTCAAGTAGGCAGAGAGACAGGCAGAGAGAGGCGGAAGCAGGCTCCCTGCTGAGCAGAGAGCCGGATGTGGGGCTTGATCTCAGGACCTTAGGACCATGACCTGAGCCGAAGGCAGAGGCTTTAACTCACTGAGCCATCCAGGTGCCCCTAGATAAGTATTTCTATATATAGATATTCATTTTCAAATTACTGGTTCCACAGAGTTTAACACTTTATATGCTACCTTATACACTCAGTACTTGGCCTGGATACACCTTATTTGCTCAGTTCATCTGTAAGTTTCTCGAGGATAAGGGCTTATATTCAGTCAGGTCTCAGTAACACCCGGCCATATGTTGTTTGATTTATTGTTGAGGGGGACAGGTCCATAATCTGACAAGAAAAATGACTCCTCTCTCAACCCTTCCCTCATCCAGACCATCCTTTATAATACTGGTCACACACAACCTGGGGCTGGGTTGGCCATGATGTTCATAGCTATTCTAGTTCCTGTCTCCTTCACTTTGCAAAAGTCCATGGCCGCGTGGAAGAATCACCCCATCGTGTTGACTTGTCATGTCGAAGCCAACTCTTAGGGGGAAGTATCGGCAGAGGTACCGTTTCTGTGACTGGCGGAAACTCCCTTTCCCCCATCTCTCTTTAGATATGTACATGCTTTGACTTCAAAGCAGTGGAGTGTGATTGTATTCTGTAAACCAAAAGGAAAAATAGTCATTACCATTTTGTGTCCACCTTAGTCAGACCACATCAATTATATGTGTACGCATATGAAAACTTAAACAGGAACGACCACTGGTATTGCCATGTGCACATTCCTGTTCGACCCCCCAATATGATGAACTTACTAGCTTAGAAGGGATTGATATTTCAACAAGAAGCTTTTTGAAGTGTGGATAAGAGGAGGGGTAAAAGAGGCCCCTGGGTGGCTCAGTTGGTTGAACATCGACTCTTGTTTTCAGCTCAGGTCCTGATCTTTGGGTCATGGAATTGAGTCCCAAGTGGGGTGCCATGATCAGTGGGGAGTCAGCTTGGAATTCCCTCCCTTTCCCTCCCCCTTTGCCCTTTCCCCTGCGCATGCTCGCTCTCTCTCTGACTCTCAATGAAATAAATAAATAAAATTTAAAAAGCAGGAGGGATAAAAGCTGGGAAACTTTGTCCTTTGGTTTGACAAATCTGAGACTATAGCTACTGTTCCATGCAGAAGAAATGGGCCAAATTCCGTTACGTTGTCTGTGATACATAATCCAAGTGACATTTAACATGTACATACAGTGTGCAGTATTCCCTCCAAACGTCAGTGATGTCTCCCACATATGTAATCGCCTCACATTTATATTAATGAAAAAGACTCACATTGATACCAGCACACCTTTGTATAAAATATTACTACATGTGGGCTCCAGAGGTAGCTCAGTTAGTTAAGTATCTGCCTTCGGCTCAGGTCATGATCCAGGGTCCTGGGATGGAGCCCCGCATCCAGGTTCCTTTTTCTCCCTGCTCAGTAGGGAGTCTGCTGGTCCCTCTCCTTCTGCCTTCCCATGGCTCATGCTCTCTTTCAATCTATTCCTCCCTCCCCCACCTTTTTAAAGATTTTATTTATTTATTTGAGACCAAGACAGAGTGGGGGAGTGAGCGAAAGGAAGAAGCAGACTCCTTGCTGAGCAGGGAACCCAGCGTGGGACTCGATCCCAGGACGTGGGATAATGACCTGAGGCAAAATGCAGACACTTAACCAACTGAGCCACCCCGGTGTCCCAAGAAATTAAAAAAATTTTGGTAGAAGACCTCTGATCCAAACCATACCGTTCTCCAACTTCTTAACTAGCAGATTTGTTGAGCCTGTTCCTGGCGACTCATGGCTGTGAGTGGCTGCTGCTGGATCCTGGGTTACAGAGTGGTTGCCTCTGAGGTTCCTTGGTTTGGGGTCTCTGGCTGCCCTGCTGAGTGACTCTGGATTCAGTGTTGAAGGAGTAGAGGCTGGTCTGCTGTATTTTCTGTCACCTCCCTGTGCTGACAGCGATCTTAACTCATTTCTCAACCGCACTCTGCTCTTTCGCTCACCACCAATGATGTGGAAGTGAGGCAGGACGGAGGTGGCCCCGGTTCCTGGAGATTAAGGATGTCCGCTGTATGGCAGCCGTTGATTGACCTCAATTTAATTCCTCTTTCTCTGGCCACTCCAGGCCTCCCCAGGCTGAAGGATGAGCAGACACCATATACACAGTCATACATACATTCACACTAGGAAACAAGGGGCAGATAGCCTACAGTGATTGCCCTCTGCCTCCAGCGTCTGTCACCTGAGGAGCTAGGTTGCAGGGGGAGAAAACAGTCCTTCGTGCCACTCCAGAGAAACATAGCGGGGCCAGAAGAGTTCAGTTCCCTGGCTCAGCATCGACAGGCTCGTCTGTGTTAGGAAGCAGCGGCCGCCAGTGAGACCGTACACTGACTGGAGGCCTTCAGTACCTCCGACCAGGGAAGAACCCCTGGTCATAAATCTCCGTGCCATTGCCACAATTGACAGGGAGGGGAGTTTTACTGGCTGTTATTTCTCTTGTACAGTATCGTTTTTAGTGCTTGTTTAATCGTTGTTAATGTGAAATCATTTTTTTCTTGGACTTTGTAGCACTTTATGATAGTGGTCGCAGGTATCAGCAGCGTTCTTTACAAAAACAGTACAGGATTAGAGTCATTGTGTGTCTGCCTTGCCCAGAGCAGGTTCTCACTCAGATGGGTAAAGTTGATTTTGATATGTCTTGATTTTGATTTTTCTCTCCCTGCTTCTGAAGACCTCTTTATAAATGCCACTTTGGCCCCAAAAGGAAGTCTCAAAAAAATGGACATCCATTTCAGGGTTTTGGTTTTTTTTTTCCTTTTGCTAGAAAAGGGGGTGGGAAAGAATAGGTGGACTTTGTCATGATTGTGAAGAATCCTCACATCATTTTTAAATACTTGGTTCCAAGAGTTCTCATAGGAGCTACTGAGTTCCATGAGTGATCCTACAAGGTTGAGTCCTGCATTTAAGTACCCTCTTCTCAGAAGCTTCCGTGACCCTCTGGGAGGTAAAGCGGGGTAGAGTGGTCTCCAGCTTCTGCTGCATATAGAATTACAACAACAGACTTCTGTCTCCTCTCCCTGGGCTGTGAGTTCCTCCAAGGGAGGGACTATGTCCTAGTCACTTCCGTTCTCCCTCCAAGTTTCTAAGGAGGCCTAGAACACCCAGATTGAATGATCAGAAGTAAGAAATGGGCTCATGTCCACTTCTAAGTTACCTGTCCGTGTCAGCAGAATGTGTTCCTTAAAATATCTTTCTTAAAGCGTAACCACAATGATCCGTGATGTCAACTGTCACATCCGCCTGCCAGAGGGAAAGTGAAATCACGGTGTGGTTACCAGACTCTTAAAAGGTAAAGGGGACACCAGAAAGGTTCCCATAAGTTAAGGGCAGGCTCGAGGAAGTTCTACCCATTTTTCTTTTTCTAATCATGTGCCTGAATTCACTGTTCTTAGGAGAAAGCACGTGCCTCTAATGATTAACATTCTGGGTTGTGGGAAGTGTGGTTCATTAACAATGTATGTCTTGTACTCCTTTACACACTCATCAGTAAGTCCGTGTAAATAGTTTCTGTGATGAGTAACTAGGTTTCTGAGATAAGTCCTTCCTTTTATTGCAGCTGATAACAGGATTATATGAGGTGGTAGGCTAACTAGCCAGAGGTTTTGATATATAATGGGAATTATTACACTCATTCAGTCCCCCTTCTGGGCTCCCCAGATGCCACCCTAAGTTGTTTATTGACAGTATTGGTACCTGGAGAATTTATTCAGAAGCAGTGGATCATTTTTCCCCTCTTCCCCACCCCCCAATTCACCTATAACTGTTTCCAAAGGAAAAATACCTTCAAAATTGGCAGGTTTTCTTATCTAGAGATAAGGATCACGTTGGTCATCAAATTTACCCTGTGCTTTTATTCACAGAGCTGCATAAAAACTTTGTCACCCAAAGCATCGTGAAGCTGCATACTCACCAGTTTCCAGATAACATGAAATATTACATAATCAATTATGGAAAATAATGAAATGGAATGTTGGCATGGGAAGCCCCCTCAGAGAGTGTTAAAACAAGGAAATCAATGGCTCAGGAGGAGTGTTAAAATTACAATCAGTCAAGAAGTCCTTACGAAGGGGCAGCCATGGGTCTAGACCTGCCAGCGCACGTGGGAAGGGTCCGAGGCAGATTCTCGGGGTGTTCATTGTGGGGTAAAGATGGTTGTTTATTCCACAAACACGGAAGGACAAGCAAGCAAGCTTATCTTGTGGGCTAGGTACCAAAGATACGTAGATGCCAAGCAGAAACCTTGCAGAAGCTAATTTAGTCATTTGTTTTTTTTCTCTGAACAAGCATTTATAAAATGCATCTTTTCTTTTCTTTTTCTTTTTTTTTTTTTTTTTGGCTGGGTGCTGTGCTGGGCACCGTTGGAGCTCCAGCTGCAGCCCTCAAGGAGGGCGGACAGATGAACAAGCAGTTATGGTACTTGGGGAAAACAGGCAGAGCAAAGATCCTATGTTAGACACAAAGGAAGAAATGATGACTTGAACAGTACAAAAAAGAAAAGCAAAAGTGAAGTGCTAATTATGGGAAATAGACATGTTCACCTGTTCTTGTAATTTCTGAAGCAGAGGAACCAGGAAATCGCAGGTTTTAAAAACCTGATTTCTTACTGCCTCTGGACGTAGGCAGCAGTGGTCGGAAGTGGGGATGAAAAAATATCCAGCCCCTTAGTAAGAAACTTACAGAGGATGTATCAGAGCAAAACTTTCATTTTTTCCTTGGCCATTGGCTGGCGTGTGCGCGCTCTTTCTCTCTCTCTCTCTCTTTCACACACACACACACACACACGTCTACACACACACACAAAGTTAGACACAAGATCTGAAAACAATACACCTCATTCTCTTTCTGAACATGAGACAAAAATATATTTCTGTTTGGAAGTGTGTCTTCAATGTCCCAAAAGAAAAGAAGGCCCGGAGAAGTCAGATTGTTTTACCATTGGAACATGGTTTGATCTGGACAACTGTTGACTATAGTATTTCTGTCCTGTTACGTATGAAAGTAAGGGACCATCATCTGCAGATGAAGAGGAAGAAGCCCTTAAAGAGAAAGCTCCCAAACTTCTGCTTCTTTTCATCTTCACTCCCTTTTCTCCCTTTCTGTGTGGCCAGCAGATAATCCCCTGGCTCTTTCATCTTTCAAAAATGGGGGCAATATATGCACTTTAAGGGATCTCTGTTCCCCCACCCATTTTGAAATTATGTGCAACGTTAACATGTGTAACAGTTGTTTCTGGGGAGACAATCTCAGGGGGGAGTATTTTAGGTTCCCCTGAATAGTGAAAAATAACTAAAGCTTCATAGCTCGCTCGCTCTCTCTCACATACACACACACCCCCAAAAACCCAAAAACATACCGTGGATGGAACCAAATTGTCCTCACAGACTGACAAATTTGAAATAAGATGCTGAGTGTGATTTTGTTGAAATGAGAGTGTAACAAAACCCAGGAGAGCATAGCATAGTACACCTTGTTTTGAAATCTCCAGAAGCATCTGGAGAGACAGTTCTGGACTGTCCCCTGGATGCTACAACATGTATAGTTCTGGGACATTTGGCCATAGCTCCTTGTGACAGTAGTTTGTGAAGAACATTTGTTGGGGGGAGTTTGCGTCAACCACCGCCCAGAGGGTGACGTGTCATAGCACACAACACTGGAGATTCTTGGGTAGAGAAGAACGTGACCTCCTGCTGTCACTAAGCCACGGCAGTCATGTTTGGGTGGATATTGTCCACCCTGAGACTCATTTTCGCAAGGTAGAGACTGCGTTTGTCCTGCCCACCATTATATCCCAGGTCTGGTACTCATACCTGCCAAATAATCAGCTCTTAAAAATACCTATTCACAAGTTCTTTTTTTTTTTTTTAAGATTTATTCATTTATTTTCTTATTTTTAAGGAAGATTTTATTTATTTACTTACTTGAGAGAAATAGAGAGCAGGAGCATGAGCTAGAAGCAGAGGGAGGAGAAGAAGCAGACTCCCTGCTGAGCAGGGAGCCCAACATTGGCCTCAATCCCAGGACCCTGGGATCATGACCTGAGCCGAAGGCAGAGGCTTCATCAACTGAGCCCACCCAGGGGCCCTTCATTTATTTTACAGAGACAGAGAGTAGGGGCGGGGGAGAGGGGGGAGAGGGAGAGAATCTTCAAGCAGACTCGCACCGAACGCAGAGTCTGACTCAGGGATTGATCCCACAATGCATGAGATGACGACCTGAGCAAAAACCAGGAGTCGGCCCCTTACCCAGACGAGCCACCCAGGCACCCAGGAATGAAATTCTTTTGGTCAGAACAGACTAAGTGGTTCCACATACTTGTGGTGGAGATGCTTGGGGATGGGTTTCCCTGACCAGAGCCTGATTATAGTTTTGTGTAGTTTCAGTACTACTGCTCTTCTCCTCCATAGAATCAGTGGGTCCATCAGGTGTGAGCCCTCTGTCGTTTCTTCATTTGTGTCTTATTTCATCCTCACAAAAAGAATCTCATCTATTTTTAGGTGAGAAAGTAGGTCTTAGAGAGTTAAGTAGTTTGACTAAGCTTTCAGTGCTGGGAAGTATAGAACTGAGTCTTCAGTCCATCTTTGTACCTTGGGTTCAGTGCGCCCTTGACTGTGTTCACTGTATCCTAAACTCATGCAAATAAAGTTCATCACAAGCTTCCATCAGTACTAATGAATGTGTGAGTGGAAACTTCCTAAGAATCAGCCAGCTATCTGCAGTTCCTTTGAATGGCTACTTAAAAATGAATTTGTTAAAAGTAAGTCAAATTATCTTCAGTTAGGAGATTCTAGCACCTCCTCATGTCATTTGGAGACAGCCTAAAGCTTGACAGAGAGAAAGAGAATTTTTTAGGAGTATCACTTAACCTCTCTGAGCCCTATTTTCTCATCTCTAAATTGAATATAATGATACCAGTTTGGGTAGCTTCAAAGACATATTCTATCAATTAAATCCAAAGCAATACACAAAAACTCACCAAAACTACTACGGAGCATATCGATGTCAGGTGTTACTTTTATAAATACATAGTGTATAGTCTAAATATGGCCACCACATTCGGAAAAACTGGGTTTTTGGCTGGTAGATACTACAAAAGGAAGATCCTGCTGTTACAAGTAGCCATCGCAGTGGATCAGTATGGTCTTCGCATTCAGACCATAGGTGGGTTTGTGAACTGTACGTGAAACAAGGATGGTTTTGTCACTGAAGAATGTCGTCCCCTGGAGGACAAGATGAAAGAAGAATAAAATGCCCACTGGGATTCAGCATCTTTCATTTTAATCCACATGGCAGTCCTATGAGGGAGGCAATGTTCTTGGCTCATTTTCCAGTTACAGAAGCCGAAGTTCGGAGAGTTTCTAGGAAAATCGTCCAGATCATAAAGCAGATGTAAATGAGTCTCAAGACCATGATTGGTCATTGTTCTGTTCAAACTCAGGCACAGTTTGGACTTCTGGTTAATCCCGATCCCAGATAATGGCAGTGTGTCTCTACCAACGTCCTTTGTGCTGGCATGCTAATTGTCTTTTTTTTTTTTTTTTTTTAATTTGTTTGACAGAGAGATCACAAGTAGGCAGAGAGGCAGACAGAGAGAGAGAGGAGGAAGCAGGCTCCCTGCCGAGCAGAGAGCCCGATGCGGGGCTCAATCCCAGGACCCTGAGATCATGACCTGAGTTGAAGGCAGAGGCTCAACCCACTGAGCCACCCAGGCGCCCCATGCTAATTGTCTTCTAAAGAAATCTTCTCAGTTCGGCAGCTTGCTACTATCAGTGTCAATGTAGTAAACTCTAGATACGTAAACACAGGCTATTTGGGGTCATTCTAATGGGGTCTACTGAGGACAGTGTGAGGCACCTGGACCTCCCAGAGCAAACTCTAATAGCTCTGTTAGCATTAGACAGCACGATCTAATGGAGGGCCTTTTCCTAGCAGCTCATTGATTATAAATACTACTCTTAAGTATTCATCTGTGGCCATAAAAAGTACTTGTCCAGATGAAAATAATGATTTTTGGAGCAGTGATGTAAATTCTGAGCATTTGCACCATGGCAGCCATTGGTGGAGGGAGACCTCTAGCTTATAGTGAGTTCTCTTATGTAGAAAATTAAATGAAAATAAAAAATGTAGTGACTAACAGTGTCAATTTTTTTTTTCTATTTTATAGGTTGATGACCAAATGAAGCTGCTTCAGAATTGCTGGAGTGAGCTCTTAATTCTCGACCACATTTACCGACAAGTGGTACATGGAAAGGAAGGATCCATCTTCCTGGTTACTGGGCAACAAGTGAGTATAGAGACCCCCCACCCCCCAAAAATGTCTTTTTATTAATCATGTTCAGAATGGCAGGAATTTAACTAGGTCAGAAGCACTCTGGTGCTTTGAAAGGAAAAGATTGGCTGCAAATAATTTAGAAAAGCTGACTTGGTGCACTCTGTTCCTACACTGATGATTACGGTTAAACTTGTAAAAGCAAACATAATCACAGACATTCTGCTGCTTTCACTCTGCTGGGATTGAAAGTTGTGCTTTGAAGGCTCAAAACAACTGTTAAATCAGAATTAATGATGAGTACCCAGCCATCTTTCCTCGGATTTCTGCATTCATCTACCACACTTGTTTTGTCAGTTATTAAAAAAAAAAAGCTTATACCTTGCGGAATCCTTACTATTTTGGCATGATAGTGGTGGAAGAGACTGATTCAGATATCATACATAAATATTGGCATAAAGGCATGCGAGGGAAAAGGGACAGGAGTTCCGGTTTTTAGGAGCTGCCATCATTCAAAAGGAAGATGGAAAAAATTAATGTTAGTCCCTACTCCTTTCTGAATAGATACTCGGTGGGTCAACAGATATTTGTTGGACATCCCACAGCGTGCTAGCCACTAGTGTAGGGCAGTGGCATGCATTAGAGAGCAACACCGGAAAAAGACCCTGTCCTCATGACACATGACTTTGTAGCAGGGAGAAGCTGATCATAGTGAATCTTCATGTAACATTTATGTATATGAGAAACGTATAATGTATTAGAGGTCAAAGTGCTGTTTGAATAAAAGAAGAAAGGAGAAAAGAGGACGTGCTACGCAAAGGGGAATGCACACATATCCAGGGGGTACGTGGCATCCTGACCCAAGGATTGCCGTGTTCAGTACGAGTGGTTGGGTTTGGTCTTTAATGAGACGGTGATGTTTAGCAAAGACTCAAAGGCGGAGAGATTGTTGTTGGCTTCACGGATATCTGGGGAACAGAAAGTACTTAATGGACCTAAGTCCAACTTATAGGATTTTGGCATGTCCCTCCCAGTCCTTAGCCTTCCTTCAGTAACTGATGTGTTATTAAAATAAATGCATGGAACGCAGTGATTCCCTAAGTCCATTGGGTCATTCCTATTCAGGCCTCGCTGCAGCGTTCCGCAGTGCTTCCGGACTTTAGTGCCCAGGCCCCGTGATCTTTTACATACAGCCATAAATGTTTATGTGCTGTGAAACCACAGCAGTGAGATTTGAAAATGAAAGGCTGTCTCCACGCCATTTGCTGTATTATTAATAAATCACCTTTTCCCAATCAAATTAAAGGCAAGCACTATTTCAGAGTTTTTTCAAATTGGATCAATTCAACCATCTCCATCACTATCTGGTCCCTGCTTTCTGTACATCTCGTGAGAAAAGCCTTCCAGGTGAGCAAATAAAGTCTCAAGGGCTTGACTTTCTGGACTTTGAAATTTGTGTTTAACATTTTTGTCCGGGGACCCAAGGTTTTGGAGGAAACGTACCCATTTCTAGAGTTTAATCACTGGGTAGGCCTCCCAGCCCTCTCTCCACCTCCTTCCCCTTTCCCCCTCCCATCCCTACCCAATGAGGAACTGCATTAGAAGGAACCTCAGCCCACAAATTAATTTGATTTCATTTCCTTCTGAGTTTCAGAAATCAAATGGGTTTGTGCTGTTCTTTCTCAAAGCACTTCCATTCTTGGCTCTTTAGAAATACTCCTTATTTCACATTTCATTTTGCCTTAAGTGCTGCCCCTGGGTAAAGGTAATTACCATTTAAAAAGTAGAGAAAGTGCATTTCTTTTCTCTGATTTTCAAAACCAAGAACAGTCAGAAATAGATGGTATTTATCATCTTAAGTATCAGTTACTGCTGCTTCATGTTTTGCCCTCACAACAGAATACAGAACTCCCTGCCGAAGAACTAGTTCTTCCCCTCTCACCTTTCCTGCCACCCAGAGTCTTCTAGCTCCCTCCTCCGTCCTCGTGAAGTGAGTCACATTTCTGTCAAAGCCCTGCCCTACCCCTTTGCATCCAATCATTGCAGACCTTTGTAATGATTCATTATAACCAAATACTCTTAATTTGTGAAAATTATGGAACAAACCTTGTATTTTCTATTGTGGAATAAGCTAAACATTTTGAATCTATCTCTGGGCTTCCTGCAATTTCTTATTTATTTTTCTTAAGGATTTGATTGGCTTTATTAAGTGATCCATGAATTGGGTAGCATTCAGTTAGGAAGTAGAGAGACGCTCTGGCAGTTTCTTTCGTTCTTTCTTGGGGGAGGGGGTGGTGGGAGGGAGGGAATCGTAAGCAGGCTAGGTGTTCTGACCCTGAGATCAAGACCTGAGCCTTTGTCAAGAGTTGAAAGCTTAACGACCCCCCCCACAGTCACCCAGGTGCTCCAACCTGCAATTTCTTAAATTAAAGCAAAAGAAGTGCTATGAAGGAAGACCCTTGCAAAGCATGTGACCTTTGCAACAGAATGAGGAAGATATTTTAATGTGGAGTCATAGACAGATTTTTACATCTCTATAGCGCCTGTTTAGTGTATGTTAGGTGCCTGAAAAGTATCAGCTGATGGTCCAGAGTAGAACTACCCTATATGACCTCCGTGCTGAATTAAAACAAGTTAACTTGGACTCAACACCCAGAGTACGCTTCCCCATCATCTCATCTCTCTCTTCTTACACCTTCCCATTTCCTGTCGTGGGGCTGAGACCCCAGTACTGGTCTGGCATTAAGAAGTTGTTTTTCACAGCAGTGGGCATGTACTGCTTCCCACCCTGAGACACAGAGAGATAGGTGAAAATGTGAAGTATAATTTCGTTAGAACAATAAATACTTCCCTGACTGCAAGTGTGGGAAAAACTAGATTTTTTTGTTAAAGCAATAATAGAATATTTGGTGTACGCTAATTTTAGGAAGATTGTTACAATAATGATGAAAGGAAGGACTATAGGAAGCATAAGAGTAGAGCAATATTCTGAGGGGAGGGGAAATGATTTTTCTTTTAAGATTTTATTTATTTGAATAAATAAAAGAGCAAAAGAGCGGGAAGAGGAGCAGAGGGAGAGGGACAAGCAGACCACGCTGAGCATGGAGTCCAGCATGAGGCTTGATCTCAGGACCCCAAGATCATGACCTGAGCTGAAACCAGGAGTCGGACGCCAACAGACTGAGCCACCCAGGCACCCCCAGGGTGAACATGATTTTTTTTTTTTTTTTAAGCATGATTTTAAAAAGAAAATGTATGGAGGTAGTTGAAGAAAGCAAAAAGAGGGAACTTACCCTTTTTTAGTATATGATCTAGTAACAGTCAAGCTCCAGACAGAGCATATTTTCATTACTAGTGCATGCTGTTTGCTGTTTGGTATGAAAATGTTGTGTGTGTGTGTGTGTGTGTGAACACACATTAGTCTAGTTGACAATTGAACTGACTGGTGTTTGAGTTCCTCTTCCAAAATTTACTAGCTATACCATCTTGGGGAACTCCCCTTACCATTCAAGTTTCAGTTTCTTCACTTATCCAGGGGGGATTGTAGGGGAATCTGTGTCAGAAAATTGCAGTAGGAATTACAAGAAATAGTTCTGTATGAAAATTACAGGGTATCAAAACTGTGTGAACGTGAAGCTGATAGGAGGTCAACAGCCCTGTGAAGAAAGTACTACTTATTATTAATAGCATCCCCATTTTACAGATGAGTAACTGAGACAGAGAGAGGTAAAGTAGTTGATGCAAAGTCAAAGTACAACTAATAAAAGCAGTAGAATGTTCTGACCTAGGCAGTCTGGTGCCAAAGTTTGTGGGTTTTTTTGTTTGTTGGTGTTCGTGTTCTTTTTTTTTTTTTCCTTCTTTTTTCCTTTTAAGATTTTATTTGTTTATTTTAGAGACAGAGAAAGAGTGAGGAGAGGAGCAGAGGGAGAGGAGCCAGCAGACTCCATGCTGAGCACAGAGCCTGATAAAGGGCTCGATCTCACGACTCTGAGATTATGATCTGAGCACAAGTCAGAAGTTGACGATCAGTCAGCTGAGCCACCCAGGCGCCCCAGAATTTGTTCTTTTTTTTTTTTTTTCCTTTTCAGTGTTCCAGAATTCCAGAATTCATTGTTTATACACTGCACCATACCAGTGCTCCATGCAATACGTGCCCTCATAATACCCACCCCCAGGCTCACCCAACCCCCCACGCCCCAAAAGTTTGTGTTCTGAACCAACATACCATACTGCTTTTCTGTATACCTCACAGATGCTACCAAGTCTTCGTGTATAATTTCTGTGCATGACAGCTTCTGTGAAACTTCCAAGCAAGACACTCATTTCTTCTTTATGAGCCTAAATATATAAATGGCTTTGTTTTACTTATAAATTTCTCGGTGTGGCATTGTTATCACATTGTAAAAATAAATTTAGATCATCAGAAGCATTTTAATGTGATTATTATTTACCGTTCTAAAATTATTTCAGCATTAAGAAAATGCTAGAAAGAAGAAAAAGGGTCACTCATAATGTTACCATCCTAAATCAACTGCTTTTGTTGAGTTTTCTTCCTAAATGCGGTCGTTTTCTTAATTTTCTAAAGGAAACAATTCCTCTGCCACCAAAACACATTGACCTACTACCACAGATTTGTGCAGAAATGTGAACTTTGAAACAGTGATAGATGCCTCAAGTCATGATGTTGATATCATGGTGAAAAAAAATTAAACAGCATTCTTCCAAGGCAGTGTGTAAAATAACCCTATGGGCAGCTTAACACTCACCTACAGGAGAAAAACAGCTTGATTCACTTAATTTAAAAACATTCATGAAGACCTGATAATTGAAGGAAAATCAAAATGGGGGTGGTGGAATTAGAGTCCCGCCCTCACTGGTGATAAGAGGTGTAATTTATCGTCTAATGACACTGATCACTAAGCCTTGCAGAGGGGTTTGCACTGTGCACTTTCACAGGTAAGCCGCGTGACATGGGTTCAGATAAGATGGGAGGAAGGTTCAGAGGAGGAAGTGCAAAGGGAGTCAGATGGGCATGTGAAGCTGTCCAGATTCCACTTCTAGATGGAAGTGCCTTATTTCTCAAGTGATTGTATTTGACCAAACTCCTTCACAGGTTGAGACAGACACCTGCAAATCCTCCCAGGGTTAGAGGAGCAGTGACAAGGAATTTCTGGATAAAACTTTAACTAAACTAACTAAACTTTAACTAGCTAAAATCCATCATCTTTTTCAGCCTCAACTAGAAGAAATACGGTACTCCCGAATTACTCAGTAGAAAGTTGCAGGTTTGGGGCGCCTGGGTAGCTCAGTCAGTTTAGCGCCTGCCTTTAGTCCAGGTCTTGATCCAGGGGCCCTGGGATCAAGCCCCACAGCATGGGGCTCCTTGCTGGGGAGCTGCTTCTCCCTCTGCCTCTGCCTCCCACTCCCCTGCTTGTGCATGGTCTCTCTCTCTCTCTCTGTCAAATAAGTACAATTAAAAAAAAAATTTTCCTGCTTTGCTTACAGAATTTTCTCAGCTGCTCCATGATGAGTTCTTCTAGAACAAATAAAAATGTTGATGCTGAGTATTTTAAGACTAATAAGTAGTAATACTCAGTACGCCTCAGTGTGTACCACCAGGACTGTAGTCCTCACACACAAGCGACAGAGGCAGCAATTCTGTGTCGGCCTGAGCATGCATGTGGCGTCTACACAATGCTTTATAGCATCTCTGCTAGACAGGCTAAGGAATGCAAGGCCCCACCTGCTCCTTGTTCCAATATTCTGGCATTTTCCTCCTGAACGCGGCTCACGGTAAATGCATTTGTTACAATAGAGAAGAAGACTAGACTGGTTTTAAGTGATAGGGGTTCTCCAAGGAACCGGTGCTTGGAGCTTGAAGAGGGAAAGGAAAAAGTTGGATAAAATAGCACAACTTTTTCAAAAGTCCCATGGCTAACAAGTTACCTAGCACATTATGTTCACTAAATAAATGTCTGCAGAATTGAGTGCCTTTGTAGTTCACTGAGAATTAGAGCAATTGAAAGAATTCGACTGCAGGGCGCCTGGGTAAAGGTTCAGTGTCTGCCTTCAGCTCAGGTCATGATCCTGGGGTCCTGGGATCAAGCCCCATGTCAGGCTCCCTGCTCAGCGAGGAGGCTGCTTCTCCCTCTCCTTCGGCTGCTCTCCGCTCTCCGTCCACCACTCCCCTGCTTATGCTCTGTCTCTCTCTCCCTCCGCTCTGTCTCTATATGTTTCTCAAATGAATAAATAAAATCTTTAAAACAATAATAGTAATAATAATAATAAAAAAGAATCCCACTGCAAAGAACAGCTCAGGGCACCACTACCTAGTATTGAAATGAGGATATGGTGGTTCACACCGAATTTCTTACTTAAACCTAGGGTCAGCTATCATGCATTCATTATGTCTTTTTAATCAGCCATCTATATAAGCATATGTTAAATCTTGTTAAGCAAAAAGGGAATAATGATTATTGGTAATATTATTAATAATTTTAGTAACTTACATTAATAATCAGTGTTAATATTATCATAACATCTGGATTATAAAATGAATTCTATATCTTTTACATCTTAGAATTTTGAGAAGAATTTGTTTCTATCCAGTATTTTAAAAATACATGTACATAAAACCTATCTGTGTATATATATACTTACATACAAATAAAATAACAATGGAGTACTTTGAAGTGGGATTGCTTTTAGTATTTGCATATTGTAGCTAATTAACAGCCACTGTAACATCATCCTAAGGGAAAGGTCTACTGGCAACTTATTCATTATCTTCTATTATTGTGTATCATATTAAAATGACAGGCATCTTACAATGTACAAGTCATCAAAAATTTCAGTTATTAGAACTAAAAGCAATTTAGCTAAAACTGTTTCTTCCTTCATGATGAGTGAAATTTATCCAAAGGGGACAGCAGCTTATAGTATTTCTTCAATATCTGCCTTGAATTTAATGGCACAAAGATTACATGTAAGAGAGCAATAAATTAATTTTACTAAGTACATAAAAGACAAGGCCAGCTGCTCCTGAAATGAGCACAAACTCTGCATTCAACAATGAAAATATAATTATGTTTGTAATAAAATGTAAGGAAGTTGCAGATCTGTGTGCTGTTCCAGGAATAAATCATCCATCCTCCTCCGGAGCCCTGCAATTTGATAAATTATCCTTGAAGGAAATGTTATCGGAGCTCCCATTTAATAAGCATGTTTGAGCTTTCAAATTAGCATGTAAATAAATGTATAGCTATAAAGTTGTTGGTATGCCAATTGATTTCCTGAAGTTCATCTCACTAAAGGTCTCTCACTAAATAGAATCTTACGAAACAATTTCAGTTCGTTTCCGGTATAGTGCACTGTATTTTCAAGTATAAAGTTCTAGGACTTGAACTTAGTATTACACACCTATTAGAACTGCACACATACCAAATTTTAATGAACCAGTCTTTTTTCAGAAAGTAGGTTTTGGTGAATGATGTACTACATTTTCAAGCATGATGTTCTAGCATTTGAACTTCTTGCAGACTTGTTAGAACTATACACTTATCAAAGCTCTGTTAGCTTCATACTACAAAAAATACCAGCATATTTGCAGTTTATTTTCATGTACTTTCCTGGTTGAAGGCTTCACTCGAGATCTTGATCAAATGTGCTGTGTACATTCTATGCTGCGGCTGCAGTGCATTCAACAACCGATTCTCAGCTAAAATTGGTAGTATTATTCCAAGTACGCTCATTTCCTGATAATCATAGAAATGGGAGGCACCTTTACTAGCCTCTAGCTTAACTGCTTTATTTAAAGATGAGGGCACCAAGGGATGGGGACTCCATAGGACTTGCCCAAGATGCTTCATTTGTAAGTGGCCGTGTTGGCCCAGATCTCCTATCCTGTCCCAGTTTTCTTCCACTGTGTGACCCCACAGGGCCTTCCTGCTGTCATTCACGCACTGATCCTATTTGTCTCTGTAGGATTTCTTTTACTACCTGGGGGATAGGGAGAGCATGGATAGTTGCTAAAGAATTGAGAGCTCAGGCACCACTTTAAGAAGAATTTCCCGGACCAGAAAGATGTCACAGAACTGGCAAAATGGTAGTTCAGACATCCCTTTGGGGGCCACACTGACCGTCATCACATATTCCAATGTCCCAGCTGCTTGTCCTCTCCACGTCTGGCTCAGGTTTCGGGCTGCCTGGGTCCTGACCCTTTCACACACTCTGAAATAGAAACCAAAGGAGTTCTTAGAAACGCTTGATGTTTAAATTTAGTGGACAAATGCCAGCACATGGACAAAAAAGCAGGGAGGACAGTGCTGTGCTTGGTACAACAGCAGACCTAGAACACACATTAACTGCTCCTTTTTCATGCATAGTTGACTTTATATAAACTGATTGACACCTTTGGGGGTCGTCTTTCCACTGACTCTTAATTTTTCTCACTCTTAAAAAAAGGTTTCTGTACACCCCGTATTCTCTAGTTAAAGCTGAAAATTCAACTCATCATATTTACACAATAAAAAAAAAATCCATTCTGCCTTGTTTTTAATTGCAAATTCTACTCCGGGGACTAGTTCTCCTGCTTAGGAAGCAGCCCTGTGCCTTCTCGTAGAGAAGCAAGTGCAGTCAATTATGGTAATGAAATGTCAATAAATATAAAAATTTAATACAGTCTGCTCCGGGTGAGTGGCAGATGAGGACTTGCCTCCCAGACAAATTTGCTGCTGCTGCAAATATTAAATGCACCTAAAAGAGTATCTGGTTGCCTGAGAGCTCTCCAGTACAAAAAGGAGGGAGCATCAGATACCAACTGGGTTTTCCCATTATGCTGTAATTGCAGCCGCAAAGCCAGTACCGTCATTGACAGCCATCCCAACATCTTAACTTATTATTATAAGCGGAGCTTTTTATGTCCCCATGAATAATCTAAGATTGGTGCATTGCAGCACCTTTTTAAATTTTTTAATGGAGAAGAAAATAAACCTTTTTTATGTTTTCCATATCCAGAAATGATTCTTCTTAAGATGATTGCTGTCTTTAGAGAGAAATATATTAATAATCATATGAATGAAAATAGTGGTTGTTGCTTTTTAGGAAGTAACCTGAAGAAGAACCTGAATGCGATTCTTTCCTCCTTCACAAGCCTGCGTTCTTGGATAATGACTGCTTCCAGACATAGTCCCTTAATAAAATAAAAATGGAAACATACCTCTCTGTGCCTTCACTTTCTCATGCACCGGTGAATTCATCTTGTGCTCTTAGAAAGCTATTCTGGATTCACTTTTTAGGGGTAGTATAGTTTTCTTTAAACTTATTTGAGACCCAGTTAAAAATGTTAGCCTTACATGAAAATGTAATTTCACAATAGAAAAAAGATGAAGGGACATTTAGGTAGCCAAGGTCTGTTCCCTACAAAGCTTATCAAAATGATTAGATGTATCAGAATAATTAAGCTCCATCTCAAAGTCATAGTATGTCTCAAACTGTTTTTGGGGGAATGTCCCCGCTGTTATAAATCTGTAATGCCATCTGATTTTACCCACGATTCCTAAAAGTTTCAGTAAAATACTTGTCTCGATTTTTGTTTGTTCGTGTGTTTCTGATTCTGACACAAGGTTCTGTGTTGCAGGTGGACTATTCCATAATCGCGTCCCAGGCCGGGGCCACCCTCAACAATCTGATGAGTCACGCACAGGACTTAGTGGCAAAGCTACGCTCTCTGCAGTTTGATCAACGAGAGTTTGTGTGTCTGAAATTCTTGGTGCTCTTTAGTTTAGGTAAGGCATCCTTTTCTCATACTCTGTACAACCAGATGTGATTCGATGGTGCTGGACTCCGCGTGTGTTGAAGTCAGTACATGCTTTTTTCTACCAAGATACTGCCCTCCTTTTCAAATGATGGAATTGTCAAATGTGAGTATATTACGTATATGTCTCTGCATAACTCCTCCCCTGTGAGTAGATGGGTTGAGGCATGGAAAAGGTGTTCTTAGGCTGGAGTCCTGAAGTTTCTCCCATAGCGGACATAACAGGTAGGCAGCAGCCGTAGAAGGCTGTGTCAGAAGGCTGAATGGAGATCGCTTAGGAAAGACGTATGGGATCAAAGTGTAGGCACCCTTCTGGTGATCGTTTCTATGTGCCTTTCGTTGGAGCTTGCAGACTACTGCTGTAGTATATTTACAGTTTACTATTGTAAAATATGGGTCGTAATTAAAAACCTGTTTCTTAAATCTTGATCAGGATTAGCCAGAGAATGTTTATAACTAGATGCATCACTATGCAAGTATAAAAGATGATGGTTGTCAAGGGGAAAGGATGCTTCTTTAGGAAAGCTTTGGGGAAGAAAGATAACTAAGCAAGACAGATTGGCTAAATCAAGGTTCTCAGTGAGTCAGTTGAGAAAAATCACCACTGCTTGGAATAAAAAAAGGATTAAGGAGATGGATTTTTATTGACTTCAAAGGAGCAGATTTTTCTGCCTGTCCCATACTTGATTTCTGTATTTTGTTGGCTTAATAAAGCCAACTTAAATAAACGTTTTGCCAAGTCCATTTATTACTTATTGGCAGACAGCTGAGGGAGGCAACTTCCCCTGAATGAAAAAAATGCAGAAATCAGATTTACCAACATATGTTTTTTCTTTAGTCTTCGGTTATAAGATAGTTGTGAATTCATAGCCTAAGAAATAAAACAATAAAACAAACTGCAAAGTAAAACAGATGTGTCTACTCTCCAGATTTGGTACTTTCTCTTTAAAATTCCTCTTGACAGCACTGCACAACTGTTGCTAATAAAGGGATAGTTTGAAGTAATAGAACCAGAGTTAATTTTTCACATGTAGTCAACATTTAACATAAAAAGAACGTTTTCATATTTTGGAAAATGTGATAAATATAGCAAAAAGAAATGTTACTGAAAATTTAAAAAGACAACAGAATTTCATAGATGTAGTGTTCAAAGGTTTACAATGCCAGGACTGGATGCTGTGTGGTTTCTGCATTAGCCATTTTAAGTAGGAAAGTTCCATTCAAGTAAGTCGACATCTTTTACCCATGAACAGTTTTTAGAAAAGAGGAAGATAGCACAGGCATGCTTGCTCTAATCTCACAGGCCATTCTGGTGTTTGGCAAGATCTTAGTCTTTTCAACTGGCACATTTGATCAGTAATTAAATGGAAAAAGTGGCAGTATTTATGTAAGGAATCTTAGAGCATTTTAGTGATAAAATATTTAAAGAGAGTCATCTCCTTCAGTGGTATTTTTATCTTATTTAAAGATTTTTTTTATTTATTTGAGAGAGAGAGCATGCATGAGAAGGGAGAGGGTCAGAGGGAGAAGCAGACTCCCTGCGAAGCAGAGAGCCTGGTAGGGGCGACTCGATCCCAGGAATCCAGGATCATGACCTGAGCCAAAGGCAGTCGCTTAACCAATTGAGCCACCCAGGTGCCCCACTTCAGTGTTATTTTAAATTAGTTGAATAACTGCATTTCATTTGAAGATATAGATATTACCTATGGGCCATGTTTTTTTTTCCACGCTTTTATCTTACCTTCATCTTTTTTCAAAATTACTGTGTTTTCTGCCAACACTAAAGAAGTAGGGGCTGAGGGTGGTGGTTCTGAAGTGCTTTCAGTCCTTGAACCTCACAAATTATCCTCCTGAACCATTGGGCCATCTATGTCCCAGAACCTCAGCCACACACACTCTTATTTGAGTGTGTTGATTATGTCTGGAATTTGGGGACCACTGACTGTCTAAACTCGCTGTCCCTTAAACTGCCTTGTTTGTTCTTTAAGGAAAAAAAGAAAGCTTAGCTTTCATACCAGAGGGAAATAGAGTTTTGGTCAAGTTTATTTATTTATTTATTTACTTATTTATTTTTCAAGGGTTTATTTTTAAGGAAGCAAGAAAATGGTAACTGGCAGTAACATTCTGGTAGTTTCCAATTTGCAGATGGAAAGTATTTCCCCCCGGAGAAACAATAAATTACCTTTTTTGTGCAACTTTATTGTGGTATGTGGATAATCAACTTTTAGGTACCCAGGCCAGTCCTGGAACACCTGTTTCGCCGGTAATGGGAGTGAACTCCTAGCAGAGCCCCCCCTTGAAAGCTGAGTCCAAGTCCAGAATCGGTACCTGCTGTGTCAAACCCTCATGAACTTTGCACACCCCTTCCCGTCCAAGTCTGAAAACCCATGCATTCTGATCCCAGCCCAGCCTTGAGCCTCTCTGTGAGGCTCAAAGTGAAGTCAAAGTCAAAGTGAAGACTTTGTGAACTGATCATAGGTTCGGGGCTGTGTGGAGATTGGACTGTAGCAGTATTCTCTTGGTGGATGATGAAACCGTGTTTACCAGATGGAGCTTTAGAGCGAAAGTAGGATGTGAGTCCTAGCAGGTACAACAGTTGAAGCCAGATTGGCTGGTGCTAAAGCATGGAGGCAAGGGAGAGCAAGATGAGTTGGGGAGCCAGTAGGAGATCAGTATGGTTGAGGAAAGCCTCAGTTATGGCCAGAGGGGTGGGCAAGAGCCTGGTCACTGAGGACCTTAAGGCATTCAACAAATGTTTACTGAGCACTTCTCTGTGTCAGGTGATGAGGTAGGCGCCCGGGATAGTGGTAAACCAAATTAGGTACCATGGTCTTCATCCTGTAGGCAGTTAGGAAGTATGGCTGGATTCTTTTAAAAAAAGGGCTGAGGTGTGGGTAATGTAAGGTGATTCGCATTTCTGGTAGTGATGTGGACTGGAGACGAACAAGGCTGGAAACTCTGTTCAGAGGTGGTTTTAACACTCCGTGGAGATAGGAATGCACCACGTGAACAAGATAACAGGATGCAAACCGTGTGACAGAGTTAGGAGGAAGAAGGGTCGCATGAGTCTTAGGTTTCTGGGTGCTTGAACCAGAATAGAAGACTCTAGAGGAGCAGTAGCCTATTAGTGGAGTCAAATCAAATTCTGGTAGAAACCGTCCTCCTAAACGTCATTCTTCACTAAAGCTGAGTCCTGATTCCATGAAAACCTAATGACATGACTAACCTAAATATACCGTTGACTAGGAATTTTCCATTCCACTGCCTGATTTCTTTTTTTCTTGTGCAAGTTGTATCCATCCAGGAACAGACATCAATTAGTTAAGCTGTTGAAAAAAGAAGTTAAGGTAAAAAATGTCCCCTCTCTTAGAGTATTTCTGTATATAATATAGTAGGCTCTGGGGGCCCATTCTGCTAGTAATGTTTTCTTAAAATCCTGTTAAATTTATATATATATATATATGTATATATATATATACATATATATATATACATATATATATATATAATTTTTTAAAAAATTTTCTTAACACTGAGATAACATAACTTGAGCCCATTGATAATTTGGCAAAAGAGGAGATACTCTACATGGGGCATTTAAAACTGATGACCCAAGAGAAGATAAAATAAAATTTTTGATGTTGATCTGTTGGTGTGTACTTCCACCTTCTAAAAAGGAACCCAAGTGACTGATGAAAGGAAATTTGCTGTCTGTCACCAACAATGCAGAAATAAAACTTGTAGAAGTAGTATGTGGAATCATGACCCTCAGATAATATCATTATTGCATGGGTTCCAGAGATGAGCAGAATTCCCACAGACGTGATCTGAAGACAAATGCAGAACTGGGAAACAGTCACCTGGTTTCGGACAGCATATCCTGAATAGTGTCCTTACATGTTCAAGTCCATCAGGAGTATCTGTGTGGCTTCAGTGCTCAAAGCGACTGGGTAATCAGAATGTGCCAACTGAGATGTTACTCTGGCCTTTGGATTTTCTTAGCCTCAAGACTTAATGGCTGGATGCTGCTGGACTCTTGTTATATCCCGGGTGGCAAGAGAAAGTACTAGAGGCATACTGCATGTTATTTCCCCTAATGAAGGCCCTTGATTTGTTGTAAATTATTCTCTTCTTTGCCCAGCCGGTGTTTCTCAAGGCACTGTTTTATATTCAGCTGAGTTAAAGAGATTGTTTTTCTCTTTGAGGGGATTTTCCCAGCCCCCAAAGCAGCTAAGGTTGCCCCAGGTATAGGCTGTCTGAGTGCACTGGAAGGGGTGAATGATTCTGCTCTGTTTCTGCACTGCTTCTGTGCAGACCGTGTTCTAGACTGGGGCTCAGTTGGGGTTAGAAATTGTCCTTTTCTCTGTATTCCAGGTCTCTGGCACATTTCCTGGTACATGGTAGAGGCTTAACAAAATATTACTGATGAGAAAGGTCCATGCATGGATTGATTTAATTTTAAATTCAAAGCAAAGCTTTTACCAGAGTGGTTTGGTGACATGTCATAGGAGGTTGTCATGTCTCAAGGGCAGGATAGTTTTCTGAGAATAGTTTTTCCAGAGAACTCTCCTGTACCTCCTCAAAGTTAAATTATTTCTATTATCAGTTTGCATTCTCCCAGTGTATAAGGGGAGATGTTCATTTATTAGCTCCTGGGGAAGGTCAACTTGCAGAAAGACTAGAAAGAATATTCATGGCTAAAACTAGGTGATAAAGGCATGTCTCTTCCAAGCAAATGCAAGATCATAGGCTGTCAGCCCATGTTAACTAACAGTAGTTGAGAAATGTTGTACAGCTCCTTCTTGATACTGATGGGAGCCTGCCTACGCTAACTTGGCTGAACAAAATCGTATCTTTGTTCATTGTGGTAGCTCTTTGAGTCACACCAGATTTCCAAATTTGGAATGAGACATTGACTATACCATCACACATCCCACACAAGATTCTTCTTCATGGCGGTAGACCCGGGGAACATGGGTTGTTGTTGCCTTGGGGAATGGCTCTCCTGGGAGAGCCACTGCCCTTTAGGGGCCGTCACCCAAACTGCCACCTGAGCCTTCTCGGTGGAAAGCACTGAGAGTGCAGTGGGCACAGGTCAAGAACAAAGCTGGTTGCAGAGCTGTTTGATTCATCTCCAGGTTCGGTTCAGGCATTCTTTAGTGTCAGACCTTAATTTTAAGAGAGTTTTATACCTGTTACCTCTAATGCAGATTATCATCTAAGCAATGGGTGAAATGTCCCAGGAAAAACCAGTGTCTTTGTGACTTGACCCACAAAATGGAAGGTCTTTCAAAAATGGATGAGTAACATTTTCAGGCCTTTAGAAGACCTTTGAAATCATAATTTGGAAGGGTTTAGGAGATAAGCTTCTTGGTGGGGAGAATTAGGAAATTCTGCCTTTAGGTAGAACTTTCCACCCTGCGGAAGGGCTCCACCATCACTCCACTCATTCATAATGCTATTGACATTGTTAGTAGTAAATAAAATTTGCACCATGTTTACTAGCTGGAAAATGTGGATGAGTTTAGTGTCTAGGTGAGGAAATTTATTCTCAGCGGTTGGCTTTCCAGTAGTCTTAGTCTTTTTTTTTTTTTTTTTAAAGATTTATTTATTTATTTATTGGACACAGATAGATCACAAATGGGCAGAGCAGCAGGCAGAGAGAAAGGGGGTAGCAGGCTCCCTGTTGAGCAGGGAGGCCAATGTTTGGCTCGATCCCAGGACCCTGAGATCATGACCTGAGCCGAAGGCAAAGGCTTTTAACCCACTGAGTCACCCAGGTTCCCTGTAGGCTTAGTTTTTGATATAATAGGTATTCTTTTCTTTTTTTAACTTTTACTAGTAATTCTGCTTTGCTGTTTAAATAAAGATCTATCCCTTGTTTCCCCTTTCCTAAGCGTATATTTTCTTCTCCTGGCTTCCAGTGTCAACCTGGCCAAGTCACGATCTTGGTGTCTCGAGGTCAAGCCAGTGTTGGGTTTTATGTTCATCTTGATTTCTGCTTAAGACTCTCTCTGTCCCCTGCTCTCGCAGTCCCCCACTCCTGCTTTCAAATAGAAAAATAAATTCTTAAAGCCCCCCTGTAGAGCAGTTGGTTAGGCAAAATGCCAACAGGGAAATGGGCTTCCTGTGACCCAAGCCCAAGTCAGCACCTCTATGAGAGCTTAAGACTTGATCACAAACAATCCCATGTGGGAACTCTCATCTTTGGGAGGACTGGCACACACACACACTTCATTTGGAAAATGAAGGCTTTATACATGGGCAAAGCATTGCAGAGTGACTACTCATCTTGCATCTCACTTAATAAGAGCCAACTGGGACCTGCAGGAACATTCCACTGCAGTCAGGAAGGTGGCATATAGAAGTTTCTGTGTTAGCACCGCCCAGAAAGCATGGCAGTTCAGTCCTGAGCCCTGGAGGGACGACTCTGCTATTTTGTTCAGTGAGAAAGACCATAATGAAGCTGCAACCAAGGCTGGTCTGTCCCGTCCTGTGCTGAGCAAAGTCTGCCTATGCATACCCTCCTCATCCCATCTGTGTGGTTGTTAGCTGCCCCTGGGAAGGCTATCATAGTCATGCGAGGAGGGCCAAAACTGGTTGCATAAACTACAGTTCCACCATCGAACCCAGGTTCTGACCCAGAGCATGGCTTTGTGATGTAAATTACAACCGTGTTTTTCAAAATCCCACCTCCTGTGCAGAAGCACCTGATAACTTACGGTTTAGGAGGTGATCCTGAGAAAGAAAAGTCATCTGTGCTCTGGACTCCTGCACCCAACCTACCTGAGCTGCAGACCCCTAGTGGGAGTGTGCATGGATGGGGGGGGGCACGGTGGGCGTCCAGGTGCTTCCTCAGCTCAGCGCTTCCAGAGTAGCCTGGAGATGTTCTAGAACACACCGCGGGAGAAGGGAATGTAAGGTGTCACAAAAAGAAAGAGGGTACATTTTTTTTGCCCAGTTGTCCAGAGGCCCAGCAGTCTGTTGGGTCTGAGGGTTTTTTATTTTGTGTTTGTTTGTGTTTGTTTGTTTGTTTTTTACTCTCAGACTGTGTCCCTGTTTGTGTAAGGGGTGGCGGTGGCAAAAGAAAGCCCAGCTCTAAGCAAAGCAACAGGAGCAAAGAGAAATATGAATTTGCCTTTTGCTTTTTTGCCACATTAAATCCAGTTAATGAAAAAGCTTTACAAATCCAGCAGAGAAATCTGACCACGTTGATTAAACTCTGTTTGCAGTGCCTAAAGCAAAATGGACTAGTCACCGTATAAATCAGAGAATGAGGGCATAGGTACGGTTTGCTATAAAGCAAACCTACAGCTAACCCAGGAGAGGGAAACAGGAGCACCTGCTCCCATCCCTTCATTGACTGCCTCCCTCCAGAGGCATCAGCAAAACTTCCGGAGGGCGGAAAATTCGTACAAGTTTCTATTTGTGTGCAATCACAATGTGTGTCTGGATATTAATTCCGTTGTGAAAAAAGCACGGTAGTCTGCATATCCCGGGATTCTCTTGACCTGGTGTCCGTGTAACAGATGGTCTTCAACCAGCAAAAACTAGTCTTCCTGTTACGGGGTCATCGTCCTTGCTGAGGTTGGTCCCAGGATTTGTTTTATGACAGCCTCCCTCTAAATACGATCAAACACCTACATCACATACCACAGACGCTCCTTTTCCTACAGGTGTGTGTTTGCGCGCACGCGCACACACACGTACATGCCAGCCGGCCTGCGTAGTGGGGCAGTGCATTCCTCTCACATCTTCACCCAAGTGCATTGGTTAAATTGTTCCTCATGAAGTCAGATAAGCAAAAGAGGTATCTCAGGGTTGTTCTGAAAATTAGCATTCAGCCTCGGCTTTTACCTTTTCATATATGATATTCTAATTTAGAAAAACACTCACTAGACACTTGTCAGATAACTATGCATATCTTCATACTAATGCCTCGTTGATACGGACGCAGCTGATGGTGATGCCGGCAAATAAGCGTGTCCTAAAATTTATGTAATCATTTGAAATTCAGAAAAGATTGATTAGCATTCAAGGGATGCCACCGTTCAATATTTACACCATAGAGATTTGGCAGAAGCAAATAATGGCACATAAAGTTGATGCTTGTCTTAATTAAATGCAGTATAATAGGTGTTGTGTGGATTTTTTTTTTCTTTCAGTAAGTAAAGCAGTTTAGCCATGACCAGATATAATTCATTTTGGAGTTCTAAGTTTGAACTTAATCAATACGTATTTACGGCTGTGGAAGAAGTGATTATCATTTGTTATCTGCTGGCACAAGGATATAATTGCCCAAATAGCATTTATTTAGGCATATTTCTGAATAGCTTATGCTTAAAAACATTTATTATTTTTTCGTTGTTAATGCTAATACTGTCATTTTGCTAACTACTGCTATTTAGTGAGATGATTTTTCAGAGATGTACTTGCCCGGCGAACTGGGTCTAGCCAATAAGGAAAACGACATGAACGCTTGACTGCTCGGGTGGGCGCCTCTCCCTGCTTCGGCAGTGCCAGCTGCCTTGTTACAATGGCAGAATGAAGTCGCTGTACTAGGCCACACTCAGAAGAGGCTCGTGGCCTGACATGGTCCACGCAGATCCTACACACCAGTGCACTGGACACCCCAGGCCCTCGGGGTATTTTTCTGGAATGAAATCCCTTCCTGCTCTAGTCTAGTCAGTCCAGTCTTGAGCTCTGGCCGTGTTTGGTTAAGAAGTTTAGATTCCGGGTGCCTGTGTGGCTCAGTGGGTTAAGCCTCTGCCTTTAGCTCAGGTCATGATCCCAGGGTTCTAGGATTGAGCCCCGCATCGGGCTTTCTGCTCAGCAGGGAGCCTGCTTCTTCCTTTCTCTGCCTGCCTCTCCGCCTACTTAAGATCTCTCGCTCTGTCAAATAAATGAATAAAATCTTAAAAAAAAAAAAAAAGTTTAGTTTCCAAGCAGAATGATTCAGGACAGGAACCAAGAATAAATTGGAAGTTTAGAGAGACCTTTCTTTGGTTTGAAATAGCGAATTCCACGATATATATCAAGTGTCTACTAGGGGCAAAGCCATTGTACTGATCATTGTATGAATGGGCAACATGCAGTCTTTCCAAAGGGAGGGAAACTCCTCAGTGTGGTACAGAGCCACACTTTGGACCCAGGGGACGCTTGTGAGAAAGGTGTAGGGCCTTAGGTGGAGAGTCTAAAACATAACACACCGTTGCAACACTGTGTAACTTCGCTTCCTTTCTGTTCTTCTCCCCTTTCCACTGAACCAACACATGCCCCCCACACACGTTAGTCTCACCCATCCCATATTGTCAGTGGGAAAGCCTTTCTTAGGGCACCTGGCTGGCTCAGTCAGTATAGCATGGGACTCTTGATCTCTAGGATGTAAGTTCGAGCCCCACGTTGGGTGTAGAGATTACTTACACATAAAGAAAACCTCCAGGAAAAAACAAAAAACAAAAAACCCTTCTTGGTTCTCATGTTACACGGATCTGACAGTGATCAGGGGCATGAAAAGAGTTGGGGCTCTGTGCATGGGGTCACCTGGAGCCTCAGTTGGGGATACCGTACCTAAACCCCACACCCTGGGCTACCCAGGTTTTTGAGAGAAGGTTTGGCGTCAGCCCTGAACAGACACCGAATCCTAGAACTGTACCATAGAAAAGAAAAAATCCTAGAACTGTACCTTCTGAATAAGGAGATTGAGACTAACAGACACCGTGAGTCGTGCACAATCCTGCAGAGTCGGGTTGCGCTGAAGGTTTTAGACTCAATGCCCAGGAAAAGAGCACAGGCATGGATGGATTTCGGTAATTACTGAAATCCCCCTTGTGCATTATTTTCAAAATTAGATATAGTTGTGGGAGGGGACATCCTTTTTAATGGCATCTTAAACATGTTATCATTGTGATGCATAAAAATAATTTCCCAGAAGAGCAATGCATGCGTGTTGTATTTTACCACATCAGAGCTGTTGAGCGTGCCGTGCCTGGGAGCTTTGAACTTTGGAGGAAGACGTCTGGCCCACAGTTGCTCACACTCTGATTCTCCCAGCTTTGCTGGGGGAACGTGGAGCTCTGTGCCGTTCATAAAGGTCGGAGTGACCTGGGTGACAATGCTGTCCCCAACTTGGACAGTTCCGCCTGATCCCTGTGGGGTGTGGCCACATTCTGGTTGTGTATTCCTGTTTTGGAATAAATAAGAATAAAAAATAAGAATTGGTAGCACCCCTGAAATAATCATTTCTTTCTACCGTTTGTCCTAAGAGAAAAAAAATGACTGTTTTACCATTATTATTATCTATGTTGGACTTCTTTTCCAAGGTGCAGATTTTTTTGATTAATTTTTAAAATTGTAGTAGAATATATGTAACACGAAATTTACCATTTTAACTATTTTTAAGTGTACACTTCAGTGGCATTAAGTACATTCACATTGTTTTGCAACCATCACTGTCATCCATCCCCAGCATTTCTCTAGTCTTCAAGCATTAAATGGTATCCATTAAACAATGACTCCCCATCCCCTCCCCCACCCCTACAACTGCCATTCCCTGATTTATGAGCCAAAGTTTTTTATTTAGAAAGCACTTTTTACATATAATATTAGTATTAATATGATATAATATTAAACATAACAGTAATTTTGTGGAACTCAGTGACTAGATTCAGAACTTGGCTATGGTGCCCAAGGCATGGGTAGGAGTCAGAGCCCATGTTCTAAGTCAGGTTTTCTGGTTCCAGACTTGTCACTCTGTACCACACAGGAAAGATGGGCTTAGGATTTGGGTCTGGAAGAATAATACATAAAGTAGTGAGAGAGGAAGGGGAGGCATTCAGAACTAGTTTCCTACTGAGGTAGTATGGCTTAGTGATAAAGACTACAGGCTTGAACTTAGTTTTTTTTGTTTGTTTGTTGGCATCCTTGGGCAACTTAGATCACCTTAGTTTTCCCATAGGTAGCATTGAAATAATGGTTTACTTAAAGATTGTTGGGAGAGGTTAAATGCAATAATTACTGTGAAGAACTTAGCACTGCACCAGAGACATGGTATCAGTAAATTATTATCATTCAAAGCATCTCTGTTTATGTCAGCTAAAGTCCTATAAGTGAGGGTCCCATATTGGAAAATGCCTCTTCTCAGTTATAATCTTCCGTGTACACAACATATGAAGAAAGGCCTTCCTCATGTCAGCAGTAACTGCTAGATTCATTACCAAGTCATTGTTTAAAATCTTTGATCTACTAACCAAAGGAGCCATTATTACCTTTGCTACCTTGAAATATGTCAGAGGAAACAAACTCCAGCCGCTTCCCTTTATTTCCTCTACCGTGAATCCCAAGATCAAACCAAAGTCAAATAGTAAGTAATTAGTCTTCTTTCTGGCTAGGGAGGCCCTAGATAGGGATGATCTGGCAAAGGGGAGTGACCAGGTGGACACCTCCCTGGAGAATACTTATGCCAGGAAATGCCTCAACTTTGCCCCTCTAAATTTCTGGAATCGTAAATGTTCTGTAGTTAACTTGACCTAAAAAAGTTGAAATTTTTATTTCAGACTAATACATAGGCTCTAAATCTAATGGCTAAATAGAAATTATGACTTTAAACATGCAAAACAGAAGATTTCACTTAGAGGAGCTGACAATTTCTTTTGGAACTAACGTCCTGGGTAACTTGATCTTTCTAAGGAAATTGTTGTAATTTGAGAACTGAAAACTTTTAGAGAAATTAACTTTATACTTTATTTAACACACTTTTAGCAAAATAACAGATGCCTTATTAATAATTAGTAATTGTTATTGTGTAGTAATAATAATAGTAGCAGGTTCTCCCCTCCTTTATATTACTGTCTTGAAACTCAATGGACTAAGGAGGTGGGAGAGGAAGTAAAGACTGAAACGTGAACTTGGGCACTGTGTAAAACATTTTCACAGTTCAAAGATGTGGAACTTGGACATCCAGAGTTCTGGGCTCTGCCACCTAGAAACAGGATAAGAGGCATGGGGAGGGCTTGACCGATACCCGCAGCATCCCTAGGTCATGACAACATGCAAGTGTACCACGAGCTCCAGCTGCCCTGGCTGTACAATGTAGACACCTGGATCTCTTCTGCAGGCTATTGTGTGAGGTGTGTCCTTCATGTCTTAGTTCAAAACAGCCTTCTCTGAGAAGTCTTCACAGACAGACTCACACTTCTTTCTCTGAATTCCTGTTGCTTCTTAATACAGATCTCCACTTAACGTTATTTCCTAATTGTTTTCTATGTCCCACAGCCAGAATGCCTGGTCTGTTTCCATTCCGTATTCCTAAGCACTTAGCATCATGCCTCGAATATAGTTTATATTAAAAGAATTTCTTAAAAACAAACAGAATCAATATAATACTTGCTTACATAGTGTGTTCCATTTTTAAAAAAGGATTTTATTTATTTATTTATTTATTTATTTATTTGCCGGGGTGGGAGGTGGGGCAGGGGGAGCAGGAGGCAGAGGGAGAAGCAGACTCTCTGCTGAGCAAGGAGCCTGATGCAGGACTTGATCCCAAGATCCAAGGATTATGACCTGAGCCAAAGGCAGATGCTTAACCAACTGAGCCACCCAGGCATCCCAGTGTGCCTTTTTTTTTTTTTTTAAAGATTTTATGTATTTATTTGACAGAGATCACAAGTAAGCAGAGAAGTATACAGAGAGAAAGTGGGGAGCAGGCTCCCTGCAGAGCAGAGAGCCCAATGCAGAGCTCAATCCCAGGACCCTGAGATCATGACCTGAGCCGAAGGCAGAGGCTTTAACCCACTGAGCCACCCAGGTGCCCCTTGTGTGTTCCATTTTAATAGCCACCTCTTACTGTATTCTATGAACAGAGCACCTAATATGGGTTGTTTCTCATCCTCACAGCGCCAACCTTGGATAAGCAGTTAGCCGTTCCTATTTTACTCCATTTTGCTGAGAACAGAGAAGTCAAATACCTACACAAAGTCCCCCAGGTAGAAAGTAGAACAGAGGCTTACACACTTCAGCCTCTGAATTCTAGATATTCTCCAGTAATCACTGCTGCTTTTTTGATGAAATAGTTAAGTCTGTACCCTATAAAGCACTGTACAAATGCTTGGTATTTATGATGAAGACAACACATTCTAAGTAGACCTGTTAGGAGTCTAGAAGAAATCTGATCCTTATAGATTTTGAAAGTCTCTTAATGGTTCACAGTGCCCCCTCACCAACATCCCACTCAAGACCACCAAGTGTGGTTTCATCCAAGGCCACTTTCTCTTTGCCAGTTTTAAGAATGAGATTGCAAGGTTTATCACTGTGAATTCGGAAGAACTGTTGAAATTATAGGGTATTTAGCCTTCATGCTGATTCTGTGCAGATTTTCTTTTTAATGTGAAGAAGCATCTGGTGTCCAAATTCTCATCTTCTTGCAAATCTTTGTGGTGAACAGAATCTGATAATTTATCAGAGATTCTTAGCCTGGATTATTAACAGATTCTCTATTTTATAATACTTCTAGCTTTAAATTCAAAGGACTAGGCTTGGAGTAGTGAAAGAACAGGAAACAGAACAGATTGAAAAATGAATTTGTGCATGTTTTTAAGTATTCTAAGAAAACCAAAATAAAAGCTTCAGCATGTCCTCTTTAGTACAACATGGAAACTCAGTGGTCAGGATAGAGTTTTAGGACTAGCCATTTCTTTTAAAATTACTTAACAAGTTATTATTAGTCCTTGCCACAAGAAATTGTAGGACAAATTGGATAACCACATGTGCTGGCATTTCTCCAGGATGACCCGTATCAAAAGGGGTTGGAGTCCATGAATACTGTAACAGTATCACTTCTAATTATAACTTCAAGGAACTTCCTCTTTTTTTAAGAGGTAGCTGCAGAAACTTATCTTCCATAAGAATAAGGCTTCTTAGGATTGAAAGACATCTTAATTTACCTTTTTTGCTCCGCATTACATTTTCCAGATTTCTATTTTGATTCATGTAGCTCTGAAATCCTTAAGAAATCTAGAGTATTTCATTATATGATGAATACTACAATTTATTGATTCATTCTCCAGTTGATGGATATTTATTATAAACAACGCCAAGGGAATATTTTTCTACATGTCTTCCTGTACAAACATTTCTGGGCAATCCCTTTTCAATTCTAGAAATAGCCAAATTGTTTTCAAAGGGGCTGTACCAAATTACACATTCCTGTCCATGGTAACTAAGAGTTCCCAATATCATCATCAAAACTATAATTGAATTTGTCATTATTCTGTCTTAATTTGCATTCTGATTACCAGTGAAATTAAGGGTTTTTTTTTTTGTTTCTCTGAAGTATCTATTCATGTCCATTGCCCATTGAGATACATATGTCTTTCCTTATTGATTTGATGGGACCTTTTCAGTAGATAGGTTGGGAGGGAGGGAGGGAGGGAGGGAGTTAGATAAAAAGAAAAGATAACTGGCTTTTCATTTCATTTTTTTTTCAATTTGTTTAAAAGTTTTTATTTATTTATTTGAGAGGGAGAGAGAGAATATGTGTGCATGTGTGTGCACAAGGTGGGGGAGGGACAGAGGGCGAAGCAGACTCCCAGCAGGGAGTCGCATGTGGAGCTTGATTCTAGGACCCTAGGATTATATGCTATATGTATATATGCTATATGCAGACACTTAACATTTTATTTATGTATCTTTTCTATCTCAGAAATAGCTACATCTATCAATATTTTCCTGTTTGTTCCTTTTTGTAGCCTTTCTAAAAACTGAGATAATTGTATTAGTTTCAGGTGCACAACATAATGATTTGATATATGTATATATTGCAGAATGATCACAGTAAGTCCAGTTAACATCCATCACCATACATAGTTACTGCTTTTTTTCTTACAATGAGAACTTTTAAGGTCTGCTCTCTTAGCAGTTTTCCAATATACAGTACAGCATTATTAACTGTAGTTACGCTGCATATTGTATCCCCAGGATTTATTTCTTTAAGGAATCTTCATCTTTGAGATCATAAAATAGGTCCTCCTATAGAATTTTTTCAAATATATTAAAACCTTCCTTTTCAAATTTATCTCTTTACCGTGCCCAGAATTTATTTTTGTGTATAAGAGATCTGGTTTTTATTTTATTTTCCTCATATGTAGTCAGTTGTCCCTAAGCTTGTCATTTTTTTCCTCATAGGTAGTCAGTTGTCCCTAAACAGCTTGTCTTTCCCACTATTTTTAATGCCATGTTTCTTGTATACTCAAGATCTGTATATGTGGGTCTCTTCTTGCACACTCTGTTTTGTTCCATTTTTCTATTTGATTATCACTGTGCACTTGTTTTAAGTATTCTTATTATAAATCTTGGTATCTGGTTGAGCAGTTTGCTCCACCTGATATTTTAAAATAGTCAAAATTATTTTTGTGCTTTTGCTTTTCCATATGAAGCTTAGGATTGGCTTGCTGTAATTCTAGAAAGAACCTAAATGAAATTCGAATAGAATTGCATTGTACTGAGATTAGTTTGGAGAACATGATTATCTTCATAGAATTGAGTTCTTACCATCCATGAACATAGTTTGTCTTTCCTTCAGTCGTGTACTTCGGTGTATTTTCTTCAGTAATGCCTTGTCATTTTCTCCCAGAGATATCATTTGCTACTGATTTATTCTGGTTATAGAATTGGTTATTGTGAGTGCAAACTTTTTCTATTACATTCCCTGATTGGTTAATACGCATAGAACTGATTTTTTAATATATACATTTTAAAATATATATACATATATATTTTAAATATTTTATTTATTTTGGAGAGGGAGCATTAGGAAGAAACTACAAGCAATGGGGAGAGGCAAACAGGGAGAGGGAGAAGCAGGTTCCCCACTAGGCAAGGAGCCAGATACAGGACTAGATCCCACAAATCCTGGGGTCATGACCCGAGCGAAAGGCAGATGCTTAACTGACTGACCCACCTGGGGAGTCCCTAAATACATACATTGAACTTCTGTTTAACAAACTTGCTGAATTCTCTCATTTAAACTAGTTTACCCAGACAGTCATAGTCTGCAAATACAGATTTGTCTTTTTTTATTTCTGATTTCCTTTCCCTGTCTTATTTTATTAACTAGACATTATTGACTTGAAGCGGTGATAACAAGCACTCTTGCGGTACTCCAATCTTTAATGGGAATTCTTCTAAATTCTCACAGTTTACTCTGAAATATTTTGTCTATTTTATTAGGTAGCTTTTTAAATAAAAAGGTATTAACCTTGGTAATCCTTTATTTTTTCTTTGCCTTTGATGTCAGTAAATGCTGCTCTTTATCACTTGGCTGTTCTCATTCTAGCTTCTTGAGTTAAATTCTGTTAGTCTATTTTCAGTCACACATTTCAGTTATTTTTCATGAAAACATTTAGTGTTAGACAGTTGCCACATGGCACAGCCATAGCTCTGTCTGCAGAAGTTTTGATGTGGGAAACTTTCTGTGACATGGCAGTGCTGCTGCAGCATTGTGCAAATCACTCTTCAAAACTCTAGGGACACCACGAACATCATAGTCTCTGGTCAGTCATCCCCTAGAAATGGCGTGCTTCACAACCTGAACAACGCTATCTGGTGACCCTATATTCAGTTCTAAATATTCTGTGATCTCTATTGTGATCTATTTTTTTTAACCCAGGACTCATTTAGTGGTGGGTTTTAAAATTTCTAAACAAATGGGCAATTAGACTGTCTTCATTTTTGGATTCTACATTAATTGCATTATAAGGCTGTGCACATTATTGATTGTTTGAAATAATCATGTTAGAGCTTCCTTTGTGATGTTATCTTTATTTAATTTTTATAAATGTGGCGTATGTACTAAATACAATTTGTTAGGTGCCAAGTTTTATTTACTTACATTATTCTTGAAAATATACTATCTTCTTAGTGGATTATTTCTTAAATTACAATATGTTTCTTTTTTACTTTTAATTTTCTTATCTTAAAATCTGCTTTGTCTGAAATTGAGAGTTTTAACAGATTTTTATAATGCATATTAGCATTTTTTTCCCTGATCTCTTTATTTTCAGGTATTCCCTGGATTCAGTAGAGTTTCTTGGGTTTCTTGTGGGTTTCTTATAAGCAGCTTATGACTAGGCTTTGTGTGGGTTTTTTTTTTTTAATCCAGTCTATAATTTCTTTTTAACTTCTAATTTTGACATAATTACAGACTTACAGCAAGTGGCAAAAAAAGAAAAGTTGTACAAGGAGGTTCCACATTCTTTTCATCCAGTTTCCCCAGTTGTAATGTCTTAGATAACTATAGTTAATATAGAAACCAGGAAAATGACATTGGTATAGTCCATAGAGCTTACGCATTATTCAGTTTGCTTGTATCACAGTTTTACGTGCACTCATTTGTGTGCTCATGTTTGTGTGTGGTTCTTGCAGTTTTATGATTTGTATAGATTTGTATAGCTAACCAACACAATTGGCATACAGAATTTTTCTTTTACAAGACTCCTTGGTACTATCTCTTTAAGCCATACCAGCCTTTTTGTCCTATCTTAACCCCTGGCAATCACAAATCTGTCCTCCATCTCTGGAATTTTGATATTTCAAGAACATATGATTATGATTATGAAGCTTGTAATCTTTTGGAACTGACTTTTTTCACTCAGCCATATTCCCTTGAAATCCATCCATGAGTATATCAGTAGTGTGCTACTTTTTATGGCTGTATTGTATTCCATGGTACAGATCTTCATCTATTGAAGACTGTGTGGGTTTTTTCTAGTTTGAGGCTGTCACAAATAAAGGTTCTATGAAGATCATGTACAGGTTTTTGTATGAATGTAAGTTTTCATTTCTCTTGGGGTACCCAAGAATGTGTGTATTTAGCTGTTTGACAAGTGCATGTAAATAAATCATTTTTTAAGAGGTGAGTTGATCTGTTGATCTGTTTACTGCTAAGCCATTCTTTACTTTTACGAGAATGATTACAGTTCGCCTCATCTTGAATGATAGTTTAGTTGGATATAAAACTTCAGGTTGACAGTATCTTCTCTGAACACTTGAGGTCTGTTGGATGTCTGTTGCCATTCTTCCTATGACTTTGAGGCTTTTCTCTTTATTGCTGGTATCTTATAATTTCACTACAAGCTGTGTAAGTACAGATTTATTTCAGAAGTACACATCTTATTGGAGGATACTGGAAAATTCTCAGTTATTCTCCTTTCATATATTTTGTGTAAATTGCTCAACTAACTCCTGTTAGACATGTTGAAGCCTCAATTTTTGGTGCCTTTTTAAAAAAATGCCTCCCACCCTACCACCCTCATCTTATTGTGCTCTTCTTTATGTTAATACCATCTCTAGAGCCACTTTGCTGATTCAGTTGGTATAGCTCACATGTGACTCTTGATCTCAGAGTTGTGAGTTCAATCCCCGCACTGGGTGTGGAGCCTACTTTTAAAAAAAAAAAAATCTTCTAGTTTTAGCTACATCTAGCTTAGTATATATCTCATCAGTTAACTTTTTTATATGAATAACTATTGTTTTGAAGATTTCTCATGGGTTATTTTCCATATGTACCTATTAGTATTTAATTTTTGCCTGTGTTGGCACATAATTTATTTTTCTTTTTTAATGAATAGTGTCCTTTTATTTATGCTTTGGACATTTTTTTTAAGATTTTATTTTATTTTTATTTTATTTTTGTAAAGATTTTATTTATTTATTTGACAGACAGAGATCACAAGTAGGCAGATAGGCAGGCAGGCAGAGAGAGAGAGAGAGAAGGAAGCAGGCTCCCCGCTGAGCAGAGAGCCTGATGCAGGGCTAGATCCCAGAACCCTGGGATCATGACCTGAGCCAAAGGCAGAGGCTTTAGCCCACTGAGCCACCCAGGCTCCCCTTAAGATTTTATTTTTAAGTAATCTCTACACCCAACATGGGGCTTGAACTTAAAACCCAGAGATACAGAGTCACATGCTCTGCTGACTGATCTACCCAGGTGCCCCTGTTTATCTCTTAAACAATTTGCGCAGACTGATTTTGAAGTTTGCATCTGAGTCTTCTATAGAAACAATTTCTTTTGGTGTAATTTGATGTTTTAATTGTTCTGTTGGCTTTCCCCCCACCTTTCTTTTGTAGCCTCCTTTTACAAAAGGAGCAGAAGAATATAATTCCTGCAGTGGCCCTGTTCTGTGCCCTGACTTCATGCCAGTCCTACTTCTGGTTGCCTGGTGCATAACCTTTAATTTCCCATCATCCTCCAGAAGCTGGACTCCCGCTCCTTATCACTGTCTCAGCCCTGGCCACTGGTCTGCATTTCTCTTTTGTTTCTGACCCGGATGTTGATACTGTTTTGGGGCCTCACTTTCGTCATTTTCTCTCTCTCTTATTTTTCTGTCATTGATAAATGTTCAAAACAGAAAGGATTTGCCAGAATGTGAACTCACTGAGACAGCTTGACCAAAGTCCTGCAGATCTCCTTTTTTTCCAAAAATCCTGGCAAGCCCTCAGTCTTCCTACTATGACTCCCATTGCAATCATGAGCACACACACACGTGCACACATATATAAAGAAGGACATATCAGCCAGTATCTCATATCGAAGCCCTATACAGTGAGACCCTGGACTGCCTTTCCAGCTCATGTCCCACTATTTTCTACTCCCTCCCCAGCATGCTGTTTTTCCCAGCAAAATGGACACTTCGATGTTCCTAGAACCTGTGTTGCTCCTTACTAGCTTACAATTCCCATTTTCTAGAAATGTTATTCAGAGCTTTTCCCAATCTTTCAAGCTCTGAGAAACCCTTTCTTTTCTCGCTTAGAGACTTTCCCAACCCCCGGTTTGGGAAATATTTTTCTTTCCTTTGCGATTTTCAAACTCTACTAAGCATTTGCCATAATCTAAAATACCATTATAAAACATCTTACCCAGACTTAAAGTAGCGTTAAAGTAATTTTTCTTAAACTACTCTGTGCCAGAGGCTGCCGGATGTACACTTTAGTTACATTGCTATCACTTGTGATTCCTTCAGTGATTATGAAAGGAGGTAAAATCAGCCCATTTTACAGCTGAGGAAATTGAACTTGACTAGGTTCCTTAGGACAAGCTAGTGTATGGTATGTCCGGGCTGGCTCACTCCATAGTCCAGGCTCTAGCCATTATCCCACTTTGCAAAACACATTTCCCATACCTAGGACTTGTGTAAATACTGTTTCTGTTACTATAATGAGAGCCCTTTTGGCCACTGTTCACGGACCACGGGCAATGGCATCACCTGGGTCCTTATGCAAAAAGCAGGGATCCAAGAATCTGCATTTTAACCATCTAGCATGTGAGGTTTTAAAAGTCATTCCTAAACTTAGGTTGCTCGTTAAAATCGTCTGGGTTGGGGGTGGGGGTGGGGCGGGTAATGCACAGAATTTCCTGAGTAATGTCACTATTTTAACAACTTCTCAGGTGAGTCTGAAATAGGTATTCCACCAATCTTGGTCTGAAAAATACTAACCTAGATAAATGTCTTAAACTGGTAGTTCATAAACGTTGGACTTCTTTTTTTTTTTTTTTTAAGAAGATCTAACTTCTAAAATTAAGAGAAGCAGTATAAAATATGAATTTCAGGGGCGCCTGGGTGGCTCAGTGGGTTAAAGCCTCTGCCTTCGGCTCCGGTCGTGATCCCGGGGTCCTGGGATCGAGCCCCGCATTGGGCTCTCTGCCTGGCTGGGAGCCTACATCCCTTCCTCTCTCCTCTGCCTCCCTCTCTGCCTACTTGCGATCTCTATCTGTCAAATAAATAAATAAAATCTTTAAAAAAAATACTTAGGGCTTATCACACTAGGTCTTTCTGTTACAGGTTTCTGAGTGACTTGATGCCCCCAAATAATTGAAATGACTTCAGGAAGGGCCTGAGCATAGAAGAATTTATGTACTAGAAGAACATAGTTTACCATACATGTATGGATGTCTACCCTACATTCAGAAGTTTGAACTTTCAAAACACATTAAGTTTATGGGATAAGCATACTGCATAAATGATTATAAGCTTGAATAAAGATGATGATTAAATATAATTTTATTCTTCAGTAATTCATTGAATATATGAAATGTAACCACACATACATCACCTCACTTTAATCAAAGAGCCGTAAAATATGAATGAGATAAAATTACAAATTCACTCAATTTCAGATCTTAGATACTAAATATTAATAAGGTTGCTGATTTTTTTTTTTTTTTTGGAGGGGGGCAGGGGCAGAGAGAGAATCTTAAGCAGGCTCCACACCCAGCACAGAGTCTTAACTCAGGGCACAATCTCACAACCCTGAGATCATGACCTGAGTTGACATCCAAGTGTTGAAATCAAGAATCATATTCCTGGGGCGCCTGGGTGGCTCAGTGGGTTTAAGCCTCTGCCTTTGGCTCAGGTCATGATCTCAGGGTCCTGGGATCGAGCCCTGCATCAGGCTTTCTGATCAGCGGGGAGTCTGCTTCTCAACCCCCCTTTCTGTCTGCCTCTCTGCCTACTTGTGATCTCTGTCTGTCAAATAAATAAATAAAATCTTAAAAAAAAAAAAAGAATCGTATTCTTAAGTGATTGAGTCACCCAGGTGTACCAAGGTTGTTGAATATTAACAATAAATTTCTTGCATTCTTAATTTACTTACAGAAATCATCTGTGAGGTTTGCTCTGGTATACAGAGAATTCTTCAAAGTCAAGATGAGGTATCTGCAGTACTCCAGATATAAATAAGGAAAAAGAATAGTTTGGGTTTCTGAAATCCCTCCTTAGTGGATACTTTTGCTCTGGATTGCTTAGTTGAAACTGCTTTAGGAAATAATTCTGTGGGGAAAAGCATAAGACCATTTTGTGTGTTTCTTTGCTTTAACATGATACAGCTGTGATTTTAATAGTCTGTATAAATAGCGATCAGTAGGTATCATTCAAAACCACCTGCTATTCTTCATCTCTGTCCTGGTGAGTCTGAGAGCTTTTCTAAGGCAATTTATGATATATTTAAGATGTAATTTTTTTAATCATTAAAAAAGATCTTCATAGCTTTTAGGTATCAAATAAAATCAAATTGGGAATATTTATTAAATCACTGCCAGATGCAAATCACTACTGGATCTCTGAGAATCATGGTTCCCAAATTGGGACTGGAACTTTAAAAACATTTTTTTAACTTAAAATTAATGAACAAACTACTCAAAGGATTATTAATACTTTGAAAAAATCATTTAAAATTGCACCTGTGTCTACAATAAGGTGGTAAATGCTAAGTAACACAAAATTTCTTTTGTTTTTACTTAACTGTTACATGTCAGTACACCTATCAGTAGTTTTCTCATGCTGACTCAGTGTCTGATTGGCAGTTATGTATGTTTTAATTGCATATGAAAAAGTGGGAAGTTGGTTAATTACTAGTTATTAATCACATTAGTTTATAAATAACTTTCAAAAATAGGGAGAGAAAACAGTACTATGTAGTTGAAAAAACATAGGGAAGCCCTGATCTGTAAGGGGAAAGGTCTGAATCAAAAATGGAGAAAATACACGAGCTGTAAAGTTGAGCAAAAGAAAACCTACAATTTTTAAAAATAAAAACCTGATAATGTTTATGAAAATCATAGTTTCTGGGGCACCTGGGTGGCTCAGTCTGTTAAGCATCTGCCTTTGGCTCAGGTCATGATCCCGGGGTCCTGGGATCAGGCCTTGAATCAGGCTCCCTGCTCCGTGGGGAGTCTGCTTCTCTCTCTCTGTCTAAAAAATGAAATCTTTTTTTTTTAAGATTTTATTTATTTATTTGACAGAGATCACAAGTAGGCAGAGAGGCAGGCAGAGAGAGAGAGAGAGAGAGGAGGAAACAGGCTCTCTGCTGAGCAGAGAGCCTGATGCAGGACTCGATCCCAGGACCCTGAGATCATGACCTAAGCTGAAGGCAGAGGCTTAACCCAGTGAGCCACCCAGGTGCCCCTAAAAAATGAAATCTTTAAAAAATATTAAAATAAAATCACTGTTTCTGTATGAGCAATTTCCCCCCTTTTTACACACTTTATTACCTCCATAAATAATGTGCAAAATGAAATAAAAATTGATCTTCAGGTACAAGAAAAAGTGAAAGGGATCCTTTGTGCATCTTCTGTACTCAAAAAGATGGAGACAGTTCTTCCGCATATTTCTGTCTGTAGCTTCTGGCCCAGATCTTGGTACACTGCATGCTGATAGAGTTTACTTGGCCCTTCTAGGTGCTGAACATTTGCACCTCATATGCAAAAAAGCAGCTGTGGTGGGAATGAGAATGAGTTGCAGTAAGTAGTGGCTCACCGGGGGTAATTCCCACTGTAGTTGGCCGTGAGGACTTGGACTTAGCTGTGTGTCTTCAGCACCGGTGCTGGTGTGGCTAGGTTCACCTTCCAGGCTCTTGGAATGACGTGACCAGTACTGAAGCTAAGAGCCTCCTCATTTCTCATTATGACCCCTTAAGTCAGTCTGTCAGCCACTGAGTCATTGTGTGTGTTCACATCCAGGCCTCTCCCCTCTGTCAGTGCACCAACAAGTGCCACAGAGGGTATGAGGTTAGGGAGGAAGGACCTGTCTGCTAGGGAGAGGCCCATTCTCAGGGGACTCTCCCCCAGGCCATTCACTGCAAGGTAGGGATGCAGATTGAGAAAATCACATGGCCCGGCAGTGTGTGTGTGCCCCTGCCGTGAGCCTCTCACTGATGGGAAGCCCATTCAGGGTTGCTTTTATGTCCCAGTTATACTTAGTGTAATACTAACCATGTGATAGTTACCCCTGCCTGTGTAACTTAACCTGTTTCTACCTGTGGACCGCAGTTGATCACTGCGGGCCTGTCTAAATGTTGCCTCTTTGAAGATGCCTTTTTGACTTCCCTGTGCCATGTTCATGCTTACCTCCATGCAGTAATAGCCATGTTGTGATTCTCTGTCCTAGGCTTTGCACCATTGGTTTAACATCCATAACCCCAAAACTTGGCTCACAGTAGGAATCAGGCAGCATAGGATGGTCGGGTGGATGGATGGAAGGAACAGTCATCAATGAGGAGTGATGTTAAGCAATTTGAAGACGGAATCTCTCACGCACTTTTGGATTACAATTCATTCACTTCCCAGAATGATACCTAAAAGGGAGCCAGAACCAAGAGGAAAACTAAGAACCAGCCCATATTTTGTCATACTTGGTCGATACTTAGTGGAGAAAATACATGCAGTTGTGCTATTCATACAGAGAGTTAATAGATAAACAATTTATCCATCACTAGCTTGTTTTTATAGCATCAGTCTCGTGTAAAGACAAAAACAATCCTGGACACTAGTAAGTATCATTTATATTTAATGCCTCGATGTTGATAGCACTGAAACTCTAAATGATTATCAGCACCACTTAAAAATATGGCTCCTTGTTAAATAATTAATACATTTGATGGGGGTAAGCTTCAAGCAGTGCTGAAAGCTCCAGTAATTAATGGGCGGATTATAAGATGCTTGTAAAATGGCTTAAACACTAAAAGTATGGCATAGGTGTAATGGTTTCAGGGTTAACCCTGTGTATATAAATGTGGGGAAATGCTTGGTAAAGATGGCGGAGGGTGGGAGAAAAGGCGAGATCACAGGGTATCACACCAGTTTCACTTATTGATTTAAGATATTTTTAAAGGCTTTGTAAAGGCAGAATGCAGGCATTCCTGACACCCCATTCTTCAAGCATGCCTTTATCACATAAGAGTATCACCCTAGAGTCATAGACTCTGTTAACTTTGTAGGAGGCAGAAACTGTTGGGATACAAGTCCTCCCAGCCCAGTTTGCTCATCTTACCCCATAACTAAAATACTCTTAACAACCAATGCCCTCGTTCTACTGGAGTTCTCTGTTTCATTCCAGGTCCTTGGGAGTTAAGAATTAATGGTAGCTCATTTTTCCCCCCTCTTGTTTGCTGTTCTCAGAAATGACCTACGCTCTGAGCTTTCTTAGAGTCTATGACATTTCAGCTGTAGAAAGAGGAGGAGAAAGGGGAAATGGTCTTTTCCTGACTGCAAACCATCTAGCTGAAATGTCCCCCACACTCCCCCCACCCCCGGTTTAAAAAAAAAAAAAAGCCTTCTTTAGAACATGAAACATTGTCTTGTGTCCTTTAGCACTATTTTGAGCAGTCAGTCTGTTAGGACATATCGGGCGATTATAGGACGGTCTTTTTAAGGAAAGCCATGGGTTTCAAGTTAGCAGTAACCATCTATCAGCTCCTAAGATTATGCCATGATTTACTGTCAGAGCATCATGTATTCTCTGATTTTCTGCCTCCCATGAAACATTGTGCTTTCCTTTTCTATTGATGTATCAACTATAATAGTTACAAGCAGCTACAGAAAAATCAATAGCAAGCTTTCATTACTGTGTACATCAAGTAAAGAGCCCAGGCTGCAGGAGCACACCTTGTTAGATGCTCGGCAGGGAAGGTGCACACACGTGACTGGCTCTTTCCAGACTAAATGAAAAATGGTGGAAATCGACAGATCAACTGGAGGGAATTCAAAAAATACGACTATATGCGAAACATAAGAGAACAGAGCCTAGAGCAGCCATCACAGAGCATGGACAAGAGACACAGTCATGTTTCAGAACGAAAGCAGCATAGCTCACTGAGCATCTGTAGACGGGTTCCATGTGTTCTGTCTTGCTATGGCCTTCTTAAGGTCATCGGGAAGTGGGAGTAAGTTCCGGCTTAATATTTACTAGATCGACTGTACGCAGAGAGTCACCGTGGCAGAAGGGAATGACGCTATCATCGTGCCCTCCCCACCTGGCCAGGCAGCAAGGTTGCTCAGAACCACGTGATGGGACAGTAATTTGCCAAGCTCTTAATCAGACTCAGGAGTCCTAGACACGCAGATGTACAAAGTTTAATTCTCTTTCAGAGCACATGTTGGAAGAAAAAAACCCCAGGATTTTAAAGCAACAAATACCTTATCTGCCTTTGGGAGCACATTAGCTCCCAATTAGCGCATGTAAATCAAGACTGCTGAAAAATAAAACTTTGAGTGGATAGTCTGGGGCTGTCAAGGCTTTGGGACTTGTCTAGCATTTCAGCATCAATTGGGGTGACACCAAGCGGAGATTGCCAACACAGATCCTAACAAGTCTGAATCTGAACCGTGTAAAATCAGAAATCCCGCTGAATCCCCCGTCTCAAAGTACGGAGAAACGTATCCAGGTACACAGGTAATGTTCTTACTGATAGTAATGATCGACATAGAGGCTTTTCATATTTTGCTCTTAAAATCCAATTCCAAACCCCAGTTATAAAAATAACCTTTAGACATGATATATTTAGCAAGAACGTAGAAACTTGGGCCTTGATAATTTTTGCAGTCATAAGAGAATCTTAACGAACTATAGAATTTTGGGAAATATCATAGCAATGTTAAACAGAGAAACAAACCTTGAACAGCAGACACACCTTCCCAAACCAGTTAAAAATACTGACAAATCTGAGCAAGTTTGATTTCTTTGGGTGTATTTGTTTTTTGGGGGAAAGAGGAATTTTTCAATGATGAACTTCTCAAATACTCCGTTTCTTTTTCCCAATTTAAAAAAAAAAAAAGTTTTTCCTTCCATGTTTTCATGCAACCAGAAATGATGTAAGGATTTTTAATTTCCCCTTGCCATTCTGAGAAGAGGGAGCTGTCATTCAGCTGTGGGCACTCCCTTCAGTGTTTGATGTTCAGAAAGGTTTGCTCTGTAGGATTGTGAAAAGATGAGATAGCCAGAGGACCCTGAGAAACTAGCAATAGGCTCCCTCTCTCCTTCTGTACCACTCCCTCACAGAAAGATTCACCTTTCCCCGGCTAATCGGTGAGCTGTTAGAACCACGAGGTTAGCCTTTTTTATTTGCCAGTATCCCCAATAATTAAAACTGTAAAGATAATTCCTATCATGCCAATCTCTAATTACATTCTTGCTTTCATTTCTTTTCCACTTTCCTGGTTGCTGTGTTGCGTATTATTTATGTGCAGTATTTCTTCTCTTCTTTGTTTCACCTGCTTTAGATGTGGTTGTCTTAAATATAATTGGAGGTCTACGAATAATGGAGTATCATTTGAGCGGTTTTCAGCCAGGCGTGATTACAGAATCTCTGTGAACTAACCAACACTTCCCTGTGCGTCTCAGTCATGTTCTTTTTAATGATTTTATCATCTGGCAGCAAAAGTGCATTCTTTCCACATACTTTGTCTTGCATAGTTAAAAAGAAATCCTTCCGTGACACATTGAACCTTAATACCAAACAACCCGATGCTTTTCCTGAGCTGCCGTGGAGAACGTTTGCTCTGAATATTGCAGTGACCCAGAACTGCCTTGATGCCTTACAGACTGAGAGTAGGAACTCCAGCAGGAAAACCCGGGGCAGGATATTACGCACGGTAGGGGGCTTTCCAACCCAGCCATCCTAAGCCCTGTAGGGTCAAATTAATGGGGAAATCCAGAAGGACAGCAGATTTGCCATCAACTCACAGGGCTCCCTACCAAAGAGGTTGGTATTCAGATCTATCTGCACATGTCCTGGGTGTTTAATAATGCTCTTTAAATATGTGTGGCAAATGAATACATTTTTTTAAAAGATTTTATTTATTTCACAGAGCGAGACCACAAGTAGGCAGAGAGGGAACGGGAAGCAGGCTCCCTGCAGGACAGAGAGACCAATATGGGGCTCGATCCCAGGACCCTGAGATCATGACCTGAGCCAAAGGCAGAGGCTTTAACCCACTGAGCCACCCAGGTGTCCAAATGAATACATTTTAATCAAGAGTTGAGAATGTAGTTAAGAATGAGGTAGTGATGGAGGAGGAAATTAAAGAAAAAGAATAGAAGAAAAGAAAAATGAAGGAAGAGAGGGAGGAAGAAAGAAAAAGAAGAAAGAGTAGTAGAAAATTATACACACTAAGCAAAGCAGCTGTGATTATAGTTATTTCATTCTATAATCATATTCATAATAAGATTTGAATTTTTTTCCTAATTAAAAAATAGAAAGTTCATGAGTCAAAGGAACTATTCTAGAATTGCACTGGCATGAATATGATCATGTTGAATTCTGCGATCCATTTGAATTCTTAAATGTGTATGTTATTTATGCAAATTATTAAAGAAAAAATAATTGTGGATACTTTGATATGTTTCACAAGTATAATTACAACTTCCACTGCATTATTCCAGAAATGTCTTTGCATCCACAGGGGTTCCCTGTCAGCTCTTGCCTCCTTCGGCTCCCCAGTGGATGTTCCCTTCAAATTGGTCTCAGCAGTCCTGAAGCTTTACGTGTGGAAGCATGATTAAGAGTCCTTATCAGTGTGGGAGTGTTCTGTGACCGGCCCCACAGGTGGTAGTATTTCCTGTGCCAGACTTCCCACTCACTTGTGGCTGGTATGCTCACTTGACATACTCAGGAAAGGGACAGGTCTATAGTCAGGCAGAGGCCATGGGCCCTCTCTAACTGCTTCTTGTCCCCAACAAGTGAAGCCTTGCAGACCAGAAGGAACCTGCTAGCCTTGCATTGCTTCAACCAGTAGTAATAAACATTGGCCCTCGTGTCCCCACAGAACAGTAGGGGACACTCGAGAGCCAGAGGGACCCCCACCACTTGGAAACAGATAAGTAGATCATTAAGGACATTGTAGGAATTCCATCAAAACATTTAGGAAGGGTCTTAGAAACAGTCGTGGACATATTGTGGGAAAGTTGCCTTGTTCATATACCGATGCCCAGTTTGGGTTGTCTCTGATCTTACCCACACTCTCCCTTTGTAGGCATCTGCCTGAGAGGTTGGAAGCTTTTTCAGAAGTTCAAAAAGATGTTTCATTTTACTGACTCATCCATGTTTCTGCACGTCCTTTGTAGACAGGGCTTTAGAAAGAAATATGTGTCTTCACAACTCCGGATCCAAGGCTCAGCAGAGGCTCAGGAGGGTGGAAAGAGATGTATCCTATGAGCTTTCTTCCTCACCTCCACTCCCACCGGAAGTCTAGTCTCCAGAAAACAAAAAGCAGGTTGTAATAAAGGCATGGAGGGCACAACTTCAGAATCCAGTAGACCTGGATTCTAATCCAGTCTCCAGTTCTGCCGCCAACCAGCACGGAACTGAGAATAATAATAATAGCAGTGTCACTCCCACTGGGTTGTCTGATGTATTGAATGAGATGGCACTAATGCAGATGCTTAAAAAATATTCATTGCTGGGGCACCTGGCTGGCTGAGCCCGTAGACCTGCAACTCTTGATCTCTAGGTCATGAGTTCAAGCCCCACATTGGGCATAGTTTACCTTAAAAACAAAGTTCATTGCTGGGATTATTCTTACTAGTTAGTAGGCCATCAGTAATAAATATAAAAGGCTCATAATTCACAAACTTAAAATGCTTAGAAGCAGTTGAAAAATAATACATAGTTTTGCACATCGAATTGACTTGCTTTCCACCATGACTTTTGATTTAATCAGAAAAGTAAGAACTGTTCTTGATTACATATCTGTTGGATGATGAGGGATTTGTTTGCTTTGAAATAGTGTTAGAAAAGATAAACAGTTGCTCTGTTCACCTAATGCAATCTGATATGTATGCATCTTTAAAAGAAATAGTTCTATATCCAGATATTTGTAGAGTTTAAAATGAACCTCAAAAGATACTATTTTCACTTATTATTAATTATGCAATAGACTGGGAGAAAGACAGCCAAACATGTCAAGGATCATTGTTTTAAAAATTTGTTTAAGGCTTTGAAGAAATACTTACTTTTAAATTTGGGAAATGGAAGCCCCTTTGTTTCTTTACAACTAAAAAGGAATTACACCATGGTCTGCTCGAGGAAGAACTCCCATAGAAATGGGTGGTTCTAAAGTCATCACTGCCAATTTGCTAATTTTCCTGTATTGGAACTTAAAAACATTATCCTTGATTTTCTCTGTTAATGGAGGCGTAAGGACAACACTGAATCCACAGATAAGACAAAAATCAAGTTTTCAACATTTTTTTTTAAATGCTCTACTTCACAAGATGACAGCTGTTTAATTAAATACTAGCTGCAGTTTGGAGAAGTTGTAAGTGGTTCAAGACTGTCCCTTGAGCCTGACGTGGCTCTATTCACTAAGCCACCATGAGGCTTAGGTGAAGAGTAGACCATAACAGTTCTCCGGGCGAATTCCAGAGAGGGGCATCTTAGGAGACATGGGAGTGCTGTCCTGAGGTAGAGCAATGTCAGTGGACCTGAGTGCCCTCTCAGGGAAGGCACAGTGAATTGCTCAGAGCAGCCTAGAGTGTTAACACTATTTCTGATGTCATAGACCAGAGCCACTGTCTGGAGAAGCTGGCAGACAGGCCTTGGGCTCAGGAAGAACCATATCTGAGCTTTCCTTTAGAGTAGCACTAAGTGGGTGGAAGTATTTCATGTTTAGCAAACTCACCACTGTAGGAAGATGAAATGACTAATGCTGCTCTGTGAACTAGGCACACTGGCCTACTTCATGGTAATTACTGTTAAAATACCTTTTTTTTTTAAGCTTAAAACCCCATTAAAAATTTTTTAAATTTAATTTAGTTAATATATAGTGTGTTACTAATTTCAGGGGTAGAATTCAGTGATTCATCAGTGGCATATGACACCCAGTGCTCCCTACATCAAGGGCCCTCCTTAATGTCCATCACCCAATTACCCCATCTCCCCCATTTCCCTCCTGTCCAGCAGCCCCCAGTGTGTTTCCTAGAGTTAAGAGTCTCTTAATTGGTTTGCCTTCCTGTTTTCATCTTATTTTTCCTTCCTCTATGATCATCAGTTTTGTTTCTTAAATTCCACAGATAAGTGAAATCATTTGGCATTTGTCTTTCTCTGACTGATTTATTTCGCTTAGCATAATACCCTCTAGTTCCATCCATGTTTTTGCAAATGGCAAGATTCGTTCTTTTTGATGGCTGAATAGTATTCCTGTGTGTGTGTGTGTGTGTGTGTGTACACACTGTATCTTTATCCGTTCATCTGTTGATGGACTTCTGGGCTCTTTCCATATTCTGGCTATTGTGGACATTGCTACTAGAAACATTGGGGTGCATGTGCCCCTTTGAATGATGATGTTTGTATCCTTTGGATAAATACCTAGTAGTATAATTATTGGGTCGTAGTATAGTTCTGTTTTTAACTTTTTGAGGAAGTTCCGTAGTGTTTTCCAGAGTGGCTGCACCAGTTTGCGTTCCCACCAGCAGTGTAGGAGGGTTCCCTTTCTCTGCATCCTTGGTCATCATCTGTTGCTTTCCTGACCTGTTAGTTTTAGCCATTCCGACCAGTGCGAGGTGGTATCTCATTATGGGTTTGATTTGTATTTCCCTGGTGCCGAGTGATGTTGAGAATTTTTCCATTTGTTCGTCGGCCATTTGTATGTCTTCTTTGTAGAAATGTCTGTGCATGTCTTCTACCCAATTCTTGCCTGGATTTTTTGTTTTTTTGAGTGTTGAATTTGATAAATTCTTTATAGATTTTGGATACTAACCCTTTATCAGATAAGTCATTTGCAAGTATCTTCTCCCCTTCTGTAGGTTGTCTTTTCATTATGTTGACTATTTCCTCTGCTGTGCAGCCGCTTTTCATCCTGATAAGTCCCAGTAGTTCATTTTGCCCTTGCTTCCCTTGCCTTTGGAGACATGTCTGTGACCCCGCCTCCCCCAATACATTTTAAAAGATGAAGAAACAGACTTAACAGCAGTTTCCTCTTTCCAAGGCCAATTGGCTAGTACAGTATTCACAGATCTAAAATCACCTCATTTCATTTTTCCCAGCTGTGGAAATGCAAGGATCAATAATTCCGTAAGTGATCAAGAGTTGGCTATAGTGCAACTGCCAGAGGATAAGCATTTTCTGACTATTAAATTAATGATATCTGGGTGTGAAAAGGCGCATGGTGAGCACACATTCATAGTTCCTTCCCTGTATAGGGCTTAGAATTTGAGCATAGAATTTTCTAAAACAAATATGATCAAGGACCCTTGGGTGGCTCAGTCAGTTAAGCGTCTGCCTTCAGCTCAGGTCATGACCAGAGGGTCCTGGGATCAAGCCCTGGATTGGGCTCTTTGCTCTGCAGGGAGACTGGTTCTTTCTCTGCCTTCTGCTCCCCTTACTTGTGTTTTCTCTCTGTCTCTGACAAATAAATAAATAAACTCTTAAAAAAATAAGGTAAAGCAAGTACGATCAGATGTGAGGTATTTTAGTATCATTATTTTCTGTTTTAGCACTTCAGAAAATAATGATTGCTTCCTTTGCAAAATGTTGGAAGCTCTTGAAAGTTCTTAGACTAATCTTTCCTGTTATTTCTCTGCCACATGGTTAAACAAATACAAAACAAATTGGTAATATGGATTTTCTGTCTTTCACATACAAATATATATCCCTGAGCAATTGGATGAATTACTAATTCATGTTCCCCAAATTGGTATTTGGTTTTAATGATTTTTGTTAGGTCGTCGGTTTCCCTTAAGTCTACTAGTTCTTCACCCCAGAGAGCTCTCTTTTCTTTTTATAGTCCCAGTAATTCAGAATACGTATTGGTCATCTGAATGATTTCCCCCCCCTTCATTTCAACTTCTGATGTTACTGAGCAGCAGGATGTTGGTAAGCCAAGGGAAATGATGTATTAATAAGTAAGAAGTGTATCTAAGTCTTGAAGAGTAGTCTTGGATATTTAGAAGAGGTGACGGTTCTCATATGGGCAGAAAGCTGCAAGAATTTCAGTGCTTGTGATTCTACTTTTTAGTGCAGGTAGAAACAGAACACAATAAACCTCACTAATTAGGAACCATCCACCTTGGCGACAAAAAGCTGAATTTAACTTGTACTTAAAGGCAGTTTTAATGACCAATGGTTTCTGTAAAATAATGCAGTTGATACAGTGTGGTGCAACTAAAAGGAGGTTGGGAAAGTCAGATGGAACATCTAAAATACCTAATCTTGCTCCGAATTTTATCGCTAATTGATTGTGTGTCTCTCACAGGAAGGCTAATGCCAGACCTGCCAGAGTGTTGGGAGAACTTACATAAAATAGATGACAGGGTTTTGATAAAAGTTGAAGGAACCAAGAAAATAGTTTATTCTCAGAAATTGTAATATACAAGAAGCCTCCATTTATATAGACCTTATAAAAGGTCTTAAAGCGTTTAAAACTTGGATTTTAGAATAAATGGCACTTCAATAATACGCTCAATTTCCTGAATTTCTGCTTCTGCTGCTGGTTTTAGACAGATCTTCTCATGAGTTAGGTACTCAGAGTGTGAAACGGAAAGACATCTGTAAACTTCCTGTCAAAAAACAACACCTAAATACAGTGTCTGAATTTGCACCAGAGTTTGAGTTGCTGAGTCCGAATTAGTGAACCAGCAATAAACCCCACAGAACAGTGTGGTCATGTTTTCTAGATTCTGTATTTCTTGTGCGTGGGAGGCAGAGCTTCATGCCCTGTCCTTGTATTGACTTGACTATACCATGTTTCGTTCTTTTAAAACAGTCAATACTTACTCTTTATTTTTTTTTAAAGATTTTGTTTATTTGACAGAGATCACAAGTAGGCAGAGAGGCAGGGAGAGAAAGAGGGGGAAGCAGGCTCCCCGCCGAGCAGAGAGCCGGATGCGGGGCTCGATCCCAGGACCCCGGGATCATGATCTGAGCCGAAGGCAGAGGCTTTAACCCACTGAGCCACCCAGGCGCCCCCAATACTTGCTCTTTAAAATGACAAGTATATTCATTCTCTTCTGTTATATTCACATAATATATATCTATTCTAGTCACATCTTGGTTTCAATGTTCTGTTGAAATTAGTGGGATCAGACCCAGGGAGGCAGTGGTTCTCTGGACATTTGACTTAATTCATAGTTAATCATACCTGATGCAGGTCCATAGGAGGCATTGCAGGCAACTCATTGCAAAGATGCACACCGCCACCCCCACCCCCACCACCCTCACCACCCTTTGCACCTCTGCAAAAGGTCACATTACCCAGGGGATTTGGGATAAGGAGCACAGCGGGACAGTGATGACCCCATCTGTGTCAGACACAGAGAGACCTACCGTGCCCTAGCCTTGGAGCCAGAAAGACTAAGTTCACCAAAAGATAGCATTGACGGTCTCTGCCCAGTCCACAATAGGCATTAAGGTAAGAGTAATACGAGCTAATTAGAACAAACTGATGCTTGGTATAGAGACTATGGAAGGCCTTTTCCCAACAATTGCATTTTGTTAAAGAGTGTTCTTCCATTTCACATAAGCCTTTTCCCCATGGCACTCTCTTTCCCTTCTCATTCGTGCTCCTTTTCTGCGTGAGCAGCATCCCTTGCTAACCCTCGAGATGCGGAGGATAGGAACAACAGTCCCAGCAGAAAGCTGCTCTTGGCAATGCAGCCGCACTGTGGGCTGTGGACTAACAAGTAGTTTTAAAGAAAAGGATTTATTTCAGATGCTGAATTATGAAGGAGTATTGATTGTATGAGTGGAAATATCTGGACGATTATATCTTTTTTCTTCTGGACTGATGCTGTAATGCGGAGAAAGGCTTCAACTACTTATTTTGAATACAGTACCTTGTTTACTAAATGTGCATGTAAATTCTTAAATGTTACCTTTTACCTCTTAGAAATCATCTCTCCAAAAGTCAATGAGAAAGTTGTAGATCACCACTGAAGCTAAGTAAGTCAAACTGAACTGGGCTCTTAGCCACACTCACACAAAATAATATTTTAATTGGCTAAGCTAATATTTGATCCAAGTTCATAAAAGTTTGAAATCAGATAATTAAATGCAAATACAGTCTTCATCCCAAAGACGGTAAGAATGCCTTTAAGCTAATATTTTTAACAAGAAGTGTTCGACAGCGTTCTCTTGTAAATTTTATCATACCTGAGGCAGTTTTCCTCATTCGATTAGCTGGAAAGCTGAATTTATCCCGAGGCAAACCAGACATCTAGTACAGGCTAAATTCAACAACTCGAGCTTAAATTTGGCTTAATATATCCCCACTTGGATCTGCCTGTTTAATTCTCTTTCATATGATAACGTTGGTTTATTCATAGTCTTGACTGACCACCTGAACAAACCAAACCTCATATCTTATTCTAAGAGAAGAAGAAAACTTTGCAAAACCCACAAAAGTTCCTGAATGAAAATCAAATGCAAAGTTATGAATCAAAAACTGTTTTGGGACGTGACTACAAGAATGGAGTAGAAGAGCTTTTCTCTCAGGAACGGCTGCTTTTTCTGAATGTGGACATTTCATATTCTGAGGAGGACAGATGGTCTTAAAACAAGACAAGGACTCTGACTTCCAAGGCTGGCCGGCCGGGGCAGCTGCAGTTTTGAGTGTCATGTGCACGTGAAAAGTTACCTTTCATCAGTTATCGTATCGTATGTATTTGCCCTTAGTTATTAGGTCTGTTCTAACGCACAGCTTTATTTGAAATTGAGGGGGAAACCAGAAAATGGCCTCATCCCAGGTCCCTTTAAATTTTCTTTCCCTGCCTCAAAATAGTCCATCAGTTCCCAGCCAGAGACCTTATTTTTGCCTTTCATTCTTCAAGCATTTTAATGTGGTTTTTTTGCTATCATCTGGTATGGGAGAGGTTGATGAAACATAGGATCTATTTTAATTCCTGTTTTTAAAATAATTCTTTAGGAAAACCAACCTTCCTCATTTTTACCCCCAACACTTTGGGAAAACAAACTGCAAATTTACACGTAGAAGGAAAATGTGAGTGTTCTGTGTCAGTTGACGCGGCCCCTTAGCACGGTACAGCTTCAGAATCGATTTTTCCTCGTTGTACACAGATTACCAGTTCATAACATCAGACAAACCCAATGTTTTCCCTTCTCCTAATTCACTGAACTCAGTTTCTTCCATTTTAAATCTGATTTGAATCCAATTATACTTTTTTTAGAGATAAATTATGGGAAATGTGTTCTGCTGTGATGTTTGAAATTGGTTATGAATTGAACAAGGTGAACTTTAAAACTGCTTAAGAGTTTAACAGCTGGAACTATTGGCATATAAAAGGTGCTCAGTATTTTCTTAGGGAGTTGATTTGCATATGCTTTATGGGAGTTGAATTCAAATTAGCAAGTTTAATAGTATATGTATTAGGTGTCTTTTGTGTGTGTGGTGCTGTGTTTGGGTGTCTTTTGTGTGTGTGGTGTTGTGTTTGGGCTGTGTGGAAGATAAGACAGGATCACTGCCTTTTGAGAGAACACAATCTAGTAGGGGAGGCAGCATACAGACCAGTGACTGGAAGATCAAGAAAAGTGGGGGGGGGGCGGAGAGGGGCGTGGCGTGGCTGCACCTGGGTGGCTCGTGGGTTAAGTCACTTCTTTCAGCTCGGGTCATGATCTTGGGGTCCTGGGATCGAGCCCCGCATCGGGCTCTGCTCAGCAGGGAGCCTGCTTCCTCTTCTCTCTCTGCCTGCCTCTCTGCCTACTTGTGATCTCTTTCTCTATCAAATAAATAAATAAAATCTTTAAAAAAAGAAAGAAAGAACGAACGAAAGAAAAGCTTGACGGGGAAGATAGGACTGGAAATAATTCGGAAGATCTTTCAGGCACAAGCAAGGGGAAGATTGATGTATGAATTCGTGTGAAAGTACATTCTTTTGCTCAACCAGTGTGACACAGTCTCCTGCTTTGTCCAGGCGCTGTGCTAGGCCTGGGGAGAGAAGGGTAACCATTAACAAGGTAGGTCTGTCCCTGTTCTCAATTGACAGTCAGATAACCACGTAGTACCCAATCATCTATGTGATGGGCAAATGGAACATGCTAGGGGATCTGTAGAGATGGCTCGGGGGAGGCTCCCTGGTGGCAGTGACGTCTATACGTCCTAAGAGACGTCCTAAGAGATATCAATCCAATAATTGGTCTAGGGAAAACAAGAGAAGGAATAGACTCAGGAAAAACAAAACAAAACAGAGAGTGAGCTCAGTTTTAGTGTGAGTTTGAGATACCTGCAGGCCATTGGGGAAGAGATGTCCATTAAGCAGCCGTAGCTACAGAACCTCAAGCCTTCAATATGGGTCATTGAGTGAGCCGGTAAATGTGTAAAACATGGCCAAGTAAAATGTTCTACACTTAGAAAAGTCCACATGATTCAAGAAAAACAGGCAGGCTTGGCACTACATTCAGAGCACCCAGCCAAAATTCCCTTTTGAATCTTTCCCAAGAAAACGCAATACATAATGGACTTCGTGCTTCTTGCTTACTGTTAAGAAATAATTCTGCGTGAAACAAAAATAAAGTCTGCCGTGAATTTGATACGGAAGAATAGTAGTATGTCAGAGGCAAAAAAAAGGAAAAGGTTTTGGTTTGGGGCAAAGCAGTGTTTAATCAAGAAATTTATTTGTTCATTCTTCACATATTTATAGTGGTCCCCGCACCCCCGATCTATGGGGGAAATATTCCAAGACCTCTAGTCATGGATGCTTAAAACTGTGAGTCATACTGAACCCATATAAATATATATATAATAATTTATATATTATATATATTATTATATATTACATTTTTTCTATAAATGCATACCTGTGATAATGTTTCATTTCTAAATTAGGCACAGTAAGAGATAATCAACAATAACTAATAGTAAAATGGAACAATTCTAGCAATGTACTTTAATAAAAGTTACATGAATGTGGTTTTCCTCTCTCTCAAAACACCTTACCCTTCTTGTGATGACGTGAAGAGATAAAATGCCTACATGATGAGGTGAAGTGAGGGGAATGGTATGGACGCTGTGGTGTAGTGTTAGGCTCTGCTGACATTCTGATGACACATCAGGGGGAAGGTCATTGGTTTCCAGACCACAGTTGACTGCCTGTGGCTGAAACCATGGAAGGCCACGCCGTGGATAATAAGGGGGTCAACTGTAGTGAGGATCTTCTCTAAGCCAAGCATTGCCCTCTTAGATGCTAAGATACAGCTGCAGATTAGACCAAGTCTCTTCCTTCACAGCTTTCACTCTGATGAGGGTAGCAGGCAGTTTCAAAAATTAGACAAATACACGTATAATGTACACGCAGTCCAACAAGCAACAGTAAGAATGTGTAGTTGAGGGATGTAGGGAAGGGTAAACACAAAATGGGGCAGTGGTCACTCTGAGGCGTCAGGCGTTCGTTCATGGAAGGACCACGGGAGGAGCCTGAAGGGATGTTGTTCCATTTGATGTTCCTTGTAAGTGTTACGTTCAGGAACGTTGAATGCATTTACCTTCTTGTCCAGCCAATCTCCAGAACTCTTTTCATCTTGCAAAACTCAAACTCTCTACTTACTCAACAAAAGCCCCCATTTCTTTCAGGCCCTGGTAATCACCATCCTGCTTTTGTCTATGAATATCCTACTCTGGGTGCCTCATACAGTGTTTTTCTTTCGATGACTGGCTTAATTGAATTTAGCACAGTGTCCTTGTAGCCTATGTCAGAATTTCCCTCCTTTTTAAGGCTGTTTAATATCCCAGTGGATGCGGGTGCCTGGGTGGTTCAGTGGGTTAAAGCCTCTGCCTTAGGCTCAGATCGTGATCCCAGGGTCCTGGGATCGAGTCCCGCATCGGGCTCTCTGCTCAGTGGGGAGTCTGCTTCCCCCTCTCTCTCTGCCTGCCTCTGTGCCTACTTGTGATCTTTCTCTCTCTCTCTGTGAAGTAAATAAATAAAATTTTACAAAAAAAATATTCCACTGGAATATTTTTTATTTATTTGTTCAGTGGTCAGCGGCCCCTTAGGTTGCTTTTGCCTTTTGGCTTATTGTGAACAGTGCTGCCAGGAACAGATACGGGTATACAAATATCTCTGATACATGACATGTATTTTAAAGAAAAATAAGGCAGAGTGAGGGCGCAGAGAGTGATTTGATAACAAGGCCGAGCCTATAGAAAGGGTAGTCAGCAAAGGCTTCTTTGAGTAGATGTTACTTGAGCTAAGGCTGAAGTGACGTGAGGAAGTCAATCTGTACAACAGGGGAAGAACCATGCAGAACTAGGGCAGCAAGTACAAAGGTCCGAAGGCAGAAGGAAGCTTCCATGTTGAAGAACAGCAAGGAGACCAGTGTGTCTGGAGAGGCGTGGGAAGGTAGACTATGATAAAGGATTTCCATTTTCTTCCAAGAAGACACTGTATGTGAACTCCTGGAATACTGTTTCATTGGAAGTATTTAAGCAATGCCATTTGTATTCAATTCTGTATTTTGTGTACTCAACAGAGAAGTTGCCCATCCTCGGCACACAGGAGCTATCTTTGAAACTTCTGCAAGCTCTGTGTGTGCACGCCAGGGCTCCATTTTTCCTTGTCAAGGAGGGAGCTACTTCAACATAAATGAATTCAGTGCCACTTTTCCTGGGGCACAGTGTGTCAGATCATAGCTGTGTACTGAACAAAGTCTGAAATGATTTGTAATTCAGGCCAAAAACCATCTTAGAGAATTGAAGCACTTTCCAGACAGTTAAGCAAAAAAAAGCCAGTCATAGTCCCATGGAATGATTGCAGAATTCTGCTTGTACCTGTATGTTGACAACCCAGTATCTTCCCGTTTTTTGGGGTTTGTTTTTAAGATTTTGTTTGTTTATTTGACAGCGAGAGAGGGAACACAAGCAGGGGTAGTGGGTGAGGGAGAAGAAAGCTTCCTGCTGAGCAGAGAGCCTGACACGTGGCTCCATCCCAGGACCCTGGGATCATGACCCCAATCGAAGGCAGAAGCTTAACAACTGATAACCCAGTATCTTCCTTTCCATACTTCAGTTCACAAGCATCCAGTCATGGACCATTAGGGCTGTGGGTGACAATAGAGACCAAGTCCAACCTTGAAGTTCCCAGGTCAGGAAAACTTGAGGCCCCAAATAGTGAGGTGCTCATGATCTCACAGTTAGAATTGAGACGAAAATAAAGATATTTAATTAGTGAGGAATTAAATGTCCATTGCCTCTTGGGGATGACATTATGAACCAGAAATTGACAAAAGGGCAGGCACTGCTCCAGGTGACATTCTTTATGAGATGATATTTCTGAGCTGCACATCTCTGGTGACTGTGCTAGCCACTGGCTTCGAAGTAGTGTTTTTGCAGACTGCTGTGTATAGTTGGGGGAACCGGGCTTCAGAATTAACACAATAGCATGAAAAGTCTTCACCTGAAAATTCAGAATTGGTCCCGTTTTCTGGAATATTCTTTGTGATCATGGATGGGATAAACTTTGAAGTATTCACTGTGATTTAATTTTGGAAAACAGCGACATCTTTTTATTTATTTATTTATTTTGTTTTTTAAGATTTTATTTATTTGACAGGGAGAAAGAGATCACAAGTAGTCAGAGAGGCCGGCAGAGAGAGGGGGGGAAATAGGCTCCCTGCTGAGCAGAGAGCCCGATGCCGGGCCCAATCCCAGGACCCTGAGATCATGACCTGAGCCGAAGGCAGAAGCTTAACCTGCTGAGCCACTCAGGCGCCCCTGCGACATCTTTTTAAAAGTTTATTCATATTTAATGCATATTTTACTTTTCCAGGACCCTAAGAGACTAAGAGAGTGAGTTCCCATATTTTACAAATAGAACCACAGGCACAGAGGGAAGGAAAGATCTGCTAGACAGGACTGGTCAATGAAATTAAATCAGACCAAATTCCCTTTGAATGATGTTACTATAACCACAAAGTCAAGCGCTTTTCAAACTTCTTAAGTCAGTGGAACCCTTTTTCCTAAACTCCATATATGAAGCAGAGAGACACTGTTTTTTCCTTAGTCCTGCCACCTTATAGTCCCAGTGGAAAGGGATGGTTGGGGATTGCTCCGAAAAGACTTTATGACACTAACTTGTACTCAGTCTCAGTTGTGACGGCTATTTATAATAATGATCTGTGGCATTTAAAATGTTCAAGTTCTTCAGAATCATCAACGATGAATTAAAGTATGCGTCATATCAGTATAAATATCAGTAGTATACTATTTCATTCAAATGCTCTGAAAACTCATGTATTTTGAGACCCCTTAGAAAAGGAACTGTTTTAAGGAGGACACCCCATTCTCCAACCCCAGCAGGTGGCAGAAACTTGCAGGCTGTGGCACTAGGGGGAAAACAAGTGCCAGGACCTGAAAGTCAGGAGCCCTTCAAGGTCCAGTTCCCAGCTCTGCTCGGGGATGTCTTGGGGGGATTATTCAAGAACTCCAGAGCCAGAGAGCCTGTTAAAATCCAGGGTCCATGCCTTAGTAGCTGAGGAGGTAGAGTTACATGACCCCTGGAAATCTGTTTCTTTATCTGTAGAATGAAGATAATAATATCTTCCCAATAAGATTCTTAACAGTATTAAATGAGAAAACGTGTAAAAAAATCCTTTGCATATTGACTAGTGCTCGGAAATGTTACCTTCTCCCTCCCTTGGTCTGGCTTACTTTGAGATCTTAGAAAAGCTATTTAATCTCTGAGTCTTAATTTCAAAATACCTATAATACCTTCTCAAGAAAGCATCCCTTAAAAGCTAGCCTTTTCCAGAATCCCACCACTAGGCCCCGTTTCTGTCTAAACATTCTCACTGAGCCTGAGGGCTCAGTCAACAGTCCATTGGTGAATCCCACTTCTGACCACTATCCATGCCTCTCTGCTGAGGTCTGGGCCTTCATTTCCTGCCATTTCCTCTGTATCTACTGAGTGTTCCACAAGCTCTTTAAATTCAACATGTCTATACCTAGAGTTACTAAATCCTGTCCTCTCAGATACCCTCTTCCGCCTCTTGCTGAAAGGGTAGCCACCACCTTCCTCCCTTGACAGACACCCAGAAGTCATCCAGGATCTTCACTCTCTCCTACTCTCGATGAACACAGGGCCAAGAAGCCCTGTTGAGCCAACAATCTTGATGCCTTTCAAGTTCATCCCACCCCCGTGGTCCACAGTACTTCTCACCTCTATTCCTGCGACAGCCTCCTGACTGTCCTCCCATGAGACTGCTCTCTTCTTCCCCTCCTTCAAATACCAGTCCCTTCTCCTCACTTCTGGTACTGGAGCTCCAATTCTGGTGCTCTTTCTAACTCAGAGAGTTGATCATCTCCTTCTTAAAACCTTTCAGTGCACCTGTATTGCTTTCAGACTGAAATCCAGACTCTTTCTGACAGATGGTGTCCTTCACTCTTAAACTCGATGGCCCGTCCTCCTCTTGCCCTCTGCCCTCCTTCTGCATGAAAGTGAAGCTGCTGATCCTGTGTGTGCCCTAGACATCCCTGCTTATCTCTGTAACATTAAATAAACTACTTCACACAGAGACTGTGTGTTTTATTCCTGTATCTTTAATACCTGGCACAGGGCTATCAGACTGAATGAATGAGTGGATGGATGGATGGATGGATGGGTTCATATACACATATACATAAAGGTGTAAATAATAAATAATGCATGTTATAATGCCTGGTAAGTTACAAAGCGTCAGTAGTTGTAAAGGCTTGTTATTTCTATGTACATAAATAATGCATATGCTGTTTGTCCACGTTTTTACATACGGCTCCTGTCAAAGAGTTTCATTTTCTTGTTAGTAATTTGCATATGAAGACACTGAATTGTGTGTCCTAGTTGCTAAAAATAGCTCGTGGGTTAATAAGCCTATACACACAAGCACATTTTTGTAGGGGACTTAACAGCGATGAATGTAAAATCTTGAGTTTGAAGTTTTGCTGAAAACAGGTTAGAATTTAATCTTCAACATCAGCACTAAAATATCTTGTCCTCCCATTTCCAACCCCTAAATAGCCCTCACTTTTTATTAAGTGAACTTTGTTCATATGAAAAGAAGTAGCAAGTTGCTCTCAAAGTTCTTACAAAATTATGTATATAAATTATTTAAATATAACCCTTTAAAAAAATTTTTTTAATTAATTCCTTACAGAAAATTCTTCCCTTTCTCCTTTTCTGGCATATTAAAGCAAAGGATCTTTTGAGGACAGATTGTGTACCAATTTACAGATCACCATCCTTCCAAAAGCCTCAAGGAAAAGAAAGTGTTCTCTGGGTGCCAAATAGTACCTCTTTTTCCCACTTTCATCTCCTTTAAAGGGCAAGATGCAATTGTTTTCCCACATGCGGAAAATTAACAGAGGTAATTATCTTCTTAGCAAAAGAGAGCACGCTCCATTTGAGCCCCTAGCCCCCCAACTCCTAGCTCCCTTGCTCAGCCAAGGACCCATCACTGAAAAAAAGTGCTGAACAGGTAGATTTACAGACTGTGCCATGTGGCAGGTACCAGAGAGGCAGAAATCAGTATCTTCATCTTCAGAGAGAGTCTGAGTGTTGTGTATGACTGAGAAGCCAGTGCTGTAATATATTCAAGAAGACCTAAGGGTTTACTTTCCAATAAGGATGGAAAAAATCTGAGCATGCCACTGTGAGCTTATCGTAATGCTGCTTCATATAAAAAGTTGGTAATTAGTCCCTGAGTGAATAAAGTAGAATAGATGATAAGAGATTGATACTTAGAGGAGAAGCACAAAATGCTTTTGCCAGTCATCAAAATTTAAAGGCTATAGAGAAAGGGTTGGGGATGCCTCTGTCTGTTTACATGCAATTTCCAACTCCGAATTTGCAGTGGTAGAGTTCATTAACTTGTATTTTTAAACTGTATTAAAATGAAGCTTATATAAATTTCAAAGGGGAACATGGAGGGCCAAATGCAGGAGACTTTGAGATCCAGCATAAGACACCACAGAAGAACTGGTGGGAATTCTGGTCTCTTGTCAGTCTCTCCTCTTCAGCTGAGTGTTTTTCTAGAATCCGAATATGGTACAGTGGTATTTAGATGGGAACTGAACACATCTCAAACGTATTATTTCTAAGGACTCCAGAATAGGTAATAATTTTTCCAGATTTTGTTTTCTCATGTAATTTAATACCAGTTCATTCAGAGGTTTTGGTGTTACAGGGCCCTGTTATTTAATTTAGACTACCATGTGTGCCAGCTCCCATTCATTACTTAATATGGAATAGATTTCATATGTATTTCGTGTGTGAATTTTCACAAAAGGTCATGAATTCCGTGGGGTGCCTGGGAGACTCCGTCGGTTAAGCATCCAGCAGTTGATTTTCGTTCAGGTCGTGATGTTAGGGTTGTGAGATCACGCCCCGCTTTGGGATCCGTGCTCAGATCAGAATCTGTACAGGATTCTCTCCCTACCTCTTCTTCTGCGCCTCCCCCAACTCTCTCTCTCAAATAAATATCTTCAAAAAAAAAGATTCCGTGAGTATTGTGGGAGAGGTAAGTACAAATGAACTACATAAAAGAGAAAAATATGAGTCTTCCGAGAGGTGGCGTTATCAGTATTTTGGCACTTAATCTTCCCTGTTGCTTTTAGGTCTTTGTGAACCATCTCGACCATAGCAGAGAAACTATGGTCCGCCTCTCAGGCTAGACATGCAAGAAATGTAGGAGCTCAGGGATCTTAACTCCAAATCCAAATGAGGATGTGGGTGCATTTCCCTTAAAGTAAAACTGTCCAAGGGAAATCCTCATTGGCAAAACATGTAAGTTAAGACTTGATTTATTCAGACCACAGGATTCACACAGGATTCTTTAGCCAGAAAATAGTGTCACATTTTAAATATTTAATTTCAGGAAGAAATCTGTACTATAAATCAATTTTTGAAAGCCATTTTCGAATTAGAAAAAGAAAAGTTGGCTTATAAGACAGTTAACAGTTGGGGGCGCCTGGGTGGCTCAGTGGGTTAAAGCCTCTGCCTTCGGCTCAGGTCATGGTCTCAGGGTCCTGGGATCAAGCCCTGCATCGGGCTCTCTGCTCAGCAGGGAGCCTGCTTTCTCCTCTCTCTCTGCCTGACTACTTGTGATCTCTATCAAATAAATAAATAAAATCTTAAAAAAAAAATAAAAGACAGTTAACAGTTGAATGTAATAGGTAATGTCACAGTGATATCAATCTTGGACAAATACATCAATAATATAAAGAAAACATTAATTGGAGAATTCTCTGGGGATGCTTTGACTAATACTGAGTCCTCACCCCAAGGTGCGTACAGTCTGCTAGGGAAACAGACGGTTACTAAAGCAGTGCAAATGCTGCTAGAGTAGAGTCAACCCTCAGAGCAGTGATCCAGGAACTACATGGTCAATAAATGAGAGCAATCCCATAAAAATCTTGTTCTTTCTTTTTTCTTTTTTCCACCTTATATAGCTTAAATATCAGGATCATTGACATCAAATTACAGATTGTCTCTGTAGACACAAACAAAACATACAATCAGTAAGTACCTCGGGGTCATTAGCAGCATAAGTTTTGTTAGATTTTGTGAGAAATTCTTAGAATTGGCTTAATGGGAAAATTCAGTCACATGAATTCAACTCTGATGGACTTTATATATTTATTTATTTTTAGGATTTTATTTATTTATTTAAGAGAGAGAGATCACAAGTAAGCAGAGAGGCAGGCAGAGAAAGTGGGGTGGGGGAAGCAGGCTCCCCGCTGAGCAGAGAGCCCGATGCGGGGCTTGATCTCAGGACCCCGAGATTATGACCTGAGCTGAAGACAGAGGCTTAACCCACTGAGCCACCCAGGCGTCCCAACTCTGATGGACTTTAGAGAAAAATTAGAGATATGGCCGAAGTACAGGAAAGCTGTATTTTTTCCTTCAGAAGGAAAATGGCATATATTTTTAAACTTTTGGAAGAAAGGTACCAGTTCAGGTCAGTTTTTATAGAAATTATCCAGCACATGCTAATCTGGAGGCTTTAAATGATCATTCTGTGATATTAGTAAACACATAAACCAGAGCTAATGCTCTATCCTTCATTTTATGTTTTTTAATAGATTTTTTTTTTCTTACCAGAGTGGCATAATTTATCACAGAAGGTAGAGCCTAGGTCTCAAAAAATACATTTATCAAAAAAAGAAGTTTCAACAACTTTCTAAAAAGACTATTATTCATTTATCTTACATTTTTAAACTGTGTAAATTCCTCCATCCTCCCTATTAATCTCTGTGACTCTTGTTAGCTTTCCCTGCTCGTGAGAATATCTTTCACTGTAGCATAAAATAATGCTCCATTTCAGCTCTTTTGCTGTAATGGTTTAGATCACTGTAACACCTAAAGTGGCTTGTTTTCTTTTTCAACTTCCTACTCTTATGGAAAAGAGAAAGATGAATTCTGTCTTCTTTAGGTTGGATGAAGGGTAAAAAGAAAAAACACCAAGGAATTTGCCAGTATTCAGGGGAACTATTTTTTTTTTAAGATTTTATTTATTTATTTGATAGAGATCACAAGTAGGCAGAGAGGCAGGCAGAGAGAGAGAGGAGGAAGCAGGCTCCCCGCTGAGCAGAGAGCCCGATGTGGGGCTCAATCCCAGGACCCTGAGATCATGACCTGAGCCAAAGGCAGAGGGTTTAACCCACTGAGCCACCCAGGTGCCCCAGGGGAACTATTTTTAAATGATGTCAGCTCTTTGCAGTGATCTTTATGAGGGACCCATACACATCACCAGAGTGAGAGCCCTTGAAAGGAGAATGTGCACCATAGGGTCAAGGCTGACACGAATGTAAATTCTTCTGTCCCATAACGGGCTAGAGTGTATCAATGGCATTTCCATTTGTTGACATTTTGTAATTTTGAACCAAATGCAACCCAATGTATTGGTATTTTCAAATGATTTAAGATAGTTTTTTAAATATTTTAGATCAGCGCCTGGGTGGCTCAGTCGTTTAAGCATCTGCCTTTGGCTCAGGTCACCCCAGGGTGCTGGGTTTGCACCGCGCATCGGGTTCCCTGCTCAGCAGGGAGTCTGCTACTCTCTCCCTCTCTCTCTCTCCCTCCCCCCATGCTTCTGTTCTCTCGCTCACTCTCTCTCTCAGATAAATAAATAATATTATTTAAAATAAAATATTTTAGATCAGATGGAAAATGCTTTATTAACTGTGAGGCGGGACATCCATAAAATGTCAAGTGAGCAACAACTTGCCTGCCAGTTTCAGTGTCACTAGAAGACACAAATCCTAATAGTGTAGCATTTGTCTGTTGGCACATCTCACTAATAAATAATCAGATTTTTTTATTCTCCCTTTTCACTTTGAAATAGATGTGGTACCCAATGCTCGCCCTACGTACCTATTTCAGTACTAATTCCTCACTGTTTTTAATTTGGGGCAGAGACTTGGGGGATGAGGAGGGGGAAGCATGTTGAATGCAAAGTTATGGCTCAAAATATAAACACGAAAATCATCCCAGACACATTTAAACAGCAGATGTAACCTTTTTTTGATGGTTTTGTTTTGTGTTGTTTTCGCTTGTTGTTACTTTTTTTATTTGAGTAGAATTGACACACAGTGTTTCATTGGTCTCAGGGATACAATATTGTGATTCAGCTTCTCTCTGTGCTGTGCTGTGCTGTGCCCATCCCAAGTGCAGCTGTCATCTGTTCACGCAACGCTAGTACAGGGTCACTGACCACATTTCCTATGTTGTGCCCTTTATTTCCTTGACTCAGTCATGCCATAAGGGCAGCCTGTATCTCCCACACCCCTTCCTCCATTCTGCCCATCTCCCACCCACCCCCGAGGCAAGTGAGTAATTTTATTTTAAGAGGAGTTAGAGATACCAAAATGGACATGCACATAAGTACAGGCTAAGTTTGACAGCCAAGTTCAGTGCCAGCAGTATTGGGTATGAGTTACTATGGTAACTAGTAACTGAGTTTAGTACATTTAACCTTTTAATCATAGTATTATGTGGTTTTCTTCAGAATCATTCTTATTTATTTTTATCCAATTAGAAAATAAGACAGGGCTGGAGGGGTGCTGCATCTGTTTACTTTCTTAGCATGGATGTATGTAAACACACATATCTATATATTTTTTTCGAGAGACTTCTATATACACATTATATAAAAGTTGGAGTTAACGTAAATAAACTCCAGAAGAGGAATTCCAACAAAAACGTTTTCCCTTGTTCACTGTCTGTGCATGTATGCATTTGTATGTCATGCTGTCTTTTTTTGATTCTGTGTTTCTCCCTTATTCAATATTTATAAAGACCGCTAGGGCAGATGCCTTAAAACAACTGGATGATCATCAGGAGTTAGGCTGCGTGAAATGCCTGTGTCCATCTTCTCTGTATAAGTGACCGAGGATCGGGGGGGAAAGAAAAGGAAAGTAAAGTATCAGACTTTCAAACCACATTCAGGTTAAAGGGCACCGGCCATCGCGGCGCGTATTCTGCCTAAAGGACAGGGCTTTCATTTGATAAAGATCATTAGTCACTGAGATATATATTTTAGAGAGCTCCAAGTAGCAAATAGTTCTGTTGGCAGTCACTGGAGTGTACCAGATGGTTCATTAGCATAGGCTAGACAAGTCAAAGGCTTTCAGAATCATTTAGAAAATGTCAAACAGAAACAAGAACCCTGTCACTTTTTATTAGAATTAACTACATCATACCCTGGACACAGATTTCACCTTGGGTCAGAAAAATTAATACAGAATTATATGAATTGTGTAATATACTGGGTTAAGATAGGTCTTTCTCTAGGGACTCATTTGCCGGCAATATATTATGATCCCTCTACTTTAGGAATCCTCAAACCTTTCCTTTTGTAAGATATGAAAAGAGTTGACCTTGCTCAAAATCCATTGGTGTCTAATTGATTTGAGGTATATGCAGAATTTCAACAAGACATTCTTCTAAAGCTCTTTTGTGAGCCTTTTCCCGGGAAGCTTGGCGAGTGGGGCTTACTGAATATTCAGCAGCCTATAAAGTATGCTTTATGTCAGGAGGAAAATACATCCATTAATTGAACACACGGCTGTAGTAAACAGGAATTAAAATGCCATTAAAATAGTGTCTCTTTTTTTTTTTTTTTTTTTTTAAATCCAGATGTCAAAAACCTTGAGAACTTCCAGCTGGTAGAAGGCGTCCAGGAACAAGTCAATGCCGCCCTGCTGGACTATACGATGTGCAACTACCCACAACAAACAGAGAAATTCGGGCAGCTACTTCTTCGACTACCCGAAATCCGGGCCATCAGCATGCAGGCCGAGGAATATCTCTACTACAAGCACCTGAACGGGGATGTGCCCTACAATAACCTCCTTATTGAAATGTTGCATGCGAAAAGAGCTTAGGTTCCAGCCCCTAGAAGCTCTGCTTTCAAAACAAAAAGAGATTGGTGAGGGGGGAAAGACAGGAAGAAAGGAAAAAAAAAAAAAAATACTCTGAACTGCTCCAAGCAACACTAATTAAAAACTTGGTTTAAAGATATTGAGTTTAAAAAGGCATAATAATCAAATACTTACTAGCAAATAAATGATGTATCAGGGTATTTGTATTGCAAACTGTGAATCAAAGGCTTCACATCCCCAAAGGATTCCATATAAAGACACGGTAACGGAGTGGATTGAACTCCTGGATAGATACCAACACCATACTGGAATAAAAACGGATGGAACAATTCTTGTATAGTTAAACTGATCTCCGCTGTGAAGAAATTTAGAAACTGATCTGTGTTATTAATTAGGCTTCTACAGCGGGGGATTTGAGCTTATGGAATGCCTCCACGGTAAAGCTGAACTAAAACGACTCAAAAAAAAAAAAAAATCCATCGGCTGCGTCTGTAATAGCTCTTCCCTCTTCCTTTCAAGGACCCAGCACCTTCTGTCCTGTGATCACGGAATCTGTCCTTATGGACTTGTGCTCAGCCACACCCACTAGTAGCTCCACCAAATCATGAAAAGCCTAATTTTGAATGTCTGTGTCTTAGACCTGCAAACAGTTGATAAGAACATATCTGTAATATGTTAGCTTGCCATTTTAAATATGTTCTGGGTTCTGTCATGTGTTCATGTTAAAAAAAAAAAAAGCAGGCAGTATCCCTCTTCTGACCTTATATAAGCATTAATTAATATTAAGGGAAAGGACTACAAACTTAAATGCTCCATAGCTAAAGCACGCTAGACCTTATTTCTGCTTCTGTTACTGAATTGTGGCTTTGGCGTTGTCAGATTTCATGAAAATTTCTTGCCAAAAGGCTCGTTAGGGTACATCCATCTTTTGAACCATCAAAGTTTATAGTTCGTTTGAAAATAAAACCTGAAACATATTTTAATCTGGGATGTCAAATAGTCACAGTGCTAAGTAGTTTAAAGTAAAACCGAAGCATGTTAAGCTATGCAAAAAGAAAGGAAAAGGTGAGCTTATCAATTGTCTCAAGTCTCCTGCTTGTTGCAGTTGAACACCCCCTTAACATAGAATGGCAACAGTGATGCCTACAGATGGACTGGAAAGATACTAAAGCAATCCCAATCTTCCCCAAAAGGTGAAGGAAGAGAGTGATACTGACCTTTCTGAGTCATAGACCAAAGTCTGCTCTAGAACAAATATTGAAGGACAAAGACTTGCAAAACAAACTCTCCCAACAACGATAGCAGTATTATTGACATGTAATGCCACAGGTATAGAAGTCTTGCCTTATTTCACAATTCTGAGAGGTAGCTGTGCAGATGTGGATCAACATTTGTTTAAAATAAAGTATTAATACTCTCAAGTCAAAAGATAGTGTTTACATTCTTTAGGTCCTGTGGGGGGAGGGAGGGAAAACTGATATTACAAAATAGCTAAAGCAGTAATTTCCTTAATGTTATTTTTCTGATTGGTAATTATTTTTAACAGTACTTAATTATTGTATGTCGTGAGACACTAAAATCAACAACGGGAATCTCATTTAGACTTTGATTTTTTTTTTTTTTTTGAGATTATCAGCGGCACAATCACTTGTAAAAACTGTAAAAACTGAAAAGTATCTCCTAGTCCCTTAATTTTTTTCATAAATGTTTCAGGCTTTTGAATAGTTTATTTATATTGTATATCATAGTTTCAACTGTAGACAATGATGATGCTAATTTATTGTTCTTAGTTTCACCTTTGTATAAGATATAGCCAAGACTGAAGAAACCAAATATATGTGTTTACTGTAGCATGTCTTCAAGTTAGCAGAACATAGTTCAGGGACAGAGAAGGGTCTTAATGAATTAAAATCATCCACTTGATTAAATGTCTGTAAATCTACATAATTACCACTGTAGTTTATTTAATATCTATTGTAAATTATGTGACTGGTAGTTTCCTCTGTTTTCAAGTAAGTTTAACAAGGGTGGAGTCTTCCCTGGTTTCCTCTACAAGCATTGTAAGTTGTATACCAAAGATATGAGTTACTACTTCTGTGTGTACAAAAGGATTATTTTATTATTTTTTAATCGCCTCTAATATTCGTCCACATGAAGGGTACACGTTCGCTAAGCGGAGTGTTCACAGCTCCTCAATGCAAAGTCTCAGTCACCTGTAATCACAGTTCAAAGGACAAGGAAAAAGAGCTGATCAGAGTCCATGTCCAAAGCTTTAAGTGGACCGGCAGTATCCTTACTCTCCTCCGTTAAAAACCAACTTGGCTAGAAGACCTGTGGAGAGGAATGGATGTTGTCAACACTGAAATGGTTGCGTCCTGTATGTGGAACATGGGTGGCGCCAATTACGAGATTGGTGGGATAGTTATTTGGAGTGTCTTTAACATTGCAAAAAACAAAAAACCCCTAAGTACATTGATTCTGAAAGTCCATGTTCTCTTATTTTAAATAACACAGTAGTACTCTCCGCTGAAAATAAAACCTAGGAAATGTCAATTACTGGTATGTTGTTAAACTAGCAAATTCCATCCTAAGTGCAGTTAGAAAGACAGACAGGCAACACGGAGAGTTAGGTCCACACTCGTGGAGATATCAAGAACAGAAATTGAAAAAAAAAAAAAAAAACCCACACCAGAAATTGATAAACAAGAATGTACCCCAGCCGACTGTGGTCCATCCACGGTTGGCCAGGGATATTTCTCTAGTGCTCGCTGTTAACCCGTCTGCCACGAGACATATCCTTAGCAACTGCCTTACCAGTTACAGGATTCATTAGTAAAAGCAGACTCAGATATAAACTTTTTTTGGCTTAGCGTGGTTTATTAGAATTGGTCTCTGTAAACAGACAATCTGTCATGTCTGAACATTTGTACTGCAGATCCACAGCTACCTTGGACCTGAATCCATGCAATGTTTGGAGTGTGAAGTTGGTTACTTGTTGGCGTTTTCTTACTGTATCAGTGAAATAACATATTGTCATGTCAGTTCTTGCCAGGAATTTCTCGACAAAATGGATTTTTTTTTCAGTATTTCAATAAATATTGATATGCCCAGCCTGATAATTTTTAAAAGTTTTTATGCTGTCCTCATTCTATTAACTAAAGCTTCTGAGTAATTGAGATCCTTGACTGGGAGCGGAGTCTGAAGATTTCCACCCCGAGTAGATAACTTTCCCCTCTCCAGATGGTATCTAGAATAGTCTCGTCCAAGGTTGGGTAGCTGAAGCGTTAAACGATCTGTGCGTCCTCTCTCCACATGAAAAAAGCATTTTATATTATTGTTATAACAGATTAGCAGAAATATCTTAAAAGTGTCTTAACTTTTTTTCTACCCTGTCCGCTAATAAACTTAACAAGTACTTTGTGGATTCAAGTGACCTTCAGAACAGCTCCATTTGCTATTACTATGTTCCTCTTAAAGTTTCTAGCTTAGAGTGAGAAACTAGTGCATGAAGGAGCAGTAATTTGAACCCAAGCAGTTTGGCTCTGCACTCTCTCTAAACCAGGGTGACACTAAGGATTTGCTTGAAAAGAAGATATTATGGGGCTCCTGGGTGGCTCCGTTGGTCAGGCAACTGCTTTCAGCTCAGGTCATGATCCTGGAGTCCTGCATCAGGCTCCCTGCTCAGTCGGGCGGGGGGGGGGGGTCTACTGCTCCCTCTGCCTGCTGTTCCCCTTGCTTGTGTTCTCTCCCTCTCTGATTCTCTCTCTCAAATAAAAAAACCTTAAAAAAAAAAAACAGATAAAATCAGGCATCGAATCACTACTACGTATACAAATGTCAATGATGTGAAACCCTAAAACCCTTTTTATGTTTTCTGGAGTTTAACCCTAAACAGTAATGTGTATGTCCTAGAAATTAACCTTTTTCAGTACCACTGAGACTTTGGAGATGTTTAAAGCAAGGAAATAGGTACAAAATCCATTTTGGAAATTAGTAATTACCTCTATTACGAAATAACACAAGAGCAACAAAACAATATGCTTATGAAACATTGTGGTCTGGTGAAAGCTCTCTCCTTTCGCCCTGCCTCTGCCTTCCCAGGGTAAGCAGGAGTCATAATCTCTTTGCCAATAAGGCACTGATTTTTCTTTGGATCCTTCAAAAAGACACCAAGGAATCAGATTCAAAATGCTGCATTTACGTTCTAGTAGATCACGGAACTAAGATTTTTAAGCAACTGAAGAGTGGCCTACAAAAGACGTCTCCCTCATCAACCTCTTACCAGGAAGAAATTTATTTAAAACAAAAAATTCCTTGACATTCCATGGAATATGGAAATAATGTATTCATATTTGATTGAACTGTAACTTACATACAGAAAAGTATGCAGCTAGATCATCCCATAAGTCCAGCAGGGTCCAGAACACCAATTTGTAAAATGTTTTGATAAGTGGTTATACACACTTTTTAAAAAATTTGGTGGAGAGGGAGTTTTCTCCAAAGCCCAAACCAGCAGCCTGTAGAGGTCATTCTGAAGAGACCAGAGGCTTCACTCCATCACCTAGAATGACACAAAGTTGCTAAATGCGTCAGCATGATAGAGCCTCTAAGAAAAAAATGGCTCACACGGATGCGTGTTTGATTCTTACATTTGATATTCACAATAACTTTGAAGAGGTTTGTACCTTTAACGAAGTTTGACATTCAGTTTGAAACCATCTCTGATGTACATTTTTATGAGAAACATGTGGAGAATTTGCTCAACATAACACAGGTCAAAATGCTACGATACTTAGTGATCTTGACATTTCCCTGGAATAATAAAGACCAATTTTCCTTAACACTGAACAGGAAGTGTATAGTTGAGTCACTCAAAATAAATATTCTTGGAATACTTTAACTGCTTCACAGAGGTATTTTATGTTAGGGTAAGAATTAATAATTTGGTGACTGATAGCAGGCAGTTACTGGCTCGTTTGCGGAAAAACTTTGAGAACACATCTCTGAAACATTGCATGTGTAATTGTTGCTAGAAAAGAGAAAAAGAGGCAAAAAGAAGTGCAATTAGTCTAATCACTGAGTGTCCCCAGTATGAGGGTTTGTTTTTTTTTTTTAAAGATTTTTGTTTGTTTGTTTGTTTGTTTGTCAGAGAGAGAGCACAAGCAGGCAGAGGCAGAGGGAGAAGCAAGGAGCCCAATGCGGAACTCGATCCCAGGACCCTAAGATCATGACCCAAGCTGAAGGCAGCCACCAAACCGGCTGAGCCACCCAGGCGTCCCCCCAGTATGAGTCTGACACTAAATAACCAAGAAAACACTAGACTCGAGCATGCTGAACCCTCCACATTCCATTCCTGCTAGGAGACCAGCATCCATCAGACCTCAGGCTGCCCAGGATGTATTACGGATGCCGGGACAGATTCCCTGGGACACTGGATCTGAAACTGTGCTCAAGACCATGTCAGAATGGACCAAAAGGGGACAATGCATTGATACCTGATTTGCATCTAATTCTTGACCTTTATGGACCGCAGACCACAGCGCTCCTGTCACCTGATCCACCAGCAGCCCCCCTGTCCTTGGCCAGCTCTGTCAGCCCCACCTCTCAGGAAAAAGCCCAGCCCAGTGATCTCCGATTGTGCCAGAGCTTCCAGAAATTTCGCAAAAAGAAGTAAAGCCCCTCCAGATTTCCCACAACCTTGGGAACCCTGCTTTTCTTCATGCACCCGCATCCCCCCACCCCCACATTACCTTGGTATCCAAGTCCTGCCCATTACTTTCTGTATCTCTCTCAAATCAGTCCTCCCTCTGCAGCTTCAGATCAGGCCCTCAGCATTTCTCACCTAAAACTATTCAACAGCCTCTGGGCTGATCTCCTGCCATCAGTCTCAGACCACTCCAAGCCTCTCTCCCTGGAGCAGTCAGCGTGTCTTCCTACCCCAGAGCTGACCATCTCACTCCTTCGATTCCAGTCCTATGATGCTTAATAGCTGTAGGAAAAAAGTTCCAACCTGCCCTCCTAGACCTCACACCTCAGACCTTTTAGGACACAGCATCTGCCCGCCTTCCCAGACTCCACTCCTCAAAACATACCCACCACACTGAGCTACTTGCCACCCTGAACATAACCTGTTCTTTCCTGCCTCTGAGTTTCTAGGTATGTTCCCCAGTGGCTCAGCAAACTGAGACTAGACTTGGAGAAATCTTCCTAGCTGCCCCCATCCCATACAAGCACCCCCCCCCAACCCGCCAAAGTCAACAGATCCCATTTCTAGACCGTCGGCCTCTGATGTGAATGATACTCTGGTCTCATTGTGTTTCTCTCGGGGTTGCCCCTCTGAGCACAGGGCCAGGGCAGAGCCTGGAAGAGCCACTGGCCCAGGGCTGGTGAACCGAACAGGCACAACACAGAAGCATAAGGACAGCGCTCCCCAGTCTCCTTGACTTTGGATGTTTTCGTGGGGCCAAAACTGAGATCATCTAGTGCTCACCCAGCATGCTCGTCCACTCTAAACTCAGTATCCCAAATGAATTTCCTGTTTCCTTCAGGGACAGCTCACATGTGTGATGGCATCCTGACGCCCATCCTGAGCATGGGACTAATCCAAAGAACGAGACAGTGACAATGGCGTTACTTTATTGGTACAAGGTGCTCAGCATCTCTGCACACCATCCAAAGAAAGAGCTGCAGAAGGGAGAGGAAAGGTGCTTTGCGGCACCAGGAACAGAAACTGGTGGTAGTAAAAGAGGTGGGTGTCACAGAGAGAAAGAGTTCGGCACAATGTGAAGGAAAGAAATGTCTACAATCAAAGCTTTCCAAAAATGAAACCAACTTCTTAGCGGCTGGTGATTTCACAGAAACTGTTCCACCTAAAGCTGGGGTTGACCTCAGCGTTGGGGATCTGATTCCCCCAGCAGATGGCCGTTAATGGCCCTCTAGAACGGGCAGTCTAAGATTCCAGCATGGCCATGCAAGCAGATGAGTCCAAACCTTCAAGAAAGATCTTTTTCCTCACTTCTTCCCTTCTGGAAAAAAATGTGTCTTTGAAGTCTGCTAGCATGATGAGATACTGACAGCCAAGATCCAGCCAACTCCAGAGACCTCAGTGTCAAAGAGACGAATTTACAAAGCTCGTTTCGGTGTTTACTGATGAGACGAGAGAGAAGTCACAGCCTGCCAGACACGTTAGACTGGCTCATCTTTATATCGGGCAGTAGTTAATGCTCCAAAAAAGAAAGTGTTTACTTTCTGAAAAATTCTAGCCACGCATCCAGAACTGCTCCTTCACCATCTGCTGTGTCGCAGGGATGGGGGAGCTCGAGGTGGCGGACGTGCTGGTGCCCCACATGTAGCCCTCCGCTGTGAGGGGCAAGATGCCCCTTGGCTCAGTGAGGTAATCTTCATGCAGTTCCTGCTACTTGGCGTCCCCTCCCATCCCTACCCCTCTCCCTGCCACCCGACAAAAGAGAGCAAATTAAAGAGGTTACACCAGAAAAACCCAGGACGTCCATAAAAATATCTTAACTGGGGGCACCTGGGTGGCTCAGTGGGGTAAGCCTCTGCCTTCGGCTCAGGTCATGGTCTCGGGGTCGTGGGATCGAGCCCCGAGTCGGGCTCTCTGCTCAGCGGGGAGCCTGCTTCCCTTCCTCTCTCTCTCTGCCTGCCTCTCTGCCTGCTTGTGATCTCTGTCTGTCAAATAACTAAATAAAATCTTAAAAAAAAAAAATCTTAACTGAAGGAAAAAACAGTTTGATTTTTTTTTATTTAAATTCAATTACTTAACATAAAATGTATTATTAGTTTCAGAGGTAGAAGTCAGTGATTCATCAGTCTTCTATAACACCAGGGCTCATTACATCACATGCCCTCCTTAATGTCCTTCACTCAGTTACCCCAGCTCCCCACCTCCTCCCAACAATTTGTTTATTAATCCAGTATTTCTCACCTGAAAAATATTAGTTGAGCCTCTACTATGTGCCAAGCAATGATCTAGTTAAGGAAATGCATTTAAAGAACACAGACTAGGGGCCCCTAGGTGTCTCACTCAATTAAGTGTCCAAACCTTTTTTTTTTAAAGATTTTATTTATTTATTTGACAGAGAGATTACAAGTAGGCAGAGAGGCAGGCAGTGAGAGAGGAAGGGAAGCCAGCTCCCCGACGAGCAGAGAGCCCGATGCGGGACTTGATTCCAGGACTCTGAGATCATGACTTGAGCCGAAGGCAGAGGCTTAACCCACTGAACCACCCGGGCGCCCCTAAGTGTCCAAATCTTGATTTTGGCTCAGATTATGATCTCAGGGTGGTGAAATTGAGCCCCATATCGGACTCCACACTCAGCAGGGAGTCCGCTTCTCTCCCTCTCTCTTCCTCGCCTCCGCCCCTCCCCCCACTCACTTGCAGGAGCTGCTCTCTCAGATAAATAAATAAATCTTAAAAAAAAAAAAGAAAGAACACATACCAGAAATAATTCATGAAAACAGCAACCTCTGTTTATGTGCTACGTAGTGTGACAGACTAGATAGCTATCGTGTCTCCTCAAAATCCATCCTCCCTTTTTCCCTAGACGTATGGTTACCAGCTAAAGGCTACATTTTCCACCCTTTTTTACAGCGAGGTGTAACCATGTAAGATCGGACAGTGACAATGGAATGTGAGTGGAAATGGTTAAGAGCAGCTTCTCAGTTCTCTATAATTTTAGAGACAATCCACTTTACCTGGACTTTGGCTCTTCTCCCCTTGGCTGGCTGGACCCTGGGTGTGGCAGCAAGGTGGACGCCTAGGGACCGAGGACCTAGGGGACCACTAAAATGGTGGAAGTACCTGGGTCCCTCGGTGACCTGGTGAGTAGTATCCCTGACTAGACTTAGGTAAGAGAGAAACAAACTGCTCTGGTTTAAGCCACTGTATCTGGGGGATTTCTTTGTTTCAAAAGCTTAACATTGACCCTAACGTACAAAAATGATTTCATCTAATCCTCAAGACAACCTACTTATGATTAAAGGAACTGAAACTTATGGAAGCTAAATAACTTGCCCAAAGTGCAAAGCTAGTAAGTGACAGAGCAAAGGTTCAAAGAGTTCTGTTTGAGTCCAAACCCACGCTTTTAACCACTCAGCTACAGCACCCTCCTAATAGCACATACCAAAGCTTCCTGCAGGGCCAACATTTACCTCATTAAATGAACATTCTTTTTATAATTCAAAAGAAACAAAGGGGGCAAACTTTTTTTTTTTTTAATTATGGCACCAAAATCACAAAATTTTTCTCTGCCTCAGCAAGAGTGCGAATAAGGTCGGTTCTACCCATGGACAGTTAAAACAGGCGTAGACTGCTCAATACCCTGGGAACATCCTCAACCCAAACATCTCTTCGAGTCTCATGTAAATGAGAGTTCAGGGTGACAACTTTTATTTGCACAGCATCTTGACAGAAAACATCATCATAATCACCACTCCTTGCCCAAATATTAGTCCTGACTATGTTGTAACTTTAAGAGCTACCCTAATTTCATGACCCAAAGGTTTGACTAGTAGTTTCCCTGTGTATTTGATCACAAAATTATTTGAAAAGCATCCTATGTGCATTCATGTTGGAGGACTGTGGGAATCCAAAGCAACAATGTTTGTGAAGAGAAAACATTTTGTGTTTGTCATTTCTACTCACACTGCACTGCCATTGGCCCAGTTACAAAAGTATTTGCTATTAAAAAAAGAAAAATCTTGTTCACCAAATTAAATTTAAAAGAAGGGGCGCCTGGGTGGCTCAGTGGGTTAAAACCTCTACCTTCGGCTCGGGTCATGATCCTAGGGTCCTGGGATCGAGCCCCACATCGGGCTCTCTGCTCCGAGGGGAGCCTGCTTTCTCCTCTCTCTCTGCCTGCCTCTCTGCCTGCTTGTGATCTCTGCCTGTCAAATAAATAAATAAATAAATAATCTTCAAAAAAAAAAAAAAAAAGGAAATTTAGAAAAAACTGCAAAGAAAAAATATCTTGGGGTGCCTGGGTGGCCCAGTCAGTTAAGCGTCTGACTCTTGGTTTCAGCTCTGCTCATGATCTTGGGGTCATGAGACTGAGTCCTGTGACAGGCTCCGTGCTGAGCATGGAGACTTGTTTTTTTTTTTTTTAATTATTATTATTTTTTAATTAACTTCAATTAATTAACATACAGTGTATTATTAGTTTCAGAGTTAAAGTTCAATGATTCATCAGTTGCATAACACCCAGTGCTCATCACATCACGGGCCCTCCCTAATACCTGTCACCCAGTTACCCATCCTCCCACCTCCTTCCCCTCCAGCAACCTTCCATTTGTTTCCGATGATTGAGAGTCTCTTATGGGGGCACCTGGGTGGCTCAGTGGATTATCTTCTGCCTTCCGCTCATGTCATGGTCTCTGGTCCTGGGATCGAGCCCCACATCAGGCTCTCTGCACAGCGGGGAGCCTGCTTCCCCCATTCTCTCTGCCTGCCTCTCTGCCTACTTGTGATCCCTCTCTGTCTCTGTCAAACAAATAAACAAAATCTTTAAAAAAAAGTCTCTTATGGTTTGTCTCCCTCTCTGATTTTGTCTTGTTTTATTTGTCCCTCCCTTCCCCTGTGCTCCTATTTTGTTTCTTCAATTCTACACATGAGTGAGATCATATGATAATTGTTTTTCTCCGGCTAACTTATTTCCCTCAGCATAATACTTTCTAGTTCAATGCATGGACCCTTCTTAAGGTTCTCTCTCTCCCTCTCTGTCTGCCCCTCCCCCTCCCCCCCCAAAAAACAACAACAAAAATCTTGTCCTAAGGATTTTCCCCAGAAACAAATTAGGACTAGCCTAAGCTCTCTGCATGGAGGTGGACTGAGCTGCTATAAATAAATGTGGAAACACGTGTCCCGTTGCCCCTGAGTGTTGCTCTAATAGACTTTATTCCCCCTCTGCTCTTGCCTTGTGGCCTTGTATTATCTGAGTGTCAAATGTTCCTATGACCATTGTGTGGCCTGGATTCAAGCCCAGCTCCCTGGGCAATGCCCGCCAGGTCTCGCTCATCCTCCGAGCTCCCTTAAAGGAGCCTGAAAGGGGCGTGACCCCCTGTGGGAGAAAGAGGAGTCCTCGCGTCTCTTGACACGGGTGGGCAGCCAGACACACAGAACACGGGGGACTCTTCCACCCACCCAACACCCAGCGTCAGTTATGAAAATAGGGACAAGGATGACAATCAGAGATCGTACTCTTCCAAGAGCTGAGCTCTTATTAGTTAAATTGTTCCCTTTTATTCACACCACAACCGTATAATGTGGGCATGAGAGGGCTGTTGTAGGACAAATACTGTGCATTTCCCAAGGTCACACAGCCGGTAGTGGCCCAGCCAGGAGGCCAACCCAGCTGCACTTGAACACAAAGCCCAGGCATTTCACCACAGGCTGTGTATTTCCTTTTGGATTCACACAGAATCTATGAAACAAAACGTGGAAGAGAAGGACCGTCAAACTTTGTGTCTACTTCTTCATTTCATCACCAGCCTGCCTGACTCTTTGGGACAAATCTCCCTTTTCTCAACTTCAGGTGAAATAGATACATAAAGAAAAAACAAGGAAACACACCATGACCACATGATTATTTCACATCTTTAAAAATAATCACTTGGGGGCCCTGGGTGGCTCAGTGGGTTAAAGCCTCTGCCTTCAGCTTGGGTCATGATCCCAGGGTCCTGGGATCAAGCCCCGCTTCAGGCTATCTGCTCAGCGGGGAGCCTGCTTCCTCCTCTCTCTCTGCCTGCCTCTCTGCCTACTTGTGATCTCTGTCAAATAAATAAATAAAATATTTTAAAAATAAAAAATAAAAATAAATAAAAATAATCACTTTGGGGAGGCGCCTGGGTGGCTCAAGTCTTGATCTTAGCTCAAGTCTCGATGTCTGGGTTGTGAGTTCAAGCCCCAGCTGGGCTCTGCACTGGGTGTGGAACCTACTTTAAAATAAAATAAAATAAAATAAGTCACTGTGTCATAACCAAGCAGAAAAATGAAAGTAGTTCAGTGGTTTCTGCTTCTCATCCTTGTTTTCTCTTTGTTTACTTTTACTTCATTTCGTTCTAACGTAAAGGGAAGTCAGAGGAGGATCTGGTTTATTTTCAGGAATACAATGCAGACACCTTGTCCAGCCATATTGCTGCCTGAAATGTTATGAGTGGAGGAGAATTTCGTGGGAGGGGTGACACTGAAATGTGGATGCCCCTTACAAAGGTGTAAGAGGCTGAACAACAGAGGACCACGGACATCTGAGAAGCAGGAATTCGTGAGCCAAAGGCGATTCACAGGGCAGATCAGAGACCAGCAGACGAGGGCCTGGAAGGGACAAAAAAGTATGAGGTCAAGACATGGAGGAATTTGGGAAAAAAAGGAATGAAAGGAAAAAAAAGGAGATGGGATGAGGCCATTACACTGAAGAAAGAAAAAACATGCTCTCTACGATCAACCAGGTAACATTAAGAAGTGTCCTTCTTTTTCCTAATATTAAAGCTGTTATTGTATTACCTCATTCTGTGGAAAACTCATGGCCAAATAAGGTATCAATGTGCTGGGAGTTGATACCGAGTGATTTTATATCTATGTGATTTTTTTTTTAGCTCTGCAGAAGCATCCTCAGAACTTCCTGCGTTTATTTTCACGAGAAGCAGCAAGAGCTTAGCTGGCACCCTGCGAGTCAAAAGAAGGGGGTTTCCATCCAACTTTGATTTATGGTCCACAAAGATGCCAATTTCCTGTTTTTGCAGCACTGCGGAAAACTTTCCCAAATATAATCTGATATGCAACAAAGCCTCCTAACAGATGTGAAGATACGGGGAAGGCTCCAAAGCAGACGGTGGGTAAGCACTGTTTTAATCTTAAGGAAGGGACTTCGGCAAAAATTGGGACTGCACGTATTTTTATGTTTGAACACACTTCATTATAATTACAGGGGAATAGGGAAACTCGAAGTCTGCTTGTCTTGTAATCGGTTCATGAAATACCGGTTATTAATCCTGTATGTTTGCTTCTGAGCTCTCCCAACCGAATAACAGCGCATTGTCTCCCTTCTGTCTCTCCGTCGGGGACTTCTCAAGGGGTCGGGGACGGACACTAGCTCCTGTCATTCCATCAGTGCCAACATGGGCATCTATGACTTCAGGGGCGCGGGTTTTCAGGCTTCCTTTGGCCCCCCATTGGGAGTGTGGGTGTGGGGGAAGGGAACGGCAGTGGCTTTGCAAATATGGGGTGAGGAGCCCATCTGACATTTGTATTTCTGGGGACATCCCAGAGAAACTCTCAGGCTCCCAGATATGGAGGGTGATGGGAGGGAGAGGGCAGCAAGGAAGGCTCTCATTCCTGCCCACGACCCATCCTCACTTCCCACCATTGCCCACTACGCTTAAATCCAGTTACCATGCTCCCCAAACCAGCTAGGGTTTTGTCCCCAGGCTGGTGAATCTTGCTCTCCATCTTTTGCTCAGACGATTTCAGACATGTACTTTCTTGAGCAGAGGAGAATAAATACATAGGCTATTTATCTATCCCTGGTCGGGAGCTTAAGGGAGCAGAGATCCAGGTCCCCGCCCAGATGCCCAAAGGCAGAGATCTTTCCTTTCTCCCTCCTTCCTTCCTTCCTAGTGAATGGCTGTGCTCTCAGAGAGAAAACAAAGCTTATAAAAGATCAGTCACAAATCTCACAGGATAAACAAAACACACATCCAGTCCCCGGAATGTAATGTGCCATCACATGGCTCGAATCACATGAAAAAGAATGAGAAGTCTCCTGAATGCCCCATGTTTCTTCCATCATGGAGTTTTGGGTGGCCAAGCTCTCCACCAGGGACCCAAGCCTGCTCACAACTTTAGCTTCTTTCAACTCAATACCTACTCACAGTAGGTGCTCAGTAAACATTTCTTGGACTGAGTCAACTATTTAATTGCTTTTCTTAGGTTTAACATATCTTTGAAAACACAAACAACTTGAAAAGCAGTATGAATGATCTATCTTTCCCCTTGAGAAAAGAATACACGTCCTGGGGCTCCTGGGTGGCTCAGTGGGTTAAAGCCTCTGCCTTCAGCTCTGGTCATGGTCTCAGGGTCCTGGGATCGGGCCCCACGTCGGGTTCTCTGCTCAGCAGGGAGCCTGCTCCCTCCTCTCTCTCTCTGCCTACCTCTCTGCCTACTTGTGATCTCTATCAAATAAATAAATAAAATCTTTAAAAAAAAAAAAGAATACACGTCCTGATTTGTATGAAAATCTATCTCTTCATTTCTCTTATAACTGCTTTCAAAGAGAATCCAACAGTCAAAAATTGTCCTTTCATTAATAATTTCAGTGTCAACAGATTCTTGATTATCCAAGATAAAGAAAATATGACTTAGAAAATGAATGCCTGGGTGGCTCAGTCTTTTAAGCATCTGCATTAAGCTCGGGTCCTGATCCCAGGGTCCTGGGATTGAGTCCTGCATCAGTCTCCTTGCTCAGTGGGGAGCCTGCTTCTCCCTCTGTCTGCTGCTTCCTCTGCTTCTGGTCTCTCTCTCTCTCAATCTCTCTCTGATAAATAAATAAATAAGTAAATAAATAAATAAATAAAATGTTTAAAAAGAGAGAGAGAAAGAAAATGATTCTGAAAGCCATTACCGCCCCCAAAATGAAAACCTACTTGATTCTGTATTGTCTATTAATTCACCATGAATGTTCACATTGTTTGAAAATTAAAGCAAGCAACAGCCTTGCACTTAAGATACAAATGCTATGGGGCACCTGGGTGGTTCAGTGGGTTGAGCCTCTGCCTTCGGCTCAGGTCATGATCTCAGGGTCCTGGGATCGAACCCCACATCAGGCTCTTTGCTCAGCGGGGAGCCTGCCTCCTCCTCCTCTCTCTCCGCCTGCCTCTCTGCCTACTTGTGATCTCTGTCAAATAAATAAAATCTTAAAAAAAAAAAAAAGATACAAATGCTATTAGCTTCGTAAACAACATAGTTCTTATGTAAGTGAGTATGTTCTTTGGTCACTCTTTGACCTTAAGGTCCAAGTGAGAAATACCTGATTTTTCAAATTTAATATCAATTCATCACACATAAATTGTGAGACATGCCATTATTTTATGTTCCGCTAAAAAGGAAACATGCTTCTGATATCATTGGAAGACATATCCTGACTCAAAAGAAGTTCAGTTGTGAAGAGGTGTGTCTTAGAAGTCACTAGCTTGGCTACAGGTTTGTCATTCAAGTGCCAGAACCCCAAATCCTTGGACCATGGAAGAGTCAGAACCAAGCACTCCGCCTGTGACTAGTTGCATTCAATATAAAATTACCGATGGATTTGTCTGAGGGCCTCTATACTTATTTCTTATAATAATATATTTCTTACTGTATGTAATATATAATATATTTTATATATTTATTATACATTATATACTATTATATATAAATATATATTATATATCATGTATAATATATTTCTTATTATTATAATATATTTCTTATATATAATTATATATTTATAATAGTAATATATTATTATATTTCTTATAATTATTAATATATTTTCTTATTTATTTATTTAACAGACATTTCTTTGTACCTAATATATGTGTTAGACACCATTCCTGCCCTCAAGGACTTAGAATCTAGAAATCTATGACTTTAGGTGAGGCCAGGGGTCAGCTCACTATGAGCCAAATACAGCAGACCAGCTTTTGTAAACTTCTGTTGCAACATAAGCACGCAAATTTAGGTATTGCTCGCTCTCACACTATAATGGCTGGGTAATTGCAACAAAGCACACAAAGCCTGAAATACTTGCCATCTTGTCTTTTAGAAATCGTTTGCTGATCCCTGGTTTAGGCTCGTGGTTTGGTACCATACCTCTGTCATTTAAAAAAAAAGCCTTCACATTTGAAACAAATATTCAATCAGTTCAGAGTGGCACAGACTTCCACGTCTAAGAAAGAAAATGGGAGGGGTGCCTGGGTGGCTCAGTGGGTTGGGCCTCTCCGGCTTGGATCATAGTCTCAGGGTCCTGGGATTGAGCCCCACATCGGGCTTTCTGCTCAGCGGGGAGCCTGCTTCCCCCACCCCTGCCTGCTGCTCTGCCTACTTGTGATCTCTCTCTATATATACAATAAATAAAATCTTAAAAAAAAAAGAAAGAAAGAAAATGGGAGACAAAGCAAAAAAACACAGGATAGAATCATAGTAGAGAACAAACAGGAGTGATTAATTAAGAACTTTCTGTTCTCTCTTCTTCATGCTTCTATCATGTGGTCTTCTGAGTATTATATGAATATTGGTAAGGAAGGAAAGCTCTATGAAGATGACAACGTTGCAGGTTTCCTTTATTTTTGTTTTATCTTTTTATTTTATTTTTATTATTTATTTTTTTAAATTAACATATAATATAATTGTTTGAGGGGAATGTTGCAGTTTATTAGCAACTCTGGCATTCAGTTTTACAAAGAACGAGTTGAGCACATGCAGGTACATCAGATTTAATGACAATGGACTTGAGCCGTTCCCCAATAATCTTTACCACCGATACCCCTGTTCGTGCTGTCATTCATTCCTACACTCAGCCAAGATTTACTATGCAGTTACTATATGCTAGCCTGTGCTGGTGACTCGGGAATATAGCAGTGAACAAAACAAATCCTTTACTTTCATGGAGTTTGAATTTGAGTGGGAAGAGACAAAAATAGGTAAAAATGATAAATATGTTCTACGTCAGGGAGGGGTGAAAAGGACTAAGATAAAACTAAACAGAATGGGGTGATAGAAAAGGATAGTAGGTGGGAAAGGTGGGAGGTATGTGGTCAGGGAAGGACTCTGCCATGGGCAAGAAACCCAAAGAAAGCAGAATCAAGCCATCCGGGAAGTCTACCCACAATGGGAATGATAGGGGCAAAGGCCCTGAGGCAGAAGCATTGCAGGCTGGGCTGGAGAAATGGCCCAGGCCTCTATACAGGCACACAGCAGTGATCTGGGACAAGTATGCCAGAAGGATGAAGTTGGAGAGGATGGGGGTGTGGGGTGACGAAGACATCAATGTCCTTCCAAGTGAGATTAGAAGCCATCAGAGGATGGCATGATCGGAGAACGGAGTGGAGAGCAGACTGTTGGGGAGTAGAGTGGAGGTAGGAAGAAGTTAGGAGGCTCTTGTAATAATTCAGGCAAGATATGAAGGTGGCTTGGATTAGAACACTACTGGAAGGGGGACCTGGCTGGTTCAGAGGGTAAAACATGTGGCTCTTGATCTCAGGGGTCATGAGTTCAAGCCCCACATTACTTTAGAAAAAAAAAATAAAATAAAGAGCAGTATTGGGAAAAGTGGTGAGATACGGTCAGGGCCTGGATACCTTCCAAAGGTAACGTCTAGAGGATTTACTGGTGGATTGGATGTGAAGTTTAAAGCAAACAAAAAAAAGAAGCAAGGAAGTTAACTCACTCCTCATTATGAACAAATGGCATTTCCTCAATCCTTTATAAAATGTGGATAAATGTATCTTTAGAAATATTACATGTTAACTTGGTAACATAATCTAAGCAAAAGAATATGTTGTCATGCAAATAAAATTTCAAGACAAATTGCCTAGCCTCCCTTTCCAAGCAGTGGTCTTCCTTATGCCCCTCCTAGGAGGAAACTTAGTTTATTAGTCATACTTCATTCATCCGTGCAGTCTCATGTCCTCTTTACAGAGAGAAATTTCTTGTATCTCCAATAGTATCAAATGTCAATGATAATTTATATTTTTCATTAAAAATTACTCCTACATTTAACATATGACAGTTTTAGTAAAAACTTTTTTACAAAATAGCTTAGAATAGTATACTCTTGTTTCAGATAAAGGGTTAAAAATCTAAATTCCAGGAGTATTTTAAAAGAAACAAAATCCCCATTGCTTTCAGTTGTCTCTGGCAGTGCTTTTCAAACCTCAAGGTGCAAAGAGTCACCTGGAGATCTTCATCAAATGCAGATTCCGATTCTCAGGTCTGAGATGGGGCTGACACCATTTCCAACAAGCTGCCAGCTGGTGTAGATGTTACTGTCCTGGGATCACACTTCAGGGAGTGGAGACCTATAAACTAAGAAACGAAGCTAAGAGTAAATTAACTAGAAGATGTCCTCTTTAGTACAAGTGTAGAAATAGATAGGAATGATTTATTCAAGAAATACTTATTGAGTGCTTGTAAAGGATCACACTGTGTATTAGGTGCTGGGGTTCAGAGATGGAAGCCAGTCCCACTGGTGAGGAATCTTCTGGTTTGATAAGGAGAAACTAGATAAATAAACAATTACAGCAGGCCTGGGTGCAGTGACAGATCGGCTCTTTGGGGACCCAGAGGAAGGGTGGGGCACGAGGGGGTGGGGAGACTTGTGAGTTTCATCTTGAAAGACACAGAAGGAATAGGACACAGAAGGGAAAGACATCCCTGATGGAAAAAGTGCAGGGGCACAGACAGGTCCTGATGGCTCATAAATCCCTCGGTAATTGCAAATTCTTTGGTGTGACCGGAACGCAAGTGCGTGTGGGGGGAGGGTGGAAAATGAGGCAGAGGGTGGGCAGCAAGGAGGACCAGAAGGCTGGGGGAACCTGAAGGTGTTGAAGGGTATTCAAAGAGGATCAGGTTTGCATATTGAAGAGACAGCTAGAGCCTCAAGCCTTGGGATGGGGGGCGGGGGGGGGGGCTGGGGGGAGGGCACGGGGGGGGGCGCGTAGGGGAGTTGGGGGACAGGAAACAGGCACAGGTACTCTAAGGACCACTGAAACCCAGACAGATTCTTTCTAACTTGGGACTTAAAATGTACACATTTCCAAGCAAACAGTCCCTTTCTGTGAACTTGATAGCCTGAACAGTTCACACAGTGAAGGCTCTGGAATATAATTAGCATATCAGGGATCTGCAAATAGTCATCTACCTAGTGCTTGAAAGAAGTCTAATCTCCAAAGACAAATATTTTCAAGCGAACACAAGTAATAATTCAAGGTGATGGGGTTCCTGGGTGGCGCCAAGTGTCTGCCTTTGGCTCTGGTCATGGTCCCGGGGTCCTGGGATCGAGCCCCGCATCATCATCGCATCATCATCGGGCTCCCTGCTCAGCGGGGAGCCTGCTTCTCCCTCTCGATGTCTCTGTCTCTGTCAAATAAATAAATAAAATCTTTAAAAAAAAATTCAAGTTGGTGTAAAACGATATCTTTCTGCCTGCCTTCTTCATAACGCTGGGTAGGCAGGAGGTGACCCTGTGGGTGATCAGGTACCAGTGGGTGGGGCCCCTTGGGGCTTGCGGTTGTGCGACCACCAGCCACATCTGCTAAAAATGGCCCACAATTCAGCCAACCCGGCTTGGTGAAACCCCATTCGCACTTGAGTCACCATATGAATTCCTGTGAATTTTCCGTGCGATGCATGTGTAGGAGGGCAAAGAATTCCGATTTCCAAGACTGAAATCTGCCTCCCAAATTAGAAGTGAGAGAGAGACAAATTCGGCCTTTGTGCACAGAGGAGAGAATAAAATGAACCGGCAGGCCAGCGGTCAATATCCTGAGGCCGTGTAATTTGTCTGCCACAGGACAGGAGCAGCCTCGGGAGGGGGAGGCCCAGAGGCTCCATCAGAAACCACTGTGTGGCCCCTGTGTCAAGAAGCCTGGCCACCCCGGGCTTTCATCCAACAGGGTGAGACTCAGATTGTGGAGAGAAAGTCTAAATAAACATTCCACTGATGAAGAAATCAGACAGAGGCAAGTCGATGATAAGCTATTTTTAATATTTAATTAAATATTGAATATTAAATGTAATGTGGGAAGACCCACGCGCTGCCTGCCCCCCACCTCGCGTACTGTTTTCCCTTGTGTTGAAGCCACATTAAAATTCCAAGTTGCAGTTAGAGTTTCTAGTAAATAAGGAGAATGATAATAAAAAAATCTCAAGGTTATAAGAACAGTCTGCATTAGCCAGGTATCCTCACCTCTCCTAATAAATTCAGGTTATCTGTTCATTTGACCTGCTTCTCAGAATAATCTGGAATGACTCAGGAAGCAGAAATCTTCCACCCCGTTTATAGAGAAGAAAACTGAGGTCCAAAAGGCAAGACACATGTACCAAATCACACAAAGCTAGGACTTTCTTACTCCCTATTCCTGGGTCTGGCAGTTCTAGACACGTCTTAGGGCAAACATCCACTTCTAAACACGTCTGTGCTTTCAAAGTATAAACATACTCATAGCACCAAAAATACTGGCAATTTTTACTTATGTTTTCCCACAGGTGGCAGTTCCTGCTTAGACCGATTGGCTTCCACACTCCTGAAAGCCATTTCCTTTCTGAATCATAGCATAGTTGGCAATAGTTAACAAACAATTTAGAGAGTCTCTATAAAAACACAGCCGTCTGTGCTAGGAAATAAGTATCCAGAAATATAAAGAGCATAGACCAATGGAAATGACTAGAACATTGGGAGATAAGGGCGGCCCAGCATAGGGCCTTATGCCACTGCCATGCCAATGTATTCTAGTTCCCTCCATCCAAACCCGGAGGAGGGGTCCCTGAAGACAGCCCAGATCTTAGAGGAGCGGAGCTGGGCTCAGGCTCACCTGCGGTTATGAGCAAGAAGACGGGAGCCTGCGTTGCCTATGTTCCTCCAGAGCAATAGGACATTTTGGGGCAGTTTCTTTTCATTCTCGGGCCACAGTCTTCTCTGAGTTCACAAATCCTTCTAGACCTTCTAGAAAGGCCAGTCCCTACACAACACACTCCCTGAGTCTTCAGACTTAGCAGGACACTCCTTCCTCCCGTTGGTCTTTGAAACCTTGAGGTCCCAGGACCCCATCCCTCCCGTGGTTTCCAGTCTTCGCGAGGGGCAGTTCTATGTGTCCACCTGGCTCAGCGGTAGCCAGTTACTTAAGTAGATACTGATCTGGGTGTTGCTGTAGCGAACATCACCATCTGCTGACTTGAAGTAAAGAGATCATCCTTAATAATATGAGTGGGTGGGGCGCCTGGGTGGCTCAGTGGGTTAAGCCTCTGCCTTTGGCTCAGGTCATGATCTCAGAGTCCTAGAATCAAGCCCCCTGTCGGGCTCTCTGCTCAGCAGGGAGCCTGCTTCCCCTCCCCCTCTCTCTGCCCACTTACTTGTGATCTCTCTCTCTCTCAGTCAATAAATAAACAAAAGCTTAAAAAAAATAATAATAATATGGGTGGGCTTCCTTCAATTCACTGAAAGACCTTAACAGCAAAAACTAAGGTTCCCGGGAAAAAGAAGAAATTCTGGCTCAAGACTGTTGTATCAACTCCGGCCTGAGCTCCCGGACCGCCAGGCAGCTCTACACTTTTCAGACTTGCAGCCGCTACAATGGGATCAACTTCTTAAAATAAATCTTCTCTTATGTGTGCAGGTGCGCATGCGTGTTTGTGTGTCCCACAATGCAAGTACCGCGGTGCTGGGAGGAAGGTTATCCTGCGGCTCTTCGTTGTCACCTTCAGACCTTTCTCATCCATGCAAAGACATCAAGGAAGCTACCGGGACAAAACCTGTGTCCCTCTGACACTCATCCTTCAGCTCTGCCACAGCCCCCTGCCTGACGGGTGCAGTCCTCTACTGATGTCTCAGCCACTCCCCCGCCTCCATGGAGACAGACAGACCCTGGGGCCGAATCACAGGCTTCTTCACCCACAGCCCCAGCCGTGAGCACACCCCCCGCCCCCGGTACACGAGTCTCTCACCCTGCCTGGCCTCATATCCAGTGCCTACTTGCCTCCCTTCCTGTGGTTAGCTCTAGAGGGTCTCACACTCAGTGTGTACAAATCCAATGGACACAGTCCTCCCTCAGTGCTCAGTTCTCATCAAGAGTCCCCAAGTTCCATGTATGGCACATCCCTCCATCGAGTCACGCCAACCAAAACTTAAAAACAAACAAACAAAAAAACCTTTCCACCCCCTTTCCCTCATCTCCTTATTTCTGCCTCATTACTAAGATTTTCATAAATATTTCTCCAATGTGCCCATACATCTTCAACTCCCCCAATCCCGGGCCCAATGTGGACTACCATTAACTCTCATGTAGACTATTCCAAACTGTGTCCTTTGCTATAAAGATGCCAGAATAATCTTTAAAATTCAAATCTGATCATCCTCTCTGATTAAAAGACTTTAGTGGGTCTTATTGAAAGGAAAAGACCCTGTCTCCTCTTCTGGGTCACCCCACACACCATGATTCCCCTCCACTCTGCCCCAGACACACTGGCATCTCCCAGTCCCTTGAACTTGCCATGCTATCCACTCTACCTGAACGCCTCTGTCTTCCTGTTTGGGTTAGGAAACCCCTATTCCTGTCCTATAGGTCTGCTGCTTTAGACCCTGGGGGAGGCAGGTTCCCAGATGGATTCAGAAGTGAAGAGATTTACCAGGGAAAGTTCTGTTTATAGAAAAAGTCTCAGCCAGGTCATGAGGATAAGCATCTGGGGAGAACGTGGCCTTGGCATGAATATTATGTTGGATCCCAAAGGTGCAGCCGCTAGAGGATGTCAGCCAACTGCTCTTCTTACAACAAGCTCTCTCTTGAAGGGAGAGCTCCGTGACACGCCTCCAAGACAGCCACAGATCTCAGGGCAAACTCTGCTCATTTTTCAGCAAAAACATTTTCCTGTACTCAAAGTTGATTCCTTAGATTACTAGAGATTACTAGAGCAAGATATATCAACATTTTAAAGATTCTTGACTCATCACAATTCCCAATCACTGCAAAAAGACTAAATTACTTTCATTATGCTATGTTTAATAAGATATGAAAATGTACCAACATATTTTATAACATTTTGAAGAATAAATTAAAAAAGGATGTTGGGGGAGGGGAGGCTTTGGAAGTAACAGTAAATTGAGAAAAAGAAAATTTTGTTACATTCCATTTTCTAAAAATTCTATAAAATATCAGTTTTATTACAGAAAAAAGCTATAAATATGTGTGCTCACTGTTAAACAGAATTCCTCTTTTTTCTATTCAATTTTCCTTATAAATAACAAGCTCCAAACTAGAGATTGAAATGGACTCAGAATACTTTTGTTTTTTCAAAAAAAAAAAAAAGCCTTATTTTATGTTCCCTGAAAAGGTGAGGAGATAAGTGTAATATAGTTCCTACCCTGGGGAAGTTCACTTCCTAGCCAGAGAAAAAAGACATGTAATAACTAACCATATACCGCAACAAAATGAGCATAATAATAGTGACTGGAGATGAGAAAGGAATTTACTCAGCCAACATGGAGAGATAAAGAGAGAAAGAAGAAACAGAGAGATTCAAGGAACTGGCATACAAATTGGACTTTGAGGGATGAATAGGAGTTTTCCAAGCAGAAGGTATTAACCAATACAGAATTTGTGCATGCAAAGGCTTGGAGATATGACAAGTGTGGACAATGTTAGAGGGTGCGACTGCAAATGAGGTATTAAAGACAAGGTGTATCAGGTTTTGTTCTGGTATGCTAAGGTGTTTGCATTCCTCTGTAAACAATGCAAATGTTGAAAAGGCTTTTGAGGTGCTTTTTTTTTTTTTTTTGGTTGAAATAAAGTTACATTCGTTTCAGATATGTAACAGGGATTCAACAATTACATACTTTTCATGCCCATCGCAGTAAGTGTAGTTACCATCCGTGACCATATAAAATTATTATAATACTTTTGACTGTATTTCCTGTGCTGTACTTTTTCATTCCTGTCTGTACCACACTTATTTCATAAGCAGAAGTTTGTACCTCTGAATCCCCTTCACGTCTTTTACCCATCGTCCACCTTCTTCCTTTTGGCACCCACCAGTTTGCTCTCTGTATTTATAAGTCTGATTTGTTGTTGTTTGTTTGTTTGTTTGTTTTGTCATTCATTTATGTTTACATGGAGCCCAACACAGGGCGTGAACTCATGACACTGAGATCAAGACTTGAGCTGAGATCAAGAGTCAAACATTTAACCGACTAAGCCACCCAGTTGCCCATAGATTCCACATATAGATAAAGTAATATGGTACTTGTCTTTCTCTGTATGGCTTTTTTCACTTATCATAATGCCCTCTATGTCCGTCCATGTTGTCACGAGTGACAAAATCTCATTCATTCTTATGGCTGAGTAATATTCCATTGTGTATATACATTACATCTTTTTTATCCATTCATCTATCAATGGACACTTAGGTTGTTTCCCTATTTTAGCTATTACAAATAATGTTGAAAGGTTTTTGAGTAGGAAAGTGTCATATTCAGAGCTGTATTTTAGAAAGATCGTGATGCCAGCAAGGAGGAGGGATTGGAGATTAGACTAGAGACAGAGAAGCCAGTGAATCGTCTAGGTCAAGAAGCGTCAAGAAGATTGAATTGAACCAGAGGCTAATAGCAATGGGAAAATATGAAGATGGACAGAATCAAGAAACTTTTGGGATATAAGGTTAGGTCTTAAGAACCATCAGAAGCTCTAAGTCTGGTCTCCAGATTCAGCGGTTCAGTCTTTAAGTGGAGTACACATAGCCAATGTCCCTGGAAACAAAACCTTAAGAAGAATCATCTTTCCAAGTTACCATGAAAGCATTTTATGGCTTGTCATCAGCTAATTCAAATATGAAGGCCTTAAAAGAGTTGTTACTGTAATCTTCCCGGTTGACACTCAAATCTTACAATGATTTCATTGAACACTGGGTTCATAGCACAAAATCTTTTTAATGACTTGGAATAAGATTCTTGTCATTTTCATAAACAGTCATCTGAGGGATGTTGTAATAGGAAGAGTGAGAAGTGGACATGATCATTCCCAAATGTGGACCATCTGGCTCTCAAACCAAAGTTATTTTTTATATTCCCTTTTTTGTTCAAAAGATGTCATTTCCTTCTCATTTAGTCATACAATTGAGATTCAACCACTCTGCTATCTTCAAAAGAACAAAATTAATCAACTTACTCCAAGAAAGGAATCCCAGAATGAAATTATGATCTAGCAGTTATGGTCCCAAACCATGTGTGCCTGCGGAGCTCAGTTAAATATATTGTATGGTCATTAGCATTAAATGGATTGTATGGCTGGCAGTGACTCTTGTTAAGAGATGGCTTTTTAGGAAGCTCAACAAAAATGGGAGACTCAAACTAATGGTTTGAATACCACTAATGGTTTTAAACCCACCTTGGCTTTGAGGAGCTTTTTATGGCTTAGAAACACGTGCCATTTTACCACACATTCACGTATGTGATTGTCTGACAGACACCTCTACCTTGGATGTCCCACTGACCTCCAAAGTAGACATGTAATCATTTTGCTCCTAAGGTCAACCCTTCCCGTCATGTCTCCGTGACTACTGACAGCCCACCACTGGCAGCCCTCATCCATCTGTGATTTTTTTTCTTTACTTACCGTACACACGAGTCAGTTGCCCTGCTACCCCATTAATTCTGCCTCTTCCGTGGCTCTTCTTTTGTCTTCATACTGTCACCACGATGTTTTTGTTCCCAGTTCCTCTCCCCTGGAGTAGAGCCCTCTAACAAGCTTTAACCTTCAAATCTCTTCATATTCCTGTCCGTTCTGTACATGAGCCCCACACTAACCTTTCTAAAGCAGAGCTTTAGAATGTTCAAAAATGGTTTAATGGGGCGCCTGGATGGCTCAGTGGGTTAAGCCTCTGCCTTCAGCTCAGATCATGATCTCAGGGTCCTGGAATCGAGGCCCGCATTGGGCTTTCTGCTCAGCAGGGAGCCTGCTTTCCCCTCTCTCTCTGCCTGCCTCTCTGCCTACTTGTGACCTCTCTCTCTCTGTCAAATAAATAAATAAAATCTTAAAAAAAAAAAAAAGGTTTAATGGTTTTATCTTTTCTATCAAATAAATTTCATACTCTTTAGTCTGATACTTTCAGGCCCGGCAGATCTGGCTCTAACACTGTCCTCACCCTTAATGTGAACCCTACAACTACTTATGAGTCAGATCTTACAATCCTTTCTGGATCCATGATCCTGTTAAACCTTGACTCTGCTGAAAACATCTCTGCCCTCCCCACCCACCAAAATCTATGAACTCCTTCCTTAATGTCATGTTAAGCAAACAAACAAAAACAATACACTGGCACACTGATATAGTCATGCTCATTCTTCTTTCTCTCTCCATTTCTCTACCCATCAATTTATCTAGAAAAAGGAAGTTAGGTTTTATTTATTTATTTGACAGAGAAAGAGAGAGAGAGAGCACAAGAAGGAAGAGGGAGAGGGGGAAAGTTGTAGAAAACTTCCCCGCTGAGCAGGGAGCCCATTGTAGGGCTTAATCCCAGGACCCTGGGATCATGATCTGGGCCAAAGGCAGACACTTAACTGACTGAGCCGCCCAGTGCCCCAGGAAATTAGGTTTTAAAGGATATACATCAAGTTGTTGTTAAAAGAAGATTTCTCTTGGCTGTCCCACAATTCTAGGTGGTTTTTTTTTTTTTCTTAATTCTCTCTCATTTTTCTGCAGAGGACATGTATTATTTTTATGAGAAAAAATATTAAGTTTTAAAACAATAATTACAATTTAAATTGAAAAAAAAAAAAAAAGGCCTGTCCATATTTCAAGGCTCTACTCACATCTAACCTCTTTTCTAAACTTTCCTCCATGATTAAAGATATAAAGACCTCTTGGTTCAACTTCCTAAGTAGCTTTGTGCACACACACAGAGTTATGGTTAAGAAAGAGCATAAGCTTTGAAATCAGAAAAAAAATGCAAAATCACTTTTTTCTGGTGTGGGCAGAGGTTAAGAAAGTTCCATGCCCAGCATGGAACCCAAGGCAGGGCTTGAACTCACAACCCTGAGATCAAGACCTGAGCTGAGATCAAGGGGCAGATGCTTAACCAACTGAGGCACACAGGTGCCCCTAAATCACCCTTGACTGTCACTTGTGCTCCATACCTGACTCCACCATTCCACACTGCCAACACCACCAATGGTCATTCTCAGCCTGATTGATCTCATCATCACCATATGCAACACTCGTGACACATTGGTTTTTAGTTTTACAACGGTATACTTTTTAAATGGATGGTTATTGATCAAAAAAATCATTTAAGAACAAACTTCTGTATACACTTCTAGTTAAATTCTAGTACCCTGTCACTGTACCCCAGTCTTTAAAAAAGAAAAGAAAGCTTGCAAAAGAGAGAAGAGCATACATTTCCCTTAGTAAGGGTCCCCTGGAAATCCTACCTATCACCTTGTTTGCCTTGAGTCACTTGACAGTACTTAATTCCCTTCTGGCTTTACCCCTATTCATTGTTTGGTATTCACAGCTATCAGGATTTGGAGTCTCCCCATTGTCTTCAGTCAGTGATAGGTCTCCATTGTCAGGATCCTCATAAATCTGGCCATTGGGAATTTTTGGAGGGGGAGAGTAACTAAAAGAAATATTTTTACAACTTTTTCTTAAATTTGGTAGGTGGAAACATTCTTCCTCACCACAATTCCCAGGTCAGCAACTTAGTCTTTGTTGCTCTATCTGTAAGGTAGTAGGCTCAGACACAGCCTCAGCCTAAGCTTTTTCATTTGAAATCAGATTTCCTGAATACTGTATTAAAAATATCCCCTATTTGCCACCATTTTCATAGAAAGTTAACTTCTGAAAGCAAGAACATTTTTATTAGTATTTTAAAAAGCTAGTTCCAAATTGCATTTAGCTGAAGCCAAAGGTACAATTCAATTTATTTAAATGCAATTTCTTATGAATGTACTTGGAGAGGTCAATAAAGGAGTGCTGGGAGAATTTCCCTCGTATCCATTATGCTCCACTTTGCCGACACAGAAGTCAAGAAATTTCAAGTATTAGGACAGAATGTTCAGCATTTCAATAATTAGCTGAACATAACCTGGAAATAAAAAAAGGAAAAAAAAAAAACCTACTCTTTCAAAAAAACAGAAATAGTGCACTTAGTTCCCTCAGTACACATTTCCAGCTGAACCACAGTTGAGCTGCAATTTTGGCTGAAAAAAAAAATTACATACCGAAGCACTTTCTATTAATTACACATTTAAAATACACACATATCTTATTTCTTATTTCTTATTCCTATATTTGAATTTCACTTTTTTTTTCCTTCCTAATATGGATGACTGGGTTATAGGTAGCTGAAGTATCGAATTGTCAGTCGTTTTTGTCTTATTCCATTCTTTTCTTCAAAATCAGGTCCTTTCCATCCACTGGAAAATGATATCAATAGCTTTGCAGTTGATAGATTATAAGTTCTTTATATTTAAAAATGTTAGGTTAAGAAGAGAAGACCAAGAAACATCTAAACTGTAAGGCTACCAGAAAGTTTTATTTCTTCAGTACAAGGAAAAAACCCACGGCTATATAGTGGGACCAGTGGAGGCTGAGACCCATGTACTTAGGGTTCTTTAGGTTAAAGCGTATGCCAGACCAATCCTCGTCTTTAAATTCTCCTAATGATAAACTCAGATTTTAGTAATTATTTAAAAGTCTTAAAAAGGAATATAAAAATAGATAAATTTCTCAATCCAAGCTGGAAATTAAGTGGATACAACGTCGTGAGGAATTTGGGATAGCTCTACGAAGAGAAGAACACATCATGGCGTTTTAGGACATTCTGTTCCTGTGATGATTTCACTGTATTGAACAATTCATGAAAACTATAAGAGAAGGCAGGAGGGAGACTATTGATTTTTCCCACTTGACGTGTCTTGAGCTGGCGTCAACTGAATGACAGGAGCTCCCCTTCTCTGAGCTAGTCACCGACACGTAGCAAGTTCTGCTGCCATGCTTCAACAAAGGTTTAGCACACTCCACAAACAACCCGTCTCCAGATTGCTGAACGGTGACAAAATACGCCATTAAGTGAAAAATTGGATGGAGACGCTGGTTCATTGGGTTGGTGGTTACAATCATAAGAAACTCTTCAGGACATTAATAGATTACCAGGAGCGGTTTAAATTTCTACGACCGACCTCTCAATGTTGTCAGCAGCAGAATAAAAACCCAAGCAATTCCTCAGACAGAATGTGTTCTGGTGTTGATCCGGTCTCTAATCTTGGATAATGAATTTTGCTTCTGTAGACCTCAGTTTCTTCATCTGGAAATGAGGCTGTATCATGGAGTGATCTCGGGAGTCCCACCAGCTCTGACATTCTGGGATTCAATGGATTCTACAAGTATCATATTCCAGAAGCAAGATTAAGTGAGCGATAAAGGGAAAAATACACTAAGAAGTAATCTAACCACTAATATTTTCATGTGTGTAGAAAGAACAGATTTTAAGTTCACAGAAATTAAATAGACATGGCTAAACAGATTAAGAGATGCTCAACTTCATTTCCAATTTTAAGATGCAAATAAAAACAACAGTATACCGTTTTCACCAGTCAGATTAGCAAAGATGAAATGTTTTGATACCCAGTGTGACCAAGTGTCGGGAAACCAGCACTCTTAATGCTGTTGGTATGAATGAACCCTGGTACGCCTTCTCAGAAGTCACTTTGTTAATATCTGTCCAAAGTTACGTGTATATACTCATTGAGCAAACAATTTCACTTCTAAGGATGTAGCTTACATATGTACTTGCATATGTACACACTCAACTATGTGTACAGGAATGTTCATGGCAGAACTGTTTGAAATACAACCATGAATGTAACAGAAACATCCATTAACAGGAAAATGGTTAAATAGATCATACACAATGCATCCCTGTTATGGGATATTATGCATCTCTAAAAAAAATCTGTGTAACGTAATGGAAAGATGCTAAGAATATTATTAAGTGAAAAAAAGCAAGTTGGAGAGCAATATGCATAATAGACAACTTGTTTAAAAATAAAGAAAATAGGAGTGCCTGGGTGGCTCAGTCATTAAGCATCTGCCTTTGGCTCAGTTATGATCCCAGGGTTCTGGGATCCAGCCCTGCATCAGGCTCCCTGCTCTTTGAGAAGCCTGCTTCCTCCTCTCCCACTTCCCCTGCTTGTGTTCCCTCTCTTGCTGTCTCTCTCTCTCTCTCTCTGCGTCAAATAAATAAATAAAATCTTTTTAAAAAATAAAGAAAAGAATAATCGAATATTTATTTATTTATTTTCTAGAAATTTTCTAGAATGCCATACAATTTGGGTCATCTTAAGGACAAGGGATTGGTGGTTAGGAGATGAAGGAGAGATCTTTCCTTCTATTTTATAATTTTTATTTTACCATGATCATTTACATTTATAATTTAAAAAAAGGAAAACCTACTTAAAACAAGAAACAGCCTTGGGGCGCCTGGGTGGCTCAGTGGGTTAAAGCCTCTGCCTTCGGCTCAGGTCATGATCCCAGGGTCCTGGGATCGAGCCCCACATCGGGCTCTCTGCTCAGCAGGGAGCCTGCTTTCTCCCCTCTCTCTCTCTCTGCCTGACTCTCTGCCTACTTGTGATCTCTCTCTGTCAAATAAATAAATGGAATCTTTAAAAAAAAAAAAAATAAAAAAAAAAAATAAAACAAGAAACAGCCTTGAGAAACTGTAGGGAAGAAACATCACAGAACAAGTGTGTAGCCTGATGCCTGGGGGATGGTGCCCCGTGGCCAGTCCGTACCTCAGCTGTAGGTATAGAGATGATAGGATTTGTGGACATGAGGACTCTGATGCACAAATGTTATTTTCACCTTCCCAGTATCCCTTTCCCCTTCTTTTGGCAACAGGACTCATTCTTCAGGGTAGGGGCACCAGCCCTTCGCCTCCAGTTCCAAGTGTGGGCACTGACCTTGGCTAGGCCAAAGCACACAGAACTGTCATGATTGCTTCCCTGGCCAAGCATGCACGATGAGAGCATCCCCCAAGCTTCTGCTAGGATTCTTGGGGAGGGACCCCTTCCATGAGCGAGTGCAGAGCTGCTGGAATATATGTCTCTAACTGCTGTGGCCATTGTTGTCACCACCTGGGTAGAGATTTGCCTGAAAATGAAACAAAAACAGTGGAAATCAGAACTCATGTGATGAGAGACAGGTTCCTGTGGACAGGGAGCACCGGGACCAGCCATGCAGAAGCCTTTTCTAATACTTTTCTGATATCTTACACTTTCCATTGAGCTAATACATCCCATTCCCCCTTGTGCTAATTTGAGTTGGGCTTCTAACAGTTTCCACCCAAAGTCCCGGCAGCTAGAAGCACCTTGGGACTCTCTTTCAAGCTGGCCATGCCCATACTGACTTCACAAGCCTATGCCCAGCAGTGGGGACGTCCAAGGAGCAGTACTTCTATATTTTACCACTCTCCTGCCTGTGGTTTCCTTATCGTCTGACCTCTGTCCGAGCAGGGAGTAGAAGTTCAGTAACGTTTCTGCTGCATGTGGCAATTGCACTAATTTTCAATTAATTTCGAGTGCTTCTGTGTAAAACATAAGCACGTTCTTGTGCCCATTTTTTTCTTGCATTTTGGGTCTCTTCAATGGTTAAGACTTGGAGATGGAAGACTTGAAACCACAGATTCCTAAGCCCCAACTCTTCACGATATGGCAGCTGTTGCAAAACCCAGAAGACTGGGGCGCCTGGGTGGTATGATTGGCTAAGTGGCCCACTCATGGTTTTGGCTCAGGTCATGATCTCGGGGTCCCGGGATTGAGCCCCGTGCTTGTGCTCAGTGCTCAGTGCTCAGCGTGGAGTCTCCTTCAGGATTCTCTCTCTCCCTCTGCCCCTGCTCTCACTCATTCCAGCTCTCTCTTCCTCTCTCTCTCTCTCTCTCTCTCATAAATGGAAAGATCTTAAAAAAATTTTTTTAATAGAAAAAATAAAAAAGATCAAGGTCAGACCTTTACCTCAGAATCACATAGACCCTTACTAAAGTCTGTTATGCAAATACTTGTTTTTTTTTGTGGTTACTAAGAGGCTCAGTTGGTTGAGCATCTGCCTTCAGCTCTGGTTATGATTCTGGGGAACTGGGATTGAGCCCCGAGTCGGGCTCCCGGCTCAGCAGAGAGTCTGCTTCTCCCTCTGATCCTTTCCCTGCTCATGTTCTCCTCCCACCCCACCCAAATAAATAAATAAATAAAATGTTAAAAAAAAAGAAATGTATACCAAAAAAAAAAAATCAAAATGAACATTTGATTTTTAAAATATTTACTAGAATAAGGCAGGCATTCTTTTTTTTTTCTCTTTTAGATCTTATTTACTCATTAGAGAGAGAGACAGAGAGACCACAGGCAGAGAGAGAGGGAGAAGCAGACTCCCTGCTGAGCTGGGAGCCTGATATGGGCTCCATCCCAAAACCTGGAGATCAGGACCCCAGTGGAAGGCAGACGCTTAACCATCTGAGCCACCCAGGCACCCCTAAGGCAGGTATTCTAAGGATGAAAGAAATCTTCTAAGTCATCAGCCCCATTTTTTTTTTATTTCCCTTGTTCTTCATTTAAAAAAAAATTTGTTAATAAATTCTTGAACGACTTCACCTTAAGAGTTTTAGAAATTTAAGCAAGTGCAAATGGCTTGTCCTCTCAAGATTTCTTTTTCTGTTCTTAGTTCTAAGAGCTGTTCCACATCTTCTCTCAGACACACAGCAAATATGCTTCTAGGTATGCAAACTCAGATGCCATTTCGTGGTCACCACCCACTAACCGCTGTCCAATGAGACAGGAATCTGCCGTCAGGGATGTGGAAATTCCGTAACTGGGTGCACATCTCTCTCATTGCACCTGAAACACCGTATTTAGGACTACTCATCGCTCCTTGTGAATTTCTTTTCTTTTTTTTTAAGATTTAATTTATTCACCTGACAGAGATCACAAGTAGGCAGAGAGGCAGGCAGAGAGAGAGGAAGGGAAGCAGGCTCCCTGCTGAGCAGAGAGCCCAACTCAGGGCTTGATCCCAAGACCCTGGGATCACCACCCAGGCCGAAGGCAGAGGCTTTAACCCACTGAGCCACCCAGGCTCAGTGTGAATTTCTTCCATGTGAATTTCTAACCCATTTGCAAACACAGCCATCCCAGAAATGCTTGAGGAGGAAATGTCAGAGACCATTGGACGATGTCCACATTTGTCTCCTCACAGGTGTCAGATCACATGCCCAGCTTCATGACACACTGGCTGCTCAGTGACAGGCTCAGTGATCAGCTCAGTGACATACTGCCCACCACATTCAGTCACCAGGACCAGCGTGGCTCAGGCCCGAACCGGCTCCTTGCTCTCTCTCTCTCTCTCTATCTATGCTTCCACTGCTGGCCCCCCTCCTCCCAACCGTTCACAAACCTTGGGAAACTTGGAAGCTCTGCTTGGGACCCCCCTCCCCCTGCACCCCGAGGAGACACCAGTCTCCCTTGCCACACCTACCACAGACTCGGAGCCATCAACAAGACCTGACACAGCAAATGACAGTGACAACAAGACACCTTGCAGGCAGTGTGCACAGATCAAAGAGAATGGCAAAGAGGCATCTGTGAGTTCTGAACACACCCCCTGTCACTTCACCCACAGTGACAGGCTGGCTGTGACCCGTAGCAGCTACGGCTTCTAGCAGTGCCCCGACCATGTCTTGCTGTCAAGACGAGCAGGGCTCCTGGGGACCGCAGAGGCTGCAGGTTTTGTGGTTCAGAGTTGGACTTTTGGGTCTGAATAAATTCAAAGGCAGGTGCAAAATGAAGGAACTGGAAAACCCAAAAGAAAAATACCACTAGCTGACTGTACTCCTGCTCGCCTTGCTCCGTGACGTTTATGCAAGGCCAGTGCTGGGCGTGGTGGCAGCCCCGTGGGCTCTGGTGGTCTATGACCAGTAATCGCTGGAAGAACTTGCAGCCCAGGGCAATGATGAACCACTGTCGAGGGTGGTCTGCAAGGAGGAACTGCTGGTGATTGTGTCTTTTTTTTTTTTTTAAAGATTTTATTTATTTATTTGAAACAGAGAGAGAGAGATCACAAGTATGCAGAGAGGCAGGCATAGAGAAAGAGGAGAAAGCAGGCTCCCCGCTGAGCAGATAGCCCGACTCTATCCCAGGACCCTGAGATCATGACCTGAGCTGAAGGCAGAGGCTTAACCCACTGAGCCACCCAGGCGCCCGGCGATTGTGTCTTGATCTTGTGTTCAGGTTACTGAAAAGTGCCACAGAATTCCAAGTTCCGTTTCCCTGGATTCTCTACACGTCAGCTCCGAGTCCACTGCCCTCTCCCCTCACCGGCAGTGTTGCCCTCGCTCTCTGCGGCCGGTTCGTCCTTCTTTAAGTCCACCCCGCACCACCTCCTTCCTGAACAGTCACTCACCTGAATACATGGGATTTGGAATCAGGCAGATCTGGGATCCATCATGTAATTTTCCTCAAAAGATAAAATACATGCTTAGCACGATGGGCAAAGGTGCGAGAACACAAAAAAGAACATATATATTCATATTATTTGAATGACTCCTTATTGTCTACAGGATAAAAAAAAAAAAGGACTAGAAACCCCTTAGCCATCCCCTTCCTTGTACTGTAGTTTGTACTATTCCATTTTCTGGAAAGCTTCCTCTACTTCTATTTATATCCCTATTAGATTGAAAGCATCTTGAAGGCAGAAAACTTTTTCTATTATTCTTGCCCGATGCTAGATAAAATATAAACATATAATGTATAAAATAGTAGGTGGTGAATAACTCTTTGAATTGATTACCCCTCTTCAGTCCTGTGAGACACAACTCAAAACCTGTCACTCCCAGCCCTCTCTCCTACAGAAATCCTCTCCATCCATGAACACTTCTAGCATCTATTATCTGCATAATTCTTTTAGCAACCAGCCATGAGATACAATTTTTTTTTGCCAGTTTTCTCGTGCTTTTGCTTCTTTCTCCGTGGGTTTATACCTTATCTCTTCAGGAATCATGAAATGTGCTTACTTGCCACAATCTGTGAGCTCCTAAATAATCCCATCAAAAAGCACAAATAATTATCCAAAGTGAATTCTACTTGTAAATATTGTTTAGTTACAAACAATTACTATTCCTTGTTAATTGAGGCCGGCTAGGTTTTTCAGAGCACACCAGAACTTTGCGACCCTGCCTGATTTTACAATGAAGTCAAGCTCTTTCCCTACATCTTGCAACAATTGTGAATGACACATAAAACATGACCATTTGAACATGACCAGTACTACATGGGGAAATTGAAGTGGGACTCCTATAAACATAATTTTTAAAAGGAAAACATGTAAGTTGTCTAATCACACTTTCCGTGCCTGTGTATGTGTGTTCACATTATGTTTCTCACCTCATAGAGCTACCAATTTCCAAGATGGCCCCCAATGATTCTTACCCCTGGGCCTTCCAGCTCCAGAGAGACTCTGGTCTCCTCCCACACTGACAGGGCTGGACTGTGCAATCAGTAGGTTATTGTAGGAATATATTGTAGAAATGAAGAAGTGTGGCTTCCAAGGCTAAATTATAAAAGACAGTGCATCTACCCCTTGTTCTCTTGGGCCATTCACTTTGGGGGAAGCCAGGCACCATGTTGTATAGACACTCCAGCCACTCCTCAGAGTGGTCTGTGTAACCAAGGACAAAGGCCTCCTGACATCAACCAGCACTGACTTGCCAACTGAATGGATGCATCACCTCGGGAGCCGCTTCTCCAGCCTCAGTCAAGCCTTCAGCTACTGTAGCCCCACTGACATCTTGACTTTCATTCCTTGAGGGAATTTGAGCCAGGACCTCAGTGTCTCCCATGTTCCTGATCCACAGAAACTGTGTGACGTATAACAAATGTTCCCTATTATTTTAAACTACCAAGTTTTGGGGTGATTTGTTATGTGTCACCATGTGTAACTAATACATCTTAACATGGACATTTTTACATCATATCAGCAATAGAAAGAGAGTTTCTATGACAAACCGGGCTATTTTAAGTACAAATTAAAAGACTGGGTATTGTGTAGAGAAAAGCCAAGTGTCCTCTAGGGAGATAAATTAAATGAACTTCAAAATATGGAGGAAATACTTTAAAACTTAACCAGTATTGAAGTCCTCATTATGTTAGGTCTTATTGACTGTCAGGTTTATGGAAGGACGCATATCAACATGGCGACATGTAACAGAAGGAAGAGAAAGGGGTTGTCTGCGTCACCTTTCTGTTCCAAGCCAGTGTCGTCTCTCACCTAAACTACAATAAGAGCTTCCAACTAGTCTCCCTATAACATCTCTGCCCCGTGTATGTTTGGACTGGACCTGGAACTACCTTTTTAATATTCAAATCACATTATATCATCATTGCTTTAAAACTCTTCACAAAATATCCCTTTGTTCCTAAGATGAATCCCCAAGTCTTGAACGCTCATGCCATGTCTGATCCTCCAGCCCCCATCCACAATAATCACCAGGCTCTCTGTGTCTTCCAGCTACACAGACTCTTCTTGAAGTCTCCATGTTTGCCATGCCTGCTCCCAACTCTGGGCCTTTGCACATTCTGTTCCCTCTGTCTTGTATACTTCTCAGGTATCCAAGTGTGGCTTCTGGCTACACTTCTGGAAGTGTTACTGATACAGTATATTCTCAGAGGTGTTTGTGGTTAGAACAATCCTCAAGGGATCACACCTCATCTTTGAGCCCTCTCACCCAATAGTTGTCTTCACGATTGGTCTACACTTCCGGCTACCCCAGACCTGCCCCCTCTCCCTTTTGACTCCCCCTTTCTCATCCTTCAAGTCTCAGGGCCAGGGTCAGCCCTTCAGGGAACCCTTACTGATGCCCATGTCCAGGCAAGGTTCTTAGCCATATGCTAGTAGAAACCTCCATCTTTTCCTCCAAGCCTTGGTTCCATGTATAGTTGTTTGAGTCACGTGTCTTTCGTAGCTGTGAACAGAGCTACCACTACCGTGTTTGTGTTCTGCACAAAGGGACCTTCTCCAGAACCCCTGTCAAATAAAATCTCATCTGGGCTCTGCCTGCCAAGACGTGTCTAGGTCTGCATTATGACCTTTTGGTCCTTCATCTGCAGGTGGGTAGAGGGGGGTGGTAAATTACATTACAGGCTCCGTGAGAATAGAGATGTGGCTTCAGACGTGAATCACCATTAAATCTCCAACAGTTAGCACATGGAAGACACTCAACAAATATTGGCTCAGTTATTTAATTTACTAATTAAGAGCCAGTTCAGTCAGGACCTACCTTAATTTGATGGCTGTCTGACTGCTTCTTGCATTCCCCTTTGAATGTCATCCCTTGAGGATTGCTTGAACCACAAATACCTTTGGGAATATACTGTATCAGTAACAACTTGTGTGAATTAATTTATCTGAGATTAAAAAGCCAATTGCTTTACAAGGAAGGCCCCAAGAAAACAGGACAAGGAACAGATGACTTGTAAAGGGGAAGAAAGTTCCAGAAACTTCTCATTTTTTCACAGGCTCTGAGCTCTTTCTCTAACAAGAAATAGTTACAATAAATTACAAGCAATAATTCCTTTCCATTGTAAAATGAAAGGATTACTTGACATTAATTCATCTTGTACCATCTGGACTGATCAAGATACCAGGATCCAACCATACTCTTTTTCCCCATTCTAACTTTTTTATCATATACTTTCAGCCAGAGGTGGATCTTGGTTTTGGGAGCCTGAAGCTAATATAATCTAGGGGATCTTATTTAAAAGAAACATGTAAACACACAAATACAAAATGCCCCCTGGTGCTTATGAATATGAAATATCTACATCTACCCCAACATCCCCCAACGTGAGAAGTGTGAGAGTGTTTGCAGTTAAAATTTCTCACTTTTCCAAAGTCTGCACAAATATATGACCATCTGCACACAATGTGGTGTAATCCCATGTGACGCTGTGACTCACCCCTCCAGAGGCATGGGATGGGTCATGCAGAAAAAGCACTGCACTTTGGTGGAAACTCTGCCTTGGCCTTCGCCAAACACTAATCCTACTTGCTCTCCTAACTCCTGTAGACAGGGCCCATTTCTTGGTTGACCTTGACTGTTTCAGTGATCTTTCTCAGGCCCTCTATATACTGTTATGATCTACTTCTTTTTCCTTTAGCTCCACAACACCTCATCTTTGAGCCCTCTCACCCAACAGTTGACTTCTCTGTGGTCCATCCATCAATAACACAGTCTTTGGCTCTAGTCTTTGTTATTGAACACTTCTTCTATGCCAAGCTCTGTCCTAGGTTCTGGGGATATAGACAGGAACACAAGAAACAAGATCCAGTCTTTCTCCGCTGGGGGGGTTCCAGAAGGGAGACAATAGACAGATAAGTAAACAATCAAATAATGGGGTGTGATACAACATGAACTGTAGGGAAATGTGGTAAAGGGTGACAGAATGATCTGGGACAGCTTCTCTGAGAAAGTGGCATCGAAGGTGGCAGCTGACAAGAAAGAACCAGCCATTCCAAGCTGGTTAAGCTCACTGGTCCATATAAAGACCCTAAGACAACACCAAGCCCATCCAAGGAGAGAAAGAAGATCAGTGCAGTGTCCCAAGAAATCAGGGCTTCAGGGGCTGGGGCAAAGAGTTCAGATTTTATTCTAAAAGTGGGGGAAGCCTCTGAAGAGAACTGGGTAAAATGGTGACACGACAGACTTTACATTTTTCAATAATCATTCTGGCTGCTGTGTTAAGGGTGGGTTTGTAGTGGGAGCAGGAGGGGAAGCATGGAAGCTGGGGAGGAGGCAGTTGAGTAGAATGAAGGGGTGAACCGAAGCTTTCGGGTACTAGCAGAGCCGTTCTTTTAGGGCCATTCCTCCCTCAGCCACGGCTCAGGCATTTGACAGGACCCCGAGAAAAAAAGACAGCTGCTAAATGTATATCTAGCCTTACCTAAGCCTTCCCAGATCTGCTTTCCAAATGCTTTCTCTCAAAACTGTATAGACAGGGTGATGGAGGGTAAGGAGTATGAAAGGGGAAGATGGCAAGAGAGCTCATTCTCGAATTTCCCTTTAGATATAGAACAAAGTAATTCTCCTAAACCGAGGGCACCAAATCAGAATGAACCCACCCACCCCAGCTCTAGAGTTAGGCGGACCTGGGCTCACATCCCGGCTCAGCCACCTCCTACCTGTGTGACCCCAGTTTACTTCTCTAACCTCAGTTTCCTGATCTCTAAAATCAAGTTAATAATATCTTACAGCATTTCAGTGGGGATTAAATGAGATTATGCAACGAAAGCACATGGTTTGTTGCTAGGCAAAACATAGGCATGTTCCTCTTTCCCCATGTGAAAACTTGGCTCCGGGCACAGGTTTCTAATGCAGTCAGAGCAGATGTCTTTGTTGCCCTTCACTTGCAATTCAACCCCACCACTCTTGAGTGAGGCTTTGAAGCCTATCCAATCTTACAGAACTGCTTTTGTGGGTGAGACATCTCTGAGAAGTTCAATTGTGTTTTGGTCCAAAATCATTTGCCATTCTCCTGTCCCTAACACACAGGTCCCTGTGTGTTGATCTAACCAATTGGTAGTGTTTTGAGTAATACATCATGGGGCCAATGGCGCCTTAACGATGTATTACATTAATATATCATCAAAGCCATGGCATTGTTATGATATATTACTTTAATACATCATTGGAGTGCCATGGCTTTAATGATGTATGACTCAAAACCATAGCAACAGCTAGAAAGATCAAGATAAGTTTTGTATTTTTTAACTTATTCTCAGTAAATACGGTTTTTTTAAGTTTCCACAATAAAATATGTGTTTAGAGGAAATAGGAGGATGCAAGTTCTTCTGATAAGCCTCAAGATGTTTCCTTGGTCGTCCTTTTTCCACTATTTACTATATACCCTGCTCCTAGGTTAATTTTAAAATGTCTTATCCAAATCTCATAAAAAATAGTGTCACTGCTAAATGTACAATTCTGTAAGTTTTCCAGGAATCTCCAGTTTAATGTTACAATGCACACTTGTAGAATGGGGTTTTTTTCCCCCTAATGGTCATTCAAGCATTTTCTATCCAACTTTCCAAAGAATCCTAGACTGACCCTGGTACTTTGCTGTCCTTCAGTAAACTGATGGTCAAGTTCACTTTATTGAACATGATGTCTGAACTGCCTATATCTTTGCCTTCTCCTCCTCCTGTGTGTGTGTGTGTGTGTGTGTGCATGTGTGTTTGTTTGTGTATTGTTGTTGTTGTATATAAGAGGTAGATTCTCCATGAGAAGGTTCCAACATGTCAGAGGGATTGAAATTCAAATCTCAAATCTCCCACCTGGCAGCCTTGCCAGTCTTCACTATTTTTAGCACGATGAGATTGGCAAAGAAATGAGAGTAGCATAAGTGTGCCAATTGTGACAATCACTGTATCAATAACAAGAAAAATCCTTTAATCCAGAGCCTCATGGCAAATCTCAACTATCTAACAAGAGTTCTACTTACTTGGGAGTGTTCTGAAGAGAAAACATGCACTTAGGATGTGAACACACACACACACAAACACACTCAAAGTGGGAGAATAAGACATTGGAGCCAAAGAGCGGACCCCAAAGCAGATCTCCTTAAGTAGACCCTAATATTCTAATAACCACAGCCCCTTGAATTCAACATTGAAAATTCAGTTCTTAAGAAATTCCAGAATCAATGTCATTTAGAGACGGGTAACACTGTTCTGGGCAGACAGGGGACATGTTTCTGAAATTTCTCAAATACACTTCTATACCCTTAGTGTTTGGCGTGCTGTAAAATCTAGAAGCATCCAGTCGCCTACTCTGCAACACAGAGATGTCTGCAGAGGGGAGCTCTTGTCCTTTACACAGCATGGGCTGAAATCTGTCATGTCAGACGCCTCGGAACACCTCTCCGGGCAGGAAAGCATTCTCTCATTTCGAGTGCCTGACTTGGGGTTTGAATGCTCTTTCCCTCTTTCTCTCTTCATCTAGGTTGAAGGACTGCGAGGGAGCCAGCTGTGTGAGAATAGATTAGGCCAGAAACGATGACTCAGCAGCCTCCACTTCCTGCCATGTGCTAAATGATCAGTTTAGTCTCAATCAGCAGATAGAGAAAGAAAAAGCCTGGAGAAGAGACAAGAAGATTCACACCGGAAAAGGGAAGAATGACAGAGATCCGCCACTCAGAAATGTGAGATTTGTGATAAGACGACACTGAACAAAAACTGGACCAAATGTTGTTGTAGTTTGCCCTCGAGAAAGGGAGCCTGGATGCTTACAAACCACAATTAACCACAGAGCTTCCAGGAGCCTCAGAGGTTAGAGTCCGAGCCCTAGCTTTTGCAAATGAGGCACACAAGAGGTGCTCAGCGGTGCCCGCAATTCCGAGAGCACTCTGGGAGGGGTTCGTGATTACATTCTGGGGCACTCAGATAGCGGGAAGTCCTCCGCTGCCCACCACGGCTACCCCTTCATCTTGTCCAGTTGGTCCAAGTCCTTCTGCTCCTTTAAAAGCCAAGCCCAAGTCCCACCTCCTCCAGGAAGCCTTCCTGACCTCCAGCAGCTGCAGCTGCTGTGATTTTCCCCTGAAACTGATTATCAATTCGCTTTTGTCATTTGCTGCTTTGTATTATCACTCGCCCTTTCTAAGAGATGCCCAATAACTTCAACTTCCAGAACTTCAGGAAGAGCCCCCTTGGAGGCCATCTGACTCTAGTCTGGGCTGGGTTGGGAGTGCTGGGGAGAGTGGGACAGCAGAGCTCTCGGGGCAGAGGATCAGGCCTGCCACCTGCTATTAGGGGCTTCTCTTGCACAAATGTCCACAAAGCAGCTGATTAATACAGAGTTCTAGAAGGGTGGAAAACATAAAACATTATTCAATCCTTTGTAAAGATTGAAGTATTCTCAATGCCATTATGGGTATTTGCCTGTTTGTTAACTTCACAGACAACCTATACTGGTTATTTGTGAAGAGGAAGGGAGCTCTGCTGGAAGTCCTTTAATCAGGGGACAAAATAAAACTTCTGTGCCTTTCTTTTCACTATTATACAATAATCATTTCTTCTAAAGTTTTAAACTGAATTGGTACCGTAACAGTATTCTTTTTTTATATAGTTAGATATATGAAGCTATAGTTACATGTAGAAAGATATATGTAATTTCTTTACCATAAAGAGAAACTGCATACAATTTGATTTTTTTAAAAAGATTTTATTTATTTATTCAAGAGAGATGAGCAACCAGCAAGAGGGGCAGAGAGAGAGGGGGAGGCAGACTCCTCTACTGAGCACAGACCCTGACGTGGGGCTTGATCCCAGGACCCTGAGATCATGACCCAAGTTGAAGGCAGACGCTTAACTGACTGAGCCACCCAGGCGCCCCAAAATGACACACAGTTTGAAACACACACAAATAACAACTACAAAATCCTTAATAATTTTTTTCTGAAATTTTCAAAAAAATTATAGAAATCAATGACCATGAGAATTTGTATTAAGAAACATTAATATATAGTCTCCTTTGTATACATACCCAAACTAATAATTGCTTCAAGTAACCAACAGTTGCTCACACTCGTTCAAAAAAGACTCTTCATTAATTCTTCAAACTATTCCCCAAGCCACCCAGAGAGCCCTTGAGAATCAACTAAATTTTCATGATACAAGAAAAGGCACATTTGATGCAAAGTATCATCTTTCAAACGTGTGAAACATGTCCCTGTGAGATGACATCTTGGAAAAGATTGTGCCAGCTACTCAACCACAGTATGTCCCACATTACTAGAAGGTTAAACACCCTGGTTTACCAGTCTAGCAAGACCTCACCATGAAGAGCTTTCCCTGAATCTAACGTCATCAAGCACACTGAACTTGTGCCTTCTTCCCTCAGAGGATCCAAATGCCCTCAAATGCTTAACAAGAACAACAAGCTTCCCGTCAGGGTCAGGATGTAGCCTTTTTGCTTCAAATACAATGGACAGATTCCCTTCCTTTCTCACTTTCCAGTGATCGTGTGTTGGACAGATACAAACAATAGAACTCTGTACTTCCGAAATCCCAGCTTCGGCACATAACTTGAATGGAACAAAGTGATAGCCACGTGACCCTTTTCTGAGGCAAAACATTTCTCCCCAGGAAAAAAAAAAATGTGGTCAGGCGTTATACGTTTCCCCCCAGTAATGCTAGTCTCTTCTTGACCTTCCTTCCTGCTGGTGTTATATCCTTTGTTACCAAGATAACTTGTTTATAAAAGTGCTTTTATCAGTTACTGAAAACAAGTGAAACATACTTTACCTGGGGGCGTGCTCCAGAAGCAAATGCCAGGACGGAGCAAGTAACAAAAGCAGACCCTCCTTTCTGAATCCTGAGTTCCGCTATAAAGGGAATTTGAACTTATGAAATTGTCATTTGGATACAAGAACTCCCCCAGAATAAAAGTTTTGCTCTGAAAACTACAGATACTTTAAATTTCTTTCCATTATATATTCTTTAATCTTTCATAACATTACATTGTTCCCTGAAATTTAAAAATGTATTCCCGCATTCGAGTGTGGTGACGAATAGTAACGAGACTTTGGACATTGATCATTTTGCAATATATACAAATGTCAAGTCATTATGTTGCATACCTGAAGCTGATGTTACAGGTCAGTTATACCTCACTTTAAAAAAAAAAAAAAGATTTTATTTATTCATTTGACAGAGAGGGGTGGGAGAGAGAGAGAATGCACATGAGCAGGGGCAGAGGGAGAGGGAGAAGCAGGCGCCCCGCTGAGCCAGGAGCCGGATGCAGGACTCGATCTCAGGACCCCGAGATCTTGACCTGAGCCGAAGGCAGACGCTTAACTGACTGAGCCACCCAGGCACCCCCTCACTTTTTAAAAAAATGTATTCATGCACTGCTTTATCACGTACATTTGGCACATCTTGCAAAACCCCTCCCCTCCTCAATATTTGCTCTAGGCAGACTGAGATGTGCAATTCCCAAACAAGCCTCATTCTCCTGCGATTCCTGACTCTTCAGTGAATCCTTGTACCTAGAACGCCCTTTCCGTCCTTTGCCTGGCCAATGACGACTTGTACCTCAAATCTCAAATTAGGCTCCATCAACCCATGAAGCCGCCTCTGGTGGCCTCACATTTTATTAGGAAAGATGTGTTTCCTCTGTGTTCCCGCAGCCTGCTGCACCTCCACATACCATACCACGTATCGCGCCGCATTGTAAATGTCTGTTTCCCTCTCAAGCGCCCTCCCAAGACCGAGACAGAAACTGCATCTTCTTCATCACTAGACACCCAGCACCCAACAGTGCTTGGCACACGGTAGATGTACTCCCTACGCGTTTATGGAATGAGTAGGTGACTATGACATCTAAATGGTCTACAGATTCTAGAATGTACAAGGAAGAGGCTATATTCCCACACAGAAAGCTGAATGTTCATTAAAATTTGCTTGCTCTTGTCCATTACATTCCAGTCCACTGCCCTCTCCCCATGGCTTGGCTCTTTCCTGCCTAAAACGCTCTCCTCTGGATCATGTGGATAGAGGCTCCTTGTCATTCATATCTCAGCCCAAAGGTCATCTCTTCAGAGTGGCCTCCCCTAGCCACTCAGGCTAAATGAATTACCTAGCACTTAAAATCACCTTACCTGTTACATTTCTCTGCATAGTTCATATCATTAACCTGATATTTTAGTTCTGTATTTGTTTATTTTGCTTCTCTCCCACCATCAGAACGTGAGCCCACTGGGACACCTGAGTGGCTCAGTGAGTTAAGTGTCTGACTCTCGGGTTTGGCTCAGTTCATGATTTCAGGGTCATGAGATTGAGCCCCACATCGGGCTACAGGCTCTGCACTGAGCTGAGTGTGGAGCCGGCTTTGGACTCTCTCTCTCCTCTCCCTCTGCCCCCCCCCCGCCCCTGCTCGTTCTCTCTCCCCCTCTCTCTTTCAAAAAATAAATAAATAACATTTTAAAAAATTATTAAAAAAAAAAAAAAAGAACGTAAGCCTAGTGAGAGTGGAAACCTTATCTGTCTTATTTGCAGCTGTAGCCTCAGAGCCTAAAACCACCCTGGCACATAGGAGATGCTGAAGGAATGAATTAGTGAAGGAAGACGTGTTTAAAAGATCTAAAAGTTCTCGGATCTAAGTCAAAAATCATCATGAAAATATTCAGAAAATGCTTCAAAATGAACTAAAAAAAACCCCACTGGGCTTACATGCTAATATCGATACTAACATCATTCACTCTGTATTCTTTGTACCCCGGGGTCACCCTGAAATATACCAGGGCGTGACGCTCTGAAAGGAAGAAACAAATTCTAAGTGATACTCAGCACGTGTACAGGTGATGGTTCAGGAGCTGGTCTGACGAAGGAGGAGCATTCCTTGGAGAAAGGATTTTGTACCTGTACCTGAACCCATAAAGACCCAACAGTCTGTCCAAGTTGGCATTAAGAAATTCCAACTTCTAAAGAAGATCAGTGTCTAGAATAGGCAAGAAGTTCTTGGCAAAAACTGAGTTCTTAGAAGACCCAAAGGGACTTGAATTTTAATAAGCAAGTTCAGATATTGGCCGCCCTAGGTATTTCCTGGATCTAATGAGGCAGAAACCTGCATAAAGATGCCTCCCACTAGGGAGACATGAGGAACCCCAGGATTATCTGGGAGTTCTAAGCCCCAGGAGAGGCACTGAGCAGACTCATTGGTATAAAGCCCCCGCTTTCAGGACAATCTTTGATCAAAGGTACAAAACACATTCCTTTTAGAGCTTAGGAGGCATCCTGCCTTTATCCTTCCAGGAACATGCAGTACCCCTGAGAGCTACAAGGTAGAGGGGAAATCACAGTCACACGGAGCCCCCAGACTAGTAACGGCACAATTGGCCACCCCAGACAAAGAGAACACTGCACAGGCCAACCTAGATTTGAATCCAGGTTCCTCCACTATTAATTGTGTGACCTTGGTCAAGTTCTTTAACCTCTGTTAGCTACCGGTTTTCTATGTTTTATAAAATAATGAACTAATACCATCTCAGAATTATTGGCAGGGCTAAATGAGCTATGGCATATAAAGCACTGAGTTTCGATAATTGTAGGCTATTGTCATTATCATTGTCATTAATAAGAAAAGTGGTTGTCACAGGATACAAAAGTCACCGAGTAGGGAATCGTGACTCAGAATTTCTAGTTATGTGGATCCATTTACAAAAGAGTTACCAAAGAATAGTTCAAAGTCCAAGGCTCAGATTGCTACATGCTGGTTCTTTGCCATGCCCCCTTTTAAGAAATCTCTTTGAAATTTTAGGTACATAAGCTAATATGGCATGGTATTAGCAACATGTTATTGCTTCTCTAAAAGGAATTATATTGTATATCCGCAGGATGAGACTCACCACTCTTGGGCTATAATTAGTTCATGTCCATTAAATAGTGGTTGCACAACTTCCTAGTAATTTACTGGTATCCTAAATTATAAGGCTGCTTTCTGAAAATGTTTTTGCCTGCCATCATTTTTCCCTCTTGGTCTCATTTAGGTCCAGGTTTCTTAAACCAGAATGGGAACTAGCTGCTTTGTGTATATCAGAGAAAAGATTCTAACATCATCCATCTAATTCTTTCATAAAGTTCATCAACAAGGGAAAGGGAAAATTCATGTGGCAATTGAGAAAATAATCAGGCAAATGAACTCACATGGAATTAAATCTAATGTTAAAATCTATCTTTTCCGTACCTCTTCAGAAACATAGTGGTGAGGAATTTCATTAGTTTGTGCATGATATTCCGCGATGTTCAATTGATTATAAACAGATTGATGAAGTGGAGTGTGGCACTGTTGAACAAGAAAATTTAAATCAATGGCAGATACTATCCAAAGGTCTTTAAAGAGATGATCACTTTTTAATAATAATGATGATGAGGATGATGTCAGGGTTGGTATCATTTCTAAAGCTACTGTATGAAAATAGACTCTGAAAATCTTAAATTAAGATATATTATGAAAGTCAAAAGGCAGAGCCATCATTTAAGAGATAGCGTCTCACATAAAAATGAAATAAATTTGCATTCATTTAGAAAATTTAAAGTAAATCAATATTACATAAATTACCGGAAACTGAACAGCTGATTTTCCAAAAAAAAGATAATCTACGCTATCCTTTATTTTGGTATTAAACAACATAATCCAAAACACAGCCCGGAAATGGAGGCAGAGGCAAAGTGTCCTGATTGTCCTATCTTATCTGCTTTCCTAAAATGTATCTGATCAACTTAAATGGCATTCAAATAACTAATGGCTAACAGAATGTATTCAGTCCTCAGGGATAAGGGGTTGACCAGAGGGTCAGCTGTCCATTTAGGAAAATGCCACACGGATGGTGAAGGGGGAACTCCTTCTCATTATTCTCCCATTATCTCCGCTGCACGATACAAGTTTCATTCCCATTTTCTTATCCAATTACATCTTGCTCCGTTCCTCACTAAAATTTATAGCAAACTTTGCAAAGCTTTTGACCTGTATCATCTTATTAAACTTTTATGAAAAATCAATGGAGTTCCATCCTATCATGGGGCCGTTCTTCACACAGTTGTCAGTGGTGAGTGGAGAAGTCTGCTTATCCCCAAATCTGATGAGAGAGATTTGAACCGCAAGAAGTTCTCATTTTATAAGCCCAGGTGCAATAAATAGGAAATTCTCCTATTTTTCTAAAATATGGCGTTTCAAGAATTGCCACCTTTTGAAAAGCAGCCTGGAAGGAACACCCCAAAAGGGTGAGTTTTTAATCATTTGTCTTGTTGTTATTGTTGTTGTTCTCATTGGCTTTGCCCCAGAATGATGCATCAATCTCTGGACCGCAGAGAACCCAGGACACCGACCCGCTTAAGCCGCTGAGCAGCTCGAGAGAAAGAGACAGGCCCGCACAGCTGTGCCGGGCAGAGAAGGAGGCGTCCTGGTGCCTGAGTGACAAGAGTCTTAGAGTTCAGACACACGTGTTCCTAACCTCCTCACCCACCACCTCCTATGCAGGGCTTTCATCACAATTTACATTTTTAAAGAAATGCCCGATGGTCTCTCCTCACGTTGCCCAGCCACAACGCAATCCATTCTCTTCTTCTGCTTACTCCCCAAGGTTCCAGAAATTTTTGAATGAAAACCTCAAACCCAGTTGGAGAACTGAGCAGGAACTAGTGTCAGAGAACGCCTCATCCCACTCTGATTCACTGTCTAGGAAGCCCTATGCACCTGTATATCTGGCCACCTACAAGACACTGCCCCTTGGCTGCCCTGTGGGTTCTTCCTGCTCAGTGTGTTCAAACTCGACCTTAGCCTTGTCTTGCCCTACAGCTATGTAAATCTTGTTAGGTCACGTGTTCATGATAATTAGCATTTGCTGAGCTTTTGCTCTATGCTGGGTTCCGTGTCAGGTTCTCCTGCAGACTTCTCAGTAACCCCTGTGATGGTGAGCACGGCATGGACAGGTGAGGAGGCGAAGGCTCCCTGAGATTAAATATGTAGCAAGGCTTCGTGCTTAGCAAGTGGCCCAGGGGGACTTGAACCTGTCTGCCACCAATACGCCTGCCACCAAGACCTGTTCCAAAACACTACTCCTCAGCACTCCTGAGGTAGGAAGAGGCCCATTACTTAGGATCTCTTGCATCTTATTAACTCTGATTTCTTTGGAAACTTTGCCTTCAGCCAACTTGAAGGTACTTAGGTTGGTGATTACCTGTTGGTGGACTTGTTAGGCATTCTTCTTTACGGTGCAGCTGTTTCTTCCTCAGACAGGTCATGACAGCCCTTAAAGTCAAAGGGATGAGAGAAGCCATTGCCAAAAGAAGGATGGTGTGCGGGTTTCAGAGTTTGTCATTTGTTACCTTATTTTCAATCATAACAAAAACCAAACTCAAGTTGCCTAATACCAGAATTCTTTTCCTTTTTCTTTTAAGATTTTATTTTATTATTTGAGAATGAGAGTGTATGAGAGAGAGCACAAGCTGGGGGGAGGAAAAGAAGGAGAGGGAATGCAGACTCCCTACCGAGTAGGGGGCCTGATGGGACTCCGTCTCAGGACTCTGGGACCATGACCTGAGCAGAAGGCAGATGCTTAACCAACTGAGCCACCCAGGTGTCCCAGAAACCAAATTCTTTGAGGGAGATATTTTTGTAAGAAGTCTGTGAATCCACATGTTTGACTTGCATTTTATGTGGAAAAAAAACAAAACCCATGGTTTTGCACATACAGAGTGCTCAGAGAATGGCAGCTGAATAAAGCTGTGACTGAAGAGAAAGTTAAGCTTCTGTCATATAGAGTAGCTGGGCCTTATTCTGAAGGTGACTGGTAGAGTCCCAGAAGGACTTTATTAGAGAAGAACATGTAGTCAGAATTTTTTTGAGGGGTGCAGGTGTAGAGTTTATCCTTTTCCTAACAGAATGCCTATTTTTGTTCAAATACCCATCTCTCCCTCACATACTTCTAGAACAATGGCTCCACACCAAACTCCAGAGATGGCCCCAAACTCTTCAGGTGAATGGACTACAGAGTTCTGGGGAAGGCTTCTGTGCCTTCTTCTTTTAAAAGAGTCACTTCAGAATGGTTTGTCTGGGATGTCTGAGTGGCTCAGTCAGGTAAACAACTGCCTTCAGCTTGGGTCATGGTCCCAGGGTTCTGGGATGGAGCCCCATGTTGGGATCCCTGCTCAGCGGGAGCCTGCTTCCTCCTCTACCTCTCCTGCTACTCCCCCTGCTTGTACTCCAGCTGTCAAATAAACAAATAAAATCTTTAAAAAGGTAAAGAACAAAATGGTTTGTCTCCTTTTGGACATTGTTGAATGTACCCATGAACGAGGCCTGGAGCTGATAGAGCCATTGGCCATTAGCTCTCCCCATTACCGTCTCCCCATAGGGGAGACGACTATGCGGAAACAGGCAGAGTCTAGAGTATGTCAGAGAAGTAAGATTGGAGCCTCATGTGAAACCTCATCATCACCCTTCCTCTGGGCTTTTCTATTTCTCCCAGCTAATAAATCTCTGATTTTCTGAGTCATTTTGAGTTGGATTTCTGCCGTTACTTGCAGCCCAAAGTATTTGAATTTATCTGAGTGCCTTCAGTTACCACCTATAAGCTGATGAGCTCAAACTGATATCTTTTTTTTTTTAAGATTTTATTTATTTTTTGAGAGATTGAGAGAGAGAAGAGCACAAGCCAGGTGGAGAGGAAGAGGAAGAGGGAGAAGCAGACTCCTTGCTGAGCAGGGAACCCAACCCAGGACTCCATCCCAGGACCCTGAGATCATGATCTGAGCCAAAGTTAGACACATAACTGATTGAGCCGCCCAGGTGCCTTTCAAATTGATATCTTTAGCAAGAAACTTCTTCCTAAGCTTAGATCCATATGTCTGGATACTTAGTGATACACCACCAACATTTCAAATGTAAATCGAACTCACTGTCTTCCCTCAAACACCTGTTCCCCCTCCTATATTCTCTATCTCAGTTGATTAAAGTTGCTTAACATCACTATTAATCCAAACACACTTGCCAGAATTCTGAGACCATCCTTGTCCCCTCCCTCTCTTCCAGGAGATCCTTGCCTTATTCCTACCTTGTCCTGTGGGTCACCATATCCTGTTGCTTGTTCCTTCCAGATCCCCATAATGGAAACCTCTTCCTTCCCCATTTCCACTGTCTTAATTCATACTTCCATCATTTATCCCATGGATTAACATAAAAGAGTGGTTTGCTTCCCTGACCCAGGCTGTTACCATCCAATCCAGAGTTATAACAATGACAACTACTGAGCATTTACTGAGCATGTGCGCAAGGAACTATTAAAGCACTTCACATGTATTAACTCCTTTAATCCTTATGACAACCTTTTGAGTCAGTTATTCCCAGACGGGAAAACAGAGGCATTCAAGGTAACAAGGAAAGGATTCAAATCCACAGAGTTTAGTTCTTAACTATTAAACTACACCATTCTAAGCATGTCACATGATTACCTAAAACCCTATAGGAGCTATGCATTTTGCCTAACTAGTCTTCATTGTCTAAGGCATGCCATGCTGATTGACCCCTTCCTCCCTCCTCTCCCACATGCACCGTGCTTAGTTCCTTAAACTGCCCTCTTACCTTCGTACATTTTATAGGCTGTTCCCCCCACCAGGAATTCTCATTCCATTTTGTGCACATCCAAATGACCAACTCCTATTCACCCTCACGCTCAGCCAAGTTTCACTTTCTCCCTGACTTTTCCAGATATTAAAAGCCACCCTTTCTTGCTAAACCATCTTGCTTTTCACACTATAATGTGAATGTTTGCTGCCTCCCTTATGAAACACTAGGCTCTCTAAACTGTGACTTACTCCACCTTATCCTTAGTGAATGGCACAGAGTAGGTCTAAATAAACACTTGAGGACTTAATGAATTGATCATATTTGTGGCTATTCAAAGGCCAAAGAGTGCCCAGTGTTACCAGCAAGAATAGGAGAACTTAGGGGTGCCTGGGTGGCTCAGTGGGTTAAAACTTCTGCCTTCGGCTAAGGTCATGATCCCGGCGTCCTGGGATCAAGCCCTGCATTGGGTTCTCTGCTCAGCAAGGAGCCTGCTTCCCCCTCTATCTCTCTGCCTGCCTCTCTGCCTACTTGTGATCTCTGTCTGTCAAAAAAATAAATAAAATCTTAAAAAAAAAAAAAAGTAGGAGAACTGAGGCTTCTCGGTGGTTCAGTGGGTTAAGCCTCTGCCTTCGGCTCAGGTCATGATCTCAGGGTCCTGGGATCAAGCACCGCATCAGGCTCTCTGCTCAGTGGGGAGCCTGCTTCCCCCACTCTCTCTCTGCCTACTTGTGATCTCTGTCAAATAAATAAATAAAATCTTAAAAAAAAATAGGAGAACTGACCATTCTTAAGAATTGACCTCTGAAAGCTAAAATTATTTTACAGTTTCTAACACATTTACCAAAAGTCTGTTGGAATTGTGAGGACCGAACCAACTAAATCCTATAACAGTCTTTAAAACAGGCAACTGAGAAAAGATGAAGTATAGTAACAAAAGCAGTAGTAGACTCCTGCCTCCATGCAAAAGTTACCCGAAGTCAAGATTTTCTCAAGAAAAGAGTCAACAAACATCTTGGCAGTGAATCGGGGAAGTCAAATTTAGTTAGAGTGATATTATCATAGAAAGGAATTGATCCAGTAAGTTCCTCTTCTAAAACTATTCAGCTCATCTTGATGTACCCGCTGAAGGGAATATAATTTTTCCCTGACTTCAACCTTGATTACCATGGGGAAAAGCCTTAAATGGGATGTTCTTTCAGTGATAGATAAAACATGTGTGCTGATGCGTCACACAATGCGAGCACAATTCTCCAGGGATTTAAGTGTTTAGTCATTCTATGGCCAACGGAATATCAGGCCGTATTTTTATGAAGCTGTGTTTATAAATATAGCTGATTGTGAAGCACTTGCTTGGATCCTGAATTTTTACTGCCTTTTCATCCATTAGCCACATAACATGGAACTGAAACAATTCATGAAAATTTTCATTAAGAAAAAAGGGGGGGCAGCATAGGGTAGGCAGGATTGTCTAGTACTGTAAACATAGTTTCAAGCTGTTGCTAATGGGAAAAACTTCGTCCAATAAGGACACGTGGAATGAGACTGTGTATATCTAAAGATGAAGCAGAGGAAATTTGAGAAAGTAACCAAACCATGCAATGCTAGAACCAGAAGACCCCTTACAGATCTCAAGATTTTGATTGCTATGTTCCCAGGGCCCAGTAAAATCCACGATTACGTGAAATAATATTCCAGCTACAGGCTTTTCAATCCTATAAAATCTTACATTTAAGATTTGGATGTGTTTCAGCCCTGATCAGATAAGTAAGTGCTGTATTTTAAATTCTTTACAAAACCACGAAGTCTTGGGGTTTTTTGTTTTTTTTGTTTTTTTTTTTGAAATTACACCGGGATATACTCCCTTGACTTTTTATTACATGTTTACTGGTATCACACCATATATCAGGTATGTTATAGGGAAACCTAGTGTCAGATTAATCCAATCTTCCCAACTTTAATCTTGTGCTCTTTTATAAATCAGAGTGCAATGTACTGAAAGATTTCTCCATCAATTACTGTAACAGAAAATTATTTCTCTTAGTGCATAATTAAGGCAGAAGCTACAAATAACAATTGCAAATGGTATAAAATCAAAAGCATCCGTAAACAATAACCTCCAGCCAGAATGTTCATTTTTATCAGCTTTTCAATAAGAGCTATCACCATTTATTTTACATATTTTATACTTTTATTCCCCAAATGCTTGAGTGACATTTGATGCCCAGGACACCCATGGACTGCTGATAAGTGTAAATGAATGGAGGAAATTTGGAAACTTGACAGCATTTAAGTTTTTTGCTTAAAAACAGGGACTTCTTCAAAAGTCAATAAAATTTAAAACAATGTAAATTCATAAAAGTGGTATTGTGACATTAAAAAATGTTGGAAATGATAGTGTGTTTTAGGAGGAATAAGTTAAGAAAATGAAAATAAGATGCCCTTTCTGTTGTGATAGAATTAAGAAATAAGGTCTCCAGATTTACGGAGGAAAAAATAGACTTCTTCGTACAGAACTCTAAACTTTGTGTCTAGAGTTGAATTTTTTAAAAAAGTATATGACACTATTTGATAAATAAATAAATAGATCTGGCTGTGTCTAGATCTGGCTGTGGAGAAACAATGTTTCGGTAGACATGATTACAGGGGCACTGGGAAGTTTCTGGGTGCCCCCAGAAATATCTCTCCCAAGTTACCTGAAGCCTAAAATTCCATAGCTTAGAGTTTTATTTTACTTTAAAGTACAAATAGCCCTAGGAAAGACTGACTATTAAGCAAACGGTCGTTTATACTGGAGTGTGACCAAGTTTACTGTCACACTAGAAGTGCTGATGAGGCACGGGGAGAAATAGTGAAGATTCTGGACAAGGAGGGAGTAGAAGGAAGCAAAACCAATGAGGAGGACGTGAGCTCGACTTCAGTATTTGGCTGAAGCTAACAAGATCTCTAAATTTTGACCAGTTTAGTAAAGATGAAGTGCCAGAATGTCTTCAAATAACTAGGCAGGTTTTAATTGTTGTTAACCTCAGGCCTGCAAGGTAATCCACTTGGCGTCCATCTTTCCTATTTCATAGCTCCCTGACCAGTTCTGTTTTGCAGAGGTCACTTAATTAGTACCCTGGGTAACAGTCATAAGTTAACATTACCTTCTCTTGGATAATGATAGCATTTTGCATGTGCTAAGTAAAACAGGAATTAACGAAATTCCAATGGCTTACTTAAATGATAAATAATGAGCCATTTTAAGGAAAAGATCTCCTGGGGTGTGCGGAAAAACCTGCCGCTGGAGGCAAGCTCCCGGATGTGGAACTCTGCACAGGCATAAACAGGAAATGGAGCAGCTTGCCTCTGGACCTACAGGCAGGCCAGGAATGGCTCGTTGAGAGTGGGCATCGTGCTTGACCCTTGGCAAAGCTGAGCTTTGGTTTGGTTACATTTTATTTTCACATCTGTATGATCCATATTTTTTCAAAATCCTATCGAGTTGCTCCCAGACAGCCACAAAAAACACCATCCATGCCAACACGGATAAAATGATCTTCGAACTCCAAATGACAGATGCACAGGTGATTTTTTTGTTGTTGTTCTCATGCTGCCTTCTTGACATAGCATTTAGCAAAACTATTGTCAGTGAAAAGTTTCAAACTCTTCAAAGCTTGCAAGGGAGGGCCTTCACATGTCTTGTGTACTTGTGTCCTTATGTACGCAAAATACAATGTTCCACATCAACTTTTTATGGGCAATATATTTTCCTTTCCACTTAGAATTGGGAGCAAAAACTTTGAATTTCATGTGATTGTGCAAAGGAGGTCTATAACCCTATAAAAATGCAGGAGATCAAAACTTATCAAATTGTTCCTTATCAAATTGATTGAAATGATCTGATTTACCAAGACAATCATGGAGAGAAAGTGTTTCCAAGCAGCAGAGGTGAACCCATCTTTGCTGTGTAATAATGGCCCCATATCAATCTTCCTTTGAGGATGTTACATGCCATCAGTAAAATTCAGTTCTGTGTCATGCCATATGACATCATTTGAAACTCATTTTGATCTTAATTTCTGAAGGAAATAGGCCAACAAGTCACATTTCCTTAAACACTTGAGTTTAATCATTTATGAGCTCACTCATCTTTAAAAATACATCAGAAAATTTGAGGCACGGACACTTACAGATGATACAACAAATGATGTTTAGTTACTTTTTAAATGTACAAAATTGAACCCAAATGTGATATAAAATTATGCTAAAATAATCTACTTACATAAAAATGATCACTTAAATTAATTGTTGAACTTGCACACGTGAGGGTCTTTTTTGTTCTTTCTACACTTTGAATTTTAAGGCAAATTAATAAACAGTATGTTTTTAGTATTTACTTATTTTTTAGGCATGTCATGACAGAAGAACTGGTAGCGATGAACAAACCTAAATACAGGGGCAGTTTTTCTAGATTCTTCTTTAACAAGAGATAAACTGGACATGCTTCTTATTAGTACTATTAATAGCAACACGACAAATCTTTTAAGGATGCAGGCAGTGTGTCTGGAATTTGTAAAGGAGATGCCATAAAGAGGTCAAAGGAAGAAGACAGAAAAACATAGGTTTATCGCTCATGTATATTAATCCCCAATAAGACAGGACCTGATATCACAGCATCTCAGAGGAAGAAAACAAAACCATTGAATGCGTAAACATCCCCAGTGAGGAGCCAACGAGGTTCAGAGGCCCTGTCTGCAGAGGCAGATAGCGGGCACCCATCCATCCATCCACCCATGACACACTCCCGCCAGAGAAGAGGGTCTGCTTCGTGTTTATTGGGTCTGGGGCCGAGGCTGCACCAGATGATCCATAAAACAGAATTGGGGGCAAGTCACTGAAAACGTCTGAAATTGCACGACCGCTTGACATTGTTCAATTTCCTAACTCACCCTCCAACGTCACTTTCCACTAGATGCAGACAGCACGAGCAACAGGCGTTTATAAAAGGCTGGTCCCCGCCACGGCCTCAGTGACACGATATAAACTTCACTACATGAAATCCTGGAAGTTGATGTAAACAGCTTTTAATAGCAGTGAACATTTGTTCGCTTTGTTTAGGCCATCTGGATGTTCCATTGTGTTCCGTTCAGCACTGACTGCCGCTGGGTGACAGTTGATATATGTTAAGTACAAGCAGAGTGCCTCGGCCCACTCTGGGGACCTTAGAGAGAACTTTGGAGTGTTTTGTGGAATATTCTGTCAGATCGCAGGCGGGTCGCCTGCATCCTTAATGGCTACGTGCCAAAGTCCTCCGGCTTTTTTTTTTTATCAAAGGAGAGTTTTGCTTTTACTGTCTGAAAGGTTAGGGAAACTATGCCAAAGTTCTCCCGGGCAGCTTGGAGACCACGGGCTGACAGCAATGATTTCAATATGGAGGAGAGAATAAAGGACACCGCAGCTCCTAGGAGATGGCAGGCTTTGCTTGTTTAATATGCAATATGCCTGACAAACAAGCCATTAAAACACCACCAAGGCAAACCTGGCCGATAAACAGAGGGCGGCCAGGGTCCTGAAAAAGGAGAGGTTACTCCCTTAGAAGCTACTCTCCTCCACCTGCACGGACGGCCTGGCAAGTGCATCCGTGCGCACTCAGGGTACCTTCTCGCGCAGCGCGGCCTCCCCGTGGCCGACCCGACGATGCGGGAAGCCCGGGTAGTCCCGAGTGAGAGAGGCCGCCCTGGAAAGAGAGAACTAAACGAGTCAACACGACTCTGTATGAAATGTACGCCAGCGCAGTTGGTGCCCTGCCGGGCGAAGAAAGGGCAGAGAAATCTGCCCTGGCTCACTTACCAGCTGGTCTGGCTGCCTCCGGCCATCTGGGAGATGCTACATCTGCACATCTGGGGTCCGCAGCACCCACGGCGGTCACTGCCGCCTGGGCGAAAGCGCAGGGTGCCAGGCCAGTGGAGTCGGGAGGGCCAGAGATAAAGATACTGCTTCACCCCTGGTGGTGGTGTTTGGACTATGCGGATTAAAAAACGTTTGATTAGTGGAATTTCACTTCACTGCCCATGACACAGAAACTCGATAATGTAGATGTGATGACTCGATCCCTGACTGTTCGCGTCAGAAACGTAACCGTGGCCTCTAGCGTGCGGAGTACGGCCAGATCTCAATGAACAGTCGAAATGGGGGACAGAAATTTTATGCATAAGTGATATTGACGATTTATGGAATCCTGGACACATGATCTAGGTAACTAGCAAGTTTCACAGAGGTTGCACTTTTCTTCCTTATCTGGGGTGGGGTAACAGGTAGGAAAAAGCCTGCAGCAAAAGAAGAGCTGATGAGCAGAGATAGGCTGATCTGTAAAATGGGGAGAAGACAGATCAGCACAGGTTTCATCTAAGGATTAACCAACATGATGCACACAAAGATGCCTGCCACCAGGTAATGTATTTCAACAAATGGTGGTTGGAAATGATTGTTTGAAAATCTATTCTAAAAATTGATTAAGGCATGCCTGGGTGGTTCAGTTGGTTAAGCCACTGCCTTGGGCTCAGGTCATAATCCTGGAGTCCTGGGATTGAGTCTGGCATTGGGCTCCCTGCTCTGTGGGGAGTCTGCTTCTCCCTCTGACCCTCCCCCGACCCCAATGCTCTCTCTCTCCCATTCTCTCTCTCAAATAAATAAAAAAGGTTACTATCTAAAAAATTGATTCCATGAGGTGGTTATATTGGCTAACAAGGACCCACAGCAGAGTTTTTTTTTTTAAATGCACTATTAAATGGCTAAATATACTATTTTTTTGGAAAGATATCACTGTGTTTCATTGAACAAATTATACCAGGCATTCCAAGTTCCACTTATGGATTAATTAGGCACCCAAGGGCAAGATAAACCTTCCAATAGCTTCTAAAAATTGTCTTTACCTCCTAATTCTTTTCATGATTACAAATTAAACAGAGGCACCCTTTTCAACAGTTCAAAAGAAAAAATCACAGAGAAATGTATTACATCGGTTAAATAAAATTTAAAATTTAAAAATAAAATTTATTAAAATAAAATTTACATAATTGTGTACATCACAAGTAACAGTCTGAGGAAAAAAAAAAAAACTTAAAGTGCCTAGAAAAGTGCCTGGCACATTATGAAAGCACAGAAAGTACTCACTGAATGAAGGAGAGAACTCTTGAAGATCCAAATACCTCATTCTACAATACAGCAATCTCAACTTTCAGAAACATCAAATATGATTGCCACAGCAAATGACACTATGAGTTTCTAAGGAAACAATATACAACAGCAACAACGAGAACTGTCCAAAGAGCTAGAGTTTTCTGAAACAGTGGGGCTCGTTTTCATTAGAACTTAACTGATTCTCAAAGGATGGTGAGGCACATATTAACTAAACAATTGTGATTATTTGTTATTATTATTTTTTAATCCATGGTTTCTATTTTTCATTGTCTTACATTGTAGATTTGTAGACTGTAGATTTCATAGTGCTTTCATACTCATTATCTCATTAAAAAGCATCCTTCTTGAGACACCTGGGTGGCTTCTTCTGTTGAGCATCTGACTCTGGATTTCGGTTCAGGTCATGATCTCGGCGGGGTCATGACATTGAGCCCCGTGTAGGACTCCACACTCAGCATGGAGTCTGCTTGAATTTCTCTCTCTCCCTCTCACTCTCTCCTCCCCCTTACTCTCTCTTTCTCTAAAATAAATAAATAAGTAAAATCTTCTAAAAGATTATCCTTCTTTATGTCTTTTTCTCTGAAATAAAATACAACTTACAGCATATTGTTTAAAGAGTAACTGCAGATGAATTATTGGAATCATACTGGATTTTCCATTCACTTTTTGTCTCTCAAATTAAACCATATGCAAAATAATATCTGTCATAAAAAGAGACTGAACAAGTGGTTTCCGTGGCAAATTGTATCACCCAAAGATGGCCACATTTCTCAGCCCACAAGCTCTTTGGACACTCTTGGTGTTTTTCCTTTCAAGGGAACCTACGCAAACCTCTCCTTGAACTTAAGCAGACCTTTAGGACACCTCAACCAAGAGGAGAGTGTAAGTCATGCTATGTGACTTGTAAGGCTAGAGTCTTTAAATGCCATGTACTTCTGTCTTATTCTCTCAGGACATTTGCCCTTGGAACCCAGCTACCTTGCTGGAAGGTAATCCCAGTAGGCTATGGGAAGGCCCACATGGAGAAGACTTTGGCCCACAGCCCCGGCTGAATTCCTTAGATGGCAGCTAGTCCCAACTCCCAAACCGCCATTTTGAAAGCAGTTCCTCTAGCTCCTAGGCCAGCTGTCCCAGCAGATGAACCCACCCCTCCCAAACTGAAGATTCATGAACAAAATCAATAATTTCTTTGTTTGAGACCACTGAGTTTGGGGATGGCTTATTATGCAGAAATAAGCAGATATATTTTCTAACATTAGAATGCTAAGACCTGTGAAGCTATTCTACTTTTATTATTTATAATATTTTGCTTAAATGGTGGGTATAGTTACTATTTGTAGGACTTGATCGAAATAATGGGTTGCTTTTTAGTCCTAACGAACTATATTGAAGCTCTTACATGAACTTCGTCTTTCCTCCACCTACAAAATACAAGGAATAGCTTATGGTTTATTTATGCTTTCCAGAAGCTATCCATAACAGAGGCTATGAAACAACAACAGAGCTTCAAAGAATTAGAGCATATAAATATTATTAAGTCAGTTGAGTAAACTGAGCCAAAGATTTATTAAAAAAATTATAAAACATTTTCCTGAGATATAAAACTGGGTTGTTGATCAAATGAGAAAATATAAACAGAAAAGCACTTTGTAAACCCTGAGACATTCTACGACAAGAAGTCGAGATTTAAAAGGGGGAAAAAAAAAAACCAGATCATTTCAAAGTCTAACAGTTAGCTCCAGTTAGATATACATGATCAGAACACTTTAAATAATACATTTATAAATTCATTAATCCTTTTTAAAATTCCAGACTAATGAAAAATAGTGCATTTTTAAACAGCTACTTTGGATGCAGGGGATTGGATTAGATGACCTTTTAAAGTTCTTTTCAGGGTCTATGATTCGGAGAAATACAAGCTGCGGTGCTCTATATAGACACCAGATCACAGAGTATCTGAGATCTAATTTCAATGACTTAAATTCTGTGCCTTACAACAAAAATGAACAAACTCCACCTCAATGCCTGTATTGATGAAATAATAATAATTCAATCAAGCTTCATAACAAATAGCAGTAATGCGGAGATCATCTGTTCCTAAAAAACATGAATATTATTTGCCTTGGTTTTATAAATTATCATTGAGTATTTTTAATTTTTAAAATATGACAATCTCATAACAGCGATTACAAATTAACAGGGTGTAGTCTTCAAGAGAGCCCATTCCTAAATATCCCTATTTCATAGGGATCCCAAAAACAAGTAGTAAAATATTTCTTAAAATCCTGTCGAAGATACCTTACTGAGGGGATTTCTAAAGTGTTAAATGGAATCATATTAATATTCATGACTTCATCTGCATAAGCACTGGAAGAGCCTTATTTGATTCCTCAATTTTCCGTGTAAATGTGTTTAAGTATTTGCTACCTCGGAAACACAAACAACAACTCATTAGACACTGAAAAAAAAAAAATCAAAGCAAAACATAAGCAAATTTTGATCAAATGTAGTGGTAGGAGGGAGCCCGTAATTCCAAAGCATCTGTCCTGTAACACGGAATGTCACCTAGTTTTTTAAAAAGTGAAATGCTAATTCTGCTGATGAAGATATTGTTTTTCCCCTCTTGTGCCCTATTCATTATGCAAGGCTGCAGAATATGAAGTGTAGACGTGTGATCCGGGCGATCTAATGATCTCCCACACCTGCTCATCTGGTACAATTTTAATTAACACTCCAAGGAGGTTTGTCAAGAGTAATCAAAAACATTGTCGCTTATAAAGCTGTGGCAAGAAATCAATAGTTTTCATCAGAAAAGGTAAGGTCTGGCATAACTGAACCATTTAATTGCTTCATTCCAATAAACAAAAACTGCACATTTTAATGACTTGATTCGGCAGATCAATATCTAACCACATATTGCATTAAACAGCAACATGTGGTGGGATATTCACAGTCATTTCCATTCCGAAAGCAGCATTCCTCTTTTTTATTTCATCCCAAGTGGCAATAGGTTGCTGCGTCTACGTGGTGCTATGATTTATATCAAATGAGTGACCTCTAGGGCCATAAGACTAGAACGGGTGACTAGTTCTCAATGGTAAGCTACTGGCACTTGACAAAGTGCCTGAAGCAGAATGAATTTACTTCTCTTTTCCTCAATCATCAACAGGCTCTGCCCTGACCCCCGTTCTGACTCCTATAACAAGATCTCCTGTCGCTGCCTGAAAAATTTACTGTCGCCTCTAGTTCTCATTGAGCTCGAGTGAGTACTTCTGTCACCTTCAGTGAACTGAGACTGCAGGAGATTTAACTAAACACCAGTCCTAGTTTAAAAACTAAATAAGGGAGTTTCCTCTAAAGCGGGAGGCATTCAAAGCTATCGGTTTCCAAGGGGCATAATTTTCTATGGCGTTAAATCTTTCTTTGTGCTACATTTCATTCAAACCCCACATTTGGGTGCCCAGAACTCATTTGTTTGTGTGGGGCCGTGAATGCAAAGCTCTCCTTAAAACTAAGGACCTTAAGAGCTGTCCGTTGACCGTGGGCTGACGTTAGAGGGCCATGCCCAGGCGGCGTGGGAGTCATTTTCAAGGCTGCTGGAAAACAGAAATTCTCAACCGTTGAGAAATAGCGTATGTGATACCCGTCCACTGAATATCCTCATGTTCCACTCGGTAAATGCACAGGTATGCAGGAGGAGATAAAGACATCAGATTAAACATTTTGAGCACTCATGCACCAGGCGTTCTTCTTCACAGAAATATCTTAAAATATATCGATAGAGCTTTCAATATATGCCGTCAATAGACTTTTCAACAATGACTTCGATAACCCCCAATGTTAAGTATCAGCCTATTAGAGCCCTTGCTGGTAAAACGTATACATAAAGCATAAACCCACATGTATGTAATGTACATGATTTTAATAATCACCTTCAAATAATTAAGCACCCCAAACGAACGGTCGCGAACGCCCTGTCAACGAGGCAATTAAAAGTCTGACGTCTGATGCTTTATTCCATCTCGCTAAAGCCTTACGCAAAATTTCCACTCCCTCTTTAATTTTCAATTCTTCTACCCTCCCTGCTTCACAGCTTCTGGCTATTGGCTTTTACAATCTGTCCCTAGGGAGTGAGGAGTTATTACCCCTGTCGATGGAAGAGAAAGGGATGTTATTCCCTTGTCACCCTCTTGGGCTCCGGCAGATTCCGAGCGCTGATGTATAGCCTTCATTGGAGAGAGGCGGCTGAGATGCTGTTAGTCCTGGGGCCTGTCAGATCCATCTACCTGTGCCACTGGCATTACTTACTGGAGTCAGAGTGACACTCGGTGTCCCCAGAGTCGACCGAAAAACTCAGGGGGAAACGCTGTGCGGGCCATTCTGCTACTGTGGAGTGAATAGCAAGACAGACGTACAAGACTCTTAGCAGAAAGGATGCTGTACCCTTGCACCTTGGGCATCATGGCAAAGGCGGAAGTTGACCGGCAAAATCCTTCAGAATGGTACCAAGTTTACTTCTTAGGGTGCTGCGTATGAAATATTGCGATGACTTATGAAAAAGCTGAGGGAAGCTCATTTAAACGTTTTGGGGATGCTGTACCACGTGTTCACGCTCTTCTTCAATCACTGGATTCTTCTTGTTGTGATTTCATCTTTACATCATGTCCGTTAAGAGACTGGAAATCTTTACTTAATCCGTAGTTTTCAGACCTACATTTGTCTCCCACTGTCTCCCTCTTTCTCATATTCAATATATGACTCACTGCTTTCGTTAATTTTCAAACAATCATTATTTAAAATGTGATTTTTATATATTTAAAAAAAACTTTTTTTAAAGTAAATACCCCCAGTTTAGGCTCAAACTCAGGACCCCAAGATCGAGAGTCACGTACTCTGCAGACTGAGCCAGGCAGATACTGCTAAAACATGATTTTTAAATTTTAATTATAAAAAATATATATTTTATGTGGCTAAAAAGTAAATATTAATTTCTAAAATTCTGCCTTGAGCTCCCCATCCTAAGAAATGCCTAATTGAGCTCTAGACCAAGAGATTTTTCTTACAAAGGTACACAGAACCTTTTATTCTTTTTGTCTTTGGTTTTTTCATCTCATTTGTCCTTCTCCCTACCTATCCTTAACTTAAGGTGGTGATCAAGTTTTCTCAGTAAAAATCTCCCCAAGAGGAACCTGCCCTGCCTTGCCCTGCCTCATGAGTTAGGAAGCCCACATCCTGACAAGGCCAATGTCAGAGTCACTATGGCCTGATGCGGAGGATTCCAAGGTCCTCTGCTCACAGGCTTTTGTCAGGAAAAAACTTTTGCACCTAAACCCTCAACTTATGTATATTTGTTCATCTATAAATTATATACAACTACAGGTCCCAAGTCCTCATCCAAAATTCTCAGAACCAAATATGCTTCTGAGTTTTTCTAATTTTGGCAAGGTAATGAAGTACATACACCATACATTATGCAACATTCCCAGTGGAGGGTCTGGGGCAGCTCCCCATGGTGGAACACAAGACTTCAGCAGAGATGTCTGATTTTCTGATGACTCGTGCTCGTTGTGCTAAATAAGAACTGTAAAGAGCACATCTCAATTCGGGTCAGTTCAGTCTGAGTCACCAAATTAATCACAAAATAACTTCTGGACATCAGAGATGTGGATAAGGGATGGTGAAACTTTGCTACATAGTATTTATACTATGCTATGTTAGGCATAGTATAAAATATGCCCAAAAAAATAGATAAAAGGAGGATGAGATAAAAATAGAAAAAGAACCTCATGTTGTCTTTCGTAGGTCCACAGCTGCACACAATTCATTTTGGAGACCAGTAGATGCTAGCAGACTCACTGTCGTTGAGTAAGGCTACAAATTACATGCACAGTTGAAAACTACCCAAGCAGAATGACTTAGCTTCAGGACACAGGACACTTAGCTTCAGAACGAGTTGCATAGTTCTTCGCTGCCTATAGAAAATGCAAAACACAACATTGTCTACAGCTACCAGCCAACGCTCAAGCCAGCCCTTCCAGTCCTCTGCCTCCTTAAGAATACCCAGAGTCTTTGTAGGTAGGTTGACTTACTCTCAGGAAGAAAGAAAAGAGGTCACGACTTGCACAGAAGCACGCTGAGTGGAAGAAAACCATTTATTTGCCAAAGGCATTTGCTTATTAGTGATTAGGGAATGCATTAACATTGTTTAAATTTTGTGTTTGTGAAAACTCTTCCAAGGAACTAGGATTCACACCAATCTTATTTCACTGGAGCTGACCCAGTCTGACCATTCTTGGTAGCAATATTTTAGTACGAGTCAATAATCTATTTCTCAGAGTGACCTCTGTTACCCCCAAGGGGCCAGGTGAATTGAGGAGTAAAAAAGGCTGGAGCCCATGGAAGAATGTGTGTTGTGTGCCTGAAATCCTCAGTGAAGGAAGTTTAAAATTGTAACATAAAGCACTTTCCACAAAGAGCTACCATTCATCATAAATGGTTCTGCCCTCAGTCTGATGGTCGCTCTTCTTCTCAGTTTCTTTTAATGAGAAGACCCATAAGGAGGCCAAATGAATGATTAGTAATGTCAGGGAACACCTAGCCAACTCCTAAGTGTTATAATTTCCTTTCCTCTAAATTTTTCTTTTGGCTTATACTTATCGCATTTCCACTGGGACCCTAAGGACAGAGCTTTCCCCATCAACGATCGCCATCCCGGAGACAACACTAAGAATTCAAGCACACAGCAGACTCTACCCAACCTCCACCCCTCACCCCTTGTCCCCCATCCCTCCAGTTTCCACCCCATGTAGGGCTCTGTGCCAGATGGGACAAACAAAGAATTTTTGTGGATTAATGCAGAAAGTTTTAGAAGTTCACACCAGCTGTGTTCTTATTCATAAGTACCTCAATTTGACCCTCGCAAGTACCAATTAAAGTAGCGATATTACCAAAGCTGTTTTAACTCTAGTCAATATTACATGCCCGGAGGAATTCTACTTGCATATAATTTGTGCTTACTTAATGTCAGCATTTATAAAAATGTCCTGAGCCTCTTTTTATTTTCAACAAAGAAAGGCTTTTTACACCCGGAACTTTGAGATTCCCTGGAGCCCTGATCAAAGTCAGGCTCAAGTACAAAAACTGCCCAAAATATAAACTGTCCTAAACAGCGATGAATATGGAGATCTAAATTCTCCAACAAAAATGTCTCCTAAAAAACAGTGAGATCGACTGATATCTATCTTTGCCTACACTGTGAAATGTATTTCTTAACTTAGGTTTTTGTCTCTCATTCATGTCATAGATTAAAAAATTCCTCACAGCCTAAAGACAATGTCTGATTTAAACTGGATGGCCCAGGAGAATCAGAATTAGCGGGGCCTCCTCAAAATGTCAGACACATTCCAGCCATATTTCCAATAAGTAATTCAGTCTCTTTCACTAACAGACAGATGTACAAATAACAGATAAGTCATCTCATCTGTGGTGGTGCCTTGAGTTCTGGGGTCACACTGTCCAATAGAAATACACCAGCCAAGTACATAATTTTAAATTTTCTTATAGCCACATTAAAAAAAAAGTCAAAAGAAACAGATGAAACTTTACCACTGTATTTTATTGAATCCAAAATATTATTTCAACATGGGATTTATATTAAAAATTATTCATGAAATATTTTATGTTTTTTTATCCTAAGTCTTGAAAATCTGTTGTGTGTTTTACACTCACAGCCTGTCTTGATTTGAACTATAAATTTTCATCAGAAATGATGAATATATATTTAAGTTTCATAAAACTTAAAGTTGAAAATGTAGACTCACATACTCAAGTTGTTCTGAACCATACATGAAAGTAAATTTTAACATTAACTTTTAAAAATCTTTTATTTACATTCAATTTAATTAGTATATAGTGTGTTATTAGTTTCAGGAGGAGAATTTAGTGATTCATCAGTTGCGCATAACACCCAGCGCTCGTTACATCCCGTGCCTCCTTAATGCCCATCACCCAGTTACCCCATCGTCCCACCCACCTCCCCCCACCAGCAACCCTGTTTGTTTCCTATAGTTGAGTCTCTTGTGGTTTGTCTCCTTCTCTGATTTCATCTTGTTTTATTTTTCCCTCCCTTTTCCTATGCTCCTCTGTTTTGTTTCTTAAAATCCACAAATGCGTGAACTCATATGATATTTGTCTTTCTCTGACTTACTTCATTTAGCATAATACCCTCTAGTTCCACCCATGTCACTGCGAATGGCAAGATTTCATCCTTTCTGATGGTTGAGTGATATCCCATTGTGTATATACACCACATCTTCTTTATCCATTAATTAAAACTTAAAATTCCATTTTCTAGTCACAACAACTACTTTTCAAGTGCCCCATGATCTCATGTGACTAGCAGGTTCTCGTTGAACATAGCAGTTCCAGAGGAATCCATGATAGATGGGCAGGCCGGTGGGCAACATCAATCTTCTCCTTCACCTTAAGGCTCTTCACCCGGACAGCCACCCCTGGGGTTGCTCATGTCCTTCACTCTGTGAGAGAAATCCCCAGAGATCATGTTCACTGGGGGCGATATTTGTGGGGATGCCCTTCCAACAGCGCCACAAAATGTCTCCTCAGCGGACACCTTCTTGATCAGGGTTAGATCAGGGAGCAGAACCACAGTGAGTGTTATAGATGGAGGGATTTATTACAGGACATAAACATTACGCCGCTGGGGTAGGGCAGTGAAAGACCAGGGAGATTTCACTAACCAGCCCTCCTGCGGCACTGATGGGGGTGGGGGGGGTGGGCAGACGGGGCTCACAGGGCACTCTAGAAAACCAGACACCTCTAGTTCCTAGAGTTGGATGTAAAGTGGTGCTGGTGGAGAATCCCAGAAGCCCACTGTCACTGCCCCTGTGGTGGACCTGGACCTGTTCTTGTCTTCACAGCTGGTTGGAGGACACAGGAACTAGACATGGAATGGAGGAGGACAGGCATGAGCTCCATCTTTCCCTCACTGCATCTGACTCTGCTGACCTATTGAGAGTAAAAGCCGTTGGTTCATTTCTACCTTGTAAATCATGCCCCACTTTCTTTCAGCCAGTTCCAAGCTGGGGAATCTAGGGAAGGGGATGCTGGGAATCAAACGTCCAGCTTAGCCAAGATGATACAGCACAAAACCATCACAGACCCCATGACGTTTTTCTCAACTCCCAAGACAGAGTAAAGTATTTCTTCTAAGGAAATAGTTTGCTTTTATCTCATGCACACCATGAATCATTGAAGTGATCCCCTTTTCTCTCTTAGACTGCTAGGAAGCTCTGAGCTCAGTTTGCAGACTACTTCTCGCAAGTGTGTGGGTGTATGACACAAGCATTTGCTTGGTTTTATTTTTCTAGTCGCCCCCTCTTCCTTCATTTATTCATTTTATACCGTGGTGGATATCTGAACAAGTTGTCCCAAATGATTTTTGACAGGGAAAATATGGAAATAAATGGATGGGTGGGTAAGGACAGAGGAACAGGCAGTTGAATGGCTGGATCTGACTGTAGCCTCCTCTCACTTCATGACCCCTGGGGCTGCAGGTCTCCTTTTGGAAGCATGGCTAGCTCCCTTGGGTACTTCAGGACTGCTGTGTCTGAAATGGGGCCCTCCCACCTCCCACCTGCCCAGTTACTCTCTGTTATATCCTGCTGTTTCCTTCACAGCTCTTACCACAACCCCAACAGTATGTTCAATAATCGCCTATTACTTATGGATCTCTCCCACCTCGAAAGCATGGAAACTCCCTGAAGGCAGACACCTTGCCTGTCTTGTTGACTGCTGACGCCCCAGAACTAGCACAAAGTTGGTTCTCAATACCTATGTGATGAACGAGTTAATGAATGAAGGAGCAACCGGTCAATTAATACATAGATAGCGAATGTTTATTGTAAAATAACCTATACTTTGATGTTCTATCTCAAATGATTTACCACTAATAATTTTATAGAAAGGAGCTTGGGGACAGGGGATGGGTTTTGGGAGGAGGGAGAGGACCATATTCAGTCTATTTGACTTTTTTTTTAAAGATTTTATTTTTAAGTAATCACCACACCCAACAAAGGGCTCAAACTCACCATCCCGAGATCAAGAGTCACATGCTCTAACAACTGAGCCAGCCAGGTGCCCCCAATCTATTTTATTTTTTTAATTAGTTCAGGCAAATAGTTTTCCTTACATCCTCTCACCAGACAAAGAATTGTCAGGGTTTTCGTGAACACAGATGCTTATACCATTATTCCATTCTACTGAGTGTGCAGAATGCCAGATTTATGGGGGGTTTATTTTAGAGTTACTCGTCCCTAGCCTGTATTGTTGGGGCCAATCCCATCCCCATTCAATTCTTCTAACAAAGAAGTCAACAGTGGAATATGAGGAACCTGGAAATGCTTTCATGAATAGTGTATGCCATTCACATCAATCTTTTTTTAAGGAAATTTTAATATTACTTTTCTTTATTGGAATGATAGAAGTCAAGGTCTCTAGAAGTTTCCAGCAACTCTCCCAAGAAGGTTAGCGCCTGTTTTTAATTGCGTCTAACTCTCACATTAGATGTTGCCCTGACCCGTGTGTATACCACAAAATAAACAGTCTAAGAATATTTGTACCAAGATCAACAGGCTTAAAAAATAATTAAAAAATGCATGTGTAAAAGCATTTTAAAAATTGTGTGATTTTATTCACATGAGGTTCCTAGAATGGAGAAATTAAAGAGACAGAAATTAAAATGGTAGTTGTCAGGGGCTGGGGGGAAGAGAGAATAGAAGTTAGTGTTTAACGAGGACAGAGCTTCGGTTTGGGACTATGAGAAAGTTCTGGAGGTGGGCAGTGGTGATGGTTGTGTAACAATGTGAGTGTACTTCGTGCCACCGAACTTACAACACCTAAAAATGGCTAAAAAGGTAAATCTATGTAATGCATATTTTAACCACAAAAAAAGTGGGTAGTTAGTGAGTCTGCCTCAGTACACAAATGTACTACTCGATGGCATGAGACAGTACTGCCTTTATACTCCTGGATACTGGATAGTCGCCCCAGATAGACATCCAGGTCCCGATCCCAGGAACTTGTGCATGTGACTGTATGTTGGGAAAAGGGACTTTACCGATGTGACTAAATGAAGGATGTTCAGATGATAATCCTGTGTGCACTCGAAATGTAATAGCAAGCATTCTTATAAAAGGAAGGTAAAGGGAAATTTGACACAGAGAAGAGAAGAAAGCCATGAGACCGAAGAAGAAGGAACCAAAGTCAGAGACAGTGGATGTTTTCCTGCTGGTTTTGAAGATGGAGGAAGGGGACATGAGCCAAGGAATGCAGCTCTAAAAGCTGGAAAAGGCAAGGAAATGCATTTTGCCTTGGAGCCCTGGGGAAAGCAGATCTCTGCTGGCTCCTTGATTTTGGTCCAGTGAAACTGATTTCAAACTGTGACCGCCCCCGAACTGTAAGAGAATAAATATGTATTGTTTTCAAAACACCCAATTTGTGGTACTTTGTTATAGTACCTGTAAGAAACTAATCCATATATAAATGACACCCATATGTTTATATAATAAATGTCTTTTTTGGCAATACAGTATTATTAACCGGGGCACCTGGGTGGCTCAGTGGGTTAAGCCTCTGCCTTCAGCTCAAGTCATGATCTCAGGGTCCTGGGATCAAACCCTGCATTGGCTCTCTGTTCAGCAGGGAGCCTGCTTCCCCCTCTCTCTCTGCCTGCCTTTCTGCCTACTCATGACCTCTCTCCCTGTCAAATAAGTAAATATTTTTAAAAATACAGTATTACTAACCACAGTCACCATGCTATATGTACCATACATCCCATGACTTATTTATTTTAATTATAAACTGCTTTAAGAGTAAAACTATATTTTCGACACAAAATGCCTTATCTATCAGGCATTACCATTTTCTACCTTCGAAAGCTTTTTTTAAAGGTATTATCTTAAATGGTATTGGTATCTCTGAATTACAATGAGATAAGTCTATTTGAGATTTCAATATTTAAAATGCTCAAGAAAAACCTGCCAGAAACAAACTGCTCCTACCTGCTTATCGCCTAAAACATTCCTAAATACCTCAAAAGCACTTAAAACCAAAATCAGATTTTCCCTAAGTGGAGGAGGTGAACAGAATATACTTAAGCTTCCTTAAATTTGCATTCATTCTGGGTGTAGAACATGCACTTCAGTTAGAACAGCTTCTAAGAAGACTAGGGAACATTAAGTGAATGGAAGTCGAGCTCCCAGAGAAGGACCTAATACCCTCCTAAACCTTGAAAATCAACAGGAAATCCATCCTAAATCACTGAGAGAATCCCCAGCACCGAAGACTTCCTTCAAGCCTATTTGGTATTCTCCATGTAAGTCACTGATTCCTTCATGTCAATTTTAAATGATAATATTTCAAAGACGGCTAAAGCTTTCAATACCTGAATTGTACATTTTTATGCACTAATACTGTCAAGTTCATATTTCCAAGTGGTGACCACTGATGCCAACCAAAAATGTGGTCTACCCGGTCACTGACTTCCTTCAATGCCTCTAGCGCCATGCTTCCCTCATGGTGGAAATTCTCTTCTCCATCCTCTGAAGAGGAGTTGTTGAACCAGAAGACCACTCCTTCCTCCAAGTTTTTGGCTCCACTGGGAAGCCAGCATGGGGATTGCATAGATAGGTCTGAAATGTTGATATTCAACGGAGAAGCTAATAAATAATACAAAGAGGTTCTATTAAATCATTACCCTGCAGATTTTTATCTCCTAATATCACTCAAATACATCCCGTTCTCTCCATTTCCATGTTCATCATTCTAGTCTATTACCATCAGTTCACACCTGGTTTATTGCAAGATCCCCCTGACTGATCTCCGTTTACTGCCCTCCACCCCCACCCTGGGCCCCCTTCAGTCCATTCTCCATTCAACAGCCTGAGCTCTCTGTACTAACGGCTAACCTGATCATATCACCCATTCCATGTCCTACTTAAAACACTTCCATGACTTTCTCATTGTTCTCAGTGGTAGGATCAAAATCCTTATCAAGGCCCATAGGACCCTCTACAGCTGACCCTTCCATCTCATCCCAGGAGCTCTGTGCCCATGGATACCTCTCATATGCTCAGATGTGCCATGCTCGCACCCATTCCAAGGCTCTTCCTCATGATGCTCCCTTAACCTGAGCCCTTGGCCCCGGCCTCCACTCCCACATTTTCTGGGCTAATTGCCAACAAGAGAGGAACTGTGAAGACTCAACAAGTCCATATTTTTAAAGTCTTCACAGAAGGATCCAGTAACAAGTGAGCTCTATTGAAATAGTTATTATTTCCAGAAGTATTATGATTACCAGAAGTATTATTACTATCACTCATCCTTTAGACCTCACTTCCATGATTTTCATAGCAGGCCTGCAGACCTTTAGCTTAGGTCAGTTTTCTTGTTTATGTACCCACAGAACTGTGTTCAAGGGACTTTACCTTAATTAGTAATTATGCAATTTATTTATATGGTCATTTAAGTCTGTCCCCCTCATTAGGCTTTAAAGTTTAAGAGCTCAGGAGCTATGCTTTTTATTACTTACACCCATGGTGCCCAACCCTAATGAAGATTTAATATGATGTGTGTTATATAAGTGCATAGTACTATATTATAAAAAGTGGTTAGATTAATTTAAAATATAGTCGTATTAGGACACCTGGGTAGCTCAGTGAGTTGAGCATCTGCTTCTTGATTTCGGCTCAGGTCATGATCTCAGGGTTGTGATGAGATTGAGTCCCATGTCATGGAGCCTGCTTAAGATTCTCTCTCTCGGGGCGCCTGGGTGGCTCAGTCGGTTAAGTGTCTGCCTTCAGCTCGGGTCATGATCCCAGGGTCCTGGGATCGAGCCCTGCATTGGGCCTCCTGCTTCTCCCTCTCCCTCTGCCTGCAGCTCCCTCTGCTTGTGTGCTTTCCCTCTCTCTCTGTCAAATAAATAAATAAAAATCTTTAAAAAAAGAAAAAAGATTCTCTCTCTCTCCCTCTGCTCCTTCCCCTCTCCATCACTCATATATATATATATATATATATATATATATATATATACACACACACACATACATACACACATACACACACATATATATATGTAATATACATATATGGTCTTATTATGCAGACTCTGTGGCATATACAAAATTCTCTCAGAGGAGCTGTGGGACAGGACCATCAGACACAATGAATTTAGTCAGCTCTTGTCACCATAATGCTGTAGAACAAACTCAGTGGCCATGACCACTGAGTCTGAGGGGTCTAGGTGACCCCTCAGCCCCTAGGTGAGGCTCAGCTAAGTGACTCTTCTGTGGGCACAGATCACCCTCACTTGGCTGTTGTTGAGTACAAACCTGTTCCACATGTCTCTCATCCTCCCCAGAAGCACAGTCACCTGGAGCGAGTACTGCTCAGCGGGGGCTCTCTGAAGCATGAGAGCCAAGTTCAGGGCGCAGGGTCCAGCTGATGTAACGCTCCTGCTGATGGAACATCTACTACCAATCCTTTGGCATGCTCTGCCCGTGGTAGCGGATCCCCTGAGGAGGGGATCAAATGTTAGCTGAACGATCATTTAAACTATTACTGATGGTCATGCTTTAGAGAGACTGGGTCTAAGGTAAAGGGAGAGGCCAGGGTCCCCCAGCTTGAGGAGACTTAGATGTTACTGGGACCAGAGAAAGCAAAAATGGAATCAAATATAAACCCCCAATTCAAAGTCACAAATAAGAGCCACCGCTGAAAATTGATTCACAGTTGAGATGCTTCTCATTCTGGCAACTCCTTAGCATGCTCCAGGGCGAGGAACAGCTGGGATTTATTTAGCCAAGATTAATGAATGCCAAGGAAGCTTTAAACCACCAGTGGGACTCTGTAGGAAATGAATATGCAAGGAGAAAAAGATGCAAAGAAGAAGGGATAGAGAAGAAATTTAGTAAAAGCAATGGAATTACGGGCATTTTTTTTTTTTTCATCACCATGTTTTGAAATTTTCTTTACTATGGTTTTATGGTCAAATAGAAAAGGTTGGTGGGTTTGGGTGTTTTGAAGTTTCCCAGGACCGCCCAGCAACTACCCAATCAATTATACTGACAGCAGCCAGGGTGATTATTTGAATATGTAAATCTGATTACACCCCCACTCCACTAAAAACTTTTCAAAGACTTCCAGTTTCCCTCGGGGTAAAATCCAATCTCCTTTCAGATGGTTTCCTACAATCTTCTCCACTGGCCCCAGCCTACCTCTCTCTCCACCCTCATCTCTCCGCCACTGTCAGCTACTGTAGACATTTTTGTTTTGAATAAACGGTCACAGCCTTATCTCTAGACCTCTGCATATGTTGCTCCCTCTTCCTGAGAAACTGTCCCCATTCAGTACTTTGAATAATTTCTAATTATTACTTGGGTTTAAACGCTGCTTCCTCCAAGAAATCCTCCATAGCTTACTCCTGCTGTGAAACCAGAATACCCCATGCCTCCACTGTCATAAAAGTCCTCACACTTTTGTGGTTGTGGCTGTGTTTTCCTTGAGTTTCCATTCACACATGAAGGCAAGAACCATGTGTCTGACCCATTCCCTAAGATATCCTAAGAAGTGACAATTTCCACTATTTTTTGCTGGAATCCTTTGTCTTCTACTTCTTAATAATTGCTAACTCTAATATTAGAGAATTTTCCCTGCTGAAGAAATACTATCGAATCTTCTTAAAAAACAGTATCAACTCAGTATATTACTGGTACCAAACACTTTATCTCAGTCTCTACTCATTCTTCAAAACTCAGCTCAGACATCACCACTTCCAGGAAGTCCTCTGAGTTGCCACCATCCTCTTCAAGCAAAGCCTTAGAGTCCTCTTTTGTGTTCACAGTGATATATCTATGTATGCCTTTATCTTAGCACTGACCATAATCTTGCATACTAAGTTCTCAACAAGCATTTGTCAAATTCAGGAGAATCTGAACATAAGGGATAAGTGATACCTGTGTGACCTGTGCCAGAATCCGTTTCGCCAGAGCTTCTATTGATTGATAGCTAGCTCTTTCTTTGAGAGCAATAGGTCCCCTCTAATTGACGTTATAAATATAAATATATATTATATATTAATATAGGATATTAATTATATATAAATATGTAATATGTGATTTTATATAATTATATAATTATAATGTAAATATATAATATAATTTTATATATTAATTATATAAATATATAATATTATATATTAATATATTATATTAATTATATAATATATAATATACTGTGTATTTATATATTTATATATAAATATATAATATTTATATCTATATAAATTTATATATATAAATATAAATTATAAATAATGTTCCCATACCATTACCTGCCTCACGGGGGTGCTGTAGAGACACAATACACTGTTAACAGGCATTTAAAATAAGATTTCCAACATAAGCATAATAATTAATATGCCAGGTACTTTTCATGCATTAACTCATTTAACCTCCGCTGCAACATCATCACCTTTCTATAAGGTAGAACCATTACTAGCATTTCCATGCTGCACATAAGGAAACCAAGGCAAAGAGAGGTTAAGTAACATGACCCAAGTCATATAGCTACTAAATGGTGGAGTCAGGTTGAAACCCTAACAGTCTGGCCTGGAGTCTGTGCTGTAAACCACTGTTTCAACCACCTCCCCACAACTCCCACCCCCGCTCCTTGCTGCCACTGTCATGGTGCATCTGCTTCTACATTGAGGACTTTTCAACTCTTGATTTTAATCATATGTTCACTTGGGGGTGCCTGGGTGGTTCAGTCAGTTGAGAGTCTGACTCTTGATCTCAGCTCAGGTCTTGATCTCAGGGTCATGAGTTCAAGCCCCATGTCGGGCTCCATGCTGGGCATGGAGCCCAGTAAATAAATAAATAAAAATTTAAAAAAACAATAATAAGTTCACTTAATCGTGGGGGAGGTGTGGATGTAGAATTACTGTATAATCAAAGAGAAACAAAATTTAAAAGGTGTTATGGACTGGGGTGCCTGGGAGGCTCAGTTGGTTGAGCGTGGACTCTCAGTTTCAGTTCAGGTCATGATCTCAGGGTCCTAGGATTGGGCTCTGTGTGGGACTCTGCACTCAGTGGGGAATCTGCTTGAGGATTCTCTCCCTCTCCCTCTGCCCCTCCTCCTGCCGTACACTCTCCCTCTCTCTAAAGTAAATAAATAAATGTTTTTTTTAAGGTGTTATGAACTAAATTGTGTCCCCCCTAAAATTCATACTTTGCAGTCCTAACCCCCTATCCATATTCAGAGGTGGGACTTTAATGAGATAATTAAGTTTAACTGAGATGTTATGGGTGGGGCCCTAATGAGACTGGTATCCTTGAAAGAAGAGAAAAAGACACCAGAGATGTCTCTCTCTCTGTGCACACAGAGGACACAATGGAGGACAGCCATCTACAGGCTGGGATGAGACCATAGCTGTTGGCACCCTCATCTTGGACCTCTACCCTCCAGAACTGTGAGAAAATAAATGGCTCTTGTTTAAGTAATCCCGTCGGTGGTACCCTCTTCTGGCAGCCCAAGTAGACGAATCAAAAAGGCCAATGCAAATAAGCCTCGCGTTTCCAGCTATATTTCAAAAAAGCAGAGGATTAAGCAATGAGAAGTAATAAAAAGGAATTTTCAGGAACTAATTGGGTCAAACCAAACAATTCCATCCAAGAATACTTCATCCTGGAAAACATCAGTTTCTTGAAATCAACAGGAGTAATTTGCCAAGTGTCTACCAATTCTGCCCCCGAGAATTCCATGGTCTGATTAGGAAGCCCTGCCACGTATTTCCCTGAACAGGAGCAGGGGAGAATGTGTGGGACCCTAACACAACATACACCTAACCAGTCGTACAAATGTCAAGTGCTCTGAGTGTTCAGAGGAAGGAAGGTTCATTTTAACAACAGTTTTTAGAGTATTTCGGTTATGACGTGCTTCATTGAAAAAAGAAGAGGTTGCAAGTACAACTGGATGGAGTGAGACATTTCAACAAGGCAGTGGTGCCCACAAAGCTTCAGAAGCCTAAATGCAACTGGCATATTTAACAACCAATGATGGGTCAGACAGAGGCCAGTTCTTCCCAAGGTGGGGGAAGAGGAGGGATGCGGTCGGTAGAACGAGGGAGATGCGTAGGGGTAAAGTGGGAAGGCAAGTGTGCAATTTTGAAAAAACCTGAAATACCAGTTTTCTCGGTTTAGAATTTAAACTCTAGTGGGTGGCTGGATCAGGGGAGGAAGGCATGCAAAGATGCATTTGGGAAGATGATTCTGGAAGCTGAGTGTGGAGTAGACAGTAAGGGGAGAATCTGAAGGCAGGAAGATTAACAGGGAGGCAGGGCAATAATCCAAACTTATATTCTAAACCTAGATGAGGCTGGCAGCCTTGAGGAGCAAAAGGAACCAAAGTGAGCAGGACTGAAAAGTGAAGTGACAACCAGATAAAGCCCGCCTCCTTCAGTCCTGTCTCTTGGCCACACCTCCCTCTCTGCTCCTCCTCCTTTCCTCAAGAGACTCTGGGACAGGGCCCCTGCGTGGCTCAGTGGGTTAAGCCTCTGCCTTCAGCTCAGGTCATGATCTCAGGGTCCTGGTATCGAGTCCCGCATTGGGCTCTCTGCTCTGCGTGGAGCCTGCTTCCTCCTCTCTCTCTTTCTCTCTCTCTGCCTGCCTGTCTACCTACTTGTGATCTCTGTCAAATACATAAATAAAATCTAAAAAGAAAAATTTTTTTTAATAAAATGAAATTTAAAATTAAAAAAGAGACTCTGGGACACTCCTCATTCACCAAAATGAGCCTTTGCCTCAATTTGTTTGAAATTTAAGCTCTCCTCTGTCCGGCCATCAGTGGTGTGTTGGAACAGGTCTGCACCAGCTCATGAAAACCAATGATTAGCTCTTCAAAAATTGTATAAGCTGATTCTTAGATCTGCCTATTATCTAAATAAAATCACAGATACTTTCAGTTCAACAGATAATCTTTTTTTTTTTAAAGGTAATAATAACTCAAAATGCATCAGCCCTTCATCAGTTTACTATGCTTTAGTTTCCTCAGGTCTTGAGGTTATTTTGGTCCTGCTGTAGCTAGACGAAGGCAATATCTGGTAAGGGCGGGCTTCCGGGCCTATCTTCCCGACTGGCCTTCAGCGCCATCACGGTAGCTGCTGGAAACTGAGGGAGCATTCAGGCTGTGGAAATTGTTCAGAGCTTTTTTTTATTGCTTTGTTGAAAGTGAAGAAGAAAGTGTTAATAAGGCAGACTAAACTCAAAAGCAGTGCGGAAACTGAAAGAGGTTTTAGTTGAATGAGTATAATCTGTACAGTGGCGAGAAATCCTTTTATGATAGCTCACATAGATTTAATGACAAACTTATTGCGAAATGAGTTAGTGGATTGGGAGACAAGTCCTTTTTTTAACTAAAAGATTTCATTTATTTATTTGAGAGAGAGAGCCACCCAGACGCCCCTAGGATAAATTCCTGTTGCTAAACCATTGGCTGTCTACGGATACAGGAGTTTCACAAAAATTGATGACAGCGCTCTGTGAAAATCAGCTGGTTTCAGGAATTTACAATAAAGAGTCTTAATATTATCAGTAGTACATTGTGTGCTACATAGATTTTATATCAGCCAAATTTATAATACAGTTATGTAAATCTATTTTTGTATACCTTTCCTCCTTCCCCAAGAGAACCTGTGATTTAAACATTTACCAGCACGCTACTACCTACCAGCCTGGCTTAATCTTTACTAAAGATGAAACTGGGGCATTACTCTTGAAGATGATTTTTGTATGTAGAAAATACCATTCAACTAAGTTCACTTATTTTTCTAATCAGTATTTAATGTGAATAATTAAGTGTTCTGGGGCGCCTGGGTGGCTCAGTGGGTTAAAGCCTCTGCCTTCAGCTCAGGTCATGATCCCAGTGTCCTGGGTTGGAGCCCTGCATCTGGCTCTCTGCTAGGCAGGGAACCTGCTTCCTTCTCTCTCTCTGCCTGCCTCTCTGCCTACTTGTGATCTCTGTCTGTCAAATAAATAAATAAAATCTTTAAAAAAAAATAACTAAGTGTTCAAATTCAAAATGCTATATTTTCCTTAAGTTTTAAGAACTACTTTATCTCTTATCATTTGACTTATAAAATTGTGAATATTTACAATTACCATTTAGGGTGATGATTAATATTTCTTTTCCTTTACAAAATTTGGGTATTAAACTTCTTTGAAGACTTTAAATTGCATTTATTAATTTAATATTTCCTATGAATATTAAGCATCTTGATTGATAAATAAAGCATTCCCAAGGGACAAGGTATTAGATACAATTAGAGATATTGAAAATCTCCAGAGAGAGCTCAGTGTAAAACGTTCATCTCCCATGGTGGCCGACACCACTATGTCAGAAATCTTCAGTGTTCCAACAGCACGGTCCTGGGTTTTGGATATGATTGACTTTCTTCTTTAAAGTTTTCTGTTAGCCTGAGTCCTCTAAAAGATAAACACAAAGATGGGGTTAGAGGTGCAAGAGGTTTGGGGAGGGATACCAGTAAGGGAAGATGGAGGGAGCTGGAAAAGATTGGAAAAGTTTGCTGTCAAACTGAGATGCTGAGCACTGAGGGGTGGGGGCAAGGGAGAAGAGACACAGAGGGAGGATGGGGAGGCTGTTGGAAGGGAGTAAGGATGGGAGGAAGGAAGATAGATCATAAATGCAGTACCGTTTTAAGAGTTTTGCCTGTCGGAGGAACAGCCCTGCCTTAGTATCTCCATCCCACTGCTCACCTCAAGGTCCCCAACAAAATCACTGGGTGGGAGCAGCCCCTGGGAAGTGCAGCCCAGACAAAACTCGGAAGTGATGGATTCAGGGAACATCAGCTGGGATCATGGATCAGTTACCCTTTCTGCGGTAGGAGATCAAAGAGACACTTTCTCTTGGTCCCTGCCTAGTTTGCTTTCGATTTATTTTCCTTGTTTGCCTTTTATAAAATGATACATATTGTTCTAATACCTCCTCTTTCTTCTCTTCTTGTTTTCTTAAAATATAATCTCCATTAGTATTTCCCAAACCTCTTGACTTTCAAACCCATTGCAGTTTTACACGTCCCCTCTGGAAGTTTTTAATTGTGTCACTTGTCATGGGAAATATGACTAAGGAGAGATTTTAAGTAAGAAAAAAAACATTTTGTTTTAGTTAGAAATCATTAAAGAATTTTGAAACATTGTATGTAAAGATGTGTATTACATAGCTATCAAATTTGACATTCTCCCTTTGATAAGTAACATGTTTAACTTACTTTAAGGTATTTATAACAAAAAAAAAACATGATTTGATGACGAATCTTAAGCTATCATTTTATGTTTGGTTTGGGGACAAAATGTACATTAAATATAACGAATAAACTTAACTACACCTAATACAGGCTTAACACTGCCTTCAAGTTCGGATGTTTGGAATTCTTATACTTTGCACTAAAATAGTTATTTTTATCATCTGCTGTATTTTTGAGTGACAAGAGAAAAAAAGAAGGCTTCAAGTTACTCTTTGCAAGTACTTCCACATTGCCCACATGGGTAGTTTTCATTCTCCATAGATGAAGAGCTAAATTGGATATCATCATCTTTCTCTCTTTTACTACTGGCTTTCGAAAACTAGAGGCATCTTGATGTGTGTATTAAAATTCAGATCAGATTAATGCAATTTACTGATTTAATGAAGAGCATCTTGAGGTAAATCAGCAGAATTACTATCATTTTTGTGCTTATTATCTTCCTTTTTTCAAAGTCAGTGCTCCTTAAATTTCCCTCCCTTAAGGCATACTCATTGTGGGCATGAACTAAGCAATACGTGACCATGACCGCAAGCAAAGCATGGTGGGTCAGCTCTGCGGGTGGCAGCCAAGTGCACACGTGCTCACTTGGTTGCCCTGTCACTGGGCATCCTTGGATGCTGTTATTCATACCATTGCATTTCAAAGGGGGAAATTCTGGAAAATCATTTTCATTACTAAAATCGTAAAGACCTGTATTTAAAACAGATGTCTCCAAGGTGGGCATCTACAAAGAACAGCTTTGAGCCTCCCAGGAAATGTACATCCCGCACTGGGAAATGTCACCTCTAGTGTTAACCCTCCAGCGTTAAATGCTTCCTATTATTGGCCATGCAGAAGTGCATGGTCGACCTAAACCAAGGATGTGCCCAGGTCCTCACCAGTGCTAATGTTCTGGATCCCATGAAGCTAAAGTGGTATGAGAAACACAAGTAGTTAAGCTCAAAGCCTGGAAACCAGCTTCATACCCCATTACTGACTTCATTTATCACATGATTTTCTTCTAAGTAAAGACTGGATGTTGGAAAAGGCTCTATTCCTTTAAACAAACTATTCAATGTCACTGTTGTGTCCTTACAGATAACAATGACAGCAATCATAATATCTTCAATAGGGGATTTGCAGGCAACCTTGCAATAACTCCACACTCCCCCAGGGGTCTGTAAGACAACAGGTTGGTGATGACTTATCTAAAAAATGGATGGACAGCAAAGACTTCAGGCAATCCTCCATAAATATTGTTTCTCTCTGCAGAGCTTACGAAAGGTATTAATGGCCGTGAGTTTGAGATGTTATTTCCTGATAACAACCTGGAAACCAGCTGTTCCAGGTAGGCAGTTAAAAACAAAAGAGTTACCAGATGAGGGTTATCCGAATGTGCATGTGTACGTTAAACAAGGAAAAGTACTTTGGAAAGTAATTCTGAATTATAAAGCATGTCTTTGTTTCCTTTCTTAATCATCACAACCACACCTCTTTCTACCCATGAATATTGCTAACCAGCTAAAATAACCACTCATGCACAGTATGAGTATGAGGTATGGCATGCAATTTTGAAAATTAAATGCACATATGGTACAAGAACTGCTGTACATTGTAAAAATAATAACCAATAGACTTCTTCAGGATTCAACATGTGAAGCTCAAACCAATCATGTTATAAGCAAGGTCAATATTTCACCATACTATTTGTAAAGGTACCCAATGTTTTTTTAAATCATGCCTTTGGTCATCAAGAAATCTAATTTCCAGAGATGGTCGGTCTGCATGGAGAGTACCTCAATCAATCCAGCTGAAATAGTGGGCGCCTTAAGGTCAATATTTGATAATACGCAGTTACCACATATAAGCCACTGTGCCAGGAGAGGACTCATTCCCTCAGTCGGCCACAGACACTAACTCTGGGAAACACCTGGGTGGCTCAGTTAGTTGAGCATCTGCCTTCGGCTCAGGTCATAATCTCAGGGTCTTGGGATCCAGTCCCACATCACACTCCTTGCCCCACAGGGAGCCTGCATCTCCCCCTGCTTGTGCATGCACATGCTCTCTATGTCTCTCTCTTATTTATTTGTAAATAAATAATTTTTTTTTAAAGACACTAATTCTGGGACAGACAGAAATACCAAGTGGGGTACCAGCGCACGCGTCACGCAGGGAGGCACAAAGGGGTTCATCCATAAAAGACAAGAAGATGAATGCCAAGGGGTTTTGTCTCCGGAACAGTCTTTCCAGTCCATTCACATCCTGAGGCTATGAGTTAAGTCACTCAAACCCAATAAAATGGTTCCAGTGTCCTCCAGACATAAAAGCTACAATGTAAAAAGAAAGTCATCACTTTCGTCTTCTCTCTAAAAAAAGATTTCTGCTAAACATTTCCTTTTGTTTTCCTAATTTACATGAGCTATTTCAAGAGAGAAAAACAAAGAGCTATTTGTCTCTGAAGAAATGAAACGGCCAGGTAAGCCCGCAGCCAACAACTACACAAACATCTCTGAGCCGCATAATCAATTCTGTGATTAGGCGAGGAGAGCTCTGCATCCACATTGATTGTAAAATGCAAATCTGAATACAGCTAATCTTCACATAAATATAATAGGTACCGCATTGATTTTTTTCCCTCGTGATCATATGAAAAATTAACTAAAACGATGGTAAAGAAGTAGCATAATATTATTTGGAGGTAGTCGGTGATAAGTTCCATATTATAATCACTAAAGCAACCACTAAAATGAACACACAAACACAATGAGGTATAGCTACAGGTCAATAGAGGAGATAAAATGGAATACTAAACAATGGTCAATTTAGCCAAAAGCCTAGAAAGGCCAAAAGAAGGCAAGAAAGGAGGAAGAAAGGGACAAAGAACAGTTGGGACAAATCCCCAAAACAAAGATGGGAGACTTAAATCCAACCATATTAAAATCTCCAATTAGGGTGATAGTAGAAAATTCGTGAGAAAGGTGTAGGTAACAGCAACACTGACAGCCATCTAACATGTTTTTATTTATTATATTTATTTTAACATAATAAATAATATATGTCATTTAATAAAATCTATAATAAATATAATCTATAATCATATACAAATATAAATAATATAAAGTATGATTATAGTAAAATATAATTTAAAGACTTTTTTTTAAGATTTTATTTATTTATTTGTCAGAGAGAGAAAGCACAAGCAGGCAGAGAGAGAGAGAGAGAAGCAGGCTCCCCACTGAGCAAGGAGCCCCACGCAGGACTCGATCCCAGGACTCTGGGATCATGACCTGAGCCAAAGTCAGCGGCTTAACCGACTAAGCCACTCAGGTGTCCCTAAAATATAATTTAATTAATATATACTTTAAAAGATTTATTTATTTATTTGAGAACGAGAGTACAAGTGGGGGGAGGGACAGAGGGAGAGAGGAAGAGTCTCACCTAGACTCCGTGCCCCGAGAAGAGCCCGATGCAAGGCTTGATCTCACAACCCTGAGATCATGACCTGAGCTGAAAGGGGCCAGATACAACCAACTGAGCCACCCAGGTGCCCTTTATTTATTTTTAAGTTTGTTTATTTGTTTATTTAGGTAATCTCTACACTCAACATGGGGCCCAAACTCACAGCCCTGAAACCAAGACTTGTGGTTCTTTGGACGGAGCCAGCCAGGCACCCCCCCCATTGTGTTTTTATTTAAAATAGATCATTGTCATCATATTTTAATGTGTGTTTGTCTCCGTTTCACCTGTCTGAATTGATAACTAACCCCACAGAGAAGGAAAAAGTCACTGGTTAATTCTCATCTATGGCTTCATCGGAGAAGTCCCTCAGTTTTGAATAACTTGGTGGTGGGTGCACCCATGCTGAGGCTGCTGCCATCAGTAGAAAGGATTGTTTATTTAACTGATGGATGCTGCCTTCGTCAGGGTGCTAGGGACTTAGAAAAATGTGCACTGGACATAGTGAAGAGATACATTATGCTTGTATTCTCTTTTCTGTCCCCCATACTAACTACTCCTGGGAGTCTGACACACCTACCTGGTGTCTCAGAAAAGTAGGATTAAATATAGAAAGGTCAAGATGTTAGTCACACACACACGCGCGCCCACATAAAAATCTCAATAAACTGGACATTAGTGAGAAAGTTGATATGATGTCTGCATATCTATACCTACAGATATTTCAAAATCAGAGTTTCTGGGTCTCACGAACACAATAACATAGCAACATTTTTATAGCAAAGCAGACTGAATTCTTGTGATAAATAATTCTCAGTCCCACACAGGCAGGAGTCTTTAAGAATGTCTGCTTTAATAACAAGAGAGTTTAATTACAAAGCCAATGAGTTATGATCGACGCTGCCGGCCTCCCCCATCCCATCTTCCAATATCTGGTACCACAGCTGCATACACAAATACAGTTGTATTTCCCTCTTGTTTTGAAGGGACAGGAAGGTCAAAAACCGTGCAGCTTAACGTCCTCGGATAACTGAACACCGCCTAGAGAGGACCTTTGTCTACAGAGATTGTCGCTAACAAGTAATTTAACCCTGAGGTGTAAGAGATACTTTAAGAATCAATTAGTGATATGGAAATGGATTCTCTTCCTAGGGCTGTAACATTTGACATGTGTGCCATACCAAGCCATCCACTAGTACCACCACTTTGAAAAGAAATGGGATTTTAGAGTTATGGTTTTAGCACCAAGACACCCTTGCCCTCTCATACCTCCTTGGCTAGCTCTCTGATCCAAACCACTGCTGTCTCTTACCTAGATTCTTGCAATAATCTCCTCACAGATTACACTATTTCCAGTCCTTTGCCTCACACAGAGTTCTGAACCCAGGCCCAGAGGGAGCATTTATAAATGTCAGGTCAGGTGGAGACACTGCTGGGCTCCACACTTCACTCGGCCTTTAAGTGGCCGGTAAGGTCCCACAGGTGTGATAGTCCCCTCCCTGCAACTGCTCTGACCTCACACCCTACTTTTCCATCTATCACCCCCTCATTCCAGAATACTCAGCTGCACCATCCTCTTTGCCAGTCTTTGGATGCACTGGACACATTCCCACCCCAGGGCCTTTGCAGAAGCTCTTCCTCAGATACCCATATGACTCATGCTCTCACCACTTTAAGTTTTTATTTAAATGTCTCCCATTCAGAGGCCAACCCTAACTACCTTTCTTAAATTACAAACCAGTCCTCTAGAAGCCCACGTACCCCTAATCCTTCTTACCTTGATCTTTTTTTCCCCACCTGGCAGTTATCACCTACTGATGGCCAAGAATGTTAATATCTACCCAATTATAGAATTTTACATAAAAATGTGATTTATTTACATGATTACTTTGTTTTCTTTGTTCTCTAACTAGATTGGAAGACACACAAGAACAAAGATTTTCACCTCTTTTGTTTCCAATGTCTAAAACATGGTCATAGTCAACAAATAGGTATTGAATTTCTGAATGAACAAAGGAGAAGATACATTTTCATCAAGGACACAAAGAGCCCTAAGTGCCATGATGAGTCTAGACTTGATCCTAAGGGCAAGGCAAGGGCAAATGATGAAAAAGATGGGTTAAAAGAATCTCCAAAAGGCGAAAAGATTCCTGACATTGGATTTGACAATGATTCCTTGGACGAAGGATAACAAAGGGAAAAAATAGACCACATCAAAATTTAAAACTTTCGTGCATCAAGAGACACTATCAATCGAGTGAAAAGGGAACACAGAGTAGAAATAATTGCAAATCATATCTCTGAAAATGGATTGAGATCCAGAATACACAGAGAGCACCTACAACTGAACAACAAAAAACCAATCCGATTTAAAAATGGACAAAGGAATAGACATTTCTCCAAAGAAGATATATAAGTGACCAATTAGCACATGAAAAGACATTAAACATCATTGATCATCTGGGAAATGTAAATCCAAACCAAAATAAGATACTATCTCACACCCATTAGGATAGCTACTATTTTAAAAAACAAACAAATCAGAAAACAGCAAGTGTTGGGACACCTGGCTGGCTCAGTCAGTAGAGCATGTGACTCTTGATCTCAGGGTCATGAGTTTGAGCTCTACGTTGAGTGTGGGCCTTACTCAATTTTAAAAAAAGAAAGCGGCAAGTGTTGGCAAGGATGTTGAGAGACTTGGAGCCCTTCTGCGCTGTTGATGGGAATGTAAAATTGTGCAACCACTGTGGAAAACAGTCTGGTTTTTCCTCAGAAAAGTGAAACATAGAATTACCACACGATGCTGCAATTCTACTTCCAGGTATACACCTAAAGGAATTAGCAGGGATTTGAACCGACTTTTGTACACCCATGTTCATAACAGCATTATTCATAATAGCCAAAGGGTAGAAACAACCGAAATACCCATTGACAGATGTGCAGTAAACAAAATGAAGCATATATGTACAATGGTATATTATTCATCCCTAAAAAGGAATGACATTCTGACACATGCCACATGGATGAACCTCGAAGACATTATGTTAAGTGAAATAAGCCAGTCACAAAAAGACAAATACTGTCAGAGCTCATTTATATGAAGTACCTATTAGAGTAGTCAAATCCATAGATACAGAAAGTAGAAGGGTGGTTGTCAGGGGCTGGGGGGAGGGAAAAATGGGGAATTCTTGTTTAATGGGTATAGAGTTTCAGTTTATGTAGATGAAAAAAGTTCTGGATAATGGCTGATAGTGATAGGTGCATAACAATGGGAATGCACTTAATGCCTTTGTAGACTTAAAAAAGGTTAAAACGGTAAATTCTTTTTAAAATTTTGTTTATTTATTTGACAGAGAGAGAGAGAGAGATCACAAGCAGGCAGAGAGAGAGAGAGGGAAGCAGGCTCCCTGCTGAGCAGAGAGCCCAATGCGGGGCTCAATCCCAGGATGCTGAGATCATGACCTGAGCCAAAGGCAGAGGCCCAACCCTCTGAGCCACTCAGGCACCCCTAAAATGGTAAATTTTATCTTATATATATTTTACCACAACAAAATACAAAAATTTATTTTTCTATTCTTTTTATTTCTTATTTTATTTTTTAAAGGATTTTTAAAAATTTATTTGAGAGAGACAGAGAGTGAGCACATGAAGGGCAGAGGGAGAAGCAGACTCCTGTTGAGCAGGGAGCCTGATGCAGGACTTGATCCTGGGACTCCAGGACCATGACCCAAGTTGAAGGCTGACACCCAACCAACTGAACCACCTAGGTGCCCCCAATTTTTTGTTTAAAAAAAAAAAGAACTCTAAGATGGCTACCAGTGAGCCCCGCCCCATCCCCACTTCGTACCAGGTTAGTCTGTATGACCAGTAGAGTAAGGCAGAAATCTTCATTTCTGAGATTAGGTTATAAAAGGCTGCACTGTGATTACTCATCACGGGCAAGTCAGCCATCATATTGGAAATCATCCTATGGAAAGGCCACAAAGTGAGGAACTAAAGCCTCTTGCTGTTCACCATGTGAGTGAGCTGGAAACGGATTCTTTGGGCCCAGTAAGCCCTCAGGGATAACTGCTCCAGCCAACTGCTCGACTGCAGTCGCCTCACGCCTGGGGCCAGACCCACTCAACTAACATCCTCCCACTCAGCAAAGCCGCTGTCGGATGCCTGACCCTCTGACACTATGGGAGGTCATAAATGGCTACCATCTTCAGTTGCTAAATTTGGGGGCAATTTGTTACACAGTACTAGGTAACACATGAAAGATTTAAGAGGAGGCAAGACAGCCAATGTAGGGGCTACTGCTCTATTCCAGTCATGAAGGGGAAAGGATCTGGACTAGGGCAGAGGCAGTGCAGGGAAGAGGATGAAACTCCTTCAGCAGAACTCTAGGAGGCCGGTAACAACAGGACTTGTTACCTGATTGGGTGCAGACAGGGATGGGGAGTGGGGATCCAGCAGGACCAGATTTCTGTCCAGATTTCTGACATGATTGTCTGGAGTGAGAGTGAAGTCTCAGGATGTAGACTGAGACTGACCCCTGCTGATTCACTGGGCCTGCCACCGACCAAGCTCTGAGCTCTCCTCCCCATGGCAGTGCCGGCAGCTCAAGGTCTCCTCCCCTTGCGTGACTTTGTCATTCTCTCCTCTCTGCCCCAATGCATATTTACCTACTTCCAGTATTTTGCAACTAATGTTGTTGTTGTTGTTGTTTAAAAGATTTTATTTATTTATTTGACAGACAGAGATCACAAGTAGGCAGAGAGGCAGGCAGAGAGAGAGGAGGAAGCAGGCTCCCCGCTGAGCAGAGAGCCCGATGCGGGGCTTGATCCCAACACCCTGGGATCATGACCTGAGCCAAAGGCAGAGGCTTTAACCCACTGAGCCACCCAGGCACCCTGCAACTAATGATTTGTTTTGTTTTGTTTTTTTACTTCTATCACTTCTATTTTATTTTTAACCCTTGAGGAAGAAATTTGTCTTTTCCATCTTCTATCCCTTGGCCCTAACATACAGTAAGTGCTCAATAGATGTTCCATGGGAAAATGAGGGAACAAAGTAACAGCTCCACTCCACCCACTAACAAACTGATTGGGCCACACTGCCCAAAGACAATTTCCCTGTGCCGGCATTTTATCTTCCTCCATCCAAAACGCCCTTCCCAAGATAACCAAGCATTCCTTCCTATTCCTGATGTGGATTCTGGACATGGATTTGCCCAGGATTCCAGCAGCCTCAGGTGATCTGCTCTAGCAATGGACCAAGGCAGCCTTCTGGACAAACACAAGTAGCAGAGCCTGAGGAAAGATCTGGCGGTGAGAAAGAGAATGCATCTGATCATCAGAAACCTACATTCCGACCAAAAAGTGCTTTTTTTTTTTTTCCTTTTTAGGTTTAAAATTATAAACCCCATTGTCTGAAGTTCAAGTCCTGTGGGATGTAAGGCTTATAATTCCTTACCTCTCAAGTTACGTCTACTTCTCTTGAACAAATAATTCATGCACTCAGCAGTGTGTTTTGAGTGCCTACGATGTGCTGGAGACCTCCTAGCTGAGGGCAACCTAAGGAGCTGCTCTGCTTCCTTCTCTGGAAGTTTCCAAGACTATAGAAGATAGGACTATGTCACAAGGTCATTTCAAGGGGTGAGAAGAGCATACAAAATGTTCAATTTGTAATGTAATCCCGGTTTTGCCCGTACACATATGTGTGTGCTCATATGTGTCTGTATTTGTGTAGAACATTCATTTAATTGCACTTCTGCAATTAAACTTTTAATTACTCCATACATGTTATGCACTCATCGTTTGTGTTCTCCAAAATCCATATGTCAAAGTCCTAAATCCCCAGGGTGACAGTGTTTGGAGTAAGGCCGTTGGGAGGTTGAAGTCATGAGGCTGAGGCACTCACGATGGGATTAATGGCTTTATTAAAAGAGGCCAGAATCCCACTTCTCTTCCCCACGTGAGGACCCAGCAAGAAGGCCGCCATCTGCAAACCAGGTGGAGTCTCACCTGGCACTGAATCTGCCAACACCTGCATCCGGGACTTCTCCGCCTCCACAGCTGTAGGAATACGTTTGCTGTCCACCAGTCTACGGTATTTTATTGTGGCCCCTGAGTGACCACGACAACAGACAACAACGGACATCCGAGAACACTAATATTTTCTTTACAATGGCTTCAAATAGCAGCTTTTTCTCCTGAAATATGACTGTGTACCTCTTCTTGCTATACTAGAATGTTCCTTACATACTAAATTGTTCAACATTCAGATTTAAACTTTACATTTAAACTCTTACTTAGGTTGAGACTCTGATGCTAAGGGCATTTTCCACGTCTTCGTAAGCTCATGGGACTGGGGGCCAGTGATCCCTCAGAAAGACCGAGGTGAAGAGGGCAAAGAGCAAACGGACCTACCGATCCTTCTAAACCTGCTTCTGGAATTTGGGTCCTGAGACATTCCAGGTTTCTTTTTGAACCCGGCGCCTCTTACCCCCCAAAGCTAGCAGAAGGAGGAGGATCATTGGGTTTGCCGGTGCTGACATTACCACTCTTCTATCTTCGGACACAGTCTCAGAAGCTCATACAACAGGTAACCTAGGTCTGCACAGCCTAGACACGAAATCGCCCCTCCTCTGTCCAGCCATCCTCTCCCAGGCTGACATCAGGAGCCCTCACCACGCCAGTGCTGCGGACACCCCCTTATTGCTCTGTGTACCGTGGGACTCTGGGCCACTCAACCTGCTATAGAACTTCAGAGAAGAGCCCCACAGATTTCCTCACATCCCTGATGCTGCCATACACTTTACCAGTCTGGTTCCCTCACTCCCTCCCTGCATTCTGTCGTTGTTGTCGTTGTTGTTGTTATTATTATTATTATTATTTATTATTATTATTATTATTATTTTACCAGCAAAATGAGTCTATTCGGGAAGTTCCCTGCCTTTTTTTTTTTAAAGATTTTATTTATTTATTTGACAGAGCACAAGCAAAGGGAGAAGCAAGCAGACAGGGAGGGAGAAGTGGGCTCCGTGCTGAGCAGGGACCCAATGCAGGGCTTGATCCCAGGACTCTGGCATTGTGACTTGAACCAAAGGCAGTTGCTTTTTTTTTTTTTTTTTCTTAAGATTTTATTTATTTATTTGCCAGAGAGAGAGAGCACAAGCAAAGGGAGAAGCAGGCAGAGGGAGAAGCAAGCAGGCTCTCTGCTGAGCAGGGAGCGCAATGCAGGGCTCGATCCCAGGACCCGATCTCAGGACCCCGGGATCATGACCTGAGCAGAAGGCAGACACTTAACCGACTGAGACACCAGAAGCTCCAGCTCGCTGCCTTCTCCTCTACTTCTTCCACTCAGTTTAGGGAATCTTCATAGTACCAGCCAAAAGGTTCTCCTGATGCTTTGTAACCTTTTTTAATTTATTTTTATTTTTTTTAAGATTTTATTTATTTGACAGAGAGAGAGAGCACAAGCAGAGGGAGCTGCAAAGGGAGAGAGAGAAGCAGGCCTCCCGCTGAGCAGAGAGCCTAATGTGGGGCTCGATCCCAGGACCCTGGGATCATGACCTGAGCCGAAGGCAGACAGTTAACCAACTGAGCCACCCAGGCACCCCTATTTATTTACTTTTAGATACCCCCTTTTGTTGTTGTTGTTGTTGTTTTTAAGTAAATTTTACCTCCAATGTGGGACTTAAATTCACAACCCCGAGATCAAGAGTTACTGACTTAGCCAGCCATGTGCCCTTGTAACCTTGGAAAACAGAACGCCTGGCTTACGTTTGCAGGGCTCTCAGGCCGATGCCCTCAGGTCGGGAAGACAAACAGAGCTCTACCTGGGGCCTGTAGGATGCTGATGGTCTTTTTCAGAGCCCAGGCCCCTTTTGTATTTAGATGAACTTAAATCCTTTGTGGACCTCACTGGAAACTATGGGGCTGCCCCACTATGTGGCCTCTATAAGTTCTGTGGTCAGGAAGGTCCAGGGGTCTCTCTGCTCCCCAGTAGCCAGGTTAAGGTACCATAGAGTAGGTATGAGCCCGGGGGCTTCCTAGCTAGCTTCTCCACACCTGGTTTCTCAGGACCGCCAACCCCAACATCCCGACCCCATCCAGGCTTCCTCTCCTCTGCCAACGTGTGATTGATCCTGAATAGAGTTACTGCCCAATTTAATTTTTTAAAGTTTATTTATTATTATTTAATAACAATAATTAATTATTATTTAGTATTATTTACGTTTATTTATTTATTATTATTTATTTTAAGTCATCTTCACGGCCAACATAGGGCTCGAACTCACCACAAGATTAAGAGTCACCTGCTCTCCTGACTGAGCCAGCCAGATGCCTCCAATATGATCTCTTTGGAAAAGAAAAAGGAAAAGATTTCCCTTTCCTAAACACGTTCCCTTTTGTATGCTACCCACATGGGCAGCACCCCCTCACCCCACCCCAGCAACAGTAATAACAGCAAAAGCAATGGCTGGGCCATCACCTGTTACTAGAGTTTCGGGCTGAGACAAATTATTGTTATTACCAGATTATAAACCCTAAAAAAAATCCCATCATGGAAATGCTAACAGCTCATTAACTATAATGAGTGCCATTGCATAGGACGCGTTCCGGCAGAGGGATGGCAACTGTGTTAGCGGGCCTTTCAGCAGCCTGAAGCGCTCAGGCCCGGGATGCTGGACACCAGGCAGGAGGGTCCCTCGTGTTGGGATGGACAGCCCTGTGGTTGTGCGCGACTTCTCCCCATTCCCAGATCAGGCCGGGCAAAGCCCAGTTTATGTACAGGACCTGACTCGTATACCTCGAGCGCATCTGCAGGATGGTTGACAAAGAGGGGAAGTCAGCCACCGGCATCAGCAGACGTGAGATCATTAGGCTCAGACATGGGACGCAGGCAGGGCCTGTTATCACAAACAAGCTGTTTGCTCGCAGCTTGAATCTATTTCTGGAAACTGTTTACCTAAATGAAATTACTTATCCACTGGGGCATGGTTCAAAGCTCAAAAGATAAGTGCAGGCAGCTGCTAAAAAGATGCAAGCCTGGGAAAACAAGGGGAAAAGAACAAAGTTAGATTAATCCTAGGAAAAAAGACTCAATGCCGTAAAAATTACATGGCATTCTTTGAGACCGTCAATTAATTTGAATTCCAAAAGTTCAAAGCCACTATTTAAGGGAACTAATTAATAGCTAATATTCTCCCCAGAGTGATCTCCTAGAAGGTCTGCGAGAGCCAGTGTGCGGAGGGGCCGACGGTTCTGTCTCCCATTGGTCCATACAGGTAACACCAGGCTGAGTCCCTGAAGCACGAGTCTGGGAGTTCCCATGCCTGGAATATTAGTGACACTTAGGTCTTACTCAGACCCCTGCAGAAATTCAGCTACTATTTCCCTGGGACTTTGTCTCCCTGAGGTCACTTTTGAATTACGCTCTATGGAAAAGTGGACCCTGAGGTCTGAGATTAGAATCTAATCCTGTAGGTTCTGTCACAATTGTTCTCATCAGCTACTCCGGGGGAAAGTTCTTCTTTGACTTTTATTTTTTTTTTAATATTTTATTTATTTATTTGACAGAGATCACAAGTAGGCAGAGAGGCAGGCAGAGAGAGAGGAGGAAGCAGGCTCCCTGCTGAGCAGAGAGCCTGATATGGGGCTCGATACCAGGATCCTGGGATCATGACCTGAGCCGAAGGCAGAGGCTTTAACCCACTGAGCCACCCAGGCCCCCCTCTTCTTTGACTTTTAAACCTTAGGTGCCCGGTACTGAGTTTACCTTATGCCTCCGTTTATGGCACATCATTATCACTGGTCCACACCTGTTCCCTCTCTTTAATATTCGTATTTTGATCTCCCTACTCACCCCCATCCTCCTCTCCTCCAACCCACAGGCGGCCAGCCTAAGCTACTTAATGTTTATTTTGTTTGCTTCGATATTGGGATATTGCTGTTTGGCGTCCACCATATATTTTCTTTTTGCTCCTAATCCTCTTACCCAGATTTTCTTTTATTCCTGTTTCAGTCTGGTCCTTGTCCATTTGCATTTTCATTGTTTGCACATTTGAAGTGATCTCAGACACAGGGTCTTTGTGTTCTAATTTTTTTACTTTTGCTATCACGGGACATTTTTTCTAGTCTTTGATAGTCTTTTTTTCCTTATCTCCCTGCACCCCCAGCAGGTGATCACTGCGAACAGCATGGGCAGTGTCTATCCCCACACATTTCTCCAGGGTCATTCAAACCCCAAGGCTAGTGAACACACACACAAATGTGTGTGTGTGTGTGTGTGTGTGTGTGTGTGTGTGTGTGAGACAGAGAGATCTACTTTAATGAAATGGATTCAAAACCCATCTCTCTCTAGTTTGCTTTTCTCTTTTAAAAATATGTTGGGGTCCTCCTTCCAGGTTCGTTCTTTTTAATAGTTGCATAATATTTCAAGGTATACGTGTTCGATGATTCATTCAACCACTCCTTACCGATGGGCATTTCGTCGTGCTCAGTTTTTTACAACGACAAAGAAAGCTGCAAAGAATATTTGTGCCATACTTGAATCCATCCATACGGGTGCTTCTGTTTTTATGGGATCGATTCCTAGGAATGTGCATGTATTTTTACTTATATAAATAGTATTAAGTTATATACTATGTTCTAGTTCTTACTTTTTTTTTTTTTTTTACTATGCTCTGTGTTTTTGAGATCTGTCAGTGCTCTTGACTCTAACAGCTGCATTATTCTCCATAGTAACCCTCCATTTCACTTTGGCTATCCGCAGATCCAACATAACAGCAGCACAACGTAGAAGTACTTCCAAAACACTCCTGAGAAATTAATAGAAAAGAGATAATTCCAGCTTTTTCAAACTCTCAATACATTTGACTTTGGAAAATTGTTACGACCAACCAGGGCACAGAGAGCAAGGGGAGATGACAAGTGTTGGGGGCGGGGTGGTTCTCATTTGTTAAGAATGTACTATTTATCAGGCACTTTATAAAAGTCCTATTTGGCACTCAACACAAACGTTAAAAGTAATATTTGACCCACTGATTAGATGAGGAAGCTGAGGGATAGAAAGGTCAAGGGCATTCCTCCTACGAAGGTGGGCTAGGATTCAAGGCCAGGTCTACCAAGCTCCAGCCGCAGCCCCTCCCACTACTCCTGGTGAGTTTCAACCCAGACTAACTTCTCATTTTTTTAGACTCATGGTGGCATGGAGGAGGCGTGGGGGAGGCACATAAAGTATCTTAAGATTTTTTTCATCTGCAGTTTTATCCAAGGATTCAGAGAACACTGAAAATGGACCTTTTCCCAGCAGAAATGAATGGTTTTAAAGGAATCGGCCAAGAAACTCTAAAAGTCTAGCACATATACAGAGCTTTTGCGGGCAGATGTTAGCGGTAACAGGAACAACATGATTGGGGCTGAATTCAGAAGTCTCCTAGATCAGGCAAGAGACAGGCCTAACTAGCAAAAGAGAAGGCATCGGTGAGTCATGCGAAACAGGGTCAGAGCATCAGGACTTTATAGAGCGTGGAGGGGTGTAGAGTGAAGCCTCCCAAACCTGAGCAGATGTCTGCCCTGGGTCCGAGGACTGTCATGGGGTTTCTTGCCTGACTGAGCTTTCTCTTCCCAAATACATGGGACCGAATTGGTACCATGCTGTGCTTGATGTCTGTAAAGAACTAGAACCCATCATAATCCAGTCGGTCAAGAGCAGTTACTAGCATGCTCGCCAGGTGATGGGAGGAGCCCAAAAGGAGAGCAGCAGAGATTTTTGACTGTTTGCCTACTTTTCTATCCCATGATCTAAAATCGAAACAGAGGCTCTGAGATCGCTTAAATTTTTTCAAACGAACTGCGGCCTAGCTCCTCATCGGCTCAGGTTGCTGGGTCATCGTCCTAGTGACATGCAGGCCCACAGCCACAGTCAGTGACAGGTGCAGTAGAATCGGCAGGACGTGCCCACGTGAGGTGTGATGCTGGTGGACACCTGGCAGGTAGGAAAGAGGGGAGCAGGCAAGAGGGCTCTCAGTTTTCCACCTTCACCAGTGAGGGGACGATGAAGTCAGAAAGTTGGGAAGAACAAAGCTGAAGTTCAGAAAATGAACTTAGAGGAATCTGGCCGTCGATATAGCATCCGATGCTTGATCTCAGGGTCGTGAGTTCGAGCCTCACACTGTAGAGATTACTAATAAAATAAAATAAAATAAAATAAGGACAAAGAGAAGAAAATGAATTCAGGATTGAGCTTGAAGTACCACTGGCCATTCCACTGTGCCTACAGGCACACAGAAAGCCACCCAGGGGAGCCTTCTGGGCTGAGATAACCCAGGAGAAAAAGGTGTGCAGGTCAGGGACAGGGCCGAAATGTTGCGGAAACCCATCCGAGGGGGGAGCAGCTCTGGCCCCTGGAATGCCATTCCTGTGCTCTCAGCCTGGATCTCTGAAAATCCAGCTCCCATGATACCTCATTTTGGACCATTAGCCAAACCCCAGTCTGTGTCAGGTTCTCCATAGGTCCCTCATCGCCGTCATGGTCACACCGTGTTGTAATACTGTAACGACCTGTCATCCTGTTGAGTGTGAGGGCAGGGACGTGGTCTGTTATCTCTATGCAGCAAGGACAAGGCACAGTATAAATATTGGCCAAGGGAGCGAATGGAAGAACGAAGGTCTGTGAAGAAGGCAGAGAAGGAGCTGTCGGAAGAAGAAAGACAATCAGTAGAGACTAGTTTTGTGGAATCCAAAAGGAGTAATTTCCAAGGAGGGGGAGTAAACCGTAAAAAATGCAGCAACAGAATGAAGGGGAAAGAGAAGGGACACTGGAGTGGGTATCAGGTGGTCTGTGGACTTGAAGAAGGCCGATATGCATGGGGTCCCGTGGATGGAAGATGGCCGTGGGCTCAGCTGCGCTTTGGGGACAGTAGATAGTCATGGCTAAGGACAAGCAGGAGATGATGCGGTGACAGGAAATACTCTGGTATGAGGTAGAGGGAAAGAGGTGAAGAACGCAGCCGGAGGCGAATCATCATTAAAAGAAAGGAATCTTTCCCAGAGGACAAGGAATGATTTGTTTGTAGGGTGGGAAAGCCGGTGAAGAAAGAGATAGACTGAGAGAAAACAGGCAATAAATGAGCAAGAATAAATACAACTGGGGGAGTTGGGGGGCTCAAGATGTTGAAAGGCAGATGGTAACCGTCTTATTGTTCAGCTAAAATTCCCACAGGTAGAGCTTACTTTCCTGCCCCACTGACTTTGGGGCCTGATGTGCTTTGACCTTAGGAATGTGGAGGCAGGGACTATATGCCCGGTCCCAACAAGGCCTTCAAGGCCTGTTTGGACCTGCTCCCTCTGCACTTCTGCCCTCTGCCAGGAGAACAGTGGGGCCCTGGCAGGAGGCGCCTCAACAGCCCGGGACCTCAAAGAGAGCAGCGGCACAGACCCAACCAGACCTGCCGCACGGAGCCCCGCCCGGCCTGCCTGGCCCAGGACCTTGAAAGAGCGATGAAAGCTGTAACTGTAGGCACTAGAATTGCTGGTTGGTTGTTACCAGACCAAAAACCAACTGACCGACTGTAGAAAGGAGTCGTGTGTCCCAGAAGGGTCCAGGACCACTGCTTTCTCAGCAATGGGAGGGGAAGCAGAGATGGAGGGAGGAATTGATGAGAACAGATACGTTTCAAGTGGGAGGAAGGGAAACTGAGGAACTTCTCACCTGACACTCTTTTCCAGGCTCAGCCTAGCTCCAGGGGAGGCCATCTGGGGAGGGCGGTGCAGAGCAGCACGTGGCCTGGAGAGGAGGGAGCCACGGAGTAGAAGGGCTGTGCGGAAAGCCGGAGGGGGGCCAGACTGGAAGCCCAAGACCAACGCCCAGCATCCCAGGGTGCTTGACTGAGCCCAGGTGCATACATGCACCAGAGCACCTGACAAGAGGACGGAAAGTAAAGGATCCCTCTCCAGATGGCTTCAAAAGTGGAGCAGAAGGAAAACATGGGAGAAAGTTTCCTAAGTTCAAAATTAGAAGCCAGAATGTCAAAGTATTCTTTTTGCCATGTCAGGGACATATCTCTGAGAGTGAAGTCAATGCCGTGGGCCTCCACTGATGACAATGAAGAAGAGGGACTTGGCTGTAAATGGCAACGTACCCTTCCTCCTTGCTTGTCACTGTCTCTGCTATGACTCCAAGCCACCTGCGTTTTACCTGCCAGCCTGTCAGCAGTACAGTGACAAAGGGACACAGCCCAGGTCCCCAGGCCTCAAGCGACTGGGAGAACCCATGTCCGACCACTTCCTTACTCTCTCTCTAAACTTTGCTGCAAACTTTCAAAACTGGCCGCACAATCTTTCAAGCTGCTGCTACAGTCTTTATGCTACCGTAAGTTCCCAGGCAGTCTAGAAACGCCAAAAAGAGCTCAATGGCAACAATAGTTACGAAGAGGATATCAAAGATTTCATATGATATCATATGATATCTGTAAAAGACACCTCTTTGGTTATCTATCCAGAGAACTTTTTTTCTTTTTTCTTTTGCAAAGTTAGTGTAGCTTGATGGAGGCGGCGGGGGGTGGGGAGGGGAAGACCCAGAAAACAGATGGGGCGCCTGGGTGGCTCAGTCAGTTAAGCATCTGACTCTTGATTTCAACTCAGGTCATGATCTCAGAATAGTGAGATCAAGCCCCACTTTGGGCTTTGTGCTCAGTGTGAACTCTGCTTGAGCTTCTCTCTCTCTCTGTCTCCCTCTGCCCTTCTCTCTGCTTCAGCTCTCTGTCTTTCTCTCTCTCTTTCAAATAAATAAAATCTTAAACAAACAAATACAACCCATAAAGCAGAGCTTGGCCAGAGACCAAGCAGTTTGGTCACTGAGAACATGAACTCTGGGGCCAAGAGCCTGGGTTTGAATCCAGGATCTGCCAAACTGTGTAACTTAAACCAAGTTGCTTGATCACACTGTGATTAATAGTAATCCCTATCCCCACACTGTGACATAATAATCCCTCTATGCATCTTATCTCTGCCACTTACCAGCTGTGACCTTGGGCAAGTTACGTAATTTCTCTGTGTGTCAATTTCCCCCTCCATATCATGTGGATAATAACAGTAACCACTTCATAGGGTTGTTATGAGATGGAAATGAGTTAATACACATAAAACAAAACAGTGCCTGGGATGTAGTAAGTGCCACAAAACTCAAAGCTATGATTTTCCTTATTTTCAATCTATGGACAAGCCGGCTATGCACTTATCAAAAAAATCTCTGTTTGTTATTTCCCCAGTGATCTCAACCATTTCAAATGTAATCTCTTAAGATAACAAAGAGTTGCAGGCCTCTATACCACCCTAAAATGTAACTCACAGATAAAATAACCAACTTAGACACATAATTTCAGAAAAACATACAATGTTCCATATCATCATAATGTATCATAAGGGGTTTATAACAAAATAAAATACATTTTAACATTAAAATACTAAGCAGCACAGCTACATTAGAAGACATAATGAGCCAGATGCTTGCCCCTTCTTAAACTAAGCAAGTTTGGATTTAAAAGAATATAAAAAGGGACACATGGCTGGCTCAGTTGGTAGAGCATGTGACTCTTGATCTCAGGGTTATGAGTTCAAGCCCCACATTGGGCATAGAGCTTACTTGAAGAAAAAAAAGAGAAAAAGAGAGGGAGAGAGAGCATCCAATCCATACAAGAAGCACGGGGTGGTAAAGCAGCAGAGATACAGATGACACTAGAATAAAATCTAGTGTTTGGACAAATGGTAACAGACAAAACTTACTGGAGTAAGCTAAGAGAAAGAGAGACATGGTGGTCCTGGGTGGCTCAGTCAAGCGTCTGCCGTCAGCTCGGGTCAAGATCATACCCCTCACTGGTCGCCTGCTCGGCCAAGAGCCTGTTTTTCCCTCTGTCCCTAACCTTGCTTGCGCTCGCTCTCTCTCTCTCAAATAAATAAATAAAATCTCAAAAAGAAAGAGAGAAAGAAAGAAAGGAAGGAAGGAAGAAACAAAGAGAAAAAAGAAAGAAAGAAGAAAGGAAGGAAGGGAAGAAGGAAGGAAGGGAGAGAGACGTGATCCTAAATAGAAGAGAAAAAGCATGCCCAGACAAATTTCAGACCATCCACGTAGAAATAAAGAGTTAATAATGATATTCTCACAAATGAATAGGACCCGGTTTATAAGTGCAGCCCCCAAGTAATCACTTCTGTTATGGCATGGAGCAAGGAAGTGAAAAGAAGCAAGCATGTCTCCTTTCACGAAATCCCACCCCTTATCAAAATTTACATTTAGGGGCTAGAGCTTAAGAATCCTCCACATAGATAGTAGCATGGAAAAAGAAGACGAATGTGAAAGCCACAGAAAGTTGGTGTGAGAGTTTCCAGACACAGTATCAGGAAAAGACAGGGGGGAAAAAAGGAAGAAGAAGCAGCTACCTCAATATTAATAAAAAATTTCATTATGAAATTTTCACAATACAAGTTTCTTACCATTGCACAACACCCGCCCCCAGAAATGTAATATACAACATGGCAATAAAATGAAATGTTTTAAGCCAAGTTATTAGCGAAGTCCAGTGCAATCCCTAAAATTCACGTGTCTCCACTAATTTAATCATTTGGTTGTAAGAATGTTTAAAGGAATCACAGCTCTCTGTTGCACAGTTGCAGTCAGTTGCCTTACTTATAAAGAAACTTTCTCAACTAAAGAAACACTAGACTACATTGAACAGGCAGGATGCACATATTGTATTATTCAATGACATTAAGAAAATGTCTTTTAACACAAAAAAAAATGTCTGTTTACACATCCGACTCTTGACCTCAGTGGTGGTCTTGATCTCAGGGTCCTGAGTTCAAGCCTCACACTTGGCTCAAAAAAGATTCCCTCCTGACTTCTGGTGGGTTTATCTGATTCCTATTGCCTCTCAGATGAGTCTCATTGTCCAAGATCCAGGAAACTATTTTCACAAATTTTTTTATAATTGGAAATTTTAACACCAAAAACATTCCTGAATTGTTTGTTACTGGTTCAGTAGCCAGGACAATGCAATCAGATTTGTGTAGTACAAAGTGAGGAACCACCCAAAAATTTATAGAGTCAAATGATAAATAACTTCCCTGCTTACTACGGTAGGAGGAGCTAAAGTTTTATATTTTTCTTGTGAAACAGAAGAGTGATGAGATGAAAGTTTCATTCAGAGCCCAAGAGTTGCAAATGACAGTGGAAAGAAAAAATGCTCTCAGCACCAAGACTGCCACATGGGTACTCAGTACCTCTTGGCTCCCCTCAGTACCTCCTGTCTCTTTCACATCTAACGTAGGTGGGCTGGAAACTTTAGGAGAAGAGACACAGATGGAAATTCTTGAAGATTGCCAGTTCAAAGTTCATGGAACAAGCAGGGGACTTGGGAACTAGAGCCTGATATTATAGAATTCAATGTGCTGAGAATGTATCCCACAAGGGGGACTTCCCTTTGCCTTGAATATCCCAAGCCACTAGCTTCCTCCAGGCAGGCAAACTCCCACTCGTCTTCCTGTTCTCATATTTTCTCAAATATAAAGCCTACGGTATCAGCCAGCTTTCATTCTGTTGCGCTGCAGTAACAAACAATTTCAAAAATTCGAATGGCTTACAGCAACAGACTTCTTTTTTAGGGAATCTGATTCATACTTCTATCCAAATCTGTGTCTTCTGAATGGCAAATCTAACTGCCCAAGTGAATGTTGGTTTGCTTTAAAAAAAAAAAAAAAAAAAAAGTCTTTTTCCTCCATCTTGGGGCCTGTGGAGCTCTAAAACGCTGAATAATGTCTGGAAGGCTGTGGTCCAAGGCCATTTTGGCTGGCTATAAGCGGGGTCTCCGCAACCAGAGAGAGCACACAGTTCTTCTTAAAATCGAAGGTGTATATGCTCGAGATGAAATGGAATTCTATCTAGGCAAGAGATGTGCTTACGTGTACAAAGCAAAGAACAATACAGTGACTCCTGGTGGCAAACCAAACAAAACCAGAGTAATCTGGGGAAAAGTAACTCGTGTTCATGGAAACAGTGGCATGGTTCATGCCAAATTCCAAAGCAACCTTCCTGCTAAAGCCATTGGCCACAGAATCTGTGTGATGCTGTACCCCTCAAGGATTTAAATTTAATGAAAAGTAAATAAAGGTGTAGATTTGTTCTCTTGTTAAAAAAAAAAAAAAAAAAGGTTTTTTTTTTTTTTTTTTTTAAAAAAAAAAAAAAAAAAGGCTTTTTTTTTTTTTTTCTCATGTTCTGTGAATGTCATCTTCAGTGTTGCTCATGTACCTTCTTCATTCTGGGAACCTGGAGAAGAACAGCTGGCTGAGACACTGACCTTAACTTTACTGAACAAACTTCAAGAGATGTAGCTGCCACTGCAAGTACTAACTCCCTTGCTTTCTCATGCATTCATCCATAACCGTTCATGGAGTACTCCACACTAAGTCGACCCTTGTGCTAGGGGCTGGATGTCAAACATGAGGCAGGTACAGTGCCTCCCTTCAAGGAGCTCAGAGTCTAGTGAAAGTAACAGATGAACAAATGAATAGTGATGGTGCATGAATAGGTTTTGGTTTGACTGTGAGCAAGGGGGGCACCAAGTAGTGACTTAAGACAAGTCGACTTCTTTCTCATTGGTAGTCCAAGGCTGGTAGGGCAACTCGACTCCGTGAAGTCCTCACGACCCAGGCTTCTTCAAACTCCCCACTCCCCATGTCTAGGATGTGGCCTATATTCTCAGGCTCCAAGGTGGCCCCCTGGGGCTGCAGGAGGCTCTGAGAGCAACAGAATGAAAGAAGGAACAAAACAAAGGGAGATGTCTTTTTTTTTTTTAAATCAGATTTCTGTTTCTATTCCATTGGTCAGAGGGTAATCGCATAGCCACAACTTATTGGAGCACAGGGAGGGAAAGGGGCATATCTTTTTTTATATACTTTTATATAAAAGTCAATTTCCATAGCAAACCTTTTGTCCCTACGACATAGTTTTAAGCTTTTGCAAGTTCGACATTTTCTAGCTAAGAAAATTTAAAGCAGAGAATGACTATCCAGTTACAGACTAGTCAACTTAAAATTACAAATACTAGTATTTTTCATTATACTGTGTTGTTTCTCAATCCCTCATTTTAACAAAGTAAATATATGATGGTATATACCATACACATTTAAAACCATAAATTTTTAATGTAATAATGGAATTGGAAACATACTAGTTTCCCAAGAGAGAAGGCAGCTAGCTGTGTTCCAAGTCCAGCTCCTAAATAGATAAATCCAATGAAAGAATGAATGAATGAATTCAAACAACATGCATTATTCATCTCCTCTTTTTAAAGAACACAGCACTGTGGGAAATAGAAAGAGGAGTAAGAAAAAAATAATTGTCCTCATGAGCATTAAAAATAAAGAAATAATATAAATAATTTTAAGAGAGTATATTATACATACCACATACTACCTGAATTCAGAGGAGGGAAATCACAGTGGGCTGAAGGCATAAGAGGTTTTGGAAAGAAAGTAGTAGTCGCCCTGGGCCATTTAAGAAGGCAGGCAAGGAGAGGGTCACTTTGATAATGGCACCAAGATACACCACAACAGAAATCGAATGGAACCGCCAGCAGCCTAGCTTCATTCATCCTGGGACCATTTTTTCCCACCTGTACACCATATCAAGCCATAATTCTTTGTCTACTGAAAACATCAATCCCTTTTATACATTCATTAAAAATAATTTATTCATTATTATAAAATGCTTTTAATTTTTTATGACTTAGTTAATAGTAAACATGAATCACCAACAATGAGGTAAGTATTCTCAAGAAACAGCCAAGATAAAGATTCAGTATTCAAGTACTTATATATTTTTAAATTATCCACTAGAAAGCTAAGACGTTCATTATTAATGTTCACAATAGAAAGCTTGATAATGTACCAGAGGCCAATGGCTCCCATTCTTCTAAGTCCTAAAGCAAGTGCCAGAGTAGAAATCACAGGAAGGTTTATTCCCTAGGCATTCTCGCTATCACAGCATGTGAAATTGCTCATGCAAAAGTATTCTATTCTATTTTATTTTTTTTAAGATTTTTTTTTAATTTATTTGACAGATCACAAGTAGGCAGAGAGGTAGGCAGAGAGAGAGAGGAGGAGGAGGCAGGCTCCCTGCTGAGCAGAGAGCCCGATGTGGGACTCGATCCCAGGACCCTGAGATCATGACCTGAGCTGAAGGCAGAGGATTTAACCACTGAGCCACCCAGGCTCCCCAAGTATTCTATTTTAAAGCCATAGATAAAGAGAGTGACATGCAATGCGATGTTGTAATCCCCTCCGGTGCATCTAGGAACTGATCTGATCGGCCTTCCTTGTGTTTCACGAGATAAACATTATCATCTGACTTATAAAAAGACTGCTTGCATTCTAAATAAATTAATCTTGGTTATTCCCCTTAAGAACATATACTGGTGTGCATGTAAACAAAGACAGGATTTGCTAAATTGTTGTTGATAGCCACAGGCGAAAGAGCCAGATCAGAGGAGACACATACCATGCTCTCAGCACTATCAGAAGTTTATACGGTTTTATTTTGTAGTATTTCTGGTTTCTCAGGGCACCTGGCTGGCTCAGTCGGTTCGGTGTTCTACTCTTGATTTTGGCTCAGGTCGCCGGCTCAGGATCTGGTGAGATCGAGCCCCACAGCAGGCTCCACGCTGGGCGTAGAGATTGTTTAAGTTTCTCTCCCTCTCCCCCTGTCCCTCCCCACCTCTTAAAAAAAGGTTTCTCTCCTCCAGTAGCCAGAGAGCCTCAACCATAGACCTGGATTAGCTAAATCGGACACCACTCACTATATTTCCAGCCAAGTGACAAACGAACTCTGTTTGCTCAGCTGGACCTCCAGGTAGACTCCCCCTGCTTTACCCTTTTCCGTAGAGTGCTTTGCCCCCTAAGCAGGATAAGACAAGGGAACATGAGGCCGCTGTTCCAAAGGTCCCGTTCCCACAAGGAAATGACACTGTAGGAAACTCATCTGACAATCCTCCCAGAACAGGAGTCACAGATCAGAAGAATCTGCTTTCACAGATGTCCACAGTAGTTACAGATTGACCTCTAAGGTCTGCCGTCAACCCCAGAGCAAAGGAGAGCACTTGGAAATTATACAGAATGCCACATTTATTTATTTATTTATTTAGATTTTATTTATTTATTTGACAGACGGAGATCACAAGTAGGCAGAGAAGCAGGCAGGGGGGGGGGGAAGCAGGCTCCCCGCTGAGCAGAGAGCCCAATGTGGGGCTCGATCCCAGGACCCTGGGACCCTGACCCTAGCCAAAGGCAGAGGCTCTAACCCACTGAGCCACCCAGGCGCCCCCAGAATGCCACATGCATTTAAAAAGTAAATAAACACGATCATCTTCCAAACAACAATAATCATGATCATGATCAATAATTATGATCATCTTCTAAACAACAATATTAGAAATTTCATTTCTAACCATTAAATTAAAATCGTTGGGTCAAAGTTACAGTATAATGCTTCCAAACCATCACCAGGTTCATATGCAAGACAGAGAAGAGAACACATTAGCCGACAATGTTTCACATTTTGCCATAGGCAAGTCTAGGGCAGAACCTCTAGAACTTCTAAACTCTCTAGTCAGGTTACTACCAACTACTACCTGTAGGCCTCTTATTCTTCAGCTAAAAATGTCCTCCATGCTGGATAAACTGGAAGACAGCTAAATCTTTTCAATATGTACCTGCAACAACTCCTTATTTCTTATGAAAATTATACCGAGTGTGGTTGCTTTGCTAAAAGGCAATGAAAAGCCATTCCAGAGCAACCAAGCTATAAAGACACCAACACAACAAATACTTGGTATCATCCCATGGTCTATCACGTACAAATTAAAGTTCTTGAGTCCTCAAGAGACAGATAATAAAACTGATGGGAAGGAATGCTAACTACAGCAGGAAATGGAAATATACTGCCTTAAAGGGAGATCAGGAGAGATCAGACTGGGAAACACATCTCTACGTGAAACCAGTTTAATATTAGCAATTAGTAAAACAGCATTTAATAAAAGTAACAAAAGCAATTTAATATCAACAATTCATATCAACAATTAAACCCCAGATATCCTACTTGACAAGCTTTAAGATCGGCAACTCAACTCCTGGGGTGCATTAATCAATGGCTTTTCTCACTTGGACTTCGCCAAATTAAAAAAAAAAAAATCGGAAGACTAAAACTGTGCTCCCAAAGCCTTTTCTCTGCTGGAAATGCAACCCCACCATTCAACTGGCTGCTCACGCCCCTGGCCCCATGAGCACCATGACACCATCGAGGCCAGCAGCTTTGACCTCCCGCACACCATATTTCATCTAACATCCATTACTGGATGCACCATGGTCTCGTGTGCCTCTGAGAAACAAAACTCCCACCAAATCTAAGCCTTATCACAATTTCAGAGATGAAAATATGACAGGCATACACTTCAGAATTGGTGTAACATGGTACGTGGTGAATGTTAGTTCCTTCTGATCCCAATGTCACCACCTTAGTCCAGACCCCCTTGTATCTCACCTAGACACATATACCTCGTCCCCTTTAATCTTGACTCCTCCAGTCCATTCTTCACTGGCAAAGTGACAACTTTTACAACACAAATCTGATTATTCTCGGCTCCAAAATTTTCAATGACTTCCCCATGCTGTCAGCATTGAGATCCAGCTCCTTCCGGAAGCCTGCCTCCTATCATCTCTCCAGCCTCATCTCCAGCAGCTTCTCAGTCAACTTCTCACCCGCAACTATATTTGACCCCTCTTGGTTCTTCTAACACCACAGTGTCGCCCACCCCTCAAACTCCATACACTCTATTCCCTCTGTGAGCTCATGCACCTTCTTTAACCTGGCTAACTCCTGCTTATCTGCCTTGTCCATCTGGTCTGTAAAAACCCTGCTTGACCACTCTCCTCTGAGAACAGATCCCTTCCCATTATGCTTCTATACTCTGTACTACCCATGCCTAGCATCTTGTGTACCCAGAATGATTTACTCAATTATTAGCTTAATTATGTACCTTTCCAGCCTTAAGTTCTAGGACAACAGGGATTCATTTTAATCAGAACTGATTTCCCAATCTCTGGCACAGTATTTGGTCTGTTTGTTGACTGACAAAAAAAAATCTTGGATGATGGCTAATGCAATTCTCCGGGGCATTGTTTGGCAAAAACTAGGTTGTTTTTTTTTTTTTTTTAAAGATTTATTTATTTATTTATTTGACAGGCAGAGATCACAAGTAGGCTGAGAGGCAGGCAGAGAGAGAGAGGAAGGGAAGCAGGCTCCCTGCTGAGCAGAGAGCCAGATGCGGGGCTCGATCCCAGGATCCTGGGATCATGACCCGAGCCGAAGGCAGAGGCTTTAACCCACTGAGCCACCCAGGCACCCCCAAAAACTAGTTTTTGCTGCAAAACGGTAATGTACTCTAAGGTAGAAGTTCTCGAAGGATGTCCTGGGTACCCAGTATGCATTTAATAAATAGCATGATGTTACGGCTGATTATAATGACAATGACAAAGGTGACAATAATATAAGAAATAACATGTTGTATCTATTCAAAAGAATTTACTCTTTAAAATACTCCATGATTGAAAAACAGCATGGAGGTTCCTCAAAAAGTTGAAAATAGAGCTACCCTATGACTCAGCAATCGCACTACTGGGCATTTACCTTAAAGATACAAATGTAGGGATCTGACGGGGCACGTGCACCCAAATGTTTATAGCAGCAATGTCCACAATAGCCAAACTATGGAAAGAACGTAGATGTCCATCAACAGATGAGTGGATAAAGAAGATGTGGTGTATATATATACAATGGAATACTATGCAGCCATCAAAAGAAATGAAATCTTGCCATTTGCGACAACGTGGATGGAACTAGAGGGTATTATGCTTAGCGAAATAAGTCAATCAGAGAAAGACAATTATCATATGATCTCCCTGATACAAAGAAGTGGAGATGCAACATGGGGGATTTGGGGGGTAGGAAAAGAATAAATGAAACAAGATGGGATTGGGAGGGTGACAAACCATAAAAGATGCTTAATCTCACAAAACAAACTGAGGGTTGCCAGGGGGAGGGGGGAGGGAGAGGGTGGTGGGGTTATGAACACTGGGGAAGGTATGTGCTATGGTGAGTGCTGTGAAGTGTGTAAACCTGGCGATTCACAGACCTGTACCCCCGGGGCTAATAATACATTATATGTTTATAAAAAATAATTTAAAAAAAAATAAATAAAATACTCCATGATTGAGTTCTTTCTGGTTTTTATCCAAACAGATGTCTATGAGTGACCTCTGGTAACTGTTCTAGTCATTGATTCTAACATCCCAGGACAGAAAAACCATCCCTAGACCAGTTTAAAAGGCCGATGATCAGTAACTGTCCTTGACAACAAATGCTGTCGATGAAGTACATTCTCTCTTCAGTTATAAGGATAAAAATGTATTATTTGCAGATATAACAGAAGAATAATATTTGCTGTGTCTTTTGAATTCTAAACCATAAAAAGCATAGAACATAAGCTACTAGAAAGAGATTTCTTTTCTCATTTGCCAACTCCCATGATATCCAGCGGTTTGCAACAGAACAGGTGTTCCCCAGGTAAACATTCCACGGGCACACAGTGTAACTGTTTTGTATCAGAGAGTCTCCAGCTGACATCACGTTCCTAGCCCATTACTTGGAATTTGCAATGAATTTTCCCACAGACGTTAAATTCTGAGACATGGTCTTGGTAATTCATACCAATTGTGTTGTGGTATGCTATGACACACTGTGGATTAACGGGCTTTCTGTACTATGATACGATGTGAAACACTGTGGATTAAATGGGCTTCATGAGTTCACTTTAGAACCTGGACACATTGTCTAATACCATTTCTCTGAGAAAATAGGTTCCAGGGCACAAGCAGCCCCAAAACAATGAAAACACAAGTCCTTCCTCACTTTCTCCCTGCCCCATCCTTTTATCATCACCCCACTCAGCCATAGCCCAGGGGAAACAGCATCCCAGCAGCCCCCTGGATGCCCTGTGGAACATCAGTCCCCACCCAGAGCGCCGGCAGCCACAACCTCCTTACCTTTGACCTCTCACACTTTACCAGAACATTAATAAAAATGCTTTTCACCCTCACCCGACCCTGGGAAACCTCACCTTGTTCCTGGTAACCCCACCACCCGTTCCCTTCACTCGGCGTCAGCCCTGGCTCCGTCCTTTACTGCTCCCTTAAACCATCTCTGAAAGGAAAACATGCTTCCCAAACCCGCCTCGTGCTGTTTCCCCTCCAGTTTCGCTCAGGCTGCTGTTCCCTTCTCTCCTGGCTCTCTCCCTCTCTCTCTCTCTCCAATCCATCCTTCCAGGGATTCTACCCATCCCAGATCCTACCACATTTATGACACCTCCTAGAACAGCCTACCTGGCCAGTTCCTCACCTGCACTCACCTCATTCTGCCTTGGATTTCTTTTCTTTTTCTTTATTTATTTAGAGGGTGGGGGCAGAAGGAATAGGAGAGAGAGAAGCTTAAGCAGGGTCCATGCCCAGCACAGAGTGGGAGGCATGGCTTGATCTCCCAACCCTAAGATCATGACCTAAGTGGAAATCAAGAGTAGAAGGCTTAATTCATTGAGCCACCCACGGGGCTCCCTGCCTTGGATTCCTAATACTTTTTCCTTGTCTTTCCCCACCCCCGCCTTTTTTTTTCCTTCCTTGTCTTTCCATCTTTCTTTTGGAGTTCCCCAAGCACAGGCACAACTTCTTTATGGTGTCTGGATCCCTGCACCCCACCCCCTACACCCACAGCGCCTCGCTCACTACAATGGTGTATGAAATGCAATAGGAGTCAGCCGTCCAGTGTCTCCCTCAGTCAAAAAAAGAGGCAGAAGGACATTATAGAACAATATCTGGGACCCAGGAAGAAAAAATGTGAAATAGTGTCAACGCTTATACAAAGGTAAATACTATGGGGAAAGAAATGGAGGTGTGAACGGCCCAACAGTAAGACAGAAATCCAACAGTTCTCTGCTGGAACCATTAGCCTGTGAGTCCGGAGGCGAGAATGCTCCACTTTGGTATCTGAAGGAAATAACAGTAACAGAAAATGATTTTCGCCCTCAGGAGGTGCCAGCCCTCCGTGTAAAGAGCTTCCCAAGCATCGCCACCTTATCATCTTCATTCTACACGGGAGGAAACTGAGGCGTCCGAGGTTCATTAGCTGGCCTGGGGTCACACCATCAGCGGGGCCGAGCTAGCATTTGAACCCCCACCCCATCCCCCATCCCCCATCCAAACTCAGCAACTAATTCAACGACCTGTTTACTGCACAGTTTTACAGCGTGTTTGCAGGCTGGGGGGGCAGAAGTTCCCGCCCTCCGAGAGATAAAGAAATCAGGCTCCTGCCAAGGTGCCGTCCTTCTGCCTGGCTCTTGAGCGGGCGGCCTTAAGTCTTCCGGCAAACCCAGGAGCTCGGGATAAAGGGAAACCGAGCAGGGCCAAATAACCCGCTCAAAGTCACACGGCCCAAGGTTTCAACCTTGGGAGCTGCTGGTGCTCCGAATCCGTGCTTCAGGGCACCCACGGCCACAGGCTCCCCCTCCCCCACCCCACCCCCGAGGTACCAGCCAGAGGGACGCAGTCTGAAGGCCCCTCCGCAGTCAGCCCGGGGTGGGGGGGGGCACCTCCTCGTCTGCAGCGCGGGGACACTCCGCCCAGCTCCCCAGGCGGTGGAAAGGACGAAGCAGAATGAAGGGTGCAGAGGCTCGAGCGCAATGAACGGTCCGGGAGAGCCGTCGGCCCTTCCCTCCGTAAGTCTGTGCCATTTCACTTCTCCCTTCACGGCGCCCCAGCCTTGCTCCTCTTTAAAATAGACGGTTTTCTCTGAGATCCGTGGAAGTCTGCGAAAATGCAGAAGAGACGAACACGGTGAGATGAAGGAAAAGGAATTTCCTTTCCCTCTATTGATCACCCTTTCCTCCGAACACTTTCTCGGGAAATTACTTAGAACTCGAAATGACACCACGATGCATTATAAATAAAAAGCCTACCAACAGCGGAGCCCCAGCCCTCGGGAGTTCACAAGTAGGCTATGTTAATATTTGCAAAGTGCCCCGAGTGCCTTAGCGGCTAATTAACATCTTGGGCTTGTTTTCTCAAATTCCATCCAGCCCATTGTTTCCCCTGTGAGCGCAACCCGAAGCCTTCGCCCCCAGTGCGCCTCCGCCTGCATCTTCCTGCCAATAAAACCGCTTCAACCACCAGAGGTTGAAACAATTAATATTAGATGAAACCCCTCCGCGCCGCGGTTCCGCAGCCCGCGCAGCCCCTCGCCCTCCCGGCTGCAAGGTCCCCGCGGCGCCGGCTCCGCGGGGCCGGTCGGCTGCCCCTGGAGGGACCAGCTCTTGCAAAAGGAAAACCGAAAATGAACAGATGCTTCTCTGACACGCGGTTGCCTGGGAAAAATCGCATCCATACTTGTAGAAATCCGTTCGGTCCACGGTCCGGCCGGCACTGCTATTTTTAGCGCGACTCTTATTTGCACATTTCAAGCATTGCTATCCTGCTGATGGTACCTGTTAGGAAGGCTATGATCTCTCCCCGGAGGAAGTTCTGGGTTTCCCTCCTCTAGGGCTCTAGAAACCCATCACCAACAAATGCCCCCTTTTCTCAGGCTCGCTGAGAAAGAGAGAGGTGTTTGAGGTGGGTGTCCAAGATCGCGGCCCGCACAGCGCCTCTAGCCTTCTGCACCGGGTAGATGTCAAGACCAGACGCCCATCACCCACCGGGAGTCAAAATTAGAACTTCGGTTTCCTTTGTATTATTACCCTCACCAGAAAGAACTCCTCCATTTAGGCACACTTAAGTGTTCTTGCTTTTTTGATCGATGATGTTATTATGGACGCTTATTAAAAACCCCCAAATCAGAGACCTGCTGGATGTCTCCTAGACTTTCCCAGCTGGAACCGCAGAGCAGAGAGCAAGTGAGAAGCGGCTCTGTTTTCTGCACCCAGACCTAGCCCGGGCTGCAGAGCGGACTTCTTCCAACAAGGAAGGATTCTTTGGTCCTTCCTAGAGGGCCGGATTGGATGGTACATGCCAACACCAGTGGGGGTGGGGAGGTGTTGATACGTTGCCAATTCTTTTTTTTTTTTTTTTTAAGATTTTATTTATTTATTTGACAGACAGAGATCACAAGTAGGTAGGGAGGCAGGCAGAGAAAGAGGGGGAAGCTGGCTTCCTGCTGAGCAGAGAAACCCCCCTCCCCCAGCCCCCATGCGGGGCTTGATTCCAGGATCCTGAGATCTTGGCTTGAATTGAAGGCAGAAGCTTTAACCCACCCAGGCGCCCCAATACGTTGCCAGTTCTCTTGGCATACTCTGGTTCTTGTGTGAAATGGAGAATGTTCTTTTCAGCGTTCTTTTCTAACAGGAGAAGAGCCATTTCTTACTATGAAAGTACCTCGTGGGGAAATCCCATTAATAAAACTGCTTGACGATGACCTAATTTGTTCGTTCAAGAGGATAAACTCTTCCTATCCATACATTATTGTTGTTATGGTTTCCGTTGTTAAATTATACATAAAAAGCCCAAGTCTATTTTAGAAATGAAACGTTTTTCATAACATGAATCTTAATGAGATCCTTCCACTAAATTGTGCCTGAGAATGGCATTATTTTAGCTGCCTCTTTGTATTTTCACCAATTTGTAATCCTCAGTGCACTTTTAAAAAATTATTGTAAAATGTATATTCTTAGAATGTGTTCATTCACTACCATAGACCTGCCTGTTGCCTTTTTGGTCTTAGGTTATTTAAAAAAAATAAAAGTCTCTGAAACAAACCCCTTGATGGTCTTCCACCTTCCCTATGTCTGCGTTTCCTTGGTAAAACTTGTCCACTTTCCCTCGGATAAAGTGTTTTCAAACATGAACAAATCTACAGACCAGTGCTTCCCAAAGTGTAGTACTTAGAACAGGGTTTGGAAAGACCCTCCCTGTGAAAAAGGTGACCATTACTTTTGGAGAACACCTCCCATTCTCCCCACCCAAGGTTTACAAATCACATTAAGTCTTATGGTCAAGAAACCTGCTGAATTGGGATGCCTGGGTGGCCCAGTTGGTTGGACGACTGCCTTCAGCTCAGGTCATGATCCTGGAGTCCCAGGATCAAGTCCTGCATCGGGCTCCCCGCTCCGCGGGGAGTCTGCTTCTCTCTCTGACCTTCTCCTTGCTCATGCTCTCTCTCACTGTCTCTCTCTCAAATAAATAAATAAAATCTTAAAAAAAAAAAAAAAAAAAGAAAGAAAGAAAGAAACCTGCTGAACTTGGCTTAGCCTGGCATTTCTCAAATTCATTTGCATGTGGAACCCTTTTCCAAAGAAGGCTTATTAATAGGCTACCAAACTTTTAGTTCTAGGATTATACTTTGGGAATTAGTGATTGAGACCATCTAATATCTGGAATAATTATAGGTCAGATAAAACTGAGATAAGTCAAGCTGCAGCATAAGAATTTATTTTAAAGAGGAATCTCACCTTAATTGCTATTTGTGAATTTCATAAATCCACTGTGTTAAAAAAAAAAAATCATGCCTTAAATACGTAGATGATTAGAGGCTGTGGGAGAACCCTGAGACTACACAGAATACAAAGGTTCTAGAAAGATCCCTTTTATCCCATGGGAACTATAAACCAGAGTGTGGTAGATTCCATAATTGTTGAGGCAGCCTCTCCACCGGTCCCAACACACTGAGAATATTTAAAAATAGTCCCCAAAGATATAGACTCCCGTGGTGCTGCTCTTAGAAGTGAATTCAGTGTTCAGGAAAGAGGGCCACCCAGTCCAAACCTATTCTACTGCTTGGGCCCCCACCTTTGCCCCCCAAAGATAACCATGTACCCCAATAGGATCTATGCTACCAGAAGATCTGCATGGTTGACAAGCCTTTTGTGCATCCCTTATGGTAGAGCTGTCGGACAAGAACACACAAACATCATCCTTGAGAACAAGACAGTCGAACTAGCAGCCTAAGGGCCGCTCAAACCATGGCCCGTCTGGACCAATTTGTGTTCAACGTAAGCATTTCATTAAAGGAACTCTGGGGGCACCTGGGTGGCACAGTCTAAGCACTGCCTCTTGGTTTCCACTCAGTTCACCATCTCAGGGTGGTGAGATCGAGCCCCCCCACCCCCTAGACAGCTCAGGTACCCCACTCAGCACTGAATCAGCTTAAGACTCTCTGTCCCTCTCCCTCTGCCCCCTTCCTTCTGTGCACACACTCTCTAAAATAATATCTTTCATTTTTTTTATTTTAAAGATTTTATTTATTTACTTGATAGAGAGATGGGGGGGTAATGGCAGAGGGAGAAGGAGAAGCAGGCTCCCCACTGAGGGATCAGGGAGTCCGTTGCAGGGTTCCATCCCAGGCGCCCCCCCATCATGAACCCCACTAAAAGCAGCCTCTCAAGGGACTGAGTCATCCAAGTGCCCCAGATAAATAAGTCTTTTTAAAAAATGAAAGGAACTCCAGGTGTGTCAAGCACCTGGGCTAATAGGAAGTGGGGAGCAGACAAATGAAAGAAGTCACATCTAGTCCTTCTCAATCAGATATTCAGAAAATGAAAAAGAAGCATTTACATTAAAATCCTAAACAAAGTGCCCTCTTATACCCCTGCCATCCATGGATTCCCCCCCACATTCACATATTAAGTCACAAAAGGAAACACGAATGTAACTAAGAAATTATGCATTACATTTGTCTCATAATCCTCCATACTTAGCAGAAAACTAGGCCCAAAAAATAGATGTTCCATAAATACTAATCAATTGATTAATTAATTGACCAACTAATGGCCCTTTCAAAGTTCCTTATTATCCAAGAGAAGCTGGACTTATACCCTGAACACTTAGTTCTTGTTTAACCCCAGGAGATTATTTTCTATTTCAAGGGAGACTCACAGTTTAAACTGGACTGTGAAAAATGAACCAAAACAGGCTGGCAAATATTTCTTAAGTTCTATTCCACCCACAAAATTTGCATTATGTCTGTTGATATTTGTCAAATGCCACCAGGCCCTTTCTATCATCTTCTCTCACACAGAGCAGCCTAGAACGGGGCGTATCTGCTCTCTCTTGCTTAATAATTATGAATTTTATGGAAAATTTTCAAGGCAATAGAAATAATAGGTAAAATATATCTCATCTACTTCCACCAAATGATTGTGTGTGGGTTTTTTTTTTTTTTTAAGATTTTATTTATTTATTTATTTGACAGAGAGATAGAGAGGACAAGTAGGCAGAATGGCAGGCTGAGGGAGAGGGAGAAGCAGGCTCCCTGCCGAGCAAGGAAACTGATGTGGGGCTCTGTCCCAGGACCCCGGGATCAAGACCGAAGCCAAAGGCAGACACTTAACAGATTGAGCCACGCAGGTGCCCCCCAAATGATTGCTTTTTAAGGTCTGATGCACGACTTGTTGAAGATAGAAACACAAGCTTAGTTTCATCAATGAGAATTCCTAGGATCACATAACACATATCATTAAACACATAGGTCTAATCCTAAGAAATTTCATTGTAATCAGCCTTATTAATACCCAGAATCTGCTACTTAAAGTGCTTATATTTGAATTGACTGGATATGTTTAAAGTAGAGAAATTATCCGGTGTACATCTGGATAAGAATTTGTAACAAAGATTGTGCTTCTCATACTTTCACAGAAAATGAAAGTGATAATTATCAAAATACAAATCAGAATCTGCATGTGTCAGACAACTTCCCCCTTTTCTGTTATTTTCAACCCACCCCCCCCCAGGAGTAGAAGAACTGAAAGTGATATTTTGTTGGTTCAAATAAATGATTTTTCTGCTCAGACTAAGTAATTTCTTTTTTTAAAATTTTTATTTATTTTTAAAGTAATCTCTATACCCCGTGTGGGGCTCAAACTCACGACCCCACGATCAAGTGTGGCATACTCCACTTACTAAGCCGGCCAGGTGCCCCAGTAATTTCTAAAGGCAGTTTGTATAGTATGTAAACAATGACACTATATAGTAAAATAATGTACTAATCATAGGTGGGAAGAGTATATTCCATTTAAAGTATGACCTTTTGATTCAATCAATGATCAAGCTGTGTGCCTTTCGGGCACCGGACTCAAACAAAAGTATACTACAATCTGTCTTTCACTGCTACGTGACCTTAAAGGTCAGGACTGCTCATTCCATCTCGATCTGTTCCTCCAGGAATATTTTAAGGTGGTTTGAGGGGACACATCCCCACAATCTGTCCAAACCAAAGCAGGGTTACTGATGGGCTCTCCCATCCTTACATTTTACCCTTGAAAGTTCTGTCTGGTCAGGAAAATGGGACAGCCACAGGTTGGTGTTTATGCTGCCACCTATTGGCCGTATGAGGAAACACACCGCAGGGAGAGGGAAGAACTCTGTTGGATGTTGTCTTTATGTTGTATTTATGTTAGAGTCAGTAAATGCTTCTTAAATGTCGGAAGGGGAACTCACAGACCCTTTGGAGCATATTACAAAATCCCTGGACACACCTCTGTGGAAAAAGCACATATAGAAAAAACTTCTGCAGACAAATCTGGTCAACCTGAAGTCCATTCATGTATCCCTGTTCTAGACCACACTTTCAGTGGAGCAACTCATTTTTTTTGTTCCATGACAAAAATTTTGTAAAATGGGAGAAAGGGAGCACTCTGAGATGATGATTAGAATGCAAGATTCAGGGGCACCTGGGTGGCTAAGATGGTTGAGCGTCTGCCTCTGGCTCAGGTCATGATCTCAGGGTCCTGGAATCGAGTCCCATGTCGGGCTCCCGGTTCTGCAGGAAGTCTTCTCCCTCTCTCTCTGCCTTTCCCCCTGCTTGTGCTCTCTCTGCTTCTCTCTCTCAAATTAGTAAATAAAATCTTTTTTTAAAATTATTTATTTATTTATTTATTTGACAGACAGATCACAAGTAAGCAGAGAGACAGGCAGAGAGAGAGAAGGAAGCAGGCTCCCCGCTGAGCAGAAAGCCTGATGTGCGACTTGATCCCAGGGTTCCTGGGATCAAGCCCAGGCTCCCTGAGCCACCCAGGTGCCCCAAAATCTTTTTTTTTTTTTTCGTGGTTAGTTAATTTTAAAAATCTTAGAAAAAAAAAAGGAATGCAAGATTCGGAAGAAAAAATTTGACATCAAATGATTTTTAGTTCAAAACTGGTAAGGTAGTGTGAAAAAGAAAAAAAATAAATAAACTTTTCCCTGCAGCCAAGAATGTTTGGATTTCATTTCAAAGTTAATCAATGGGAAGGACTCGCTGGGAATTCTGCTGGCTACAGCCAACAGAAACATTATGCTTTTGACACCTCCAATGTTGATATTTTAAATCCTCCCCCAGCTGAGTTTTGGATCAGATGATGTGGTCTGGTGCGTGTAGTCTGTTTATTTATTTAGTTTCTAGAAATGTCTTCTGTGTTTCTATGAATATTTCTGCCTTGTTAGTTGCAGAGTAGTTGGCTGCCTCTGAGTTGTTCTGAACATTTCCCAGCGCCCTCCAGATGCGGAGGCCTCTGCGATCCTTCTCAAAAGGAAGCCATTTCCTACCTAGGGAAGAGATACTGGCCGAGTCCTCAGAGCATCTGAGAAGCTGCTTGAACTAATCCACCCAGTCTTGCTCCCTAATGGAGTGATTGGCGGACACCTAAAGAGATATCGATTGGGCCAGTCAGTCCACCCACTGGTTTTCTTACCTGTCAGGGTGACCAAGGTATTAACCCGGAACACCCGGAACTCTATACACTTTCCCTCCATGAAATTAACACTCCCTTTATGAGTTCGCCGTGTCTCTGCAGCATACTTAGGGAGTACGCTGTTTTTCACGTCTACAATAGCAGAACCCGATCGCTCCATCCATCTGGAGGAACAAAAAGTTCTCCCATTCTGCTTTTTGTTCTCATTGGGTTTGATTTTTATCTTTGCGTTGTTACTCTCACATAGCATGCTATTCCACCAACGTGCAATTTTTTTATCTTGAAAAATAAATGCTCATTATTTTATGGGCGGGGGGGAGAAGATTCCCCAACTCACTCCGAGTGTTACTAACCAGCTCACGGCCATTTGACAGACGCCTAACTGATGAAGCAGTGAGCCCTGAGAGAGTGGCTGCTGTCCATCTCCGGGTCGCTTCAGGAGTTCTTAGGTTTTATGAATGTAATAAAATGTAGCTTTTCCACTTATCTACAGTATGTGATTACAAATGCATGTTATTGATATAATCGGCGTGATGCTTGAGTTTCTTTTCCATTAATAGAAACTCTGCATTTTATACATTAATTACACAAAGAATTAATGATGGCTTATACAAGTCCGTCTACAAGCAGACATTTTAAGAAGCAATTATACTCAGAGCAGAGCAGTCCTCTCTTTACTAACTGGCTTCGTTCCAAAAGATTATTTTAAATGCATTTGTTCATAAACATAAAACAGTGCTCTACAAGGAATAAAATTAACGCACTCACATAAAACTTGGTTTCGAAAGAGAACAGTTGTTGCCATGTTGAACATGGCATCGGTTCTCGTAACATTTCACCCGAAGATATTTACATTTTGACTTTATCCTTTGCATCACTAAAAATGGTGGTAATAAAGACTCCAAGCTCAACCTGTCCAGAATGAAACCACTGTGGTCTCCTGCCAGTGTTTCTATCACAGGGGATGGCCCTACCATCACCTTGCTCCAAAAACCAAGACCCAAAGGGTCATTCCTCATCTCCTTTCTAAGCCCTTACCAAGTTTTGTTGATGTTGCTTCCTTCCTAAGTATCTGTGGGGTCTGTTCACTTCTCCCCACACCTACTGTCAACCCTGGTTTGCACTGCATCACATCTTACCTGGGGCCGTGTAACGGTCCCCACACCTATGGCTGGTCCATCTCACACCCATCTTCTATGTTGCAGGAAGGAGATTATGTGAAACTCAAATCATGCCTTCCTCTCCCCAGTGAAAACACTTAGATTCTTGTTATTTATCTTGAGATAAACAACAAACTCCTTTCCAAAAAGTCCTTGTTCACCCCATTTAAAATGTATTTCTCCTTTTATTTTCATCAGAGTCATGTGCCTTTCCTTATTAGAGCTTTAAACTTACCATTTCTGCCCTTGGAGGTCATGACAAGGTTGATAATGTTACAAAACCACGACATGCATCACCTCTAAAAGTCAAGGCATTAAGACTCCAGTCTGGATTTCTTAAAACATGTAACAGGAGTAACTGAAATTGGGATACAAATTTTTGGTTTACTGAAGGTGAATAAACTTCTAGAACACTTCCATTCACAAAAATGAAATGGACCTCATCAGGTTCATGCAATGTGAAGGGAACAAGAGGTTGACATCCTTAGTTCAGAACTAGGAAGACGGAAGAGGAGGCCACCATATTGTCTGGGCAGTTGTTGTACGCCAGCCGCCATGCTGCCTACCTACCTGCGAGTAGGTTATTTCATTTAATTCACCCACAAGCCCAGCCACCTCCATTTCATCTTCATCTGACAGACTAAAAACTTGATGCTAAGAAGGTTGGCATCTTTTGCTAAAGGTCCCACTGCTATTCTCTGGCAGAATTAACATCTGAACCCCAGGATGACATTCAAGTGCACGCTTCTTCATCAGAAAGAATGCCGCTGTGGAAACTGTCCCCTCATCTATTCCAAAAGGTAGCTCCACACCTTGGACTACCTCCAAATCCCTTTCCTACCATGTGCTCTATCGTTAATTTTCTATCCATACTTCCCTTCTCTCCTATCAATTAAAATTGACCTACCTCTAATTTTTGTTACCTGTCCTCTCACCTCACCTCCTTTTTCTCACCTCTAATTTTTGTTACCTACAGTCACCTTCTTTCCTAACCTCGTTCTTTTTCCAGGTGACCTTCAAGGGCCAAGGACTCAGTTTCCCAGGGTGCGGCTCCCCAGCCCTCTGGAAATATGCGGCACACTCTCCCACCCTTCCGGGGATGTTCATGACCCCTCTTGGATCTCGATATTGATAGAAAAGCCATGAATAAGACACATGTGGAAACTTGGTTTAGATCGCGGATACCTATATAGTTAATACTTACCAACATTCATTCTCAGGGGTTGAGTTTGGACCAATGATGACAAATGACACCAATGTAATGTTGACAGTATTTCACTGTCCTGTTTAAAGATATTATTTAGCCAAGTCAAGGTTAAAACCACGTCATGGAACAAATTAAGGGGTGATATCACAGGACTTCCATGAGGGTTGGCAGATACCACAACTACTGAGAAACATCTACTTGTATTCGTCTGAAGTAGATGTTTTTTTTCTTTGTTGCAGCTTTAAAATATCTCAGGAGAAATTGTTTAAAACCTTGTGCGAACTTCTTCAGAACTTTTAGCCAAGGGACGCCTGGGTGGCTCAGATGGTTAAGCATCTGCCTTTGGCGCAGGTCATAATCTTGTAAAATATTTGATGATAGGAACTAAGATGAGGACAAACCACCTTTTCCATGAATAAAAACAGAACCCCACAAGAGCCTGACCAGTTGTAGACCTATCCGACCATGTCAATCACATTTGTCAAGGGAAAGTTCATTGAGGTCTTTTTAAGAAGCAGCCATGGTTAGAAGGCCCCCTGGTGTGAGCCTTGCCCTGATTTTGTGCTGCGGGGGAAAGCAAGGCAGCCCCAGACCTGTGTCAAGCTCTTGCACCCAGAGTTTTAAAGGAAAAGAATGCGGAAAGAGGAAAGTTTATTCCAAGATGAACAGGGAGCGCTAGTTACCCCGTACTCTTTGCAACCCTTCTGTGTTTGGAATGAAGGGCGAGTGGGCATTGGGCTTTTTAGAAGAGCTTCACAATCTCACATGTGGCGACACAGGATATTTGCAAATTCTGGGAGGGGAGGGTGGCTGTACTCAGCCCACACCCTCTGCTGACGACCAACACCGTGTATTAGTTGTGATTTCATCTAATTAATACATAACCACAGAGGTGGAAGAAATGATTTCACAACCTTGCATGTCACCTCAATTTTTAAATTCCTTTAGGTCAAAAGCAATCACCAGTAAGGCTTCCTGGACATCTTTATTCTTCCTCTTCAGGTTCAAAACATGCCAAAAGGTGAATAAAAAAACACAGCAAAAGCAGCCGGCTTGTCTGCCGTATTCACATGCTTTACATACCTTCAAAATATGTAGCTTATTAATGACTGATTTTCCAGCCTCCTCAGTAAGCTTTTTTATTAGCATGACATTCCTTAACTCACAAGTGCCAAACCACCTCACACCACGCCAGGTTCCTTTATGGTATTTAATGTAAAGATAGAACAGTATTTATATCCTTCACAATAAGACAACGGATTGTTTTAAGGCTATACAGTCTAGATGTGATAAAGAAAGAAGGAACCTTACAAAATGATAAATATTTTCATTAAAAAACTTTAAAACTAAAAGTTCAAAGATATGTTCTCCTCTCTTATTTCTTGTCAAAACATGACTTAAGACCCAAAACTAATCTACTTTCAATTTTATTCCATATTTCAGTGCTGTCATAGTACTCAGCAGAGAGTATTGGAATACGATCATTTTTTATTTTGTTGATGTTACCGACAGCTTTATTTCACAAAGCAATCTTATACTATGTCTACCAGTGGCAGGGCACAGAGGTCAAATAGTCTATCCTTACAGGTGGAGAGCTTATTAAATGGCACGTCTATTAAACCCGATGGACAACATAAAGAAACATTCCAGCAAAATACTTTTAACATAGTTCAATGAAGATATGGCTCAAAAGGGTAGTAAATAATTTAAACAGAGACCAATAGGGAATTTGTTATACTTTTTACTAGCATCTTCAAAATTATATTTCAAACAAAGTGGTTAGAATGGAGAGAAACACAAAAGCGGTGGAGCAGAGCCCAAGTTCAATGGCAAATTGCTGAGAAGTGCAGGCACTTCAAGGCAAATGCAAACGTTCGTAAATCAGCAGTCCTTTGGCAAAGTTCCCTTAAAATCATGTGGGCCTAAATAGTGGGTAATTGTGAACTGAAATAACCACCTTTTAAAAATAATCTTCCTGACGGTCGTTTTTTACTGCTGTTTGGAAAACAGTTGATAGCTCAGTTATGTGTATGTTAACATTATTCATGACAGAACATCCCGTCAGAGAGAAAAAAACTGCAGCAGAAGAATAGAGTCAAAATAATGTGGAAATGGAAGGAGGCGGGTGGGGGATGGGTATGGGGGGGCACATGTTACAATGAGCACTGGGTGTTATATGTGAGGGATGAATTACCAAATTCTACTCCTGCAACCAATATTACACTGAATGTTAACTAACTAGAATTTAAATAAAAATTTGGGGAAAAAAATAAGAAATAAAAATCTAAAATAGGGGCACCTGGGTGGCTCAGTCATTAAGCATCTGCCTGGGATCGAGCCTGGCATCCGGCTCCCTGCTCCGTGGGGAGCCTGCTTCTCCCTCACCCAGTCCCCCTACTTGTGTTCCCTCTCTTGCTGTGTCTCTCTCTCTGTCAAATAAATAAAATCTTTTTTAAAAAATCTAAAATAAGTAAAGAATATGGAAAATATATTTAAATATCACATACTATTCATTGAGAAAATATAATGTGATAACAAAGGACTAGGGGAGAAAAGCATTTTGTAATGCATAGATGGGATTTTCTTTTCTGATATTTCTGGTAAATCTTTGATTCTCAAAAATGAAACATACCAGCCTTTCAATCACAGCGTTTCCTCCTGCATATGGTTAACTGTATTTACAAGAAGAAAGACTGGAAAGAAAGAAGTGAGACCCATGAAAGAGAATTCCATTTCTTACTCTTCCATGCCAAGCTGTGGCTTTCGACCCAAATCACAAACTGAATCAGCACTTTTAATAAGTTTCTCATCAATACTGTATCTCTTAATCTTGAGATTGGGTGCCTAGCCTGTCACCAGGAATCTCAAGCACTTGACTAAGGGTTATTAGTAGATCTGCTGGTAGGATAATTAATAAGATCCAGAAACATAAAACACGAGTTGTTAAAGTTGACAATTACCTCTCCTCACAGCTATGCCCGAAATGCGCTGGCCTTGCCTCGGCACATGGTAAATCATCTACCTAAATGTATTTGCACCCAATCATTTTTTAAAGTCACAATCTTTGTAGTGTCAACTTGTCAAGGGTCAAAGGGAAGAACAGGCAAGATTCCCAAATCAATCTGCTTGTAGAAACTGTCTCATTTCATTTCAAATTACCTGCTGTGGTTGAAGTAGGCTATGGACAAACTGCCTTCCTCCATAAACCATGACAGCCCAGGTCGAACTTACGTGATCACTCATAAGGGGCACGTTCGCGCCGGCTCTGTCATTAACTACTTTTAAACGGCTGTGCAGGGTTAAGCGATCTCGCCGGGCAGCCGCAGATATAAATACTGTTTGGACAGTTTCATGTCAAGAGACAACTCCTCTGGGATTAAAACTGTGTAACCCAATAGAACAGTTGTCGATACCAGGATTAACTTTGGTATTGTTACTTGGAGCCATGACTCGCCATAGGTTTTTTTGTGAGCGACCCTGTAGGGGTCTCTGCGTGTCGTCCGTCCATCTACATCATGCGACTCCTAGACTGCGTTCTGAGAATAGTCCAAATTACTCCAGGCATTCGGGGGTCCACGTTCCCAGCAGGTGTGCTTGGAGAGTTTACGGGGGTCTTGGTGAGTCTGCAAACAAGTATGCCGGGTATACCGGAGAGCCTGGTTGCCGCTCCAGAGCCTCAGGCTTGCAGGACTCACGGCCCATCGGGATCCCCGAGATCTAATGCTGTCCATAGAATCATGGCAGTTGAGTACAATAACTTGTGCACAAGAGCTCCATGAGCTAAGAAGTAAGACTGAAAGGGGCGCCTGGGTGGCTCAGTGGGTTAAAGCCTCTGCCTTCGGCTCAGGTCATGATCCCAGGATCCTAGGATCGAGCCCCACATCAGGCTCTCTGCTCAGCAGGGAGCCTGCTTCCCCCTCTCTCTCTCTGCCTTTCTCTCTGCCTACTTGTGATCTCTGTCTGTCAAAAAAATAAATAAAATCTTAAAAAAAAAAAAAGTAAGGCTGAAATAATGACCCCGTTACCCCTGTAGAGCTCAGACCTGGAGGCAAACGCTGTAATATCTAAAGACAACAAACACTGTTACTTACCGGTGCTTCGTATCTACAGGGCACTGTACTAGGTGCTTTGCATGCATGACCTCATTTAAATCTCACAACAAGCCAGTGAGAAATCTATTTTTAGTTTTACTTTCCAGGTGAGCCAGCTGTGGACCGGACCTAGTAATAATGTGCCTCCAGGTTACACAGCTGGTGTTGATGGAGAACAGTAACAAACTTGGGGTCTGATTCTAGAACTGGCATTCTCAGCTACGAGGCTATCCCACCTCCACAGTAATTACACCTCCTGTGAGAAATTGTACTTGCCTGATTTATAAAGTATTTATAATATACGCTGGCCTAGCTTTCTTTAACATGCATTAGCTGTGTGCACAAACAGTCTGAATCATTAAAAGAAAAGAGTTTGCTAAGTCACTTGGAGAGCCAGAGTGTGTTAAATCCAAGACTTTCCAGAGGGTATGCCGGCATAGATAATTTTAAGGAAATCTATTTCAAAATCCTCAGTGTCCATATGTTTTCTTTCCTGAAATTGATCCACCTGAGAACCGATCATGTCAATTCTAATTTTCCACCACCATGCACAATGCCAACTCTCCAACCTCACTTCAAAGGCCACCTCTCTCCCCTCCTAGACTCCCACCCTCCCCCAAGGCAGGAAATCTCCCTGTCACCAAAAACTGGTGATCAGGCCCCTGAAGTTTCCTCCCCCCAATCATCCCATGTAGAGATGCATTTCAACCAAAGGGTTTCTGCGTCTAGAACTCACCTGTCAAATGTTATATTTTTGGTGTTCAGTCAATTTCTAATGCTACCTCAATATTCAGGAAGGAAGATAGAAACCTTTAGAACTATAGTCATAGGATGTTTGAAAACAATTCAATTCACATATAAAGTCTTGAAGCAGAAAATCATATGGTGGTCGTAAGGCTTTCAAATGTAATAGTATTTCATTAGGATAAAATTCTTTGGGGCAAAGAGAATGGAAACACAATTTTGAGAAAGAAAAGGAGCAATGTTATAGAAGAGTTTATGTGGGTTTTTTTTTTTTTAAGATTTTATTTATTTATTTGGCAAACAGAGATCTCAGGTAGGCAGAGAGGCAGGCAGAGAGAGAGAGGAAGGGAAGCCGTCTCCCTGCTGAGATTCGGGGCTCCATCCCAGGACCCTGGGATCACCACCTGAACTGAAGGCAGAGGCTTTAACCCACTGAGCCACCCTTAGGCACCCCATTTATGTGTTTTTAAAATGGATGCTAGTAAATATAAAATCATCTGATATTTATATGCATTTGGATACATTAGAACCAAAGTTTCTCAACCTCAGCACTGTTGACATTTTGGGCTAGATAATTCTTTGTTTTGGGTTGCATTTCAGGATGTGGAGCAGCATTCCTGGTCACACACACACACACACACACAGCTGTGGCCACTGGACATTGCCAGAATGTCTCATGAGGGGGCAAAACTGTCACTGGTGGGGAACACTTAAGCAAGGGTTATAAGAGACTTATCTTTTTTTTAAAATTTTATTTATTTATTTGACAGACAGTTCACAAGTAGTCAGAGAGGCAGGCAGAGAGAGGGAGAGGAGGAAGCAGGCTCCCTGCTGAGCAGAGAGCCTATCCTACATTTTAAAAATTTATTTAAACTTATGATGGAACATGTTAAATGTCCACTAAAGATCATGCAAGAGAGAACATAATTTTTCAAAATAATTATTATTTTTAAAGATTTTATTTATTTATTTATTTATTTGTAAGACAGAAAGCACAAGTGAAGGGGAGAGGCAGTGGGAGAAGCAGGCTTCCCACTGAGCAGGGAGCCCAACGTGGCAGTTGATCCCAGGACCCTAGGATCATGACTCAAGCCAAAGGCAGACGCTTAACCGACTGAGCCACCCAGATGCCCCTCAAAATAATTTTTAGAAGTATATACAGGCAAACAGGTTTCAAGGCCACCAAGCTATGTAGAAATAAAAACATTCCAGCAGAAACACCCTCCCACGGGCTTGCCCCTCCCAACCTCATCTGCTGGGACGAATGGGAACCACAGAATCTGAAGACAGTAGCCCGACCACCGCAAAGGCAGCATCAACATCATATTGGAACGTGGGGACTCTGAATAACCATCAGTTTAAAAGAAGCAGAAATAACAATGAATATGTGTTTTTCTTCAATAATTTTGAAGAGACATCTTTTATTTATTTTTTTTTCCATCTTTATTTTTTATTTTTTTAAAAAAACATATAATGTATTTTTATCCCCAGGGGTACAGGTCTGTGAATTGCCAAGTTTACACACTTTACAGCACTCACCATAGCACACACCCTCCCCAATGTCCATAACCCCACCCCCCTCTCCCGACCCCCCTCCCCCAAGCAACCCTCAGTTTGTTTTGTGAGATTAAGAGTCACTTATGGTTTGAAGAGACATCTTTTAAATAATTAGCATATGGAGAGGTCTAAATTCAGAAGAGTATGAAGAATTCCCTAGAGTTCTTAAGACCAAAAGATCACAGACCACATTGTTTTTCTTCTAAATCTGTTGTAGTTCTGTGTAATGTATTTATCTATGCTTAAAATGAACTCACAAGGGGCGCCTGGGTGGCTCAGTGGGTTAAAGCCTCTGCCTTCAGCTCAGGTCATGATCTCAGGTCATGATCCCAGGCCTTCGTCTCAGGTCATGATCCTAGGGTCCTGGGATCGAGCCCTGCACTGGGCTCTCGCCTCAGCAGGGAGCCTGCTTCCCTCTCTCTCTCTGCCTGCCTCTCTGCCTACCTGTGATCTCTGTCTGTCAAATAAATAAATAAAATCTTAAAAAAAAATGAATTCACAAATTTATTTCATTATTTTAATTTTAATTTTTTTTTAAGATTTTATTTATTTATTTGACAGAGAGAGGCAGTGAGAGAGGGAACATGAGCAGGGGGAGGAGCAGAGGGAAAGGGAGAAGCAGGCTCCCCACTGAGCAGAGAGCCCGATGCGGGGCTCAATCCCAGGACCCTGGGATCATGACCCGAGCCAAAGGCGGACGCTTAACCCACTGAGCCACCCAGGCGCCCTTAAAGATTTTAAGTGATCTCTATACACAATGTGGGGCTTGAATTCACAACCCCAAGATCAAAATCACATGCTCTTCCGACTGAACCAGCTGGGTGCCCCACAAATTTATTTTATTATAATCATCTCTCTTGATACAAACTTAGGAGTCTGGAGAGGGCTGGAGCTCCCAAGACCTTTTTTTTCCCCACAGGTTTGATGTCCCACCAACAGCCACACTAGAAGCCAGGCTGGAGAAGTAACCAAACCACCTATCAGACTGTGACAGGAAAAAAACAATGATAATAATCGTGTTACCGTATATTAACTATGTTGTCACTTAGATACATCGATCATACAGTATCAATCATACTTAAAATTGCAATCCCCAAATAGCAACTAAATATCAGAGTGAAGTCACCATCTTTTTATTAGGTGTCTTTAATGATTTTTAAAAAACAACTCAACCAAGCCAAACAGAGAGAAAAAAGTTCACAATGGTGAAAGTAGGAAATGCACCTAGGCAAAACCAAGAAGACAAAATTACTCAGAATGTCATCACCCAGAGTTAGCAAAACTATAATTTTGGGGCGCCTGGGTGGCTCAGCTGGTCAAGTATCCAACTCTTGCTTTCGACTCCAGTCATGATCTGAGGGTCGTGGGGTCGAGCCCAGGGTCCAGCTGCTCAGCGCAGAGTCATTTGAGATTCTCTCTGTCCTTCTCCCTCTGCCCCTCCCCCTGCTTGCACATCCTCCCTCTCTAAATATATAAATAAGTAAGCAAATAAATAAATAAAATCTTAAAAAAAAAACACCTATAATCTTATTGTACAGAATCTTTCGAAACTCTGTGTATTAAAATTGGCGATTCTGGCTCTGTCTTAACTGTTTTTCACTAACAAACCCTTCAGAGGGTCCTTTTTTATTTTACTAGTACTCCACGGGAATAATGCCTTTAAGACATGTTGTCTCTTCTGCCCTTGCCAAGCTTTGAGTTAGGTGGGGGCGTGCATCACCATCCCCATTTTATAAGTGAGGAAGCAGAGGCCGAAAAAGTTAAGTGACACAAACCCAAGGCCAGCGCGCTCTCCTTTGAACCACGCAGCTTCCAAAAACAAAAGTAGCCACGGTGGCTTAAGCAGGCCAGATCGCTTGTTTTTGGCTGAGCTGCCCACGCGAGAAGACTTTCATATACTTGATCTTACTTAAGAGGGCCCCGCTAGCCGAGTGTGCATTTGATATCTGAATCTTTAAAGGAGAAAAAAAGTCCGGAAACCCCATCCTTGGATGTTCAAAACAATCTTTTCTGCAAAGTGCTCGTGGGCTCTAACACGCCACCGGAGCTTAGTTCCTGCATTAGCGAATGCAAGGCAACCCCGGCCTTCGGAAAATTCCCCGTCTGGCCGAGGGATTGGCTGCACACAAACAAAGGCTTAAACACAAGAAGCAGCATACTAATGAGTGGAGTGGAGTACAATGCCAGCCAAATACTCCCTGCCCGGCAAACAGAACAAAGGAACCGTCACGGTGAGGAGACATAAGGCCTTCAAGCAGCAGCCAGCAACATGCTCGCTGGGCCCTTGCATGCCAGGCGGTGTTCTAGGCTCTGCGGCTACAGTGATGGTACAGACCCGGCAGCCTGGCCCAGTGGACCAAACCCATCAAGTACAGCGTCAAAGCCCTACGTGAACATAAATGCTGGCTACCTCTCACTAGCCAACACGGCAAATTGTATCATCCCTGAGTCTCTGTGTCCTCGCTTATAAAATGAAGGACATATCAGGTCCATTGCATGAAATTGAGTGATGTATCTAAAATGCGTGATACTGAGGAGGCCAACAAATGTTATTAATAGAAGCTCATCTTGACTAAGAGCGTACTACATCCAAGGGACTGTGCTAGTCACGTCACATGCATCAGGTCACTTAATCCTCCCAGTTTAGGGGTGCCTGGGTGGCTCAGTTGGGTAAGCATCTGACTCTTGGTTTCGGCTCAGATCATGATCTCAGGGTCCTGGGGTTGAGCTCTACATCCGGCTCTTCACTGGGCATGGAAACTGCTTAAGATTCTCTCTCTCTCTCTCCCCCGCTGCCCCTCCCCCACCCCATTCTCTCTCTCTTTCTCCCTCTCTCTCTCTCTTTCTTTAAAATGATAACAATCCTCACAGTTTAATATAATACAACTACTTTGGGATGATGAAATTGAGTCACAGTAACTTGTCCAAGCACACACAACTGTCTAGGGTCAGAGTCAATATTTAAATCCAAGTAATTTGTTTCCAGAGCTGGTGCTCATAAGACACTAAACTATACCACCTCTCCTCTCTCTTCCCCTCTCATAGAATTTTCAGTCCATGTTCTGAAGAAGAGGAAGGAAGAATCCTGAAGGGTACCCAAGATGTCTACACACCTCCCTCCCTCAAGAGTCCATGTCCGGTGGCTTCACAACTAACACTCCCTCTCTGCTTGCCACTCACAGCCTTCCTCTTGTTTGTTGCCTCTGGACAGGGCTCTGAACTTGAATCCCCCGACCCTTTCTCACTAACTAGCAAAGCTAGAGTTCTTGACTGAACCAGTGACCTCAGCAGTACTCGAAGGCCTGCTACTTCCATTCCAAAAACACAAGGTACGATGCCCATGTTAGAAGCAGCTAAATGGTATGTCAGTGCCTATAATCTTTTTATTATGAAATTGGGCACACATTCAGTCAGAATCCATGCTTTTTCTACGCACAGAATCTTCATAATTATACATGGCACACGTCTCTCCCAGTCAGCTTTCCCTCTGAGCTTTGGTTTCAGGGGACGATGGGCTGTTCTTGGTGATGGCCTTCCCCAGGACTCTCCAAGTGAATCTGAAAGATAATTCAAAGCTAGGGTAATCCCATAATTTACTCTCCAAACTGGACACTATACAGAACAAAAGTGGGATGCTAGTAATAACCATACTGGGACAACAGGACTAAACAGTGGATGTCCTGGGCAAACCAGAATGCACAGTTCTGTCCTGGCTCCACTGTTCCTGAATTGGCTCCCTTCCCAGGACTCTCCCCTCCTTGTCCGGTGGAAAGGTGGATCTGCTCTAATGATGGTTCAACATTCCATTTACCACACATTTGCATCACATCGGCCCCAACTATCTTGACCCAAGTTGAGTGCCCAACCTTGACCCAATCAGTGTGGCCAGGAAAAGGAATGTGAAAGATTGGTTTACCAAGTTCAGGAAATAGAGTCTGCTTCATCTGAAACATGGCAAGAGGAGATGACCGTCCCTGCTGTGGCAACCAGACTCTGGTTACCATGAGCCCACCTTCCAGGGTCATGCATAATCCCCTCCCCTTGATAATAAGGACAACTTGTGACGTGCTTCTAGCCAACAGAACATGGCAAAAGTATCAGGTGTACATAATTATGGCTCATAAGACTGTAGCACCTGTTGTATATATTCTAGTGTGTGTGTGTATAATGTATGTATATACAATGTATGTAAATATATATAATCTATGTAAGTATATATGTGTATATAATATGTAAATATGTAACACATGTGTGTTTAATGTGTAACTATATATGTATATGTAATACATGTAAATACATGCATATATATAATGTATGTAAATCTCTATATAACATATATATATATATATTCCTCTCTCGATTATATCAACTTCTATATTGCAAGCTCATATGCATATATTAAAAACAGAAAGGAAATTCACCAAACTGGTAATAGTGATTATCTCTGGGTAGTGAAATTGCTGTTTCTTTATTCTCCTCCTTAAGCTCTTTCTGTATTTTCCAATTATTTCATAATGAGCAATTATTTCTTTCTAGAATCAGGACAAAAGGGCACTTTTTTAAAACATGGAATGAATCTGGGTCATTCAAAGTAAAACACCTGTTTCTAGTTTAAGCTCCTGCTATGTCCTCAGAGGTCCTGATCCAGGACACCAGAAAGTGCTACCACATTCAGCAGGATGGACAGGGAGGACAAGGTGGCTCTCTGAGGCTCAGGAGCATCTTAGTGTGAGCCTGAGGAGGGAGGAGGTGGGATGAAGAGCATTCCAGCCAAATCTAGTTCCCACCAATCTACAGGAAGGGAGGAATCCAGACTGGCACCAAGAGGCCCACGTGTGGAGGGCCCCAAAGCCCAGATTATGCTTCAGGGGGCAGTGCCAACGCACAGGAAGGGGACAAACTAGAGCTAAGCAGAGGAGAGACTATGATTCAAGACATTACTATGCAGCCATAAAACGCAGTGAAGCCACTAACTGTGTCCTCAACAGATGGTTAATAGCACGTAAAAACAGTCACAACTGAATATTAAAGACAGAGTTACATAAAGAGTATTATCTTATTTTAGACAAAAAAAAAATACACAGACTGGAAAAATTCTATATGTTAATAGTAGTTATCCCTGGGAGGTAGGACGATAGGTGATTTTTAATTTTTTTTATTATTTATTTATTTATTTTTTAAATTTTATTTATTTATTTTACAGACAGAGATTTCAAGTAGGCAGAGAGGCAGGCAGAGAGAGAGGAGGAATCAGGCTCCCCGTGGAGCAGAGAGCCCGATGTGGTGTTTGATCCCAGGACACTGGGATCATGACCTGAGCCAAAGGCAGAGGCTTTAAACCACTGAGCCACCCAGGCGCCCTGATGGGTGATTTTTTAGTTGCTCCTGTATTTTCCAAGTTTTCTACAATGAACATGTATCACTTTTATCATCTGGAAAAAACCAAGTAGGTGGTAAGGGTCAGCAACATACATCTACGTAAAAGACAGGGCCCCAGATCTCAGAAGGGCTGAGATTGCTCGAACAGAAACTTAGAAACAGGATCAGAGCCAAGGCCCACCTGTGCCACCAAGAGGGGCTCAGGACTCCCAAGACGAGGGCAGGCACAGGAGAGATGAAGTGGAACTGGGCAGTACAGAAGCCCAGAAGCCCAGTGGTCAGGAACTTGGGCCGCTGAGGCTTGTTCAGGGGCTGGCCATGATGAGCACACAGGGTTACTAACTGCCCCTCTGTGTCTGAGGACTGGGCGGGGGCTGAGCTTTCAGCCGGAGAAATGGAAAGCCAATGCTAGAAAACTGAGAGGCATCCCATCCTCTCCTGACATCTAGATTCCTTACCTCGAGCAGCCCCGCCTTGTTGGCTCCCACCTACGGGCAGCGGTATGCTGTTGGAGACTGGGCATCTAATTTCAAGGTCCCTGACCTCAGTGGGCCTCTCCTGCATCACGGCGGCTTCTTCTGCCTCCTCTTCCACCTGTTTCTGTGGGTCCTCCCAACCCATAGCTTCCTTTCTAAATCCCACCACTTCCCCTGACACTTTGACCAGAAGCTCTTGCCTCTTCCTTCTCTTGTAAACCAGACAAGGGCTAGAACTCTCAATTCTTGATCCCACCCCTCCGAGTGCCCAGCCAGCAGCCTAGCCTTATCTGTGTTTCCCTATCTTGCCTCCAAGCCTTGCTGTGTGCCAGGCACCAGGCACATGGGGCAAGGACACAAATTGGACACACTCCTGGCTTGCAGAAAGCTTGTTTTTCCTCTTCCTCCCTGTCCTCTTGCCCAAGGTCAATTATTGGATCTGGCCTTCAGAGCATCCCCTCCCATATCCTCCAGCCATGCCCTTCTATCTTTAATCTCTTCTTCTCAGCTGCCTCATCTCTTTAGCATAAAAGAGGCTCAAGAATTTCCAATCTATTGAATTTTAAAACATTCTCTTAGCCGTCATCCCTCACTTGCCCCCAACCCTCCAAGCCTACCTTATTGAAAATGCGAGTGTCCCTTTCCCACCTCACTGCCCTGCAATCCAACTTCTACCCTCATCGAGCCTCTCCACGGCGTAGTAGCAAAGGCAACTTTGGAGAAGTTGTTAAATCCAAAGAACACCCTCTAGCCTTATTGGACTTAATTAAGACGGGGAGTGCCTTCTTCTATAGCATCAGACATTTTTCCCAACTCTCTGTTTCTTAACACTCCTTCCCTAGGCCTCCAAGCCACTTTCTAGTCTCACACCTTTCTAACGTCCATTTTGGACACCCCTCCTCCTGCTCCATAAACATCAGCATTCACCTAGGCTCTGCCCTCGGCTGCCTACTCTTCCCTCTGACATAAGCTGCCCTTGGCAAGCACATCCAGACACACAACTTCAACGATTACCTGCACACAGATTGTTCCCCCAACTAGAATTCTCTCATGAACTCAGACCAGTACAATGGGGTCCCATCATATCCCTGTTTGACTTAAGCAAATTCAGGTAGAGTCATTCAGTAAGTTTTTGTTTTGTTTTGTTTTTTTAAGAGAGAAATAAAACATTATAAATAGCCCAGGCCATTCCACAAAAGGAGGGCCTGGCCTGTAGCGAACGTTGCTCTGTGGTTTCCTTGGACATCTCATTCCATAAATGCCTCTGCCGTGGGGAACACCAGCCAGAGTCTAGTGTTTCAAGACACTCCAGGCCCCGAACACAAGCCAACTGCTTCATCTCATGCTCAGCGAAGGCCCCAGAGTGAAAGCCAACCCAATGCCTCCTCAAGACAATTTCAAGTATAATTTATGCAATGGTCACCCCATACCTTCACTTAATCTTAGGAAGGTGTAAGGTCTGAAGTCAGCGAGAAGGCGAAACTAAAGTAGACACAAAATTGTTCCCTGGGAGATGCCTTGAACGGCCCCTAACCTACAAGGTTGGTACCTATAACCCTATACAACGATATATTGGACAGTAATGTCCAAAATACCAAAAAAGAATATGTTGGGGCACCTGGCTGGCTCAGTTGGAAGAGCATGAGAATCTTGTTCTCAGAGTTGTAAGTTTGAGCCCAAGTTGGGGGTGGAGTTTATGTAAATAAACAAAACAAAACGAAAACAAAAAAAGAGTATGTAAATATTTTATAGTGGACTACCTGATGAGATAGTCAGCTCCCATTTTGAGCCCATGCCACAGGGAAACTGCAGAGCTGAATTACATAAGTAAGCTAAGTTATATTCACTTATGATACGATCTCACTGTATAATCAATGCTTCTTGGCTCTGCTCTGAAGGGTTCTAGAGAAGGGTTCCAGGTTAGAGAGGCTTGAGAGCGTGGAAACTCCCGCAGAGGAGTTTGCCTGGTAAACCAACTGGGGTAAACTTACAGCATCAGGCACCTCTTTCGTCCTCACCCAATGTTACTGAATAAAGCTGAAGCACTACGTAGAAAGATCTAGAAGGATGAAGGAACATAAGTTTTGACAGGAAATACCAAGTAACTCCAGCATTGTGGAAGTGTTATTGTGAATCAGGGACAAGGAGGTATGATGTGTCTGAAGATGGTCTGAACAGGTAGGCACGGTCTACGTGTCCATCACATACGTCCCCCCCAGGAGCTAGGCTCCAACAGAATATAAGGTCTTATGTGTTAAGCTGAAGACTCTAAAGTTTGTTCTAGAACTTCTGGCAAGCATTTGCACTGTTTCGAGATCTGAAGTGATGAGACAGGATTGACAGTTTGGTCCTGGACCCTGGAGAGAGTGCAGATTGGTGTGGAAGAAGAGTGTGGACAAGGACACCCTTTAGGAAGGGAGGGAGAGGTGACCCTCCCTTAGAGGGAAAATAAAGACACGGCTGTTTAATCCTCAAGGCAGCTTTAAGGAAAGTCATCTGAACTCAAAGCATTTAAACAATACGTCCCATAAACTGATGATATGCTGCTTTACTGAGATTAAAATCACAAAGTATGTATGCCTTCAACTCCTCTCCGTGTTAAAATGTCACCTTATCTGAACATAGTCTGTTTTCTCCTGCTTATGTCTCTGAATCAATCCCCTTCCTTCTCATTCTTCATCCCAGCCCTTCCGCGGATCCTGTATCTGTCTTCTGGCCACGAGCCCTCTTGCTTTCAGACCTTCCTCCTCCCTCTTCCCGGCTCCTTGCATTTATAACCATGAATGCTCATACCCAGGGCTGAATTTTTTTTTCTTCTTGAGCTTCCCTAGCTTTCTTGAGGCCTCCAGAGCCAACCCCTATCCCACCAGCCTTCCCTCCCTCTCCCTGCCTAATCTCACAAAAGAGCCACCGGTATTCAGTGTCTCACCACCCACTCCCCCTAATCATGCCCCATGGTCTGGTCTTGAACCTCCAGGGGTCTGTCCTCCTGAAGGCCCGAACTTTCTAGCAGAAGCATGTACACCCACAGTACCCCCCAAGCCGGTGTCAAGCCACACAATAAAGAGCTGGGGGAGAGGAGGCAGGGGACATGAGGGGGTTATCTGAGCGGAAGAAGAGCACAGAGGAGTTGGCATATGACCCATGCCTTGGAAGAGAAGCCGCCTCACTCTCCTCAGTGACAAATTACGCAAAAAAAAGGTAATTTGTTGTCCCCATCAGCTGAGAAGCCCAAGAAGTGAGCCCAGGGCTCCGCGGATGTGCCCAGGGCACATTTTCCCATCCCTTGAGCTCGGGGCCCTCCTCCCCTGTCGAATTTGTTCTCAGTGTTTCCACGGCCACCAAAGCTCCAGGTTCAGGCAGCCTTGGCGAGGACGGTCAGAGTCTCTCTGCCTGAGAAAAGGCTGGCTGCCCAGATTCCATCCCATACCCCTGCTCTAGTTTCCAAAAAAGGAAAGGATATGACCCTGCACAAATAATCAGCAAGTAGGACAGGATTTTAGTAAATGATGACATGGAGGCAATCGGAGATGGAGACAGTGGTGAAAAGGTTTATCTGGGGGAGAAAACGGGTGTCTACAGATGGGAAGAAGAGTACATTAAAAAAATTGTGATTGAAAAAGAAATTGGAGAGGTGCCTGGGTGGCTCAGTGGGTTAAGCCACTGCCTTCAGCTCGGGTCATGATCCCAGAGTTCTGGGATCGAGCCCCACATTGGGCTCTCTGCTCAGGGGAGAGCCTGCTTCTCCCTTTCCCTCTGCCTGCTTCTCTCGCTCACTTTCAATCTCTCTCTCTCTCTCTCTATCAAATAAATAAAGTCTAAATAAATAAATAAATGAATAAATGAAATAATTAAAATACTCTTCTGTATCAGTTGGTAAATAGCTCCTACCCTAACTCCCTCCCAGGGCCATGGTCTCTAAACCCCAACACCACTACACTGAGACGGTCTCAAGTTCCAGCAACCACAACTTTTTTTTTTTTTAAGATTTTATTTATTCGGCTGAGAGAGAGAGAGAGAGAGCAAAAGCAGGGGGCAAGGCTGAGGGAGAGCGAGAAGCAGATTCCTTGCCAAGCTGGGGTTGATCCCAGGACCTGGAGACTGTGACCTGAGACTAACACAGATGCTTAACCATCTGAGCCACCCAGGGGCCCTGAGCAACCACAGCATTAAGCTTAACCCACAGGGGCTTCCAGAACGTCCCGCATCATATAATGGTCCATATCCTCTGTGCAGACTGGCTGACTGATACCTGTGACATTTAACTGATTGTTAAATATTTCTGGGAGGCTGGGCCACCAGCAGAGAGCTGAGGGCTGGGGAGTTGCCTATCCAGGAATGGGCTAGAACCCTTTTTCGAGCTAATGATGTCTGTGGCAGGCAAGCGTTCCATTCTTCATCAGGTTCACTTCCTGCTGGGACAATGACAGTCACCAGCCAATCTGATATTGGGAAATTATCAGCATTATCTGTAACCGTATTACTTTTTTTTTTTTTTTAAACTCTGCTCTGGGCAATCATGAAATTTAAGCAAAAGTAAACATTTAAAAAAAAAAGTAGAGTAGCTAACTCGGATTTGCCCTTGGATTACTACATTTAACCAAATCACAAAAGAGATTAGAGAGCTCCCATTTGACCCAGAAATAAAAAAGTATAAAGCCAACATGGGCAGTGACAGTATAATCTATTTATAACCAACCTCTTAAGAGATACTGAATTTTGTAAAAGGCCGAATGTTTTAGGAAAAAGCCAACTGTGGCTGGGAGTAAATAAACAGAAGTAGCTTGGGCTTGTCTGCTCACTTAGCAAAGCATTCTGAAGCAATTTTGTCCACAAAGGAAATTCTTAGACTTTTAATATTTATCCTAGAAATACAGGCATTCTTTGAACTGTACAATAATTGAGTTTGGAATATCAATTTTGTGGTGAATTTTTATTTTTAGAAAAGCATTTGGAAGGCAAGAGAAAAAGAGTCTGGCAGTTTCTCAATAAGTGACACACAGAATGGCCACGTGACCCAGCAATTTCACTTCCAGGTATATACCCCAGAAGAAGGGAAAACAGGTTTTTAATTAGTAACTTGTATGTGAACATTCACAGTGGCATGATGCCCTACAGCCCAACGGTGGAAACAATTGAAAAGCTCATTCACGGATGAATGGATAACTGAGACGTAGCACTTTCGTGCAGGGGAATATTATCCAGCCATAAAAAGGAAGGAAGCGTTGCCTCCTGGGACAACATGGATGAACCTTGAAAATATGATACCGAGTGAAGGGAGCCAGACACCAAAGGCCACATACTGTGTGATTCCCTTTGTATGAAATGCCCAGAAGAGGCAAATCTGTGGAGACAGGAAGGAAGCAGGGGCTGCAGGAAGGAGAGAATGGGGGGACAGAGGACCTTTGGGGGAGATAAAAATGCTCTGGAATGAGAGAATGGCAGTGGTCGCGCGCCATGCTGAATGTACTATATGCCCCTGAATCGTACACTTGAAAATGGTTAAATTGAGGGGCGCCTGGGTGGCTCCGTGGGTTGAACGTTGGACTCTTAATTTCAGTTCAGGTCATGATCTCAGGGTCGTGAGATCGAGCCCTGCCTCGGGCTCCCAGTTCAGTGCTCGTGTATGCACACGCTCTCTCTCAAATAAATAAATCTTTTAAAACAATAAAATAAAATAGTATTTTTTAAATTTAATTTAAAAATTTTATTTTAAAATTTATTTTTATAAATATTATTATTTTTAATATTATTTTTTAAAAATTTGAATTGAGGGGTGCCCAGCTAGCTTGGTCACAGAAGTATGTGATTCTTGATCTCAGGGTTGTTAAGCCCGTCCCACGCTGGGTATAGAGAACACTTAAAAAAATAATTTAAAAAAATAAAATGATTACACGGATGAATTTTCTCATAGACTTTGTGCCACAATTTTTAAAAGGACGAGAGAAGAGAAGCTGACTGGGCTGTGAGATCCCGCGAACGCCAGTTCATGAGGCGGCCGCTCTCGGGGAGCACCAGCACCAGCGCTCCCCTTCCTAACGCACCCGCCTCTGGCTCTTCTTCCCACAGGCAGCAGCACTTCCTCCCTAGCTGGCTTTCTTTCTCTCTCTTTTTTTTTTTTTTCGAGAACTCTCTAATGAGGTTTTTGGTCTTCAATATTTAACTGCTTTCATCACAATGAAAAGACTCTTTTCCTGATACTTTATGTGAAGGAACGGAAGACAAACTACTCTTTGCTCATAAAAATAAGTCATTGTTCCATCCAACCAGAAATGTTTTAGTTCTGTTTTATAAGTGGAAGCTTGTAACAAGGTCCAAGACAAAGAAGCTTCAGGTAAAAAACCGTTTGATGGCCACCGATGACTACCAAAAGCCCCTGTGGTGACCAGCTCACTGGACTGGGAGTTGTGGGAATGGTTGTAATGGATGGATGGTTCCCCGTACATGTAGCCCATCGCCAAAATCAATACAGAGCTTCCCTACTTTCAATGTCAGGTCGCCTTCACACGTGCGTGTTGTAAATACTTACGTCATAACAATTGTGCATGACCAGGAATAGAAACATCTTGTTTCTTGTCTGTGGAAAATATGGAAAATTCTTTGACACACACACATACACACAGACATTCAATTTTAGATTTCCTATAGATTTCTGAGTCAAAAACAACATCTAAGGCTGCTATTTTAAAACCGAATTACAGAATTTTTTATGACAGGAAACCATCCTAACAATGACACCTTATTTCCTGAAAACTACGAGAAAATTCCACATATTTCCATGTTGACTTTACGAGAGCTCAAAGGCTACAATTCCTACATCTTAGTCACACAAATGTGTATTGCGTATGTCATTTGAAACTCAGCATGCTTTACATTCCGAGGTCTCGCTCAGTGTTTAAGAAATATATAAAGGTTGGGGCAAACTAAAATATGTAAAAAATATTAACACTTGAGAAAGGTTCAGATTTCCTTTTGATCTTAATTGAGACATCACTGTTGAATAACTGAAAGGCTCTCAAAAACCATTTAATCTAATTTTGCATTATTAATTTCAACATCCCTTCTGACAAGAGTTTTTCTAACATCTGGATACACGGTGCTATCCTTTTTTTCTTCCTAGCTTAGAAGCAGCAGTAAAAGGACATAAGAGGGGCACCTGGGTGGCTCAGTGGGTTAAACCTCTGCCTTTGGCTTGGGTCATGATATCAGGGTCCTGGGGATCGAGCCCCACATTGGGCTTTCTGCTCAGCAGGGAGCCTGCTTCTCCCTTTCTCTCTGCCTGCCTCTCTGCCTGCTTGTGATCTCTCTGTCAAATAAACAAATAAGATCTTCAAAAAAAAAAAAAAGGACACAAGATACAGACTTTTCTGTAGTCACTGAAGTATTGGGGTTGTTTAAACTAAACTGGAAAGAGAAAAAGCAAGGCCTAAGGCATCATTACCCAGAGAAGTTCCCCAGAACCCCTGTCTGATGAGGTGGCCATTGGCATGTGGCCCAAGTCTAGTCATTCTTTTGTACACTGTCCTCGGCTGGAGAATCACAGAAGTCTACTGTCAAGAATCTTGCTCCACTTTGTTTAACTTGACATTCCCCACCCTTATTTGACCACTCCTTTTTCCTAGTAACATGATTCACATTCCTCAGACACCTCAGGCCTCACGGATCTGGTGAGTTCTCTATCTACGGCCCCTGATATTCTGGACAATCATGGTTTGAGTCAAGAAACAGCCTGGTTTATCGAGATGTTTGACTTTTGCAAAGTAATGTTATCCCCACACTCGCAGAAAGCACTTTTATGAGTCTTTCTGTCCTTCATCCAGCTGCTGGTCTGTTAGGATTCTCACATCCCTTTGGTAGAAAACGATCAGTCTGAGATGCAGGGCACATGGTTTGACCCGAGGGAGTTACCAAAAAAGGCCTGGACAAAAAAGCGCAGGCACCCACATTTTCTACCCATCCTGCTATCTTGCCATATGCCGATTTGAGAGTTAAATATGCCCATGAACAACAGGGGAAATCGGTAGAGAGGCTATCAGAATCCTAGCGATTTCTGTTCATCCTTTAGGACAGGATTGGGTAAGATAGTAAAGAGCCAGATAGTAAACATGTTAGGCTGAGCAGTCTACATGAATTCTGTGGCAACTACTCAGCTCTGCACTGTAGTTCGGAAGCAGCCATAGATAATATGTCAATGAGTGGATGTGACCTTGTTCCAGTAAAACTTTATATTCATACACAGAAACCTGAAACATGTATAATTTGCATGTCAAAGTCTTCCTTTGATTTTTTTCAACCATTCAAAGATATCCACACCATCCTTGGTTCACAAATCCTCTAAAAACAGGTGATGGCTGGATTTGACCATTGGGCTAGTCTGACACCTTTGGCTTTAGGAAATGTTAAGAGACAAGTAGATGAGGAAGTAGAGAGCCAACAAAATACGTCTTGAGTATCTACTATTTGCCAGAGACTATGCCAAGGGCTGCTGAGGAGACAACAGGGAAGGGAAACAAGCAAAATCAAGAGCAAGCACATGTTGTAAGCAAGAGATCCGAATAATAAACAAGATCATTTCTGGTTGAGCTCTTGGTCTAGAGGAAATGAACAGAGTAATGAAACTGACCATGCCAGAGGCAAAAACAATCCTTTTCATCTTTGCATTAGTTTCCTGTAGCTGCCATAACACAATGGCAAGCCTCAAGAGGCTTCAAAAAAGACATTTGTTCTTTCATAGCTCTGGAGGCCGGAAGTCCAAAATCAAGGTACCAGCAGGCAGTACTTTCCACGGAAGCTTCGGGGGAGAATCTGTTCTTTGCCTCTTTCAGCTCTGGGGTCTGCCAGCATTCCTTGGCATTTCTTGCCTAGTGACTGCCTCGGTCCAATCTCTGCCTCAGTGGACACATTGCCTCCTCGTCTGTGTGTTCTCCTGCCTCAAGTCTCCCTCTGCCATAGGCGCTTGTCATTTAATTTAGGACCCACCTGAATAATCTCAAGATCCTTAACTTAATTGTGTCATCAAAGACCCTTTGCCCAAATTAGGTACCATTTTACAGGTTCAGATAATTCCTGAATTATCTTTGCTTGGCTGTATGAAGTCACAGCCTTCCAACAAACAAATGTAGACATAATGATCTACTTGGAGAAGCACCACTTGGCAGCCACCACTGAAACAATGGACTCAGGCTTAAACCATCAGGTGAAAGGCCACTGGAAGAAAGGATATTTCCACAGACTCTGTGTATCTTCCAACAGATTACTTATTTTTTTTTTTAATTTTTTTTTTTTTAAGATTTTATTTATTTACTTGACAGGGAGAGATCACAAGTAGACAGAGAGGCAGGCAGAGAGAGAGAGAGAGGGAAGCAGGCTCCCCGCCGAGCAGAGAGCCCGATGCGGGACTCGATCCCAGGACCCCAAGACCATGACCTGAGCCGAAGGCAGCGGCTCAACCCACTGAGCCACCCAGGCGCCCCCAACAGATTACTTATTCATGACAAAGGGGACAGGTACCTTTGCCATAAAGAAACTCAATGAAATGCTTCTGAACCGAGTGATCAGGCCTTGTCCCGACGTTCTGTGAAGTTGTGGTAGTGAGAGGCCCAACCTTACCTGCATAGTTTCTCAACAGAAATGCAGGAGCTAATCTACTCCTGAGGAAACAAAGGCAAATCAAGGGACATATGGCAGATCTGGTTCTTCACATCAAGGAACATTTTGCAGATCCTGTATTCTGCAGATCTGGATTCACCAAGATAAACTGATTCTCCAGACTGTAAATTCCTAAGGGACAATATCCGGTCTTACTCATCTCCCAATTTCCAGCACCAAGAATGGGATATTAGTGAAATAATGTAATTTAACGAAGTACAACAGATATTATTGAACTGCTTAAAATACCATAAAAAATTAGTTAACAACTTGAAAACATAATCACAATATATTAAATGAGAAAAGCGGGGACACTTGGCTGGTTCTGTCAGAAGAGCGTGACTCTTGATCTTGGGGTCGTAAGTTTGAGCCCCACGCTGGCTATAGAGATTATTTAATAAATATATATTTTAGAAAAAAAGTAGTTCATAAAGATATGATCATTTGTAGTATGTTTCCAGGAAACACATGAAAGAACGTTCTTGAAAATGTTAATAGTGGCCGTCCCTGGATGGGAGGGTAATTGCTATAGTTTTTTCTTTTTGTACAATTATACATTTTACACATTTTCTAGAGTACGCATTGCCTTGTAATAGTGATGTCCACTCATTGATGACACTGGTCTCTTCTTTTTTTTCTTTTTTTTTTAAGATTTTATTTATTTTTATTGGACAGAGAGAGAGAGAGACCACAAGTAGGCAGAGAGGCAGGCAGAGATAGAGGGGGGAAGCAGGCTCCCAGCTGAGCAGAGAGCCGGATGCGGGGCTCGATCCCAGGACCCCGGATCATGACCTGAGCCAAAGGCATAGGCTTAACCCACTGAGCCACCCAGGTGCCCCCTGGTCTCTTCTAAGAAGCGAAAGGGGCATTCTTCCCCTCCAAGCCTAATTAAAACACATTCTCATACATAAAGTGTACATGAACATTTTATAAAACAAGTTTTCTTAAGTATGAGTCCCCCTAACTAGACCGCTTGTGTATTTTCAAAACGTACATACCACGGTCCCACTAAGACCTAACCAATAACAATCTCCAGGAGCAAGGGTGTCTGGGTGACTCAGTGGTTAACCGCACAACTCTTGATTTTGGCTCAGGTCATGCTCTCAGGGTCGTGGGATCAAGTCCCATGTCAGGCTCCAAGCTCAGCATGAAGTCTGCTTGTCCCTCTCCCTCTGCTCCTTCCCCAGCTTGCACTCTCTCTCTCTCAAATAAATAAATAAATACATAAATAAAATCTTTTAAAAATATCTCCAGGAGTAATACTTGGATGACTCCTAAGGGACAATATCCGGTCTTACACATCTCCCAATCTCCAGCACCAAGAATGGGGTATTAGTGAAATAATGTGATTTAAAGTATGTACAACAGATACTATTGAACTGCTTAAAAATTGTGGGGTTGCTTGCTAGCTTTGGCATTCCTATATTAAGAACCAATGTTTTGGGTGTTATATATGATGAACCACTAAATGCTACTCCTGAGACCATAAATAAATAAATAAATACAAACCTACACTCCATGGCATAATAGGTAAGATTTTATAAGCATCTGTCTCTGAAACTGTACTTACATATTTCTCTCCCCAACATCAACATTGAACTTTGGGAGGCAGGGAATTTTGTTTTGTTCTTCTTCCTGTTGCAAAGACTGATGAGTAAGTGGTACTTCATCAGGGTTAGTGGGATAGGTGGGCACTTGTCTGCAAGAAATAAAGACCAGGGGTGCCTGGGTTGCTCAGTGGGTTAAAGCCTCTGCCTTCGGCTCAGGTCATGACTCAGGGTCCTGGAATCCAGCCCCGCATCAGGCTCTCTGCTTGGCGGGGAGCCTGCTTCCTCCTCTCTCTCTCTGCCTGTTTCTCTGCCTACTTGTGATCTCTGTCTGTCAAATAAATAAATACAATCTTTAAAAAAAAAAAAAAAAAGAAAAGAAAAGGAAAGAAATAAAGACCATTCACCTTATTCCTTATTTCTGCCACTGTTTTGTAGCCCAAATCTAGCTTGCTTATCTCAAAAACACAGGCATACCTCAGAGATACTGCACTTTGGCTCTAGAGCACTGCAATAAAGCAAATATTACAAATGAAGTGAGTCAAACAAATCCTTTTGTTTCCCCATGCATATAAAAGGTAGGGGTACACTATATGGTGGTCTCTTGAGTATGCAACATTATGTCTACAAAGACGTACACCCTTAATTAAAAAACACTTCTTAAAAAATGCTAACCATCATCTGAGCTTTGGAGGGTCATAATCTTTTGGCTGGTGGAGGGTCTTGCCTCAGAGTGGATGGCTGCTGACCGATCTGGGTGGGAGTTGCTGAAGGGGGGGTGGCTGTGTGGGGCAATTTTTTAAAATAAGACAATAAAGTTTGCCACATCGATTGACTCCTCTGTTCATGAATGATTTCTCTGTGTAGCACGTGACACTTTTGGATTGCCTTTCTCCCCCAGGAAAACTTCTTTCAAAATTGGAGTCCATCCTCTCAAACCCTGTAGCTGCTTTATCAACTAAGTTCATGTACTTCCTAAATCCTCCATTGTCATTTCAACAGTCTTCCAAGCATCCTCACCAGGAGTAGATTCCATCTCAAAAAACTCCTTTCCCTGCTCATTCTTAAGAAACAACTCCGCATCCGTTCACGTTTTATCAGGACATCGCCACAATTCAGTCACACCTTTCCACTCCACTTCTAATTCCAGTTCTCTTGCTAATTTTCACATCTGCGGTTACTTCCCCCACTGAAGTCTTGCAACTCCAATTTATAAAAAAACACAGTAGCTGCAAAACACAACCAAGCAAAGTACGATAAAATACAGTACGCCGCTAATAATGTCAGGCAGCTAGAATTGTAACCTGACCGAAAAAGAAAACAACTAGAAATATGAAATAATTCTAGTAGGTGATTTTCTGCATGGAAATGACAATGAGGCATAAAGATATGCAGTGGCTTCGTGTGCAAGATATTTTTAAAATGCAAACCAAACTTTTCTGTAGCTTTCTATCCATACCAGGCACTGGTCCAATAATATCAGGCTTTTGGCCATCAGCTTTAATTAATTCAATTCTACATTGAATTCAATATTCTTCAATAACTCCCTTTTCCAAAAATGCATTTGAGGTATTGATGTTAACATTTTATTAATAGCTCTGCCATATCTGCACTCTGTATAACATTAATATCAAGGATCCAAAAATAAAATGAAGTGGAATTCAATTTTTTCCTAGGCATACTTCGATCGTATTTGCGGAATAAGTATGGTGCATATATATGTGTATCAATGTGGCCACTAATTTAATTTAATCAAGCACTTAGAAGTTATCAGATACTGTGGAATTTATATATTGAGACACCAGGAAGCTGTTTGGAAAAATGGCCACAAATTTCCCTCCCCACGTCCACATCCTTACAGTGTGATATCACACTTCCCATGAGAAGGTAATATCTATTTCCCCAGCCCTTGCATCAGAGTTGGTCCTGTGACTTGTGGGGTGGGGGGGAAGTTGACACAAGCAGTGTCTTTCATTCTGCTGTGAGGGTCTGCTCTCCTGCTGGATCTACGGACCTCACACCACCACCCTGTGGATGAGCCCGAGCTAATCTGCCAGAGGAGAAACATGGAGACACACCCAGGCTCTCTGGCCAATTGCCAGACATAGCAGCAAGGCCTTCCTGGTTACTCCACCACCATCTCACCCATTGGCTGACTCGAGACATGCGGTGAGCCCAGAAGAGATCAGCTGAGCTACCCAGACCAGAATCGCCTGACCACAGAATCACAAATTAAACATATGGTTGTTTTAAGCTACTAAATTGGGGGTGGGGAAGCTTTACTAGCAAAAGCTATCTGGCTAAAACAGGCAGTAGTTTTACAGTTGAGAACACCACAGTCTCACCAATTCTTATTCAGGGGCTTTTGTGGGACATTCTTATAAAGTCAAATCTGCAAAGTCTCAGTTCTATTTCCCCTGTGTGATGACCGAACGGCGATCGGAAGCCCAGTGAGTGCACTGAGGCTTGGGGACAACACCACAGTTTATTCAGCAAACATTTACTGTCTACGGAATCTACGGGAATACAGAGATGATTAAACAACTCAGGGTCCACTCCCAAAATTCTTAGTCAAGGAAATGGAAAAACACAATCGTAATCAAAGGATTAGAATAAAATCTGATAATGTCTGTGAAGGAGTCAGGCATGTGGGAGGCTGCAGGGAGGGAAAGTAAAGAGAAGAGATTGAAGGCCTTCTCGTCGACTACCAAAGCCAAATCTTGAGAGATACAAGGAGTCACCCAGGAGAAGCAGGGGATGGGAGGATAGGTATCAAGGAAACAGGAGGGAGCCAGGATCCCCTTCATTATAACTTCAAGTTGTTCCCTGGGATTGGAACCCAGAGCACACAAATGGGAAAGCATCAGACAAGAGTGGAGCTAAAAGAGGGAAGATGGCAACCCACACAGTGAGAGGTCATGCTGAGAAATTTGAGTTTTATTTTGAAGGTAAAACAGAACCACTGGAAGTTTTTAAGGTGGGGAGATGACATAGGTTTGCTCAACTTGGCCTGGAGTGAGAATGGTGAGAGGGAAGTCAACCAGAGGCAGGGAGACCAAGGAATAAGTTGCACTAAATTTCTTGAAATCGTGATCTCTGTGTGGTTAGGAGGATACAGTGATCAGTGTTGAATTGGTGCATCAAATCAGGGTGGGGTGATTAAGGATAGGTAAGAGAAGATAACTGTCAAGGGCAGATTAGGGACTTACGAATGCAATGGGGGAGCTGGTTTGAAGACAAAAGCCGGAAGCTGAGTTTTTTTTTTTTTTTTTAAGGTTTTTTATTTGAGAGAGAAAACATGTGCTTGCGTATGTGCCAGTTCGGGGAGGGGCAGAGGAGGAGAGAAGCTTCCAGCAGACTCCCTGCTGAGCATGGGGCCCCATGGGACAATTGATCCCATGACCCATGAAATCATGACCTAAGCCGAAACCAAGATCCAGACACTCAACTGACAGCCACCCATGTGCCCTGGAAGCTGAGTTTTGACACACTGAGTCCGGGGCATCCATGGGAACCCCAAATGGAAAGGTACATAGGAATGTGCTGCTTGGGAGCTCAGTAGAGGCATGGAAGCTGAAGGTGCAGACTTCAGGTGATGGACATACAGACATTCCCCAAGAACCCTTGGGGCTATATGCCCTTGGGAAAGTAACTTTCCTTTCTGGTCTCCATGTCTGTAGAATGAAGATATTAATCATTATGTGACAAGGTTGTGGTGAAAATTACATGGCATAACTTAAAACACAATGTCTGGTATGTGACACGCAATCAACACATGTTTATTGTGAGTGAGAATCAAGAAGGGAATGTATTCAGTGAGAAAAGGCCCAGGAAGTGCGGGGATCTGGGGAGCGTCAGTATTTAAGAAACAGGATAAGGAGCAAAAGATACTTAAAGAAAAAGAAAAAGCAGCATAAGAAAATAAGATAACCGTTCAGAGAGCTGCTTATTCATATAATCCTTCTACCTTCCACAGAAGGTCATACACATTGACCCATAATTCCTCCTCTGTGTAACTATCCTGAGGAAATAATATATATATATATATTTTTAAATTAAGAACAGGGGCGCCTGGGTGGCTCAGGCATTAAGCGTCTGCCTTTGGTTCAGGTCATGATCCCAGGGTCCTGGGATGGAGCCCTGCATTGGGCTCCCTGCTCAGCGGGGGGCCTGTTTCTCCCTCTCCCACTCCCCCTGCTTGTGTTCCCTCTCTCCTGTGTCTCTCTCTGTCAAATAAATAAATAAAAATCTTTAGAAAAAAAATTAAGAACAATATGGGGCACCTGGGTGGCTCACTCAGTTAAGTGTCTGCCTTCAGCTCGGGTCATGACCCTGAGGTCCTAGGATGGAGCCCCGCATAGGGCTCTCTGCTCCGTGCGGCATCTCCTTCTCCTTCTCCCTCTGACCCTCCCCTCCTGCTCTCTCTCCAGCTCTCTTTCTCTTTCTCTCAAATAAATAAACTCTTTTAAAAAATTAAGAGCAATATTTGTATAAAATGTTTACTGTGCTTTAAGTAAACATAAACACAGAGAAGAGTTATAAAAACTGCGGTGAATTTACAGGACTTATTTTATAACAAGAGCGGTGGTGGGTCCAAGGTGGGATAAGCGATGACGAATGAGGTTGTTCATAAACTAGAACAAAACATACCAACTATGAACAGAGATCAGATTATAGGATATGAGAATTTTTGATTTTTGTTATTCCTTCATTCATTACAGTGAGTATGTATTATACATACCCCAAAACCCCTACCTAAAAAATAAGTAAATAAAAGGAATTACAGATATTTTACCAGGGGAAGGAGGGGCGGGAGAATATTCACCTTGCCTCCAATGTCACTCAAAATATGACCTCTGCCTTTCCGTAACTGTGATGATTCTGAGGATCCCCCAGCATGTAACCTTCCTCCTGCCCAACTTAGCTCGTCCGATTGTTTCAGTTTTCCTACCTCCCATCCTCCTTCCCTTTCTCAGACTTGTCCCTCTGCTGGAATGCTGCCTCCCAGAGACTAATAACCTGACCTCTAACTAACCAGGCCTATCAAAACATACCTATCCCACCAGCCTGACCGGCCCCTCTGACCCACCTGGATCTTATCTCTAATCTCTCTTTCTAGTCAGTGACTATGGCTTTGTGCTTCCTTCAAGGCATTACTATTTCATTTCATGCCCAAAATACTCTCCCTAAGGTCATTCTATGGACGAGCTTGGTGGGGGTGGGGAGAGATCTCCAAACACTTTAGAATCATTGCAAAACTGTGTGTGTGTGCACATATGTGCTTTTTTTTTTTATTTTGAGACAGAGAAAGAGAGAGGACTCACAACTTTCACCAGATTCTCAAACTTTCCATGAGCCAAAAGATGGTAAGAAATACCATTCAATTCTCATCTGCTCCTTTTGTCCTACCGGTGGAAGAACCTTCCAGAACCTCCTTGGTGCCTGGGAAAGAGCCTTGCACAAAACAGGCACTGGGTTGTTGAATTCAACTGAATGGAGTCAATACAGATGTTGGCATCCACCAAAGGGAAAGGGGAGAGTTTTAAAAAGAAAGAAGAAAACACACACACACACACACACACACACACACACACCCCTTACCTTCTCCAATGTAAAGATTCTACCACAACCCACACAAGAACAAAAGTGAAAGTGAAATCATTGTATTTTCTTTAAAACCCAGGGCCCAGCCTGCCGCCAAGGCTGGGATTAGGGGATCAGGCGAGGTCGTGTGCAGTCTTCAGTCTGCCCCTGACTCACTTCTATTTTGAGTCATAATTCTCTCAAACTCACTCTACCTCATTTCCTATTTATGCAACACGGGAAAATAGCTCTTGCCCCTTATCTACCCAATGAGGAGGTCGTCAGGAAAACAGATGACACACAGAACGCTTTCTGAACACTTCATTAGGCAGTCTCCACAAATCTTTTCATCAGCAAGCCTGTGGCTGCAGAGGCCCTGCCCAGCCGTAGTGATTGTTTTGATGTCCCGATGTTTTCTTTCAGGTCTAAAATATTTCCAAATGTGCTCAAGTTTAACATGGACGGTAAGAAAAATCTTGGGCTGGAATGCGCTCTGACCACACTCCAGAGCAGCGTTTCTCAATTTTTAACCCATATTCCCATTTGATAAGCATTAGAAATCCCGCTCCCTCTTTAAACTTTGTATTCTGAAAACAAGGGTTGACTCTTCCTGCCCCTTTTCAAAGTACACACTTGTATGATAAATACTACTCCGGAGGGGCACCTGGGTGGCTCAGTGGGTTAAGCCTCTGCCTTCGGCTCAGGTCATGATATCGGGGTCCTGGGCTCTCTGCTCAGCGGGGAGCTTGCTTCCTCCTCTCTCTCTGCCTACCTCTCTGCCTACTTGTGATCTCTGTCTGTCAAATAAATAAATGAAAAAAATTAAAATAAAATATTAAAAAATTAGCATGTACTTTCATTTATTGTATGTGAAGTATACATAAATAAATTCATTTTGGGGGATGCCTGGGTGGCTCAGTGGGTTAAGCCTCTGCCTTCAGATCGGGTCATGATCTCAGGGTCCTGGGATCGAGCCCCACATCAGGCTCTCTGCTCAGAGGGGAGCCTGCTTCCCCCTCTCTCTCTGCCTGCCTCTCTGCCTGCTTGTGATCTCTGTCTGTCAAGTAAATAAATAAAATCTTTAAAAAGAATAAAAAAATAAATTCTGATTTTTGTACTCTACCACTGAATTCTTCTGAAGGAAACTGAACCTTGTCCACCCTGTCCCCATAAAAATTGCTCTAAAAGGTGAGCTTACCAACCATGTAGACTGTCTCTGATTGATTCTGGAACCCCCAGGACGCAGCACGCAAGCGTTTCGCACTCAGTACTCCTCACTTCCACAGAGGCCCTGGTGGCTTCAGGCCCCGCACTCATTCTGTTCCCTCCCCGCCAAGTGACCTTCTGCTTCTTTCTCCTCCTCTTCAGGCTTCGCTCCAGAAGCCACCCAGGAATCTCCCTGGCTCAGTCAATCCCTTCCTTGGGTTCCTATAGCTCCTGGGTATATCTCTAACTGCCACTCACCACTTCGTACTGATTTTTATCTGCTTAGGCTTCTGAGCTCCCCCCTGAACCTGTACAGTTAAAGGGGTTCGCAATGATTTTTGGTGCCTCTGTCACCTGTGGCAGTCTGGTGAAGCCTCAGAATAAGGCAACATACACAGGCATATGCGGTCAACGATATTATGAAATACAGTGTCCAACTAGCAAAACCTGTATCTGATGAAAGAACACATGTGCCTTTTTACCGGCGCATGCAACGACGCTATCCAGTGGTAGACCAGAAACCCGCCATTATTTCAAAGTCCTGATATGCAGATGCAGTATTTCAAGAGAGCGGCGAACAGCTGTGATCAGATATAGAATATGAAAATAGTGTGCTTCCTCGTGACAGTTACAGGTACGGCTAATACTGCTGTGGTTCCTCCATCACCATTTCTCTCTGAAGGAAATACTGTGCCGCGGTTAGAGGTTACCGAAAATGGGATCTTTTCTCCATTCAAGTTCCCAAAGCCTCGGAATTCCACCCAAGGACACGGATCCGTGGACACCTGGATAAGCACCGCCCTTTGTATTTTCACTGCTCTTAGCACACGAGGGTGGGGGGCTGGGGTAAGAGCCACAAAACACTGTAATGATAACAATGGGGATATTAAGTATGAATTCAGAAACAGAGATAGATAATTTCTCCTGCTAATTCGAGCTGCCATTACGCCTCGTGTGTTTCCACCAAACTGTATCCTGGGAAATTGTTCACGGAGCACCAGGGAATTTCAGGTTCACGCACCTGGAACCACACGGTCCTTCGGTCACCTTCTAACACAGTTCTCAGTTCTCCAAACATTAATATTGAGCCCTAAAGAGACTATCTAAAGATCGAGGAGGTTCAGAGGAGAAAGTCAGTCCCCACCCCACCATGACCTTGACAGTGTCCCTCCGCTATGACCTTCACAAGGGTCGGTGTAGCTCTAGATACAGGAGGCATGTAGGAAATTCCCTTGGTTCAGTCTTTTTCTTCCTGTTGCAGCAGCGAATAATGCAAGACGCACTGTCCCCACCACCACGCCTCTCTCTTAATATTACTAAATACTTCCTTTCTTCTCTCTTTGCTGTTGCAGTTCTTGCCTAGAGCATTTCGAAAGTGTGTAAAAATAATGAAACAGGTTCAAGAGAACTGGAGTGACAATGAAGCACCCAGTGGGGAAAAACCCTGTTCACTGTGAAATTTTCACATGACCCTCTCTCGTCTGATACTGCATACTCAACCATGCACTCCGGGGCCCAGCTGGTGTGCAGCGGCTTAGGCCATGCGTAGAAGGAAAAGGCATTTCCTCCACCTCCAGCCCTGGCACCCATTTCCCCCAGCATGGGCGGAGGGCTGGTTTCTTTTCTTTTCTTTTTTTTTTCCCCAAAGATTTTATTTATTTATTTGACAGACAGAGATCACAAGTAGGCAGAGAGAGAGAGGGAGAAGCAGGCTCTCTGATGAGCAGAGAGCCTGATGTGGGGCTCGATCCGAGGACCCTGAGATCATGACCTGAGTTGAAGGCAGAGGCTTTAACCCACTGAGCCACCCAGGTGTCCCAAGGAGGGCTGGTTTCTTAACTTCCAGCAGAGTTTACATGAATTAAGGTGAATTAAAAAAATTTTACCTTAAAACCTCTTTTTTCACTCCCACCCAAGAAATGTGGAAGCCACTCTTAGCCGAAATCGGTCAAATTCTAAAAGAATATTGAGGAAGCCTGTGGATCCACTCCCACGCCCTACCCTGTCAAGCCCTAAACATCTGCAACATTAAAAAAGAGAAGCCCTTCAGGACACCAAGTATCTGAAGAGAGGGGCTCCGGGCCTGAGGGAGGACCTCATGAGGTCCCGCAGAAGCACCGAATGACATGCCCGGCTCGCTGGAGGAGGGCGGCAGGACGCTGGAGGAAGCCAGGAGATCCCCCGGCCTCCCCAGGGCCTCAGCCAAAGAGGCCTGCTGCTCAGGACACTCCCTCTCTCCCGTCTTAACTCTCTTACTCACCAGCTTCTTACCTTTTGTCCCCAAACGTGCTCCAACTGATTACACTTCAGAGCGGTAACAACTACCTTTACGCCACTTCTCCCCAGAGTTAGCAAACTGCAGCTCCATTATCTGTGTGTTCTAACTTGAGAGCAGTCCGCAGCCCTGTCCTCACTTCCTCCCCCTTGCTCTCTCCTCTAACCTCTCTCAACTGTTTCCAGCCACCAGCCTCTGCTGCACTGCAGTTAGTTTATTAAAAGGAGGGCGCTAGGGCGCCTGGGTGGCTCATTTGGTTAAGCCGCTGTCTTCCTGACTCAGGTCTTGATCCTTGATCCCATATGGGGCTTCCTCGGCTCTGCAGGGAGCCTGCTTCTCCCTCTCCTTCTGCCTGCCACTCCCCCTGCTTGTGCTCGAAGGCGCGCTCTCTCTCTCTCTCTCTGTCAAATAAATAAATAAAATCTTTAAAAATGAATAAATAAACGAAAAGCAGGGTGCCAACCTCAATGACCTCATAATTGCCAGGCGGATGTAGTGGATGGCTCTGAGTCCTTCACTGGCCCAACCCAGACGATGCCAGACACTCCTTCCACCTGGAAACAGTCCTCCCTGTTCTCCTCCCACCTCTTAGTTTTGCCTCCATCTTTCCTTAAATGTTGGTGTTCGTAATTTCCCTCCTGTAGTCCCGTTATCTTAATCTAACCATTCGCCTTAGCAGATCTCATCCATTGGGCTTGCAACTTTTTTGCTCATGAATCCCCTAAAAGAAAATCTACATGCCCCTATACCATGTCTAAGCTGACGGTCAAATTTTAACCCAAGTTAAATTTGCCCCACAGATTTTTTTATTAGCTTTATTGAAGTATCAGTCATATCATATAATTCACCCACTTAAAGTGTACAATTTAATGGTTTTTGGCATAGTCACAGAATTGTGCAATCATCACCACAATCCATTTTAAAACATTTTCATCACCCCGAAAACAAACCTCATACCGATTAGCAATCACTCCCCATTCCCAGCTGCCTCACCACAGCCCTAAGCAACCACTACTCTACTTTCTGCCTATAGGTTTGCTTGTTCCAGGCATTTCACACAAATGGAATCCTACAGCGTGTGGTCTTTTGTGACTGGCTACCTTCACTTCAGGGTTGTAGCGTGTGTCAGTACTCACTCCTTTTTATCATCCAGTAATACTCCGTTATCTGGCTATGCCATATTTTTGTTTCTTCATCAGATGTTTCTTCATCAGATGCTGGACAGTTGGGTGTTTTCTCTTTTGGGTTATGATGAACAACGCTGCTATCAACATTCATGTACAAATGCTTGTCTTACCCACGGATTTTAAACCCGATTGTTTAATGTTTCTTTTTTTAAAATATTTATTTATTTATTTCGGGGAAGGAGAGAGAGCATGCCAGCGAGTGAGGGGAGCAGCAGAGAGGGACAATACCCAAGCAGACTCTGGCTGAGTGTGAAGTCTGCATGGGGCTCGATCCCATGATCCATGAGATCGTGACCTGAGCTGAAACCAAGCGTCAGAAGCCTAACCGACTGAGCCACCAGCTGCCCCTATTTCTGTGTTTCAAAGGTTTTCATCAATAAGCTTTTCATGTATCTCACCCACAAACTATAAACACAATTTTTTAAAAGATTTTATTTATTTATTTATTTATTTATTTGACAGACAGAGACCACAAGTAGAGTTCCCCTCTCTACTTGCTCCCTGCTCACAAGCTCCCTGCTCAGCAGAGAGCCCGACTCGGGGCTCGATCCCAGGACCCTGGGATCATGACCTGAGCCGAAGGCAGAGGCTTTAACCCACTGAGCCACCCAGGCGCCCCTATAAACACAAATTAAAAATTAAATTAAAAATCAGAAATAAAAATGAAAATAAAGTTTCTGTGACCATAACTCACCAAATACACAAAAACTCTGGACTTTAGTCCAGAGTAGTAATAAATTCCCATTATCTGATTACAAAAGTAATTTTGTAATTAGATTACAAAAGTAATTGATTACAAAAGTAATCAGAGCACCAGAAGTATATTACAAAATTTGACAATTGTTAAACATAAAAAGTAAACTTTTATTGGAAATACATCCCTCACGAGAGATGAACTGGGTTTATTTTCCAGTAATTAGTTCATAGGTCTGTGGATGCCTTTTTATTACGATGTAACAGTTTGGTATAATCACATCTTCCTGTCCTTTTACTGAGGCAATCACAGAAAATACACAAGTGGAGGGATGGAAGTACTCTACTTACAGTAGCGCTGCTCAAATCTCTGACATCCAGGCAAGCTAGAGCCCCACAATTACTTTGTAATCTATCATCAAAAATTATGTTTAGGTCTCCCTCCAAAAATGTTGAAGGCAAACACTCAAACCACCTGGTTTGTAAAAGGAAGTGTCGTCCTGGCCTGGAGTCACTCACTTTCTCACACCTGCATCGGGTGCTGAGAATAGCCCCTTTGTTTGGAGCCCAGGTTTTTATACACTCCCCAAACACCTCCTAGCAAGATGCTGGAAAGGCAAGAGATGTGCCTTTCCCCTGTAAAGTGGGAGGCTGACTCGCTCGCAGGGGGACCCATTTCAGAAAAGTGTTTATATATGAACGATGAACACCTGAAAATTGCTTCCCTCACCCAGACTGTGATTTCATTTCCTTCAACTGCTTTGGCTCTCAACTCCCCATCTCCAGCTCAGCCTCCAGAGAGCCCCAGACCCTCGGTCTGCAGTGCACTGCTTGGCCAGCCCTCAGGTCCCTCAAGAGTCCCCCAGACCGCTGATCTCCAAATCGATCTACCCATCCCTATTCCCAGGCAGCCTCATCCACTCTGCTCACTGCACCGCCCCTAGATTGGGATGTTACAAGATGCTACCATGCTATGATCAAGTCGTTGCCCTATCTGAAATCCTTCACGGATGCCCCAGACCTATCTTGAACTTTTGCATGTAAAGCCTCTCCTCCAAGACACAAAGGGAAGCCAGACCTTCTCCAAAGAACTGATGCAAGCTCTCAAACCTCTGACCTTCTAACACCCAGGGAAGAAGGGCCAGGCCTCCAGGAGACAGGGTGGATTAGCAGCTGAAAGGATGAAAGTCCTCTGGGACTGCCTGGGGTAAAGGCCCTCACTCCAGGGATAACCATGGGGTGAGATCTTTGCCCTCCCTGAGCCAGCTTCTTCATCTACAGACGATAGTAATACTGTCTTTCTTTAAGGGTGGGGATAACGATGAAATGATGAGACGTGTGTAATGTGCCTAGGGCAGTGCCTGACGCAAGCCAAAGCAGAGTAAGACCTCGAGGAATCCTGTCCGCCACCATCACAAAATAAACCACTAAATTCTTGAGTTGAGGGTCCAAGTCCATTACAAGCTGGGGAGGCCCATTTTCCAACCTCACCTGTAGTCTCTCCCAAACTCCTCCCCGACAAGTCCCCCGTGCCACACCACTTGCCTCCTCCCCTCGATCTCAAATTAGGTGTTCACAGCCCTGGGTCTTTGCTCTCACCCTTTCCATCTGCCTCCTAAATGCCACGTTCCAAAGGGCCTCCCTGGTTGCCTTGTCTCAAGTCTCCACGGCTGATGCTTCCTCTTCTTCCAGAACTCTCAATGTTGGAAAAAAAAAAAAAAAAAAGAACTCTCAATGTTGGAGTGCCCCAAAACTCAGTCCCTGGGCCCCTTCTCTTCTCTATCAATGCTCCATTCAGGATTTCCCCAAGTCATCAGGCTTTCATTCTGTATATGCTGATCACTTCCAAATACGTGTCACCAGGTCCTACCTCTCTTTCTACTTACTGACCTCTACTTGGAGGTGGACATCTCAACATGGACAAATACAAAAGTCTTAGTCTCCCCCCACAAATCTGTTCCATCTGCATATCCTCCCCAATGCTACTGGTTCTACCATAAAAATACATCCAGAATCTGATCACTTCTTACCCACTCTACTGTCATGAACCTTGGTCAGAGCCTTATCCCCCCTGCCTGGATTACTGCAATGGCTACTAACTGGTTTCCCTGCTTCAAACTTGCCCCTACACGTCTATTCTCAGTAGAGCAATCTGAAGGATCTTTTAGAAACCTCAGTCACATCACGTCCTTCTCCGCTCAAAACCTAGCAATGGCTCCGTATTTCCCTCAAAGTAAAACTCAAAGTCCTTAAGATAATACCAAACAGTCAGACTCCCTTACTTCTCTGACCTCACCTTTGGGCGGGGGATGGGGGGGGGTGGGGGGTGGGGAGGCACCTGGGTGGCTCAATCCATTAAGTAACTGCCTTCCTTCCACTCAGGTCATGATCCCAGGGTCCTAGGATCCGGACCGCATGGGGCTCCTGCTCAGAGGGGAGCCTGCTTCTGCCTCTGCCTCTGCTTCTCCTTCTGCTCTCTTGCTTGTTCTCCCTCTCTCTGTCTCTCCCTCAGATAAATAAATCTTTTAAAGAATAAGTAAAAATTAAGAAGCTATTTATTTATTTGAGAGAAAGCACGAGTGGGGGAAGGGGCAGAGGGACAGAGTATCTGAGCCAACCTCCGCTGAGCACAGAGCCCCTCAGTCCCATGACTCATGAGATCAGGACCTGGGCTGAAACCAAGACGCCGAAGACCAAGAGGCAGACGCTTAACATACTGACCCACCCAGGGGCCCCTCTGACTGCACCTTCTGTTATGTCCCCATACATACCCCAGTTCCAGCCACCCTATTCCTCTGTATTCCTCAATCTTGCCAGGAGGCACTTTTCTGTTTACCTTAGCTGTTTTCTCTGCCTATAAACCTCCTCCTCCAAGATCCCCACACGGCTAACTCGCTCGGCAGCTTCCAACCTTCGCTCCTATCTTACCTTCTCCGTGAGACTCGCCCTGCCCCGAGCTCAGACAGAGCCGCCGCCTGATCCCAGAGCCTCTCTACGTCTGGGATAGGCGCGCCCTCCCGGGATCCTCTAGCTCAGAACTGACTATACCTGGGCCTCTGAGAACGTGAAAATAAAACAATCCACTTTGCTGAGTCTCTCCCCTGGTCCCATGCTAGGTCCTGTGAAGAAAAGGAGCCATCCTGATTTCACAGGGATCCAGTCACTTGCTCCGATCACCAGACTAGAGCCGTGTCTGCTCCGCTGTACCCATTCTTCTTACCACCGACCACCCGGCTGAACGCCAGATGCGCCTGCCCTTGCCCCGCCCCCACACAGACCCTTAGCCCACCTGCGGAATGTCAGCCTACTTCCGGTTCCGGAGAGCCAAATGAGAGGCGTCAGCTTAGGGTTTTTGTTTGTTTGTTTGTTCCTTTAATACCAAGTCACTGTATTATATCTACCAATCGAAGCTGGAAACAAACATTACAGATATGTAATACATTCCACATTTCCATCTGTAGGTGCTAGTGACAGCTTTGAGCAGGAAGGTGAACTAAGTTCAAATCTTGCTCTGAGTCCCCTGGGCTCCTGGGTGGCTATTTGTGGTCTTTCTGCCCTTTCTTCTCTTTCCCCCATGCCCCCCCCTTAATTGTTCTCTGAGAGAAAACAAGAACTTCAACCAACTGATGATGTTCTTCCCATATTTAACATTCCTTGCTGGTGAGTAGTCATTCTTATGAGCTAAGAGGCACTCTTTGCAGATTAGCAAACCAGCGACACCTGGACATTAGAGTCGTTCTCCTGGGCTCAAATTCCCACTCTGCCACCAACAAGGAGGGCAATGGGAAGGATTTAGTCTCTAAGTTTTAGCAGACTCCGCTTTAAGCTATTAAATATAAAAGTTCCTCCTTTCTAGGTGACTATAAGGATGGAGAGAGGGAGTCCAACTGAGCACTTAGCACAGAGGTCAGTATCTTGTTATTCTGCAGGTGCTGGTTTGGGGACACTGGTCCCCACTGCTCCAGCCACAAAGGGATCAAGGTGCTGCGCCGTACTCACGTCAGAACTCTCTGGACCACAGTCGTCTTCATTGGTTCTATAGTCAGTGTCCATCGGGTGAAATGACCTTAGGATGTTTGTTAATACCAGTAAACAAAAATGTCTGACATCCTTGTTGAAGGAATGCTTGCATTCTCTTTAGTCCCAAATACTTACTTTAAAGGAAACCACTTTTATATTACAAAAATAAAAGTAATTCTAAATATAAATTATTCCAAGTTTTATCTTTATCTATAATCCAAAGTCCTAGCAAGAGTTCTATAAACTTTCTTTCTGATTCTAAGGAAACTCTGTAGCTTCCTGCCACTTCCCCTATTAATAAGTACATCTCCTCACTGTCTATTCAAATACATGATCAAATAGGAAAACAGACTTCCTAAAAGTTCAACTGAAGTTAGACATTAGCTCTCAATATCTAGTTCATTACTGGTACGTTTTTATTATTAATTCTTCAAAGGAAAGTTAACTGAAGAAGCTTAATTATGCAAAACTTCAGAATAAAGGCAAAGACCATTTTTCCCCCTTTTCCTAAACATTGTAAGACAACGGCTTTACCATTTACATTCATTTTCACTTTCTAGGAACAGGAAGAAATATTTAAAGCATTTCACCAACAAATGATCAAACAAAGAGGATTTATCTGACTATTGGAAATCTCTGAAAACAAGTTTAAAAGTTAATAATAAGTTACAGCACAGCTATGCATTTTCTCCTTTCCAGTCTCCTTATTCCTATTTAAATAACAACACACCAGCTAACTGCTTACAGTTTGATTTTCTGCAGTACTTTTCCTAGGTGCAAAACGTTTGACCCTGCAAAGACTAGGTGACTCATCACATTCAAAATGCAGATCTCAGGCTTGGACGGTGGATGCGTTCTTCTCCTCTTGCAAGTGCTGCAGAAAAGATACCTGGGTGGAATTTTCTTTTCTTCTCTTTTTTTAAGGTTTTGAAAGGTAGAAGATCCCAAACCCGTGCTTCTCTAGCCAATGAATGAATGAACGAATGAATGAACCAACAACTATAAAATGAAGAGAAATAAGATTGGCAGAAAAACAATTCTATCTGATTGCTAAAGAGATTGTTGTACTTAACACATTAGCATTTAAATTGCCCCAGTAGGACACGGGGGAAGTACCTCACCAATGCTAAGAAGGTGGGGAAGCTGGTAAAGTTTGCACCTTTTTTCTCCTATTGTTTAATGGGGGAGCCAGTTTTTCCACCAGCAGGATGAACCAACCACAGTGAAAGGGAAAGAGGCATTGAGAAAGCTAATAGTTTACACATTTTTGTAATTATAAAGATGATAAAGCTGAGAAATTTATAATTTTGAGCGCTATGCTCTTCTAGTGGGGTGTATATGTGTATAATATAGATATAGATATAGATATAGATATAGATATAGATATATAGTTCCCCAAACTTGCAGATTAGCAAACCACAGGGGGAGGTTTTTATAAATGGAGATTTGCAGTCCCCTTCCTGCCCCCAATTATGATTCAGTAGGTGTGTGGGGTGCGGCCCAGGAATCCGTGACAACACTCACCCAAGCGATTCCTTTGCATGGCTAGGTGCTAGGTGTGGGGTCAGACCAAGCAGATAAACAAAGGGGGAGCATGACAAATGGTGAATCATCCCTCCCCCTCCCCAGCCCAACTGTAAATTGTGAGGGTGAAAAGTCAAAGGGTAACTTGAAATTTAGGAGGATCCATCTTCACAGGCTAAAGCTGCTAGAGAATATTAGTAATATTCTAAATTGTCTTGCCTTTTAAAATTCCCAATGAAATCCTAACTTTAAAAAAGTTATTTTAGGACATGACCTTGCCGTCCAGTTCCTGTTTATAGTGATGAGCTACGCGGATCTTTGCGCCTGAAACAAAGACGCCCTGGCCGGGCCCCGTGCTTGCTAATTTCCTTCAATTCGCTCACAGAACCTTCCAGCAACCCCTAGAAGTAGCTGCTACTATCCCAATTCACAGATGAGGATGTGGAGGCCAGGAGAAGTCAACTGTTCTAGCGATCAAGGCAAGATATAAAGGAAAGGATGGCTTTTACGGGTTTGCTTTGGCCGGTTGGTTGTAAGGGGGAATTTACACATGAGATTTGGATCTGTTCAAATCTTAAAGAATCTCAGGCTGGTATAATCTTGGTACGGGCAGCCAGCGCTGATTGAATCGGGCATCGTGCCAGACACCGGGCAGATACAAAGAGATATGAACAGCTCCCTGCCAGGGAAGGGTTTTCTCCCTTGGCCCTCTCACTGGTGAATGGAGAGAAAAAAAAGGAATGATCTCCATGAGGTTCTTCTGGATTTTGCTTGATTATGTGTCCCAGTGTCTCCAGGAGCACAGGCTTTGCTGTGTGAACTGTCACATCTGCACTTTTGATTCAGAAATGTGTTCACCCAAGTTATGGGCTGGGAAGGCTCCGGGCGGTACACCGAGGGGAGGGGCTGTCTGGGGCTCTCTTAAAAGCCTTCACAGAGGATGTGGCTTATGAGCTAAATGTTGAAGGATAAAAAAGACTTCACGAAGCAAAGGGGAGACAGTGTTTTCTAGGCCCAGAGCAGCGTGTGTGCAGAACCTGCCTGGTCTAGCAGGAGACCTTGCAGCTAAGGTGCAGCTGAGGGTAAAGGCAACAGAGGGGGAGGGAAGCTAGGGAAAGCTAGGGAAAGACCAGATTGTATGCTATATGAGAAGTTTAGACTTTAAAACATGCAAAAGGAACCACGGGATTTTTTTTTTTTAATTAGTTAATTTATTTATTTGAGAGAAAAGGAGACAAGCAGACTCCCCGCTGAGCGAGGGAGCCTGACAGTACAGGGATTGATCCCAGGACCCTAAGATCATGACCTGAGCCAAAACCAAGGGTGAGACACCTAACTGACTGAGCCACCCAGGCGCCCCTGACCAGGTTTCAATGCAGCAAAGTCGCAGGGCTTAATCTGTATTCAAGTGGAGAAGGAGCTGTACGTGGGCACAGGTTCACGCAGGAACACGCAATAGATCCAGTGCAAACCAGAGCCGGGATCCTGAGGTCAAAGGAGGGACCTCACTGGATAAAGTCCTCAGGTTCACGGTGCGAGCTGTGGAGTCAGGAGGCTGAATACTGGTCCCAGACCTCTGGCAGTGACTCCTCGGCTAGTTTGGGGCAGGGAAGGGGAACACTGAGGGGAAGAGAGGAAAGTGGGGAGAGTACAGGAGTTCTCCAAGGTCTCTAAGAGGGCAGGGCGGGGGCGGGGCAGCACGCACATCATCAACCCAGCCAGGGGACCCAGAAGAGGATCTGTGCTTGCAAGAAAAGGCAGCGAGTTTAGTCTTGAACATGCTGAGTTGGGGAGTTGGGGATGCATACAGGATTTTCTTTTATTAGTAGTTAGCTGGAGATAACAGATTTTAAAAATGGTCAGAACTAGAAGAACAGATTCATGAGTCATTTGAGATATTTGAAGCCCTGGAAATGGAGTTTCAGGGAACATTAATTCACAGGGCACACTGACAAGAAACCAGAGTGGCAATTATTTTGTTCAACATGGAAGCCGGAGTTCAGGTTTATCAAAAACACGGGGCCATTAAACAAATACACACCTAGAGTCAGCTACAGGCCAGGCACAGCCCTGGAGCCGGATTTGAAGGAACAAACCCACCCACCAAGAGCTTGCGTCGTCTCGGGGAAACAAAGGGGTTCATCTGATGCGGGAAGACCTTGTGAAGGGAAGTAAGCAGGGTCGGCAGGCTCCTTCTAAACCCTTTATGTCCATGATCCCGTGAATCTTTATAATAACCCCATGAGGTAATACAGTTATTATCCTCCCCTTAAAAGTAAGGAAAGCAAACCACAGAGATGTAAAGTAATTTGCCCGAATAGCCAGTAAGCTGGTAGAAAAGCCCTTGACCCAGGCAATCTAGCTTCAGACAGAGCCCATCTTTTACCTAGGGCACAAATTGCCTCTCACTGTCTGATCTCGCAGAAAATGAGAGTTAAAGAAGGAAGAAGAGATGAACAGCACATCACGGTGGTTAAGAGCACAGCGGTTAAGGTTGTGTCTGGAAATAATAGCAAGTGGTTGGTGTTTGCTGTATTATTATTTAAAGCATGGCAGCTCCACACAGAAGTGGTCAGAAGCCCCAAATTTAAATGTCAGCTTGCTATTTGCTAATCCTATAAGCTGGGGACCAAAAATGACCTCTACAAACCTGTTTTTTTCACCTAGAAAGTAAATCTAACACACAACTCAAAGATTATACTGAAGATAAAGGGATATAACCACATGAAAACACGTATCACAGTCTTTAGCACACGTTACCCTCAGCAGCTGGCGGAGCTAGAGAAAGGTCCCCATTGCCCGTAACACACCATCACTTCTTCTAAAAAGCTAAAGCTCAGGGTGGGCGGAGCATCAAAAACAAGATTGCTGGGTGGGTACCTGGCTGGCTCAGTCGGTACAGCATGCAACTCTTAATCTTGGGGTCATGAGTTTGAGTCCCATGTTGGGTGCAAAGATGACTTTAAAAAAAAAAATTAAAAAACCAAGATTGTTAATGACTATTAAGTGTTAATAGCAATAACTGTTATTCTGAGAAAATACCTGGGTGGGGTAAAAAAAAGATCACTTTGGGAACTACAACTGGTCTTACCAGTTATTAAAGAAAATTACTTTTATCTGCCCCTGTGAAAATTAGCTTAGATACACTAAAAGAAAGTTTATTTCACTGAAACTCAGTTCATTCCAAGGTGACTCAGTCAGAAGCGATAGGCTTCTTCTGCATGGTGCCTTTTCTCCTTCGACTTTCTTTGTTCTCAAATAGAGTACTATTGGGTGCCCTGGCTGGCTCAGTCAGTAGAACCTGAGACTCTTGATCTCGGGGTTTTAAGTTCAATCCCCACAATGGGCGTAGAGATATTTAAAAAAATAAAATAAAATCTTAAAATAAAATAAAGTATTGTCCCTTACAAGGCAGAAACAAAATGACAAATGAAAGCAAGTCACCTCCTGGGAAGAACAGATACCAAGATCCCAAAGTGCCATGGACAGTGTCGTCAAAGGGAGCACCACTTGCCATGGTGGACCAGAAACATCTGGCTCAGCTGGCAGCTCAGGATGGTTATACAAAGAGGATTTGATCATGGCTTTAAAGTGCAAACTACATGGGCACATGCCTGGCTAGGTTGGTAGCCTAGTGACTCTCGATCGCCGGGTCATGAGTTTGAGCCCCACGTTGGGCGGGTGTAGAGTTTACTAAATGAATAAATAAATAAATAACAAAGTGCAGTTGCAGAGAGCACCAGCAAGGCTCTGCGAGGCTTAGCTCTGCCTGTCTGTGTCTCCTACTGCATTTACTACTCTCTTAGCCTTGACCGCCCAGCCTCAAGGGCAGCTCTGTTCTTCAGGACACCCAGGCCGTCCCTGCATAGAGGCCATTACCTTTGCTCCAGCTTAGCAACACTCCTGGGCTGTGAATGAGCTTTGGATCGCTGGTCTCAGCAGGAATATAATCTCCTCGGCAAAGCCTTCCCTGGGCACCTGCCCTTCTAAGGCTCCTGCCTGGATATGCCCACATCTTCTGGACCCCTCCCCCACCAATACACGCACCACCGTAGAAAGTCAAATTCAGTCCATTTTACTTTTTTTTTTTTTAATATTTTATTTATTTATTTGGGATGGGGAGCACAAACAGGAGGAGGGGCAGAGGAAGAGAGAGCAGCAGCCCCCCACCCCCACCCTGCCACCCCCGGGGGAGCAGGAAGCCCAGCTCTGGACTGGATCCCAGGACCCTGGGATCATGACCTGAGCTGAAGGCAGATGCTTAACTGACTGAGCCACCCAGGCGCCACTTTACTTTCTTTATAGAACCTACAACTATGAAAAAGTAGCTTATTTATAATTTTACTGGGTTTTTTTTCTGCCCCTTCCCCACCCTCTGCTAAAGATGGTTAAGCTGCCTGCGTGCTTGATACTGTCTTTCTCACTCACTCTTACATTCTCAGCACCTGGCAGGAAGTAAAGAACTCACTAAATATTTATTGAATCAATAAAGTAATGTAGAAGAGCATGATCGAGTTGCTGAGGCAGAAAATAAAAGCCAAATTTGAGAAAATGGTGAGAGTAGCTCATTTTGGCACAGCCAGACACATGGAGACGGGGCTAGGTGGGCTGGTGCAGAGGACCTGGCTCCATGAGGCCAGACAGTTTGGAGTGAGCGTAGAGTGGAGAGCCTCTGAAGTGTTTGACCTGGAGAGCACTCGGAAAAGAGCTGTCCTTCAGGAAGGACTGTGAACATAAGGAACTGAAATGAAGCTAGAAAACCCAGGGAAAACCATTTGTTACCACTAAAACTGGCAAAAATTAAGAAGCCTGATAGGGATGTATAGCACAGTGACAACAGTGAACAATACTGTATTGCTTATTTGAAAGTTGCTTAAGAGATCTTAAGAATTCTTATCACAAGAAAAAAAATTGTTTTAAATAAATTAAAAAAAAAATAAGTCTGGGGGCACCTCGGTGGCTCCGTCGGTTGAGGGTTCAACTCTGGACCTCAGCTCAGCTCAGGTCTTAATATTGAGGTCGTGGGTTGGTAGGTTTGTTTCAAAAAAAAAAGTCAAGAAAGTGTTGAGAGTCTTTGGGGAACAGCTTTCAAACAGCTGCAAATCAATTTGGTGATATCTCTTAAAAGCGAAATGGGGAGGGTACGCCTGGGTGGCTCAGTGGGTTAAGCGTCTGCCTTCCGCAGGGGTCCTGAGCACAGGGTCCCAGCATCAGGCTCTCTGCTCAGTGGGAAGCCTGCTTTCCCTCTCTTTCTGCTTGTGCTCCCTCTCTCGCTGTCTCTCTCTCTCTGTCAAATAAATAAATAAATAAAATCTTTTAAAAAAAAAAAAAGTGAAATTGGTCATATTTAAAATGTAGAATTCTGCATCCTGGGTCTAGCCTAAGAAACTAATACCTGTATCTGACATAGGTAAAAATAATGTAAACGTTGTTTATGTTAGTGAAAATTTGAAAACAATCCATATCCACTAACAGCCTGATTAATAAAATGTGGTATTATTTATACCATGAAATACCAGGAAATTAAAAATAGTGAAGATGTATGTATATCTCGTCTATACATATACACATATATACGTGTGTGTATATACATATACATATACATATACATATATATATATAGACAAGGATCGCTGTCAAAAGAATGTCCAGGAAAGTAAGCAAATCATAGAACAATAGGTATACATGGAACCATTTATAGATATTTAAACTCATAAAACAATACTACCTATTAACATGTACATGTTAAATATATATAAAATATTTTTAAAGCATGTATCAGACTGAACAGGGGCTCTGTGAGGTGAGGACAGAAGGAGGAAATGTGGGGCGGCTGGGTGGCTCAGTGGGTTAAAGCCTCTGCCTTTGGCTCAGGTCATGATCTCAGGGTCCTGGGATCGAGCACCGCATCGGGCTCTCTGCTCTTGGGACCCTGCTTCTCCGTCTCTCTCTGCCTGCCTCTCTGCCTACTTGTGATCTCTGTCAAATAAATAAATAAAATCTTTCAAAAAAAAAAAAAGTAAAAAAATTTAAAAAGAAGGAGGAAATGGAACTGGAATTAGTATTCAAAGGAAACTTGACTTTCTCTCCAATGTTTTATGTCATTAAAAAAATTGAAACGGACAAAAATAATAATAACTGTTCATTTTGGATGATGGGAATACAGTCCAATTTGTAGTAGGAATCAGAAGAAGGATGCAAGACACAGATAGAAAAACTGAAAGGAATTCAGGACTGGCTAGATTGGTAGAGAGTGTAAAGAAGGCTGAAAGGATGAAGTTAAAAACTATACACTTTTTTTAATGATGAGAGGCACCATTAAGAAAACTAACAAACACTGAATTCCATCTCTGAAAGGTTTGCTGTGTTGATGAGGCATGTAAGTGATGTCCAACAAGAAGACAGAATTCAAAACCCAAGGTGTGGCAAAACAGCTGTCCTGGGAAAGCAAGGAATAAAATGGGTGCTTCAATCAATTTCCTTCAAAACAAACAACTTTTTAAAGGTTTCTAGAGAATTCACTCTGTATGTATATATTTTTACATGCAGATTTATGTATTACATACAGATTTATATATTTATGTATCTATATTTACAACATGTATAGAAACCCATGCACAGCGCCCTGTACTTGAAAATTAGTCTCCATCTTTGAGAGGCAGGTTACTAAATTTAAATATACATTTCTAGAAAGCCTGGGGGTTTGATCTCTGATAAGCAATTAACCATTCCTGGAAGACCTCTTGTTAACAGTTCCCTCTCAGTAAGCAACATATATTAACAGAGCCAACAAGGACCCAAATTCCCAAGGTTCCAATAAAAGATTTCAAACATAAAACTCTGTTTTAAAATCAAACTCTCTATTCTTACATAAAGATTATCAACTTCCAATTATCGAAAGAATGCACTTACCTTTGAAGGGGCGCCTGGCTGGTTCAGTCTGTGGCGCTTGTGGCTGTTGATCTCGGGCTGTTGATCTCGGGTTTGTGCGTTCAAGCTCCACCGTGGATAGGGATTACTTAAAAATAAAATCTTAAAGGGGCACCTGGGTGGCTCAGACGGCTAAGCAGCTGCCTTCAGCTCAGGTCCTGATCTCCAGGTCCTGGGATCGAGCCCCACAATCATCAGGCTCCTGGCTCAGCAGGGAGTCTGCTTGCTTCTCCCTGTCTCTCCCCGCTGCTCATGCTCTCTGTCTCTCTCTCTCAAATGATTAAATAAAATTTTAAAATAAAATATAATCTTTAAAAAAAAAAAAAAGAAAAGCGGTGGGTGGGGGTGCGGGTCGGGGGCACGCCTGGGTGGCTCAGTTGATTAAGTGTCTGTCTTCTGCTCAGATCCTGGTCCTGGGATCTTCAGTTCCTAGGATAAAGCCCCTCCTTGGGCTCCCTGCTCAGCAGGGAGTCTGCTTCTTCCTCTCCCACTGCCCCTCCCCCTGCTCGTGCTCTTTTTCTCTCTCTTTCAAATAAATAAAATCCTTTAAAAAAAGAATGCACTTACCTTTATTAAAATGCACCCCCTCTAATATTTTATAGTTACATGTTTGTTTACTGCTTCTTATCCTTTTATAACGTGTTTTGCAACCTCTGAAAAAGTCAATACAGTCTGGGGCGCCTGGCTGGCTCGGTCAGTGGAGTGTGTGGCTCTTAATCTCAGGGTTATGAGTTCAAGCCACGTTAGGTGGTTAGGTTAAAATAAAATCTTAGGGGCATCTGGGTGGCTCAGTTCTTAAGCGTCTGCTTTTGGCTCAGGTTGTGGTCCCAGAGTCCTGGGATCAAGCCCTGCATAGGGCTCTCTGCTGGGCGGGAAGGCTGCTTGTGTTCCTGCTCGGCGGGAAGCCGCTCCCCCTGCTTGTGTTCCCTCTCTCGCTGTGTCTCTCTTTGTCAAATAAATAAATAAAATCTTAAAAAAAAAAAAAAGATTTTATTTATTTATTTGACAGAGATCACAAGTAGGCAGAAAGGCAGGCAGAGAGAGAGAGAGAGGGGGAAGCAGGCTCCCTGCGGAGCAGAGAGCCTAATGCTGGGCTGGATCCCAGGACCCTGAGATCATGACCTGAGCTGAAGGCAGAGCCACCCAGGTGCCCCAAATAAATAAAATCTTAAAAAAAAAAAACAATCTTAAAAAAAAAAAGTCAATAGTTTTAGCTCTTCTCTAAAGAGGGAAACACAAGACACTGGGTGACTGGTCAGGGTGACTCAGGGACAGACTCAATATTGGACCTCAGAACCTGGGAGCCTGGCATCCCTAGTTCCTAAAACCATGAGGCTTCTGCTAACCCCAGCAGAATTCACTTCTTCACTTGACTGTGGTTGGTTCTTGGAGAACCTGGAAGAATATCAGTTTCCAAATCTTTCTCCTTCAAAAGTAGCAGCAGTCTGAAATAAAAGCTGGCCTGCCAGTTGTAGTCCTTAATAGTTTAAGGGTATCTGAATTCAAGATTCCACTTTCTAACCTTTGCTTTTTAATAATGCACTGATACACCTCCACTGATACACCCTAACACTCTCCATAACTAATGTAACTTTGCTGGGGATTTTTTTTAAACAACTCTGTTCAGACGGGGTTACATACAAATCAACTGGCACTGTTTAAACTATTTGCTGTTTCGTGTGTTTGTTCAAGTTAGTGCTTGCTATCTTGGACGCACGGGGCTCCTAACAGCCACAGGGCTGGTATGCTCGCGCTGACCTTATAAAGCCAACACAGTTAGTGACTGTGTATACAAGGACTTAAGAGATTATTTTACCAGAATAAAGTTGCTATGTAGCCATCCAGCGTATATGGTGTTACTTTCCATTAACAAATCCAACAGTTCCTAAGCCTCTGAAATTAAATGGGTTAAAAAAAAATTATCTCATATACTAAAATTTAGGTTTACGGACAAGATCAGATATTTCCAGTGAAATAGCCCAACCCAACTGTGGTTTCTGATTGTGCTTTTCTCATGGGACTTTAAAACGCTTTCACAAATATTTTTTCACTATCACATATTTCTCATTCCAATTTTATATTTTTTTTCAAAGGGGAACTTAATAACTTATTCGAAGTCGTGCAGCCAGTTCAGGGCAGAAATCAAGCAACAGACCAAATTAAATTTAGCAATTAAGAATCTGATATTGTGCATCCTTTTTGCTAGGCTGTATTGCCTCCTTATTTCCCTTAAAAAGTAATTGTTTACATGTCAGTTAAAGTGGTCACACTGAAAAGAAAGCGAACATTATCAGCGGGTCCTTTCTCAAAGCAACAAAAACAAACAGGTTTGTGCTCAAAATCAAGCTACAAAAATAACGTTGTACCTTATAATTTCGTCTGCAAGTTTAAGCCTTCATCATATTCGTTAATTAAAATGTCATAAATCTTCTAATGCTAAAATATTCTTAAACTAGCATACAAAACACCAATACGCCGGTCACCGGCAACGCACACAAATCCATCACTCACTCTGGGTCCGTTAGACTTGCCAAGGCCAGTGTCGAGTATTCCAGAAATTTTCACTTGTAGAATGAATGGATGTTTTGTAAGGATTATCTATTCAGGCAGAAAAAAAAGTTGGGCGGGGGGGGGGGGGGGGGGGAGACAAGAGACAATTAGCCATTCAACTGGCACTGAGCAAATTCCGAGTATGAAATCCTTTGTTTGTTTTTATTTTGTTTTTGTTTTTCTTACCTACCAGAGGACTCCAGTCCACGAAAAGAAATTCATCTCGTGAGATTTTTCTAGAGCCTTTCCACAGACCTTTATGGAGACCCTACATGTCAGCTTTGGTTTTATTTTCGCAGCCCCTGGGACTGGAACTTAGAGCTATCTATTTGCATTTCAACACCCTTCTTTTGTTTTCTGTCACTCCCGAGGCTCAGCCAGTTCAAATAGCAGGTAAGGTAGTTACACCGCTCTAATGACCCTAGAAAACTCAAAGGAGAAAACTTGTCCAAACAATGAGGTTATTTTAGCTAAAAACTACCACTTACTTCATTATTCAAGCCTCCAAAACCCAAGCTAGGCCATCTTGTTAAAACTTTACCTTAAATTGGTCTTCATACTCTCTCAGCCCTGGAGAGGGAAGAGTGATTGGTGGGGAGGAGGGGAGAGAGGGGGGGCAGTTGGAAGTTTTGGAATCTCTCCTGAATAAATATCAATAAAATGTTCAAATGTTCATAGGAATTTACAGGTCACAACAACGCGTCCGATTCTAAGAGCCACGGCCTCTGTCCTTTCTGCTGAAGGAGCTCTCCTATAAGGCACTATTAAAAGAGAAAAAATGTGGGGTGCCTGATGGGCTCAGTTGGTAGAACATGTGACTCTCAATCTCAGGGTGGTGAGTTCAAGCCCCACATTGGACATAGAGCTTATCTGAAATAAATTTTAAAAGGGGGGGGAGTGCTTGTTAGGTAAAGAGCATCGCAGAGAGCAGGACCAGAAGGACACCTAGCACCAGCTGTGGTGGGTACAGAACTCCTCTCACACAGGCTCTGAGGACCACATGGCCGAGATTCTGTCATGTGATCCAGAAGGCAGCTTTCCGACAGTTTAATATTCCAAGAAACAGATAAATATTTGCAAAGTTGCGTATTTTTAATAGGCAAATCCCCCAGGGTTCACCTTGAAAGTCAGTGTTTGGAAAAAGATGTAATTATAATGAGGCCACAGAATCACAGATTTGAGATGGAAGGACCATGAAGTTCATGTCCCCAAGGTCCACAGTTACACAGTCCGTTTGTGACAGGCCTGGAACCAGGCAGTAGGCCCCAAACCCAAGCTCTTGGGTTTTTGGTTACCAAACCTACTTAACATGGGACGCACGGTGAGATCATCTTTTATGAAATTCTGGGACTTAGCAAGTCAGCCCAGAATGAAGATACAGCTGCGGAGATGCCGAAGGCCTGACCGTGTCATCATCCGAAACAGCTCCACCTGCAGAATCACGGACTCCAGCCTCCACTGCTGGGATAAGCATCTCTCCTTCCAGCTTGCTTGGTCTGTGCCTGCAGCCGTTCTTAGAAGTGTGAGTGCCTCCAGTTTTTCGAATCCTCCTCTTCCTCCCAATTCTCCCGCCCTCTGCTTTTTTCATGTTCCTATTTATCAGCTTAGATGCCGTGTTATAATACCCCAGTCAATGTTCCCTTAATCTCCCTTCCCCTCTGTATTTCCTACTCTGTAAATACTCTGTATTCCCCTCTGTAAATCCATCCAGGAAGGCATCAGCCCTGAATGATGTTATCCCAGCCACCTCTTTTCCTTTCCTTGCATGGGAGCAAACGCTGCTGGAGGAAATCAAAGGGGTAGACGGTTTCATGATCACTGACTTCAAATGGACCCTTTCCAACAACTATCTGAAATCTTCTCCGCCATCCTTACACTCCCAGCACACCAGTCTCCCCCTTGACCTCTTTATCTTCTAGATGAAGGTGAGGGCTCTCTAGACCTCTGTCCTCCAGCCACAGCCCTGCGTCGTCCCTGGTGGGTGATGAGTGGGACTTTTCCTCTATGGGTCAGTCTTTCCGCCTGTGCCTAACCTTCTCTCCCAACATCATCACCCACACACTTTCATCACTTTCTTCTCAAATCACACATCAATTCCTTTGGAAAAGTCTATTGATTCTGCCTTCAAACTATATTCAAAATCCAGCCATTTCTCACAATCACCACTGCTACCGCTTCAACAGAGACACAATCATCTCTCAACTAGACAAGTAATGGTCTCCCAGCTTTCACCACTGCCCCTTTACAGTCTATTCTCAACACAGCAACCCTAGTGATCCTTTGAAATCATAACTCAGAGCACATTCACCTCTGCTTAAAACCTTCCAATAGCTTTCCATTTACCCAGAGTCAAAGCCAAAGACCCTACAAAGGCCTCTAAGATTCCATTAACACTATCCAACAGAGCTTTCTGTGATGATGGAAATTATTTTTATCTCACTAATACAGTAATCACTCGTTACATGTGACTATTGAGCACTTGAAGTGTGGGTGGTGCAATTAAGAACGTGAATTTGTATTTTTAAAAAAATCTTAACTGATTTACACTAAAATAGCCACCTGTGGCTAGTGGCTACATATTGGAAAGCACAGTTCTTTGTGCTCTCTTCCCCATCCACCCTATGTCCTGTTTCCTGACTCTGCATCACACTATAAAAACTCTCAGGTGATGTCACTTCTCTGCTCAAAAATCTCTATGGCTTCCCATTTTACTCAAAATAAAAGCCAAAGAATGCCCTTATTTTAATTTACAAGGCCTTATATGATCTGGCCACCCTACTGGCTCTGTGGTCTTAATCCCTAATTCCATTCTCTTCACTCTAGCCACAACACTGGCCTCTTTAGTGGACATACGAAGCATGCTGCTGCCTCAGGGCCTTTGCTCAGACTGTTCTCTCTGGGATATCTTTAGACCAGGATTCATATCACAAGCTCCGAGCTCCCTTATTTCTTTCAGAACACTGCTCCAGTGTCTTCTGGTGATCTTATTTGACCTGAAAGCCCTATCCAAAACAGCATCCCTCCCACCCTATCACTCTCTATCTTATCTTCAAACTCTGCTTTTCTCTTTCTTTTTTTTTTTTAAATAGCTTTTATCTCCATCTGATGAATCCTGTTTGTTTACTTATTTATTGTGTGTCTGCCCCAGCAGGGCAAGGCCTCTTTCTGTTTTGTTCACAGCAGAACCTCTAATACTTGAAACTGTACCTGGTTCATAAAAGGCATTAAAAAAAAAAAGATGCAGAATTTGATGAAAGAATGTGGATGGCTTTATGATGCTAAAAGCTACTTCCAATAGTCGCAACCCTTCAGCCTGAGATCCGGAGCTCTCCTGCAGTACCCCCCACCCCCAGGAGTTGAGAATTGGGTTCCTCTCTAAATATAATATCCTCACGTGCAAGAGAACAGCTCCGTGCTTTTACTATATTAGCTTGAATCTACACAACAGCCGTTTTACTAGTACAGAAACAGAGAGGTTAAGTAAACTGCTCGGGCTCAGCAAGAGTGACCTTCACCTTGCTTCTCATCATGGAGTTTCCATAGTCCACGGAAAAGCCTTCTAAGAGCAGCTACATTAAAGTGATCACCAAGCTTCATGATTAAATCTCTCTTCTGACTCTGTGCCTTCCTGGGAGAAAATGAGAATAAACTATTACAAGAGACTAAACGAAAAAATAATTCAGCAGAGCTAACAGGAAAGTGACCACATCCTTTATTCCTCCCCAAATGGCCAAAGTTTTCTTATCAAATTGTTTTTAGATTCTAAAAATGCTATGCTAAATAAAATATTGTTGGCCTTCGTGTTTGAAAATGTTGCTGCTGAGAATGCTATTTCTTATGCTAGAGTTTTTACAGTCAGCAAATAAAGTAATGGTCAGTAAATTCAAGACCAACTTCCTCTTAACCTGCCAGACAGGAGTGAGTGTTACTTCTTTTTCCTGGTTTTATGTTTAACATATTAATGAGGAACAGGGATGGTCTAAGTCATTTCAAGTCAGAGGTAGTTAAAATAGTTACAGTCATTAGTTCTAATTATATATGCCATGGAATCTTTTTAGTGGAAATGTCAGAATATCAACATTGGTTTGTGTTTCACATCCTGTTCTTTCCCATTGTTGTCTGACAGAAGCACCAGTGACTAGGGAAATTACATCTTTGGCCACAAAAGTGAAGATAGAGTAGGAGTTATCTGCTGGACAGACAACCTAAAAAATTTTAGGGACTTTGGGACTCCTGCTTCCAACATTCTTGCTTGTCAGAATGGGGAAACCCAGGTCAAGTAGTCCTCACAGAGCACAGGCACCATGAGGTGTGAGGCCGGAACAAAAGCATCCTGACTAAAGCATGCATGTATGTGCCCCACCAAAACCCAGTGATCATCCTCCAATCGGTGTAGGGAAGGGGAGGGGGGAGAATTTCCACAGAAGACCTGCATATGACTCTTCTGAGGCTATTCATGGTTATGAATTGCAAATTACTTTTCAAAATTACTTCTCTCAAAATACCCAGACACCTGGCCACAGACTGCCAAACGAACCCTAAAATAGGCACCTTGATTGGTTCACCCCGTGACTTTAACCATTCAGCTGCCCTTGACCACAGCGACAGACATCTCTGCCAAAAGAAATACGAACAACCCTGGGAACTGATGACAAAATTGGGATTGCTCCAAACTTCTCCAAAGTGATGGCTCTGTTGTCTGGAATGTCTCACGGCCGGGACATTTTTCTCAACAAGTCAGCTCTATGTAATGAAAGCAATTAGAAAAAGTTCAGATGTACACAGAACTCTCTCTGCCTAATATGGAAATAATAATTAACTGTCCAAAAATGCAAGCACTGGCTCATGGCTGATGATTCACCTTTGAAGTTGTGCAAAGAAGAAGGTCAAACCTTTTGTAAGCACTTTAACAATGTGTATCAGGAGTCATAAAAATGTCTATTCCCTTAGACACAGTAATCTTATTGCAGGAACTGATCTTAAAAAATGTCTTCCAGGGGCGCCTGGGTGGCTCAGTGGGTTAAAGCCTCTGCCTTCGGCTCAGGTCATGATCCCAGGGTCCTGAGATCGAGCCCCACATCAGGCTCTCTGCTTGGCAGGGAGCCTGCTTCCCCCTCTCTCTCTGCCTGCTGCTCTGCCTACTTGTGATTTCTCTCTCTGTCAAATAAATAAATAAAATCTTTAAAGAAAAAATGAATTCTGAAGCCATCACAATCTGGAAAAATGCTGAGGACATTGTTAAAAAGTAGAGTACAAATTATATGTGCATTGTGATTGAGACCGTGTTCAAATCTATTTTCACATAGGAAAAACAAAAGGCAGGATTATGTGTGATTTTTTATCCCTTTTTCCCCTTAACTTTTTGGTAATGTTGATTTACCGTTTTAACAAATTTCAAAAGAAAAAACGGTTCGGTACAATGCTTCACAGTCTGCTTTACATAAATAAAAATCAGCATGCAAATACTTTAAAAAATATATAGAGAGGGGCACCTGGGTGGCTTAGTCGTTAGGCATCTGCCTTCAGCTCAGGTCATGATCCTAGGGTCCTTGGATTGAGCCCTGCATTGGGCTCCCTGCCTGGCGGGAAGCCTGCTTCTTCCTTTCCCACTCCCCCTGCTTGCGTTCCCTCTCTTGCTGTATCTCTCTGTCAAATAAATAAAATCTTAAACACACACACACACATACACACAGCTCATTTCAAGTATTTGTCCTTTAAAAATTGGGGGCAGAGTGCGTGTCCAACATTGAACAGCCAACAAAACCCTCACATCAGAATTTTCTCAACCCCCTAAACTTTCCAAAGTCAACCCAGATTCACCGGAGTCCAGGACACAGTCAAACTGACCAGCCCTGGGCAACTCCCTCTCTTAAAGAAATCGGTTGTAGAATTCTGCATCCCAAGCTCCCACCTCTTCTACAGAGGATCCGGTTTATGAAAACCTCTCGGTCCATCCCCTTGCAACCACCCCTGTGTTCTGGGAGGCAAGTAAGCCCTTTCTAGACTGGACTTTGGATCCTAGACCCAAATGTGGAAAAGTACACAGCTGTGAGGACTTTGTTGTCATGTTTATTCCTCTAAATCAGATGTTTTACACCCAGTAAACCTGGACATACCTACTGCTCTTCACAGGTAAATGGAGAGGTGGGGGCTCTCCTCTTGTTACTGGTCTGCTATTCAACAGGAGTTCATCACCCCACAAGTCATGTGGGCGAATGAGCCTTAACTTTGATTACTTGAGCTCTGCGTTCACACAGATACTGGTTATTAATGTTCACACAGGAAAGAAGACAGAGTTTTTGCTTGTTATGTAAAGCATTAAAAAGGGGAAAAAAAACCACTAAATTCTACAGATTTTCACTGTCTTGAGTCAAAATGTTCATACGAACTCAGAAATCTGTCTAGAGAAGTATAGCTATTGTTAAACTAATGCTTATAAAATCAGACACAATAATTTGGTATGTCAGTAAATAATAAGAAATGAAAATAGACCCCATTTTCATTTTTGAGAATATATATATATATATATATATATATATATATATTTATACTGTTTCAAATGAATGCTTCTATCAGTAATTCTTTGAAGGGAAAAATTCAAATTTTACAGGATTTGTTTTTATCTATCAAGCTCTTTCTAAACCATCATACCTATGTTGCTCAAAAATTGTTGAGACCTTGGGTCAAGGAGACACTCGCGTTGGCTTTCAACAGAAAATGTGCTTCTCTACACTAAAATGGCCACTTAAGCAAGAATGTGGAAATGATTTATCTCACAGTGTTTAAAGTAGGATCTCGGCTCTAGCTATGTCCTGACTGTACAATCAGTCAGGGACAAGTAGTTATATGCTCCTAAACAAAGAAAAGCACTCTAATGGCCAAAAGAGTTGAGTATCTAACATAGCAAAATTACCTTAATAAAAGTTAAATTACCCACATCCCAAAGAATAAAAATCACTGATAATAGTAACATTTAAGTGTGAAGAACAGCAGAACACGAAATAGATCTATTTACATCACATAAAGATTGTCTTCCAAGTGTGGTCTTATGTGAAGATGTGATATTAACAGTATATTAGTGTAAAGTCAGAAAGAAAAATAAAAGGAATCAAGCAGCATAACCAGACCCCATAACTAAATGAGAGCCAATATCACTACTCGTGTTGTCTACTCCAGTATCTCCAGGACCTGGGAGGTTCTCAGTATCAGTTGCATAAATGAATGAATGCATAAATGAGTGAGTGCACAAATAAAGGAACAAAGCTCATCAAAATAAAAATATAATTTGTAATGTGAAATTATAGAGGCATGCATACTTGCCTTAAGTCATTAAAGGGATCCTGCTTAAAAGTGAATGTGTTTGCTACATACCATATTTAAAAACTGGGTGTTAAAATTTAAGCATAGATCCTACATGTAAAACATGGCTGTAAGAATTAATAGAACCGCACTGGAGCTATTCTAGAGACGGTCTCTGTAGACTTGATCAGTTTGGAGTTTCAGAAGTTTCAAATTGACTTAATGGGCTCAGAGGCTGTTCCGAGGAGTGTTAGGAAATGAAACACAATCCAAGATTCATCTTAACTCTTCCCAGCGATACAGTCTAGAGGGCACCCCACCGTTTTCTGCTCTAGTGCACCGTCCTGGGTCCTTCCTTGGTGGCACTTATCACAATCCACTTATCTTGTTTGCTATTCTCTGCCCACTTCACTAGAATGCTACTCCCAGGAGAGCGAGAACCTTGGCTCTCTTAGTTTATCAGTGTGTTCCAGCACCGGACACGGTGCCTGGTACCTAGCAGATACTCAAATTCTTCAGAATGAATGAAAGAGTGATGAGGTGAATACTAGACTGAAGGGTGAAGTCAACAGCTTATCACTGGCTATAGGAAGGCATATGTAAGAGTGTTCTTAGCCCGCTCTGCTAGGCTGCTATGTGACAACATGGAATTCTATTTTCAAGTAAGATTTGGTAAAAAGGCTTTCTGAGTAATGGCATATTATCTATGTCTTCCCATTCCGGACAGATTCTAAGATCTAGACAGTTCAAAGTTTAAACCACTCTCAAATTTAAGGAGAGGCTTGTATTCCCAAGAGTAATTTTTTAAGAATCAAGGTATTAAAAACTACAAGATTCCAGCTACAACACCGCAAGTGCATTCAATTTAACAAGCAACTAGAAATTTCCTGCCATGCTTAATTTTCAGTGGTATAGTAAAAATACTCAATATACTAATTCAACTGTGAATCTGTAGATGCTCTATCAAAGACATTTTAATTTCTCCACTTGGCCTTAACTTATAATTTTATGATACTCCAGTTTTCATTATATCTGGATTCTTAGGAAAAGATTTTACTTAAGAGGACCTTTCTTATCAGCAGTAAGTATGAAATTGAATCTAGACCTCTCTAACTCTACTGGGGTTCAATTCTGGTTTAACTAACTGTGGTGTATTTATTTTGCATTCCCTGAATTATTCCATGGTTTTACAATATAGTTTGGTTCCTTGGGTACATCGTGTGTATGGTACAAGCTCTACTTTGAGTAATCTTAGGGTTAAAAGATTATACTGTTATCAATCCACACATTTGTTGAATACGTGACTTTGACAACCTAGACAAACAGGCACTAGGATTCACCTTCTTGAGACATGATAGAGACTGGTATTTCATGGCATCATCATGGTAGTTACTAATCAAAGCCTAGCTAAAAATTAAGAAAGCATGGAAATTCAACATTGACTTTCAGCAGTTTTACTTGTTTTCACCACCTCCCCATACACTGGGTTCAATATAACACAATTTTCGCCTGCATCGGTAATCATTCCCAAACCAGGTATAGCATGGATGTTATTAACTCAGCTGTTTTACATTTGTACAAATATTGTAGCAGCATTAACGGAAATCAGTACAAAGGAAAAAAGGATTAATGGCATAATACTACCATTGCACCACATCAAACACTTCATTCCTTATCAATCCATGAACACAACTTTATTATTTTAAGTTTTATTTAGGTTATCTCTACACCCAATGGGGGACTCAAACTCATGACCCCAAGATCAGGAGTCACACGCTCCTCTGACTCAGCCAACCAGGTGCCCCTACATGAACACAGTTTTAAATTGCATTCATAGTATACATGCTATTTAGAATTTTGTCCTTTTTGCTTTATATATCTCCATGTAACCAGATACTTCTTACTTATAATTTTCAGTGGTTAAATATACCACCTGTTAAAATTCTGTGATTTTTTAAAATGCTCCTTCTGTGGGATATTAGGCATTTCTCTTTGTTTGGGGGACACCATCAAAAACAACACTACAGATACATCTTATTAGAGTCTGAAACAAATTCTCGGGTTGGGATTTCCAAGTCAAAGAATATGAACATTTTCACATCTTGATGACATTTCAACCCAGATTTAAAAGTTTGTTCTCAGAAATATGAGTAATATGGGTGTTCCATGAAGTATATGATGAATGTTAAAATACGATGGGCTTTGTTTATATCAAGTGAAGCACTGGAAAAGTGGGAAAGAAGTCCTATCCCATGACTGGTCCATCCAGCCCAGGAATTTATGGGAAGTTGTGGTCCCCTGAGACAGTTTACAAGATGTGCCCCTACAACATCTTGATTTTCTTTAGCACCACTTTGGAGTTCATGAAATTATTTAAATTATTTAAATGCACATCCTACTCAGAAACCAGCTTTAAAGATACTAGCTAGGGCACCTGGGTGGCTCAGTCAGTTAAGTGTCTCCCTTTGGCTCAGGTTATGATCTCGGGGCTGGGGAATCCAGTCCATGTCAGGCTCGCTGCTCAGTGGAAAGTCTGCTTCTCTCTCTGCCTGCTGTTCTCCCCCTGCTTGTGCACTCAACTCTCTCTCTCTCTCTTTCTCTCTCAAAGAAATAAATTCTTTTCTTTTTTTTTTTTTTTTAAGATTTTATTTATTCATTTGACAGACAGAGATCACAAGAAGGCAGAGAGGCAGGAAGGGAAACAGGTTCCCTGCTGAGCAGAGAAGCCCAAAGCGGGGCTCAATTCCAGGACCTTGAGATCATGACCTGAGCCAAAGGCAGAGGCTTTAACCCACTGAGCCACCCAGGCGCCCCTCAAAGAAATAAATTCTTTTTTTTTTTTTAAGATGCTTTTTTTTCTTTTTTCTTTCTCTTTTCTCTCTCTCTCTTTTTTTTTTTTTAAGATTTTATTTATTTATTTGACAGAAATCACAGGTAGGCAGAGAAGCCCGTAAAAGCGAAGTGATATAAAACAAACTTTCATGTGGTATGTGGGGGTACTTACTGTATTAGGTATTATTTATTGAGTAAATCCATGTAATGAATGCTAAGAAGATGAAATGAACTCACTACATAGGTATCAGTTGGGGCTTCATTCCCCACCCTCCCCACTCATAGAATCTTAATTTACTTTGCAATCTACAAATCTCTTGGTTAGAACCCATTTCACAGAAGGAAGGTAACAGAAGTACATTAGTGAGCCCCTGCGGGGAAGCTTGCATTCAAATCCTCGTTCTCCTCAACATAAACCATCCTTAGAAAGCTCAGTGAGACTTTCTAGAAAGATTTCTAACAAAAGAGTTCTTAAAGATTTCAGCAAACTTTACACTTTTCCCAATTTAATAGAGATGTTTACCCACTCACATTTCACCGAGGCCCAGATGCCTTTTCTTGAGCCACGCGTCATTCTCTATGTATGCAACATTCACGTGTGGCTTTTGGTAACTACGGAACGCAAATAGATGCATCAAAAATAAATAAATGTGATACTGTGGCTTCACAATGACAAAAACTAGAGTAAAATTCCAGATATGTTGGTCTTTCAAAGCTACAATGATGTAGCTATAAAGAAACAATCATCGTGAACGGGTAGAGCTCATTTAAAGAATGTAACAGTGATCAAATCTATTAAGGACACAGGTGATATATAACTAAAATGAATTTCTATATTCTTTAATATTCATGTGGTTAAAGAGACAACCCAATTCAGTCTCCCTTTAAAAATTAATTGTCCTTCAAAAAGAAAAAAGATATGGGATTTATTACCAAACATGGAACCATCCTGCAACCATTCTAAGAGTTCAGAAAAACTCTGACCATACTCTAATAATCCCGCATCAATGTTTCCTCTCTGCATAGGAAGGGAAGATCTCAGATGTCTGGCTATGTGAGTCAAGCTGGGGTAAGAACTTTTCACATTAGCATATTAAAAAGGGATCTATCAATAATCATAAAAGTGAATTTAAATCTCACATTAACTTAAAGTGGAACAAATGATATTCTGATGAATGATGAGAGTGAGTTTAAAGATACTTTACCATAGCTTACTTTAAAATATAATATTGCAAATAAGTAACCATGTATTGATACAGTCTACAACTTCATATCAAGTATGTTTTTTGCTTCCGAAGATATTGATACTTTATGAAATTTAGGTCCCTCTTTTATGTTGATTTGTGCAGAGCTTTACTTTGTACACATACAAGTATCACTGTAGACAAATAAGGATATACAAATAAGCAAAGACTTAAAAAAAAAAAAAAAACCACAATCCCATCACCCAGACATAATACTTTGTTAATACTTCTAGGCTGATCCTTATGTACACATTCTTACAAAAAGAAAAAAGTTATCATCCTGTTTTTTACAACTTCTTTTCTAGGCTGAATAAATATTGAATATCTTTCCATTTTTACAAAATCTTTTTTTTTTTTTTTACAAAATCATTTTTAATGATTGCACTCTATAGAAATATAATAAGTTAGTTAACTTGCCTGGACATTTAGAATGTTTCAATTTTTCACTGCTATAAACAGTGCTGGAATGAACATCTTTGCTCATCTTTGGTACACATCCCACAATAGTCCCATAGAAAATGTCCCTAGAATTGTAATTGGTGCCTCAAATGCTATATGCATATTTTAAGTCTTTTTTTTTTTTAAAGATTTTATTTATTTATTTACTTGACAGAGAGAGATCACAAGTAGGCAGAGGGGCAGGCAGAGAGAGAGGGGGAAGCAGGCTCCCCCATGAGCAGAGAGCCCAATGCGGGGCTCGATCCCAGAACCCTGGGATCACGACCTGAGCCAAAGGCAGAGGCTTTAACCCACTGAGCCACCCAGGTACCCCATATTTTAAGTCTTTTGATATAAACTAACCTCCAAGAAAGCAGTCCTAATATAAACTACAAAATGGAAAGTTTAGTCCACTTTAAAGGGATGTTACATTAACAGTGTGTTTAACTTAAATGATGTCTTAGATGTAGGCAGTATCAATGAACAAAGAAAAATGGCCAATAAACATAAGAAAACAACTTTCAAAATAATCACAAAGATGCAAATTAAAATGATTACATTTCTCCTCTAACAAAATGGCAACATTTCTTAGAAATATCTAGAGTTGGCAAGAGGAAAAGAGCATGAGATGGGCACTTTCACACACTGCTGGTAAGTAAGCAGACACAAACTTTTTGGAGCCCAATTTAGCAATATCAAAGCCTTAAGAATTTTCAAACCCTTTAACCTAGTGTAGTCTACTTATGGACTTTATCACACCAAAATAATCCAGAGACAGGTATTAAGAATTATATACAAGTATTATATATTTCATCGTAACAGTGAAAAATCACCAATGACCGGTAATAAGATACTGATGAATTCAAATAGGATTTAAAAGCTCCATTTCATGGGGCACCTGGCTGGCTCAGTTGGTGGAGCATACCACTCTTGATCTTGGGGTTGCGGGTTCAAGTCCCATGCTGGGTGTAGTGTTTACTTAAAGATAAAGCAACAACAAAAACACAAAAAAACTACAGTTCATAGGGAAAACTGAAAGAAAATATAACAAAAGTTCACTTAAGCATCTTTTTTTTTAATCCTCCAACTTTGTAAAATAAACATCATCATGATATCAGAAAAAAATAAAAGAATCGTAAAACCTATGTCATCGTCGAGCTTCATTTCTTTCAGTAGTAATGCTACAAGTCCTCTGAGAGTCCTGGGGTTTTATCTTTGGCATTTTAGCTTACAGTTAATGGATACTGTTCATTTAAAGGACTATAACTTAAAATACTTTCGCTTCTAAATGCTGTTACAGAATTTCTAGAGAGTTCGTGAAAGTGTTTCAAATTTTACTTTCTTTGGGAAAATTTATATGAGCTTTTAACAGCCCAGTAACTTTGCAGTTCAAGGCCTACCTATGACATGTGTGGCAATAAAAGAGGTTTCACTTTAATAAAGACAATTAAGAGTGACAGAAAGTAGATCTAAAGAAAAGAATTAGTTACTCACTCCCCATTTCACTGGCCTGTGCAAGGGGCATTTGCAAACAGAGCAAGAAAAAGACAATGGGACAGAGGCCTTTTGAATTATTTGTTATTAGCCCAAAAATATTATGAACCTATCATCTTTACTGATATAAAAATCTCTACACCCAATGTGGGATTCAAACTCACAACCCTGAGATCAAGAGTTTCATGCTCTTCCCACTGAGCCAGCCAGGCACCCCAAAAGCCCTATTTCTCCCCTTTCTCTCTCTCTCCCCACTCCCTCTAGAAGGGACAAAATCAAAACAGATGTATAAGCCACTCTATCATTCAGAGAAATGATACTCCTCATCTTCTAGAATAATGTTTTTCAAGTTACAGATTAGTTTTTAGTGGGTCCCACTAAAGTGGGTTCCCCCCCTCCACTTGTGACCTGTCAAATAAATAAATAAAATCTTTAAAAAAAAATCTATGAGAGGACAATAAGAAAGACATTATTTTGTGTAAAAACCTTGTATCTCTTATATGATCTGTACAACAGGTGATACGAAATGTATTTTTGACTCTGGGGTCATGAAAAAAAGTTTTGTGTTTTTTTTTTAAACATTTTATTCATTTATTTGACAGAGAGAGATCACAAGTAGGCATAGAGACAGGCAGACAGAGGGGAGGGGGAAGCAGGCTCCCTGCTGAGCAGAGAGCCCAATGCGGGCCTTAATCCCAGGACCCTGAGGTCATGACCTGAGCCGAAGGCAGAGGCTTAACCCGCTGAGCCACCCAGGCGCCCATGAAAAAAAGTTTGAGAGCTTCTAGTCTAATATAATAGAGAAACAATGAAATCATCCACAAACTAGTGTTCCTCGCCCTAATAAAAAATCAAATCCCCAAGTATTCCTAGAAAGTGTGAAAAAAATTACTTGACACAGAGGGTTCTATAATTATGCCCTAACCCAAATCTTAAAACTTCAGAAGTTTTATGTTGCCCAAAACAATATGAAAAGTGTTGGCAGGTTGGCCACCTTAAATCCTGGTCTATTTCTTAATACTTAGTTTACCTGTTATACCCTAATTGTACAGTCTGCTAGTACCACAAACCTCAAAATTCCCTGTGCTTCCACTTAACTAGTCACCAAGGCCTTCCTTTGATTCCTCTGGAGCACATTCCATAATGAAACCCTTCTCCAGCCTTAACCTCCTGGCATTCATCTAAACCTCTCTCTCGCACAGTCCTCTGAAGAGGATACTGTTCTTTCACCTGTTTAACAAATACCGAGTCCCTTCCAAGAGCCACAATGTGCACCATGAATGGGGTCGTTGGCACTGGGCTTGCCTTCCTGCAGGGACAGAGGAAACCCATGTGTCAGGAGAGTAGAGCCAACAGCAGAGTAGCCCTGCAGGGCCTCACAGAAAGTCTGGATTGTAGTTGAAGAGCTGTAGGAAGCCACTAAAGCGTTTAGGGTGGGGGGAATGACACGGTCTGAGTAGATCTAGAGGAAATGGATTGTGTGGTGGCAAAAATGAATAGAGAGGAGAGGTAGGCAGTTGAACCACCTGCATGAGAAATGCTGGTGGCTTGAACCTGAAGAGTGATGTGGAAGTAAAGAGAACTGATTGAAAACACATTCTGGAGGTCAATCAGTAGACTATACCAGTAGACTGAAATGGGGAGAATTAAGGAAGACTCGGGTTTGGGGTAGGTGAGGTCAGTGTCCTCCTTTCCCACACAGCTCCTTCCTAAAAACTTTCTAAAAGTTTTGCTTGTCTGCAAAGCTAGTTCTTTGAACCTCATGGCATTTGGCTATATCCCTGTCCACTATCTCTCTTAGTGGACATCTATTAACTACTTAGACTTGTCCTAGAGGGTCACTTTGGAAATGGGCCCCTCTCCTCCCCAAGTCCTGCTATCTCTCGGAGTACCTTCAAGATCCAAGGGAACCAGCCATCCATTACTCTCCCCCTCTTGTTCTTGACCACCTTTATCACCATCATAATTCTGCCCTCCCTCAATTCAATCACGTCTCTCACAGTTGCACTCGAGACCTTGTCGGGTCCAGACCTGCTCTCTCTGAAATAAATTCTGGCATTCCACTCTGACTGGGACCTCTTCGTCTTCAGTCTTCCTCATCTAATACCACCACAGCTGTTTTCTAAACTTCTGAGGGCTCTTTCCTTTGCCCATCTCCCTGTCCCCTTCTATCCAGCTTGGATTCTACCCCATTCGAAACCTCCATTTCCAATCGTTGCCCTGGCAAATCTAGGCCTGTCCGTTCCACCTGCTACCACTTGCTGTACAGTCAGGGTCCTTCTGAAATTTGGCACTTGTTTTCTCTACACTTATTCTTTGGCTAACTTTTTCTCATCTTTCACGTCTCCATGATTCCTAAACTAGGGTAAATTCCCAACTATCCACAGCTATAGCATCCTCACCTCTTTAATTATATTCTGCTTCAGCTCTCCCCCTTTTTTAAAATTCACTAGGCCTTAATTAAGCTCGAGAGGAAGAACTCTGATTCTTAACTTTAGTGCCAGCAGCTCGTAGTGCTTGGCATGCAATTAATACTGTTATCGGGTAATATCATATTTTAAAAATGGAAATATTAAAAGTAGAGTAATTTTTTAGTTGAAAAGTGAAACCATAACATTAGATCTTTCACCAAACTTGCCTTGTTTGTTATTCTTTGCATGTAAAGACTGTCCCACTAGGAAAGTGATATAAAATTGGCTTACCGCCAGCACAGATTGATTTTACCTTGATTAGCCCTTCTCATCTCCCTTGTGACCAATGACATAAAGATGCAACTATTCTGGTTTACCTGGGGATCTACTGAGCGACACGGAATATGTGAAATGTGGACCATTTTAAGATTTATTTATTATTTGAGAGAGAGAGAGAGGGTGAGCATGGTGGGGGAGGGGCAGAGGGAGAAGGAAAGGGAGACAGTATCCCACTAAGCACAGAGCCTGATCCAGGGTTCCATCACATGACATACGCTGAAATCAAGAGGTGGATGCTTAACAGACTGAGCCAACCAGGCACCCCCTGAAACACGGACCATTTTAAATGTACATGTATTTATTCCTTTTTGGCAATTTTTGGTTGTAGAAAGCTAATAGTGAAAGTCACCTTTTATTTATTTTTAGTTACTTTATTTTTAAGTACTCGCTACACCTAACATGGGGCTCAAACTCACAACCCAAAGATGAAGGGTCACATGCTCTTCCAACTGAGCCAGCCAGGTGCCCCTGAAAATTATCTTTTAAAAATTTATGTCATTGGGGCATCTGGCTGGCTCAGTTGGTTAAGGTTTGCCTTCGGCTAAGGTCATGATCCCAGGGCCCTGGGATGGAGCCCCACATCAAACTCCCTGCTCAGTGGGGAGCCTGCTTCTCCCTCTCCCACTCACCCTGCATGTGTTCATTCTCTCTCTTTGTCAAATACATTAATAAAATCTTTTAAAAATAAAAATTAAATATATAACCACTGGAAAAGACTGGTTAGTGTATGTCAGCATGTTCAAATGAGAGGACTCAACAATGAAGAAAATCTGTTCCAGATAATTATGATATTATTAATCTTACATAGGGATCTTAAAAAAATTTTTTTGCTAAAAATCACCAAGTGTATTAGTCAAGATAAATCCTTAAAAATGAAAAAGTATGAGTTGCATCTTAATGAGATGACAATAACAAAATACTGGGTTGCATTTAGAAGTGCCTATGCTCTCCTAAATTATATCTTTATGGTTGACATTCATGTACTTAGAATATTGAAATCAAATCCCAAATACAAGCAACAAATTTTGTTTTCCTGGAAAAAATTAAATGGCCAATTGGCTAAACAACGAAGACTCCCAGAAAAAATTATCATCAGATAATAAACACAAGCAGTAGAAAACCATGTGGCACTTTTGTTTTAAGAAACTTTAAAATTTTCTCAAATTATCTTCAATTTCTCAGTTCATTCTCTAAACAAGTCTTATATTAAACTTCTTCAGCAAAAATTCCTCAGTAGACTATAACTCACAAAATGCAGTTAAATAACACTAGTTTTTACTCTTGAATATATTATCTTATTTTCTATTTTTCCTCTAAAGTAGATAGTCTGAAAACAAATCACATGTTTATATACACAGTATATAAACAACACTGACATCATTATATAATTTCTATTTGGGAGAAAATTATATTTCCTTTTATCTACTTATTAATATTTATTAAGCAAGAATGTTATGACAGGTTAACAAGAAGAGTCAAGTGTATTTATAAAGTGTTACATTTTGGGGAAACAAAATGAGGAAGGTGGTTAATATTTATACTAAATTTCCTTTATATTCATCTTTCCAGTGGAAACTATAAAAATAATCTGAAAATCATAGAGATAGAAAATAATCTTTTTCATGTTACAAAATTTGCTTCCCTCAAAAAAACTTTCCCACTGTGCAAATTCCAAATATTAGTCCTATCAACTACACACATTGAAAATTGCAAACAAACTGCCGAGCACAATAGAACAGACAGTGCCTAACTGGGGAATCACAAATAGGACACGGAAAGATTCTGTAAAAAAGAATGAATAAAAATAGAAACCCTTCATTCCTACACATTGTTAGCCCAGTTCTGCCAGTCAACCTCTTTTATGTAACTCAGGCAGAGTAGGATTCCTTGGGCCCTAAGGCCTTACTAATTGCAGAGTAATTTCCTGTTCTCTGCTGTGATAGTCACAGTCCTGAGAAACGGCAGGCAAGTATTTCTATATTTACAGGAAGAAGTAATCTAGAAAGGTCTAGCAGTTTCCCTGAATCACACAGCTTAAAAGTTCTGGAGCTGGGACTTGCTCCAAGAACTCGAGCCTCTGGACTTGTAGGCTTGATCTCTATCCACTTCTACTGAAAGTTGGTGCCAGGCTGGAAAGGGAGCACATAGGAAAGTGTCAGGGATGTTAACCTAAGCCTACGTTTGCATTCTTGCCCACTGTTTCTAGTGTTTCTCTGTTGGAAGTGTCTTGACACAAGTTTGTTCATCTGTAAAATGGAACGAATAGGATCTTGTCTTTCAGGCTCATCAGGAGAACTAAATGAGGTAAAGTATGCAAGGTCTCCAGCCATAAAGTAGATGTTAACAAATGTGAATACCCAAGAGCCACAACGGGCTGTGCCAACTTCCATGAGCAGCAACATTGTGTTCTTCAGGACGTATACTCTGTATACTAGTATACTCTATCCCAGTATAGCAGGGCACACAACAATCAGGGGTTCTTCTGGTTTACTCAGCTCCCAAATCAGATCTTCCAACTGATGGACTAGAGTCTCAAGTCACATAGAAGCCACTTTTCATTGCTCCTTCCTTCATCTGAGTCCATAGCTGCTACTGATCTGAAGCACTACTTGCTACTCCATCCCTCTGCCACAGCGGCATGCTGCGTAAAGCGATTCAGGACTTGCATACAGAATAAGACCTGTCTTTAAGGAGATTTCTTCTTTAAAAGAGTCCTGGAATGAAAGAAGGATTAGGTATCTCTTCCTTGACTAATTTATTTTTTAAATGTTAGATAGAATAAATCTATTTGAACTTAACTAAAACGCGCCCTTTTTATATTTTCATACTTATATAAATATGAAAATATAAAAAGAGGGCGTTTTAGTTAAGTTCAAATAGATTTATTCTCATTAAAGAAATTAGGCTAATCTTAAACTCTAAATTCCATATAATAATCCTAAATCTACCATTACAGTGACCCAGAAATTATCCAGAATACACAAGAATTATTAGAGCTTTGAGTAAAGCATACAGATGCCTCTAATATTTCATCAGTGATTTTTTTAAAAAAGTTTATTTATTTATTTTTAGAGGGGTCAGGAGGCAGAGGGAGAGAATCTTCAACAGACTCCCCATTAACCATGGAGCCTGATGCGGGTGGGGCTCAATCTCACAGCCCTGATATCATGACCTGAGCTGAAACCGAGGTGGATGCTCCATGGAAAGAACCACCCAGGCATCCCTCCATCAGTGATTTTAAGAAGCAGTAAGTTGGGGGAAATACTCCCACCTATAACACACAAGTACCATGTGGACTATGACATACAAGCATAATTACCAATGGTTTTTTATCCTCACGATTGGCTATTAGCACCCTAAAATCTCTTCCCCAGATTCACATTCCCAACTCCTTTGAGTTTTTGTTCCAACGTTACCCCTTCCAGGACTTCCCTATCTGAAAGAGCACCCTACTCACTTTGACTTTCTGGTCCCTTTATTTTTCTTCCTAGCACACCCCACAGGAAGCTCTTGTTCACCCAGCTCCTCCACGAGACTTTAAAGACACTTAATTGTGTTCTCTTTTCACCTCTACTCACCTAGAATAGTACCTGGCTTGTAGTGGGCACCCAGCTGTTTGCTCAGTGGATTTTTAAAAACCAAAGATTGTGGGGTGCCTGGCTAGCTCTGCTGCCAGAGTATGTAACCCCTGACTTCGGAGTTGTTAAATTTGAGTCCTATCAGAAGACATGAACAGTCACTTCTCCAAAGAAGACATACAAATGGCTAACAGACACATGAAAAAATGTTCATCATCATTAGCCATCAGGGAAATTCAAATCAAAACCACATTGAGAAACCACCTTACGCCAGTTAGAATGGCCAAAATCAACAGGACAGGGAATAACAAGTGTTGGAGAGAATGTGAAGAAAGGGAAACCCTTTTACACTGTTGGTGGGAATGCAAGTTGGCGCAGGCACTTTGGAAAACAGTGTGGCGATTCCATAAGAAATTAAAAATAGAGCTTCCCTATGACCCTGTAATTGCACTACTGGGTATTTACCCCAAAGATACAGATGGAGTGAAAAGAAGGGCCACATGCACCCCAATGTTATAGCAGCAGTGGCCAGTCGCCAAACTGTGGAAAGAGCCGAGATGCCCTTCAACAGATGAATAGATAAAGAAGATATGGTCCATATATACAATGGAATATTATGCAGCCATCAGAAAGGATGAACACCCAACTTTTCTATCAACATGGACAGGACTGGAGGAGATTATGCTGAGTGAAGTAAGTCAAGCAGAGAAAGTCAATTATCATATGATTTCACTTACTTATGGAGCATAAGGAATAATGTGGAGGACATTAGGAGAAGGAAAGGAAAAGTGAAGGGTCAATCGGTGGGGGAGACAAAGCATGAGAGACTGTGGACTATGAGAAACAAACTGGGAGGGTTTTGGAGGAGAGGGGGGGTGGGGGGATGGGCAAGCCTGGTGGTGGGTATTAAGGAGGACATGTAGCATGGAGCACTGGGTGTGGTAGATAAACAATGAATCTTGGAACACTGAAAAAAAAAAATTTGAGCCCTATATTGGGTGGAGAGATTACTTAAAAATAAATCTTTAGGGGTGCCCGGCTGATTCAGTTGGAGGAGCGTGTGATTCTTGATCTTGAGGTGGTGAGTTTGAGCTCCATGTTGGGTATACAGATTACCTGAATAAATAAAACTTAAAAACAAAATAAAATAAAATTAAAACAAACAAACAAACAAACCCTAAACCAAAGATGGTAACTATGTGTGGTTATGGATGTTAAGTAAATTCAGTGTGGGAATCATTTCACAAAACACATGTATCAAATCATCATGTTGTACATCTAAAACTAATATAATGTTACATTTCAATAAAACTGCAATAATAAAAGTTAACAAAATAATGCAAAAATGAAACCAGAAAACTGGAATTAAGGACCTGTGGAAATGATGGACTTTGATTAGAGACGAGAAAGGAAAGCGAAAGAGAAGGTGCTGGACCACTGATGAATGTTTAAAACATTCTAAAACAACTTTTCACTGAGACAAGAATCAGGACTGCAGAAGACTAAGCAGATGAGTTACTTGCTAACGAAAAGTACATGCCATACTACTCTGTATCGCCTTCTTTTCAGTTTCTAAGATGGATGAGACAGATGCATCGAATACTTTATGGAATGAAAAATCTGCAAATCTCAGTACCAAATTATCTCATATTTCTATGGCATCGTTTTCATGATGTAATGAATATCTACATGCAATATGCTGAAATGTATGATATTCAAAAACATATTTAGTTTGATTTGATTACATATAATGCAAAATACTAATGACTAATGTATCTGATTTCACTGATTAGCAAAAGCCTTCTCCACATTCTGCTTCAACATTACTTAATGCTTAATCCAACACATAGTATGCTCTCTGAATTTTGTAGTTGGTAGGTTATAAGCAGTTGAGAGATTATGTGATTAAAAATTATGAGATTAAAAATGAGCTAAATGGAGAAGCTATATACATTCCAAATTCAAGACTAAGCAGTTGTCCCTCCAGTTTCAATTTGGGTAAAAACATAATTGGGATCAAAATCAAGAAGAGCACTCAGCACCGTAGTTTCCAACTTAAAAATTATGTTTACTTACGAGAGCTTCTGGTAACAGTAAAATGCTCAATTTATTTTTATTACAAAGACCGTTTTAAATCAAATCAGCAAAGCACAACTGTAAAATTATCATAACATTTCTTTTTATCTACTCCTAATTTAAAATCCAATGATGCTGTATTTGAGAAAAAATAGGACTAAAACTTATTTATAAATTAGTTAAGGTAATAGGCTTCAACCAACATAAGGGTTTCATCGAACAAATGCCAGAGAGGAGTAAGAGAATTTTGAAGACATCCATTTCCAAAGTATAAACTAAATTTATGATTTCTTTGTTCTAGTCTTTAAAATACACTGTAGTGACCATTTTAAGAGAATAATTCATTTCACATGTTCACAATGTAAATACTAAATAAAGTATTTCATTTTATCTTTCAACAGACATTTCTGGAAATGCATTTTAATTTTACCATGTGAAAAATTTCAGCTTCCTTGAAAAAAAGATCTTTGACTCACATTTTATAATAAACCAGAACTGCTGCTCTCCAACATTTGAAAACCTCCAAAAAGATTTGAAGAAACTGGTTCTACTTTAAGCTGTATATGAACAAAGATTTCAAAAATACTATCTGTTCTGTGAAGCTCAATTCTCTAGCCATTGTTTATGAGAAATGAACTTTTTCAAACCAAGTCAAGTCAGGTTTAGGCAGTGGTTTGCTTCCTATTGACAGGCTAAACTTTGTTCCTGTCTCTTTTTACAATCTTAATAGCTCTAAACACATTAATCTTATTTATTGCCGAGAAATGTCCCTACCATCTGCTCCTGCTAGTATTCCATCTGAAAATATAATTCTCACTTAACATATTCGGCCCCAGTAATCTGTGTTCTGAGTATTTTATTTTAAAGCAAGTACATGGGAAGGGGGCGTTAGTGAGAATAAACTTGATCAGCTAAATAATTATTTATATGTAGCTTATAAACAAAATCACTAACTGAATTATGAAAGCCAATTCTACAAATATTTTGAATTTCTGCTCTCCTATTCGGCTGCCAAAATTCCAACTGATATTTCAGTACTGAACAATTTTAACAAGCAGTACTTTCAGTCCGTTCAAAATGTTTTTGTATTTTGGCTCCAGATGGAGTATTGGTTTAGTTGGGTGAATAAGTATAATCCAGAATGATTTCTTATTAAATTATAAAATGCATATTATTTTGGATTTGGAAACCAGAAAAATAATTTCTATCATCAAATGCCATGGGGAGCCTTGAAATTACTTTGTAATTATGTATCCAATCCTATAAAATTTTACTTGCATGTTATACAAGATTTCAATTACATACATAGATGAAATCAATAGGATTTAAAAGCAAAAAGTTCCCTCTTGTAATTCTTTGCTACTAAATTTTTAGCTAAGAATGAAAGTGTTCTTTACCTTGTATTAATCTATTAGTTGTTTGTGACAGCATTTTTTAACAAATTGAGATGTTCATCCATAATAAATTACAGTAATTCAAAATCTAACAGTTTACAAGACAGGAAATTTTAAATATTATTAGAAATGTATGATTATGCAAGATGCCCCCTTTTCTCCCATCTTTTCCTAAATACCTTTTCTTTTCATAGGTCCTACATACTAGCATTATCAGCAAAAATAACATAGTATCATTCATTAATATACCTTTTCTTTGTCAAATGTCAATTTGCTTTAGAAGTTTAATAAAATCAAAGAGTTAACAAACTGAAACACTAGTTTTCTATGCATTTCGCCAGTCTTCTCTAGAAATCTCCCCAAACTGCATTTTAATTTTCCCTCCATAATACATTACTATGATTCACCAGCAGTAAACCATATCAGATTACAACTACTACCAGTCTCTAAAATGTATCTCATTCAAATCTTTAAGATCTTTTACTATATGACTGTGGTAAACATGTCCATTAATATTAATCTTACATCCCTTTACACTTTCCCTTTACACAACAGTCCTTCCTTCCCTTTCAAAGACAAATCTGTCACAACAGTTTGAATACTTTCTTTTTATGCTATGTCCAACATTCTTATTTTATATTCAAATAAATCCTGAACTATGTTAAGTCTCATCATAATTTTTTCTTTACTAAAAATGAGGCCATTATAAAGACTGTAATGGTTTCAGATTACTCTTATAAATTTTCTTAGCCAAGCTTTTAAGAGATAGCCAAATCACTAATATTAACACTCATAAAAAATATATATAGCTGACTATTCCAAATGTGATTGAGTATAGAAACATATATGATATTTTAGGGGACTGCACTTAAAAGTAATTAAATGTTTGGAACTTCTGCACCACTGTCTCCCAAATTCAAAAAAATGAAACCCCACAGTAACTTACCTTAGAAACCACATAACCTTTCAACACTATTAACACAACTTTAAGATGTTCATTGAAAGGCTACTTAAACAAAAGTGGATCATATAAGACCAATTTTTTAAAATGTTTTAATGCACATATGCAGTACCATGAACCTTACTCAGTTTTCTAATGTTGTGGTTATGACTGAGTAAAATTTACATGCTGGGTCTATTAAATACATTTTCATAATAACTTTCATTTCTGTACTTGATCCATTTGCAAGATGAAAACTCCAGGTCCCACTTCAGTCTGCTTTCTAATCTCTACTTAGCACTTTTGTTATTCCGGGCCACTAAGAAACTGAAGCCTGGGAGAGGGTAGTTCCAGTTCCACTACTAAACTGATCAAGGTCATGGGTTGTCTATTCATGGAGACCCACAATGATACCCATTTACAGTTCTCATTATCTTCCAAAAAGAAGGAACTCTCTTTCAAATGTTTATACTTGGCTTCCTTGTAGGAAGAGCCTAGTTTATGCGCAACCAAACATAAAATAGTTACATTGCTGATCTTGTCATTTAATTTTGCAATGCACTCCTAAAAAGTTAATCTAAAAATGTCACTTTCAGACTTAAAAAGCTGTATCTATCTCAAAACTCAAGATTAAAACTTTAGCTCCTTTCATGTTTCCAATAATGCTTTTAAAAACAAGATCTTATAGAAAGTAGAATGAACAAATGAGTCAGTCACAAGTTAAAATTAAACAACCCTTTTCAAAATCAAAACCTAAGAAACAATAATTAATTAGGGAGTTTCCAACTTGTTACAATCACTCACACTTTTCCTTTGTCATAACACCATATGCCTTTATACTGAGTATTGTACATTCTCCTTTGGTGAGTTGGGGATGTAGATTCAGAGATTTTGTCTTAATTCCTAAATTAATTCTGTCTTAATTCCTAAATTCTGTGCATATTCACTTCACCATATATGACCATAATTTTGACTGGAATTGGTTTGATAAGTTATTTACAATTCTCACCAACCAATGGAAGCTGTCTGATTTTATGAGTTACTAAAGAAAAGATTTAATATACAAACACAAAGATTAGCCATCTTTTTTCCTAGATTGGGAATGTAAACAGAAGTTCACCACAGTTGTCTGTTAAGTTATTTATTAATTGTTCCACAATAGTACTAAAGTTCATGCCAAACCAAAGTACCTAAAGACGTCTGAACGAAAGAATGACAGAATGAGAAGTTTTTCAAAGCTCTCCTTTGCCCTTCTAGTTACTTAAATTCTTCAGGACCCCTGTCAATGCTGGAGTAAATTTATATTCCCTATTTTCCTGCAAACCTATTCCTTTCCTTCCCCTATTTTAACATAGTCCTTACCTCCCTTAACACACAACGTCTGCCCATTATTCTTTTACTCCCTACAAACACAGGAAACAAAATTTTCCCCGTGGAGTGTAAGATCCAAATCATTACATTTTTCTCCAGCTGTTTATCTACATTTCCCAAGAGATACCTATCTCAACATGTAACGACATACTTTTTAAGGCTTATCTTGCACAGTGTATTTCAACCTAGCAAGTCACACTCAGGCTATATGAAGCAGAGTTTTCATGTTATCAGAACTCAATTATTATTCTTTCTAGGCAAAAAGGTATTGTTTGGTTGTGGGCTTTCATTTTTGCCAATATTCATGCTTATGCAGGAAAGCACTCCTGTGCAGCTGAAGCAGTACAGTGGTTGACTGTAGTTATGATACACTGTTAACACATGTCTTTGTTGATGGAAAATACTGAACTATTGTCAAGTCTAGCATCTCTATGGCACTTATTATCAGATGAGAAACTGCACATAATTAGACTCAACTCATGATTTGAGTAGCTTACCATAAAACTTTATGGCCTTATGTAACCTAAATGTGTTCTATAAATGCTAAGTAACTAAACTGCATATAAAGAAACTTTTAAGTACTCTTAATATCTGATGCTTTTTTAGTTTAGGTATCCACTATTTGTAAAATAAAATTTCAGTATTTAGGCAGTATTCTAAGGCAGGGATTTTTTTTTTTTAAGTTTATTTTTTTTTTAGTAATCTCTGCACACCCAATATGGGGCTCAAACTCATGATCCTGAGATCAAGAATTGCACGCTATTCCCGCAGAGCTGGCCAGGGGCCCCAAGGCAGGGATTCTTAACCTAAGGTCCACAGGTTAAGAATTTTTAATTGGGAGGTTTCTTTTGGGAGGGGGGTGGTCCTTGTGAGCGTACAGGTAAGCTCGTAAATTTTCACATGCAAATATATTTCTAGTGAATGGGGGTGGGATGATATCAATTCTGTCATCTGCTCCCCAAGGAGTCTGTAACCCTAAAAATGTTATATGGTTCTTCGCCAGAGTGAGCCCAAGGCTCATCGAAAATTTAAATAGATCTACTCAAGTAAGTCATTCACATGCAGTCAATACTTTTTTTTAAAAAAGCAGAACAGGTACACAGAAGGAAATAATTTAAAAAGTGTATGTCCTCTTTATAGCTTAATCTCTTTTTAAACTCACTGTAATCTCAGAGGATTTATCTTAAGAGGTTTTTGATCAAAGGTAAGACAAGAGAATTCCCGGTGTTTTCATGCTAACGTTCAAGTAATCAATTATTAAGAATGTAAATAACGTAACAAGTGCAAATAACACAATTTTTTCCCTCAAAACCCATAAGGAACTACAAGAAGATTAGCAAACCACCACAGATCCTCTTCTGTGGTAAGGGATCCCATAACAAGAATATCCATAGAGTGCGACTGACAGCCTCACACAACATGATGCATGGATCACATAGCACTAACAATCTTGCATCACATTTTAAAAATCAAAATCTAGTCATTGTGGATTAGAAAAACATGAATACCACAAAACTCAAAAAATGATAATATTCAGATGTAGTTTACTCTAAAAATATCTCTCTCAAGTTCAGAACCTTGTTTTTTTTCTAACGCAAGTTCTTCAGTTTAACAAGACATATGAATCTGGAAATTAAGGATTGTATATGCCCTCATGAGGTCATATTGCTCAAACGGTCACCCAGTTCAGGCTTAAATGCTTCTACTTACAAGTAAACTACAAAATGCCACATAGCAGGAAGGAACAAAGTTTTGCCCTTCTTACTTGATTAGTGCAATACATAAAACTAAATGTGAGGTACCAACATTTGTATCATTGTTCACAATTTTAAAATATTAAAAATTTTAGGCACAGGGGTGCTTGGCTCACTACTTGACCTAGGGATTGAGTTCAAGCCCCAAGTTACGTGTAGAGCCTACTAAAAAAAAAAAAAAATTTAAAGTACAGATTTTCTTCCACGTATTTCTGCTTTCATTATTGAATTACCACACAAATCATGGACTAGCAACTACTAAATTATGGCAGTCCTCATCCTGAATGTACAACACAACAGTTTCCTATTTCATGCCCAAATATCTTAAAAGTAAAAATCTTAATTTTAAAAAGATCATATTCAGATAAGGACATTCCACGGATAGAAACTAAGGGGGGAGATAGGTGGGTTAAAAAAAAAAAAAAAAGTTAGCGTTAACCTAGAATGAAGAAGTCATCTGTGCAGAGAAATCAAGAGTTGGACTTGAAAGCAGACTCAGTGAGATTCTGCTTGGCAGTCTTGTTCAAGAAAATGTCCAAATCTAGGAAATGACCTTGGCAAAAAAGGAATTTACTTTTCATAATCATGTGGGCCCAAAAGTAGATATTTCTCTACAGAAAAATCCATGTTTATGCTTAATATAATTTACCATTTCCCTACAATAGTATCATATGCCAAAAAAAAGCAGTTTCAAAGACCTATTCCACCCATTAATATTTTTACTCCTGAATTCATTTATAGCCACTGAATTTTAAAGCACAATTTTCTGATTTTACATAGCCACTTATAATTAAAAGACACTTCCAAACATCTCTTCTGCATCTCTAATATTTATATGTCTTACTTTTCTCCTTCCGCTATCTATACTTTCAACCTTTTAAAAAATGGTTAAACTATGACTAATACTTTTTAATTCCTACTAGAAATGCTCAAGGCCGTTTTTTTGTGTCATACTGTTATCTTATTACAACCTTCTTGAGACAAAAAGGATTCATCTAGAACCAAAAGATACTGGAATCTGATTTTAAATGAGGTCTCAATAAATATTCTCTCTGGTATAATATTTAGGATAGGTAAACCCATTTCAACAAAACATGTTCTGATTTACATAATATTCAATTTCTACACTTCCATATATATATAGTACACCTCAAACACAGAAAATAGTCACCCAGTTTTCACGTAAAATAAACCTAGAAATATGAAAATACTTGAGCTCAAAAAAAAGAAAAACACCCCACAATAAAAATACAAGTCCCTAAAATGCAGTTTTGTAACACTGATGTGAATTATTTTAGAAAATGTCGTCACTAAAAAAAAAAAAAAAAAAAACCCTGAAAAATGTTACTGGATATTAAGTGATATCTCCTTTCTTCAATTTTGTGATTAACAGGTCTTTTATTGGTAGTAAACTAGAGCAAACAATCAGAATAATACATATGCAGTATTCAGTACACACAATAAAAGTTAAAGAAATTCAAAACCTGTATAAAACAAACACTGGAGAAAAATCATACAGCTTAAGAGATACAGTGGTAAAGGTCCTCTCCATCCTTTGATTACAGCTTGTACTCTGTACCCAATAGAACTTACCGCACTTACCAAAATAAGAAATACAGACTTTTTAGTATTGAGTGTATTTAAAAGGATTAAACACATTTTCTAAGAATCTTGCAATGACAAATCAGTGACCTTTAGCTGGTAAGCAGACTTAAGGGAGGAAAGTGGGGAAAGGAAATTAACTAATATTTTGTAACCATTTTTAATAATTTCTTATTTTCCAAACACTGCTTTCATAACAGAAGTGTTTTACACTTGCACAATATTAATTACTTTATTATACATGGAAGCCTGTGGTAGGCTGATTACACAATAAGACTGCAAACAACCAGTGGTACTTTTCTGACGTCAGAAGAGTACATAAGACTGAAACATCACCGAAAGTACATAAAAAACTCATCAGCATAAACATCAAAGTACATTAAAAAATATAATCAGGAAAAAAATACAATTGCTAAAAAGTGGTTTAGAGCAGAGCTACTGTCTTATCAGTAGCTTCAAATGGCAATTAGCGTTCATAGCAAGTTTTGATGACTTTACAAGACCCCTGTACAATACTGACTAATGCACCCTTTTAAAATGTACATTAAAGGCTGCAATTACACAAAGAGGTTCTGATGTCATTACTAAATGCAGACACTCTTACCCCTCACATTAGAAAAAAAACATCACTGGTTGGAATTACAACCTTAGTAATATCTATAGCTCAGAGTATGTGGGGCTTTATTATACATGGAAATCTGTATGTGTTTTATTTTTTTAAAAAGGTACGTGGGGGTTATTTATCCCATTGTTTAGTATTTGAATGCCATAAGGCATATAAAATGCCTAATGAATTACCTAATGGAATGTAAATCATTCTAAAATTGAAACTGTCCAGATAGAAGAGGAAACAAGGCAGGCTCAGAACTCTAAGAAAGAGGGTAGGTCAAGAACAAGAACAAAAAAACAGAAGTGTGGGTGACATGTAATAACACAGACAAGAGAACAATGTTTTAAGCCATGTATAATAAATAACGCATACCCCAAATTTCAAAGAATTATGTAATTCCAACTTGGGTTCTAATACTGGTACCAACGAACCACTCAGTCATCAACACTGCCAGATATCATTAACTTCTAATGGAACTACAGCCTTGTTACAGTTGGGATAAGGAGAGGGTGCTATTTTTTTTTTCTTCTTTTATTAAAGCTATCATTCCAGGCTTTGATCAAAGATCCAAGAATATTTGTTCTACCAGGCTGGAATGAACGGTTTGGAAGTTCAGAGTACATTTAAAAGCTGCAACAAAATATAGGTAGCCAACATCTCAGAATTTTGGATCAGCCTAGATGGAGACAGCAATTTGAAATGTTTTCGATCCCTTACTTAAAAATGATGAAATGTTTATCAGCCCAGATAGAGCAATTTGAAATGTTTTCGATCCCTTACTTAAATGATGAAATGTATATCATACTATCTGTAAATTGGATATTCCATTACAGTGATAACGTACAGAATTCCCATGCGTTATTACACTTTCCTGAGAGTAAAGCAATTAGAATAACCTTAATCCTAGCAACAAAGTTTTTTTTGTGTATTTTTTGTTTTGTTTTGTTTTTTTTTTGTAGGGTTTTTTTGTTTTTTGGGGTTTTTTTTGTTTTTTTTTTTTTTTTTTTTTTGTTTGTTTTTTTTTTGTTTTTTTTTTGCATTTAAAACTTTTGGGCTATTCCCTGACGATCTATACATGTAAATTTGATTGCTAAACATTGTCACTTTGAATGTCAAACTATTTTTAATCTATTGATTTTGATTAAAAATCATAATACAAACAGAGCTAAAATCACGCTAACAAAATAAACTAAATATGAAAAGTTGCATTGAAAGGGCATTACATTATTCTTAATAGGATCGTGTAGAAACATTCCAATGGCAGTGTTCTCAAAATAAAACAAAATTACATTAGACCTCCAGCCTGGTCACTTTTGGGACCTTACCTGTAACTTTGGCTGGTGGGTGTCTTTACTCTTGTACTACATGGCTCACTTACATCAGACATCATATTTGTATACCCTGAGAAATCTGACACTGAAGTCCTTACTCTATGGTCCACTTCTCCATTAGAGTTAGTGATGAAGGTCATTGGCACCCTGCTGCCCGACTTAAACTGAGAACCAAACGCTTGTGCAAAGTTCTCAATCTGGTACGTTGTTCTAGGCTCTATGTCTTTCTGAGGATCTATCTGGCTAGCTAACTCCTGAGATGGAATCTGAAAGCTTGTTGAGGACTCTAAATTTTTCTGTTGTTCCTTCTGGCTAGTCAATTTCTGAGATGAGGACTGGAAGGCTGATGAAGTCTCTAAATTCTTCTGAGAATCTATCAGATCATCCAGCTCCTGGGAAGGTGTCAACTGCTGATGTGTAGCATCCAAAGCAGATAAATAAAGACCTGGTTGAGATCCAAACAACATCCCAAAAGGAGGCTTTGGCAATGAAGATGGCAACACTGAGGTAACAGATTGGCCGAAACCACACTCCAAAGGAGATGTAGTGTATATCTGTTTTTCTGGAAATAAAGTGTGGTTGTGGAGAGGTGAAGACAAACTGACAAACTGGAAACCGTGTCCAAGAGTAAAACCTGCATTAGTGGATTTTTCAAAAGCCTGTTGGAGGTATTTGGAGTATTCTTGCAACATGCTTGCCTTATCATTCGAAGGTGTTTGGGTGCCTGGGCTCAAATTTTCTTCTTGAACCAATTCTGAGTGTTCTCCTGAGGTGTGTAAATCCACTCGTGGTTCCGTTATATTGAAAGGATCCTCTTTCTGGCTTTCTGATTTGTTGGAGTATTGATCCAAAATACTTTGTAAAACCTCATCAGGAATTCCAGACTTGTCATGACAAGACTTAATTTCAGCATTAAGAGCTGAGGAGTCAATAAGGGACAATGGGGTCTCATTGTCCAAAACACTGACACCTGCAGACTGAATGACGGACTGTTGGGAGACCATGTGTCCCACGTTTATAGAAAAGGCACTGTTGCTGCTGGCAGTTGGTAAATATCTTCTTTTCTTTGAAAACTGCATGGCATCATCATAATTACTACTTATTTGACCTTGTTTGCCACTCGTACTTTGGAGAAGACTAATGGTCTCCACACTATTATTCGATACTATGCCAAGTGAGCCACTTGGTTTCCCAGACAAGGACTTCTGTCCAACTATGTCTGGTAATGGTGACACAAAATTAAGGTAGTTTTTATCTGTATTCTTTCTGCTTCCTTTTTTAAAGATCAATTTTGGCACCCTTTTCTGTAGTTCATCAATACCAGTGCCAATTATGCCTCCACTGGAAGACACAGTAGGCATTTCTACTGAGTAACTCTGCATGTTTATATTATTAGAAATTTGTGATTCATTTGTTTTACCAGTCTTATGTTCCTTATTTTCAACAGCTATGCTTTTTGACTTCGTTTTTCTCCTTGAAGAACTTGTATTTCCCTGAGACAACACAGCCAGATTACCCATACTGTTATGGGTTGATGACCCAGGTTCTGCACTAGCGGCTCCTTTAGCTATGGCTTCACCACATGTGCGCCTGTGCTTCAACAGTCTATCAGTCCTTGAAAAATACTGTTGGCAAGTGTCACATTTATATGGCTTTTCTCCACTATGTGTCCTCTTGTGTCTCTCCATATGATACTTCTGAATAAACTTCATGCTGCACTGATCACATCCAAATGGCTTCTCTCTACTATGAATTTTCTCATGTCTCTGCAGTAGGTATTTCTGAATGAAACCCATACTACACTGGCTGCACTGGAAAGGTCTTTCTCCAGTATGAATGAGGACATGTCTCCGCAAATGATAGGAGCTTCTGAAAGCAGCACTACAGTGATCACAGATATGAGGTTTCTGACTTGGGGAGAGGATGGCACCTTCTCCATCTCCAACCAAAGAAGGTTTGGAAGATGCACTTGGCTTCCTCTTGGCTTTGATTCCCTGAGATTCTGGCTTTGGCCTCTTTGCCTTTTTGACATTAGTGTCCTGCTTTGGCTCCTCATTGCCATGGTGGTCATCAGTCCTGCTACTGCTGCTGAGCAATACGTCGCGGTGGTGCTGGGCTGGTTGCTGCTGGGCATGCTGGTGGAGAATACTGAGGTCCTGGATGACGCCGTGGCTCCCCCCATCCCCACCTCCTAGGCCTGGAGATCTCTCTTCAGCCCCAGCGAACAGCCCCCCATAGTGGTGGTGGTGATGGTGGTGGTGGGACTGCTGCTCCTCAGGATCTGCGGGTTTCTCCTGTTTGATGCTGACCAAAGACTGCAAGAATCCCCAGGAGGTCCTCTGCGAGGGGAAGGCCGCGGCTGACGCCGCCGGCTCCTTCTTGAAAGTCATGTCCGGGGCTGGCGGAGGGGGGGGCTCAGCGGCCGGGGCTGCGGAGGTAGAGGAGGATAACACGCACTGCGGGGGAGGGGCGGCCGACCCCGCCGGCCGGGTGAAGCTGGTGACCGGGGGAAGCCGGTGGTTGAACATAACCATACCCTGGGGAAAGGTGGGTTCCATCTCTGCCCTCCTGCTGCTGCTGCCGCTGCCGCCGCCGCTACTACCACCGCCGCCGGAGCCGCTACCACCGCTACTGCCGGTACCACCGCCGCCACTCAGGAACCCACTGCCGATTTTCATACCCCGGAGGAGGCCTGGCTGAGGAGAGGAGGAGGAAGAGGGAAGAGGGAGGAAAGGGGGTGGAACCGGGCCCCGGGCCGGGACCACCGCAGCGCCCAGGACCCCGCCGCGCCGCCGCCCAGACCGCAACGCGCCCAGCACTAATTCCCAGCCCTGTTGCCTCCGGCACCGGTACGCAAGGTCCTGTGACTCTTCCCTAGGCCTCGCTCTCTCCCTCTCCGGCCCACCGGCAACACTTACGGGTACCGCCGCCGCCGCAGCCGCCGTCGCCTCCAGTTAATAAAAATAACGCCGTCCTCTCCACAATGGAATTAAAAGCCTCCCTTGTACTGCGCAGCCGCGGCGCGGTGTCTGCTGGGAACTCCTCAACCCAGCCAGAGGGGAGCTCTGTGGAGCCAGGGCGCCTGCGCCACAGCTTCCGCCCGGCCTGCCTGTCAATCACTGGGGCGGTTGGGCGGAGGGGAGGCCCGGAGCTCGAGGGGTGGGGATTTGGATCCCCTGCAGAAAGAGGCTTCCAGGCGAGCAGGCGTGATTGGTGGGCTGCACTGACGGAGATGGACGTGGATGAGGGCTTCTGGGGGAGGACGCTCAGGAGGTGGAACCCAAGGGGCGGGATTACGCGGGACCGTAATGCAGCGTGGCTTGGGGGCTGCAGAGAAAGAGCCTGGTAGAAGAGGTGGGGGAAACTGAGGACTGAATGTGGGGGCTTTCTGTGCTTTACAGTTTGCAGTCCAGGTATGGAATCAAAATCCAAACCCAGAAGTGGATCACTTAGGGCACTTTTGGTTCTACCTAAAAGCAGTAAACTTCAGGTGCTCAACATTTATTAAAACCATTGCTTCTGTTAAACCTCTTAGTTTGGAAAAAGTAATGGGCTTTTGCATTTATAGGAGGAGACTGCTTTGAAACCGCAATAGAGGTACCGTTGCAAAAAAAAAAAAAAAAAGTTGTCTAATTGCCAACCTACCTGAAGGCTACTGGAAAAGGAAACCGCGTGTAATCCAGGTGCAGCAACCCTGTAAAACACGCCCACACACATACTTCATCATCATCAGAGGTTATTTAAATGCCCACATACCTTTTCAGTCTGGCTAATGAGTCTGTTTGCTATGTTATATTGTTGCCTAGCCCCTTACGTTACTTAAGAAAAACTGATTACTAGGTCCTTCTAAGATTGTACCAGGATTCACCCTGCCCTCCCCGAGCACAGAATGCTGAGAAACGCATGCGAAATTACGAATTTTTTCTGAAGGAAAAATTACAAAGTAAAATCTTGAAATCAGAGACCAACAAAAACCAAACAGGTCTTTACTCAGTGCCGAATATACACAGAGCACTCACTTTCAAATTAAGCATGCAGAAATCTAAACCAGCAACTTGCCTAACAGACTATTTATAAATCACAGTATTTTTTCATAAAAGAACTAGAACTATGACAATAATTTACTTACATAGTATATTTTCTTAATGAAATTCCAAGTCAAATTTCTCAATAATATTCCTAGCTAAATAACTTCTCATAATTAAATAATAAATGACTTCTCTGAGAAATTCCACCACTGAAACCATAAATATCATCCATTACTCCTTACAGGACTCTCTTAGCTTGCTTAAAAACTTAAAAGATAATATTTAATCATCACTTTGAGGTAAGAAAGAATATTTTTCTAATTCCATGCAATTACATATAAGCATTCTACCACTTAAAACTGTGAAACTTTAATACCGTCAAGTCTAGTTAAGTGTTAAAAGAAACCTGAAAATTCAAAAACTTAAGGCAGTAGTAAAATATTAGTCAATGCCTATGAGAAATGAGGCTGTCCCTTTATTCAGGGTGTCAGTGTTTAATGGTAAGCTGGGATGCATATAAGCTAGTCCAAGCATGAAGGGCAGTAGGACACTCATATGAAAAGCCAACTTTGTTCTTCAGTTATCAAGATAAGAAACCTGTCATTTCTCTCATTCACTCTGTCAGCCTTGAGATACTCCAAGCAGACTTACCTCTGTGTTGTATACCCCATATATCAGGAAGATGAAGAGACCCTGTAAAATAAAATGGAGGGAAAAAGCTGTTAACGCTAATCATTTCAGCAGTAGAAATATCTGAAATAAACTTTCCTGGGAACAGACAAAAGAAGACACACTTCATCAAGGTCAATTTATTTTTCTATTTTTCAACATTAGAAGCTGTACCTTGAGCATTTATAAGGTAACATACCAGCACATCACTTATAGTGGTGGTGCTGTTCAATTCTCCACAAATAGAAAGTAAGAATACCATTCCTCGTACACAGAATATTAGTTTTAAAAATCAGTATGCCAGTCTCTGGAAATGTCATCGAAGTAATCACAGAAATAGCGCTCAGCATCAGTATTTCTAAGCACTGTTTTGGAATACAGCAACTAGAATATATTTATTACCATCTTCAATGGGGTAAAAAAAATTTTTTTAATTAAAACAGCTAAATGGATAAACTTAGGGTAATAAATATGAGTAGTTTTTGAGGAATATTTAAAATACTACTTCAAGTTAAGGTAAAATTTCACATTACTACTTGGAAGATTACACACATTTTTATTGTAACCTTTGTAAAAAAAAAAAAGTTCAGAGATCTGCTATTTATTTGTCCTTAGTTTTAGAAAATACTTAATTGTAAAGTATAAAATAAATCTCACTCTTAAATCTAAAAGATTAAAGTTTTTAAGTAAATAAACTTAGAGATAATAGCAAGAAATCTTCCATGTGTTTTTGCTTTACAGAGGAAGTTAAAATCTATATTGTCCTCTTCTTGTTAGGTATTAGCAAACCAAATATTAGATAGAGGTGTTCTAACTTCTGGAAATGGCTCAAAAAGTTAAGAAATTTGACAGTTTCAAAAGGAAAATATTACGGGACTATCTTAATGTTTGTTTTATATCTGAGTACTTAACATCTTACAGATAATGGAAAAAATCCTATAACGAGATTGAATAAAACAGAAAAAGTTTTGCTCTTATTTCTTTTGTAATAGACATTATTTTTTAAGAACAGTTTTATTTATTTATTTTAAAGATTTTATTTATTTGACAGAGAGAGAGAGACAGCAAGAGAGCAAACACAGCAGGGGGAGTGGGAGAGGGAGAAGCAGGCTTCCGGCTGAGCAGGGAGCCTGATATGGGGCTCGATCCCAGGACCCTAGAATCATGACCTGAGCTGAAGGCAGATACGTAACAACAAGCCACCCAGGTACTTCAAGAACAGTTTTAGATTTACAAAAAGATTGAGAAGAAAGTACTGAGTTTGCATGTATCCCACACCCAGTTTCCTCAATTAATCATAATTTTACTTTTTTTTTTTTAAGATTTTATTTATTTATTTGACAGAGAGATCACAAGTAGGCAGAGAGGCAGGCAGAGAGTGGGGGGAGGCAGGCTCCCTGTTGAGCAGAGAGCCTGATGTGGGGCTCCATCCCAGGACCCTGAGATCATGACCTGAGCCGAAGGCAGAGGCTTAACCCACTGAGCCACCCAGGCGCCCCATAATTTTACTTTTTAAAAAAGAGTATGTATGTATGTATGTATTTCAGAGGGAAAGGGAGAGATAGTCTTAAGCAGACTCAATCTCCTGACCCTGAGATAAGGACCTGAGCTGAAACCAAAAGTTGGATCTTTAACTGACTGTGTGACTCAGGTGCCCTTCATCGTTTTGCTTTTTAAATTTACTTTAAAAATTTAAAATTTAAATTTACTTTTTAAATTTCTTTTTAAAGTAATCTTTACACCCAATATGGGGCTTGAATTCATAACAGCACGGAGATCAAGAGTTGCATGCTCTACTGACTGAGCCAGATAGGTGTCCTTGATACATTTTACGTTTTATATTACATATACATTTTACAAATGTATATTCATTACAATTAATCTTAGTAGTTTTCAATACTGCTCTCTATAGGATTACAGAAACAAACTTGCATTATATGTATTTGTATTAAGAAGAAAAACTGATAGAGTTTTGAACAACCAAAAGTATCCATTGGGTCATAAACTATTAAAAATTCAAACACAGTGGGAGTTTTCTCACTGTGCATACATGATGTCCCATAGCTCAACGCCAACACTCAAGTCCATCTTTCAAGTAGCCTTTCTCAAGGTCTACATAGTGCAGAGTGAATTCAGGCTGCTTAGATGGTACTCATTTTATAGGCTACTTGTCTACCTATATTCTAGATAATTCGGGGTGCCTGGGTGGCTCACTGGGTTAAAGCCTCTGCCTTTGGCTTGGGTCCTGATTTCAGGGTCCTGGAATCGAGCCCCGCATCGGGCGCTCTGCTTGGAGGGAGGTCTGCTTCCTCCACTCTCTCTGCCTGCCTCTCTGCCTACTTGTGATCTCTCTTTCTGTCAAATAAATAAATAAAATCTTTTAAAAAAAATTTTTTTTTAAAGAAAAGTGTCCTCTCATTTATGGCAAAAGTATAAGATAATCAACAGTCCTCCTTCCTTTCATATTGCTAATTTTTTATTTCATGTTGTGTTATATAGATATAAAATTAAGAGTAGGCCACTCAAATTTTACTTCTATTTATGAGATAGGAGTATTTTGCTTTGTGCAATAGAGTTTTTCACTATAATGTCTTGTATATTGAACAGTATGCACTATGATTTGTATATGTTAAGAAATTCAGCTGTTCCCATGAAGTCTATATGGTGCTTTGAAAATCAAATAGCCCTTCTACAATGTGTACCATCACTCCTATAATTTATCCATTCTGTAAATTCAATTTGCTCTAAAAGAAAACAGAATTTTTTAAAAAAATCACATTTATTCTCCATGTCTCGGTAAAGTGAGGAGGATATGGAGCATGTCCTAATATTTTTATTTATAGTACGTTCATGTTTCTTATTACATATTTTAAATTTCAATACATTTAACTCTTCAAAGGAATAGAAAATGATCAACAACAGAAGTCTCCCTTTTGAAAAAAGGATTTAGACAGAAAAACGATTTTAAATAAAGGCAGCTCCAATCTCAGAGTTTTCTGGCTCTTTCTCCTTTTTCTTCAACAGATGCACACTGGAGAGCATGACCAGCAATCCCCAAAATGATGACTTCAAAGACCCTGACAAAGCCTGAAACTTGAAACCACTCCAAGGAATCTCTGCTTTTCCTTCTTGTGGGTTGTCTACTGGATGCCACTATCACCTGTCAAAAGGTAAAACGTTAATAACAATATTAGTTAATTAGTTAATTTAATTGTATATGTTATATGACTGTTTTCCCCTCGGATTTTACCAACTATTGACAGTTGTGATCATTTAGCTCTAACTCTAGGGAACTTCATAACCCTTCACTACTGGATACATATTGCAGAATCTAAACAGAAACAGTGAAACATAAAAATCTTAAGCCATGGCTAGGAGCCACTTTTAAATCTTCGAAGAGAGAATACCTTTAAGAACAGCGGGGCGGAACCAACTGCCAAATTTCAACTGGCACTGAGGTTTCTGAACTCCTTACACGAACATTCTGTCCCACCCCAGAGTGAATACTATACGTATGCCACATTTCTGAAATGAATGACCCATCATGTCTGTTAGGTAGTTCTGCTATTCCATCAATAATAGATATGGAGTATCGGTCTATAATGGAACCAATTTCTCAATGTTTTAATCACAATAAAAATAACAGTAATTGGGTAGGAAGCCTCCCAGGTTATGCCTAGTTTCCTGTAGCATGTGTGTATTTTGTGGGTAGAAGCCAGGACTAGGAAAAGAACACAAGGGTATTACATCTGATATTGTAGGGGAGTTAAAAATAGAAACTTAAAGGATAGAGGGGGGGAAACCATACTGTATGATTTTATTTTCATTTATATATGGAACATTAAAAGTTGAGGCAGCTTTGTGAATATCTCCATTGTCAAAAATGTTCATTGAATAATGTCGGCCGATAGATTCAATGGCTGACATCGAGTCTGTTATTTTTACATGGATTGTTCTGTACTTTGGTAGCACACTGCCTACTCAACAATCAGAATAATATTAACAATGCTAATATATGTATAGCACTCTCAAAGCACTTTCATTTACATAATTCCATTTGTTCCTCACTACAATACTGCGAAGTAGGCAGCATGAGTATTATTAGCTTTTTTTTTAATATACGAGGATTTTGAGGCTTGCTCAAAATGCCACAGTGCTGACAAGTTTGCAGAGGCAAGGATTAGTGTTCTGACTCCTCATCTAATTCCCTTTCCCCTACAGCTGCCTTAAATAGAGACACCTGCGTAACTCTGAAGTCACCAGCGTCAGGGTAACACAACTGGGGAGATCTTTCAAAGCTGAGGCTTTTTTCAAAGCGTATTACTGTTTGATTAGCTTAGAAGGTCAGGGACTCACTATGCAGTAATAGGGCTTCAACCCACCCCCACCCCCCTGCCACCCGGGGGCCCTCCCAGTCTAAGAGGCCCTAGCAAGTGCAACAGGAAATAATGCTTTGCAACAATCACTCTCAGTTGCTATGTGCCAGGTTCTGTCTTTTGTACTTTCCTTACAAATTCTCCTTCAATGATGTATACTTGCTAGTTGCCTGGAAACATATCTTTTCCCATCAAAATGCTGCTAGGTAACCACATAGTCAAATACCCTTTATCATTAGCATCATTTACTGAACTTCTTTGAATGTATGGCACTAGGCCGTGTGCTTTTGTTTATTTACAAATCATGCTCAGTTTCTATACCAATTCCTATTTTGGGGACTAAATCCCATAGAAACAAAAGCATCCGTGTGCAAGGCTAGGTGCGTTTGAGGTTGCTTGTTGTGTGTCGTGGGAAAGAACTGGAAACAACCCGAGTGCCGTTCAACACGGGAGTGGCTGAACAGATTGTGATACCTTCATCCCTTATGATATCTGGCGGCTGAGAGAATGAGGTAGAGCTATGTTTATTGGCTTGGAGTGATTTCCATGCATTTTTTTTTTAAGATTTTATTTATTTATGACAGAGGGAGATAGCAAGAGAGGGAACACAAGCATGGGGCGGGTGGAGAGGGAGAAGTAGGCTCTCTGCTGAGCAAGAAGCCCGATATGGGGCTCGATCCTAGGATACAGGGATCATGACCTGAGCCGAAGGCGGACACTTAATGACTGAGCCACCCAGGCGCCCCTCCGTGCATTGTTAAATGAGAAAAGCAAGAAGACACATGTGTGATACGCTCTCATTTTTGTAAAACAAATGACAAAACCCTCCCTTCCCCACTCCAAATATACCTGGTTCAACAGGAGAAAGGTGTGGAAAGGTGCACACCAAACTGTTGTCACTAGTTCCCCATTGGAAAGGACGAGAGGAGAGGAGGCAAGTCAAACACTATAGAAGCACACCAGAGAAACATGCATGACCTTAGCAAAAGAGATGGAATATATAATTCTTTGGAGCATATTAGATATGAATGTGGAACACAGGATCTGTACTGGATAAGGATCTAAAGATAAAATGGATAAATAAAATATTGACTTGATTTGGGATAAGATTGTGGGGTTTTTCTTCTTGATTCCTACTATTTTTTAAAGAGATTTTATTTTAGAGATTTTATTCATTTATTTGAGAGAGTGAGAGAGAGAGAATGAGATAGGGGAGGGTCAGATGGAGAAGCAAACTCCTGCTGAGCAGGGAGCCCAACATGGGGCTCGATCATGACCTGAGCTAAAGGCAGCCACTTAGCTGACTTGAGGTACCCTATTACTATAAACTTTTAAGTTTTTTTTTAATTGCAATATAGATTTTTTTAAAGATTTTATTTTATTTATCAGATAGGGATCACAAGTAGGCAGAGAGGCAGACAGAGAGAGAGAGGAGGAAGCAGGCTCCCTGCTGAGCAGAAAGCCTGATGTGGGGCTTGATCCCAGGACCCTGGGATCACGACCTGAGCCTAAGGCAGAGGCTTTAACCCACTGAGCCACCCAGGTGCCCCAAGATTTTATTTTTAAGTCATTTCTACACCCAATGTGGGGTTCAAACTCATAACCTGTGGTCGAGAGTCCCACACTCTACCAACTGAGCCAGCCAAGTGCCCCCTATTATTTTGATATAAAGAGTATAATACGTTTGAATTTAAAAAGATATAAGTAGGTTTATTTAAAGTGAATTTATTATTTTTAAATGGGTTTATAATTTAATAATAAATGTATATTCATTGTGATTAGTAGACTAAAAGAAATATGAGCAGTTTATACAAGAGAACACATCATTAATTTTGCCAGGGAAAGAGGGTACCAGGGGGCAAGGGAGCGAAAATCTATTAAGTGATGACTTGTTTTGCATTTTGCCTTTGGTTGCTACTTTTCTGAAGATCTGATTCTTGAAGGAGAAGGAAGGGTGACTAGAGAGACAGTAATTAGACACGGAAGTCTGAGCCTTGGGAAGGATATCTGGGATAGAGATATGGGTTTGGGAATCATCTCAGTATGGACGGAAGTGGAGGCCCTCGACTAGGGAGTGTGTAAGTAAATAAAGGCAATGGCTTTGGGGGGGCACCTGAGTGGCTCAGTGGGTTAAGCCTCTGCCTTCAGCTCAGGTCATGATCTCAGGGTCCTGGGATCGAGCCCCACATCAGGCTCTCTGTGCAGCAAGGAGCCTGCTTCCCCCTTTCTCTCTGCCTGCCTCTCTGCCTACTCATGATCTCTCTCTGTGTCAAATAAATAAATAAAATCTTAAAAAAAAAAAAAGGCAATGGCTTTGGACAGACTTCTGGAAATGTCATCCCTGCTTCAGAGTTGAACAGAGAGAGACAAAAAAAAAACACCAATGAAGGAAGAATCAGAGAGGATGAGAGAGGATGTTTTCGTGAGAGCCAATGGAAAAAAGTTTCAAAGAAGTAATGATGAGTGGCAAACATAGGTTAAAGGCGTAAACTCTGAAACCAAACTGCCTAGGTCCCAGTATAGCTCTGCCACTCACTAGCTGTGCGAGCTAGGGCAAATTCCTAAACATCTCTGTGCCTCACTCTCGTCATGTATAAAATGCTCACAGTAACAGACCTGTTCCGTAAGACTGTTACGGGAACTAAATGAGTTCGTGATTGTAAAGTGCTTAGAACAGCGCCTAGCACAGGTCTTTGCTATATGAGTGTTTGACTGATTGTCACAGTAAGATCAATTAAGAAAGTACCTGAAAATGACATTGGACTTGGGGAGTTCCTGATTCTTTGCATTTCTGTTGGAGTACCTACTCTATGTCAAGCACTGAGGAGACCGTCATGAACAAAACACTGATCTTGCTCTCGAGGAGCTTCTATTCTGGTGAAAAGCATGTATTGAGTTTGTACTGTGTGCCCTATTCTAATCACCTGGCAAGCATTACGACCTTGCTCGTTCCTCACAATTACCCGGGATCGAGGTCCCAAAAATTATCCTCATTTTTATGAGTAAAAACACTGAGCTGCATGGAGGGGCTTAGCAAGGTGCCGGAGGCAGGAGGTGGAGGGAGCAGGATTTGAACTGAGCTGGACCGGCTCCTGAGAACACCTCCACAACTTCTAAATCATACTGTCTGCAGGTGGCTGCTGGTGCGCTTAGGAGCAGCGGCTCCGAAGCATGGTGGGGACGATACCAGACCGTAGGAAGCTGAGCATTGAACGGGAGGTAGTTAACAGAGAGAGAGGCTGAGAAAGGCTGAAAGCATTTCCACAGAGAACCCACCTGACAAAGTCCAAGTGTGTGGATCTGTGGGGGATTTATTCAATTTGGGTGACAGAGTAAGGAACGCTACAGGATTAAGTCGTGAGCATGTTCTTGGGTCAAGTATTTCTCAAAATACCGGTTTCTACTCTTCCTTTGCGGGAGCCGTGGGGCAGTCAGTTCAAGATTAAGATCTCTAGTTTATTCATTGAAGCTAGGTCAGTACAACTTAAATACCAGGTCCACGTGTGGCAGAATCTCATTCTATTACCAAAATCAAAGAAGATGAAATGTAGTCTCAAATTTAACATAGCTGAAGGCTGGAGAGGAGAGATCCAAATTTTTTGGTAAAGGTAAAAAAAATCTGAAAAGCAGTCTTCTCTTTCCTTGGTCTGATTCTGAATTAGCAGGTCCCAGGAATCTGCATTTTTAACACACGTCCGAGTTGTTCTGATGCATAATAAAATTTAAGAATTAATTCCAGGGGCGCCTGGCTGGCTCAGTGAGTTAAGCCTCTGCATTCAGTTCAGGTCATGATCTCAGGGTCCTGGGATCGAGTCCTGCATTGGGCTCTCTGCTCGGCAGGGAGCCTGCTTCTCTCTCTCTCTCTGCCTGCCTCTCTGTGTACTTGGGATCTCTGTGTATCAAATAAATAAATAAAATCTTAAAAAAAAAGAATTAATTCCAGCTCTACTATGTACTAACTCTGTGACCTAAGGCAAATTAATCTCTCTGCACTTCAGTTTTCTCACTGAATATGGAGATAATAATAGTTTGTTGGGAAGATTGAAGAGATGAATTTTTAGCACAACACCTGGCTCAAAATAAGCCTTCTGTATGTCTTTGTCATGTAAAATTAACAAATCACTGTTTTAAGGCATAATCAGCAAATAAGAGAGTCTATAATGTTAGAGAAGTATAGGCATTTGCTTTATTTGAAGATGAAAGGAATTCTGTATTGCATCAACTTTCAGGTATGGTAACCAAAAGGCTTAAGGAGTAAATAAATTAGGAAGAATTTCAGGATAGAATTTAGACAGTTTTGACAACCAGAGTTTTATTCTATAGATCTTTTTCTTTCTTTCTTTCTTTCTTTCTTTAAGATTCTTTATTTATGTGTTTGACGGACAGAGATCACAACTAGGCAGAGAGGCAGGCAGAGGGGGGGGGGGGAAGCAGGCTCCCTGCTGAGCAGAGAGCCCAAGGCGGGACTCCATCCTAGGACCCTGGGATCATGACCTGAGCCCAAGGCCCAGGCTTTAACCCACTGAGCCACCCAGGCGCCCCTCTTACAGTTTTTAATTCAAGGGAAAAACTGGCTTTTCTCTCTCAACTCTTGAGATATGACTCTGACCCCATCTGGGTCCCATGTGCCTCTGAATCACTCACCGTGGTCCAGGGAATGAGCGATTATGGTTGGCTCATGCTGGTTTACAAGTCTACCCCTTAACCAATCCTGTGATCAGGAATGCAAGATCATCAAAGAAGATGACCATTTCCATTCAAACCACTTAGCTCTCGAGCTGGAGGATGGAAGGGGTTTGGATAGAAGCAGTCACCTGGGGAATGTTGGCTTCCCCAGTCAGTGTTTACTGCACATATGGTCACTATCCTCAGGACCCACAGCTTAGTGGGGAAGCGCAAGAAAGAAATGTGTTCATATGAAATAAAGGCTTATACCTGTGGACTACGGTATTATAAACACACAAAGTTAAATATTAAAGGATCCGGGGAGAACTGGGATTCTGAGTTTTAAAAGAGAAGAAATAGGGTGCCTGGGTGGCTCAGTGGTTCAGTGAAACATCTGGCTTCAGCTCAGGTCGTGGTCCTGGGATCCAGCCCTGCAGAGGAAGTCTGCTTCTCCCTCTTCTGTTCCCCCTGCTCGCCATCGCGTGCGCACACACACTTTCTCTCTCTCTTTCTTGCAATAAAATCTTTAAAAAAAGAAGAGAGGAAATAATCACAGTAACCAATAAGAGGTCTCACATCTGAGAGGCAAAGATTATGTGAAAAGAGAGCATGTGTGCAATGAAACTTGTTTGGATGAAGAATCCCGATCAGTCTTTGTCGTTTTCTATCAAGACCAAATTAGTCATTTACTCTGCAAAGCGGCAGCGTTGTTAAAGGAATTTTAAGAATTAAATCACCATAGAAGCCAGAGATAGAAAGAGGCATAGAAATAATTAGAATGGGCTGTGGGAAACAAAGGCCGAGAACCGCACGAAGATACTAGAGGATCCCAAAGGAGAGTTTACCACCAGGAAGGCAAGGAATTGTCAGTGACAACAGAGGCAGATGAAACATCTGAACGTGTCCTTCAGAAAAGAGTTGTAGAATTTGATGGACTGGGAACAAGAAGCCAGGGAAAAATAAGTGCAAAGGAAACGTGAATATGTTAAGTTTGAATGTAAAATGGAAAAGGGAGATTGGTAGTAACAATGTGGAAGACAGAGAGGGGCATTTGGTGGGGATTTTGAAAGGAGAGCTGAGGGGCGCCCCTGGGTGGCTCCGTTGTGAAGCGTCTGCCTTTGGCTCAGGTCATGATCTCAGGGTCCTGGGATGAGCCCTGCACTGGACTGTCTGCTCAGCAGAAGTCTGCTTCTCCCTCTGTGCGTACATGCTCTCTTTCTCTCTCTGCTCTCCTCCCCACCACCCAAATAAATAAATAAAATCTTTAAAAAAGAAAAAAGAAGAAGAAAGGAGAGCTGAGCCAGACCATTTTCCAGGAGAAGCAGACAAGAGGATATAGGAAAAGAAAGAGAGCGAGAAGATGTAGGAAAAGAAAAGAAATAGAGAGCGTTGGTTTTCTGACAAAGCATACAATTAAAAAAGACAATCCTTTGATGGAACAGATTCTGCAAAACAACCCACGTTATAATTACAAAAGCGAGTGGGAAAAGGACAGTCGTTTTTCTCTGTCGTGTGCCTGTACCCAGCTTTCTACGGTAATACGATTCTACGGTTGACACTTTAGTCAGCTCAGTCCTATTAAGATTTTAATATTTCTTAATTCAGGATATTGATTTTAACAAACATAATGGAACTTTACAGAAGGTAGTATTTGGTGTCTAGATTAGCCTGGAAGTCAGGACATCAGAAGGGACATTCACATCCCTGTTCATACCTCTATTATAATGTTTCTCTTTTTTTTTTTAAGATTTTATTTATTTATTTGTGAGAGAGACAGAGAGCGAGCATTTGTGGGGGGAGGAGCAAAGAGAGGGACAAGGAGACTCCCTGCTGAGCGCGGAGCTGGCTGTGGGGCTCATTCCAGGACTCCAAGATCATAACCTGAGTCAACAGAGGTTAACGTTTAACCGACAGAGTCACCCAGGCACCCCTCTCCTGTGATGTTATTGTGATGTTTATCCACATAAGCAGCTTATAAGCTCATCTTCCCAAAGAGAATCTGTACTCTGTAAAGACATAAACTTCTTACTTGCTTTTGTGACCCTAGTGGCACAAAATGGGTACTTACCAATGAACATTAAATGACAGAAATAAGGGCCGTACTGAGTGAGTGACTGAGTGACTTACCCGGTTTGCATTGCCGGATAGTGGCAAAGCCAGTACTAGAATTCAGACACCCTATTTCCTAGACTCAGCTATAATCCACAGACTATGCCCCCCATCTTGAACCCCATTGTAAAGATTGAGCTTCCGTTCCAATACCAGGAAGCGGCCCTTCTGAGTTGAACTTGGGTTTCACTGTAAGGAAATTGTGAATCTTAACATTAATTTCTTTGGCTGCTGGATGCTCAGAATTAAATTTGTGGCCTGCCATTAGCACCTTTTTTTTTTTCCCCCTTTGTCCTAAATTCTGAGTATCTCCATAAACCATCTCAAATCCTCCTTGGAAAAGGTGAGAAATCAATGTCCAAGCAATATATTTACAGTCTAGCTCAGTACCTGTGACTATGAATAACTACATCTTCATTCTTTTTCTAGGATTTATTCATTTATTTGAAAGAGAGAGGTTGCACACAGGTTGGAGAGGGGCGGAGGAAGAAGGAAAGAGAGAATCCCAAGCAGACTCCCACTGAGGGCAGAGCCAAATGCCACTCGGAGCCCAGTCCCACCACCCCGTGATCATGACTTGAATCAAGAGTTGGTTGCCTACATGAGCCACCCAGGCACCCCTATGAATGACTACATCCTGACTTCATATTTGTAATGACTCATTTTTTTCTTTCATAGCTTATTGCTGTAAATTTCTCAAGCTATTTCATTATTTGTTAAAAAATTAATATAAAATTTGGGCACCTGGGTGGCTTGGATGGTTAAGCATCTGCCTTTGGCTCAGGTCATGATCCCAGGGTCCTGGGATCGAGCCCTGCATCAGGCTCCCTGCTTGGCGGGAAGCCTGCTTCTCCCTTTCCCACTCCCCCTGCTTGTGTTCCTGCTTTTGCTGTCTGTCTCTCTGTCAAATAAATAAATAAAATCTTAAAAAAAATTAATATAAAATTCAGGTCTGCTGGGTCATTCAAGGAAAGAATTGAACTGTTAAAAAAAAAAAAAGCCCTAAGGAAAGGAATGGTGAGGCAAATCATGGTATATGGATACGATAGAACATTATGGAGGCATTGAAAATAAGCTTTATGGAAAGATTTTAATCATATGGGAAACTCCTTAAGAATATGAGTGAAGAAAAACAGTATTAAAAGTATTTTCTGTGTAAAAGGAAGTGCATTTAAAGAGACAGGAAGGGGGGCACCTGGGTGGCTCAGTAGGTTAAGCCTCTGCCTTCGGCTCAGGTCATGATCCCAGGGTCCTGGGATCGAGTCCCACATCGGGCTCTCTGCTCAGCAGGGAGCCTGCTTCCTCCTCGCTCTCTGCCTGCGTCTCTGCCTACTTGTGATCTCTCTCTGTCAAATAAATAAATAAAAATCTTAAAAAAAAAAAAGAAAGAATTAAAAAAAAAAAAAGAGACAGGAAGGAAAATTCCAAAGTATTGATGAATACCTTGGAGTTGTAGGATTGTGGATAATTTTTATTTTCCTTATACTACTATATATTTCTAAAAGTTTCCAAATCTCTTATTATCAGAAAATATTTTCTAAAAATAGATTTTAAAATATTTTTATTTTTAATTGAATTTTTTAAAAAAGATTTTATTTATTTATTTGACAGAGAGAGCGAGCACAATCAGGGGGAGAGTCAGAGGGAGAGGGAGAAACAGGCTCCCTGCAGAGCAGGGGAAGTCCGATATGGGACTTGATCCTAGGACTCTAGGATCATGACCTGAGCCGAAGGCAATGGCTTAACCAACTGAGCCACCCAGGTGCCCCTTTACTGAATTTTTAAAAAGATTTTATTTAGCACATACAGAGAGAGAGCACAAGCAGGCTGAACAGCAGGGAGAAGGAGAGGGAGAGGGAGAAACAGGCTCCCTGCTGAGCAGAGAGCCTGACATGGGGCTCTATCCCAGGACTCTGAGATCTTGACCTGAGCTGAAGGAAGATGTTTAACTGACTGAGCCACCCAGGCGCCCCAGATGTTAATAGATTTTTAATAGCATGGGGCAATAAATATTATAAACTGTTAAATAAGATAAATCTGCATATAAATTTGTGTCACAGTATAGTCATAACTATGTAAGAAACAAATTTTAAAAATGGACAAAAATACACCAAAATGTTTAAGTATTGCTACTATGTGGTAAAATTTAACGAAATGTCTTTTCCTGCATTTTTTTATCCTTTCTCTCTCTCCGTTTCTCCAATGGGTTTATGTTTCTTTTATAATCAGAACTGCTTCTCCAAATAATATGAAAAGAACTCCACAAACAAAAAACCTAATAAATCTGAAATGCCCAGAGTAGCTGCTCTGCTAATTATGCATGAACTATATCTGTCATAAATCCAAACCTCTACTTTCATTTTGAAAGGTCACTACACATTTCCAGGAAAGAGTTTTACAAAAGCATCTTAACATTTTAGCAGAAACTAACAACCTGTTAAGTTTCCTAGAACTTCCCAGAAGATCAGAGCTAACAACAACTTCCGTACTTCCTGTTGTGTCTAGGAGATAATCACACGGAGTAGACATAATTACATAGGGGTATTATGCTACTTTGCCATCTGGTGACAGTACATGGAGGAGACAAGTTGTTGATATGAACCAAAAAGAGGCTGCAGTAGCCTCTTTGGGGAATTTGGGGAAATTGTTCCAGGCAAACAAATTAACTTAGTAATCGCCATGGTCTGTGGAAATTTTTGAAAAACAAAGAAAGCCTAAAAGTCTTGGCAAGTTGAACCAACCTGTATCTTTTGCCAAAGCCAACTACTGTTCTTGGAATGCGTACCATCTGGACTTCAGAGTGCAGTCCACTAGCGTTCTCATGTCAAGGTGCTGTGTTGACCTGACGTACCCTTCAGGTTGAACTTCATCAGGACCTACATTCACTGAACAAATATTGTTGAGTGCTTACTATGAACATACACCGCCGAGTGTTTAAATAACCTGGATATTCCACCTTCAGAATTCTAGTTTCCAGACTTTTCATCAAATCCAAGGGTCTCTCTATTACACACATGCCAACTGGTGTAAAATTTGGTGTATTTTATATATATCAAAAAAACACACTGTGAAATAAAGAACAAGTATGAAATTTAAAAAATCAACAATAAAAATGGCACAAGGCCAAAATGTTTGGAAATCTCCCCTGAAGTCTGTAATCCTCGTCATAATATTTGTAAGAGCCAGAACTCCTAAGGCTAGCCCCGTTCGAGTTCCCTTTTCTAGTTCCCAACATTTAATTTGCTCATTTTTAAACATTTGTGTAGGACTTGATGCTTTGTCAGTTGCTTTTATGGAGCATGGTCTCATTTTGGACTCACTAAATCCCTTTTGAAAAATGAGGAAAATAAGTGACTTGACCCACACTACAAAATAAAGTAGCAGAGCCAAGACAGAACCTGGATTTCGGGGCTCTTAGTTTGGCATTTGTTCTACTAGTGCACAACTCCACCTAACCAGTAAAATGTCTTATTCATGTGTTTCTCTTTGTTTTATATTTACAGTCATCACCTTTGCTTTCTTCATTCGGCAGGCCAAAAATTCACCGGTGAATTTCTTGTAGAAGGTAGTATATAAATAAAAATTCCCAAGGTGGAATTAAAATCTTACCTAACCCATCTTTTCTTACTTACTTAATTAGAATGTTAAATTTTTAGTATACAGTGTTATATTAGTTTTAAATTTAAAAAAATTTTTTAAAAAAGATTTTTACTTATTTGTCAGAGAGACAGAGAAAGAGCACAAGCATGGGGGCAGCAGACAGAGCAGGCGGGGCGGGGGGGAAGCAGACTCCCCTCTGAGCAAGGAGCCTGACCTGGGACTTGATTCCACGACTGCCCAGGTCCACCAGGGACTGTCCAGGACTGTGGGAGACTCAATCCCAGGACCCTGGGATCATGTCCTGAGCTGAAGGCAGATGCTTAACTGACTGAACCACCCAGGCCTCCCTTCCTTTTTTTTTTTTTTTTAACGTTCATTTATTATAGAGCGAGAGAGAGCAGGGGGAGGGGCAGAGAGAGAGAGAGAGGATCCTGAAGTGGACTCCCCACTGAGCACATAGCCCAACACAGGGCTCGATCCCAGGACCCTGTGATCATGACTCCAGCCAAAATCAAGGGTCAGATGCTCAACTGACTAAGCCACCCGGGTGCCCCTCAAACTACAGTCTCCTGAGAAGATTGAGTAGCTTGCAAAGGCAGTGGGTCCACGAGAGCTTACACTGTGCTGTATTTCACCATGAGTAGTTGAGGGCAGTGTGGATCCCCACAACATAACCAGACTTTTAGTTCTTGACTCCATGAACAGTAAGTTGTCCTTAAATCCTCGACTAGTAGCCATTTTTTAAAAAACTTGTAGAATATTGGGGCGCCTGGGTGGCTCAGTGGGTTAATGCCTCTGCCTTCGGCTCGGGTCATGATCCCAGGGTCCTGGGATTGAGCCCTGCATCGGGCTCTCCGCTCAGTGGGGGGCCTGCTTCCCCTGCTGCCTCTCTCCCTACTTGTGATCTCTGTCTGTCAAATAAATAAATTTTAAAAAAATCTTAAAAAAAAAATAAAAACTTGTAGAATATTACTGAATAAATCAGAGAAAGAACTTTCAGTCCTAAAAAGTATAAAATAAGGCTTTGTTGGAGGCTCATTACTTTAACTTGTTGTTAAATAGCGGTTAGTCTATGAACTGAGTAACACCAACCTCTTAGCGGACGGTCTGGAGAGTTCTCTCTCACCTGGGTGCTGACTTCAGAAGCAACTAATCCAGTTACTTTCTTGGAGCAGGAAGCAACAGCTCAGCGTCAAATATACGGACAGTAGGAGTGTTGTAAGAGACCTCTTAAACATTTATGTAGTTGTGAACCGACCTCTCCGTGGGATGATACTCAGATACTTGGGGATGCTTTTGTGGCTGACATCTTGAGAGCCCTGTTAGGTTGCATTTTTCAGGTAAGAGTTCTTCAGGGCAAAATAACACCCTCTGTGTTACTGCAAGACATTTCTGGACTTCTCTAGTGCTCTAAAAGTCCTCTAAAGCATATGTGCATGTACCTCTCCCCTCACATCCATGTACGAGTATGCTAAGCCACAATCTGCAAGAGTACACAAAAGTCTTTTTCTTAGATTTTATTTATTTATTTGACCCAGAGAGAGAGAGAGGTAGTGAGAGACAGAACACAAGCGGGGGTGGGAGCTGCAGGCGTGCAGAGGGAGAGGGAGAAGCAAGATCCCCGCCGAGCCAGGAGCTTGAACCCAGGACCCTGGGATCATGGCTTGAGCTGAGGCAGCTGCTCATCCGACTGAGCCACCCAGACGCCCCCACAGAAGCTGTCAGTATGGCACAAGGAAAGGATGGCTCTGCCTTACTCATACAGCGGGCTTCTAGGCTCACTGGACGCCCTTCCATCAACAGTATGGAATATCAGCTCCATAGGCCTGTGACGGGGTTTCAGGCATCCATGCACTGCAGCCTAGAACTTGCCAAAGGCTTTTTGGAGATACCTGGTATTTGTGAGAGGCGGCCTGTAGGATATGGCAACAGTTCTAATTATTTGAGTGCTATTTCTGTATAAAGTTAGGTTATCAGGGGACGCCTGGGTGGCTCAGTGGGTTAAGCCTCTGCCTTCGGCTCAAGTCATGATCCCAGGGTCTTGGGATCAAGTCCCACATCAGGCTCCTTGCTCGGCAGGGAGTCTGCTTCTCTCTCTGTCTCTGCCTGCTTGTGCTCTCACTCTCTCTCCCCCTCTCTCTCTGACAAACAAATGAAAGAAAGAAAGAAAGAAAGAAAGAAAGAAAGAAAGAAAGAAAGAAAAAGAAAGAAAGAAAGTAAGTTAGGTTATCAGAAAGCAATATATTCAGATCACATCGGCCCTGCTCCCCTACAAAAGTGCCTCCAGTAAGTAATGACATTTTCTGTGTTGACTTTTAAATTTAATTTTATTCTTATCAAAGTTATACATGCGTAAGGTTTCTAGAATCAAATAGTTCTTCAAGACATGTAGTAAGAAAACACCGACCTCCACCTCCTGGTTCCCACTTCCCAGAGGCCACTAATTTTCACTGATTGGTTTTCATGCTTAACTCAATGTCTAAATAACATGCTTCTATTGCTACCTCCTACTTTTTAGTTTTCTTTTTTTTTTTAATTTTTAAAAAATTTTTTCAGTAATCTCTACACCCAATGTGGGGCTTGAACTCACAGCCCTGACGGAGCCAGCCAAGCCCTGCTCAGTTTCCATTCTATCTTTGACCGGCCACAATGGAAAATGTGAATTTGGTTCTTTAACCAAATGTGAATTTGGTTCTGCCTCACTGACCCCTTGCTTTCCTTTCTCTGGGTTTACTCCTCATTCTTGTTGGACAACATCCTTCTGTAGCTTTCTGAGAGAGAATGCTCCCAGAAATGGGGGGCAAAGTTGCAATCCCACATATCTTAAAATACTTTTATTTTTCCCTCATATTAATTAGTAGTACTGAATTCTAGTTGGGAAAGCATTTTCCCTCAGAATTCTGAAGATGCTTATCAATTACCTTCTAGCTTTCAGGGCTGCTAATGAGGAGTTAGATGCCATTCTTATATTTGATCCTTTTTGTGAAACCTACTTTCTTCCATCTGGAAGCTTGTTTCTCATTATTCCCAGTGTTTGATAGTGCTGTTGATGTGGGTGAAGTCTCATTCCTTGAGCTGGGCATTTGGAGGCCCTTTCCGTTGGAGAACACTTACCTCTTGTGTCTGGGAAACTTTCTTGTTTCTTCAATAGTTTCTTCTCCCTTCTCCTAATTTCTCTGTCCCCTCCTCCACTCTTAAAATGCCCCATTAATTGAATATTGGATGTCCTGAACAGAATCTCTAATCTTTTTTTCCTTCATATTCCCTGTCTTTATTGTTTTATTCTGCTTCCTGGGTTATTTCCTTGACTTTATCTTCCTACCTTTTATTGTGTTTGTCATATCATATATTAATTGCCAAAAACTGTTTTGTTCTCTGAATTTTTTTTTTAAGATTTCATTTATTTATTTAACACAGAGAGAGAGATCACAAGTAGGCAGAGAGGCAGGCAGAGAGAGGGGGAAGCAGGCTCCCTGCTGAGCAGAGAGCCCAATACAGGACTCAATCCCAGGGCCCTGGGATCATGACCTGAGCCGAAGGCAGAGGCTTAACCCACTGAGCCACACAGGCGCCCTGTTCTCTGAATCTTTTTTTAACAGTCTCTTATCCTCATTTCACACACAATAGTAACAATCATCTAACTGCAGATCTGTAACCCATCAATGAACTATGACAATAACGGGCCTAACTAGTCCTAAAGCAGCAATATTTTATTCTGGAAATAATCTTGCCTCTGTCAATTAATTCTTTCAATGGATGGCAATTCTCTGAATAATTTCCACCTCTGTTAATCTGGACTAAGGCTGCTTACAGAGTTAAATGAGAGAGGGAAATGTTTTGAACAAAAATAAAGAACAGTAGAGAGAGAAATATTTGTACTTGAACGAAAATTTGGTTTGCATTTAGTTACTGCTTTCAACATTGGTAAGAAGTGACTTAAGTCATAAAGCAGAACGCCAACCCGACAGTTACTGTGGCAAGATATTATTTTCTTGTAGTGGCAGTTTCGTGGGAAGTGAAGCTAAACTAACAAGTTTTGCTCGGCTTTTTAAAAACCATTCACTTTTAGTGATTTCTTTGTGAAAGCTCTGTGACCAGTCATTTCCCCTACGCTCAAGAACAGGCAGTGCCAACACAACTACAGATCTGGTCCTCTAGGTTACAAAATAATTTTTAACCCTGTCGAAGTACCAGTTCTACAGTCATGCAATACTGATGAGTTTTTTTAAAAATAGGGATCGGCCCTTAACTAAATTACAGATAAAGGTTTGCAAGCTAGAAACGGTATTTGTTTTTAAACGCTTCCACATTAAAGATGACACTCAATCTTAAAATAAAAATTAAAAAAAAATAAAATAAAAATGTAAACAGACTTCTAATACCTTACTAGAGAACTAAACAGAATTGTATTATATACACCAAATTGGTGGCTAAACAATCAGTACTGCAAAGTGGGGGTGCCTGGGTGGCTCAGTGGGTTAAGACTCTGCCTTCTGCTCGGGTCGTGATCCCGGGGTGCTGGGATCGAGCCCCGCTTGGGGCTCTCCCCTCAGCGGGGAGCCTGCTTCCCTCCAACCCACCTCTCTGTCTGCTGCTCTGCCTACTTTTGATTTCTGTCTGTCAAATAAATAATTAAGTAAAATCTTAAAAAAAAAAAAACTGTCACCCAAAAAAGGGAAGAAATGCTACAGCAAAAGAAAAAGAAAAAAAAAAAAAAAAGGACTGCAAAGCAATAAAGGAGAGGGAAGATGAAGAAACAAGATTCCTCTCTTCTCCAAGAAATGTTTGATTCAAAATTCAAAGTGAAATTTCTGTAAGCTATATTTTGAACTCTTTCCACCAGTCTTGGTGGAATGGATACTAATGATATTAATAATAGAATTTGGGGGTATTTAAAAAATTGTCTGATCATTTAAGAGAGGGACACGCAAAAAAATTGCCTGGAAGCTCTGTGCCTGGGTTTGGGAGCTTCACCAAATGGTTATCTGGGCTGGGTTAGTGGCTTAAAATGTCATAGCCTGAGATATAAATAGCATTAACACAATTGTCCAACCAGCTTAGCATTCTGAAAGTCAGATTTTAGGGGCATGTGGGTGGCTCAGTTGGTTGGGCATCTGACTTCTGCTCAGGGCATGATCTCAAGGTCGTGGGGTCAAGCTGGAATCAGGTGAGTCTCCTTCTCCCTAGCCCTCTGCTGCTTCCCCAGCTTGTGCGCTCTCTCTCTGTGTCAAATAAATAATAGAACCTTTAAAAAAAGAGAGAGAAAAGAAAAGAAGGAAGGAAGGAAGAAAGATTTAAAAAACTCGAATAACTTTTGGGGCTTTTTTACCCTATATTAAACAAATGGGATATGCTCATTTTAGACTACCTGTCAACTGATTCATAAATCAGAAACTAGAAAAAAATGTTTAAGTTATTTTTAATTCTGTAATGTAGGGATAACCAACGTTACCACTTTGATACATATCTTTCTGGACTTTTTTCATACTCAAATGTATATACCTATTGTGTCTGAAGGGAAGTTGAAGTTCATTCTGTGTTTTATAGCCCGTGGTTTTTACATAACGTATTATAAACATATCTGTGTTGTCCTTAAATTTAAGTTCAATTGTTTTCCTTTCACAGTTTTGTTTACATTGTGCATAATGTATTAGTCAGCCTCACTTGAACAGCTTGGAAAATTTTAGGGAAAAACCATCAAGAATGAACTTGAAAACATTTTTAAGGAAACTAATAACAAACTAACTGATTTTGAAACAAAGAACACTTATTAGACAAAAACCGATCTTTCACAACTTTACTTGCTGAGAAATGTTAGCATTGGAGCTCTACAGAGAACTTGGGTTTCTACCAAAAATGATGATCCATAAATTTCACTACTTGAATTTGAAGGAATGGAGAATACAATTTGGACAAAATTTTGAACTGTGTTCTGAAAGGCATCTATCAATATACATGACAAAAGTTGAATCAACATGGCAAGTCTCATGAATTTGATTTAGGGAAACTGGACACAGTCAACCCAAAGGAAAACACAATGTCCAGGGGTGCCTGGGTGGTGCAGTTGGTTAAGCATTTGACTCTTGGCTTTGGCTGAGGTCCTAATCTCAGGGTGGCGAGATTAAGCCCCGAGTCAGGTTCTGCACTCAGTGTTGAGTCTGCTTGAGACTCTCTCTCCCTCTGCCCCAAATCTTAAAAACAAACAAACAGGAGCACCTGGGTGGTGCAGTGGGTTAAAACCTCTGCCTTTTGCTCAGGTCATGATCCCAGGGTCCTGAGATCGAGCCCCGCATCGGGTTCCCTGCTCAGCGGGGAGCCTGCTTCCCCCTCTCTCTCTGCCTGCCTCTCTGCTACTCGTGATCTCTGTCTGTCAAATAAATAAAAAATAAAATAAAAAACAAACAAAAAAATGAATGAACAAAAAAACTGTCCTATTTTGGAGCCCATACTGAGCCATTGGGCCTCAACCCAGATGTAGCCCAGGTTATTCTGTGTGTGACTACTGCTCCTGGAGCAAAATACTCAAGAAGTCAGAATTTTAAACCTATTGTCTTTTTTTTTTAATATTTATAAGTTTATTTGCCAATGAGAGAAAGCACAAGCAGGCAGAGTGGCAGGCAGAAGGAGGGGGAGAAGCAGGCTCTTGTTGTTGTTGTTGTTTTACTTTATTTTTTAAAATTTATTTTTATCTTGTGTTGATTTAGTTTGGTTTGTTTTTATAAAGTGATCATTTCAGTATCTCACAGGAGCTAAAGAAGACAGAAGAGAATTTAGGATATATCAAGGGTTTATGGTGTCTGCTAGACATGCACTTCATCCCTAGATAACCTTTTTTGTGGGTAAGAAAAGAGGCTCAGAGAAGCAAACCAACTTTCCCAAAGTCACAAGATGTAAGTAACAAAACCAGGAATTCAAACTCTGTGAGACCACACAGCCTTCTTGCGGAATTAGATGGAAGAACAAGGCGGGGGTGTGTGTGCAGTGTATCTAGTGACGATCGTGGTATGCTCTTTGGAGAGTACAGCACATGCTTGACATTCAGGAGAATTCTATTTGGGGAGGGAAGTGCTAGACCCAGTGATCCTATGTCCCAATTATTTGTGACAGTCCTAATTTCTGCCTCAACCTATGATTATTTCCCTCTTCAACTGAACATGAGCTCTGATTTCTGGTTTGCAAAACCTTGTCAGCATCAGTAGAGGTCATCCTGAATAACAGGCTTAATGATAATGACTCCTTTTTATAGCTCAGGACAGCAAATTGGGTTCAGAGGAGAGAAACCCTGTGTGAAAACACAAGGATTCCATCCTGTGGTACTCTGGATAAAGGACAGACGTGTCCAGAAACGACTGAGCTACCATCAGCTCTTCCCACATATAAGAGCTCCCTATTTGGAATCTTAAAATGGAAGCAGCGACCATGCTGACATTTAAGAGAATGAAAATAACTGTTCCTTAAAGTAGAAAGGTTTCCTCCGAGTCTCTCTCCTGTGGTGACTCATCAAGTCTACGAACCTTGGTATCCAGATTGTGTGGGGAGAGATATCATCTGAAGACAGAGGTGACCCCAACACCAGGAAGTCGATTGCTTTGGCAACAGCAGACCACAAAGTCTTAAGGGGAGTTCATTTCTGGGGTGGGGGGGTGCGGTTACTGTGCACCAGCTACGTGCCAGGAACCCTGCCAGGCACTAGGATACAGTCATGCTAAAATGCAGTCCCTCCTTTTGAGGATTAACTATTGGAAAAGGAGACAGAAAGGCCAACAGTGAAGTACAAAGTGGTCTGGGGGATGAGTCATACGACTTCAGTATCAGGGCAAGTCAAGGAAGGTTTCCTAAATACAATGCCAGGCACTATCCTAAGGATTTTACCTAAATTTCAAAGGATGAATAGGAGTTTCCCAGGGAGGTACATTCTTTTTTAAAGATTTATTTATTTATTTTAGAAGAGGTATAGCATGAACAGAGATAGGGGCAGAGGGAGAGGGAGAGAGAGAAAATCTCATGCAGACTTGCACTGAGTGCAGAGCCCAATATGGGGCTCGATCTAATGACCCTGAGATCATGACCCAAGCCCAGATCAGGAGTCAGATGCGCAACAAACTGAGCCATCCAGGCATGTGCACACACACACACACACACACACACACCCGGGAGCTACATTCTTAACAAAACCCCACGTGTTTAAGATTCGCCTTTGGGAAGAGAATTCACTAGTAGAAATGACTGCTGGTCCATTGCACTCCCCCAGAATTTGACTTTTTTATTCTGGGAGCATCAAGGATGGAGATCCCATCCAGTTTGGAGCACGGGCATCTTGAAGGTAGGTCTGTATCTTGTTCCTTCTTGTGTTCTTGCTGCCGACTGCAGTGTTCAGTAAATCTTTGACGGATCAGTGAATGAATGATTGAACAAATCAACAAAGTAATAAATGGTTCAGTTAAGATCATCAGATGGAAATAAAGCCTCTAACTAAATTCTAACTAACTCTAACTAAAGACTAAATAAAGGCTTTAACATTATAGAGTATAATAGGAAATACGTGGATTTGTAGCAATAAATAATCTTGCTTAAAAATTAATCTTCCGCTCAGAAATTTGGAGATTTTACCCCACTCTAGCTGATGGCCTGCTTCCCTGTGGTGGGCACTATCTTAGCACCCCCCCTTAACTCCCTCTTTCATTAGACATCCTGTCTTCCAGATGTCTGCCTCTAAGAAAGCAGTTTCAGAGAGAAATGAGAAATTATTTCTCCCACCTACCTACCTTAGGCCTTCTCCGTTCAGTTTCCCAAGGAACCACACTCTTTCCCTAGATGGGGGAGGGTGAGGATAAGCTCAGGCTCTGTCATAGAGTAGGGATAAAGGAACTGATAAGGTTGTGTGATGGGACAAGATTCAGGGATGGGACAGAAAATTGGGTAGAACTGGCAGTAGGTTCAAGGATGGCATTAAGTATTTAGAATGTCTCTTGCACAGGATACTTTGTCAAAATGATCATCTTTAAATACCTATGTTAGAATAACTTTCTTAATAACTTACTAACTGTTGGTAAACTTATTGTAACTGTTGCCAACATCAGTAGTTCCTGTAAAAGTATCCTTGCCAAGAGAAGGTGGTACACTCCATAGGAGACCTGCTCTGTGTGATCTGGATGGGCCATCAAGGGAAGGAAACTGAATTATCATCACCTATTTAAGGTATCACTGCATATCTTTTATTAACAAAACTTTCCTTTATTGAGACAAATCCTATAAGCAAAAAGACACAAGGTTGATACATTTCCCAATTTCTTTTGGCATGAACTTATACCAAGAAATATCTTCTTAATAATCATCAATGGGTCGTGGGCTTTCCAAGCTAAGGATTATGAGATTGTAAATTTTTTTTTAAGATTTTATTTATTCATTTGAGGGGAGCCTGGGTGGCTCAGTTGGTTAAGCGACTGCCTTCATCTCAGGTCATGATTCTGAAGCCCCGGGATAGAGTCCCACATTGGGTTCCCAGCACCTTAGGGAGTCTGCTTCTCCCTCTGGCTTTCTCTCCTCTCATGCTCTCTCTTTCTCTCTCTCAAATAAACAAAAATAAAATCTTTTTTAAAAAAGATTTTATTTGTTCATCTGAGAGAAAGAGAGAGAGCACATGAGCAAAGGGGGAGAGGCAGAGGGAGAGGGAGAAGCAGGCTCCCCGCTGAGCACAAAGCCTGATATGGGGCTTGATCCCAGGACCCTGAGATCACAATGGAGCAGAAAATAGACGCTCAATCATCTGAGACACCCAGGTGCCCCGAGATTGTAATTTTTAAAAACGTTTTTTAAAAAGATTTTATTTGAGAGACAGAGAGAGAATGAGCAGGAGCAGAGGGAGAAGCAGACTTCCCACCGAATGGGGAGCCAGACATGAGCCTCGATCCCATGATCTCAGAATTATGACCTGAGCCAAAGGCAGACACTTAACCAACTGAGCCACCCCGCTGCCCCTACAGCTTTTTTTTTTTTTAAGATTTTATTTTTAACTAATCTCTACACCCAACATGGGTGCTCAAACCCACAACCCTGAGATCAAGAGTTACATGCTCTACCAACTGAGCCAGCCAGGCGCCCCTATGAAACTGTAGTTTAAAATGATGGGTCAAATGAAGATGTTGTCAAAAATGAACAAAATATGGGGCCAATGAGGATTCCTATTTATGGAGGAAAAAAAATAAACCATCGAATCTTAAAAACAGAAGGGACCTTCATCCGTATGTCATCTGAAACCATTTCCCAGCACTACCACCTCCTTGTGGAATGATCACTTCCCCGCTTTGAACATTTCCTGCTTTGTGGGCAGTCGGGTCTGTTTGCAGCAGCTCTGATTTATACTCTGATACTGGGCTGAACCCTGCTCCTCTATAAATCCTATTCCTGTGCCCGTTTTGCTCTTTGGGGCAACACAGAACTCTATGCTGTACCCTATTTTCAGAATATTTGAAAATACCAGACATGTGCCCTCTTGCATCTTCTCTGTCCCAGGCTAATTGCTGTGAGTTTTCTCAACATTGATCTATGACCGTTTCTGATCTCTCTCTGCTGATGGAACACACCCTAAATTATAATGTCTCTCACTATAGTGCAAAGCTGGAACTGAAGCCACACGTGGTTGGACAAGCTCACAATCCATTGGCTGCCATGTTATAATTCTGTTAATGTAGCCTAAAACTGCAATCAAATTTAGCAACTACCTCATATCATGGGGCTATGCACAATACACATGTAATTAGATGAATAATTAAAATTCCAGTTCTTATTCATGTAAACTATCAAGTCGCCCCTCCCCCATTTTGTTTCCTTTATTTGGAAGATACGAAATACCCCTCTTTTATTTCACCTTGCTTATTTTGATATGGAGGTAGCTTTTTATGATTAAAAGAGTAGTTTGGTGCTTTAAGCAATTATTTTTCATTGTAAAAACTTCAAGAAGAAAGTAAAATCATCCCAAATTCTACTATCTAGGAGTGATGACATTAAAAAAAAAATCAACATACAAGTATATGTTTATAATGGTATCAAAGAAAACATTTATAATCCTAAATTTACTTTGCATTGGTAATTTTGTCATTTTCAAGTATAGAAAGAAGCCTATTGTGTAACACATATAAAATGTGAGTTGCCGAAGTATGATTCCACTTTTATTAATTAAAAAATAACTTCACACATATTGATATGCATGCACAATTTTTAAAATGGGATCACACTGTATTCCGTCGTAATATTGCTTTCTCTCAGCATATACATCTTTTCAGGTAATACAGAACTAAACATTATTTTTAACGATTGTGTCATATTCTGTTGCATTTGTGAAGCACACTTAAACAAATAATTTGGGGCACCTGGGTGGGTCGCTTAGTCAGTTATGTGTTTGCCTTTGGCTCAGGTCCTGATCTCGGGGTCCTGGGATTGAGCTCCGAATCAGTCTCCCTGCTCAGTGGGGAGTCTGCTGCTCTCTCTCTCTCTCTCTCTCTCCAAATAACTAAAATCTTTTAAAAAAAATAAATAATGTGTTTCCAAATTACACTCTTATAAGCAGAACTATGATAAACAGACTTTCCCTGTGATTATCTTCTTTGTATACATTCCTAGAAGTATTTCTATCACTTTTTTTTTTTTGTTAATTCCTGAGTTTGTCATCTGGTTTGTCTCTCCAAGTTTTGTATTATGTGTAAATGTGATAAGCACACCTTCTTTCCTAACCTGCGTACTTGATAAAAAGGTCAAACACAGACTCAGGTCAAGGGTTACCTCCTCTGTAAAGCCTTTCCCAGTGCCTCCCACCTCGTATCCACTGCTCTTTCCTTTGTGTTTCTAGTTAACTCCACTCAGACTGCTATAGTCAATATGATAATACTCTATCATTCTTATTATTACTTATATGCTTTCCTGTAAAGTCTACTAGGCAGCAAAGTCCAAGGCTTCTGAGTTTTACTCATCTGCTTCCACCCAAATAAGGACAGTTCCTGGCACATAGTAGGAGATTATGAATGACAGAAGAAGAAAGATTCAACACAGAATCAAGGAAAAATTCCCACAGCACGCTACTAAATCCTAACTTTTTTTTTTTTTTTAAAGTAGGCTACATGTCCAGTGTGGAGCCCAGTGCAGGGCTTGAACTCATGCCCCTGAGATCAAGACCTGAGCTGAGATTAAGAACTGGCCACCTGGGGCGCCTGGGTGGCTCAGTGGGTTAAAGCCTCTGCCTTCGGCTCAGGTCATGGTCCCAGGATCTTGAGATCGAGCCCCATATCGGGCTCTCTGCTCAGCAGGGAGCCTGCTTCCTCCTCTCTCTCTCTCTGCCTGCCTCTCTGCTTGTGATCTCTGTCTGTCAAATAAATAAATAAAATCTTAAAAAAAAAAAAAAAAAAAGAACTGGCCACCTGGGGCACCTGGGTGGCTCAGGGGGTTAAAGCCTCTGCCTTTGGCTCAGGTCATGATCTCAGGGTCCTGGGATCGAGCCCTGCATCGGGCTCTCTACTCAGCAGGGAGCCTGCTTTCCTCTCTCTCTCTGCCTGCTTCTCTGCCTGCTTGTGATCTCTGTCTGTCAAATAAATAAATTAAAAAAAAAAAAAAAAGAACTGGCCACCTAAGGAACTAAGCCACCCAGGCACACTGCATCTTGGGTCTTTGAGGTAGAAATAGATGATATGAAACAATGGGAAAGGAAACTTCATTTCCATGTGTAAAAGCGAGGGAGGCTAAAGAAAGCAGAAGTGGGTTAAAAACAGGTGAGAAGGGGCGCCTGGGTGGCTCAGTGGGTTAAGCCTCTGCCTTCAGCTCAGGTCATGATCCCAGGGTCCTGGGATCGAGCCCTGCATCGGGCTCTCTGCTCAGTGGGGAGCCTGCCTCCACCTCTCTCTCTGTCTGCCTCTCTGCCTACTTGTGATCTCTGTCTGTCAAATAAATAAATAAAATCTTAAAAAAAAAACAGGTGAGAAAAATAAAACCACTAGCATTCCAACATGTATTCAGATAGTTAAATAATATAGAAGAAAGTCTTCCATACACAATAGTAACAAATAAGACAAAGTCCTGAAGAATTTAACATAAAAAAAGATTTCAAGCACATGGAAAAATATAAATCATGTAAAGCCACGTGTCTTGGACTTGGGCAAGAAGACTAAACATTGTAAAGATATCAGTTCTTCCTAAGTCAATTCGAAATTTCAAAGTGCAATGCACTCCCATCACAATAACAATAGGAACAATAGGAATCTGGAGAGGGGTAAGACTTCATAAAATCCTATTAAAATTCATCTGGAAAAGTAAACATGTGATACAGCAATTCCCAAACTTTGCTGTGTTTTATAATCATATGAGGAGCTTTCATTTTATTTTATATTTTTGTAGTTTCAAGTTTTTATTTAAATTCCAGTTAATATACCACCTAATATTAGTACCAGGAGTAGAATTTAGTGATTCATCACTTACATACAATATCTAGTGTTTGTCCCAACAAAGTGCCCTCCTTAATACCCATCCTCCATTCAACCCATCACCCTGCCCACCTCCCCTCAGCAGCCCTCAGTTTGTTCTCTGTAGTTAAGAGTTTGTTTTATGGTTTCCCTCTCTCTTTTCTCCCACCTCTGTTCACCTGTTTTGTTTCTTAAATTCCATATATGAGTGAAATCATATGGTATTTGTCTTTCTCTGACTTATTTTGCTTAGCATAATATACTCCAGTTCCATCCACATCATTGCAAATGGCAAGATTTCCTTCCTTTTTCTGGCTGAGTAATATTCCACTGTATATACGTATTGTACCTTCTTTATCCATTCATCAATAGATGGACATTTGGGCTCTTTCCATAATTTAGCTATTGTTGATAACGTTGCTATAAGCATTGGGGTGCATATATCTCTTCAAATCAGTATTTTTGTATCCTTTGGGTAAATATCTAGTAGTGCAATTGCTAGGTCATAGGGCGTTTCTATTTTTAACTTTTTGAGGGACCTTCATACGGTTCTCCAGAGTGGCTGCACCAGTTTGCATTCCCACCAACAGTGTAAGAGGGGTTCCTCTTTCTCAACATCCTTGCCAGTATCTGTCGTTTCCTATGTTGTTGATTTTAGCCATTCTGATAGGTGTGAGGTGATATCTCCTAGTAGTTTTGATTTGTGTTTCCTGATGTTGAGTGATGTTGAGCATCTTTTCATGTGTCTGTTAGCCATCTGGATGTCTTCTTTGGAAAAATGTCTATTCATGTCTTCTGCCCATTTTTTAACTGGATTATTTGTTTTTTGGGTGTTGAGATTTATAAGTACTTTATTTGTTTTGGATACTAAACCTTTATCAGATACTTTATTTGCAAATATCTACTCCCATTCTGAGGGTTGCCTTTTAGTTTTGTTGTTTTCTTCCCTAGGCAGAAACTTTTTTTTTTGAAGATTTTATTTATTTATTTGACAGACAAGAGATCATAAGTAGGCAGAGAGGCAGGCAGAGAGAGAGGGGGGAAGCAGGCTCCCTGCTGAGCAGAGAGCCCGATGTGGGGCTTGATCCCAGGACCCTGAGACCATGACCCGAGCCAAAGGCAGAGGCTTTAACCCACTGAGCCACCCAGGTGCCCCAGGCAGAAACTTTTTATCTTGAAGTCCCAATAGTTTATTTTTGCCTTTGTTTTCCTTGCCCCAGGAGACATATCTAATAAGAAGTAGCTATGGTCGACATCAAAGAGCTTGCTGCCTATGTTCTCCTCCAGGACTTTGATGGTTTCCTGTCTCATATTTAGCTCTTTATCCATTTTTTTAAATTTTAATTTTTATTATCTTTAAAGATTTTACTTATTTATTGGAGAGAGAGAAATTGGGAGATAGAGCAGGACTGGAGGGAGGAACAAAGAGAGGGAGAAGCAGGCTTCCTTCTTCTTTCATCCATTTTGAATTTTGGGGGTTTGTGATGTAAAAAAGTGGTCCAGTTTCATTTTTTGCATGTTTTGAAGGGACTGTCTTTTTCCGACTGGATATTCTTCCTGCTTTGTCAAAGATTAGTTGACCATATAGTTGTGGGTCCATTTCTGGGTTTTGTATTCCGTCCCACCAATCCATGTGTCTGTTTTTTGTACCAGTACCATACTGCCTTGATCACTGCAGCTTTGTAATATAACTTGAAGTCCAGAATTGTGATACCTCCAGCTTTGCTTTGCTTTTTCAAGACTGCTTTGACTATTCAGGTCTTTTGTGGTTCCATACAAATTTTAGGATTGTTTGTTCTAGCTCTGTGGAAAAACATGCATATTTATACACCAATAATGATGTATAAATCATTGTAAATAATGATGCAGAAACAGAAATCAGAGAACCAAACCCATTTACAATTGCACCAGAAAAGATAAGATACCTAGGAATAAACCTAGCCAAAGAGGTAAAAGATCTGTACTCTGAAAACTATAAAACACTTATGAAAGAAATTGAAGATGACTCAAAGAAATGGAAAAACATCCCACACTCATGGATTGAAAGAATATTATTAAAATGTCTATACTACCCAGAAAATTTCTACACATTTAATGCGTTATACGTTTATTTATCAAAATACCTAGGGAGCTTTTGGGGCACCTGGGTGGCTCAGTCAGTTGAATAGCTACCTTCAGCTCAGGTCATCATCTTGGGGTCCTGGGATTGAGCCCCATATTGGGCTCCCTGCTTAGTGGGGAGCCTGTTCCCTCTCCCTCTGCTGGTCTGGCTGAATACTCTTTATTTTTTTTTTAATTTTTTAATTTTTTTTTTAAGATTTTATTTATTCATTTGACAGACAGAGATGACAAGTAGGCAGAGAGAGGCAGGCAGAGAGAGAGAGGAGGAAGCAGGCTCCCCGCGGAGCAGAGAGCCCGATGTGGGGCTCGATCCCAGGACACCGGGATCATGACCTGAGCCGAAGGCAGAGGCTTTAACCCACTGAGCCACCCAGGCGCCCCTGAATACTCATCTTTAAAAAGTTTTTTTTTTTTTTAAGTTATTGTGGTTCTTAAAAACTTTAAGAAAACCACAATAGATACCACTATTTTTTTGTTTTAGTTCATTGTATTACTTGGGACCACTGCTAGTTTAATCATTAAAAGTCCACTCTGCATTGAGAACAGCTATTCTGACTATTGACTGAAATCACCATGCTCTTTCTTCAATACTGAGCAGTGCTCGAATCAGAAGACCTCAAAGCACATTCAATAGAATGTATCTAAACTTTCAGGCCTGGTGAAAGAATTCTGTTTTTAAAAATTTTATTTTAAGTCCAGTATAGTTAACATACAGTGTTATATTAGTTTCAGGTGTAGAAAGAATTCTCTTTTGGATTGCCAAAGTAAGTGAATTCATCCTTAGTCATCAAAAAATAACTGCATTTTAGGATCCTGCCAGAAAATGTAACTTGAGTTCTCTGCTACCCCTTTCTTATCACAGCCCACTCATAAGAAATGATATTAATGGACAATTTCCAGAAAGATATACAGCCTGTCTATTCCTAGATACTCTCGATTTTGTCTGGGGCCAAGGCAAACCATCAGGCAGCCATGTAGTTGATTGCAGCATTTTTTTAAGTAACATCTTTATCGAGATATAATAAAGTGTACAATTCAGGGGATCCTGGGTAGCTCAGTCAGTTGGGCACCCAACTCTTGGTTTTGGCTCAGGTCATAGTATCAGGGTCATGAGATTGAGCCTCGTGCTGGACTGCACCTTGGCCTAGAACCTGCTTAAAATTCTCTCTCTCCCTCTCCCTCTGCCCTTCCCCGCCTTTCTAAGACAAATAAATAAATACATACATAAATTTTTTAAAGAAGTGTCCATTCAATGATTTTTAGAATACTCACAGAGTTGTATAACCATCAACACAATCAATTTTTAGAACATTTCTATCATCTAATGACAACAATAACAAAAGTACTCATTAGTTATCACCTCTCTATAGTCTATCTCCACCTGTCTTAAACAACACTAAACTGCTTTCCATCTCTACAGATTTGTCTATTCTGGACATTTCATATAAAAAAATTACACGTATTTTCTGTGCCTGGCTTCCTTCATGACTTAACATAATATTTTCAAAGTTCAGCATGTTGTAGCATGTCATATTATTCATCTCTTTTTTCTTAAGATTTTATTTATTTGAGAGAGAGAGCATGAGTGAGTTGGGAAGGAAGGAAGGGCGGAGGGAGAGGAAGAAGCAGGCTCCCCATTGAGCAGGGAGCTCGATCCCAGGACCCCAAGATCATGACCTAAGCTTAAGGCAGACACTTAACTGCTTGAGCCACACAGGCGCCCCAGTATTCATCTTTTTTTTAAATGGCTGAATAATATTCCACTGTGGATTTGCCACACTGAAGAACAAAAAAAAATCAGTGTTGATGTAGTCTCATGTACTTGTTTGTGCTTTTAGTGTCATATCAAAGAACCTGTTGTCAAATCCAAGATCACAAGGATCCACCTTTACATTTTCTTCTAAGAGTTTTCCACTGTTAGATTTTGCTTTTAGATCTTTGATTCATTTCGAGTTATTTTTTGTATAGGGTGTGAGGTAAGGAACTAACTCATTCTTTTGCATGTGGCTGTCCTAGGATTGTTTTTACCGAGAAGCATTTGAGCATTATAATAAACTGCTCTGTGAAACACAACTTTGTATCTTTTGAAGGAGTGTGGTTGGTAGCAGTGTCCACTACATCACAAAGTATCCCTGATGAAGACCTACAAAAGAGACTTTTCTCAGGACTTAGTCCCAGAAGTCACTGTATCTATGGACATAGTGAATTTGCCACAGTATAAGACACTTCTTTCTTTGGCAGCTGTGAAAGCTCAGACCCAAATGTGCTTCCCATCTCTCATATGTATTACTATACGTATGCTTAAGATGGACATTTTGTGTATGGTATTGGCTCTGCTTTCATCATCTTTTCCTACCTTTATATATTTCTGATTTCCTCCTGTTTTATTTTCATTCTATTGCATTACATGTATCCTTGGAGTCACCAGGATTTTTTTGAAATTTTTTTTCAATTTCAAATTTTTTTGAAACCAAATGAGGTAGAAATAAGCAAACAAAACTTCCAAAAAATTAATACTATGGTTCCTTGTTAAGATACCCAAATTCCATAGTAGAATTCATGGGCAAATATGAAGTCTTTTCCACCTTCTTCTTTTTTGCACTCCCCATCCCCAACTATTCCCTAAAAGATCATGTATTTAAAATGTATCAAATGATTGAATGAGTGAGTGAGTGAGAGTGAGTGAGTGAATGAATGAATGGTTAAACAAACAGTTAATGGGCTCCTGGGTGGCTCAGTGGGTTAAAGCCTCTGCCTCCAGCTCAAGTCATGATCTCAGGGTCCTGGGATCTAGCCCTGCGTGGGGCTCTCTGCTCTGCAGGAAGCCTGCTTCCCCACCCCCCAACCCCGCCTGTCTCTCTGCCTACTTGTGATCTCTGTCTGTCAAATAAAATCTTTAAAAAAAAAAAAAACAGTTAATGAATAGATTTCACCTAGCTAAAGGTAGATTAAGAGACTCCTTTCTCAGCAAAGTGGGTAGAGATGGAACATAATGACAAACTCACAGCTAACGTCATACTCAACAGGGAAAAGCTCATAGCTTTTCTTTTAAGATCAGGAATAAGGCAAGGATGCCCACTCTCACCACTTATCTTCAACATAGTATTGGAAGTCCTAGCCACAGCAATTAGGCAGAGAAAATATATAAATAGAAGGCATCCAAAGTGGAGAGGAGGAAGTAAAACTGTTACTATTTGTGTAACATGATTTTATACATAAAAAATCCTTTTATTTACAACATTTTATTTATTTATTTATTTGACAGAGATCACAAGTAGTCAGAGAGGCAGACAGAGAGAGAGAGAGGGGAAAGGCTCCCTACTGAGCAGAGACTCTACCCCAGGACCCCAGGATCATGACCCGAGCCGAAGGCGGAGGCTTTAACACACTGAGCCACCCAAGAGCCCCAAAACCCTTTTTTAATAAATGGAAAACTATACCCAAAAACTGTTAGAACTAATAAATTCAGAACAGTTGCAGGATACCAAATTAATATACAGGAATCTGTTCTGTTTTTATACAGTAACAGTGAACATCAGAAAAAAATTAAGTAAACAATTCCACTTCGAATTGCATCACGAAGAGTAAAATACCTAGGACAAAATTTAACCAAGAAAGTGAAAGACATGTACACTGAAAACTCTAAGACACCAATTAAAGAAATTGAAGAAGACACACATAAATGGAAAGTTATTTTGTCTTCATGGATTGGAAGAATTAATATTATTAAAATGTGCATATTATCCCAAACAATCTATAGATTTAATGACATACTCATCAAAATTCCAGTGGCATTTTTCACAGAATTGGAACAAACAATCCTAAAATTTGTATGGAACCTTCAAAAAGTCGTGAATGGCCAAAGCAATCTTGAGAAAGAAGAACAAAGCTGGAGGCATCATGCTTCCTGATTTCAAGATATATTACAAAGTATTAGGAATCAAAACAGTATGGCATTGGTATAAAAACAGACACACAGATCAATGGAACAAAATAAAGAGCCCAGAAATAAACCTATGCTTTTTGGTCAATTAATTTATGACAAAGGAGGCAAGAATCTGCAGTGAGAAAAGGTCTGCCTCTTCCATAGGTGAGGTTGGAAAAACTGGACAGCCACAAGCAAAAGAATGAAACCAGACCATCTTACACTATACACAAAAATAAACTCATATTAAAGACTCGAATGTTAGATGAGAAACCATGAAAATCCTAGAAAAAAAACAAAGGCAGTAAGTTTCTTGACCTTGGTTTTAGTTATGTTTTTTGGATCTTACTCCAAAGGCAATGGCAACAAAAGCAAAAATAAACAGAGGGGGCCACATCAAACTAAGAGCAAAGGAATGGTTTCACTATGAAAAGGCAACCTACCGAACGATAGGTAGGTTGGTAGGTTTGCAAATCCTGTGTCTGATAAAGGGCTAATATTCAAAATATATAAAGAACTACTACAACTCAATAACAACAACAACCAAAGAGACAATCCAGTTTTACAGATGAGCAGATGCTCTGAATAGACATTTTTTCAAAGAAGGTACATAGATGGGCAACAGGTACATGAAAAGGTGCTCAGCATCACTAGGTATCAGGGAAATGCCAATCAAAAGGACAATGAGGTATGACCTCACACCTGTCAGAATGGCTTTTATCAAAAGGACAAGAAGTAACAACATCAATGAGGGTGTAGAGAAAAGAGACCCCTCATACACTGTTGGTGGGAATGTAAATTGGTTCATCCACTGTGAAAAACAGATGAGTTTCCCCAGAAAGTTAAAAATAGAACTACCCCACTCCCCAGCAATTGCACTACTGAGTATTTACCCAAAGAAAATGGAAACACTAATCTGAAAAGATATTTGCACCCCTATGTTTATTACAGCATTATTTACAATAGCCAAGATATGGAAACAACCTAATTGTCCATCATGTGGTGTATACACATGGGCACGCACACACACACACACACACATTCAGCCATTAAAAAGAATAAAATATTACCTGTTTTCAGCAACATGGATGGACCTTGAGGGTGTTATGCTGAGTGTAATGTTAGAGAAAGACAAGTGTCATTTGATTTCACTTATATGCGGAATCTAAAAAACAAAGCAAACAAAACACAATTCATAACACCGAGAACAATACTGGCGGTTGCCAGAGGGGTGGGAGGGTTGGGGGTGGATAAAATGGGTGAAGGGGATCAAAAGGTATAAACTTCCAGTCATAAAATAAGTCATGGGGAAGTAATGACTATAATCAACAATGTATCACAAATTGGAAAGGTGCTCAGAAAGTAAATCTTTTTTTTTTTTTTTTTAAGATTTTATTTATTTATTTGAAAGAGAGGCAGTGAGAGAGAGCATGAGCCAGGAGAAGGTCAGAGGGAGAAGCAGACTCCCCGTGGAGCTGGGAGCCCGATTCAGGACTCGATCCTGAGATTCCGGGATCATGACCTGAGCTGAAAGCAGTCGTCCAACCAACTGAGCCACCCAGGCGTCCATCAGAAAGTAAATCTTAAAAGTTCCCATCAGGAGAAAAACAAATTTCGTAACTTTGTACGGTGACAGATAGTAACTTATTGTGGCGATCATTTCACAATGTATACAAATGTCCAATCATCTTTATGTTATACACCTGAAGCTAATATAATGTTACATGTCAGTTATAATTCAATTTAAAAGAAGTATTTCCCTGCATCCATTTTAGGAACCACAGAAAAAAGTCCAATATTCAATATGATAATTCAGCTACCCGTTGGATAGTATTATAATCCCATCCATCTGAGCTCCCCCCCTGCCCAACACGTGTGGTTTTCTATCACCTGCAACACAATTTACCTAAGGTGTTATTAATAATGTAGATCCCTGGACCTCACCCAGGAAGGGAGAATAGGAACTGCATTTTAACAAGGACTTTTTGCACTCCAAACTTTGAGAAATATTGTGTAGAGGTAATATCTGGGAGGGGTGACATTTTAAGTGGTATTGATGCTTTGTAACTTGGTGTAAATGATTTGCATGTAGAGAAAAAAGGAAAAAATATGTAAGGACCCCAAAAACATCAGTGCAAGAATATGCAATGACATACTTTGTCTTTTTCAAAAATTTGCTGAGGGTTAGTTTTGTGGGGAAATGAGCACAATCTAGTTAAAATTTTATAAGCTTGAAGATTCAGGTGAGATAGCTTATATTTATTGTAAATTCCATGAATGTTGTTGGCTTATAATCAGGGATAGGCATACTCTAAGAAATATGACACAAAAACAATAATTTCCATAAGCAAAGGTTAATTTTAGCAATCCCTCCTCTATAGATTTAATATGGCTGGTTTGCTTTGAAAAATGGGTGGAAAGGTTACTTTGGCAGCTTTGTTCTTCGGTACTGATACTGAACGGTGTCTGCCCGGAGGCCACTGCGAAGTGTGAAATTGAAGAGAAATACCAGGCAGGCGGCCAAAGTTTTAGAGATTGGACAGAAAGTCATTCTTTTTCTTTTGACTTGGGACAATGCAACCCAATGATCTCTTCTGCATTTGAAGACATATTTTTGGCATACTTTTATAGTACTAGTAAATAACACTTTTTAACTGGAAAACCCCCAAGACAATCATATAGAAATCAAACCTTGTAATCTCTCTTCTTTCCTTATGTCAGCCTAGGTCATTTATGTTTTGAAAGCAGCTTCAGCGAAATCCCTGGTTGTGATTTTATTAAGATAACTGTTTCATCCATTCATTCTTTCTGATAATATGCTTCTAAGCCAAACTCATTACCCAATCCCTGTTGTGTACCCAGAGATATCCTTTCCCTTGGGCCCCAGTAGATGGACACGCATCTCAGGATGCAAAAATACTAAAAATACTAAAAAAAAAAAAAAAACCTGAAACACATATCTTTCAGAACCTTCCTTGAACTTTCTGAGAGACAAAAGAAAGAGATTAGTTAACTCAGTAGTGTTGAATTTTAAATAATAAAAACTATATTGGGTGTACTGAATAGAATTAGGGGGAAAATGAAAGCATTCCAGTGATGAAAAAAAATCATTGAATTGTTTCATTTAAATGATAAAATATTATGCAGCCAATTTTTCAAAGAATCTTCAGCAACTTGAAAATTGCTCATGACAGATACAATATTAAGAGAAAAGAGTATAAAGAGTGTGACCCCAATTATATAAATATATGGAGATTTGGATACTGAAAAATATTGACAGGAATGGCCAGAATAGTAACGGGGATTTTTCTCCAGCTGTGGAATTTTCTGTTATTTTTATTGTCTTCTATTTTCCTTAATTCCCTATCTTTTTTCTAAAAATAATCCCACTAAATTATAAGTAATTTTATTTCTTTGGAATTTTTTTTTTTTGTTTTTGGGGTTTTTTTGTTTGTTTTTTGGGGTTTTTTTGCTTGTTAATTATTTGTAGTATATGTGCTGGCAAAGCAGGCACTGCAAGTCAGTTCTGAAGATTAAGCTGGAAATGTTAAATTATAGTATCTTTCCTTTATGATTTCCTGTCCTGGCACCTATCTCCCAGCCCCGCCTGCCAAATCTCTTGGCCCTTCCCCTAAATTAGGAGTTTCCCCATCTTAGTGAGCACAAGTGTCACTTGGCAAGCACTCCATCAAGGCCAGTAATTCTTCTTCACCTGGATACAGTTTGTTGAGATGTAAAACAGACTCAAACCATAGCTTAACATTACTTCCTCAAGCCCCCTCTCCGACTAAAAAAATAGTGTCTGAATGTGCAAACAAGGATGATCATGAGTAGGGACACCTGGGTGGCTCATTCGGTTGAGCGGCTGTCTTCAACTTGGGTCATGATCCAGGGGTCCTGGGATTGAATCCTGCATTGTGCTCCTTGCTTGGCGGGGAGCCTGCTTCTCCCTCTGCCTCTTTCTGCCACTCTGCCTGCTTGTGCTCTCTCTTTCTGAAGAATAAATAAATTAAAAAAAAAAAAAAAAGAATGATCCTGAGTATTAGACTCGTCATATCAAAAAACTTATAACTGTCACTTTATTTTTCGAAAATAAATGAATCCCACTGAGCTAAATCAAAGTATATTTAAGAAATCATGTTCATGGCAGTGGAGTATAAAACATAATGAGCTGCTTTTGTGGGTGATTCAACAGCCCAGTGAAGCTGAGGTAGCCACAAAGGTAATGATCAGGGGTACCTACCAATGCCAAAAGCATTATTATTAATATATGACAAGGAAGAGTCAATAAACCACAAAAAGAGAAGGGGGAAATAGTGGTTTTTATCTCTGTTACATACAGTAGGGATGGGTGATGAATGGAACATACATACATATTTATACACATTGTCACACACACTTGTATGCACGCGGCATGCACGCACCCCCCCACCTCCCCACATACACACTCTGAAGTCATCTCAGCTGACAAATTTTGAAGGACATTCAAGTGTTTCCCTGTCATGCTGGGTTGTCATTGTGCTGACTATACTAATCATATTATTGATAATGTGGGGTCTTTACAACCAAGTAATACCAAAATATACTTGAAAAGGCAAAGAAAGAGAAATTAACCAAATATAAGGAGAGAAAACGAGCAGGGGGATAAACCAACCAAAATTAAGTAAAGAAAATGAATGAAAGGAGTTACTACTAATTAAAGGCAGACTCAGTGCTAATTACAATGATCGTATTATGCATTTATTCCACAAATGTCTGTGGAATATCTACTGCATGCCTGGGAATGTAAGAGATGGAAGGATGAGGGGGATTCAGCTCCTGCCCTGTATTTTTTGTTGAATGGAGAAGATACATACATGACATCTACACGTACCCCTGGGAAGCACTGATTTGTTCAGTTGACAATCACTGACTGATAAGCCAGGCTCTGTGCTCAGCATTGATAAATAGGCATAAAAAAATGGGAATACAAAAATTATATGAGTGCAGAAGAGACAGGGCACCTTTGAAACTTGATGTGGGATAACAAATTAGTATTAATATAAATAAATATGAATGAGTATTCTTTTTAAAAAATATTCTATTTATTTATTGACAGAGAGAGAGAGAGAGAGTACAAACGGGGAAGAGACAGAGGCAGAGGAATAAGCAGGCTCCCTGGGATCATGACCCAAGCCAAAGGCAGATACTCAACCAACTGAGCCATCCAGCACCCATGAATAAACATTCTAATGATGTCATTCAATAGTGACTCAAGCAAGTATCTAATGCAAACAGCTTGTTAGATACTTAGCAGGTATCAGGTTACATTAAGTCAGGGGCAGATGAACTTTATTTAAAAACAGGAAGGTAAGCTTATTCTCTACCTACAAAAATCTAGTTTAATAAAGGAATTAGAAATTTGCCAGAGTTACTGCTGATTCAGTCACTTATGATAATCATTTATTGTGAAACCAGAAGTCACAATCCAGTGTTCTCTTCTAATAAAATACTCTCGGTTGTTGTCTTTGTGGTTGCCAACAAGTTAGACTTTTGTTTGGTATTACTTCTTCCTAATTTATGGGACTACCTTGAGTACCACCATATACCTTGAATACTATAAAATAAGGTTAGTTTTAAGACTCTACAGAATGCAAACATACCAGTCAGAGGCTGTCTTGAAGCATTAGCTCAAGCATTAAATCAGGCAAATGGACAACTAAAATTAAAATTCACATTCAGGCAAGACACATATTCTTAAATTCTGCTGGCTTAAAGTAAAAATTTGTCAGTGATAATGCTGCTTATAAATATGGCGAGACTTTGTTTTATCAACCTCTATGCATTTTTTTTAAAAATTTTATTTTTTTTCAGTGTTCCAAAATTCATTGTTTATGCACCACACCCAGGGCTCCATGGAATATGTGCCCTCCATAATACCCACCACCAGGCACAAGCCCCACCCCCTCCCAACCCTTAGTTTGTTCCTCAGAGTCCACAGTCTCTCATCGTTTTTCTCCCCCTCCAGTTTCCCCCAACTCACTTCTCTCCATCTCCCAATGTCTTCCGTATTGTTCCTTATGCTCCACAAGTAAGTGAAGCCATAAGATAATTGACTTTCTCTGCTTGACTTATTTCACTCAGCATAATCTCCTCCATGTTGATAAAAAAGTTGGGTATGGTCCGTATGGACTATATCTTCTTTATCCATTCGTCTGTTGAAGGGCATCTTTTTTAAAAAAAAGATTTTATTTATTAATTTGACACACAGAGAGATTGCAAGTAGACAGAGAGGCAGGCAGAGAAAGGAGGGAAGCAGGCTCCCCACTGAGCAGAGAGCCCGATGCGGGGCTCGATCCCAGGACCCTGAGATTATGACCTGATCTGAGCTGAAGGCAGAGACTTAACCCACTGAGCCACCCAGGTGCCCCTGTTGAAGGGCATGTTGGTTCTTTCCACAGTCTGGCGACCATGGCCATTGCTGCTATGAACATTGGGGTACACATGGCCCTTCTTTTCACTATATCTATATCTTTAAGGTAAATACCCAGTAGTGCAATTGCAGGGTCTTAGAGTAGCTCTCTTCTTAATTTCTTAAGGAACCTCCACACTATTTTCCAAAGTGGCTGCATCAACTTGCATTCCCACCAACAGTGTAAGAGGGTTTCCCTTTTTCCACATCCTTGCCAACACATGTTGTTTACTGTCTTGTTAATTTTGGCCATTCTAACTGGTGTAAGGTGGTTATCTCAATGTGGTTTTGATCTGAATCTCCCTGATGGCTAATGATGATGAACATTTTTTCATGTATCTGTTAGCCATTTATATGTCTTCTTTGGAGAATTGTCTGTTCATGTCTTCTGCCCATTTTTTGACGTGATTATCTGTTTTGTGTATGTTGAGTTTGAGGAGATCTTGGATATCAGCCCTTTGTCTGTAGTGTCATTTGCGAATATCTTCTCCCATTCCATGGGTTACCCCTTTGTTTTGTTGACTGTTTCCTTTGCTGTGCAGAAGACTTTTAAAATATAGCCTCTCACTGGGCCAAGAAAGCTCTGTATGTTTTAGATGTTACATTATAATCAATAGCCCACAGGATTTGGATTTGGATTTTAACACTCATTTGCTAGAGATTTAAGAAATAGTAGGGCTTTTATCAATTCAGTTCGACACACATTTATTGAGTGTTTTTTGTTGGAGCAAAAATAATTAGGATAGAGTCTTTAACCTCCATGAACTCACAATCCAATGGGAGAATTTTTTTTACCCTATTTTAAAACTACTTCATTTTCCTCATTTTCAAAATGACAAGACACAGTCCTTATTTCAAGAGCATCTTTGCCCACTTCCTAAGCTCCCTTGCTTCTCCCTCCCCTTCTGTTCCATATGGGCCAGTGCCCCAGAAACTTTGGATCCCATTCTCTCCTCCCTTCTTAGGAATGTTAGTTTCAGTTACTCTTAATTATCCCTCTTCTGTCTAGACATGTTCACCTCACTATCTTCGAGTGGACCCTTGCCGAAGAATTTTAAATGCATTTAAGATTCTCCCCTCTCAATAAAAACAAAAACCAAAAACCCAAAAACTTTTCTTAAACCTTGTATCCTTCTCCAGCCTTATTGTTTTCTTTCTCTTTACAGTCAAACTTCTAAAGAGTCATCTGTACTTCTGACATATTTCTTCACTTCCCACTTACTCTCTACTCACTTAAAAAACAGTTTCCAGGGGCGCCTGGGTGGCTCAATGGGTAAAAGCCTCTGCCTTTGGCTAAGGTCATGGGATCGAGCCCCGAGTCGGGCTCTCTGCTCAGCGGGGAGCCTGCTTCCTCCTCTCTCTCTCTCTGCCTGCCTCTCTGCCTACTTGTGATCTCTGTCTGTCAAATAAATAAATAAAATCTTAAAAAAAAACAGTTTCCAGGGGCACCTGGGTGGCTCAGTCCTTAAGTGTCTGCCTTCAGCTCAGGTCATGGTCCTAGGGGCCTGGGATGGAGCGCCACATCGGGATCTCTGCTCAGGAGCCTACTTCTCCTTCTACCTGTCATTGTGCTCTCTCTCTCTCTGCCAAATAAGTAAATAAATAAATTTTTAAAAAAATAAAATAAAAGTTTCCATCTTTTCACCCCCAAACAGCTAAATGCTTTGCAAGTCAACATATCTTTATTCAATTAAAGATCGTGAAGTGCTGTAGATTTGTCTCAAGACATGTTATGACACAGATCAGGGTTTATAGAATATGAGATAATGGCATTTTGTTTTCCATAAAGAGTGGAATGAATATGAATATATATCAACATATATATTACCAAAATTCAGAAGGCCAGACTTGCAATCCGGACTCTATTTTCTGGCTCCTTCTCAGCCTTATTCCCCCCTCCCCAAACTCTAAAGGCTAGAATTTTTCAAGGCTAGTCCTAAACGCTGTACTTTTTTCACACTGAACACACCTGAGGCTCTTAGTTGTGACCACAGCCCAATGCACTCACATTTTTATCTCTAACCTCGATCACTTACTCGAGCACCAGACACAAATACCCAACCTGTTTGACATCTCTACCACTTGCTTGTCTCAGAAGCACATCCGGGTCCCTTTTCAGGTTTCCCTCTGTCCAGAAATGACCTTACCCTGAAATAACAGCCAGTTCCATGGGCCAGAAACTTTCTTCCACTCCAGACAATTCTACTTCCTAAATCCAAGCCTGGTCTGTCCGCTCCTCTCCTGCTTGGCACCCCCAGCACCAGCGCCCTCGCACACAGTTCCAGGATCGCTCCTGTAGGCTTCAGCAGCTGCGTCCCAACCAGTCATCCTGAATCCATTCAAGCCCTTTTCCAGTATGTTCTTCTCACACAGTAGAGATCTTTACAAAATTCGGATTATAGCACTGGTTATTAAAAGCTCTTTAACAAATCCTCCTGCTCTGGGGACAAATGCTCAAATCCTAAACATGATCTACTAAGCCCTGTCCCGCCTGACCCCTCTGTACTCTCCTGTCTCACGGACTACACTTCCTTGCTTTCGGCTGTAGCCATACCGAACGTCTTAGTTTCTTCAACACGTTATGCTCTTTTCAGCCACAGAGCCCCTGCACGGGGTAGTCCCTCTCCCCGGACCACTCCACTCCCACTAGGGAACCCTTATACTTTTTCTTCTCCTTCTGAGCCAGCTATCACTTGCCTAATGCCCTGGGGCCTGGACCAGGAGGGGTTCCCCTGGGGCATTCTCTCACAGAGCTGTGGATACCTTTCTTTCATAGCACTTAGCCAGTGTAATCGCGTTGAATCCAATTCTAATTATACATTTCTCCCTATAATTTATTTCACTTTGTGATTTACTGCAAACGTCATGAAAACAGGAATAAGGTCTGGTTTTGTTCACCCTGGTATTCCTACTACCTACCACATTACCTAGCACACTTAAGGCACTCAGTTGAATATTCACCACAAATATCTTAATTTAAATTAAGTATCTTAATTTAAATAAGACATAGTATCTTAATTTAAATAAGTTGTCCCATAATAACTTGAAATGTTGTCATATATTCCCCCTTTCTTCTTTCAGTTCTTTTTCAAATTTTCCTTAAACCCCTTTTACATTTTCTCACTCCCTCAACCTCTTTTAAATCTTCTGGCATTTGCTTCCTGTCCTTTGTTATCAGAGACCTTATTTGGTAACATTTAAGGTAAGTCCAATACCACCTTTAAACCACTCTCTGAGTATTCCTGAGTCTAGGAAAAAATCCAAGTTGTGACTTTTTCTTCTGTGTTTCTTATATGGAGTGCATTTTTCTCTTGCTCCCTCTTCTACCCCCCACCCCACGGGCAATTATATCAACCATCCACCAGGGGTGACTATGAGCCTACAGGACCCATCTTCACTGTAGACTGTTTCCTTCTTCTTTAGGTATGTGTTATACAACTTTAGGAGATGTTGGATCTAGTAGATGACTAGATCATCTACTAGATCCAAGTATGGTTATGACCTCAGTTACGACCTCATCTCCAAAATACCCCACCTCCCAGCTTTCCAACAGGACATCTGACATGTACTTAGCCTCCTGTACTACTTCTTTGATGCACTCCCCACAATAGTATTCAAACACTTATTTTATAATTAATTGTTCAATATCTGTTTCTCCCACAATTAAGCCCTACAGCTGCTTGTCAGTTACATCCACAGTGCCAGGCACAATGAAACTCAATAAATAATACTGAATGAATGAATATAAATAACTAAGGTAACAATCTGGCAGACTGTCCCACTTGGTTATGCTTTTCTCTAGGCTACTAAATAATTTCATTAAATTTGATCATTGCTCTACATTAAATACTATCATTAAATATTACTAATACTTTGGGCACCTGGGTAGCTCAGTTGGTTAAGCATCTGCCTTCACTCAGGCTTGATTTCAGGGTCCTGGGATGGAGCCCTGTGTTGGGCTCTCTGATCAATGGGGAGTCTACTTCTTCCTCTCCCTCTATCCCTCCTCCCTACCTCCCCCTTCACTTGTGCTCCCTCTCTCTCAAATAAATTTTAAAAAAACTTAAAAAAAATATATATCAGGGGCACTTGGGTGGCTCTGTGGGTTAAGTCTCTGCATTTGGCTCAGGTCGTGATCTCGGGATCCTGGGACCGAGTCCTGAGCCAGGCTCTCTGCTCAGCGGGGAGCCTGCTTCCCCCTCTCTTTCTGCCTGCCTCTCTGCCTACTTGTAATCTGTCAAATAAGTAAATAAAATCTTTTAAAAAAATTTTTAAAAAATCAGTAACACTAACACTGAATTTAAGTAATTATGTTAAATAAGTTAAAAAATTACACTTAAATAGAAACTTTTTTTTTAAGTTGATTTTTTTTTTTTTAAGTAATCCACCCAATGTGGGGCTCAAACTCATGACCCAGAGATCAAGAGTGGCACGCTCTTCTGATTGAACCAACCAGGTGCCCCAAAACTGTATAATTTAAAGCAACATTTCAAGAAATGCAAAAATGTAGGTATAATTACTTTTCACATCCATCCTCATTGATTTTGATGGTTATGTATCTTTCCCACGTTTCCCCTTAGGTTTGAGTAAAAGGCATCCTACTTAGGATCTTCTCCATGTCTAGAATTTCAAGTGGTTTCAAAAGTTATCGTAAGCATCTTCCCAGAGATTCAAATGCAAGAAGAATTTGAGTATTTTCTCCATACCAAGCAGAGTATCAAATATTTTATTTTCTCCCGATTAGACCTCTCCAGAGTGGAGGTTCTTTCTAAACCCAGCAAGGTTTCTCTTTGGCTTCATTTCTGTAAGGTGGAAAATGGCCTTTCAAAAATTTCTCAACATCTCTTCACACCTGCAAGTTCCTCTATTTTGTTTGCCTCCAGAAAGGGGAGGTTTAGAACAACACTTGAATTAAAGAGTTAAATACTATTCAAGAAAAGCCCATGTGTATGTATTACTTCTTTGGAAGAATGATAGTTTCCCAAGATTTGGAAGAAAATAGGGAAAAAAAAATCACAAAAGGTAACAGATTCCAGTCAATGAGAAAAGCCACTGAAAACACTTAAAACTTAACTAAAAGGAAAGGTAACTGGGAAAATGTTTCAAATAATAGATGCGAGATCCTACTCACTGTTCATGAAACCCCTCATCGATGATACAGTGCGTCCTCCACCATCCACGGTAAGCCCTTTGTCACGTAAGTGACCTGCATCCCCACCAGAGTGGACTTCCTGTCTTACTCATCTTTCTCTTCAAAACACAGGCACACATACATGTGCAAACACACATGCATACACACACATGCATTTGTACACACACACACACTCCTAGCAAAGAACCTGGCACAGAGCAGACTTTCCCAAATTTCATTAAAGCCACACTAAACTATCTTAGTCTATATAACTGTAAAAGGTACAATTAGAGGGGCGCCTGGGTGGCTCAGTGGGTTAAGCCTCTGCCTTTGGCTCAGGTCATGATCTCAGGGTCCTGGGATCAAGCCCTGCATCGGGCTCTCTGCTCAGCAGGGAGCCTGCTTCCTCCTCTCTCTCTGCCTGCCTCTCTGCCTACTTGTAATTTCTCTCTCTCTCTGTCAATCAAATAAATAAAATCTTTAAAAAAAAAAAAGGTACAATTAGATAGTTCACATGCAATGAATTATGAAAAAGTAATTTTTTATTTATATAGATGTGAAACTACTTACTCAGATGGGTGTGAGAGCTGATGTAATATGCAGAACTTCCCAAACGCTTGGGTTTTTCTTTTCCACCAAATCATAATTCTCTATTATCGCTAACACCATTATTTTAGTTTATTTCTTTAGCTTATAGGGATAGGAAGGTAAATTATTTATAAAGTGATTTAAAATGACCTCAAATAGGGATGCCTGGGTGGCTCAGTTGGGCAAGTGTCTGACTCTTGATTTCAGCTCAAGTCATGATCTCAGGATCCTGGGATCAAGCCCTGTGTCAGGCTCCAAGCTCAATGGGGAGTCTGCTTCAGGATTCTCTCTTGCCCTCTGCCCCTTCCCCCAGCTCGAGCACATGCATACCGTCTCTCTCTCAAATAAATAAATCAATATTTTTAAAAAATTACCTCAAATAGGAAGGCACTGGGCATATTTTATCAACCCTGTTTTGCTACAGTTTTCTACTCTCTTGTACCTGAAAGAAAATGTACAATATTCCAGAAAGGAGATAATGTGCCTCCACTGCAGTGAGGCCGGATGTAAATCCTGTCCTCCATTTTCCCTCTTGGATATTACATCAATATCAAATCATATATATATATAGCCCTGACACCTTAGCTGGGATCCTCACAATGTTTTGCTTGGATAGTGGGCTGCCCCTCCCCCCCCCCCCCCCACCCCCACCCCCATCTGTTACAATTCTAAGATAGCAAAGGCTCATGCAAGGTATGTCATCTTCCTTCCTTGAGCCCCCTTTGGTGCCCATCGCCGTGCTGCAAACACAGGGGGATGATTCAGGCCAGAACTGCTGTTGCTTTGTACGAAAGAGTATATCACAAGATGTAAAGAATAAAGAGTTAAAATCAACTACGAAAGAGAAAGAATAAGGTTATACTACATGTAGAGTATGAAGTTTGGTGATGTTTAAAACATAAATTTAGGGCACCTGGGTGGCTTAGTCATGAAGCATCTGTCTTCAGCTCAGGTCATGATCCCACCAGCCTGGGATGGAGCCCCATATCGGGCTCTCTGCTCAGCGGGGAGCCTGCTTCTCCCTCTCCAGCTCCCCTTGCTTCTGTTCCCTCTTGGTATCTCTTTCTGTCAAAGATAAATAAAATCTTAAATAAAATAAAATAAATAAAGCATAATTTTAACATTTAAAAAATTAATCTCGTAAAAGAAAAAATAAAACCAACATATCTTATCATACATAACAGCGTTAGCTCTTATTTTTGAAGTCACCGATATTTTAAAATCCTAATGCTATCTACACACCTATATCAGACAATTTTTTAAAGTAGCAGTAATTAAATTCAACAACCATTTGATTAGCTTCTTGTGCAAGGCATGACACCAGAAGCCAAAAGGAGCTCAGAGATGAAGATGACTTGTCCTTGCTTTTTTTTTTTAAAAAAAGATTTTATTTATTTATTTATTTATTTGAGAGAGAGCATGAGAGAGAGAGCGTGAGCACGAGAAGGGGGAGGGTCAGGGGGAGAAGTAGACTCCTTGCCAAGCAGGGAGCCTGATGTGGGACTCAATCCCAGGACCCTGGGATCATGACCTGAGCCGAAGGCAGTCGTTTAACCAACTGAGCCACCCAGGCACCCCGTCCTTGCTTTTTTTCAATTTTTCAATTTTTTAAAAATTGAAAGCATAATAAATAATGACATGGAAATAACTGTAATAGAAGCAGAAGTTTAGAATTCTAAGAACGAGTATGTTGGCAGAAAAGGCATAGATGGGAAAATTTTACGAAAGAGGTGACCTTTCAACTGGACCTTGAAGAATTAGCAAGACTTTGACAGAAAAAGGGGAAGGTATTCCAGGCACCATGAACTAAATAACATCATGGAAAAAAAATCAATAAAACCCATGTCTGTGTTGACGTTTCTGTTCTCAGCTGAATGGTCACTTCAGTTACCTGAAGACTGTTTCTCTTTCTTTGAGTTGTTAATCTAAGGCTGTGCGTTTGAGAGGGGCTATTTTTATTTCCAGAAGTATCACCTCCCAAACTAGAGATCGATCACTGTCACCAAATTATACCAATTTCACATGGGACTAGCCTCATGTGCACTGGAGATCCATGGAGAATTTGAAAGTCTGTAAATTCCCAGAAATTAAAAAATTTAGAAAATCTAATCAAGGGGCACCTGGGTGGCTCAATCGATTAAGTGTCCGCCTTTGGCTCAGGTCATGATCCCAGGGTCCTGGGCTTGAGTTCCACATTGGGCTCTTTGCTCAGTGGACAGCCTGGTTCCCCCTCTCCCTCTGAAGCTCCCCCAGCTTATGCTCTCTCTCTGTCAAATAAGTAAAAAATTTTTTAAAAATCTAATCAATCACACTGAGAGGCAGGGCAGCATACAGTCTCAAGTGCAAAGGTTCTAGAAGAGATGACTGCAACCAGCTGTATACTAACATTTAACCTAGTTCCAAGTCATTATCCTTTTTGAAACTTTCATCAACTATTCTTAATGCAATAGGCTCTGTCCCTGTGATACACAGTAGGTGTTCAAAAAATATTAGCTAGACTTTTTACATGACTTTTGTGCCCACTTTGTAATAAAGGTTGTTGAAATATTACATAAAGAGAACCTGCTCTGAACACTGAATTCTACACTTATTTAATGTCTTCTACGTCCAAAGCACTGGGAGATTGTAGACCTGATCGGTGTGTAGAATGGTTTCTCAGGCAGTATCTTACTTGATGCTTACGACAATCCAGAGGGATTAGTAGGGCAAATCCCACTATTCCTATTTTATGGATGGGACTACGGAGATTCACCAAGGTCAGGAGACTTGTCCAAGGTCAGAGAATTAAACCATGGCTTAGACTTAGATTTGCTCTCAGTCTACTTTCCACAGGGTCACACCGCTTCTGTACATTAGTGCCTTTCTTTGACTAGTCTTGATTCATACTCCTTGCATAATGAGACTTGATTTATGTAGCGAATAATTATTACTAACTGTTCATATCTATCCATCTCTGTATCTACCTATCAAAAGAGAACTATATGTAAACAGAAAGCATAGAAGCAATTGCATTTCTCTTTCAAATGCAAAAACAAACTTCTAATAAAAAATTCTGATGAGAACGCAAATTGGTTTAAGCTTAATATTATGGTAATGTTCACGAACATATTACAGAACACTTGGGAAGAATCTCTAGGTGAACACCTTACGTTTCTCCCGAAATCCCTTCTCATCATCGCTCCAGTCAAACCAGTGACATTTCTGTGCATAAACAATGTGCAGTGCTAATTGTACGCGTAACACAGAATGTTCTCAAGTTGTCTTTGGCCAATGGACTGAGAACAAGGAGCCTGACTTACATTCCACAGATCTAAATAATAATTTGGTGGTTAGCTCATTACAGGGAATGTGTAGTGTAAAACAACCATAGTACATCTATTCTGGGATTTTAGGGTTTCTACAGAATCTGTCCATGATTTGTTTATGATGTAGACATGATTGACTCTGTCAGTTACTAATAAATGGTAAATAAAAAAGTAACCTGTGATATTAAAGTACTACATTAGCTACATTGTGATTAAATTACAGTAACACCGCTAGCTATAAACCTTTATAGAATCTTCTCAACCATGCAGTAATTCTCCTAACTATACTATTATGTAGAGCACAAATATTTCTTTGTAAGTCCAAAGCAATACATCAGGGAAGCGTTTACTGCTGAAGCTAGATTGAGAGTAAATGCATCTTGGGTTGCTATGAATAAAAGCTCTAGCTTCTCATTACTTTATGACAAGACACAGAAATTCACTTTACTTTTCATTTAAGCTTTTCGGCTTCCGTTTATAGATGTATGCCTTCACGCTTTTATTCCCTTCTTGCTTCAGCCGTACGTAATAAATGATTATAAATTTTCACATTTGACCACCTCTCTGCTAGTCTCATGCTTAATGCACAAAGTTAGGAAGCCGCAGGTAAAATTTCACAAACACTTTTATTTATGATGTTGTCCTTGGTAACGGAAATTTCAATGTACTGAAATGAAAAGTATGATTAAAGGGATACGACATCCTGACAAGGATAGTAGAGGGCAGCCTTCTATTTCCTACTGAAAATATATAATACTTTTTTGACATCAATTTCATAGAGAATAGACATGGGTTCGTCGTGGAAAAAAGACACAAACATGTTTCTAACTTCAGTCTTCTTGAATTTTCACTTTTATAACTTATATTAGAAATACCTTCTCTGCACCGATGAGCTCATGATATGAAAAATATCTTATTATTAAATCACTATTATTAAAATTTAATATCAAGGACTGAACAGAAATTGGGGAAAAATAAAATCTGGAATGAAAGAATTCCTTTTCTGGAAGGCAATATATGTAAAAAGGTAATTTTTTTCCCCTCCTGTTCTAGTTCTTTCAGTAACTGATTTGATTATTTTAAATCTCTATGTGGCAAAAATGCGACAGCACCAAATTGGAAAAGTTAGAAACATTCATAAAGAAACATAGTTAGCCTCTAGTGTATTTCCTCCAAATTACTATCAGACAAACAAAATGCAAGTCAAGTGTGTCTACTTATCATAACAATAATATGTGAGCGCTTGAGGCTATAAGTTACCCTTTTCCTACAACTTCAGGGAAGAAAAAAACCAAATAATGGTTAGCACTTCCTCTAGCAAAATCACTTCTCAAATTAAATTCTGCTGCTAAAAAGTGCAGTTTCTGTGCCTGGAAATTAGAATTGCTTCAGACACGCTGGTTTCACTCACAGTCTTACTCTGGTCTCCAGCCAGTTAATAAAATGTGTTATCAGTAGATTTGAGTTCAAGGATCATTATAACTCCTTCAGCCTTGTTCTGCCACAGCAATGCGTTGAGAGCTATTTCCTACTCAATGAAGGAAGATATAACATCTTGATTTCAAATCTCTGGAAATAAGATACTGTGGAAGCCTTAAAAATATATATCCTCTTGATTTCGTATCTATGGAAATAAGAAACTGGAAACTCACTTTGAATGGCTGCAGACTGAGCCAGAGATGTGGCCAATCTCTGCGCATTCCTAACTGGATAATCTTTAGAACCTTCCATGTCCCCGATGCATGCAGAGTGTGTCTACTGATTTTCCACATTGTGCAGAGCACAGCACTAAGCCCGGGGAAGGAACGGAGACCCAAAGAAGAGCATCAAGCATAGCTCTTGTCGTCCAGCAGCTTACAGTCTGGCAAGGAGGAGAAGACTTGCACGCAAATAACTAAAATTACAAGTCAGCAAATAATCAGAGCCATATGAGCAGCGAGGTAAATGCCACGAAATTACATCGCACTGGAAGGGCCGAGTGTAAATGCCATCTGGTAGTTGCAGGGAGCTTGGGTGGTCTGCCCATCGGTCTCAGTTCATGGCTCGGGCAGAGGTCAGTAAATTCAGTAGATCTGAGTGCTGCCATTTAAGGGCCAAGAGCCAAAGACCCTGCAGCGTCCTTGGTGCTTCGGACAGATCCAGAGAACGGGCAGAAGAAGAGAGAGGGTAGGAAAAGAGCTAGAGGGATGATAATCCGGAGGACCGCCTGTGAGAGCAGACAGCACCGACGGCGGCAAACCTCAGTGCTATTTCCCTTAAGACACAGGACGTGCTGAAGAAATCCTTGAAAGGTACTTTGGGTTTTGCATTAATGAAAGGAAAAGATTTTAAAAGCCGAGGCAGAGGGCTTGCTGTACAATACATGTCCACTGTCATTACATTTTTAAGCAACTATTCGACTGCTCTATGGGCTAAAAAAAAAAAAAAATCGAGTCTGTGCAGCATTTCAACAACCTCACAGCTTTCTTCAATAACTGTTCCTACAAATACTTTCTGACAGCTTCCATTTGTTGCCCCACTATTGCAGAACCCTGAAAAATATATTATGTCTCATGTCAGTTATAAAAATAACACCACAAATTATAACCAAAACAAAATTACCCAGTAATTATCATTTAGATGTCCATTTGAATCCTTTTCAGAATTACTGTTACTTTAGTCTGCCATTATGAGCCAGACAATTTAATACAAGGCACACCAGAGGGGTTTATTTAAATCTTACTTCTTTACCATGTGCTACAATAATATCTGAAATCTACCTTTCTGAGCACTCTGAGTGCCTTAATCTCAAGAACACTTCTAAATACATTCAATACTTACAGCCTTAGATTTGACAAAAATAGGCATGGTAAACATGTGGTGTCAATTATGGGAAAAAACTGAACAAAGGTTAGAGGCATAAGAACAGAGCTCACACTTTCTTTTAACTTGTTAATGTCTCTGACCCTTTTGTCCCCCCCAAAAAAGTCACTTTAATCAACATTATATGCATTTCATTCTGGCCTTCCCATTTAACAGCCTGTAAGAAATGTTTGGCTATCAATTATACACATCAAGTTGATATGCTGCAGGACTGGGGGGTCATTTGTGCTTGCAATTAGATCTGAGAGGGCTTGAGGAGACCCACATGGTTAGCAAGGCTTCCTCTCTCCGCCCCACTCAGCCTTTTCGAAACTGCAAGAGATGAGGAAGCTTCATTAAACTTATCTAAGACCTCTTTTCTCATCCTAGGAATTGAAAAGCCATGATTGTAAGTATAGTGAGTTTCAGATCTAGGGCCTTCTTTTCCAGTTGTGTACTATCCTCTCTACCACCATATTCACATAGCCATCAGTCACACACACACACACAGAGATTTTAGTTAAATACATTTAAAAATTGATTCTGGACTTCCTTTGAGTCTCATCTGAAGGCAAAACAGTCATCCAAGGGTGAGTCTGGCCAGATCCCTGTAGTGCTGGTGGAAGACATGGGTCAGCACACATCAGTATCCCATTTATAATCACGGACCAGGGTATAACACATCAGAGGCCACATCACTGCTTACATCCTCTTAAATGATCTAAAATGATAAGATATTCTCAGTCAAGTGGTCTTGAACTGATGTGGCTTCAGATCCAACTCGGCCACTCAAATGTCTATGTTAAAAATGCACGAACACAAGGAAAACTATCTTATGTCCACAGTGTGCTAGTAGATATTTTCAGTGGTGTTCTGTGTACATCTGAAGACCAGGCTAGGGCTCCAAAGCAGATCAATATTTGACTTCTTTTATTTAACTTCATGAATTCTCCCCTTCCTGTCCTCTCTAACTGCAGAGTCTCAGATAAGACCCACCACCCATTGGATTTCAAAGCAGATTTTTTTTTTTTAAGATTGTATTTATCTATTTGGCAGACAGAGATCACAAGTAGGCAGAGAGGCAGGCAGAGAGGGAGAGAGGAGGAAGCAGGCTCCCTGCCGAGCAAAGAGCCCAATGCGGGACTCGAGCCCAGGACCCCGCGATCATGACCCGAGCTGAAGGCAGAGGCTTTAAACCACTGAGCCACCCAGGTGCCCCTCAAAGCAGATTTTTAAAAAACGATTTCATCTGAGTGAGATAGAGGGAGAACCCAGAGTGAGAGGGAGAAGGAGACTGCCCCTGAGCAGAGATCAAGTCCTGGGACTTGATCCCAGGACCCTGAGATCATGACCTGAGCCAAAGGCATACACTTAACTGAGGCACTCAGGTGCCCCTCAAAGCAGATTTTAAAAGATACTCCTTCAAGATTCCTTCATTCATTCAACAAATGTTTACGGAGTGTCTCCCATGTATAAAACATGGTGCTTGGTGCTCGCTTAGATTTATTAGTAATATTTTTTGAATATATATTGTATATTGGAGTCAAAATCATCTCTATATGATACAGTGCCTAATTCCAAAAGAACACCCCCTTAGATTGAACAGTTTGAGGAAAAAATAACTCCAAAAGCCAATTAGGGGCAGCCAACCAATCTTCAACTTTACAGGAGGTGGGGAGGCTAGGAGTAGGTTTTGATGTTCACAAGCATATTAACGTACAATTTTCAAATGCCATGGTTTGGCTGATGCACAGAACATTAGAATGTTTGGAGACTGCTGTGTGCAAGGAACACCTTTAATCAATGCACTTTTTACCGCAGCATTGTACTCTGTAGTCTCTTCCTCTATGTGTTAGCTTGTTACAGTAAATACTGGTGTGTACGGCAAAAGGAAGAGAGGAAACATATAGAAATGACTTTCTTAATATTATATTCTTTTATGATGTTAGTGTCTTTGGCTTTGCTCCTGAAAGCATATGTTCGTCTCATGATTGTTTTCAACATACTAATCTAATGAATAAATCATTTTTATTAGAGGACTTTCTATTGATGAACTGGAAATACTACTTTCCATCCGTAAGTCTAATTGTGTATACCCTTTGAAGGTAAATGCCCACGTAGATTGATTTTCTATTAAAAATGGGTGTTTTGTTTGTTTTAAGGCAGTTTGCAAAAATCGTTTCTTGTTATAGATCCAATTGTTTTTAAATATTTTTAAAATGTCAACATAGAGGAATCTAATAGTCTCCCACAGTTATGATCTCCCAGTAATGTCCTCATGGGCTTAAAATTTGTCTGTATATCCTCCAAAATGTTGAAGTAAATGGGACAAACCAGCTCACAAATAAATTAGCATGTCTGTTTTCCAATTTGATGCTGATTATTTTTTTGATGTTTAATACAGCTGAGATTCCATAAAAGTTTAACCTCCAAACAAAATGCAGGCATCACATATTCATCGATTAGGTTTTATTACAAATAGTACCCCAAGGTTCTGTGCAAAAAAAAAATTATGACAAACTGCCTACCAACGAACTTGGAATATTTTATCTGGTTTAAAAAAGAGCTAAGAGGAATGGAGTCTCGATACACTTTGAAAACCTGAAAATATGTGGTCATAGAAACAAGGAAGAAAAGAAGTTCCTGGATTCCTCTTTCCCCACATGAGAGTTGGAGCATATGCCTGAGTTATTACAATGCATTGATCTGACTCCGGCCCGAAGTTACTAAGGTTTTATAAGGCTGCAATAAAGCTTCCTTTGCATTAACCAGCCAAGCACATAAACATTTTAATGAACTGTTTTTACATGGTTCATTGGGCAGCTACCGGGCTTCTATAATACAAATCACATTCCGCTTTCTCATGATGGTTGTACTTTCTCAGTTTACCAAATGCAAATTGAACATCAGGGCTATGGAGCCTCATCAAATACTTGATTATTCGAGCATGAGAAATTCTCAGCCTGGGATCTGCTGTGTTCTGGGATAGTCGCTCCAAGGGCTGAATCTCAGAGAATTGCAACTCTCGACATTCCAAACCCAAAGTGAAAAATTTATCATGATAGTCATGGAGACCACTTAAAAAAAAAAAAAAAACAAAAACGCCCCTCAAAGTCACCACATCGTTGAAATGGTTTAAGGCAATGAATGACAGTATTACCAGGAGGACCAAGTCGCTGAATCGCCATCAATCACGAAGAGATGGGATCCCCAAACTGGTATTTCTCTTAGTGACCTGAAGGCTGGAATGAATTATTGAACTCAATACCGATGCAGATCAAATCTCCTCGGAATAATTAAGTATCATTACTGACAAACATTTGTGTGCATTCTAGTCAACACTTAAAGTAACACTAAATTATTAAATATTTATTACGTCTTCTGAGAGCTTTATGACACTGTATGTATTTTTAAGATTAAAGATTAGCCCAACACATAATTTAATAATGAATGCAAATTATAAATGAATATTTAACAAACCATACCACATTTTATGTCTTAACATCTCTTCTGCCACTGAGATGACTGAATGAGAAACGGCCACATGATGAATTGTCCTGCTGCCTAATGCCCCAGGGAAAACAAGGTGTTTTCACCTTGATGTGGCCTTTAAAATAAATTAATTTGTTAACATTTAAAAATGCAGTGTAACAGATGACATAAAACATTTATAAGACAGTTTACGACCCAACCAACCATGTTCTAATCCAATAATATTTATTAAAACATTTTATTTGGCTAATCATTTCATGGTCAAGATTTGGAAATGTTTGTTTTTCAAGTTGAGTCAAGGATTTAAATGCTACTAATGGTACCATAAAGATGTTATATGGTGTTAATATAACCTGAGTATTAAAAATATAATGAATTTGCTATTTATGAACCATTAAGTTTTACCTTACCCCCAGAATAAATTTTATATCATTACAGACCTATTAATACACCCTTCTCTGTTTTTGCATCCTCCTAATTCCATCTACTACCTGCCCTAAGATATATTTGCAAGACAAATTTAGAAATAGATGAAGATAAATCAGATTTTATTTATTTATTTATTTTTTGCTCCAGAAAATATGTTTGTCTTGAGCACAGAGTAGGCAGTGGTTCTTTCCCACTTTAATTTATGGTTATCACCTTAGTGTTTCTGCATATTAAGACATGGGTCAGATAATTCCCTCTAGTGGAAGTTTCAGCTCCTCTGCTAAACTAAAACCTTGAAAGAGGGCTTTCTTACCATTATTGAAAAACTAAAGGACCTCAGATTTCTTCAACTATGCACACCATTTAACTCAGTGATTCTGGGACTAAAACATAGAGGAAATCCTAGTTATTAAAATGTTTATACATATAAACATATCTGCCAGTAAAACATTGCCAACAACCCCAAAATATGAGCTGTGGGGTAACTCTGGACCACCCACTAGACAGAATATTATATAGCCATTAAAAACCTTGTGTCTGGAGGTGCCTGGCTGGTCAGTTGGTAGAGTATGTGACTCTTGATCTCGGGGTTATGAGTTTGAGCCCCATGTTGGGTATAGAGATCACTCAGTAACAAAAGCTTTATAATAAACAAACAAAATATTCTCTCTGTGTCATATTTAGGATCATAGCAAATGCTATGTTTAAAATAGAGTGCTAAGGTGGGACGGGGGAGAAGTTTAAAGACGCAAAATTGAATCTGGTACCTGAGCAGACTATGTCAAAGTAAAACAAAATCCTGAAAGAAGAAGAAAACTATAATACAGGCAGACAGTATGAGCAGTTACTTTTATTTAGTGTCAATGAAATAATGTATGTAGTATATGAAATCCTTTAAACAAAATGTTGTTTTTAAATGAAGTAAGGAGTTTGGGCCACCTGGGTGGCTCAGTTGGTTAAGTATTGGACTCTTGATTTTGGCTCAGGTCATGATCTCAGCGTCGTGGGATCGAGCCCCCGGGCAGGCTATGCACTGAGCGTGAGCCCCTTTGGGATTTTCTGTCCCTCTCCCTCTGCCTCTCCACCCCCCTACTCCCCACTGCTTGTGCATACGATTGCTTGCTCTCTCTCTCTCAAAAATAAAATAATATAGGGGCGCCTGGGTGGCTCAGTGGGTTAAAGCCTCTGCTTTCGGCTCAGGTCATGATCCCAGAGTCCTGCGATTGAGCCCTGCATCGGGCTCTCTGCTCAGTGGGGAGCCTGCTTCCTCCTCTCTGTCTGCTTCTCCACCTACTTGTGATCTCTGTCAAATAAATAAATAAAATCTTTAAAATAAAATAATAAAAAAAATTAAGTAAGGAGTTAGAATTAATACTACTAGTTAATAGTATGTATCTCCCTTCTCCTTCCCCAGTATTTGGAAATAGTCTGGATTTAGTCATGGTGCTTACATGTTACTGTTCTTGGGGGGAATTCTTTCATTATTATCGTACATAATTGCATCTGTCACAAAACAAAAGAAAGTCACTCTAATACAGAGCATTATAGATTAGTTAGATGACATAATAAGGATCATCTTAATTGTCTTGAACTGTTCATTTCAAGACCACATGTATTGGCCATTTGGCTCTTCCTTTTCTATAGCCAATCTCTGCTGCCTTTTTCCTCCCTCCAGTTCCCTTTCATTTCTTCTGCAAAGCTCAGGGCTGGAACTGCATTTCCACGTGATTTTTCAACTTACATCATTTTTCTTTGAGGCTTTTCTCAGGTTCAACCCATTCTTATGTATGATGAAAAAAATTTCCCTCAATTTAAAAGGGAATGGACAGAATAGGGGCTAAAGGGAAGGAAGGATCCAGGTTTTCTCAGAGTTTCCTTCCTTTTCTTTCTTTCTTTTTTGGTAGGTGGCAGTTTCATTTATTTGCTTTATTTATTTATTTATTTTACATCTTATTTTAAGCCCAGTGTAGATGACATACAGTATTATATTAGTTTCAATTGCACAATACAGTGATTCAACACTTCCCTGCCCCATGCATCATCAGGACAAGTGCACCCCTTAATCTCCATCCCCTTTCCCCCATCCCCTCACCCACCTCTTAGAGTTTCCTTTAAAAAAAAAATTTATTTATCAGACAGAGATCACAAGCAGGCAGAGAGGCAGGCAGAGAGAGAGGAGGAAGCAGGCTCCCTGCTGAGCAGAGAGCTCGATGCAGGGCTCGATGCAGGGCTCGATGCAGGGCTCGATGCAGGGCTCGATGCAGGGCTCGATGCAGGGCTCGATCCCAGGACGCTGGCATCTTGTCCTGAGCTGAAGGCAGAGGCTTTAACCCACTGAGCCACCGAGGCGCCCCTTCTCAGAGTTTCCTTAAACAGGAGAAGCAGATACTTGGTGTTCTGATGAACTTTTAGAACAACTGCCTGTTTGGGCTCAGTAAATGTAAGCTAACAGAGACCTTGTGGGATTACTGTGAAGATTCAGGGCGGTAACACAGGTAAAGCACTCAGTACACGACTGGCTACCTAGCCAATGCTCAGCAGCTTCAGCCAGCATCTTCTGCAGAATCGCTAGTTCACAGCAGAAGCTGCAAATTTTGTGTTTTGTTTTGGTTTGGTTTTGGTTTTTTTGCCAGGAGGAGCACAAAAGCAATCACAGGCTCATCCCCAAATGCTAGAGTTCGCACTGATTCGTTATGTCATTAACTTATTTTCTCTTAAAGCCCAAAACAGGGGTGCGTGGGTGGCTCAGCTGGTTAAGCAACTGCCTTCAGCTCAGATTATGATCCCAGAGTCCTGGGCTGGAGTCGTTGGATGGAGTCCTGGGATCAAGTCCCCGCATGGGGCTCCTGGCTCAGCAGGGAGCCTGCTTCTCCCTCTGACCCTCTCCCTCCTCATGCTGTTTCTCACTCTCTCTGTCTCACTCTCTCTCTCAAATAAATGAATAAATAAATAAATAAATGAAATCTTTAAAAAATAATAATAAAGTTCAAACCACTTGAACAATGGAATTCCTGTGCCTTTAAAGCTGGCTAACAAGCAGATTTTAACAACTACAGTTCCCAAAGGTTAGATCCTTTTCCAGAAGTATATATAAAATGCGTAAGCAACCGAGGTAGATAAAATCAGAACAAAGTATCTGTTATGATCATATGTAGTAAGACCCAGTGCTAGGTTTATTCAGGACCTTGGTAATAGAAATCTGGATAAAGGCCACCCGCCTCCCCCGCTCCCCTCAAAAGGAGGAGCCCTGCGTGGACTGGAATAGTGTGCGCCCTGGTCTTATTTCCTGTGCTTGGAAAAGCACACCTGGTCCCTCTGGTGTTACTATTTCCCGAGGTTACTCACCCAGTATCTGTGTCTCCCCTTGCGATCTATCCGTACCAGCGACCAGAGCAAGGTCTGGCGAAAGAGAATTCCCTGGGAAATGCCTGCCCTAGGGAAAAGAGCTACTTGCCAAGTTTAAGGTCAGTGCAGAGTTTGGCAGAGGGACCTGCTGTCTAGCTCAGTTGTGGAAATCACACCAGGACGGTGTCCATCCCAGGGCATTAGGGCTGGACTGAATCCACATTTCTCTGCTGTCTCAGAAGCCACCGAGAAAGTGGAAACAGGAAGCAAACTCAGCATGTCCCCCTTGCCGGTTAGCAAACTTTCTGAGTGCTTTTCCTCTATCCTTGAATGTGGCCGTCCCCTTTTATAGTCGGCCTGGAACATTTATAAAGCGGAAGCCACCGAATTGTATAAAAGCCTTTATAAGCATCTTTACAATTGCCTATCTCCTTTCAACCCCTCGGCCCCAGCTCACCCCCCTGGGATGTGGACTACATGCTTGCTACCCTATAAACATCAAACATTTTCCACTTGGGATTTTATGCCAAATCATCACCATGATTCAGAACACTAAAGTACTCTGTTTCATTCTAAAAGTCGCCTCGCTTCCTTTAACCCACATTCAGGGATGGCTTCTTTTCTGTTTTACGGAGCGGAGGAGAAGGAGAAGAGAACCATCACATACACAGAACAGGGTTCCTGGGAAAGGACACAGAGAGTTTCATGTTTGAGACTCGGTTCCTTGGGCTCTTGGACAGTGGGTCCAAGGTAAAGCAGCGCACAGCCACTCCACAGAAGCCATAATGAGCTCTGCCTTTTCACGTGTAACTCCAGGAACGAGGGGAAACAAAACCAATTCCTCCCCCCGCTTCCCCGAGGTACAGACAAAGAAGAGCACCCTCCCAGAGGAGCCTGATGATAAGTGGCCGCTGAGAGCATCACTGTGATCAGTCAGAAAGGCAGGCGAGTTATTAGCTTAGCCCTGAACCTCCTACTTAATGTAGGACCGGTGGTGATGGTTAACAGACCCTAGCTGCGGTGACAAGCCTGGGACCTGCTCGAGGAAATCCAATTGAAAAGCAGCCAAGAGGAACAACAAGCTAGAAACAGATGTTCCAGCTACCAGGATGAGCACACATTTAACCTGAATATGTAGTTGGGGTGGGATAGGAGCATGCGTTTCTAAATATAGTGATTTCACCTCTTCCCCCATATAGATATTGTCAAGTTCAATTTTAGCCATCCACATTAGTTTTGTCAAATTTTCGGCAATGTCTTTAAAATAAGAAGATGTCAAAATCCTAACAGTTATTAAGGGAATTCTGGGTATGTGATTTATCTGCCAAGTTTTACTGAAACATTTCAGCTAAATCATATACTCTTACATTCCGGTCTCATAGTAACTGAAAGCTATCTTAAAAAAACAAAAACAAAAACAAAAACAAAAACCTGCCCCAATGAAAGGCAAATAGTTCACGTAATTACTGGATGTAATGTTACCACTCAGGGTAAACTAGCATTAAGAGAGTTCTATTTTCAGTAGTTCCCTTTAGCCACTTCTGGTTACTTAGTAGGGGAGTTTATGTTAATAGAGGTGTGATCACCACAGGGAGACTAGAGCCCAAGCTTGACAAAATCGGTTAATTAGATCTGAACGCAAGTTGAGTCCTCTGAACCATGGCAGTATGTCACACCCGTTAGGAAGCATTCTCCTTTATGTCAACACAATCCTCGTTTTCTCTAATGGGCTTCATAAGAGGAGAGAGACCATCTCTCCATGTTGATTTTTCTTAAGAAAAAAAAATCAATACTTGTAATAGATTTTAAGTAGATCTAATGTAGCACAAGAATATGCTCCTAAGAATAGAAAAATATATGTAAAAGATTTTAAAATGGGAATTAACGCCTGCCACACTAAGGCCAGACCTTCCCCCAAATTCACGTTGTTGTGATATGTATCTAAAGCAAAGAATAGCTACAGACTATTTTCTCTGGTAACACTTCATGTTTTATTGGTAGTTTTTAATCTGGTACATTTTTGGGGTCACTGAATTCTTATTTGCTTTAGAATGCCCGATTATATCATCCTGTAAAGGAGAAGAGAGTGTGAGCCGTCGTTCTGCGCTGAAATTTATTGAAGGTTTTTATGAAGAGGGTGATCCTGAGGAATACAGCTTTTAAAATCCAAGAACAGCAGCAAAAATAAATTAATCAGGAATTCATCACTCATTTATACATGCATCACTTCCAAGGAAGGTAAAACGGTTCAGTCAATTATGGATTTACAAATAAACCTGATTCTAGGACCTTGGAAAATACTTTGATTGGACTATAGATCTATTTTTCCCCCAAAACAATTTTTACTTCAACTTCAGAGAAAAGGGACATTAAAAACTAACCCCTCTCTGTGAAAATTCGAGGGAAACTCTTTTCTGGTAACAGGAAGAATCCGTGGCAATGGTTCACGGAGCTCATCTGTTCTCCACAAACTCCGGGGTGGGAACCGTCTCTCCTGTTTCCAACTCATTCTCATGGATTCTAAATTGTCAACACCTAAGGTTAATGATACCTGTCTTTTTGCTGTCATAAACAGTTAGGGGGGTTTAGCAAGAGATAAATCATCCTCAACAGAGGGCTGTCCTATTGTTCTCATCAAACAAAGGAAAAAGCGTATTTCTATATAAATCCTCAACAATGTTCAAAAAGAATAGACTTTTTTTTCGTTTATACTCTGATATGAAATTCTTAGTCTACAACACCTTTCCTTCTTGAGCCAGAACATTTTTTTTTTTAAGTTTGCAGAGTAATAATGACAAGTTTATGCATGCGGGAGCACTCTAATCTCAAAATATGCACGGATTTTTGGGGGACAGCACAGTAGGAAAGTCAATCATTCTTTGGATTATTAGCTAGCCAGTGCCTTGATCTGAAACCTCCTCCATTCTACTGAGGACAGTACTTTTAGCTAGTAAATAAATACACAGTGATCACGTGAGGTTGGGGGAGGGGATAAGAACATCACCAAGAATAATCAACAAGTTCATCTAGCAGTAACTACGTATGAACGAAAATTTCTTTTAATGAAAAATATTAAAGAAACTACAAACTACTTTTTCCCCCCATCCAAATCTTAAATAACTTCTTCCTGGAAAATATGCCTTTGACGATTCAACAAGCAAACTACTAATTTTAGAATGTGGTGTCATTCATGCTACAATGTAACGTCGGATCTACTTTGTATTATATGCTTTTATACACATGAAGCATATATTAACTATAAGATCAGCATAATAAACCTACCAGGTACTCCATTAGATTTCATTTAAATGCAATAAGGCTAAGAACTTAGCAACAAAATAACACAATGTGCTTAGAGATAACTTTACAATTTTCATAGAGAATGTCCTTGAGTTAGCAACAATTGTGACACGGTGGGAGATGGCGGCAATGGTCAGTCAGTCATGCTACAAATATGTTGTAATGAAAAATGTATCACACCCTCAGAAATTTGCCAAAAATAGCAAATGGAAAAAGTACCTATGATTCGATGAATGGTTTTTCCCCACAGCCTTCCACTCTGCTCTCTCTGCACGGCCCCCCCCCCCCACACACACTCTTTTGGTGATTCTCTTTATCATCAGTATGGCACACGTGTTCAACCAGCTCCACGAACCAGTAGTGTGGCTCTGCCCCTGGGTCTAGCCTTCTACGCACACACGGGCCAATAGACGAAGCCACTCACACAGCACAAATTCTTCCATTTCACGTCTTTGGCCAAGATGTTTTCATCCCCACCAGACATGGTGACAAAAAGATTATTTGCTGCCTCCTCTTTGCCAGCAAACAAAACCCCTCTCTTTGGGTGGCTGCTGGAGCCTGGATTGCTCGGTCCACCCGTTTTTGTGTTTCAGACAATATGAATATAAATGAGGGCAATATAAATCAGAGGGTGTTAGAGACAGCCCTAGCCACTCCTTCTGCAGACAGGCAAGCAAAGTTCCAACGCAGTGACCTGTGCCAAGCACCACCAAGCTGGCCAGGGGCAAGGCTGGACTGGAATCCAGGGCTTGGCCTCACCCACTCCCGTTACTCCTGGTCTCGAGAAGCTGGCCTGGGTGGAAAGTGGCGGTCGGGATGTTTTACCAGACTTCCTTCCCACCCGGGGAATACTTCATGTGGCAGTTTTGGACTGGAAGCTGGCCAGCCCGGGGTGCAAACGTGTCTCAAGCAGCTGGAGTCTCGATCCTTGTTATATCAAAAGCCAACCAGTCACTATTGCATTATATTCCACAATGACTCAGTGGCAACTCACACAGTCCACAAAGATTTACGGAGCCCCCAGCAGTGCTCAGGGACCAACAGCTAGGCTCAATCACTAGCTGAGGCAGAGAGGAAAACTGACCACAAGCACTCTGCCGGAGACTGACTACTAGGGAAGTGGGGCACCTAATGCAGGATGGGGGTCTGGAGACTGAACTAACAGATCTGAAGGGTGCACGGGACTGAGCCACAGACTAGTCCTATAAATAGTAGGAACACACTTTCATGTTAATCAGCTCGCTTCATTCTTCTGATAATACTCCCAAGAGGTAGGCAGGACAGTCACTGAGTTCACCTTAAGAAAACAAACAAACAAACAAACAAAAACAACACAACAAAACCCAGGCTAACGAGAGGGATGGGCTGAAGGCTGGCCAGTCATAGAGCTGGGTGGAAAGCAGGATGCATGATGAGCTCCCCAGAGAGTGTTCTTTCTACAAGTGGACATTCTCCTAAAGCACCTGGAGGGCTGGAGCCACTTCTCACTCAAAACAACAGGGAGCGGATGCCTGGAGGGCTCTGTCAGATGAGCGTCTAACTCTTGGTTTTAGCTCAGGTCATGGGATCTCAGGGTCATGGGATGGAGCCCCGTGTCAGGCTAGGCACTCAGTGGGGAGTCTGCTTGAGGTTCTCTCTCTCCCTCTCCCTCTGCCTCTCCCTCCATTCACACACATCCTTGCTCGCTCGTTCTCTTCCTCAATAAATAAATAATTAAAAAAAAAAAAAAAAAACAGGGAGGAGGGTTCACCTCCATACTCTGGAGCCCACTTTCTCGTCATTTTTGTCTACTTGGGTAGATGGCATCCTAGTTGGTGCAAAGGAGCTGATTTGCAGCCAAACAGTCCTGCCAGGCCACGGAGAAGGTGACCCTTCACCTGAAGGACCCCAGGCCAGATCTAGGATCTCAGCACCTCAGCCCCCAGCGGCAGCCTGCAAACCAGAGCCTTCCACCAGCTTGGGCCCCTGCACGGAGCCCATTCTGGAGGCTCTGCCTGCTCACCCCCTTTTCTTCCCCGCCTTGGCCTTCCCCATCCTGAATGCTTATGCAAGCAAACCCTAAGTTTCTTCCACGCACGCCCACACACACACACACACACACACTCCTAGCTTTCACCCCGCTTCCCATCTCTTGTGTTGCTTCTGAGCCACTCCACAGTCATCCTCTGGGTCAGAAGTCACCCAGCATCTCCAGAAACTAGGAGGCACTGCCAAAGCTGAGAGGCTACATATGCTCATTTCAGGCCTAGAGGAATACTTTTGTATTCTTTTATTTGGGGTTTTTCAAGCAGTAAGCCTGACGCTTTTGATTTCCATGTGTGCCATGGTAAAATACTCATTATCCAAAAGTCTTTCTATTATGGGCTGTTTATCCCTCTGCTTTTCTGCATTCCCCCCAAATTTCTATGACGATATATTGCTTTCAAAAGCACTAGGAAAATGTCCAAGTGTTTCCCCATAGGAATATAGAATTATTAAGACTTCTCTGAGTGGTGGGACTGTGGGTGACTGGTTTTTCTTTATTCCATTAGCGTGCACATGTATTGCTTTCGGACTTGTACACTGAGATCAGTCCCAGACCATTCTTGAGTGATGAGGAGCAGCTCTAAAGTAGTAAGCAGAATGACTGCTTACCCGGGGATTGGTGGTGGGGAGGCTGGGTGGCTCAGTGGGTTAAAGCCTCTGCCTTCGGCTCAGGTCATGATCCCAGGGTCCTGGGATCCAGCCCTGTATCGAGCTCCCTGCTCGGCAGGGAACCTGCTTCCCCCTGTCTCTCTCTGCCTGCCCCTCTGCCTACTTGTGATCTCTGTCTGTCAAATAAATAAAATCTAAAAAACAAAAAGAATGACTGCTTATCAGGTGAAAGCATTTTTGGAAAACCCATTAAAAAGCCAAGATAAGAAAAAAAAAAAAAAAAACAGATGGAAATGATGCCTACTTTTCCCACCAATCTCTACCTTCATCCAAGGTTGAGATGAGGTTGGGACTCCAGCCACCATGGACCGTGTCTTTAAAATCCCACCCTATTTTCCTCATTATTTATACAGACACAAAGCCTACTATTCCCGAAATGGTAGAAGAAATATGGGAAACAAAAACTGTGTTATGTCAAGATGTGGCTGTCTATACTCCCACTGGTTTATATCTGCTGTGTAGACCACTAAGCATTTTCCGTAGTTGAGAGAATCAGAAACAGAGAGAGAGAGAAATTATGGCCGAATTATGGCATCATACCATTAACGTGCAGAGATAGTTGCTGCTAGTGTACGATTACTACTTTTCATATGATTTTCACTTTTCATCTTCTTGTAAAATGGTGTGGATTTACTGCTGAGCCTGTGTACTGCTCTTCTCCTAAAGAGAAAATTACTTCTTTTAGAGGATCTGCTTGCACAAGCGTAAAATCTTTGCAGCTCTCGGAGCAGCAAGAGAACCACATTAGACTTTGATATGCTGAGCTGGCTGTTTTGAGCTACCTGTTCCAGAGAAGTTTGGGCAGGGGTTTTTCCAGCATGTCGCTTTCTCTGTATTTTTGTCCACTCCCATCCTCCAATGCCTTATGAGGTACCTCCTAAATGCAGCTGACCTTACTAGATGCTGTATGGGACACACAGATGGCTAGCAAAGGGTCCCTGTGACAGCTCACTGGTGATATGGCAGAGCAAAGTTCCAACTGAGGGGTTAGGGGAAGGACATTCCAAGCCGAGGGACAGAGGAGTGGAAAGACCGCGAGGGAGGAAATGAGCATAAGTCTGAAAAGTGCTAGAAAGAGTGCTAGAAAGGCCGAAAGTGCTAGAAAGAGGAGAGGAGAGCTGAGGGTGGAGACGTGGGAGTCCGTGAGGTCTTTTAAGATTGAGGGGCTTGACTTTTATTCCGAGTATGATGAGAAGCCATTTGAGCAAGGGAATGATGACATCGGACTTTTTTTTTTTTTTTTTTTTAATGATCCCTCCAGCTCTGAGGAGGCTACGTCACAGGGGGCTAAGAGCAGAAGCAAGGAGACCAGTTACATCAGCAGAGGAGGAGACTGGAGAAGATGGTGACCTGGACCAGGGTGGTAGCAGGAAGAGCAAGGAGACTCATGGAGACAGAACTCACAGAGCCGGGAGATCTTAACTCCACAACAGAGCCCTGGGTTATTATGAGGCACTCAGAAGGGGGCCCATACACACCTACTGAATGAATGGCTGCAGGAGAGACTAACTCCCCTCTTGAGGATCAGGAAACTCATTCTAGGCTCAAGGGTCTCTGAGAGGCCACACTGATTTTCAACTTACCTAGTTCAGTTCCATCTGACTCTTTTCTTCCACCTCGAGATTTTCAGGGGTCCCAACAGAGGTGCTCCACGGCTCCAAAATAAAATGACTTCTGACCAAAGGAGAGTACTGAGGAAGCAAATGAATATCACACTCAAAATCCCCTATTCCCCGGCGTCCTTTAGACGTCGCAATAACTGGGGCTCTGATGTGCTTCTGAGAAAGTCCTATGGTGCATATAAAGATCATCACGGTAGTTGTTTTAAAAATGTTTGTTGAAATATAAAAACTGTGTGTCTGCATCCACAGTTCTCAACTCTGGCTGCGTATGAAGTGCCTGGGGAGCTTTTAAAATAGACTCGCACCCAGGCCCCGCCCCAGACAGATCGCATCGCCAGCTGGGGCATGAGGCCCTGGCAGACAGTGTGTGCTAAAGCCCCCAGGTGAGTCTCACGTGCGTCAGAAGCGCATGCGCCGTACATGAAGCGAGTCAGTTTCCTATCTGTCCTTGACCACAGGACATGAGCAATCCTGTTGACGGGCTACAGCCGATAACATAATGTGCAGCTTCCTTCACGGCGTTCAGACACACACGTTCCCTCTTGAGCACTTGCAGAAATTGCTCACAAAGCTTAGAATACAAATATATTAATCAACTTGAGGCTTAGGAATGAGGAGCCTTGCCAGGCATCCCAACCCTCTATGATTCCTGCCTTTGCTGTCCCCTCCCTGCCACCTTCCCTCCCTCTCTTCCTGCCCTCCTTCCCTCCCTTTCTCCTTCCCTTCCTTTCCCTTCCTGCCTCTTTCTCTCTCCCCCACCCTCCCTTCCTCTCTTTCCTCCCTTCTTTCTTTTTCCTCCTGCTCTTTCTCTCCCCGCAGTTCCTGGTGGTCTTCCCACTCTCTTCCGTCACACCTCCCCGACAGCTGCCTGGGACACCTTCTGCAGGCCAGCTATCCTGGAGTCTTCAGACCGCAGAGATCAGATCTCAGGGAAAGGTCTGGATAAAAAGAAAATGTTGAAAGGCCACAGCATATATAAAATTCTTGCTCTGCTGCTGAATAGGGGTCTCACTGCTTTGAAATCAAGTCTGGTGGTTCTTTAAAAGGTTAAAGAGGGAGTTATCATATGGCCCAGCAATTCTAGTCATATATTTATAGGGGTAGAATGTAACATACATGTAAGAGAAATAAAAATATATCCACACAGAAACGTGCATACCAATACACATAGTAGCAATGGTCCTAAGAGCCAAAAAAGTGTGAACACTTCGAAGGTCCATCAGCAGATGAATGGATACACAAAATAAACCAAATGTGGTCTAACCATACAGTGGAATATGATTCACTCCTAAAAAGAATGAAGTGCTGGGCGCCCGGGTGGCTCAGTCATTAAGCGTCTGCCTCTGGCTCAGGTCATGATCCTGAGGTCCTGGGATCGGGCCCCACATCAGGCTCCCTGCTCAGCGTGGAGTCTGCTTCTCCCTCTCCCACTCCCCCTCCTTGTGTTCCCTCTCTTGCTGTCTCTCTCTGTCAAATAAATAAATACAATATTTTTCTTTTTTGAAAAAAGAATGAAGTACTGCTACATGTTACAATTTGGATGAATCTTAAAGACATACACTGACTGAAGAAGTCAGAACAAAACTCCACATAGTGTATGATTCCACTTACATGAAATGTCCAGAAGATAGAAATCTACAGGGACAAAAAGAAGACTAGAGATTGCTCAGGCCTGGGGGAGAGAGGAATGGGAAGTGACTGCTCATGGGGACAGTTCTTTGGGGGTGATGAACACATTCTAAAACCACCTGTGGTGATGGCTGCACAGCTCTTCAAATACACTTAAAAAAGTGTATTTGTGTAATGTAAATGGGTAAATTATACACTACGTGAATTATATCTCAATAAAGCTGTTAGATCTAAAAACAAAATGTGTACTTCAACAGAAAACTATGAATACTGAAATGATCATATTTTTAAAAACCACGTAGACCTTAAGAGAGGGCATTCATTGGAATATTACAGTCAGAGCAGTCAGCATATAACACAGAGAGATAGGATCCATCTCTTCCAAAAATGTTTTCCTTAATTATGGAAACTTCGGTGACCTTTGCTCCTGCTGTTTGGGGATCTTACAAACTCTTCCCCATCCTCTCCTCCACCCATTAACTTAATGGCCCATCTTTCTTCTCAATAATGAATAGTTTTCTCTATTTGTCTCACTAATTTTCACAACCTCCACTTCCAGGTGTTTGTGAAAGTTACTGCCCCTTTCATGGAGGAGATTAGAATTTCATGTTTTAAAGACCCTGCACTGACGTATGGGATCAACTCTCAGCCAAAATGACATTCCCACCCAACATCTACCCAACATCCAACACTCAGCCCCACACAAAGACCCCCAGGGATTTCGTGAGTTCCCCACTGTGTCTGGGAATAGACTCCACAGCTTTACAGGACTTCTTCCTCTAAACGACCCCCAGGCCAGCTCCCCAGAGCCAAGCTTTCTCAAATTGTTCCAAAAACTCCATGATCGGCATCAGTCACTCTGCATTCAAGGACTCTTGGAACTGGGAGTTTGCAGACTGGCCCTCATCTTCCTCTCAGCTTTCTGTCCTGCCATCGCCCCTATCACCCTCTCCCTAAGAGGCTGTGAGGAAACAGCTCCTCTTCCAAGCACCTCACATGGAGCTTCCACCACAGCCCCTGAGGTAGCTCGTCATGTTCTTACCATCTCTGTCTTATGACGTGAAAATGGAGGCTCACAGAGATGAAATCATTTCCCAAGGGTGCACATCTGGGAAACGTGCAGCCTCCATGAGGAGGCAGATCTCCTGTGTGGTGAGAGCCCAGCGTGCAGCAGGCACCATTCTAAGTTCTCTAGGGGCTGACAACACTCACCTCAGATGTTCCAGTCGGACCCAGCCAAGCTTAAGTGAAGGAGGCAGCCTCACAAAGCCAGCCCTATCATGCTGGGTCACAGGGATGTGAAATTCTCACTTACTTGTGGAATATTTAATAGACGGTATATCTATTGCTCTAGGAATATGTATAATACATACAATAAAATGAATTAGAACCCTTGCCCTCAGAGACTTTATTTCTGTGTGAGGTGAGGCAGACAAAAAAACTAGTGAATAAGTGATGTGCTGTATTAAAGGGCTTACGTGCTATTTTATTTTATTACTTTATTATATTTTTATTATTATTTTAAGATTTTATTTATTTATTTGACAGAGAGAGATTACAAGTAGGCAGAGAGGCAGGCAGAGAGAGAAGAGGAAGCAGGCTCCCCACTGAGCAGAGAGCCCGATGTGGGGCTTGATCCCAGGACCCTGAGATCATGACTTGAGCTGGAGGCGGAGGCTTAATGTCTGAGCCACCCAGGCGTCCCTTAAGTGCTATTTTAAAGGATGTCGTGCCAGTGCCTGTAGGAGGTGGGGCTGCAGTTTTTGAAAGCACAGCCAGAGTGGAGAAGGTGACATTTGACAGACATGAAGGAGGACACCCAGGAGCACATCGGGGGAGAGCGGCTCAGGCAGAGAGAACAGCCAGTGCGAAGGCTGATGTGGGGGGGCACTTGGGGGCTGTGGGGCTGCAGTGACCGGAGAGATGGGGTGAGCAGTGGGGGATATGGTGTGTGGTTACAGGGGACAAACAAGGTAAATGGCAGCTCAGCTTTCACTCTAGGAGCTGGGAAGCTGCTGGCGGGTTTTAGACTGGGGACTGACCCCCTACAGGGATCCCAGGATGGAGCATAAACCAAAGTTAACAGGTCATCTGGGAACCTCACTTCCAGCAGTAATGCCAGCCCGGAGAAGGGACGGAACTTGCTGGGAGAATGCAAAGCTGTCTCCAGCCCCTGCATCTTTACTTTCTATCCCTGATCACCCCCTGGTGGAGGTAAATGGCTACTCGAAGGAAGCAGAACACAAATTTCGCCTAACGCACAGACTGAGAACGCCATGTGGGGACACCGGGCGGCTAAGCCCGCAGCTTCTCTCCTCTAACCCTTCCTGGAGCCTCCGATAAGCATCTTACTCATCCTTTAATCCTTCCCGGTGCTGTGCACATCACAGTGATTCCATAAGTGTGGGCCGAGGGAATGAATAAAGGAATAAATGCATGTGGGCGTCTGTTACAGGAGCAGAGAAAGGTATCAGTAATTGTAAGCGAAGGAGGAGCAGAATGAGTACTGCTTCTAGCCGACCTTTCAAAGTTCGGGATACTTTCGTGGAATGTTCTGTACATTGCAGATTTCTGACCCAGGCAAGTCTGATCAAATCAATAAAGTTTTAACACCCTGGCTGACTTACAATATGCTAGAGCAACAGAGCCAATGTGTTTTCAAACCGATATCCCTAGTGAGCAGTGGTTGTTAAAACAAATGTGACTGTACAGCCTTATTGCAGAAATTAAGGGAGGCGTATTCTTTATTTAAAAACGATCCGTTCACATTCATACATAAGTTAGCTATTTATGAAACTGACATGGTCAACAGTTCTCTGGAGCTGCTGTATGCTTTCCTTACATTTAAGGTTATCAAATGCAAACCAGGGGGTAATTAAATATTCAGAAAATCACAGAAATAGGTTTCTAATAGCACGTACATACCTTCCTACATATATACTCATCTTCGAGCACATATGTGTGTAGAGGAAATAGAAATGCATTTTTTTTCTTGCAAATTACTGGTATGTTTAAAGTTCAACGTTGATTGACACATGCTTTCACTTAATGAAGGTAATTACAAAGGATAACAACTCCAAACAGATCTGTTCAGTGTAACCATCTCGTCCTGCCATGTAGATTACATCGAGAGCTGTCAGATGGGTCGTTTTGCCACCAATCATGCATCAGCACATTTGTAAGACAAAAAACAGATTAAGAAGCACTAACACTTTCCTCTAAACACTTGCTGAAAAGAATAAAAGTGGCTGGCAGGGAAGGAAATGATGGGATGGTGGAAGCTTTCTCTACCTCACCTCCAAGGTAGAGGACTCACAGGAAGGGCAGGAACGCAGGCAGACCTCTTGCAATGGGTGTGGTGTCTTGGAGGAAGACAGGATCACCCGGACCCAAGTTTAATGACACTGTTTTACCTAATACACTGTGAATGTATCACTGCTTTCCCTAAAAATCTCTACTGAAGGGGTGCCTGGGTGGCTCAGTGGGTTAAAGCCTCTTCCTTTGGCTCAAGTCATGATCCCAGGTTCCTGGGATTGAGCCCCACGTCGGGCGCTCTGCTCAGCAGGGAGCCTGCTTCCTCCTGTCTCTCTGCCTGCCTCTCTGCCTACTTGTGATCTCTGTCTGTCAAATAAATAAATAAATTATTAAAAAAAAAAATCTCTACTGTAACCACTGGATACGTAACAGCCCCAACAGGGAATTTATTTCTGCTTCAGATAGCTATCACTGGTTGAGTACCCACTATCTGGTAAAGACAAGTCTCACTAAAAACCAGGTGGTATTGGAAATGACGAATCCTGTATTTAGATGTAGATCATTACCCAGGCCTCGTTTGGGAAACATGAATACATATGGAAAAGGTCTGTGATTACAATTACACCGGTCTAACTTCAAACACCAGGATTATGAAAGAGGGATCCACTGTATTTAGTTTTATCCTGCCAAACATGTTGGGTAGATGAATGTTGTACCTAAAATACCGGCGTGGATTTTCCCCTTGACTTTTTACTACCACGTATAAATAGTAGGAAACAAGAAAATGGATAGACAAAGAGCATTGAAACAATCAAATTGTGTATAACATGAACTTTGTTACTATATCATAATTGTGGGGCCTTTTATTCCAAAGCTGGTTAGGATTTAAGGTCATGTTTTTTTTATAGCAAGGGAGCATAGAATTATAGCCAGTCAGTTACATGATCTTGGCCTGGTCATTAATGTAATGTGACTGTTTGCTTTTGGGTAATGACACGAGGCATTACAAGGCACTGCTGACATCCCAGATAATGGCAAAATAAATAAATAGTGGAAGTTTAAGACAAAAACTCTTCAGTCGTGTTGCTTTCAGGAATATGCATTTTGTATCTAAAAATAAAGAGAAACTTTTTATTCCATATTTAGAAGTTGAAAAATGTGTATTTAAAAATTAACTTCCTCCCATGGAAAACACATTTCTATAATCCTGCTTTAATGAGAGAGTTGGTTTATGGGTCTTCGAATGTCCCTCAGAAAAATTACCTGCTAAGTCTATGTCGAGGAGGCTGAGGAGGGGTGTGGAGGTTTGAGGCGTCTTTACTAATGTCCTATTTTAATAGAATGAAAGTCAACTGACGAGAGTTTCTTCAAAAATGGTTTGATCTCTTCATTTTTGCTCCTATCTCTGAAACTGTTCTAAGAAGGATCAGGATTCTAAATGCCTGTCAATCAATGCTCCTTATACCATTCTCATCTTTCACTTGCAGACTACTCATTCAGATGCCATAATAACCAATACCGCTCCACTGCTCATTCTGTTTCTGACTTCAAAGGTACAACTTACTTCTTCAGAATGAACAAGCCTGCATGGCGGGACGCAGCCCTTGAAACGACGCTGACCGAGATGGGCACCTGGGTCCAAAAAGCCAGCTTTCGTCTTTCAGGTCAGAGACTTACAGAACACAGGAGCTAGGAGAGAACTTCCTGGTGATCACATGGTATCCCCCCCTTTTTTTAAAAGAATTTATTTATTTATTTGACAGACAGAGATCACAAGTAGGCAGAGAGGCAGGCAGAGAGAGAGGGGGAAGCAGGCCCCCCGCTGAGCAGAGGGCCCGATGATGCGGGTCTCCATCCGATGGCCCTGGGATCATGACCTGAGCCGAAGGCAGAGGCTTTAACCCACTGGGCCACCCAGGCGCCCCTCATTTTTTTTTAAAGGGAAAATTGTATTGATAGGATGTGATAGAAAGAAAACAGCATGAGACTCAGAAGAGTTTTAGTTCTCTCATTCGTCAACCTCTATAAGTCTCAGTTTTCCTCTCGTAAAAATCAAAGTCGTGGTACCCAGCCGGCCACCATGGTAAACGTGCCATATGTTGCTGTTGTCTTTTGGTGTCCTTGAAACCGCACCCACGCACTGCATATTGGGGTGACAGTGGAACACGGCCCACGCGGCTCACCTCTGGCTTCTCCCGCCGCCGGCCTAAATCATTCTTCAGGAGGTGATGGAGTGGCCCTTTGGAGACTACTGAAAAGGAAAGCACGCCTCTGAATCCCCGTGTGGAGGGGAGTTTGAGGGCCTGTTGCTATGTAATAGGTCACCCGATTATTACTATTCCATTACCTGTGGAAATAACGCCACATTGTCACAATGGATGACTTAATTCAGATACCAAGTCCCAGTTGGCAATCCGCTCTGTGTGAGAGTCTCAGAAGCACATTTACGGCTCACCTGTCAGTCACCTTCATAGAACATCTCAGGAAAAGAAATGATGTACGGCAGTCCCTGCTAATCATGCACTTGGCTTTTGCCACTTGGCTTGCTTCCTGTCTTTTCCCTAAGTTAGAGTACATGTCTATGTTCCCCTTCCCTCCTCCCCTCCCAGGGGAAGGCGGGGGGGTGGGTGCTGCGGTAATACATGCATCTGACCAAATTCTCAGCGTGGCTGCTTCTGTGGCATCTCGGCATATGAGCAAATAATTTACAGAAATTCCAGAGAAAAGAGGTGCTTCAAGGGCTCCCAGGGCACATGATGGGGCTGGAAGAGTGAAGCGGCACAGCTGGGACAGCTGGGAGCAGGAGCTGTCACTGAGCTGTTTCCCTGCTTATAACAAGGTCATCAATCACCCCCTCCTCCGGCCCAACCACCCTCATTCCATGACTCAGAACCTGAGCATCAGCCTCAATCTCCTTGACACTGTGTCCTGTGAAGGACATCTCAGAGGTGTCTCACGAAATTCACATTATTAACAATGGTTAAATGGGGGAGGGGGTGGGCAGAATTCAAGGATGAGTATGATATGCTAACAGGCCTCCTCTAAATTCCCATCACACCTGGTCCTCTACCAGTTGCTAAGACGTTTGATTTAGGTCATTGCCCTTGAAATTTGCCATTGCTCCCTGAGATCTACTACTGGCCAAACCCAACCATGGTGGGGAAATGCATGCATTTTTCAAAATGAAAAAATGCTCACTGGAAATATATTCTGAAATCTGAAACTACGGAAGCTCATTGCCTGCATCAGACTGCTCTTGGCTTGTGCCGGCCGGGAAGGAAAGTTCACCGCCTCTGCACCACTGTAGAAAGATCGGCTTCTGATCCTTCACAGGGATTTTCTAAGTATTGGTAGTGATAAGTCACCATTTAGAGTTGGGCACTCTGTGCCAGACATTTCCAAAAAAAAAAAAAAAACAAAAAAAAAAACCCCAACTCATTGACAATCACCCTATAAAATATTATTATTACTATTATTGTTTCATGCATCGATGACATTTTGTAGTGCTTTTTTTTCTTTAGAGGGTGTTCATGCACATGTTGGGGGAGGGGAGGGGCAGAGGGCGAGGAGAGAGAAGAGACTCCAGGATCCAGCCCAGCCCAGCTCAGAGCCCAACTTGGGCTCAATCTTAGAATCCTGAGATCATGACCTGAGTGGAAATTGAGTCAGATGCTTAACCAACTGAGCCACCAGGCGCCCCCAGAGTGCACTTTTCAGTGTAATTTCAAGGTCCTGATATTGAACAATTTGACTGAAAGGATGATCTCGTAATTGAAAATGCAAAAGCCTCTGCAGGGAAGAACAGAAGTAATTTTATCTCTTATTTATGTATGAATTAGTTAATCAGACTCTTTATCTAGTAAGGAAATAGAGAAGAGACAACATTGCTCACTGGAAGAAAGTGAGAGATAAGTGGGGTCTCGAATTGGGTGAGGCTGGGTGAGTGGTGATGCAAGGACCATTCCCTGACTTTCTCTCTAAGGTCCCCAGCCAACCCCCTCTATTCTGGGCAGCCTAGATCTCCCCTCTACAGCTGAGGCAAGAATGCTGAGGCAAAGTGACTCATTCACCTCCCAATGGAAGGACAACCTCCAAAATTTTATCTACTTTTATTTTTTTATTTTTCAGCTTCCAGAATTTTAGAGTATTGCAAACCCTATAATATTTTGCTCAGAAAGCAGTGGAGCTGACATTTACCAGAAGTTAACTGCGTAAAGAAGCAGGACATTGTCTAAAGAAAAATCTTCACATAGTTTGACAAAATTCCCAAAGGTCATAGAAGGGTGTGGTGGGATCTATTTACATTTTGTATACAATGTAGTCTCTGCCGGGTAGCAGGTGAAAAAATTAAGTGATCACACAAACCTGAATGGTTTTGAGCAGTTATAGGAGGAAAGAAAAATCCTAGATCTTAGTCTCTGCTGCCTCGACATGTAAGTGGGACAAGTGTTTTTTGAGAATCAGATCAAAAAATCCCACATGCTGGGCTCAGAAAGCCTTCCAAATCTCCTCTTCCATGTTGGAGCAGCTATTATGTTAAATAGAGAAATTATTAGCTAGTAATCTGTCATTAAAACCTTACAAATATGGTATTTCAACAAATCTTCGATGCCACGGTAAAACATCCCGTAATTTTATGTGCCCCTAAGAACAAACAAAACCTGACAATTAAACTGGGTTGTATCGACAATTGCTGGATCCATTCTGACTACAGATGTGTTACGATGTTATGATGCACGCATCTCAGAACCAGTAAGAAGAGATCCCCAAACCGAGAGCATAAAATAATGCTGAGTCTCCTGTCTTAACTTTAAGTGTGAAATTATTGGATATAAATATCTACTTGCCCAGCCAGTTGTCATCAAGCCCTGGCATCCTTGCTTCTTGATGTGTTTGTCTCCTGCCTTCCCGGTCCCTCCACTGTGGACCTCACGATCTCGCACCTGTCTGTGACACAACTGTGCCAAAGCTGTCTATGAAAACAGCAGACGCCCCAATTTCAGTCCCTCTGCATGTCACCGAGCATGTTACTGACCTTTGTAAAGGACCTTCCTTCCCCAGTCCTAGTCCTTCTCCAAATCCTTCTCTGTGCCTACAACCATCTTTCTCCAGCTAAAATACCAGCCCCTCCAGGAGGGTGGTGAAGTCCTCAAAACCACTGCATGGAGAGAGCACATTTTCCTGGAGCATTCATTTCAAGCAAATGGGAAGTAATTTATGACATTTGTTGTTTTCACTAAAACACACATAGTAGAATAGAACGATACATCACATGATTCTTAAAGATAAGTGAGTTCATGGAAACAGCATCATTTCCGGTTAGCACTCCCTTCTGTTGTTTGGGTAGGACGGTTCCAGAAGCTCTAGCCTATAGGATAAGCCCAAAGGTCCCATCGCCTTTTCTGTCTCTCTCCCTCCCTTTATTCCCGAATGCCAATTCTTTTCTTCTGCCAAATACCTTCTCACCATTTTCCCCAGATACCAGCTTTGCTGCCTTCTTGGTGACAGTCATCTGACTTCGACCATCGTTTTTCCTCTTGCCTGCTTTCCAAAACTAATGACACCTTAAAGACCAGGTCAACTCCCACCTCCTACCTCAGAGCTGCCTTCTGGACCACAGGAGCCCAGTGTTCTTCTTACCCAAAGATGCTTACTGAAATCCTGTGGCTAGGGGTCCGCAAGCTCTGGCTTGTGGCCAGATACTGCTTGTGGCTGCTGCTCACCCCCAGTGTCGAACAGCATCAACAGAGACCACATGGCCTCCAAAACCTCGCCTATTTTCTGTCTGGGCTTTTACAGAAAAAAGTTGCTAATATCCAGTCTACATCTTTATTATATTTTCTAATGCTAAACTTCCATTACCTTACTATATGTTATCGTAACACATAAAGTTAGTTTACTTTCAAGTTCGTGAACATTTTCTGTTTCCCATTTCCCAAGTGAGACCACAAGCTCCTTGCAGGCAGAGGTTATTTGCCCAACCTCCTTCCAGAATGCCTGGGACTCTTCTATCCTTGACAACCACGCTCCGTGGCCTCATCTAGCACGTTACCAAATGATATGTTGTCAAGGCACAGGTTCAGTGAGATATGAAATAAACGCGCTTTCCCGTGGATTGGTACATGACACGTCTATCAATCATTCCATCACCAAACGTGTATTTACCATCTACACTGCATAGGGTCCCAGACTGAGAGAGAAGATTCGTATAAGAAAATGTAAACTCTCGGGATGCCTGGGTGGCTCAGTGGGTTAAAACCTCTGCCTTTGGCTCAGGTCATGATCCCAGGGCCCTCGGATTGAGACCCACATCGGGCTCTCAGCTCGGCGGGGAGCCAGCTTCCTCCTCTCTCTCTGCCTGCCTCTTTGCCTGCTTGTGATCTCTGTCTGTCAGATAAATAAATAAAATCTTAAAAAAAAAAAAAAGAAAAGAAAAGAAAGAAAATGTAAGCTCTCCCTGATGGTCAGACATCTCCTTGAGACGAGATCATCATATGCGGAAGAGCAGCCCATGGGAAACAGGACACGCGCAGGGGTGAACCAGTCGTGTGATGCCCAGCATTACAGAGAAGAGAGGAATGAGAACATTCTGAAGGCCAAGGAGGAGCTTTGACCCTCAATAAACGTATTCTATGGGTCCATGAAAGGGAGACTAAGGAATAAGGTTTACTAGTTGGTGTAAAAGGATTATATAAAGCAGTTTCTACCTTGCCTGAACGCCGTCTACCGGAATGACAGTCATCACAGCACTTAGTACAATAAGCTAAAATCCTGGGTATGTGCTTCAAAGGCGAAGAGGAGAGAAATGTTCCCCAGTTCACGGTTATGCTGATCTTTGCACTGATCTGAATATTTATAACTTACCTGTTTTGTAGAACCAAAAAGCAGCTGAAGCAGCCTAAAACATTCCACAAATATTCACTGGGTGCCCACTACGCACCAGTGTTCTAAGGCTCTAGGAATATAGAGGTGACTCACACAGGCCGGGTCCTTTCCATGGCGAGAGACCGTCAGTAAGTAAACAAGATCAATACAGACCACGCTAAATGCTCTGAAGGAAATGGACATGGTGACCCGGTGCAGAGTAACTGACACGGAATGGGGAAAGGTCACCGAGAGCCTCCCCAAGGCCTTCCACTGAGACCCGAAGGGAACCACCCATGTAAAGAGCCGCAGAGAAGTACAGAAACGAACACAGAGAGGACAAAAGCCCCAAGCAGCTCTGAGCCTGGTGTGTGCTCATAGAAGGCAGGTCACGGTCAGGGTAAATGGTCAGCTGTGACGCTGGAAAGCTGGTCAGGAGCCGGGGCACAGAGAGCCTAACAGGACTCCGGCTTTGACTCTGTGGGCAAAAGACACGGCAACAGAATAGAAGCCAAATTAGAAAATCTGGGAAGAGAACAACCAGAGTCCACAGATCTGCTCCCTCTAAGGCCTCGCTGGTGTCATAACCGAGCTTCGGATTTGCTTTCTAACAACCAGAGCCAAAAAGGGTTATGGAGGTTACGAGGTTCTAGTTTCTGAAAGGAGAAGGTGCAGCAGTTTCTTGGGTTGATCAATGGAGTCCTAGCACTTGATTCTAAATACTTCCCTAGAATCCTGTAGTCAGGACCTTGAGAAATATAATGGTCAATTTTCTAGAAAACAGCTTTACAGCAAACGAGAACCAGTTTTCACATGGCTTTCTCTGGTTCCTGTGGCTCAGGGCTGAAATGCAACTCGGAGAGATCTGAAATCTGAACTTGGTGCCTGTGTCTGGCCTTGTAATACCCAAATAAGATTCAAAATTTTCTAGAGCAATATCTTAGTTTTTGGTTGCACATAGATGGACCCTAGGCAAAATGTGAGAAAGGCAAAGTTTATCCCTTATGTCCCCCACTCCGATACTGCTTTTGGATCCCTGAGGGCTCCCTGATATGACCTCAGACTCCTCACATCTACCTGGTAGGCTGTGTCCTCTCTGTCCTCCTCCACGACCACCGATCAGCAACAAGAGCACTTGTGATCTTTGAAACCAGGTGAGCCCGACAACATGCGGATGTGTGCATTTCAGCAAATTACTTAACTTCTAGAAATTTTCATTTCCCCATCTAGCAAGACTGAAATGAAAAGACATGTGCAAAGTGCCTGGCACTCAGTAGATGCTTTCCACACTCAATTAGTCAAAAACAGTTACCAAATGAGTGCTAGTTAGCTAATGAGGAATACTGTGCTTTTGCTCTGTTAAAAATACATTATGTGCCTAAAAAGCTTTAAAAATATATATTAAATTATTTTAATTATAAAAACATACCCGAGTGATATGTGATAATTTGAAAGACTTTTTTTCCCTACGATTTTATTTATGTATTTGACAGACAGAGAGAGAGATCACAAGTAGGCAGAGAGACAGGCAGAGAGAGTGGGGGGGCGGGTAGAGAGGGGCAGAGGTAGGGTGAAGCAGGCTCCCTGCTGAGCAAAAGTCTGATGCAGGGCTCAATCCCAGGTCCCTGAGATCATGACCTGAGCCAGAGGAAGAGACTTAACCCACTGAGCCACCCAAGCACCCTGATAATTTGAAAGACCCAATGCTGACAGGTGTAAAATGAAAAGTGGAAATCCTCCTTCACTACCTCCTTATTTCCCATTCTCAAGTATATGAAGAAAAGCTATAATTAAATGCCCTTTGCTATCGTTAGCAGAGTAGATTTCTGCAGTCCGATTAGCAGCTTTTCAGAACTTTCTAACATGTTATCTATGTTTCTGCTTATATGCTACACAAATTAATGTTGTTCTCCAAAGCGTTTTTCACTCACTGGCATAGTGTTCCTTTCCCATCTGTTCATACAGACCTACCTCATTTATGATTGTCTTATACTATTCCATTTAACAATGCATTCATTTAACAAATATTTATCAAGTATTGATGATGTAATAATTATCTATAATTTGCTATTATCATAAATATCTTGATACATACATTTTTGTATGCCACGTGTGATTACTTCTAGAGAAGAATTCCCCTCAAAATGGAATTTCTAGGTCAATGTGCATGCATTTGAAATTGACACTTATCGACAAACTGCCCTCCAGAAGAGGAGGTGTCAGTTCACACACCGGCCACCATATTATGACCAACCCAGTTTCCCAATGTGACAAGTAAAAAATGTTATTTGGTCTCATCTGTCTTTCCCTGGTCATTAGTGAAGATAAACTTTTCCCACATATTTATTAGCCAATTCTATGAATTACTCTGTGAAGATCTTTTCATGTTTTGACATGCTTTTCTAGAAAGAATTTCAAGTGGTCCCTAATCTTAACAATTACAAGCTTGTCTGGAGGTATTTAGTACGTCCCTGTAACTAACACATGAAATCAAGTGCCTATGGTTAGGACAGACTACAGTATTCACCTACATGAGGTATATCATTAGGCTTCTGAAAAGCGGGGAGTTATTTTACCCATCCCTGATTTTCTTATTAGAACAGGAGTCACACACAGATATTGCAAAGTTTCACCCTGTCCAAATTAGTGCCCCAACAATTTCGGAGTCAAAGGAGACAAGGAGACAACAGGTCTGGGTGAGTGGATCACTGCCTTCTCTCAAACCTTCCTAGTAGTCCTTTCAGGTAGCTCATTATCTCTCATCAAATAATGAAAGGTTCCCCGGGGAGTGCAGAGAGTCAGGCATCTGACTCTTTTTTTTTTTTTTTAATTTGTGTCTTCCTTCTCAATTTTAAAACTTACCATAAAGCATTTCTGATCATCCAGATGAGCTCAAAACCAAAATTTCATTCATTCATTTGCATTCATGTTTACAATGATATATATTTGCAAAACCCAATATACTTTCATTGTTGTAAGCTGACGAGGACCCAAAAAAGCAGATTTACTGTATAAACTGGCATCTGACTCTTGATTTCGGCTCTGGTCTCGTGATCTGGTCGTGAGACTGAGCTCGGTGCTGAGCAGGGATCCTGCTGGGGGTTCTCTCTCTCCTTCTCCCTTTGCCCCTCCCCTCCCCCAACAAAACCAAACTGTGATGGTAATTCAGCTGTTGGGGTTTTTTCAGTGAGTCTTTTCTGACCATCCTATTTGAAGCAACATCCTTATGCCCTCCCTCAAGCACTCTAGCCCCTCTCCTGCTTAACTTTTCTCTATGGCACCCACCGGCATGGGCATTCACTCCTATTTGCTCCCTTGTTCATTTCTGTCCTTCCCACTACAGTGTAAGCCCCAATGAAAGTGTTGCATAGAACTCTGTAGTCCTGAAAACGCTCCCGTGTATATTACCTAATCTTTCCACCAAGGCTTGATGTAGGTGTTGTATTACCTTCACTTCACAAAAGAGGAAAACAGATCTAAAATAAATTAAGGGACACACTCAAGGCTGCTTGGCTGGTATGTGGAAGGACCTGAGAGTTCCACATCATGATGTTGCTGCTTCTAATGGTAAAGTTGAAGCCTCCCCGCATACAGAGTACAGTTAATATAGATGTAGCCATTTCCAAAATGATCTTTAGATGGCTCGAAAGCTACCACTTTATCTATGAATACCTTTTGGCTTCCACATAGCTACATACCCAATTCTGCCTATTTAACTAGATCCCAGAAATGACGATCCTGATGGTGGTCTATCTGGGAGTAAGGGGACCCCCTCCTTTGGTGTTGCTCTTTCCTGCTAGACCACCGAGGGCGGAGAGCCGTTGCATTTCTTTTTTGAGATACAGCTTCCAGAACAATTACCTTTTTGTGGTCATTCAACAAATATGTGTGGAAAGGAACTGAATTCCCAACGGAACTGGCTATAATAAAAAAAAGAAGAAGAAGAAGAAGAAGAAGAAGAAGAAGAAGAAGAAGAAGAAAAGGAACTGGCTATAGCAATCAAAACCCTAATTTCAAAATAGCAGAGGGTTCTTCCTTCATAAATCTGCACAGCAGTAGTCAATCCTGACCCACATTAGAATCACCTGGGGACCTCTCAGAACTACTAGTGCTTGGGCCCCAAGACTCTAATTTAATGGGACAGGGGGTGCCAGCTGGCCATTGGGCTTTTAAAGCTCCATGGTACAGCCATACAGGCGGGGATGAGAAACCTGATTTACAGGTTTCTCAAGTGAAGCATTCCTGTCCCCATTGAAAGGTAACATCCGCAGGGGGGGGAAGAAATCCTCACCCAACAGAATTCTTCAAAGGGACAACCACCTAATCCTAAGAACTGTAAAGATGACACAGGGCCTCCCTTAGCAGTGACCCTTGGGAAAAAGCACTTCTGAACAAAGACAAATTGCAAAGCCTCTTGGGGACTTGCATTCTGAGAAATTCTTCGCAAAACAAAGGGGCATCGCAAATGTGTTTTAGAACAGAAGCCCACAACCCTTTTCTGCATAGTAATTATTTTAGGCTCTGCAAGCTGTACACTGTGGTTCTTACTCAAGTCCGCGACTACACCTCAGAAGCAGCCAGGGACCCAGCAAGCATGACTGTGTTCCGACAAAACTCTGGTTACGGGTATTAAAATTTGAATTTCATGTAATTTCACCTCACAAAATATTATTCTCTTGATTTTTTCCCCCAACTATTTAAAAATGTAAAAACCATTCTTAGTTGGGGGGGGGAGGCTTGCAAAAACAGGTGGAGGGGTGAGAGTTGGCCCATGGGTCATTTTTTGTTAAGCCCTGCTCTGAAAGCATGTATTAAAAACAGAGGAATGGGGCGCCTGGGTGGCTCAGTGGGTTAAGCCTCTGCCTTTGGCTCAGGTCATGATCCCAGGATTCTGGGATCGAGCCCCACATCGGGCTCTCCGCTCCTCAGGGAGCCTGCTTCCTCCACTCTCTCTGCCTCTCTGCCTACTCGTGATCTCTCTCTCTCTGTCAAATAAATAATTAAAATCTTTTTAAAAAATAAATAAAATAAAAACAGAGGAACAAGTAAGCTCAGCTAATAAATATACAGATGCAGCAAAAGATGTATTTGGGTAGAACTGATTTCACTGAACCTGTACTTAATTCTTGTCTTGGCAGGAAACTGCCACTGGACCTGTTTCTCAAAATGCAAGTGTATTTGAGATTCCAGAGTATTTGTGGGGGGCAGAGGGGAGCTTGCTTGCTTTTTAGCCCCTTTCTTACTAGAGACATTGCAGGCTGCAGGAGATGCACAGTACATCAGGACAGGGCTCCAACAAGAACTTAATAACTCAATCACAAAACTTGTGGCTGGCCTATGCGGAGGCTGCTTTTACTGTCCTTTGAGTCATAAAAAATACCAGCTCCGGGTTCGCAAGTGCACGGTTTATAGGCATTGATTTACACAAACACAGGTCTATTAAATATGAGCCCAAAAGATTTGGGGAATTCGGAGACGTGAAAATCAGAGGTTGGAGATGGAATGAGTCCCACACTGAGAGGCAAGAGGGCAATTTTTCTACGGGGTGCTGGCCGGGGTGCTGACAGCTGAAGGTCACTTGACCAAGAAACAAGGAAGAGGGAAAGATGTTGGCGTGAACCGAAATGCGTCCTTGGGTCCTAAGCAAATCGTCCTCGGTTACTTAATTTATCAATGCACGTGCTGTGCTTATATATCACACACAACCCTCAACAATGGAAACATTCAAATGGGAAGTAAATTTCCTCTAGTGAACTTCCCCCAAACGGTGAGAGGTCAGGAAGAGAGATTTGGTTTTGGTGGACCAAAGGAAAAAAAGAGAAGAAAAGAAAAGAGAGAGCGTGCATCCATTTGGGGATACCATCTGCTTGTCTTCGGTGGAAAAAGGCACAGAGGGAAGAGGGAGTAGAAGGAGAGAGACCCGGCCAGTGTGCGTGTGCACCGAGGGCCACCAGCAGCCCTGCGGAGACTTGCGACGTGTGCGACGTGTGGGGGGGCAGGGTGGGGGGGACGCAGGTAGAACACAAAACTGCTACTGTTCCAGGATCTTCCCAGCAGCCAACAACCTCTGCCACCGCAGGCCTCGTAAATGTGTTTTATGTGTCCTGTTGCTCCCGCAGCCCCGTCTCCCCCAGGCTGTTGCCACCTCCTAATAGCGCAGCACAAAGACCGATGTCCCACTGAGCCAGGAGCGAAATTACCAGCCTGACCCTCACCTCTCTGATGGGCCTCACGTTCAAAGGCTTGCCCAATCCTCTCGTGGGAACCACGAGCCGATTTGTGTAGCGACAGGGATGCTCTCGGCTGGCCTCACAGGGGAATTTTCCAATGACACACACAAATAAAACCCGCAAACCTGACAGCGGGGTGGGGAGAGCCCCAGAACTATGGCTGAACCACCAGAAACTGCTTCTCCCTCAACCCCGATTTAGTGCAAAAGTTTCTATGGAGAATTTGCAAGGAAGGGTGGACGCTGAAAGCTCTGTGGGGCTCGCTTCTACCCCAGACAGAGCGGAGTGGTGGGACCCCCGGGGGAGAGGGGGGTTCGGGTGGTAGCCCCACCCGGCCTCTGGCCCCCACTCCGAGGTCGTCCTGACCGCTCCACCCTGCCAGGCCCATACTCTTCTCCCAACTAAAGGATCAGGCTGTCGCCGTCCCAGTCGGGCCCCACAGCCCGCGCGGACCCTCTGCGGGGCTGCGCACCAGCTCCCCAAGCACCTCCCACCCCATCCCCAGCCCTTTCAGGACCACGACCCCGTCTTCCCTGAAGTCATGATTCCATCATAAATTACTGGATGATCTTGATCATGGCGAGTTTTACCTTTACATGATTTCATATAAATAAATGAACAAATCAGGAAAAATACACTTTTCCAGATCATGTGACTTTTGTTTTTCTTCTGAAAATACCATCGCGGTAAGTTTCTTCATCCAGTCGTGCGGGAGCGCCTGCTGGGCACCAGGAACGCTTCTGGATGGGATGAACACGGCAGAAACCGTGGGCGCTGCTCTGATGGGGTGCGCTATCTTGTTAGGGGGACAAGTAACAATACAACCGTGTCCTTACCAACGGAGCTACGTTCTGTGAAGGTCGGAAGGGACACGACGCCTTCCCTGTGAAGCGGGGTGGGGGGGAACATGATGTAGGCGGCCAGAGCTGAGGTTGGGGTGAAGGGAGGCTCCACGTCACCCGGGCAACCTGTTCGCTGTCCTTGCTTGGTCGTGGGTGTTAGGAGCAGCAGGAAGCCATGGGAGGGTGTTAAGCAGTCACAGCGCAGTGACAGTGATGGGCAGCCGTCCATCCCAGGCCAGGGTCTCTCTGCCAGGCAGGCCCCAGAAAAAGCAAACAGAGCTACCAGCCCACAGCAGAAAGGCTTCTTGACTTCCATTGTTCCTTCAGTTTCTTCCTTCAGGCTACGAATCAAGGTTTTTAAAAATACTGGCCAGATTTTTTTCTAGACACATCCTAGAAATGGAAGTTTGATTTGGGGGAGGAGTGGTAGGGTTTTAATATGACATTAATGAGGACTGTTCTGGGAAAGTAAGTATTTGATGAGGGAAATGCCAATATACAGACAAAGCCTAGAATTTAAAAGGGAATAAAATGTGACATGTAAGAGAAACAAGGGCTCATTTTTTTTTCTTTTAACAATCAAGTCCTGAATGCACTGCTTACTTGCTCTGTAACCATGGACATGTTGCTTAACCATTCTTTGCCTCAGTTTCCCCACAATTCCCCACAATCCTTTTCCAGATCATGTGACTTTTGTTTTTCTTCTGAAATTACCATCGCGGTAAGTTTCTTCATCCAGTCGTGCGGGATTAACGATAATTTTTTTATTTTTATTTTTTTAAAGACTTTATTTATTTATCTGAGAGAGAGAGAGACAAAGATAGTGAGAGGGGACACAAGTGGAGAGAAGAAGCAGGCTCCCCAAAGAGGAAGGAGCCCACCGCAGGTCTGGATTCAAGGACCCTGAGATCCTAACCTGAGCCAAAGGCAGATGCTTAACCCACTGAGTCACCTAGGCCCCCCAAAGATAATTTAAAAAAAAAAAAAAAGATTGTATTTATTTATTTGAGAGAAAGACGAAGACAGCACAAAGTGGGGGCGGGGCAGAGGATGAGGGATAAGCAGACTCCCTGCTGGGCGAGGTGAGGTGGGGGGATGCTGGGAGGCCCTGGAGTGGGGAGCCTCCATCCCAGGACCTGGAGATCATGACCTGAGCTACAGTCAGACGCTTAATCGACTGAGCCACCCAGGCGCCCAACAGTAACAAGGATAAAAACTGCTAGAATTCTCCATTCACTTTCAGTGTCTCTGGATGTCTCCACATGGATGCCTCATTCTTCTTAATCAGGAAAAAATGAGAATATGTATCAGCAGCTCAATCAAGCCCAGCTCCCAAATGTGCACAGAAAGCTAAGAATAGAAATCAGTCCCAAAGGGCACTCAGCAAATGACTCCGAAAACCCCACAAGTTGCATGTATACATTTTCAGCATTCATAAAAATACAATACTGTTATTATGTCTGTTGGCCTCTAGGTGTAAAAAAATAGGAAATGTCACAAGAGAACTTCTTGAGAGTGCTTGAGATATTTATTTTCACAATATTAAGAACAAAAACATTTTTGACATGTTTTACTGCTACTTTCAGTTCTCTTTAGTTCATTTTCAAGTTAGGACTTTAAAGTCCAAGAGGGAAGCAGACCCACCAGCCCCAGGGAGCGATCACTATATTCTGTGAGACATTGCCATCTAGTGGCCAATGTGAACACTGCAGGGGATGACGCTTTTCCCTCAAATTTTAATTTGCAAACCTATCAGCTTCCTTTCACCAGTTCTCCCACGATTTATACTGACCATGGTGTCTGGGTTTTCTTTTTTTTTTTTTTAAGATTTTATTTGTTTATTTGACAGAGATCACAAGTAGGCAGAGAGGCAGGCAGAGAGAGAGGAAGGGAAGCAGGCTCCCCGCTAAGCAGAGAGCCTGATGCGGGACTCGATCCTAGGACCCTGAGATCATGACCCGAGCCGAAGGCAGCGGCTTAACCCACTGAGCCACCCAGGCGCCCGTGTCTGGGTTTTCTAATGTGTGTTTTTATTTCCTCAGTAGTAAGAGTACAAATGGGCCATAATAAAACTCATATACTATTTGGGTTGAAGGATTAAGTAGGGTTCTTATTTTGGGGTTGTTTTGTTTTGTTTGATAAATCATGTTTGGGTAGGTAGAAAATCCAGCCATTTAATTTGTAAATGTTGGAAAACATTGATATACATTGAAAACAAATCCACAATTTTGAGATTTGAGAGGGAAGTGCATATTGTGTGAATTCTGTGCCTTAACACCGAGCTAACAATCAATGTTAAAGACAAATGACATGATAAACGCATAAACAGGTCCTTCACTACATGATGCAAAGCGTGGTAGGGGGCTTTCCCTGGTTACCTCTGCAGTCCTCAAACAGCACTACAAGCTCCATTCCTCCCCACCTGGCAGCTCAAACAGCTGAAACTCACACAGTTGATGAGAATTCAGAACCCAGGACATTCTCCTGAGGGCAGGCACCTGTGCAACCCTGCAGACTGCTGTCAGCTCCAGACAATGTCTGGCATGCTATAGGTACTCAATAAATACCTTGAATGAATAAAGGAGTCCTGTGGCAGAAGCCACTAGCACTCCCCAGCGTCTCTGCTCCTCCTCTCTTCTAACCAGATGTGCTACTAGGTGGCACTTTCCAGTCATCTCTGCAATGAGGTCTGGCCACGGGACAGAAGGATGATCGCTGGAAGTATTATGCCCAGGCCTAGCTTGTGAAAACTGCCAAAATGGGACCCTCTTTTCCTTTTCCCATGTGCCAGCTGAAAGGAAGGGACTCCACTAACCTAAAGTGGGGATGGGGGGGTAGGTAGGGGGGCACCACAAGGTGCAGGCAGCTCACATCCCGGAAATAATGCCTGGGGCAGAGTCCCCGGGCCCCACTGACCCTCATTCGATGGTGACACGGGTGAGAAATAAAGCGTTATTGTGTTAAACCCCTCAATAGGAGAGTTGTTTGTTACAACAATCAGTCCACCCAAACTAATAAAACTCCAAGGCAGTCCTTTTGAAATGATAAACACTGCATTTTCTGAACAAGAGAGACCTCTCCCTTCGCTGTCCTTTTAAAGGCTCTGCACAATGGAATAAAGAACTTTAAGCTTTACTTTTATAACTAGTTCATGCCCTCACTAGAGCGTCTTTATAAAAATCAGAGAGAACTTAAAGGGAGTTCGTTTATTCTTTCTTTTTCATAGGTTTCCACTGAATCGGAGCCCGAAGGCGAATTTTCTCCAAGGAGTCTTAAAATACTGACGTTTCCAGCAGGGTTTACTGTTGCCTGTAAGATGGCATGTTTCATGAAATCAAACTAAATCTGCTCTCCAGCACATCTATTTTTAAGATCCCCGGCGCCTGAACCTGACTCAGCCGAGTGAATCATGCTAGACTCCTCTGATGACACACCAACCCCCCACAGTTGGGGCGGGGACAAGGGGGGTGAGGCGGGGCGGGGCGGGGCGGGGCGGGACGGGGCGGGGCGGGGCGGGACGGGGTATTGGGGGGAGACAAAACACAATGGCTGCTGTTGGCTGCGTTCACACTGGGAGCTCCTCACCACCTGACCGAAGGAGCATTCCGGATTACCAAGAAATCACAAGCTCCGGAGTGCTCTTGAGTGGGAGCAATACATTGGCAACTAAAGCCACAGTGACTCCTGTGACATCCACGTGCTTGAACTTCTACAGTGAAACTGCCCAACTAACTCCCTAGTACAGTTTTAGGCATCTACGGAGGGTTTTTTCCCCCCTTTCTAATTGTTCTGACAAGGAAATACGTAATGTTCAATACTAGTCACCCAAGAGAGCTATTATCTGCTTCTAATTTTCCTCTCTGTCATCTGCCAGGGACATCGAGGGGCATTCTTATGTTGGATTAGAATCAGCGATGCACCCAATGAGAGAGGTAGGAAAATTCATGGAGGAATACTTCATTTCAATTAACATATCAGCTTAGGAAATTTAAAACACCATCCTTTAAAGTTGGACAAAATTATTTCAACATTTCTCTGAAATAAGACATTTCACAGTACTTAGGACATTTTCATAGAAAAGAATGATGAAGGAGGATTTCCCTTACCAGATATCAAAACCAATTTAAAGATGTATTAATTAGGGGCACTTGGGTGGCTCAGTGGGTTAAGCCTTTGCCTTTGGCTCAGGTCATGGTCTCAGGGTCCTGGGATCCAGCCCCGCATCGGGCTCTCTGCTCAGCAGGGAACCTGCTTCCCCTTCTCTCCTGCCTACTTGTGATCTCTCTCTCTGTCAAATAAGTAAATAAAATCTTAAAAAAAAAAAAAAGATGTATTAATTAAAACACTGTGGTGCTGACACAAATGGAAAAAACGATTATAAAAAGAGCCTTAGAATATTTGAAACATTTCGGTATCATATTTATTTATTTATTTATTTATATTTGCTTTTTTAAATCCCAGATCAATGAGGAAGGGATGGAGTATGTGACAAATAGTGTTTAATAAAAATGGCTACTTATTTGGGGGGAAATCCACCTTACCCCTTGAACAGCAAAATAAATCCCAAATACACTGAAGAATTTAAACTGTAAGCATTAACAGGAGCTAGAATATAATGGTGACCATTTATACACACTGAAGATAGGAAAAGGTTTTCTAGGGACAAAGAAACAATGGAATAAAATACTGATCCGTTTTGACCCCATGAAATTTTAAGTTCCTGAATTTCAAAAATATAACAAACAAAATTAAAAGGAAGACTAGGAACCGAAAAATACTTGCCATGTGTATGACAAAGTTCAATATCCTTATAAATCCATGGGAGACTAACATAAAACCCAAACTAGAATAAAAGCCAAACCAAAACAAAAACCCACTAATGCCTTGATAGAAACATGAGCAAAAAGCATAAACAATTTCTTTTTTTAAGATTTTATTTTTATTTGTCAGAGAGGGAGGGAGAGAATGCATGCACAGGCAGGCAGAGTGGCAGGCAGAGGCAGAGGGAGAAGCAGGCTCCCTGCTGAGCGAGGAGCCAGATGTGGGACCTGATCCCAGGAGACTGGGATCATGACTTGAGCCGAAGGCAGCCGCTTAACCGACTGAGCCACCCAGATGTCTCAAACAATTTCTTCATAAAATAAAAAACACTGGTTAAAGTTAATGATCAATTAACATATAGAAAAAATGTTCAACATCACTACTAATTGAAACACTAAATCAAAAGCAAGATACCATTTTTCACCTTTGAAATGGCCTAAAATTTTTTTAAATAATAATATTTAGTGAGCTTACGGTGAGACAGCCACTTTCCTTTACTGGGGGGTGGGAGTTTACATTTGTCAATACCTATCGAACTCCTTTACAAATTCTATTCCCTTGAATATTGTAATCCCACTTCTATGAATACATCCTGAAGAAATAATCAGAGATAAAAGTATTTATGCACCAGGATGCTTGCTAAAGCATTATCTGTCATAGCGTGAAATTGGAAAAAACACAAATCTCCTGCGCTAGAAGAATGGTTAGCATTCATAGAATGGATTCATGCAATCATTGAAAGTGCAGGTGTAAAAGAATATTGATTGCTCTGAGAAAATACTGATAATATAATAAGTAAAGAAAAGCAGGGTACATAGCATATGCATGTGTATTACCTAACAGATCCCTCTAGTCATAGCTACCAATGCCTCCCCACCCATCGCTAAGGATTCCTCCAATCACCACCGCTCAGACTCTTATTTCTCGGTTGGACCTCTGCGATGGCTTCCTACCTGGTCCCCAGATGCCAGCCTCCCCTCCCCTCCAGCCACACCAGAGGACAGAAGGGCCAGTGCACCAGTGACTTGATTCTAGCTCGGACTTCTTCACTGGTCTGCTCACACTTCTGACTCCTACCTCCTGGAAGACCGACAAGCTTGCCCCGATGTACCTCCCCAACCTTGCCTGCTATGCCCCCCACACACACACCATATTCGAGTTGGATGTTCTTTGTGGCTAGGTCACACACACTCTGGGCCTCACTTGTTCTGTTATGCCCATGAGGCCATCTTCATGCCTCCAGGCCCACTTCCCTCCAGGAGGTCCACCCCAACCTGCCCAACCAAAGTGATTGCTCTCTTCCTCTCCTGGTAGGTAGTAAGAACCTTGAGGGCAGAGGTTGAGGCACAGGCTTTGCATACACCAGGCATTTAGTAAAGGCTGGTTATTGGTTGTCAATGGAAGAAAGGAAGGAAAAGAGAGAAGGAAGCAGGTTAAGGCGGGGGAGGGGGGAAGAAGGAAAGGGAAGGAAATGTAACTAACATGGCAGGAGGCTCAGTTTTCTTTTGGGGCTGAAGACAGAGGGTGGAGAGCACTTGAAACTCCTGCACTTGGGATGTTTGAGACCTATTTGTGATTCTTTAAAAATGCAAGAAAATGGGGTTGGGTGAGGGGAAGAATGAAAGAGAAGATCTTGGAGAATATGAGTACCTAAAATCAACTGCTTCTCACCTACCTGAGGTACCAGAGAGAGGAGAGAATGAAGCCTTTATATTTGGTCATTCCTACAGTATGTAATCTGCCTGACCAGATACACTCAGATTCATTTTGTTTTTACTAGAAAAAGAGCTAGACATATTGGCTTCCTTTTTAGGTCAACGTGAAGCTCTACAGGCCCCAACTCATCCTATTCCTTTCAAGCTCTGAAATCCACTCAGACTCAAAAGCATACATTATTCCCTCATATGTATAAAATGACTTATTCTGTCTGTATTCATTGAAGGACTGTTTGTAATAGTGAAAAACTGAAAAAATCTAAATATCAATTAATAAGGGATTGATTAAGGGGCACCTGGGTGGCTCAGTCAGTTAAGCGTCCAACTCTTGATTTCAGGTCAGGTCGTGATCTCAGGGTCATTAAGACTGAGCCCGGCATCTAGTTCCATGCTGAGTGGGGAGTCTGCTTGAGAGTCTCTCTCCCTCTTTCTCTGCCCCTCCCCCTACTTGCACTCTCGCTCTCTGTCTCAAAAACAAACAAACAAAAAATTAAATTATGGATCAAACAATGGAATACTATGGAACTGGAAAAAAGGAACGAGAAAGCTGTCCGTGAACTGATTTTGAAATGATTCCCAAAATATCGTTATGGGAACAAAGCAAGGTACCAAAGAGTGTATGTAGAATGTACTATTTGATTACAAAGAAGAGAAGTAAAACTTTATAACTTATTTGTATAGAATGGGTAAAATATGGACAAACATATGAAGAACTGAAAAGCTGGGCACCTGGGGACAGGGGTGGGAAGAAGGCTTTTTATTACTGGACACTCTTTTCTGCTTTTTGGAATTTGAACCATGTCAATGCATTAGCTCTTCAGGAAATACATTAAACCTCGTGTTAGGTGACACTGTGAATGGGTTTGGGCTAGATACTACACAAAGGAATACACAGATATGGCCCCAGCCTGCGAGGTCAGAATTAAATCTTCTTAAAAGGAGAGGTTCCAGAAAGAACCCCATCAAGGGGTACAAGGGCAGTTCAGTCGGTTGGGCGGCCGACTCCTGGTTTCAGCTCAGGTCATGACCTGGATCACCCAACTGAGCCCCCCACGGGACTCCCTGCTCAGCAAGGAGTCTGTCTGCGATTCTTTCCCTCCCCCTCGACCTCTCCCCTTGCTCATGGGTGTGCATGTGCACACGTGGGTACACATTCTCTCTCAAATAAAATAAATATAATCTTGATTAAAAAAAAAAGAAGAAGAACTCCATTAAGAGGAGCCAATGATGGACACTTACACAATAGGGTCAAGCTGGTACCTTCAAAAAATCTGGGTTTCACTACCCAGATGCTAACCTTTGCTCAGCCTTGCCTCTGTCCCTGGGCTCTTTGGGTGTTCATGTGTACTGTTTCTGATTTATTTTCTTTCATTACGGCTTGATCTGTTCCAATTCGTACATCTGAAAGGGATTAAGTACATGGGTTTGTTAAGCATGAATCTGACTGTTCCCAACAGAAGTAAGAATAGCAGCGGTGAGGGAAACACGTCGGTGCAGACCTCCCCGTCTAAGCTCGCACATCTGCAATCACTAAACACGGAGAGCACCAGCGAAGGCACCAAAGCTGGGGGAGTCTGCATGTGCAACATCTGCCCGAAGAACATGACCGTGGTCTTCGTACCATCGCTTGCTTCTTACCAGTATGCCCCAAACGATTCTCCCTTCCTCGAACCTCAAGGAACCTCTAAATTAACTAGGATTTTTATTCTATTCTAGTAACAGAGTGAAAAGAATTTCACTGGTACAAGAGATGGTTTATTAAATGGTATATTAAAATACACGTGACTCAGGGACACCTGGTGGGCTCATGGGGCACATGTGACTCTCCATCTGCGGTTGTGAGTTTGAGCCCCACGCTGGGCACAGAGGTTCCTTAAAATACACTCGGCTTTGAGTTCCACTAACATCTCATTTTCAGTCTGGTCATCTTTCCCTTTCATCCCCAGTGAAAATGAACACTCCAGGTGACAGCTCGGAAACCATGCAAGACCTAACCCACCAAAGGAAGACCTGCTTGTGTACATACCTATGAAGACATTTAAATCGTACTTTTAAAAATACTCAATGTAACAAGAAAGTATTCATAAAACAAAATTTTAAATGACAGAAGCACATGCATCATGATGAAAAACCTCTGTGTGTGTGTGTGTCTGTGTGTCTGTGCCTGTGTGCATGAAAATGACGAAAGAAAATTGAAAGTTTACAGCAGTATTATTTCTGTGCAGCAAGAACTACTGGTGATGTTTATTTTCTTCTTTAATTTCTCTATTTTTCTCACCTTTTTACAAATGAGCCCTTTAATATTCTCACAATCAAACGAAAAAGTCTGACTTTTAGAAAAAAAGTATTTGCTTTCAGTATAGTCCACTAAGTAAGGTGTGAGGTAGGAGCAATCACGTTTAGCAAGACTTTCAGCAACCCCAAAGAGCTCAAACGAAAATACTTAGTTTGCAAGGTTATTGCTCTCCCTGTTCACCCGTGAACTGAGGGTCCCTGTGTTTTTTTTTTTTAACACTTTTATTTATTTGACAGAGACAGAGATCACAAGTAGGCAGAGAGGCAGGCAGAGAGAAAGGGGGAAGCAGGCCCCCTGCTGAACAGGGAGCCCGATGAGGGGCTCGATCCCAGGACCCCGAGATCATGACCTGAGCTGAAGGCAGAGGCTTAACCTACTGAACAACCCAGGCACCCCAGGTCCCTGTGTTCTGAACGACATTCCCTTGAGGGGTCCAAGTCACTGGAGGATTTCGTAAGCACCTCAGGGCTGCTGCGGACCCTAACAGGACCTGTCACGTGGCAGTGTGAGCTGGGGCCACGCCTCTCACCCAGAAGGGGTTGGGGGTGTTCCTGGCAGCCTGACCTCTCTTGACTCAGCCCTGTCAGGGGGGACCATTACAAGGATAAAGTTGATGAATAATAAATAGCATATTTACACAGCCCCGCTCTCCCAAAGGACTTTAAAGTGCTTTATAAACAGATAAATTACACATTGGGAACCCATGCTCTCCCACTGAAATGTGCTGCTCCCCCAAGGGTGAAAAGTGACCATTGGTAAGTGCTGCACAGGCCAAGTGGACCTGAAGCCCAGAGCTGCCTTTTAAGTTAATTTTTACCAGAGGAATGCAGATGGAAAACAACTAGTCACCTGACAGCTGAGGGACAAGGCATGGAGTCCTTAACCCAACAGGAGGAATGGAAATACTTGTCCTATTCTTCCAAAAGAACCAGAACTCCCTCCCACCCCACTCTACCATTTACTCAGTGCTATGGTCAAGGAATGTCATCTTCTTGGTCAACAGATGAGCACTAACCGTTTTGGGGAATGTGCCTCAATTTCCCCATCTGTGAACTGAGGATGGTAGTAATAAGAACTGGGCTTTAAGAGGGCTCCTGGCTGGCTCAGTTGGTAGAGTGTGTGGCTCTTGATCTTGGGGTGGTGAGTTTGAGCCCCACGTTGGGTGCAGCGATTACTTTAAAAATAAAAAAAATCTTAAAAAGAACAAAAAAGAATGAGGCTATTAAGGATTCAGTAAGATAAGCAGAGACAGTGCCTGACATAGCACTTGTGGAGGGGGACAGTCAAGTACAAGAGACAAGGACAAGGACAAGGGACAAGAGCTCCTTCTCTCTTTACCTATTACAATTTCTCACGCGCCTCTCGAGTTCAGTGTAACTATGGAATTTTATTTTTTAAATTTTTTTAAAGATTTTATTTATTTATTTGACACACACACATAGAAAATATAGCAGGCAAAGGGAGAGGGAGAAGCAGGCTCCCCACTGAGCAGAGAGCCTGATGTGGGGCTGGATCCCAGGGTCCTGAGATCAGGACCTGAGACGAAGGCAGAGGCTCAACCCACTGAGCCACCCAGGCGCCCCTGGAATTTTATTTTTAAAAAATCAGTAAAAATGAATGAGGAAATGAGACTTCTTTGAGCTCCCTGGGGCTACTAGCTTCTGTATGTTATGTATTGTTTTATGTCAGAACTAGAGGAAGCTACATCTTCTGGAGCTGTGGAATGGACTACGGAAATTTAAGGAGGATTGTAAGAAAATTCACATTTTCTCCTGTCTGAATAGGCCTCCTGCTCCGTAACTGGTAGGCATGGTGAGCTCGTGGGCCTCCTTTGATGTGATACAGGCTTATCCCAAGCTCTCAGGCTCCACAGAAAATTAGATAGGATGTGTCTTAACCTACATCCACAGAGCAGAGACAATGGAAAGGGATAAGGAAAATTCCTTCCAGAAACATAATCAGGAAAGTCCTGGCTTTGAAGGGGCCGCCTACAGGGAGAGTTCTTCAGGGGAAAGAGCTCATGGTATGAATTTTCCTCGGGGCTACAAAATACACTGTCATCTAGATTCGTGGCAGGGGGGAAGGTGAATCCAGAAGCAAGTCCCTGGACCCAAATTAGAGTAAACCTACCTGGAATATGACAACTAGTAACAGTTGCCCCCCTGGGAGCCCTGACTATGTGTCTGGCCCGTGAGACACCTTTGCTATATTCTGGCCTCTTACTGGTCCACAGCCCAGCAGCACTGCCTTCCCCTGAGCTTGGAGAAAAGCCAACTCGGGCTTGGCTTGAGACCAACGGCTTCAGAATCTGATTTTAAGCAGACCCTTAGGGCATTCATGTGCAGTCTGAGAAGCACCAACTTTCAGATCTCATAAAGCCGCCTCCAGAACCCTTTTGCAACCTCGTCTGAGATGATCCTGACAACGAAGTTCGAGGTTTCCATAACCAGGAGGACAGACGATCCTGGCCAAGATCACACAGAAAGATACACAACTGGAACCAGAGCTCGGGGTTACTGACTCTCCTTTTTACACCAGTCCTGGATTCGCGTTGTCCTGACCTGCCTTTCCCTTTGCCCCAGCCATAAGCAACTAGAGCACAGAGGGCTGAGAGTCACTCTGCCTCTCCAGATGGGAGCAATGTAGCAAGTACACACTCCCTCAGTAGAACTTTCCAGCTCTAACTTCTAACTGCTTGACAACTTATCCACAGCAACCTATCCACAGCATGGCGGCTTCCAGATCCCTTGAGGAAGGACAACAGATCTGTAGGGCTCAGAAAAGCTTTCGAAAGCTTGCTGACTGGGGGTAGGAGGGTCCTACTGCAGGAGCCCTGGGGGGTCCGGCTGGGGGGCGGGGGCAGGCAACGGTTGCCTTTGAGAAGCAAAAGTTTGGGAAGGGAAGGAGAGGAATAGCGCAAAATTGAAAAAAGCGTGGATTTTCCTCTGGACTCTGGCATCTGCTTATTTACCCTTTAATTCTGGACATAACCTGATGATTTGGAAAGCTCTTTGAGTCTATAAAACAAGATAAAATCAAATGAAATCCCTCCCCGACTGCATGAGTCTGTCTCTTCACTGTGTGCGGAACCGAATTTTTGACCTGAGAGCCTGACCAGTTTGGAAATGAGGAGGGGGGATCACTCAGAGAGGGATCTGGGGAGGAGGGAGAACTTCCCAATCCCCCTGCAGTCATAGTACAGGGGAATACAGCCTCTCTCTAGAAGCCTGCACTGGGCTGCCACAGGACACATCCAGTCAAGAAGCTGTCATCTTGAACTTGGGAAGCTGGAGGTGAGCATTCTGGAAGAACAACTTCAGGAGTGAGGAAGGGCAGCAGGAGGGACAAGAGGACCTTTGACCGGGCAAAGCCTGGTAGAACATTCCAGACCTTCACCGGTAATAGTGCTGGTTGTCTAGAAGGTGTGCCTCATTCACGGGGCCCTGCCTTTTCTCTACACAAATCTATTCTGAAGTTAGCTTGTTAGACGAAAAGGGAAAGGGAAGCCTCTGGAGTTCTCGGGTTCCCATTATGTGCTCTTTTAAGTAAAGGACTTTTCTTTATAGTGCCAAGAATCCCTGCAAACATCACTTCCCTAGACTTCTTCCCCAGATGCTTTTTTAATATGGTGTGTTTATTGCTCAAGGGACATCCAGGAGCCAAGTCTCTTTGCATAAATCACTAGCAACTTGAAAGGAGACCATTCTTGCTCGGAGGATTTAGAAAATACCTAGCAAGGGAAGAATCTATTACGTCACGGTGTGTGCCCATTCCAACAACAATTAGCAGGATTACTTTGGGGGGGGCTGGGAGATTAAAAAGTGTCACCGTCAATACTTCCAACTTCTCCTAAAGAATAGGGCAAGAAAACCCATCACTGAGAAGCCAGCATCCTACTTGCTGAGTCAACAGCCTTCATGTTAGTGTGCTTATTCTAAAGCCTTCTGTGATGCAATGCAAAGCAAAAAAAAAAAAAAAAAAAAAAAAAAAAGAAAAAAGAAAAGAAAAAGAAAAAAAGGAAAAAACAGAACCACAAACGGTTACCATTCTAGAAACCAGTGAATTTTCTGATAATTCCATGTATACTTCAGAGGCAAACAGAATAAACTAGAAAATTCTAAGCATCTGTAAAAAAGGGTATGAACCTTTGGGAGGGGCTTACGTGTTTAGGACTCTCCCCATGGACCGATCACCTGACCAGAAAGGTCCAAATTCATCTACGTGTCACTACAAATACGGTAGCTTTGCCCACCAACCGCATCTCTTGGAAATTTAACTTTAATTAAACTTTAATTAAACTTGACATTTTGTAGATCTCCCAGCAGCGTTTTCTGAATACTGTGCCATGGGCGTGAAGCCTGAAACTCCAGTTGCTTCTCGATGCCGATGGGGCAGTGCCTTTGCAAGAGTCAGCTAATCAATCAGACCTGCATAAGGGCGATTCCTAGAAATATCAGAAATCTCCTTTTAATGATCTAAAGCAAGTCACTGGAAAAGTGTTGCTCGTGACAATGAGATGCAGAAGGCTTGGTCCCGTTGTAAGGCAACGATGAAGAACTAAGGCACACATTCCACACCTGCAGCAGATGCCAAGGGTGGGAACTGAAGACGTGTTCTGCAGCAGAAGGAGCCATGGAAATTCCTCTGTCCACCCGAGAGCCCGAGAGGCTGGGCTGCGCTTGTTCCAACTGGCCCGCTCCCCATCAGCTGGCCACCTGCTGGCAGCGGGCAGAAGTGGTGCAAGTGTGAATCAGCCTGGGGGTCTCAGGGAGGTTCCCTACCTACCCCTGCAGCTCTGACCACCCTGCCTCTACTTCAGTCTGGAAGCCCGGCCTGGAGAGGTCAAGGGACTGAGGTAGCACTAGAGGTCAGGAGGGCCCTCACCTTGCCACCCCCCAGACCGCTCCCTCGCCAATACCTTTCCTTAAGACAAGATGCCAGTAGACTTGTGCCCCGTTCCGTTCTCACAGTGGCCACCATGTTTGTTTCCTGGACTAGCTGAAGACACCTGCCCCAGTTTCTCAGCCTCCCCTTTGTGGGAGGACCGGCTCAGGGAACAGGTGACGGAGTTCAGAGAAGAGACCCACTCCCAGCCTGCCAGAGCGCCGTGCGGGGGGGCCGCTGGAGCCTGACTGTGGGCAGCAGTGCCAGGCCACCCAGGTACCGGGCTGGACAGACTCTGTTCTGTCATGGGACACTGATGACCTTACGTATCAGGTCGAGGGCCTTCAGCAACCTAACCCTCCCTCAGCCCCATTCGTTGGAGCGAATAGAAACCTAATCACCTCAAGTAACTGAAAATGCCCAGAACAGCAAATCCTATCTTCCAACACAGCTGGATCCAAGAGGCCTTCCGTCTTCCCCCACCCCAACCCCATCTCTCCTTGGTCAGGCCTAGGTCACATGCCCATCTTTAGGGCCAAAAAGGGAACACTACCATCGGCCACCTCACTAGAATCACTTGACTTAAAACAGGGACAAAGCAGCTCACCAAACACATCAGGGACGCTGGGCGGACAGGAAAAAAAAATAATAGATCCCACTACAAGACCAAGGATTTTAATCATTTAGCCACTGTGACCATCCATCACTAACCTCTGCGAGAGGGTGTCCTCCACAGAATGCCAGACTGTATGCAGACGCTGACACACCAAACAGGCCCCACCAGGAGCCAGTCGTACATGATGAGGCCGCCCTCCTGAGGAGCAAGTGTTTTATTCTGTGCTTTCCCTGCCTCCTCCGTAAGGCATTTCCATGATTTCTCATGCCACTTCTTAGAGACACAACAGTTACAGCCAAATCCTGAGAGAATGCTGCTGTGCCAGGTTTGGCCTCCAAATGGCTGTGTCACTGACTGAGAGTCCTTTAAAATAAAGGGGCAGAGGGCACCTGGGTGGCTCAGTCAAGCGTCTGCCTTCAGTTTAGGTCATGATCCTGGGGTCCTGGGATCAAGCCCTGTGTTGGGCTCCCTGCCCACTGGGAAGCCTGCTTCTCCCTCTCTCACTCCCCCTGCTTGTGTTCCTGCTCTCTCTGTCAAATAAATAAAATATTTTTTTAAAAATGGCCCTCCAGGTAGCCGTACCAAAACTGGGTTTAGGATGCAAATCCCAGGCATCAGGGCTCTGCCCAGATCAGACTGAGTGCCTGGGTCATGAGGCCGGTGGTTACCTCGGGACAGGACGGCCCTGTGCTCTGTCCTTGCCCCTGGGAACTGCGGAGCACCGTTTAAACCAAACAGACCAAGCCCAGAGCAGAAGACCAGTGGCCTCACAGTTCCCACTCCACCTCAAGTTCAAAAGAAGAAAAGTGCAAAGCCCCTTTAAGACCAGGCAGGAAGGGTCAGCAGAAAATCAGGTTTTAAGAAACAAACTTCCTAACGTGACGTGAAACCGTGAAGCCACACAGTGACTCCCTGGGTAGCTCTCTGGTTAACACAAAACCCTGAAGAGCCAGCAGGAGGAGGGATGGACCATGGATGAAATTAGGGCAGCCAAGGCAAAGCAGACCAGGTACACGGGTGTTTTCGTGTTTGTCCTAAAAGATCAGAAGAGTGAGGTGGCCTAATTTCTTGAGTAATTATACAGTGGGGAGGAAGCTTTAAAGACATTAAAATTGGGGTTGCTGGAGGGGAGGGAGGTGGGGCAGTGGGGTATTATATAAGACTGATGAGTCACTGACCTCCACCTCTGAAACCAGTAACACATCATGTGTTAATTAAATTTAAATGTTAAAAACTGGTAAGATTTTAAAAAGGAATTTACTGATAGGCTCCCCTTAGGAGAGCAACCTTACCTAAACAATGCATTCCTTGCTCCCCTCTACTTGCTAGATGGGACACCTCCAGATTCAGGAATCCTTTAATAAAAGGCAATTAGATCTTAAAAAAAAAAAAAAAAGGCATTAAAATTTGTTCAAAGCTGCCTATATGGTCTTATCTTAAAAACCATGTCAAGGACGTAGATCATTCTTTTTTACTTTATCTGCACTGAATCCCATTCTACAGTTACTAAAGCCCCTAACTGGAGAACAACACTCTTGACGAATGAAGGCAGTTACCATTTTAACCTGTCATAAAAACAGGCAGAAACTAAGCAATGACTGGTCGCAGTTGGACATAATCACAAAGCATCGGTGTTTTACTTAAATGTAGTATTTCTTTCAAACCCTGGGGAGTGGCCGTGTCCAGCGCTGAGGCAGAAGAATACCGTGGTTGAGCACCAGGCTTCCCCCCAGAGTGCCCTGGGCTCATGGCCCAGCCTTACCGCTCCTTAGCCGTGTGACCTTGGGCAAGTCACCGCCTCTTCGTGTACAGAATGGTAGGATTAATGGGGCTTTTTAAAGATGAATGGAGACTGTCTGGCACATCTGAAGCACTATGCAGCCGCCCCCTTCAGCAGACCTATCAAGTGCCGTGTGTGGCTAAAAATACACCTTTGTGGGCACCTTTGTGCCTTCAGTTCGGGTCATGATCCCAGGATCCTGGGATCGAGTCCCACATAGGGATCCCTGCTCTGTGGGGAGTCTGCTTCTCCCTCTTCTTCTCTCCCTGTCTCTCTCATGAATAAATAAATTTTTTAAAATATTTTATTTATTTATTTGACAGAGATCACAAGTAGGCAGAGAGGCAGGCAGAGAGACAGGCAGAAGCAGGCCCCCCAATAATTTTTTTTAAATACACTTTTGGGGGCGCCTGGGTGGCTCAGTGGGTTAAAGCCTCTGCCTTCAGCTCAGGTCACGATCCCGCAGTCCTGGGATCGAGCCCCGGATGGGGCTCTCTGCTCAGCAGGGAGCCTGCTTCCCCCTCTCTCTCTGCCTGCCTCTCTGCCTACTTGTGATCTCTGTCAAATAAATAAATAAAATCTTTTAAAAAAAATACACTTTTGTTTTTGTGGACAGCATGGTGAGCTCCCGTGCTCTGGGTCACTTCTCTCTCTCTCTCCTAGACCCGGTAACCTGAGGTCCTTTGCTATTTCAGCAGGCAATTCAGGCTTCTTGATGTGAGAGGGAGTTAAAACCAACAGGGACTGAAGGCTTACCCTATAAACCCAACCCCATTAAGTGACTGCAAACCGTACAGAAACAAATTAACATGTCAGTGTTGGTTTATGGGTGAAGTAAGGGGTGTTCTCTAAGCTGTCAGCAAGCCGTATTTAATTTGGGTAAAGACCCTGCCACCGAGGACCTCCACAGGCGGTCGCAGCCGCAGTGCAGCTGTGACCCACACTTGGGGCTCTCCGCCTGCTTTTTCCAGCTAGCCCAAAGCATCTGGGCCACATTCCCAGCCCATTTCCCGGCCATGTGCACTTTGCAATGGCCGGGAATAGGATCCCTGCTGCCTACAGTGCTCGGGAACCAGAAGAGGGTGCTAACTTTTCTACACCTCAGCCACAGTCACTCCCCTCTGCCCCAAGGAGTCTGAGCCCCCAGGGCAGGGAGGCCCCTGCAGATCTCACAGTCCAGACCCCAGCGTACTACTCAGGGAGACAAAGAGCCAATAGATAGGGCCATCAATAGGGGTTCCAGGGCTGGGGGAGCAGAAAGAAGACACAGAGAAAAGAGAGCTCTGCTTGCTTCTCACCCTGAACTCCCCACCCTAAGCTCTGGTCAGCTGTGTTCAGGCCCCATTTCAGAGGAGGGCAGGGAAAACAAAGCGATCGGGGGGGAGGGGGGGAGAAACAGATATAAGCAGGGAAGGGGTAAGAATGCGGCTCCTCCAAGTTGTTGCCCCCTTGCAGAGTGTCTGTAAGATGAAAACTCACCCACACAGCTCAGCAGCCCTCCACGCCGGATCCTCCAGTCTCTGGTTTCAGAACTGTCGGAGGCCCCTGGGACTGAGATGGCGTCTAGAAATTCACAGACCAAACACCTTCCACAGATCTTATGCCTAATTTGTAAATCACACCCCTCTGCTCAGGAGTGACAAAGGGCCAATTTTGGGATCAAATAGTCCACTACTTTTGCAAGAACCAGAACCGGCTTCAAGCCTCTTTGAGGGTCTTACACATGACCTCGAGATAGGGGCTGAGCCCAGCCTCTTGCCTAAGCCAGCTCCAGCCCCTGGGGGGTGGGAAGCTTTTAGCCCCAAAGAGGGTGAGAGGGGCAGGAAGGAAGGGCCTGGGGGGTGATTCTCTTTGTTTTGTCTGTTTCTCTTTGATTCTCCCTTAGAAACTTCAAAAGTTAAACCTATTAGCGAATCAGCCTCAAGTCTACATTCAAGGTCTCTTCCTCTGTTAACAGGACTTTGACTTTTTTTTGAAAAAGATTTTATTTATTTGAGAGAGAGTGGAGAGAGGGGCAGAGGGACGGGGAGAGAATCTCAAGTAGACCCCCTGCTGATTGGGGAGCCACCTGCTGGGCTCCACCCAGGACCCTGAGATCATAACCAGAGCTGAAGTCAAGAATGGGATATTTAACCAACTGAGTCACCCAGGTGCCCCTGACTTTGACTTTTTTACGCTAAAAGAGTATTTATTCCCTTTTCCACCTCTTGTTTCTTACAAAGCCTGATTCTGTTGAGACCTGAGGCCCCCTGCCCAGCCCCATTCCTAGTTCTTGAATTCGCCATCTGATGGGGAAGGGAGATCCAAAGAGGGAGGAGGAGAGAAAGGGCGTTTCCTTCATGCTGTCAACCACCGCACGAGGTATTTGCCTTTCTGGTTCTAAGCTAAATTCTCCTCCATTCTGCGCCATGCTAGGGAAGCAGACCGCCCCTGAAGACCCTCAGGGGCTCTGTGCCCCCCGACTTCTTAGCGGATTTGCCAGTGGGGAGCCCCAGTAGGAGCTCAGAGAGAGGCAGGTGAGTCAGAAGGTGGCAGTTATGTACCCAGCCTGGGATGGGTGGCTGGATCTCTGACCAAAGGGGCTCCTGTGGGGTAGTCCTCTCCACACAATCTCATTATTTTGAAAAAATATCTAAGGTATAATCAATTCTTCAATTTTTCTTACATGCATTTATCTTACTCAAAACTTTTTTTAAGGTAGTAGTGAGACATTTGTATTGATCTGAGGCTCCAGAATCCGCTCAGGTACCCCATGTTGATCTTCACATTGACACTAACATAGATTACTTTTCTCGGCTTCACAAACCAAAGTTAATGGTCCCGGACACTGTGGATCCCAAGGTGCTCCCTGGCTTGGTCCTGGTACTGCTTTCTAATACAGCATGGTTGCATGACAAGCTCAGACTGGGTAGAGCTCCAAGGGAAGATTCCCTGACCCCACAGCTCTCGATAAACTACTTCAAATGCTGGGATAGAATCCCTGCCAGCACGTTCACTTTTACTCAGTCCGTGAGTTCCTGTCTGATTGGAATACAGTCTGATCAAGTTTGTAAAAGGACAACACATGATGCCCATCATCTTCTCTTTCCTGGATCATGTCCATGGTCTCCTCATGGTCTTTGTATCTCCAGCATTATCCCCCTGCAGTCCCCAAACAGCAGAAAGAGTGAACTTTTCAAAATTTAAATCAGATCATGTCATATCCTCTACTTAAAACCCTCCAATGGCTCTCTACTCAGTGTGAAATCCATAGTCATTACAAATGTCTATGAGGCCCTACCTGCTCTGCCTTTTCCTCTTCCCGCACTCTCCTTTTATTGTAGGTTTCTGCTCCCATGTCACTGTATCACCATACATAGCATAGCAACCCTCCTCTTAGTATCCTAGTACTCTCTATCCCCTTCTTTTAATCCATTGATTTTCTTCATAGCACTTGTCATTTTCTGATAAAACATAAATATAATGTAAAAACATAAAATATAATATGTAATATAAAAATATATATTACATACATAATATATAAAAATAAGATATAATTGAATAAACCTATAATATTCCGTATGAAATTAAGACTTTTAGATTTATCAATTATATATATTTTTTAAAGTCCACCAGCTTTTTAAAAAAGATTTTATTTATTTATTTGACAGAGAGACAGCGAGAGAGGGAACACAAACAGGGGGAGTTGGAGAGGGAGAAGCAGGCTTCCCAATGAGCAGGGAGCCTGATGTGGGACTGGGTCCCAGGACCCTGGGATCACATCTTGAGCCACAGGCAGACACTTAACAACTGAGCCACCCAGGTGCCCCTATCTAATTATATTTTTAGAAGTTTTTCAATTTCAGTTTTCAAAATTATATATATGAATTTTGTAGTCCCATTCATCATGTGAGTGTGAATGGGGCCAAAAGCTTTAGGCTAAAATCAAGTGTTATTCAAACAATCTACACTCCCTATTAGCATTGAAAAAGTTAATGGTCAGTTGCAGATGATTTCACACGTTTATACTACATTAGAAACATTAACATATTGTGCAAAAGATTATAAGAGACTAATTGGACTACCTAGAAGAAGTGGATAAATTTCTAGAAATACTCAATCTCTCAAGACTGGATCAGGAAGAGACAGAAAACCTGAACAGACCAATTACTAGAAATGAAATTGCATCATTAATCAAAAAACTTCAGACAAATGAAAGATCAGGACCAGAGGGCTTTGCAATTGAACTTTATAAAATACTTAAAGAAGCATTAATACCTATCATTCTCAAACTATTCCAAAAACCTGAAGAGGAAGGAATGTTTCCCAAATTCATTCTACAAGGCCAGCATTACTCTGATGCCAAAACCAGACAAAGACAATACAAAAAAAAAAAAAAGAAGAAGAAGAAGAAAGAAAATTACAGCCCAGTATCCTGTTGAGTATACTTGCAAAAGTCCTCAGCAGACCAAATTCAAAAATGCATCAAAAGGATCCTTCACCTTGAGCAAACGGGATTTATTGCAGGGATGCAAGGATGGTTCAATATGTACAAACCAATCAACAAGATACACAGCATTAACCAAATAAAAAGCAAAATCATATCATCATCTCAACAGATGCAGAAAAAGCATTTGACAATATTCGACATCCATTAATGATAAAAACTCTGAACAATATGAGGATAGAGGGAACATACCTCAACATAATAAAGGTCATATATGAAAAAGCCACAACTAACATACTTACTGGTGACAAGACAAGGATGCCTACCCTTGCCACTTTATTAACATAGTACTGGAAGTCTTAGCCACAGCGATCAGACAAAAAATAAAATAAAAGTCATCCAAATTTTAAGAAATAAGTAAAACTGTCACTGTTTGTAGATGACAGGATAATATATAAATATATATCTATATGTATGTATGTATATATATATATATATATATATCTAAAGATGCCATTAAAAAAACTATTAGAATTAATGAAGACAGTAAACCTTCAGGATTCAAAATTAATATACAAAAATCTGTTCTATCTCTCTATACACTAGTAACAAACTGGCAGAAAAGAAATTAAAGGAAAAAGCCCTATTTACAATTGCATCAAAAAGAATATAATAAAATAAAGAAGATGTGATACTTATATATAATGGAATATTACTCGGCCATAAAAAAGAACGGGGACTTCCCATTCACAACATGGATGGACCTAAAAGATATTATGCTTAGTGAAATAAGTCAGACAGCGAAAGACAAATTCCATATGATTTTACTTACATGTGAAATCTAAAAAACAAACCAAATGAACAAATGAAACAAAATAGAAACAGACTCTTAAATACAGAGAACAAAATGGTGGTTCCCCGAAGGGAGGCTGGTGGGGCAAATGGGTGAATGAGATGAAAGAGATTAAGAGGTACAAACTTACAGTTATAAAATATATAAACCACGGGGATGTAAAGTATGGCATAGTGAATATAGCCAATAACACTATAATAAATTGTGTAATGACAGATGGTAGCTACACTTACCATGTTAAGCATTTCATAATGTATAGAATTGTTGAATCAGTATATCGTACACCTGAGACCAATATAATATTGTATGTCAATTATCCTTCAGTTAAAAATATATTTGAATGAATGTAAAATGTAGATATATATTATTCAAAAATTTTTGCAATATTGTGAATTTGTATCTGTGTCCTGCCTTCATTAAATAAAAAACCCTTGGAAGAATGACTGTTTCCTAATTTTCACTGCAAATGCCAAATGGATGTGCTAATGTGCTGGTCTTGTGCCATTTTCCTTTGGCCTGCAGTGCCGATGCCAGCCCTCGGCCCGTGAGGATGAGAACAGAGACAGCATTAAGAGCCCCTGACAGGGCCTGGCAGGCACACCAGAGGGAAGGAACCCCCACACAAAGAGCCCACGATGCTGTCTCAGCTGCGTGAAAGGACAGAACACAGGCTCTGTTTGCCGTGACCGGAATCAAGTATTGAAAGGCATCTCAGTTGGAACAAAATGCTCATTGCCTTTGGGATAAGGAGCAATTTAAAAAATCTTTCTATGCCGATTCACAGACCTGTACCCCTGGGGCTAATAATACATTATATGTTAATAAAAAAAATAAAATAATTAAAAAAATCTTTCTAAAAAATTGATGCTAGGTGTAAAACTAAACCTTTTCTACTTTAAAAAGGGGCTGGGCTTGTGAGTTCTAGAAGGCGCTGTGCGGTAGGCGGCTTGCTGACGTCTTTCCAGAGGCAATATGTGCCCATCGGCAAGAAACTCTGCACTTGTCTTCTCTGCCTGAAGTTGTCGTCATTGAGCCAATGAGCCGCCCACGCCTCAGGTGGCCCCTGGAGCCCAAGATTCTCTAAATGCTTTGCTCCTCTGCTGCTAATTGGAAAGTGACTTCTGCGGCTTTTTGGTGCAGTCGCATTAAAACATCATCATGAAAATAAGTACCATTTATTGAAAGGGACTGAGTTAGTGATTCTCATCTTTGCCTACACAAGAGAAAATATTTAGAAAGTATTAAATGTATTTATGGACCAATTCGCCTCATACCAATTAAAACAAAATCTGGGAGCCAGGGGTCAGGTACTGATATTTTTAAAGCCCTCCCCAGGTAATGCTTATGTGCAGCCAGGTTTGAGGTTCTCTTCTCCTGAGGGTCAGGAGCAAAATGTCGAGACCCAGATACTTGTATCCATCCCATCTTCAGCTTTTACCAGCTGTGTGACCTTGGGCAAGTCACTCAACCTTCCTGTGGTTCACTTATCTTAACTTTAAAATAGAGATAATAAGGGCTCCTGCGTGGCTCAGTTGGTTAAGCATCTACCTTCCGCTCAGGTCAAGATCCCAGGCCATAGGATCAAGCCCTGCATCGGGCTCCCTGCTCAGCGGGGAGTCTTTTTCTCCCTCCACCCCTATCCCCTGCTCCTGATATCTCTTTCTCTCTCAAATAAATAAATAAAATCTTAAAAAGAGAGAGAAAGAGAGGTAATAATAGTACCTAACTCATAAGGCTGTTGTGAGTATTAAGTGAAATAATAGATAAGTATCAAATAAGTATTGCCTATCATTTCTTTTTATATTTAATAAAGTAGTAGACAAGGCTTGAAAGTCACCAGAAAATTTTTTCCATGTCTAGTCAGAAGCTGTCAGGTATGTCCGTGGGATAGAACAACGCCTTTTATTTCCTGAACAACAAAGATAGGTACGTGTTCCCCGATTTGGGTCCTAATCGATTTGAACCCCATATTGGCATCTGGTCGTCGTACCTGTTGTACCCCTACTCCTCTGCCTAATCACTATAGTTTTTCTTATCACCAAAGTCCTGCAGCCGTTGTTAACAACATATGCATGGCAACCTCTGCTTAGTTATCTAAACATCAGGTCAAGGGCAAGACCTTTGAGAATCCAGCTCCAACCAACGAAAGAAAACACATGGCGACTGAACCTTGCAGTGGCCACACTCACCTCATATTTATTTACCTGGCAGGCAGCAGAACAAGCCCGTTTTGCTTTATGAGCAAAATTTTCCTCCCAGGCCAATTTTCTCGTGCCCCTGATGACATATCGCAAAATGAAATAATAGTATCAAGAACAGTAATTTATTCCCAAAATAGATCTTCCAAGAGCTACAGATATCTACCATGTCGACCTCTCTTAGCCTGGACCTCAGCTGTCACCCACATTAAATTACTTTCTAAATCAGAAGTAAAGTTTATATCATAAAATACCATTCATAGCCGCATCAATCCAAACTGAAATCTGCATTAGTCTCCTGACCTGAACTTCTAGGTACCCACAATTCACAGATCGACCAGCGTGGCTCTATCAATATGCCTCACCCCGATGCTGGATTACACTAATAGATTCCCGGAGCTGTGGCTCGCTGTGCTGATGGATACGAGCAATCCGTTAAGAAATCCCCCACTCACTTGGATGATGTATCGTTGAAACAGTCGTCCAGGGGAAGTGTGCTGGTGATGGATGGCCCCGACAAGGGCACCAACTGGGAGAGAACAAGTTCAAAGTGGGTTTGGTTTAGCTTGTGGAGGCATAGAGGAATGCCGTTTGGATGCCACTGGGCCATGTTCCGGCTGGCCCTACAAGGACTCCCATTTGTAGGAAGGTAAGGGGCTGCACGCCCAGCTAAAGAGCTAGTTCTTGGCTATGTTGGTCTCAGAACAATTTGTTTGTTTGCCATTAATATTAATCTCTCTAGAAGCTTGAATGAACACAAGGACAGATAGGTGTTACTTTTCCTTTTGGGGTAGATACTTGGTAATATAATGGTTAAAGGAAATTGCATGAGGACCTTCCTTCTGTGAATTTTTTTTATAACATTTGAGCCATCTGGGAACCAGTAGATGTGTGCCTCTAAAAGACATTTTCAAGAATGCTCATGTCAACTTCACTGTAGTAACAGAAAACAGAATAAAGCAAAGGTACATCAACTAGACACGGCATGGTGTGACAGAAGAGAGTGTCGCTTGACCATGGACACAATCTCCCTGGCAGACAGCAGCTGCATTTTCTTAGCTCATGACTCTATGGCGGCTGATCCAGGCTGGGCTCTGAGAGACAGGAGGGGAGGCCTCCTTCACATATCCCTAGTTCTCCTCCTAGGGCCAGCCTGCACGTGCTGGTCCCATGGCAATAGCAGAGATACAAGAGCTAACAAGCCCAGTCTTCAAAGCATTTTTTCAAGACAGTTTGCATCACTTCTGCTAAGATCTTCTTAGGCAAAGCGAGTCATGTGGCCAAAGCCACAGCGGGGGACTTATGCCTGGCTGGCCGGCAAGTGTAAAAGTCTCTGGCAAAAAACATGACTGACGTATATGGATACGGGGAGGGTGGGCAATATGCAAATTGTCCACAGGTGGATAAACAAATTGCAATATAGTAATTGCCATACAAGGAAACACTATGTAGCAATGGTGAATGACCTACACCACATCATGAATCTTGCAAAGAGAACACTGAGCAAAAGAAGTTAGACTCAAAAGAATTCCCAGATACAATCCCACTTACACAAAAGCTCAAAAACACGCACAGCTAATCATGCTGTTAGAAGTCCGCGTGGAGGTCACCTATTGGGGGCCAATGACTAGGAGCAGGCATGAGGAGGGCTTCTAAGCATTGGTCCCCTTGTTTCCTTATCTCTGTAGCAGCTATCTTGATGCATTCACTTGGTGAAAATTCTTGCAGGACACAGGATTTGTGCATTTTAAGTATTTGTTTCACGTCACTTGAAAAGCTCATTTAAAGAAAACTGAGCATGCTAGGTAGTATGGCGTGCCTAGGGCAGATTAAAAAAAAAAAGATACTTAGGAATAAGAAGACATTTAAAACATGAATGCCTTCTAGTTCATGATTTCATGATAGAAGCAAAGCAAGAAAGGGACTTCCCATAGGGAGCTGGTGTGCTCCTGCCCATGTACAGTCTTAAAAACTGCTTGCTGACTAATTATGAACTCAGGTGAAACCAGGGAGGTTCTGAGTCTGGGAGCAGCATTTGCATTTGTACAGTAGTGCACTAATTAGCAGAGGCTCAAAATCTCAAACAGAGCTGGGTTCTAATATGGACTCCGCCCACCCATTTCCTAACCCTAGAGCCCTAGGGTTAGCCCCAAGCACCCCCCACGAAGCCTCCATCTCTTCAGCTGGCTTGTAAGGATAACAATATCATCACCTTCATGGAATTGATAATTAAACTCACAGTTGCATGACCTCTACATAGTTGGACAATTTCACCCATAGGAAGTGCTCACAAAGGGAGATCTTGACATTATCCATCTCTCCTCTGACGCATTTATCCAGACAGACAGACAAACATCCCTCTAACCTTCCATCCTTCCACCTACACACCTGCTCACCCACCTTTTCCCCCATTTATCACCCAAACCTACCCCTCCACCACCAAGATTTACCAAAAAGTGTGATATTAGGAGCTTATAAACCTGTATTTGAGGCCTAATTCTAATTATTTCTCCCTGTGTGATCTTGGGCAAATAGTTTAAATTTTCTAAATTTTTTGTTTATTCTTCCATAAAATAGGAGAAAGCACTTATTCTTAAGTTAGTAAGCTACTGTAAGAATGAAATGATTTATTAAACTCCCCTCAGGCAACATATCTAGGTATTGGAGTGACAACATCTACACAAAAAAGGGAAAGATATACCACAGTGTGAAAATATAAAAGATTATAAACCAGCACCCTCTCCCACTTCAGGCTCATATTTTCAACTTTCTACTGGATATTGTACATTGAGTGTGCCAAGACCCCTCAAGCCAACAGATCTAAAACTGAGCTGATTGTATCTCCTATTATGGGTTGAATTGTGTCCTCCCTCCTCACCCAACCACCCCCACCAAATTCAGATATTGACGTCCTAACCTCCAGTACCTCAGAATGTGACCTTATTTGGAGATAGAGTCTCTGCAGAGGTAATCAAATTAAAATGAGATCAAGGCGGATGGGAATCCAGGATGACAGCTAGCCTTATAAAAGAGAGAGAGGTCTGGATACAGACAGGCTCAGAGCGGGAAAACGATATGACGAGACAAGGCAGAGGAAGGCCATCCACAAGCCAGGGAGAGAGGCCCGGAACAGATCCTCTCCTAAAAGGAAGCAACACCTTGATTTTGGACTTCTAACCTCCAGAGCAGTGAGACTACAGACTTCTGCTGTTGAGGACACCTAGCCTGTGGGACTAGGGTCAGCAGTGGCACAAACACACCTCACTCCCTCCCATCTTTCCCTGGCCTTTCCTGCTGGTGTGAATTGTACCAACCTCTGCCTGACTGATTGCTCCAGCCACATACCCAGTCATCAAGCTCGTCCCTTCATTTGTCTTCGTCCTCCCTTGTCAGCCAGTCTTGCCCGTTTTCCCTTCTGGATGTTTCTAGAACCCATACACTGTGTCCATGCCTTCATTCAAGCCTCCCAGAGACCATTTCCTCAACAGTCTTTCTCTCTGTCTCCAATCTATTCTCCATGCTACAGAAAGAGGGATCTTTCTAGAATCCAAATTCAAAATCACTTCCTGGCTTACAACCCTTCAATGTCCAAACCTCTGGATGCCACTCACAAGTGTCTCCCTAAAGTCCTTCTGAGGACATCTGCTGCCTCTGTCTCTCCACTCAGCCCTGTCTCCATCAGCCTCGGCCCCACTGGCCACGCATCAGGCTCTCTCCTTCCTCAGGTCTTTGCACGCACTGTTTTGTCTTCCTGAGAGATCCAGCTTCCCGCCGCCTCACTGGTTAACTCCCTCTCCTTTTCTAGGTCTTGCACATCCCATCTCAACCTGTGGGGTAGGTGCTTTCTATACAGCCCCTGTCAGAACACTGGTCACACCGTATTGTCATTGCTGCAGACTTGTCTGTCCTCCCCTAGAATGCGAGCTCTGTGGGAGGAGGTCACTCCTGGGCGGTCTTCTCTGCCATTCTCCTCTCAGTGCCTCAGGGCGTGGCTTGTCACAGCACCCCATTCAATTAATATTTGAGTGAGAGATTTTCCTAGAGGAGGCAGAATTTCAGGGATGGCTAGGACTCGATGAGGCGACAGAAAGAGAGACGGTATGTCTCCTGCCAGCCAGAACTTGGGGCCAGAAGGCACAAGGTTCACCTGAGAGACACTGAGTAGTTCATAGTTTGGAAGGGTATCGTTGTAGAAGGAGGAAAGTACCAAGCTCTGTATTTCGGTATCAGTCTCTGGACAGAAGCAAACATTGAAAGTTCTTGAGTAGAAGGAGATGAGAAAATAAATCCAGAGATTTAAGAAAACTATCCTGGTGATGGCAGGCAGGGGAGGAGGGAACTGGAGAATATAAAAATAAGATCAGTCACTGGTAACCTTTGGGCACAAGGTAAGAGAGACCTAGAATTTTATCCGTGGGAATGGAAAGAAAGGGGCAGGGGAATTGGCTGGCTTAGTCAGTAGAGCATGCGACTTTTGATGGCAAGATTGTGAGCTCAAGCCCACCCTGGGCACAGAGCCTACCTAATTAAAAAAATTTTTTTCAATTTTAAAAGAAAGAAAGGGGCAGATGAGACGCTTTGTTGAGAAAGAGTCAATAGAATGGTATCGAGTTGGATGATGGGAGACACGGGGAGACAGAGTGAAGACTAAGACTCAGGAACCGTGAGACAGTGATACGCAGAAGGTCAGGTGCAAAAGAAGTTCGTGGAAGAAAAAAATGTGTTTGGGGAGACAGGTGGGGATGAAAAGTTGGAATGGGGGTGCCTGTTGGTCTGAGACATATGGAAAACCCACACAGGAAAGTGCTTGAGATCCAGAAGGAAAGGTGTGGAGGCAGGAGAGAGAAAGAGAGAGAGAGAAGCCAAGCCCTGAGCTTCGGGGACCACAAGAGAAAGAGTGACAGAGTCCATATGGGGTAGAAGCAGGAAGGGACTGGAACAGTGTTCAGGGAATGGAAGCCACCGGGGCCTTCTGGATGGGTGGCAGGGGATACTGGAAGTAATTAATGATGAAGGAAGGTCAAGGAGCATCAGAAGGCCCAGAGCTTACTCGCTTTTCTTGAAAAGACCTTACTAAAAGCACCACCCTTTGAACAACTGAAACTGCTCACAGATTTGCATGTGGGTTATTCAGAGCTTGGGTTGCTCTGCTGTAAATTTCCCTCGGTGTCTAGTACATTTCGTTTTACTTCAGGTGGAATTTCCCCAAATCTAAGCTGTGTGGATGGGACCTGAGTGCTTAAGCTCTTGACAAGTTTCATGTCCCATATTCCAGACCTAAGCAAACTTGGTGACGAGGATGCGTTCTTTCCACTTCTCCATCCCCTAGCCTGATGCTAACTGGGGATGTGATGTCCTAAGTGGTTAGGGAGGATACAGAAACCGAGGGAAATGAAGAAACAGAGATCTCTACATATGCAAAAACTTCAAACTGGTACTCAGCTCTCATGTTATTTTAGGATGCTGCAGAAGTATACCCTGCCCTGGAAAATGTAACTGGCGTAGGAGTAATGGAGCAGGGGTCAGACCTGGACAGGAACACGAATTGTCCTCCGCAGCAGCAACCATGTCTGTGCTCACCAAGGTTAGACGGCAAGTTCACAGGAGGTGTTAGCTGTGATTCTGTTTGTCCGAATCCGATCGATGGCCAGAAGGTCCACGCCTAACATGCTGGTCCAGGAGCTTCGAAGAAGAGGAAACAGTGACCGTTGCACACTGCAGACAAAGCCAGACGATCTGTTGCTGTGAGGAGGCAAGAGCCATGAGCCTAACAGTCCATCCCCGTCCTGGCGGTGGGAATTGGGGAGATAACACATAATTTTTAAAGATTTTATTTATTTATTTATTTATTTATTTATTTATTTAAGAGAGAGAAAGAGAGACAGAGGGAAGGGCAGAGGCAGAGGGACAGAGAATCCCAAGCAGACTCCCTGCTCAGTGTGGAGCCCGATGTGACATCACGATCCTGAGATCATGGTCTGAGCCGAAATCAAGAGACAGACGCTTAACCTACTGAGTCCCCGTGCTCGCTGAAACCCGCATGCCAGTCAAGGCACACAGTCTAGCAATTCAACAGAACTCACAGAGGCCCCCCGAGGGTGTGGGATTGTCTCTGGGGGTGCTGAGGAAGCCGAGGCATAGGGAGGCTGTGACTGGCCCGGAGTCACACTGCCAAGGTCAGGGCAGGAACTCGAGCCCGGGTCTGGCAAGCCTGAAGTGCCCTGTGCTCACTGCTCAGAGCTCTCTCCCCAGCCCTGTCCCCAGGGGTTTTACGACTGGGGTTTTTGTTTTCTGGGTTTCCTCCCAGCTGTTTGGGTAGCTGGAGCCCTAGGACTGTGTTCTGCTCCAACTTCTTGTGGTTTTTTTTTTTTTAGCTTCTCCCCAAACTTGTATATTCACCTTTTAAAGAATGAAGACAGGGACTGCTGGGGGGCTCAGTCGCTTAAGCATTTGATTTCTGCTCAGGTCATGATCTCGGGGTCATGAAATCGAGCCCTGCGATGGGCTCTGCCCTCAGTGCAGGGTCTGCTTGTCCCCCTCCCTCTGCTTCTCACCCTTCTCTCTCTCAAATAAATAAAATATTTTAAAGAATAAAGAGTGAAGACAAGGAAGTACTTGAAAAAAAATGTTAAATGCTTAAATCTATGAAAAGTGACTTATGTTAAGTTCAAATTTACCTCAATTATCACCCAGAATCCTGTCAGAATGGCATAGCAACATCTCATATTGATTATAAGCACATGCCAGAGTTTGATTTCAGAGTTGCTGCCTGGGCACCTGGGTGGCTCCGTCGTTCAGCGTCTGCTTTTGGCTCAGGTCCTGATCCCAGAGCCCTGGGATCAAGTCTCACATTGGCATGGTGGGGGGTAGGGGAGGAGGTCCCTGCTCAGCAGGGAGTCTATGTCTCCCTTTACCCCCTGCTTGTGATCTCTCTCTCTCTCTCAAATAAATAAAATCTTAAAAAGAAAAAGAAAAAAAAAACACTTCAAAGTTGTTGCCAGGAAAGAGGCCTTTGTGTGGAAGTCAGTTCCAAGAGAACTTTTTGGTGAAGAGATTTTATAGGAAGAGAATAAAGAATCACTGGATTAAAAAAAAAAAAAAAAGAAAGTCTAGTTAAAAAGTATTTGGTTAGTTAGTCAGCTGAGTGAGTAACCCTGGCTTCCCAGAAGTTTTTATCTCATTTTGTTCTAGCAGAACATTCCTTAAGCATTTTATCAGGAATGCTAATTCCTTCCCAGAAAGAGGTTGTGAATTACATCATAGAAGAAAGCCCTGCCCTGGACAGGGTTTGAGATAGTTTTCTTCTTCCATCCTTCAATGACTTCATTGTGCACGTCCACCAACGTGCGTCCTCGATGATGTGCTGGGGAGGAGGCTTGGTTTCAGAGAAGTAGGGAAAAAATATGAACTCAAGTCTAGGAGCTCGCAGAAGTCTTTCTTCCTTTTCTGTTGTTGAGTAGTAAATAGGTGAGGTTTCTCTAAGAGCCCTAAGGGTTTGCCGGCTGGGGAGGTGGCCTGGAAGTTCCAGAAGGTATGCTCTGGATGCTCACGGGAGCAGTGGGTTCTGGGCAGCCAGCCAGGGGGCCTAGGAGTGGCAGAGAAAGAAAGGGGTATGTGCAGGAAGGAGTAGAAGACATCACAGGGCTCCTGGGGAGCCTGGATCCTGCTGACCCAGGAGGCCTAATGGAGACATTGACAGAAATGACTTAAAATCTGGAAGGAAAAAAATGCAAGAAGAGCCCTTCCCAATCCTAAAAGTAGAGCTTGAGCAAAGTCCCACACTGAAATATAGAAAAACATGGGATCCATGTGGGCAAACGATCACACTGGAAAGAGGTCCCGTGTCCAGCAACAGGTGAAGGGCTCAACCCTTCCGGTGAGGACGTGGAAAGCTCGCTGCTCTGAGCAGTAGCAAGGGCTGGAGTGCGGACGCACACTCTGGTCGCGAGGACCCGCAAAAAGGTGGAGTGAAAGAAACCAGACACATGCTAATACGCTGTATGATTTGGTTTATATGAAGTCTAAGGACCAGGAAAACGAATCTGTTGGGCTAGAAATCAGCTTCTCCTTTCTCAAATGATAATAACGGTACCTACCTGATGGAGTCATGGCTGTGGGGGTGAACGGACAACCCAGCTACAGCCCTTAGCCTGGAAAACCTGGCGTATGAGGACCCAAGGAAAGTCAGCCACGATTACCCATTGATTTCACCCACCTGAGGAATTCTAACCACCAGGCATGAGCGGATGCTCCCAGATTGACATTTCCTTCTCCTGAGCACTCTCTCTCTCTCTCTTTTTTAAAGATTTTATTTATTTCAGAGAGAGAGAGAGCATGAGCAGGGGGAGAGAAACAGAGGCAGAGGGAGAAACAGACTCCCCTGCTGAGCAGGGAGCTCAACGTGGGACTCGACTGTAGAACCCCGGCACTGTGACCTGAGCCCAAAGCAGACGCTTGACAGACTGAGCTACCCAGGCACCCCTCTCTTGAACACTCTTATTACTCAGCTTGTGTACCTGGTGGTACTATAGCCACCTTAAATTGAAATGTATCTAAAAAATTACCCCATTCCCCACACCCCTTAAATCTAGCTCTTCCTGTGTTCATCATCATTGTTGAAGATGTCACCATCCACTACGTCACCTAGCATGAAGATCTTAAGCTCATGTGTACCTTCTACTTCTGGTAAGGAAGCTGCCCGGACAGGGGGGAGTGATTGGCAGAGCCTCTAGAACCTGCATCTTCAACAGCTACACTATTCAGCTGTCCTTAGAGAGAGCAAGGAGACTTCAGAGAGAGGAGTCACTGGGCACAGAATCCAAGGAACACTAGTATTTAAAAGAATAGGTAGAGGATGAGAAACACGTGGAGTTGAAAAAAATGAAAAACCAATCAGGGAGGTAGAAGAAGCCAGAATTTTCTGTTATGGGGGACCCGGGAGGAAAGAATTTATTTATTTATTTATTTATTTATTCATTCATTTTAGATTTTTATTTATTTATTTGGAGGGGAGGGACAAAGGGAGAGAGAGAATCTCAAGCAGACTCCATTCTAACCACGGAGCCTGAGGCAAGATAGGATCTCACAACCCTGAGATCATGACCTGAGAGGAAGCCAGGAGTCCAACACTTAACTGACTGAGCCATCCAGCCCCCCACCCCCACCCTGGGGACGAAAGAATTTCTAAAGAGAAGAAGCAATCAAAGAAGAAGACTGAAAAATTGCTTTGGGTTTTGCAGCTGGAAGATTGACAACAACCTTAGTGAGAGCAGTTTCAGGAGAGTCATGGGGCAGGGGGTGTGGGGGCGGGCATGGCCAGCGATGGAGCTGCTGGAAGAGAAGCAAAGTCAACAGAGATTTCACTGTACAGCATCCAAAATGGGATGGGGTGGGAGGCCTTGAAAGCCAGAAGAGGAGAAGGGCTGTAAGAAGTGATACCCGTTTCCCAAATGTCAGAAATTCCCCATCTTTGTAGCGGATAGCTCAATCTGTTCATCTTGAAAATGAGGGCCCCTCAAGGGTAGATGCTTGATGATGGAGACAAATTCAGATGTATACACCGAAATGAGTCAGAGAAACAAAAGCATGATGCCTTCTTAGAAAAGACTGTGAATGTCCTCTTAAACTCTTAAAAATCTATGAGCATCTGAACCCCTGGCCATTTGGTGATGGGAAATGGGAAGAGCCATGTGCTTAATCAACATGGTGTCCTCCTCAATTCTCTCTTGAGTCAATCAGTGATGCTCTGGCGGTTCTCATGGGGTTCAACTCCGGGGTGGTTAGGGGTCTTCTGCACTGAGAAGGTAGTGTTATGAACAACTGGGGAGCCAACAAATTGGGTCTTTCACAAGTCCAGGATTTGAGGCAATCTAAGCTCTTTTTTTTTTTTCCATGTTTTTAGGTCATTGCACTAGAAGTATGTCTGGCATTAAATAAATAATTATTGGAATAAGAAGAATGAACCTAGCTATTAGATGTTATTCAGCGAAATGCCTATATTCCACATCTAAAAAGCTCATAAGCCAATAATGGTTAAATAAGAAAGATGAAAAAATTCAGTCTTGATTATATCATGCTGTGACTGTCACTTGCTAAATCCAGAGCACAAGCTTCCCTGATGAATCATGCACAAGAAGCTGAATGGATCAACCTTCTTCTAACCCCACCAAACTGACACTTTCCCCCTCCTCTGTGATAAATGAACTTTTGCTTTCCATATTTAGATAAAACCTCAAAATTGTTACTGGCAAATAGTTAGGCACTGCAAATTTAGAAATGCTAATGAGTTAACTAAATAATATTTTGCCAAAAATCTCAGAGGGACCTCATGAAGGACACTCCTACATCACACCGAACCTTCCTTAAGGCCGGTGGGATACTGTTTACTTCCTTTTATTATCATGAAACCCGAGGGTAGAAGATATATTTTCAAGTATGCCGTGTTTGCAGGGTTGCAATACAACTTGTCTCCTGGCGGACTGTCATTCACAGCACAGGCTTGCACCACGGGTGACCCTGTACAAATGAGGACGATGGTTTATTTGCCAGTAATGGGAAAGGACAGACACTAATATTTACTAACAATGCACTACTTGGCCAGGACCTAGTCCTACATTTTTCCCATTTAATACCCAGGAAGTCCATGAGGTGGGTATTACTTTTCTTTCTGCACATGAGGAAATGGGAAGGAAGACAGCAAGCAAGTTGTCTACGGCCGCTCTTTCCACTACAGCACGTGCAGATAAAGCTATCCCAGACAACTAGCTGCAAAGAGGCAGAGCAATGTTGAACAAAAAAATCTTTAAGTAGTTGCCATAATAATATTATTGTTTAGTATTACCTAATGATTTGTTTGGTTTGCAATACCAGTATAACTGTTATTATAGATTTATATATCTATATATAAAACACATTATAGTTATACCTAACTATGATGAACACATCATAGTTATGTGTAACTATGATGTAACCAGTATAACTATTATCAAAGCAGAGCTATTATGGCAATTTTGAGTCAGAAATAAAATAACGAAGAAAATCAATAAAACAGGGGCACCTAGGTGGCTCAGTGGGTTAAGCCTCTGCCTTTAGCTCAGGTCATGATCTCAAGGTCCTCTGATAGAGTCCCGCATCGAGCTCTCTGCTCAGCAGGGAGCCTGCTTCCCCCTCTCTCTCTGTCTGCCTCTCTGCCTACTTGTGATCTCTCTCTGTCAAATAAATAAATAAAAGCTTTTAATTAAAAAAAAGAAAAGAAAAGCAATAAAACAAAAAAAAACCCTGAGCCCAAGAGAGAATTCTGAAGCCAGTAACATTTATTAAAGGCATTCTGTTTATAACATTTCTTATCAGTGCACATGATTCTAAGAGCAAATATATTTTCATCATTTGTTTGAGTACTGTATAACAATTTACTTAAAAGTATAAATATATATATATATATATACAAAAATTACAAAGACATTAATAATAGGTTTTTGACCAATGAAGTCATGAATTTTGAAAGCAGGAAGTAAAGACTAAGTACCAAACATTAACATGTTTAAACTCTTTAAACTACTTTAAACTACTGTATTGATACTTTAGAAAGTCCCTCAAAGAAGTACAACCTGCAGGCAAAGTTCTCCTATGTACATTGACACTTCATGAAACTTGATAACAAAAGTGCCACTTGGCAGAGCGTTGACTATTAAAAATACTTTTAGAACTTCAGAAAGAATACAAGCTCAAATGCCAGAAAGAAGAGAAAAAAAAAGAAAGAAAATTAAAGCAAATTTGCTGCACTGCACCATTTTAAAGCACCTGGCAATACTGCACATGGTTTATTAAAATTGTTCTGGCTACAGTAACCAGTAGTATTTACAATCTCTTCCCAAAAAGGAAATTACTGAACTTACTCATGGTACTAATATCCAATTTTCACTTCTCAGGCTAAAGTGATATTTGCAAGTGAAAAGGCACATGAAAGGATCAGTTTATTTAAAAGAATTATTCTCCAGGAACTGCTCAATATCGCTCAAGCAGAATCACTAAGTATCTTTCCAGATTCCACATATGCTTGTGGTCAAAATGTCAAACCATTTCCTTAATGAAAGGTCCCAAAAGGAGAATATTGTCTTTATTACCTGATTGCAAATCAACTGTGAGATATAGTAAGGATCTTTAACCTTTACCAAATCATGTACAAACTCTTTCATTACACCTTTAACAAAACAAGCATTATCAAGAAAAGGTCCAGCCTCTGATTTCTTAACCCCATCCAAAAGATGATTCTGGCACTATTTAATTGGTTTTAAACTGTACTCATACAGCTCCCATTATGGAACATAGATAATATAGTGAACTATTATACCAGCAAGCCATTTTATTAATATATATTCAAGTAACTATTTCTATTTGGAAAGAAAAGGAAACTGCCCTTGAACACACTGTTCAAAAAGGCAACCAGTTAACCTTTCAAGAAAACACTTTTAGATCTAACAATGCAAGTTAAGCTGCCTTAGTAAAACCTACATTGGCAATTTCACCATAAACCTCATTGTAGCTATTTGCAGAGGAGAGAAGGCACAGGCATAAAGGTAACTGATTATTCATGTGTTTCCACTCATGAGAAAATAACTTAATAGTAACTATAGTAACCATTTACAAACAAGCTGAAGAACCAACCAGAGATAGTATATCAATGTGAAAAATAAACATTTAAAATAGTGTATCAATGTGAAAAATAAACATTTTAAATAGTATATCAATGTGAAAAATAAACATTTAAAATTCAAGGCAATGAGAAACTGGAGAAATGACCATTCATTTGTTTTTGAACTCCTAATTTCATTATCTTGCCACCATGTTCCAATACGGTGAATGCCTATTTAAAATTATCTGCCAAGAAAATCCTGAAAGCCCATTCTGAAATCAGGATTCAATAATGCTTATACTCTCCATTCCCAATGGAAGGCCATCAAACAGATGTGGACTTCTTTGAAACATTTATGCTGACTTCCTGCTTTTTATATTCTCCTACATAAGGAAAATTGCCTACCCAGTGTTTTCTCTCTTTCATGGATGGTCATAAAGTGCCTACATATCAGAATTCACACCCACTGAATCCTACTGGGCGTGCTGTCCTCTGAGGTCACTGCTGGGGACGAGCCATGGAGTTCAAAGACACGCTTTGGTACACCTTTATTCCTAACGGAGTCAGTCCTGCTTGGTTTAGATTGCTGTCCTTCTTCTCTGGTATTTTGGTTACAAGTTTCCCAGGGATTCAACAAATCAGCTCTTTCCTCTGATTCAAAACATAAGAGGAGTGACTTGGCTAGAGATTCTAGTCCCCCATGGCCAACTCCAGGTAGTCTCTTCTCACAGCTGTCAAGAGAAGTAGAGCACATGCTCAAATCATCATGAAAATCCTTGGCCAAGTTGCAAAGACTTTCAACGAAATTCTTGAGAAGATTTTTGTCAGTGTGGCATCCTATGCAAGGAGAAGAAAAAGTTCATTAACCTTTTCATTTTTCATGAGGTATTTATTACTCTTATATGACTCTACATATCTTTTAGGTCAAAGTAACCCTGTCAAGATAAATCTAAATGACTTAAGATTACTCAGCTTATCTGCTAATTAAACACCTGGGTTTAGGATCTAATTATTTAGGCAAAGTACTTACATATTTTAAGTGAGATTATGACCATACAAGTTTCTATAATTAGTGTCAAAGAAGTAGCATTAATTAGACTTTAGTTAATGAATTAGATTAGAAATGAAAAGATGTCTGAGAGTTCTTAAACTATAAAATTTTGATTAATTACAAATCCGTCTTGAGTATATACCTCTCAGTGCAGAAATAATAATTTGAATAGTTTGCTCCAAGCAATGTTTTAACTTCAGGAATTCCTGTGCAAGATTAACCATCTTCTTCAAATCTTGGTATCCAGGACTTTCTTGCTGTAGTTCAGTTCTGAAACTTTTCTGTAAATAAAGTTAATATTTTTAAAGATACATAATAGGCTACATGACAGTAAGGCTTAGTCAATATAATTTTAATCACCAGGGTCTTATCTTCAGGAAAGAGAATGAGTTTACTTTCCTCACCAGTGCTTAGTTCTGTTTCCACAAGCAAGACCAACACACAATATTCCACAAGCAAGACAACATACAATAATACAACTAAAAACAGTAATTACTGTTTTTAAAAGAAATAAGAATTTTAAATTAATTTTATTTTTTAAATTAAAAGAATTTTTTTAAACTAAGCTTTATGCCCAATATGGGTTTGAACTTACAACCCTGAGTTCAAGAGTTGCATGCCCCTCTAACTGAGCCAGCCAGGTGCCCCAAGAATTTTAAATTAATTTTAAATCAAAGTACAATCATCATATTACATGGGAATGAAATAAAAAAACAGTACCCTTTATTATCCAATATCATAAAAGATAAATTTAATTTTTTAGAGTTCAACTTTATATATCTCCCATTTATTTTTATTTAAATAAAAATTTTCGAGCCATAGCTATTTCTGTCCTATTTGACACATTGATTATATACTTAATTTATATTTTGTTATTTACTTGTGATTTGAAAATAATTTGTCTAATTCACCTATATTTTAAAATCTTCAAGCATATTGATTATTAAACACAATTTTTTAGCCAGTGACTATCCCAGGAAAAGCTGATAGTTACTAAACTAGTAGCAGTAAGAAATAGATAAAATACTATTAATCAATTTCTATATACTATCTTATCTCTTTCTTAAAAAATTAGTTATGACGTCCAAGAGGAAGTAGCTAGAAAACTATGACACATGCTGCAACTAACCAGGCACAAAGGAATTATCTGGCTAAGGATGAAAACTGAAGTAAAGATATCATTATCTATACTTCGGCTGAACGAAATGCTAAAATACACCAAACCAAAGTAAACATTAAAGCTTCTCTTACTGTTTTCCACTCAGCAAACATGTTTTCAAGACATCCAATCAATCCCATGGCTTTACCTTTCATCTGTTTGGTAACCTATATGGAATATGAACATATTTTACTATATAAATAATTATTTAGAAGTTTAAAAATCCTAGAACTCTATGGGACGAGACAGGCAAGAATTTTAGTCTAAGAAGTTGAAAGACTTGAGTTCTATTATTGGGACTGCAATTAAACAGTCAGCGTACCTAAATCATGTAGGCAGAATTTCTTTCAAAATAAATTGTATGTTGATTCTATATTAACTATAGATACACTCTGATGTTTGTGATAGTAACAGCATTTTGTTTTACATTTAAATATTTATAGGGATGAACTTTCCAAGCCTTCCCTTGAAGAGGGTAACTAATTTATCAAGCAGATATTATGCTCAGAGAACTACATATACATTTTCACAATTTTCACAGAGAAATAGTTGATATATAATGCTGTATGAGTTTAATACTGTACAACATAATGATTTGATATACTGCAAAACCACCGCCACAGGAAGTTTAGTTAACATCCATTACCTCACAGTTACAATTTTTTTTCTTGCAATGAGAACTTTTAAGTTCTATTCTCTTAGCAACTTCCAAATATACAACATAGTAGGTATCATTAACTACTGTCAGTACTTGCCTTCCTATATCTGAGTAATTTCCCTTACATGTTTTATTATCTGCTTCTCAATTATAATTCTATGCTGCATATGCAACTGTCTTCATTTACAAATAAGAAAACAGATTCCAAGCTCCTAAGTCTCAGAACCAGGGTGGGAACCCCAGTCTCCGTTAGAAGCCTTTGCTTTTGTACTGCTCAATGCTGCCCCCCTGAGGTACCTTTTCACTTAATTTCTGCTGGGAATGGTGTGAGACGAATTTAATTGGCTTCACCCACACAGCTCTTCCCAAAGTCTAACTTAAAATTTTTTTATCTGGGTAAAAAAAAAAAAAAAAAAAAAAAAAAAGAGGCACACACAAATTCTTTTTTCCCCTGGCTCCAGCTTCACAGTTATAAATCCAATGCCTTATGTTTGAACCCATTTTCCAGTTCTTCGGATTCTTCCTTTTCCTTCCACAGGTTCTTGAGTTTTAACTTAAGAGAATATGACGAGCTAAAATCCCACCATGACTATACAGAAGGGGCATACAGACTATGAGAGAAAGTAAATAAGAGAAAGGGAAGGAGGGGCGTCTGGGTGGCTCAGTGGGTTAAAGCCTCTGCCTTTGGCTCAGGTCATGATCTCAGGGTCCTGGGATTGAGCCCTGCAATGCACTCCCTGCTTAGCGGGGAGCCTGCTTCCCCTTCTCTTTCTCTGCCTGCTTCTCTGCCTATGTTTGATCTCTGTCAAATAAATAAATAAAATCTTAAAAAAAAAAAAAAGAGGAAGGGAGGGAGAAGTTTGCCTGAAAATGCCAATAATACGATTGTATGCAAAATGGGCCTGACCCTTTTGCTATGCATTTCCCTGCAAACGCAGCCAAGATCAGTCTGCGTGCCCCGCCCTACTACTCTGAGCACATTTGTGTGAGCTTACTTCGCTTCTACTTTTCATTAACTGACTCTAGGCCCCTTGCACTTACTGCTGGTGGAAACTGTACTTTGCAAACAACGACAGAGAAAGTGTTTTTGGGATAAACGGCGCTGCTGCTGGGCACCACCAAGCTGGAGATGTCGGCAGTTGGAAGTACGAGTCCACTGTCTTCATTCAAAGTAGCATTACAGACCTGAAACCAGCCTCATGTCTTGTCTCTAGGACTAGACCCATGTATTTTAGTGACAAAATGAGCTCCTTTTGAATGTGTTTGTATTTTAAAAGCAAAATAACACAAAATGGGAAAGGTAAGCATACAGCAAGAACAAGCGCGAGCAAACCGAGGCAGCTAAGACCTGCGGGGGAACTGTGTTTAGCATTTTTGTCCACTGCTCTTAATGGCACAAAATCCTCAGAACAATCTTAGGGAGTTCGTATGCTCATCCTCACTTTTTAAATGCAACACGTGAGGCCCAGGGGAGCAGCTCAAGGCTACACAGGAAGCAGGAGAGCAATTTAATGTTCAATGTTTCTTCCAGTTCTGAGCCGGTTTGGGCAGAGATGATAGCCCTTTAGAACCCATGTAGGCTTTTAGTCTAGGAGGGCTGGAGAGCCCCTCTAGCTTACATGGACAATTTCTCTCCTGATAAGGAAGCTAGACATGCATTAATGAAAAGGTTTTTCTAAAAGGAAAGAAAAAAAACTAACTTACTCGATGCCTTCCTGGAAATGAGCCACAGGGGTGGACGCTAAGGGTCCTCTACCTGATAGTCTTTCCTAGATCAAACAGTATGTATGTAAATGAGTACCAGTACCGTCCTCCTGGGGGTGAGCTCAGCAAACACAACAACCCCAGGCAGCTCCATCCCAGCTGACCGACTCCAGAAAAAGAAAGGGAATGGGCAAAGATGGTTTTAACAAGAAGTTGTTACAAGATTCTAGAACTGACAGAGCTCCGAGATTTCACTGCTGTAAAGATTAGAACTTATCTCCTAAGTCCCCACTTCACTAATAATAACTCCCAGTAATGAAAATTAATGTGTGTGAACAACGATTTACAAACCTTAGTTTTGTAGCCTGTGGAGTTTTGGAGTCCCATAGGTAGAATATAAAACCCTGGCTCGGACAACTGGACGAGGTCCTCCAGCTCCATAAAATGCATGGGAACCCAAGTAATTCCTCCCTTGCAAAGTGGAGAGGTTCACCCCTATACTAAGGAGAGCACCTAGTCCCATACTTGCACTGGGAAATTATTTAGTAAATAAATGACTCACAATCTAGGACATAACTATTATTACAGTCAACAGGTGAAGAAACAGAGTCAGAGCGTGGACTTGATAAATGATTGCTAAAAACTGAGAGGCTGGTTTTAAACAGTGCCACCTCTAAGACAGCTACTGGGTTCATGTTTAACGTCAGTTAGCTAGAGGAGGTGCTGGGGAAGCATATTTTTGGAAGTCACTCAAATCTTCATTGATTCTGTATCTTGATATGAGATAACAGATATGAATGCCTTTGGCAAAATATTTAGTTTAAAATATGGCATCAGTAAGTGGTAGTTTCTATTCTTAGGTGGAAAAGTAGAGACATAAACAAAGATCAGGAAGAAAGAGACCAGCAGAAAGTGAACACTAGATGTCACTGCCAGACTCCATTCTGCTCTGGAGTTCATCCTCAGTCGGTTCACTGACAATAACTGACATAATGATCACATCAGCCTTTTCAATAAAAAAAAAAAAATTCAACACTAATTAAAATATATAAATTTATAAGAATCCAACTTAGTTGAATTAAACTATTTTCTAAAAATCAACTTTATAGGCCATCTGGTACTATATAGAATGTTCTTTTGTTCCTCTTACCTCATTTTGGGTACACTGACTTAAGAGTTCATGCTGAAGTTCTTTTGCTTTTTCTAGTCCAGAATCTAATAGAATCTTCATTCCTAAGTCTACACCATCACAAAGAGCATCCATGAAGTCCTCCTAGAAAAAGTTTTTAAGCATTAAGTAGAAAATTCCGGTTTTTTTTTAAATTATAAAATAATTGTTATATTTTCTGCTTATTTTAGGACTACAGTAAGTTCCTAGTTTATTAAATTCAACTAAAGCTGGAATAAAAAAGGTCTGTAAGAAAATCTATCATTTACTATTCCACATATAACATGTAATAAATTTAGCAAATCTATAATTTAACATTCCACATATAACAGTTAATAAGGAATATCTGTCTGAGGAGGTGGGTAGAGGATAGGTTAGATGGGTGATGGGTATTAAGTGATGAACCACCGTGTTCTACTCCAGAAACCAATACTGCACTATATGTTAACTAAGGAAAATTTAAGTTTAAAAAAAAGTCATCTTAGAACGCTGTTTTGCTAGAACACAGTAACATTCTAATATAATACTGTTCTTAATGGCATGACTACTTAGAGCAAGCAAATACAAATTTTCTAGAATTATGGAGTTCTGTATGTGTTGATTGGCTGTGCAAACCCTCCAGAGTAGGTATGCATCATCAAAGCAAAGATCCAAAAGGCAAAGTGAAGATTCCAGAATTATCCAGTACATTATCTAATTTAGATTGAAACAGTTTTAAATATTGCCAAACTATTAAAAGTATGAACTATTTTAAAATAAAAACAACTTATCCTGTTTAGTTGATACTATTATCAGAAGACTACTGTTCCTCAGATGAAGTCTTCCAAAACTAATATTACCAAATTACCTGAACACTGGCAGCCTTATTGGTACTATTTTCCAGAAAATGCAGCTTGCTCCCTTTAAGAACTGCTAACTGTCCCACATACTTTACAGCTTGTTGTACAATTTGGATTATTTTCGTTTGAGCCTCTTTTACCATTGATGAGATATCTGAACAACATCCCTATAAAACAAAAATGGATCAGTATATCAGATACATGAGATTATAAACAGAGGTAAAGAAAAGACAAGAAAAGGAATTTGAAGAAAATAAATTCTGCATTCATTCATATCGCAACTATGCTTCAAAAAAGTCTCACTCAGAATCAAAAAACATGCAACCCTATAGCTACTAACTATGATAAAACCACTTGGATACAGCCTCTATGCCCAAAGACCCTACATGCTAATAGGAGACATAAGATAAGTATGCAGTGAACTAAATAGAAGACAGAAGCGATGAGTGAATGCCCCCCACACCAGAAAAGGGAACAAAATGTGGCTCTTTTTTGCCTTTGAACTTTTCCTGTCCCATTAGCCATCTGGCAGATGGTTAATAAAGATACTTTGTCTTATCAGGGGAGAAGGAAGAGGAAAGGGAAGTGAAAGCGGGAAAACCAACCCTTCAAACGAAAGGCTTCTACACCAGAGTGCACATGCCCAAGAGGAATGAGGTGTGCCTCACCTGCCCTGCACCGAGATTTTCTTTCTTTCTTTTTTTTTTTTTTTTTTAAGATTCTATTTATTTATTTCATAGAGACACAGCAAGAGAGGGAACACAAGCAGGGGGAGTGGGAGAGGGAGAAGCTGGATTCCCACTGAGCAGGGAGTCGGATGCAGGGCTCGATTCCAGGACCCTGGGATCATGGCCTGAGCAGTAGGCAGTTGATTAACAGCTGAGGCACCCAGGCGCCCCCAAGATTTTCTTTCTTTTACCTGCCAACTGCAGTGATTCTTCAGAATACTCTTGGGTTGCTTTCTAGGCCATGCTTATAATACTGCTACACGGTAAGAATTCTCAAACCACACTTAGGTAGGAAGTGTAGTCACTAAATTCAGTTTTGCCAATTTAACATAAGCCTTTCCTGAGCTTGGTCTAATCTCCCCTTTGAGTCACCTGTTCTCTCCATCCTTGATTCTTTACAAAAAACCTTTCCCATAGGGCTATAGGTCACAAGTCCAAAATTAAGTTCAAAGTGTTCTTCCTAGAGATGAAAAGAAGGAAAGAAACTACACACAAGTTACTCTCACAGGCACTTTCTTATAACATCCATCCATCTGATCCTCATAGCAACCTTGTCAGATAGGTGCTGTTATTTTTGTTTTCCCAAAGAGAAAATGGGGAGCTTAAAAATTTAAGCAGTTTGCCAAAGGACAAGAACTAATTTAGCATGGGTTCAAACACTGGGTTTCCAAATGCCAATAATGGGTTTGGGGGTTTTTTCCTGTTCCTGAACTGCATCTAAAATCTAAGAGCCAACTAGGTATATCTCACACTCTCTTCCCACCACCTTTCGACTAGCTTCCTTTTCCAGGCTCAAGCATAAGCCGGACTCTCAGGCTTTGGCTCCCCAGCTTTGCTCTCTGGCCAGCCTTCATCTTCATGGCTCTGTGCTATCAGAACATTTCCTTCATCTATCACTTCACCCATACCAGTTTGAGGCCCACCTCTCTGTCCTAGGGTCATTCTATTTCCTCACTGCTTATATCCAAAGTGATCCTTCATCCAGTGTGAATTTATAATTAACTCAATAACAAGTATTATAACTGCCCAAACTCAATAACAAGTAATATAACTGCCCAAAGCTAACTGCCCATTGCGGTGTGTGGGCTTATAGAGATGTTATATTAAAAGGCATAAAAGGGGCGCCTGGGTGGCTCAGTGGGTTAAAGCCTCTGCCTTCGGCTCAGGTCATGATCCCAGGGTCCTGGGATCAAGCCCCACATCAGGTTCTCTGCTCACAAAGGAGCCTGCTTCCTCCTCTTTCTCCCTCTGCCTGCCTCTCTGTCTACTTGTGATCTCTGTCAAATAAATAAATCTTAAAAAAAAAAAAAAAAAGGCATAACAGGTGAAGTATAAGGTTATCTGAAAAACAAATAAGAGAAATGCCTGAGTTGGGGAGACCCACAAAGACCTCCTAAGGAAGAATAATGGACAATTAAAAATAAACGTTTGGGGTGCCTGGGTGGCTCAGTTGGTTAAGTAACTGCCTTCAGCTCAGGTTATGGTCCTGGAGTCCCGGAATTGAGTCCTGCATTGGGCTCCCAGCTCTTTGGGGAGTGTGCTTTTCCCTCTGACCTCCCCTCTCACTCTCTAAAATAAATAAATAAAATCTTAAAAAAAAAATAAAAAAATAAACGTTTGATTTCAATTTGACTAGTGAGATTACTCAATCAAACAAACATTTCCAAATCCTATCAAGTAAATAGGCCCTCAGGAAGTATTTGATACAACTAACTTCTACCACAATAATAGAATGTAGAAAGTCTCTTGGTGGGCATAATAACGTGTTTTGTTCAACATTTTAGAACATTTTGTTATGAATCTAAGTCACCCATTTAAAAAACTGAAACCTATCCCTTTTGATATTCTTATATCTATTCCCCTCATATATTCAAGGAATTCTTTTTTTTTTAAGATTTTATTTATTTACAGAGAAAGAGCACATGTATATATGCACAAGCAGGGGAAGGGCAGAGGGAGGGAGAGAGAGAGAGAGAAAACCCTAAGCAGACTCTACACTAAACACAGAGCCTGACACAAGGCTTGATCCAATGACACTGAGATCATAAAATGAGCTGAAATTGAGAGTTGGATGCTTAACTGACTCAGCCACCCAGGCACCCCTATTCAAAGAGTTCTTATGGAGGAGTTCACTGAAATGGTGTGTGACCAGGTATTATCCAATATCAAATTCCCCACTTCTTTTGTAGTAATAGAATTCTTGATTTTTCCACTAGGTACATACCTGTCCAGAATAAAAAGTACATTTCCCAATAATACTTGTAGCTAGTTATGGTCATGTAATGAAGTTCTGGCCAAAGATACATAAAGAGAAATGTCATAGGGAAATTTCTAGAAACTTCCCTTAAAGGAAGTTTGGCCTTTCTCTTCTTTGTCACTTCTTCCATCCCGCTGCACTGAACTCAGACAGAGCTCCACCACTCTGGTGGACCATGAAATAAAGGGCCATGATTTGGCTTGGTAGAAAGGTGTGTTGGAAGGAGCTTGGATCTCAAGGAGTGGAGCAGAGCCACCATGCCTACTGCCAGATTTTATATGACAGAGAATAAGCTTTTAGCTTACTACTTCTTCAGAGCCAAGTCTAATCTCACTTGATATAAGGTAAACAGAAAAAAAATTATTTTCCTTGCCTGTGCATCACTGGGCTTGTGACTAATTCAGCATAAGCTGAAATCTAACAAACAAGCAGAGCAAGACTTTGCCTTTTTCCCCATTGCCGTTACTGAGGGTTAGCATAGTAGAATATGGATAGTAAAGAGCATGAACTCTGGGCCCAAGCCTGCCCGGGTCCAGATCTTAATTCTATCACTTACCGGCTATGCCTATAACACTGGATAAGCTACATACCCTGTACCTCCATTGCTTCACTTATAAAATGGTGATTAATAACGGTACCCACTTCTGAAGTTGTTAAGAGATTTAAATGAGTTAATATTTGTAAATCACTGAGAACTCTCAATGCCTGGCACAGAAGCCATAATTAATAGACGATTATAGATAACCACAGTTTCAGAATTATAAAACAGAAATCACTTCTGAAAATTCTACAGATCTAATTTTGGGGAAGATGCAGACAGTAGGTCAATAAATATTTGCTGAATAAATGAATTCTTCAAATGATAATCAGCAAAGCAATTTACCTGTAAAAATAACTGTAAGTAGCCTCCTAGTTTTTTGATCTCTTGTCTCAATTCATCTTCAAGCCTTGCTGTGCTGGTACAAGGCAGAATTTCATTCAGCCAGTGTTTGATTAGCACCACAAGGTGCTCAAAAGCACATGTGACCTGGATTGTAAGTGACTGGGTTGCTCGATCAGAAGAGAACACTTTGAAAAAAGAAGGAAAATTACTGGAAGAAATAATCTCCAGATAAAAGAACTCATATATGATCACCATTAAAGTCAGAAAATGCATGCAAAATGTGACAGTCATTAAAAAGAATATGTAATGTGCAGAAAATAATCATTCATGTGAGTTAATAAAAGCTGTAAGTTTGCTTACAGTTTTCTTGACTTTCTTCGTCTTGTTCTTCATGAGCTTTGGAAATGGCAAATAGCCCGTGATAAATTTTAAGAAAATTATCCATCAGACTGTCTGCCATGGTTTTTTCTTCATCATAACTCTGTCCAAGAAAACTTAAGGATGACCCAATCAATTCTTTGCAAATTCCAGGAAGAAAAGATTCTGCTGAACTTGAGTAAATAGGGCTCGATTTCTCCAGTAATCCTGTCTCAGTAGAAAATAGCCATCTTAAGCCTACTTTTCAGGCACAATACTTTCAAATAAATGCATTAACACAAGCATATTATAGACTCATTTGTCAGTAAATTCAAAGTAGGCTGTTCTTATTTCAATGCATTTTTACTTCAATAAGCCTAAGTGAAAACACAATTTTATAAAGGAGTCAATTCATCTGTCAGTGGAGTCAGTCCATAGGTTAGTAGTTCCTCAACCACAATACAAATAATAGACAATGCAAACGAACTAAGCAACCACTGGTTTACTCTCCTTCCTTACTGACTTTTGGGAAACACCTAAGAAACTCTGAAATTAGTGAAAACAATGGTAGTTACACAAAAAATAATATAAATAGAATAAATATAAATATCATAATATAAATTAATTCGTAAGCTGAAAGTGTAGGCAATACTAAAGCAAACTCTATTAAAAGGAATGTCTCATTAGTTCTACTTTATATCAGTTCCTTCTCTAGGCTTACTGTAATCAAAATAGGCCAAAGCCAATTATTATGTACAGTTAATATATCAATCACATCTCTGGGAGACAGATTTTCAGGCTAATTTTCTAAGCACTGTCTAAACCAGAAGTAAATGGAAACACTTTGTAGAGCTAATTTGGAGACTCTGGTAATAACTTTATACTGGAATGCTAACTCATGAGTATAACGATTCTCATTTAATAAACAAGGTTATTTTTTTGGTCCAGGTTTATAGATGACGAAACACCAAACTAAAAGGAAGGTAGAATAAAGACAAAGGGAGGGGACTATTAAGAGTCTAGGACAGGGGCGCCTGGGTGGCTCAGTGGGTTAAAGCCTCTGCCTTCGGCTCTGGTCATGGTCCCAGGGTCCTGGGATAGAGCCCCACATCGGGATCTCTGCTTAGCAGGGAGCCTGCTTCCTCCTCTCTTTCTCTCTGCCTGCCTCTCTGCCTACTTGTAATCTCTGTCAAATAATAAATAAAATATTAAAAAAAAAAAAAAAGGAGTCTAGGACAGGGGAACATGGCTGGCTCAGTCATTAGGGCATGTGACTCTGGACCTTGGGGTTGTGAGTTTGAGCCCCATGTTTGGGGTACAGTTTACTTAAAAAACAAAATGAAATAAAAAGCATTTTTAAAAAAGAGTGTAGGCCAAAGATAAGAATTTGATTTGGGAAGAGAAAAAAGAAAAGCTACAAAATGCAAAGCTCTACCACTGTAGGATAAGAGATTATATCCTAGTCATCATGAATAGTTAACAATATATTCCTTGTTCAGTAAGATAATGATGTTAATGCATTCTAAAATCCAACATCAACACTTTACAAAGCATTGCAAAACTCTGGTTTGGCACTTAAGGTGAGAAGTTAGGACACTTGCTCAACTTCCCAGAGCTGCACACTGCACCGTCTCCAGCCCCATGGCTGCCTGGGCAGGTCCATACTAAAGGCACACGTGGTTTGTTTCCCTCTTTGAAAACTGCAAATGAGCAAAGAGCTCTTGCATTTTCTTTAATTTTTAAATATGGCCCTTAAAAAGTCAGTTTTAATTTACCTGGAAAAATTACTTTTTTTAATTTTAAGATTTTATTATTTATCTGTCAGAGAGAGCGCATTAAGCAGGTAAAGTGGCAGGCAGAGGCAGAGAGAGAAGTAGGCTCCCTGTTGAGCAAGCTGCCTAATGCGGGACTTGATCCCAGGACCCTAGGATCATGACCTGAGCTGAGGCAGCTGCCTAATCAACTGAGCCACCCAGGCGTCCCGAAAATTACTTTTGTAAAACATCTTACTCTCAAATAATACTGAATAAACAAGTTGATACCACAGATATATAACCTTTTATTGTGCTGGTAAACAATAAGCCTTGATACTTTTTCCAGTATACAAGAAAATGTGATGAAAAAATACCTGATGAATGGGAAGAATGAAAATCCTGAATGGGGTGGGCTTGTATATCATGTAAACAACCAGAAACTCTTCTATTCTTCATCAAGCTCCTGCTCCTAAAAAAAGATAAACCGTAAGATCAGTGGTTATATACTACATGGAATAAGAGTATTAAGAATATTCTTGGAGCACCTGGGGGGGCTCAATCAGTTAAGCGGCTGCCTTCAGCTCAGGTCATGATCATGATCCCAGAGTCCTGGGATGGAGCCCCAAACAGGGCTCCCTGTTCAGTGAAGAGTCTGTTTCTCCTTCTCCTTCTCCCCCAACTCACATGCATGGTCTCTCTCTTTCTCTCAAATAAATAAATAAATAAATCTTTAAAAAAATATTCTTGGGGCACCTGGGTGGCTCAGTCGGCTAAGCATCTGCCTTCAGCTCAGGTCATCATCCCAGGGTTCTGGGTTCGAGTTCCGCACTGCGTTCCCTGATCAGTAGGGAGCCTGCTTCTCTTTCTCCCTTTGCCCCACCCCCGACTTGTGCTCTCTCTCTCTCTCTCTCCTGCTCTCTCTTAAATTAATAAATAAAATCTCAAACAAAATATTCTTAATTCTCTAAAGAAAATGGGTATGCTGGTGTGTGTTTCCTGTGGAAACATTTTCATCAACAAATAGTTAAATTCATTTGGTTTATGAAGCAAGAACTTTACTATTGATAGGTATTGTTCTAAGCATATAATTAAATTAAGTAAATGGAACACATAGAGTACTCCTATTTACAGCTTCTAAATACTGTGTTTAAACACAGGAAACATGGTTTCTGGGCTCATGAACTTAAGATCCATAGGAAAAGAGAGAAATTAGGCAAATAATTACAATACAGTGATGTGCCATGCGAGCAGAGCATGGTCTGCTGGACAAGAACTTGACCTGGCCCAAGGAGTCAGTGGGGAGGGGGGAGGCGGCTCCTGGGACAATGACCCTGAAGGACGCACAGGAGTTAGCCCAACAGGGAGGCAGGCTTGGGAAGGAGGGAACAGTGGTTCAGACACAGGCACCAGGATGTGGGAAGCCCCGGTGATCAGAGAAAAGTATGGTGCATTCAAGGACAGAGTGAGATTCAGAAGGACTGCAGTAGGACAGCGGAGAAGAGCAAGGGGGGACGCTAGGGGGTGCGAAGATGCCAGCCTGAGGTTGACCCTAATGCCAATCAAGGAAGCTTGGATTTTATGCCGAGATTTGCCTGGCGAGGATTCTAAACAAGGAGATGATCTACATAAAAAAACATTCAAGTAAGCACCTGCTACACAGTGTGAAAAGCAGAAAGCCTGTGAAGTGTAGCAGTAACACAAACGGAGGGAATGACTCTATCTTCACTCTCTCTTTCCGCTGCCTCTTTCCCTTCAGCCTATAAAACCACTCAGATCTCTGCCTGGAGTGTGACTGGCTGTCTAGCTGTTACTCATTTTTCTTAACTGCTACTGGAAAAAGCAGCCTACTTCCACATTGCCATTTGTCTGTCAATTTTCTAAACTCCAACTCCAGCCCTCATTGTATCAGTGAATCCTCGAGCTGTGACCTGGATCTAAATATAGGGGATACTTTGAAGTCTTTTTCCTAACAGAACTCTCTACCACTGTCGGCCAAAGAAAAATACTATTTGTTGAAAAGATCATTAAAGGGCGCCTGGGTGGCTCAGGGGGTTAAGCCGCTGCCTTCGGCTCAGGTCATGATCTCAGGGTCCTGGGATCGAGTCCCGCATCGGGCTCTCTGCTCAGCAGGGAGCCTGCTTCCCTCTCTCTCTCTCTCTCTCTGCCTGCCTCTCTGTCTACTTGTGATCTCTCTCTGTCAAATCAATAAATAAAATCTTTAAAAAAAAAAAAAAGAAAAGAAAAGATCATTAAACAAAAACATATTCCATCTGGAGTCATCTAAATGTTTCAAATATATTTTTCCCCATGAATTCCTACAAGAAAAACACAGAAATATGACTCATAACGGGGAAAGGAAATATCAAACCTCAATATGACCGATAATAGGAAGAAGAAATATCAATCCTCAAAGGTAACAGTTTTTGGTATTTAGGGATGAAAGGGAAGGGTACATTACAGAAAGTCTAAACCAGGGAAATCTATTCTTCTAACACTATCATAGTTAAACAATGTTTAAACTCAAACAAAATGCCTGTCACATTCCTTTCAAAGAATTTGAAGGAGAAGGAGAGGTTTTACTTTCAACTGTCCACAGAACGAATCACAATTTATAGGCATCCAAACCAGTCTATTTCATTGCAGAGCGGCTATGGCGTATCACTGCCTGGTAACGGTTCCATAATTAAGAATCTGTCAGTGTTTCCATTACCCGCAGGCATTCTCAGAGTTTGCAATTCTGTCATAAACATTCTTACAAGGCTGAAACTTCATATACAAGGTCTCTGACCAAGAGCAATTCATTTTTTAAGAAAAATATGATAGTTTTAAATTTTAGAAGTTCTCAAGAAAACATCTCTACCACATGAAAACACCTAATTTCAAAATATCAAAAGAAGTTTTAATTTTCTGGTAATAATTTAAACTTTTGTTGGTTCCCTAGTTATTAACCTAGAGGTTAGCAGAAAATAAGATGTAGATCACCAACTTTCAATAAGCTAAAATTTTTATGTTCATTATATATTTTTAATTAATTTCAAAAATTCAAGTATAATTAACATGTAGTGTGTTACATTAGATTCAAGTGTACAATATAGTGAAATACAGTGATTCAACAATTCTATATATTGCTCGGTGGTCACCACAATAAACGTACTCTTAATCCCCTTCACCTTTTTCATGCATCTCGTTGCTCACTAATGTTCATTAATCATACTGTGATCCATAATTCTAAGTACACCAAGTTTGTATCTGTTTATAATAAAATACAGTAAGAAACCAATATTATAAAATCTAAAGGGATTTATGAATCACCCTCTGATGAATTTGTAGTTGTGGTCTGAATTTGGGGGAGGTTATGTTACTTTAGGTTAGCTTACATACCCCAAGGCCTTCTGCCCAATACACCCCACAGGCCATCTTTAGCTCATTTTGGAGAACCCAACACTGTTCTGAAATCTTCAAGATAAATCACCTGAAGATACCACCTAAAGATATCACTGGTATTAAATCAGAAATAAGATCATCAGGGCGCCTGGGTGGCTCAGTGGGTTAAAGCCTCTGCCTTCTGCTTGGGTCGTGGTCCCGGGGTCCTGGGATGGAGCCCCGCATCTGGCTCTCTGCTCAGCGGGGAGCCTGCTTCTTCCTCTCTCTCTCTGCCTGCCTCTCTGCCTACTTGTGATCTCTCACTCTCTGTCAAATAAATAAATAAAATCTTAAAAAAAAAAAGAAATAAGATCATCTCTGTATTCCAAGATTTAATCTTATTTAGCACATATAAACATCCAATATTAAGAACTGCCATTTATTCAACACCTATCCACTGCGGTGGAAGTTCTACATATTTTATCTCGAATCCTTACAACTACTTCACGGCATCATCATCAGTCCCACGGTGGTCATAGCAGAAGTAGCAGAAGAAGCAATTGTTTTTATATATGACCTCACTTAAACTTAGCAAGAGGCACTATAGAAATGTATTACTGTCTCCATCTTAGAGATGAGAAAACTGAAACCTAAAGATGTAATGTCACTTGCCCCTGGGTACACTTGGCATAAATCACTCTATTACACACCTGAAACTAATATGATACTGTATGCTAACTATACTGGAATTGAAATTAAAAACTTAATGAAAAAAGTTAGAACCCAGGACACTGACATGAACCTGTGACTTTTTTATTATAGTACATTATAAGGGATACAGATATATATCCTGTGCTCAAGAAACTCAGAATCTGTTTAAAGGACATGCTTTGATTTCTTTCAGCTTGAAATACACAGCTGGTATGTATATAACACATAAGATAACATGTATCGATTCTTGTTTCTTGGCTATTTCCAGCTGTAGCTTAGCCGTTACCATATAGCAAATAGAAGAGAAGTAACAGGAGGAAGAAACCTCTCTAAAGTAGTTCCATCTCTTTGAAAGTTTTTAAATGAGTTTAAAATAATCATCGTCAAAAACAAGAAAGGCCTGAAAAGGTCTGGAAACCCAAATGGATTCTGAGCTGCAGCTGAAGGTGATGAAGGGGTGGGGGGGAATTAACCAGAGAGATTCTGTTCTTTCATATGCAACAGAGAGGCAATGTGGCACAGTGGTCAAGAAAAATCAGGATCTTCAGAGTCACTCAAACGTGGATTTGAGGGCTGGCTCTTCCTTTATCAGCTCTGTGAGTTTGGACAACTTATAACCTCTTTAAATCTTGAGCCTCTTCATCTGTAAAAGGTGGGTGATGACAGCACTGATCTCGTAGTTTTGTGTAAGAACCACCTGAGAGAACACTCAGCAAGCACTAAGTAAATGTTCTTGATAATGATGATGCTTCTGTTGGATGGAGAATGCCATGGACTCTAACATCTGAAAATTCTCAAATCCTTCCTTCCGTGTTCCAGAGCTGAATGTATACACTTGCATGCTCCCTGGGAATCTCAAACTCATTGTGTTCAAAAATAAGTTAATCTGACCCTCCATGTCTGGGAACACCACCTTCCTTTAGCCAGTTACCCCTGTTAGACCAGGATTCATCCTTGAGCCCTTTATCACCCTCAACCCCACAGCTAGCCAAGTCCTTATTCAATCTTCCTCTTGAATATGTATAAAACCATACTTTCCTCTCCACTCCTTCTGCCTGACCTGATTCTGGGTCTTTATCAACTGTTCTTCTAGTCTCTTCAATTCCTGGTCTTTGGGGACAGAGAGTATTTCTTTATTCATCTTTGTATCCTCAAGACATAGCAGACAGTAGTCTTGTTTAAAAACCAAATGAAGAAGTATTTGTTTAAAAAGAAGTCTTTGTTTAAAAACCAAACTAAGCAGCTAAATTGGTTCCAAGACCACGACCATTCTATTATACCATTTTGCTCCACTGTAATCTAAGCATCTGAGGTCTAAACAGAACTAGTTTTTTCCTTGAAAAACATCTATTCACTGTGGAAGTCTTTTATGGTTTTAGTTAATAAGCAGCATTTGTCACATATAGAAGTTCTCTATCACCATATTTATTCTTCTGTGGTGCTCATACTAACTTGACAGCATTTAAAGTTCTATAACTTACAATAAAATATCATAGAATATGCCAAGTTCTTGAAAAAGGGTAATTTAAAAGTAATAAACACTATTCATTTTTATAGGAAATTAGATTTATTCTATTCTAAGTCACTCTTAAGACTTACATGGTGAGATGCTGATCATTTTTTCCCCATTCTTACTGACTGATAAACAATTTAATGCCCCAAGTGCTGTAATTTGATCACTAACATACTATTTCTATTACTCAGTCTCTGCACAGACATATCCATGACAATAGATAGTTCCTTTAAAATAAGGAAGTAGCTTTCTTTCTATCTACAAATATATACCCAGAACAACAACAACAACAAAAAACAGTAACAAAATGTCTTTACCTCCTTCTAGAAAAGGAAGAAACCGGTGCATTTGTAATGTCAGGTTCCCATTCATCTTCAGGATCACAAAAGACATCGTCACTCTTGTTATTATTATTATTCTAAGGAAAATAAAATATATGGTTTCTATTAGTTTACATTAAAAAATATTTAGCAACTAGGGCATCTGGGTGGCTCATGGGGTTAAGCATCTGCCTTCAGCTCAGGTCATGATCCCAGGATCCTGGGATTAAGCCTTACATTGGGCTCCCCGTTCAGCGGAGAGTCTGCTTCTCCCTTTCCCTCTGCCCCTTCACCTGCTCATGTTCTCTCTCTCTAATAAATAAATAAAATCTTTTAAAACATGTTTAGCAACTAAAAGAAAACAAAAATTTAAATTTGTTATATTTAAAATTAAAAGTTACAAAATTACAGGTTATCTGACAGAAGTCTAAAAATATCACATTCCTGGGGCCCCTGGGTGGCTCAGTCAGTTAAGCATCCAACTCTTCATTTCAGCTCAGGTAATGATCTCAGTGGCCTGGAACTGAGCCCCACATTGGGCTCTGTGTTCAGCAGGAAGTCTGCTTGAGGATTCTATCACTCCCTTTCCCTGTGCCCCTCTCCCGCTCACACTCTCTCAAATAAATAAAATCTTAAAAATATCACATTCTTAACAAACAATCAAGCACATGATGCTAGAAATTATATTGAAAGAGTGCTATCACAGAAAAACACAGAAATCTTTAAATGATTCAAAAACATAAACTTGGGATATAGAAGACAGTAAAAACATAAAAGATAAATCCTCAGTAGAAAAATAAAAGAATACTCTGACAACATTAAGATTCAATCACTCCCTGGTTGACTATATTAATCATGATAATAACCTGAATTTTAAGTATTTAGAGTAATATTAATTAAAGTTCAAGCAAAATACTATACATATAGAACTTGATTCAGAAATAGTATAATTATATAGAAAAATAATCAAAGAACATTTCAACAGTTGAAAGTAGGAGGTAGGATAATAACAGAGGTAACTCATCTATCATATTTTAATGTATATGACAAGAATGATCAAATGACTTCAGTACAGTGTTTTTGTAAGATATTAAAAACCAATATGTGCAGGGATATTTTTAGTCCTATTAAAATAGAAAACAACTGGTAATACCAAAAAGCACAGCAATGGGAAAATATAATTATGTAAAAATACACATTATAGGCATTGAAGATAATGACAAATGATGCAAAGTGCTCTATGTCTATCAAATTTTTTCTTCTCTTAAGCTTAAATTCAAAATTTTGAAAACACACAGTGTAACTGTAGACAGATTCAGCACTAAATTTCTCTATTACAGGTATACTTATATTAAAATGAATTAATAAAACCCCATTTATCACAGGCAAAAGTAAAGTAAACATACATAATTGTTACTATTGGTTGGTTTGGGTAATGTAAATTGCCTTTTCCTTTATCTGCCAAATTTTCTTTACTAAGAACATGTCACTTGTATATTTTTTATTTCAAAAACTTTACAAAGGTTTTAATAATATTTCAAACCTCATAAAGTTCTTTCATTGCTGCAAGCTTAGATTCAAACTTTTCCAGACTCCAGAAAGTTGAGATCCCTAGTTGTAGGTTACGAACCCGAACATAAGTGTCAGAATTACTTCCTTTATCGGATACATCATGTCTGAAAGAAAGACCAAAGAAAAATGCTTATCCTAAAACATACATACCCATTTATAAGAGTTTTCTGAATTAAAACAACTTCCATAAAAACTCAGTCCACTGATTAAATCTTCCATTGTTAAGCATTTTTATTATAGTAAAAAATTCATGTCTAGTATATACTATATAAAAATAACTTATTATATAGGAATTTTAAAAATCATATTCTAATTAGGTATATTTCTTTCCAAACATGTAATATTAGTAAGTTTGCAACTCAAAAGAAAATCAGTAAATTCCTAAAACACCTAAAATTATTCTGTTTATAAAATATACTTATATTAACAAATAAGTATATTTTAATAAAATAAGTATATTTTATAAACACACTTAGTATATTTAGTATGGTACACTAATTATTGAAAGTTTTTTACTCCCGAGTGAGCTCTGAAAGGGGAGTCCAAATGTGTCACTGGGAATTCTGATACTGTTTTCTCCTAGAAAGGTCATATAGATACTATGTCTTTGCAGAAACTAAATTTAGAAAGCAATCCTATGAAGGTCAGTTAGTTTAAAACAAAGAACTACTTTATAATTAGGCTAAGAAATTGCTCACCTGCCAAAAACATAACATTTTTTAAATTTGTGGCTGATGGCATTGGCTTCCTGAATCATCATTGAGAGTTTCATGGAGCTCCAATTTGTCTGAACTAGTAGAAAACACACAGAGATGATCAAAAAACACATATGAGCCCTGACTTATATCACTAGGCAGAACTCCTGAAAAAAAAAAAAATTGATTTTAAATAAGTGGTTTTAACTATTACAGAAAGTAAGGGCAATGTTTGAGTAACTTTTCCTCAAGCCTGAACTAAAGTATTCTTCATAGAAAATGATGTCTTTCACCTGTGGAGACACAGAAAAAAACTGAAAGTGATATAGAAAGCTGATATAGAAAAGATTTCATAAGAGAGGAAATGCCAAAGACAATGCTTTGTCTTCTAATATCTTTAAAGATATTTTTTCTGATTTATTATTTTTAACAGGAGTCATCTATCATCCAACCCAATGTGTACATTAAGATACTGGTTCTCAAATTTTTTTTTTTAATTTTTTAAAAGATTATTTATTTATTTATTTCACAGAGAGCAAGATTACAAGCAGGCAGAGAGAGAGAGATAGGGAAGCAGACTCCCCGCTGAGCAGATAGCCTAATGCGGGGCTCCATACCAGGATCCTAAGATCATGACCTGAGCCAAAGGCAGAGGCTTAACCCACTGAGCCACCCAAGCAACCCTCTGATTTTTTTTTTTTTAAATTTCTAATTTGTTTAAAGTATTAGGTAAAGCATACTACAGCCTTACTTATATAAAACCACAATCTTTCTTTATTTTGCCTGAAAATTTAAACGAACATATATTTCAGGATATTAAAACAAAAAAGGGAAATAACGTAGGCCACAATTCCATTTTCCTAATTTAAAATTAAGATTTTATCATAAATATTTTCTTCACCCAAACTTATCACCAATATTCCATTAGAACACTTTTTTGAAAGGATAAAACTCATTATATACATGGTAAAAAAGTCAGGTATTCATTGCAAGGTCTTGTTTTTAGGCTCTAAGAAGAATAAAAAGATGTATTAGTCAATGTATTTATTTACTTCTCACAACAGATATAACAAGCATTAATAGTTTCAAATGTATTTCAAAATAGAAGATATAGAAAATATACAATACAACTACCAGGTAATTCTTGCTAAAAAATTGAATCTGAATCTGATAGGCCTGAAGAAATAGCCACCATTGTATAGGGAATACAGGGGCAGAGAAACCTCTTAAAGCAACACCATGGAAATACAAGGGCAAGATCCAGAATGTAGGAAACTACAGGATAAATAACCTGATTTTTTCAAAAAAGCAAATTACAAGGAGAAAGAGACAAGAAAAGCAAATTTATGGGTTAAGAGACTTAAAAAGGGGCACCTGGGTGGCTTAGCCCATTAAGCATCCCACTCTCGGTTTTGGCTCAGGTCATGATCTCATGGGTCATGGATCTGTCGCTTTGGGCTCTGCACTCAGCAGGGAGTCTGCTTGGGCATTCTGTCCCTCTGTCCCTCCCCCTACTCACATGTGCTCTTGCTCTCTCTTTAAAATAAATAAATAAATAAATAAATAAATAAATCCTTTTTTTTTTTTTTTTTTTTTAAATGGGGTTGCCTGGCTGGCTCAGTAGGTAGAGCATGTGACTCTTGATCTCAGGGTTGTGAGTTCAAGCCCCACTTTGGACGTGGAGACTACTTAATAAAAATGAAAAATAAATGTAAATAAAAGAGACTTGGAGCACCGGGTGACTCAGTCGGTTAAGCATGTCTGACTCTTGATTTTGGCTTGGGTTGTGATCTCAGAGGCCTAAGATTGAGCCATGAGTCAAGCTCTGGTTCAGCTCAGAGTCTGCTTGAGATTCTCTCTCTCCCTCTGCCCCGTCCCCCACACCAGCTCACGCATTCTCCCTCTCTCTCTAAAAAAAAATAATAAATCTTAAAAAATAATAAAAATAAAATAAGACTTACAAGGCATATCTACCAAACACAATGTGTGGGGATCATGTTTGTATCTTGATTCAAACAAACAAGATATAAAAAAAAAAAATTTATGACACAATCCAGGAAATTTGAATGTAGACTAGAAATCTAATGAGTAGAAGAAATTTTTTTTTAAAGATTGTATTCATTTTTTTGACAGATCACAAGTAGACAGAGAGGCAAGCAAGAGAGAGAGGAGGAAGCAGGCTCCCCACTGAGCAGAGAGCTTGATGTGGGGCTCGATCCCAGGACTCTGGGATCATGACCTGAGCCAAAGGCAGAGGTTTAACCCACTGAGCCACCCAAATTTTAGGTTTGCTAACAATATCATGGTTATGCTTAAAGAGTGACAAAGAAACAGAGAAGAAAATCCTTATCTAATGCAGAGATATATAGTGAAGTATTTACAGATCAAATGGAATGATGTCTTAGAGTTGCTTCACAACAATCCAGGGAGGCAGGCAGGCTAAGTACAGCCAGAACAAGACCAAACATGTATTAGAAATTGCTAAAGTTGGATGATAAATATATGAGTCTGTTGTAGCAATCTCTCTACTTTTATAAATTGTTTGAAATTTTCCATAATGAGAAAAAGTCATTGAAAACATGCCATGTTCCATACAGCAATGTAGAAGCATACGCAAAAAATAAGATTCAAGTGAAAAAGAAGAGGAAGTACCCAATGCCCAGTCTAGACGTAAGACCTAAAAAATTAGAATAAGAGATTGAATTTTTAGGGGCGCCTGGGTGGCCCAGTCATTAAGCATCTCCCTTTGGCTCAGGTTATGATCCCCGAGTCTTGGGATCGAGCCCCACATCGGGCTCTCTGCTCAGCAGGAAGCCTGCTTCTCCCTCTCCCACTCCCTCTGCTTGTGTTCCCTCTCTCACTGTCTCTCTCTGTCAAATAAATAAAATCTTAAAAAAAAACAATTAAAAAAAAAAGAGATTGCACTTTTAAAGACACGATACACATTAAAGTATCACTTGAAATTTTATTTACTATTTGCCTTTGTAACTAAATATTCTAAAAACAAAATTCTGCAAATTTATTTAGATCCAAAAAAGTAACATCCAAAATAAATTATTTTTAATATACAAAGACAACCAACTCTAACATTTTAGTAATTACATCATATGAAATAACATACGTAAAACTTTAGAAAATGCCCGCTAAAATCATCATATACTCACTTAAAAAAGTTTTATCTCTATTACTTTGATTTTGCTGCAGTATTTGTACTTCTTTAGCAATTTTTTGCTTCTCAGTTTCTAAAGCTTCCAGAATTCTTGCATGGCGGATGCTATGATCTTCTAAAGCCTAATTGATAGTCATTCACATAGACCCATACATGAAAATACACAAAGAGAGAAATTATAATTGATAACATAACACAGCATAATTAAATTTCATTTTACAGTATGTTTTATTAAGTATACATGTTTTACAAGTTTTATTAAGCATAAAAGGCCTTTAAAAAGTGATTTATAAAGTATCTGTATAAAATTTGACTCCATAACAAAATCATTAGAATTTCTTATGACATAAATTAATCTTATTCTTCCCATTGATAGGAAGTAAAAAAAACATTTTGGGGAGAAAAAACTGCTCAGAAGAGCCCACATTCAAGAACATTTGTTGACCAAATAAAGTTAAATTTAAAAGATACCACAAAAACCTTATTTGCCACAAATACTTTATAACAGCCCATTAATAATTACTGTTTTCAAGATTTAAACAGTTGTTTTTTCTTCTAAAATTCTCAGGTGGTTCACTAGCTACTTTGTGTCCTAGAATTGACTAGTCATACGTTATCACTGTATTATAGTATCAGAACTTTTGGGTTACTAGAGGTATTTTCTTCTACCAACGCTCTCACTATATAACTTGGAAAAAAGAAAAAGAAAATTGCTATTCAAGGACAAATTTTGAGGTTAAGATGTAAGGAATCAAAGCAGAGATGGAAAACCATGCTGCTCAAACTTTAGTATTTGTCAAAATTCCATGCAAAACTTGTTAGAATAGTTCTGGGCCTCACCTCCAGAGTTTCTAATTTTAGGAGTTCTGGGGCCTAAGATTCATTTCTAACAGTAATGCTGATGTTGCTGGACTAAAGACCATATTTTAACAACCACTAACATAAGGAGAAAGAATACTTCAAATGGTTGATAAAAAGGGAACTCAAGATATTAAAATACTGACAGTTTTTTACTGGTTTTATACTGCAGTCTTCAGAACTTGATTAATATGAGTCAGCCCTGAAGATGTCTCTGCCCTCACTGAGACGATAAAAGCTTCAAGGCCTGAGCTCGTATGACTGGGGTTATGAACTCCCTCCTGTGAGTTCTCTTAGGAGTCACTCAGGCAAGTAGACTGCTGGTCACACTTTCCATGGATGGATAATGCTTCATTCTGACATGAGGATACAATCCAGTGTAAGAGCTATGCTTTTCTTCCTTCTACACATTGAACCCTAGCACTATTTCATTCATTTACATTATTTGGGCTGATGGATCACAGGATAATTGTGGAGGCATAAAAAGGGAAAGCTGTAATGGAACCAGCTCAAAATAAGAGCTCTGTTTCTTTCAAAATGTTTGTGTGATGATGTGTGAGCAGAGCTATAAGCATTACCAGGTTGTAAGCTTTCAGGCAAGAAGAGCCCTTTTCATTTAAAAAAAAAAAAATCAAACAAAATGATCTCAACCCCCCCCACCCCCCCAAAAAAAGAGAAAGAAAAAAGAAGAAAAAGTAGAGCCCTTCTCATCAGGAGACCCAGATTCAGCCATCTCCTCTTAGGTACCGTGAGTTTATTTAAAAAAAAGAAAAAATTCCAGCTGTTGCTTAGAACAGAGCCAACTACTTACAAAATGAAATTACCTGTTTTGCAGCCAAAGTCTCCATTTCTAATCGCTTTTTGTTGACATAGATTTCCTGCTCAAGTTGCTGTTTTGCCTTTTCTAATTCCTCAATTTTGTCATTAGCCTTTTGGTTATTTATTTCCTGCATTTTCTTCCTTTGAGCCTCTTCCTTCTTTAAAGAACAATAAAAAAAAGTAATGGGCAAAAACACATAATATTTTTTCAAAAACAATATAAAAAATGTACAAGAGTCCATTTCTTTAATCAATGTATAAGAAATGGACTCATCAATAGAAAAGTTGCCCTGTAGTTTTTCTATCTCATTCAGCTTGATTAATCTAACTTAAAATAAGTATCACCAGTCAAACCTTCTAGAGCACTCTCCTCTAAAATGGGTTGTGGGAATGCAAGATGACCAAGAAACCAGAGAGAGAGCCATGGGCTCAAGTAGGTAGAAGACAGAAGCTTCTCTATTTTTCTTCTTCTTCCAACACCTATTTGTCTACTACTAACTTGTTCCTGAAGTAAAATTAAAGAAGGCTGAGACTCACTTGGCTTTGACTCTCTAGTCTTTGATATTCCCTCAGTTTCCTTCTAGGGATATACTCAATTTTATAGGCAATAAACACTTAGGGCGCACAAGCAGAGAAAGAAAAAACCAGTTCTGCCTTTTACCAGTTCTGCTTCCAATGCTTTTATTTTGCTTTCATATGCAGCTTTTTGAGAAGAAAGCTCTTGTTGAGCCATTTTTTTTGCAATTTGGATTCCTTGCATCATTTCTTCCTTTGCTTTCAATTGTGCCTCTTTTATTTCTGCTTCAAGTCTACAAAGTAGCAAAAGAGTCACAGGACACATAGTCAAGAATCCGAGTTCTTAATCATATTAAAATGTTTTCTTTAAACAAAAATTTCTAACTCATCATTAATATTCTGACACTCTGTCAACAGTGTTCTTAAATTTTTATTGCTTTTAGAATGCCTTATGCAAAACAATATAAAAGGATGAAAATTTATTTATTTCTTAGTTACCATAGCATTTAAGTAAATATATTTTTCTAATCTTTTTTTTTTAAAGATTTTATCCATCTGAGATAGAGTGAGAGAAAGAGCACAAGCATGGCAAAAGGGCAGAGAGAGAGGGAGAAGCAGGTTCCCTGAGGAGCAGGGAGCCCAACGAGGGGCTTGATCCCAGGACCCAGAGACCATGAACTGAGCCAAAGGCAGACACATAACCTAATGAGTCACCCAGGTGTCCCTGTATTTTCTAATCTTAAATAAGTTATATAAAAATATAAAAATATGATGTCATAGTGAACGTTGTAGTAAACATTATAGTTGACATTAATAAACATATAGTTGACATTGTAGTAAACAATATAGTTGACATTACAGAAAACACAAAATAAAGGTTTGTTTTGTTTTGTTTTGTTTTGTTTTTGAGAGAGAGGGAGAGAGCACACTCATGCATGCGCAAAGTGCGGTAGGGGCTGAGGGAGAGAGTGAGAGAAAATGTCAAGTGGACTCCAACTGAGCCAGAGCCCAACACGGGGCTCAGTCTCATAACCCTGAGGTCATAACCGGAGCTAAAATCAAGAGTTGGATGCTTAACTAATTAAGCCACCCAGATGCCCCTAAATAAGGGTATTTTATGATTAACAATAATTAGAGCAAAAATTATATTTCATATATCAATAACTTTTAATTCACGCTTAGGTCACAGGTTAGGGAAAACATTGAAATAACTCTAAAAATGTTATGAGAGCTAATAAAATAGGTTGTATATTTTCAACCATCTATAAAAATTTGACATTTGGTAAGTTAAAACATTAAATTAGCTTTGTCATCTTTCAATATACAAGGGAAAAGCATCAAGGAGTATAAAAAACTGAAAGCTTCTTTCTTCTCAATAAAATCAACGCTCTAGAGGCAGCTGAGTGGCTCAGTCAGTTAAGCATCGCTTTGGCTCGGGGTCATGATCCCAGGGTCCTGGGATGGAGCCCCACGCCAGGCTCCCTGCTCAGTGGGGAGCCTGCTTCTCCTTCTTGCTTGTTTTCTCTCTTGCTGTCTCTGTCTCTTTCTCTCAAATAAATAAATAAAATCTTTAAAAAAAAAAATCAATGCTTTAGCAACTACATGGTATAGAAATTTCCATTCTCAATTTCACTGAAAAAAGAACTATCAAAAGAAGGAAGGCTAACGGTAACCAGGGCCTGGGGGGTAGGACAACAAGAAGAGGGATTATGGGGAGTCACAGCTGAATGGCAACAGAGTTTCAGTTTGGGAAGATAAAAAAGTTCTGGAGATGAATAGTTTGATGGTTGTACACACTGTCAATATACTTAATATCCTTGAGATGTATATTTTAAAATGGTTAAAATAGTGAATTTTATGTTACATATATTGTACCACAATTTTAAAAAAAAACACTAGAAGCAAGTTCAGAATTTTTAAAAGATAAAATAGGATTAGCTCAGTCCATACTAGTCATGCTGATTCCTCATCCCTTCATCCTCTTTGGTTGTCAAGTGTGGTTGATTCTTTCTCCGTAATACTCTCTCCGACCCAACCACGCTGTACTTCTACTTCAACAATCTCTGAACGGCATTTGCAAGCTATACTTGCTCCGCCTCTCTTCTGTTCTCCAGACTTGGGTCATGGTGAGCTCTAAAACCGTGATTCTGTCAGGTCTCTCTCTTCACTGACTAAAATTTTTAATGATTCTGTATCCTTTAAGATAAAGTCCTAACTCTTTACATATACTTTACCAATTAATTGGTAAAGAATTGTTTAAATCAGAAATCCTACAATATTGCATGAGCTAAAAATGGGGCAAAGAAAACAAAAAGTTTACACACCCCTGTTCTGCTGGCTAACTGCTAACAGCTTCTTGGGACTCCATTCCAGGGGATGTCTTCTTGTCCCTTAGAAAACTTTGCTGATTCCTGGTTGGGCCTACGAGTCACCCCTCACTCCATAAACCGCACATAGTGCAGGACTCTGTCATGGTACTCTGGTACAACTTCGTGTCAGCCCCACGAGATGATAAATTCCTCCAGTAAAGTAGCTAATTTCAGTTATTCTTTGTATTTCTAGTATAGTGACAGATACATAATATCTGCTCAATTAATGTCTGCTGAATGAATGAATGTACCAAGAGAAAAGATCACGTCACTAGACACTAGCACCCAAAGAATTAACTGGCGGAGACTAGCACAATATGATTAACTCTTTCTTGTAGACCTCTCTCATATTCTTACTATTTCATGTCAACAAGAATACTTACTGTGATCTCTGTGCAATGAGCAACTCATTTTTTGCAAATTCAAAGTCTTTTGGACCCTCGTTTATAAGAGTATCTCTACCGGATGGTCTTTTTCCTTTCTGGACTTCTACTGGATGATTAAATCTAAAATAATGATCTCCACCAAGAATCACCCGATCACCCTAAAGCACACAAAAAATGTACTACTTGAGGGGAGTCTGAATCAAAAACTTACACGGGACAAATAATTAAGCTCAGCAATTCAATACAGTCTAATATTAGTAATAATAAACATTAAAAATCATAGCAACTAACATTTATTAAATATTTTCTATATGCCAATCACTGTGTTAAACACTTTATATATACGTGATCTCATTTATGTCTCACAACAACCCAGTGAGATAAGACTATTATCTAGATTTTAGGAATGAGGAAGTTAAAGAGCACAGAGCTTAATAATAAAAAAAGGCATTCACTGAGCTTACAATTTGCAGACATTGTGTTAAGAACTATAGACAGATTATTTCATTTAATCCTCCCCTGCCCCTGAAAAGTAGGATATGTATGAAGTGACCAACAGTCTTGGTTTGCCTGCAACAGACTCATTTTTGCCTGTTCTCCCAATGTAATTTTTTTTAAAGTTTTATTTACTTAAGTAATCTCTACACCCAGCATGGGGCTCAAACTCAAGACCACAAGATCAAGAGTTGCATGCTTTTCCAACTGAGCCAGCCAGGTAACCTTCTCCCAATATAATTATTACAAATGCTCTCAACAGTATCCTGACTTCAGTGAAATACAATCACCCTAATTAAATAACTTTTTTCAAAAGTCACATAGCAAATAACTGGGGCTTACTTCCAAGGCTCAACTCTTTACTGGACATGTAATGGTGCTGTCAGTGGTCAGTTCTTCAGGTACTGGTTTATAGTGATTTACCTTTTATCTTTGCATGAATGAAGGTAATTAATTAATTAATAGAAAAGAGAATTTTAGAACTGTAAAGTCTTTAATCTAGTTCACTACCTTATCTTACAGAGGAAAAAACTGAGACTCACACAAATTAAACAACTTGCTCCAAGTCAAACAATTTGTTAGATTTTAGCACTGGCTAACTTACATGATGTAATACTGTGGATTCCAAAATGTGTTTTCCATTTATATATGTCTTTGCTTCTCCAACTGGGATGATACTCACTATTCCATCAAAATTTTTTATAGTACTGTTAAGATAAGAAGAACATTGTTATAATTACAACACAGACAAAAAAGAAAAAGACAATACAAGATAATCCTGCTGAGATTATTCCTTTGCTGTTAAGATTCATATCAATTTGTGACAAAAATAACTTAAAATTCTTTTATTTTCCTCCAACTACATTTTAAAGTTTTGGCGAAAAAAGCCTGAGCAACTCCATCCATCAGTGGTGGAAAGGATTTTCATTGTATGTATTTTAACTATAACTACTTCAAAAAAAAATACCAACCTTCTCCTCAAAAATAAAATAAAATGAAATGAATTCAAGGAAAAAACATTAGAATATTGACAATGGTTACCTATGAATGAAAAACTTTTAAGTGTTTTATTTTTTAATTTCTGGTTTTATGCATGAGTTTTAAAGATGAAGAGAAAAACAAACATTTTCCTCTCATGAAAAGTAGGGTAATACAGAAGAAGGAAAAGCATGGAGATAAAAACACACTCCTTAGTCGTCTAATTAGCTAGACCCTGGCACCATGAAAATCAGCTATAAATGCTACACATTCCTTAAAGTCTTTTTATTTCAAGAATAGGAAAGGCAGGGGCGCCTGGGTGGCTCAGTGGGTTAAAGCCTCTGCCTTCGGCTCAGGTTGTGATCCCAGGGTTCTGGGATCAAGCCCGGAATCAGGCTCTCTGCTCAGCAGGGAGCCTGCTTCCTCCTCTCTCTCGGCCTGCTTCTGATCTCTGTCAAATAAAAAAATAAAATCTTAAAAAAAAAAAAATAGGAAAGACACTCTAAAGTCCAATTCATCTTTAGATTAACTTAACCGAGAGAGAAAAAGCTACAGAAAAAGCTGAGTCCCAACCCAAAATCTTTAGCTGTTAATTAGGCTCCAAGATCTATAATTAAAGAGTAACGGTTCAGATGTAGCACCTAGAGAAAACAATCTGGAAAGAATAGCTCACCCCTTGGCAGTATGTCCCTCCCACCAGTCTAGTCTTTTAACCAGGTAAAGGTTTCAACAGGATCTACTTGTTCTGATTCTCTCTCCTAGGTCTATCACAACTCCTTGGCGTGGCATTCTGAAACATCCATGATCTGGCTTCACCACCAACATTCTTTTTTTTTTTTTTTTAAAGATTTTATTTATTTGACAGACAGAGATCACAAATAGGCAGAGAGGCGGGCACAGAAAGAGAGAGAGAGAGAGAGAGAGAGAGGAGGAAACAGGCTCCCTGCTAAGCAGAGAGCCTGATAAGGGGCTCGATCCCAGGACCCTGGGATCATGACCTGAGCCGAAGGCAGAGGCTTTAACCCACTGAGCCACCCAGATGCCCCAATAAATAAAATCTTAAAAAAAAAAAAAAAAGATACTTCACAGCTGTAAAAATTAAAAAAACATCAAAATGAATGAATCTTGAAAATACAATGTGGAGCCAAAGCAGTTTGTATATACTATCATCCCAACAATATGTATATAATCATTCAATTTATATGAACAAAATTCACATGAAACAAAAAATTTTTAAATTTGTCAATCCAAACAAAAATCCTGCCATATGAGATGGACAGAAGTTTAATTTCATGCCAGTAATTATAATTCTAAGAAAAGAAATGATCCCTTGGTGCGCCTGGGTGGCTCAGTCGTTAAGCGTCTGCCTTCAGCTCAGGTCATGATCCCGGAGTCCTGGGATCGAGTCCAGAATCAGGCTCCCTACTCAGTGGGAAACCTGCTTTTCCCTCTCCCACTCCTCTGCTGTGTTCCCTCTCTTGCTGTGTCTCTCTCTGTCAAATAAATAAATAAAATCTTTAAAAAAAAAAATTTTTTTTTCTAGAGTATTTGCAAAAAAAGGTGTGACATTTAAAAAAATCAAATCAAATCAAAATCAAAATAAAAAAAATCATCCCTCAACCAACAGATCACATACACCAAAACAGAAATACCATTACACTATACCTCATATTGATAGTAATTAACCTATCTTCCTTACAAGACACTCGGAATGTCTGTTTTTCCTGGCTACAAGATGCATTTGAAGGATTATACCAAAGAATCAATGAAAATGAATGCCTCATGTGAAGGAAACCATACACATCAAGATATGGAAGCCTACTAAAAAAATGAACAGGAGCCTTTTTTTCCTAGAAGAATAACATACCAATGATCATCAGCAATCAGCACCCCAGATAATTGAATGTCATGGCTTGAGTTTGGTTTATACTTTCCCACTGTTGTCGTTCCTTCTTTGATCATATATAACAGCATCTCCGATAGTTGAGGATCTTCATTGAGATTGACGAGGTTTGGCAAATGGTTGTCCATTTGAAATGTAATTCCTGCTTTCTAGTGGAAGTCAGAAAATGAATTAACATTAACAAAAAGGAGCAAATTACTAAATCCACCTAAAATAAGTGGTCTACGTTAAACAAAAATTGCTGTATGTGAAGTCTCAGTAAAGGTTTCTTAGAATCTCTCTTTCATGGTTCCCCCGTGACTGTTACCATCACACATCTTAGACTTTCAGAGTTATGTTGGCCTTTCTTTGACCTTCACCATCCTGAGCCCTCTCATGCATCAATCTGTCACCCTCAAACTGTGCCTTTTCTTACTGACTGATTGTCTTTAGAATGGATCAGTCCCTTTTGTTGCATCTTTGCTATCCTCACCTTAGTTCAGACCCTTATTACCTCTTACTTGAACTACTGCAGCAGCTGCCTGATTGCCCTGTCAACAATTTCTCTTGTTTTCAGTTCATCTTACATCCTATGCTAAATCAATTCTCCTGAAAGGGTATTCTCAAAATGTCAACACCCTAGTCAAACATTCTCAATCACTTCCCACCTCCTACAAGATAAAAGTCAAATTACTTAGCCTGAAAATCAATAAACTAACCATAACATATCCTGCCCGTTTTATCTCCTTATGACCGCATACAAACTGCCGCTCCAATAAAACTGATCCACACACCTTCTTCTGAGTACACCTTCAACTTTCGTACCTTTACTCTCATACAATTTTCCTTTCCTAGAATGCACTCTTCCTTTTTTCTACCTAACAAAATCTTACCCAGGCTTCAAAGCCAAATTTTCAAAACTCAAATCTCACCTCTTCTGTGAAGCTGGACTCACCACTCCCAAGGAATATTCTCCCCTTCCTCCTGATTCTTACAGTTCTCTGTCTACCAGTCATTTGAAATATTTTCTTTACGGCCAATACCTTTGCCCTTGACACATACTCTCCAATCTCTTTTAGACCTCATTCCATTAAAGAGTTTTGATTGCTATAAAAAAGTTCAAGTGTCTTCCCTCCTTTAAAGAAACAAAACCAAAATGAACAAACAAAACTTCTCCAGGATCTCAAAGCCCCTTTCTCTGACTTCTCACTCAAGGTTTTCAGTGTTTACCTATATGGCCCTATCTCCTTAGTCACTCCTCAACCCACTGTCATCTGGCTTCTTTCACCACTACAGTGACTTCATGATTTTACAGTGCAATGCACCCATCTCAGAAACCTGGGCATCATTCTTGACTTTTCCATTTTTTCAGCATACACACACATCCAAAACACACTCTGAGTCTATGAATTGTACCTCCTTTCTATCTTTTGAACCCAACTCCTCCACTAGCCATTCCCACTGCCACTGCCTTACTCGAGCTCTCAATCACCTCTTACCTTCACCATGGTAACAGCCTCCTAGATGAATAACCTTCCCAGCCAGCATGAGTCTTTCCTCCCTCAAATCCACCATTACCAAAAGACCCTATTTAAAACAGAAGTCTGCTCATGTCACTTCCTTTCCATTTAAAACACTTCAGTGGCTCCCTGTCACCTAAATTCAAATTCCTCACTATGTCATGATCTGAATCTTGCATTACTCTCCAGTCCAATCTCTGTCACCAGCATTAATATACAAGTTCTGAATTCTGTGGACATCCAAGCTATGTTGTCCTTCCATGCTTCTGAACATGGGATTCCTTGCTTAGAAATCTTGACTTTGCGGGGCACCTGGGTGGCTCAGTGGGTTAAGCCACTGCCTTCCGCTCAGGTCATGATCTCAGGATCCTGGGATGGAGCCCCGCATTGGGTTCTCTGCTCAGCGGGAAGCCTGCTTCCCCTTCTCTCTCTGCCTGCTGCTCTGCCTACTTCTGATCTCTCTCTGTCAAATAAATGAGATCTTTAAAAACATAATAAATAAATAAACGAATGAATGAATGAATGAATGAATGAAATCTTGACTTTGGTAGCCTAACAAAATCTTGCTTAGTTGTCCTTTTCTCTTTGAAGTCCTCCTTAACAACCACCCTCATCAAAGTTAATTACTCCCTCCTGTCTCCTGCTTCTCTTCCTTTTACATGCTTTTCATTGCCTTAGGTTGAACCGTATGACACTGCCAGTGTTCATTTCTTACCTAAAAAATGGCAGTATCATATGGTTCAACTTAGTCAGATCACACTGCCTTTCAGTCATCTATTTACACTGTAAACCTCTCTTTAGATTACATGCTCTTTGAGGGCCAAAACTACATTTTATTCACCTTGGCCTCCCCCTGGCCTGGCACAGAAAAAAACATTTAATATTTGTTGAACCGAAGTGAACAGAATTAGATGGTTTGTTTATATTTTAATTTTCCAACATAGCTATGGGCTCTAAGTATATCAGAGTCTTGATCTCAACACTTTCTTATACTATTTCTCTTTATGGTATTGCTTGCCATATAGAGTCAGTATGCAATGAATATTTGAGAAATTCCATTTCCATATTTTCTGTCATCTTCATTTAATTTTCAAATCAGTTTAGAAAGTTCAAATGATACCTGTAATGCCTTTGTTTCTTGGAGTTTTCTTCTTTCAGCTTGTTCAAATTTTTCTTTCCATGCTCTTTCCAAAGACAAACAGAATAATAGAGTTAAAAATATCCAGATGCATAAGATTGAGAATTAAAGATAATAAATAAAGATTAGGAAACCACTTAGGAATATTTAAAATATGATGGTCTGGGGAGGGACTCCTCTATTCACACAGAAAGTATGAAAACAGAGCCAAAGATCCTTCCTAAAGTCCTCCCTCTCCACCAATCCCAGCACCACCCGTCCAGTGATTTTAGGTAACACACAGACATCTAAAATATTAACTATATTCCACCTTTGCATTTCTGCTATGTCTCTCTCCTGTTGGTGCAGTTTCATTCTTAAGGATGTTATTTCTTGCCGGCATAGCCTATATCGTTCAGGGTCAATATTTCGACTGTTCCTTTGAGCAGCTTTTAGCTTTTCAATTTCTGCTTTCAATTCTAAATATGTAAAAAGGTGCATGATTAATAACATTTGAGATATAATCATTACCACAGTAGGTTTGATCCTCCAATTTTCTTATTTCAACTTTTAAATATTACTAAATAAAATAGAATATTTACAGAAATCAATTTTATTTTACTTACATTACCTATACATTTCTACTTAGCCTTAATCTGAAAAAGTACTCCCATCTTAATGAATATCCCCCTCCTAAGTAGTATGGCCATATAATGTATGGTCCAAAGAGGGACACTTTTGAGAAGCACATTGTTAATCACACTAATGCAGGAGACATGAACCAGGATTGTCCCAAGGCAAACCTTATTCATAAAGACATGTTGGATAAAAATCAAAAGATTTTTCAAGCTGGAGTTCAGAATACTTATTTTTAATGAAAGTAGCCCTATATGTGAAAGAGAGGGGCATCCAAAAGGGAGATGATGGACCATGGTAACAGTAACTTCGTTCTTCTCTGGCCTGCTCCTCTGAAGTAATCATTCATCCTCTACGGCTCAAAAGGGCCAGAGGACAAAGGACTATGACAAGATGGTAGCTCCACATAAGCAAAGAAAAAACTGCACAAACCAAGGTTCCGTGCAGGTACTCAAGTTCATCCTAAGCAGGTGATTCCCAGGAGATACAGAAAAAGTAGTACTGAGCATAAATGAAGTTAGGCCTATGCTAGAAACTCAAGCCTTTAGATCACTATTCTTTAGATCAATGAACTAAGCAAGAGTAGAACTGATAAACAGAATGACAATGGAGGAAAGGTTGTAGGAGGAAAAGTAATAAATCATGGTATTATTCTGCTGCACACATCTATGACTCAGTCTGTAAGATTATTTTTCTATGTTCGCTCTTTCCCCTTTACCCACTCCCTATTTTCTTTTTCTGCTTGTTTTCCCCTTCCTAATTCTACTTCCCATCGTCTCCACCTCTCTTCCACCATCATTGTAGAATGAGGTCTCGCGTCTATTATAAGTAGGTATGAAAGAAAAATCTTTAATTTTCTTAAATTGCATATTTTCATGACTGAAACAATATTTGAGATTTAGCTGTTATAAAATAATTAAATGTTTAGAGAAATCTTCACCTCTAATTAACTTAGCATTCATATCTTCATTTACTTTGGCAATATTGACTATCATACGGGCTTGGCTGGCATATCTCAGTGTGCTTAAAGTTTCTTCAATGTTGTTGGCAGCGGGACTGACAGTAGCGATCATTGAAGTTTTTGAATTTCCACCCAGACTTTCTTTTAACAGCCTTCAAGGAAAATAAGTCATAATTAGACTTTGTTTCTACAACCTAATAGCAGTACTTATGTAGAAAGAACAAAACAAACTAATAGCATATATAATACAGTATTATACTTTTCACTCATATACCATTCAGGACTTTTGTTTATTTTTAAAGTAAACTCTACACCCAATGTGGGGCTTGAACTCACAATCCTGAGATCAGGAGTCACATGCTCTATGGACTGAGCCCGCCATGAGCACCAACATTCAGACCTTTTGTGGTATTTGTGTTATTTTTAGATCTCATGAACATTGTTTTCTCTTATACTTTTTATATTGTTTCATGAAACAGTAACTGGGGCAAAGATTTAAAATACGGTTAACCATCAAATATTTAGTGAGATACCACTTCCCACTCCCCAGACTAGACTGTGCTGCTATACTTCAGGAAAGAAAGTATGTGTGTTGGCCATCTCTGTATTTCCAATGCTGCCACAACCTTTAGGAACAAGTGTTCAATAAATACTGAAAATGATGAATGGGCATATAAACAAAAATGTTGTTTTTTACTATATGCAAAAGCCTTCTTTTAGAGGAAAAAAGATAGTATGAGACTAAATCACTTTTCTTTATTAATGCAGAATGAATTTCACTATTCTTAGTTTCCAAAAGGCACCAAAAAAAAAAAAAAAATCAGATTTTCCCTTAAATGTTTTCAGGTGACAACTACATTCCTATAAACCAATTATAAAGACACACAGCGGTCTGGGGGCCTGGGTGGCTCAGTCGGTTAACCATCGACTCTTGATTTGGCTCCGGTCATGACCTCAGGGTCCTGAGATCAAGCCCTGCACTGGGGCTGTCAAGTAGAGAGGCAGCCCTCATCGGAGTTATAGATCAATGCTCATCACATCACAATTGGATATTAACTCTATGCAGATGTAATTTGAATGTAATGTATCTCATTAATGAAAACATACTCATTAACAAAATGTTTATTGAACACTTAAATGCTAGTCAGTGGGTGCCACACAAAACGGTTTCACTTTGTACACACAGCAATGTGTTTGGTGGTATCATATATGCTCAAACATGAAGCACTAAAAACAGTGAGGGTAGTACCAGCTGCTTATACTAATACGGCACATACTACGTGTTAAGAGTTTTATAGAAATTATTTAATCTTCACTATAACCTTACAAGGGAGGTATTGTTATTATACTCATTTTATAGGTGGAGAAACAGACTAGAACATTCAATGATTTGCCTGAAGTCGCAGAGCTTATAGGATGCAGAACCAAGATTCAATCCGCATAGTCTGGTCTTGGGAGTCACACGGCTAACCACTTCTTCTCGGTCCCAAGGCTACATGAAGTCAGTCTATCATTCTTTTCCCCAGAGTGTTCACTATGTTTTATACAATTCTTTGTACTTCCAAAGATACTTGCCATGTAAGAACAGATTCACGGTAAGGAATAAAAACTCTCTTTCGGTTTGCTTGTTCAGAAAGAGCAGATATGACCTTTCCCAGCACGAGCAAAGACTTATTAATACTCCCACCTTCCTGTGTACGAGAAAAAACATCTAATTTAAAATAACTGCTCAGCAATCCATTCATTTCACAAAATACATTCCTTCCCTCATATAATTACCAAGTCAATATTTTCTTCCATAAACTACCAACTTCCTTACAACTCAAAATTTACCAATTTTCTTTGAAAAGCAAACACGACCACAAAAGTAAAGATCTCTCTTTAAACCACAGCAGTGTTGTCTATAAACTGCAAATAGACAGTTTTTGTTTTTGTTTGTTGTTGTTAAGTATATTTAGTTTGCAAACTCCTACAAATAATGCCCTGGGGAATTAAAAGTTAATTAAGTTTCATTAAAATGAGAAAAGCCTCTTATATATTTTTAAAGATTGTATTTATTTGAGTAATCTCTACACCCAGCATCAGTTTGAGCTGACAACCTCGAGAACAAGAGTCACATGCTCCACTGACTGAGCCAGCCGGGTGCCCCCAGAAAAGCCTCACATTTACCTTCAGTCGATCTCCACTAGTTTGAGCTGTGGAGCACCGCTCACTGCCCGCCAGATCTATCAGGTTTATCCGACTCGTTATTCTGTGATCATGTTCTTCCCCTTCCACAGATTCCGTCTGTAGCAAAAAGACATTAAAATAATAGGTCATAAGTTCTTCCATGACTTGCTCTCAATATAAGTCTTGAAATGGAAGGTTAGACAAGATTACAAACCACTCATTTATTTTTGAAACTGTCCTCTCACAAAAGTGTGATCATTAATAACTTATAATAAACATTCAAGAATACATGGAGCAATGCTTGCATTATGCCAAAATAAATGACTGTAAAGAGATAAAAACTCACAACTACCCAATTATATTGACAAAACAACCATAAATAGAGCAAAAGCTTAATGTACAAAGGTGTTATTTATCACAGCATGAGAGAAGCAAGGTGTTTATTTATTTATTTAAGTAATCTCTCCACCCACCCGGGGCTTGAACTCATGACCCCAAGATCAAGAATCACATGCTCTTCTGACTGAGCCAGCCAGGCATCCCAAAGGAGCAAAGCACTTAAAAGCAACATAAATGTCCAACAGCAGAGAAACTGGAATCGTTCATGGAATATTATACAGCTATAAAAATGATAGTTGATAAAGAGTTTTAATGGCATAAAATTATTGAAGATTTTGTAAATTTGTTTAAGAGTGATTGTAAAACAACTAAAATATTATATATTAAAATACTGAGAGGGGCTTTATTTGAATAGTGGAACCTATGGCTGAATTTTTAAAAATCTCTGACTTTCTGATACGTTTTTCCAAATACTGTACAAATACCATGTATTATAAACATATTATCATACATTAATATTCTTATCATATTAATATCAATGATATTATAAATAATCATACGTTATTGATTTTTCAAACAGTAAAATAAAAATACTGCCATCTATACAAAAGTCATTCTGTTATTGTGTATACTAAAATCCAATTATGTTATATATTTCTATTACCATACTCTTACTCTTGATTTAAAGAATAAAATAATCAATAAAAAGAATACCTTGGTCTGGGTCATTACCAGGGTGAAAACCGAATGCGATCGGGAGCTTTTATCATTCATACCAGTAGCAGCAGTTGCCCTTTGTTTATTTCCCAATTCTAGCCAACTCTTAAAAGAAAGAAGAGAGGGAGGTCAGAACAGCAAACTAAAATTTATTGGAACAAATTAAGAAACAACAAAATTAAGTAAGTGCATCTGGCAACATATACACATTTTATAAACTGTTTATAAAATGAAATTAATAAATGTTCGTATTTTAATAATTTTTATTCCCATTTTCAACTCTGCCTCCATCACAGATACTTGAATCAGGAAATTACACCTTTAAAAGACTATTTCAATAACGCTAAGCTGCTATGATAGTCAATTTTTATTTTTACTTCAGAAGAGTAATTCCTCTGATTGAAGTTTAACAAACAAAATCAGCTCATAATGAATTAACAAGATTTACTTATGCAAGTAGCAGTTAAGGAGAAATATTCTTATGAATACTTATGATTATGATCTTTCTATGTAGCGGAAAGAAGATAAAATACAATCAATCTTACCTGGATATCAGAGTAAGATCTGACAACATTCCTATTTTTAAAAAGGAAAAAGACAAAATTGTTTTTACTGATAATTACCTTCTTATCCTCATAAAATAATAATAATGTTTAAATTACATAATTACTTTCTGAAGACCACAATTGAATAATTCATAGATGTTATTATACTGGTTCTCACACAATCTTTCACTGTCTCCATTCTTAAAGGGTAGGAAATCTTTTAATTTTACCAAAAAGTCTGTTTTTTATTAATGAAGCAGTTTAGCTCTTAATAGTATAATATTCAAGTCTAAATCGTGAGACCAAAACCCATACTTGGCCTACATGGGGGTGGGTATGCTAGTATGTATAGGTCACGACATAATCCCAGAGTTATTGAATGGAGCCGAATCCATACCTATTCAGTTCCCCTTTTCTTTAAGAAAGCATCTGGGGTGTTGAAAGATAAAGTAAATGACTCTTCGCGTGTTTCACACTCTCAACACTAAAGTCATCTTAGCACCTTCCCCCCTCTTCAGCTTAAAGTAATAGAAAAAGCAGCTAGAAAGGGAAGTCTTAACTTAATGGGGAAAGGGGATAAAGGGAGAAAAATCAAATATCTCACACACAGTATAACTGACACTCCATGCCAGGCACTTACAGGTGCTGCAAAAGATATAAACAAACAAACAAACAAACAAAAGCAGCTAATGCTGTAGTTGGAAAGAGAGGAAAAATTAAAGGAATGATATTAAGGGTGAACGTTAAATAGTTATCCTGCGTTTCAAAGTCGGGAAGGCAAATGAGAACAACATTCGTTCTATTCATTTCTTGTCTCCTCCTCGCTTTTGCTGAGCCAAACACTTACATTGACAGAGCTTCGACATACGGCCCGGAGACAGGATGCTCCCTTACTCTCAGCTAATAGAAGCAAACATTAGCATTATTAAGGGCATAACAAATATTTCATATAAAACACAATTTTAAATGGTCTTTTCTTGTGTATGTGGAGTTAAGGCAAAGAGATTTGCCTTTACTTGACCCAGAGATAAATATAAAGGTTCTCACAAACACAAATCTGTAAGGCATTAAGATACTGCTTCAGAATCACAAACTTTTTACAAGATGCCACAGTTCGCTGTAGCATCAAATATCTTACTAGTTCTTTATTCTTAAGACCTGCAGTAGCCATTATCTCTATGCTCTTAAATATCTCTTTAAAATAAAATACGTTCAGCAAATTTCAGTTAATTTTTTTCCAGCTTTACATTATGTTTTAAACTTTGTAACCAGAAATTTAAAATACATTTAGGTCAAAGAAGAAAAGCCAAGTTTAAGATTCTTGATGTTACCAACAGCATAGCTACAATGACTTTGAATGACTTGACTTTGAAAGTCAAGTGACCTCTTTTGATTTTATTTTCTTGCTCTCCAAGGTCCTTTTCAAAATTTAAAATTTTTATATTCTTTTAAAGAAAGGACTTTATTTATGTATTTGAGAGAGAGAGAGCATGCAAGCAAGGTAGGGGGTGAGGTGCAAAGGCAGAGAGAGTCTCCAGCAGACTCTGCTCTGCTGAGCTCAGAGCCCAATGAAGGGCTCAATCCCAAGAGATCCCATGAGATCATGACCTGAATCAAAATCAAGAGTTGGAGGCTTAATCAACTGAGTCATCCAGGTACTCCCCTAATTTTACATTTTGATAGCAGTTTTTTAAAAAAATTATGTATTTGTGGAACTTATTATTTCAAAGAAAATATTATGTACAAGATACCAATTTACTAAATAACCCAGTAAGATACATATTCTATAATAACAAAACAATTTTTAAACTTCTACTGCTTTTTGGCTTTAGGGATTTAGTGTTTGATTTAAGTGGTCTAACGAAATCTTGAAACATATTTTATCTTATATTTTGATACAATATTTGCTTTAAAAGAGGCTAAATTTATGGGGCGCCTGGGTGGCTCAGTGGGTTAAAGCCTCTACTTTCGGCTCAGGTCATGATCCCAAGGTCCTGGGATCGAGCCCCACATCGGGCTCTCTGCTCAGTAGGGAACCTGCTTCCCCATCTCTCTCTGCCTACTTATGATCTCTCTCTGTCAAATAAATAAATAAAATCTTTAAAAATAAATAAATAAATAAATAAAAGAGGCTAAATTTAATAACGAATTTAATTCCCATTAGCAATAATGTTTAGTTTATTTACTATTTATTTACTCATTTAGACTGTAGATCCCAAGCATTTGCTATCATATAATAGCAATTTTAGTAAAAATGCAAGCCATCTAGATCATGTTGAGTACTAGCATAACCATGCGCTTTTATAAAAACAAGTTAAAAACAGATCATAAATTGTTTTAATCTTACTGGTTGCTTTCTCTGCCCGTTTTCTCCTTTACAAACCAGAAGGTCATGAATTTTTTCATTATACACTTCAAAAAAGCTCATTTCAAGGTGGTAGCTGACCTAGTAGGACAAATAGAAACACAACATGCAACTTATTTTAAAAATCCTTGCATTTTTTGCAAATTATATATCAGATAAGGTTCTAGGATCCAGAATATATAAAGGACTCTTACAACCCAATAGCAAAAAGACAAACAACCCAATTTAAAAACAGGCAAAGGACTTGAATTGACATTTCTCCAAAGAAGATAAGCTCTACTTACTAAGATCTCTCGAATGTTCAATCCTACAGTCACTACCTGAATCTAGCCCCTTGTCATGCCTTCCTTACAGTTTACAAGTCCCACAACTGGTCTCTTTGCATCCAGTTCTACTTCTTTTCAATCCGTTCTCCACACTGCAGCCAGAGCTATCTTTTTTTTTTTTTTTTGAAGAGCAAAGGTGACCATTTGATTTCCCTGCGTAAAATCCTTTCATAGCTTTCTAGATTCCTAGATGCAGGGGTCATAAAGTCATTCGCAAGCTGAGTTTTGCCTGCCTCTCTGGTTTCATCTCTTATCACCCTCCACTCTCAAATTCCATGCTTAAAGCAAAGTAAACAATTTACAGATTCCCAAAGGCTCCCTACTTTCTTGCTTTCAAAGCTTTGCACGTGCTGCTCCCAGCTGCCTGGAATGTCCTTCCACCTCTTCACCAAGCTAATAACTGCTCTGTTTCCTTCAAAAATAAGCTCAGTTGTCCCCCATTTAAGAACACGTGGCTTCCTCTAATCTTAAATATTCTCAAAGCACACTGTTCTTACTCTATTATAGTATTTGCTTTCATTTATTTAGCATTAAGTTGATTGTGCTTGGCTATTTACTGACTCATTTCTCCATTATACTCTCTTAAATACAGAAACTGGGTCTTTTAACTACATATTCTCAAATCTTGCACGGCATTTCTCCAATTTCCCTTATCATAAGAATCACTAGGTATAGTGTAGTAAGAAAACTATAAATTCCCAGCTGTAGCCCAGATCAACTAAATCAGAATCTCCTGAAGAGATTTTTGTAGCAAGTGTATACACACACACACACACACACATACAATCACACATGATCAAACACACAAATGAAAATCTGCCCCTGACACATTCCTGGTAATTCTTATGATGAAGCAAATTTGGGGAAAAGTGATCTAATGGATTGCTCGGCAAACAGCCGATATCCAGTAAATACTGGCTTCATGTACGAATGAATAAGAAAAAAGGGAAGCTAGTACAGATTTTCAGGTGTAGGGCAGTGTAAAGAGCATGGTATTTGAAGCTGAATCTGGGTTTAAACTCCAGCTTCACTGCTCTCTGCTTCATGTTGTTCTGAAGTTTCTGCCTATTGTCCTTAGTTGAGTCTGTGTACCTGCCTGACTACAAACATGTAACGGTACATAACGCCACATTATAAGCCACTACACATACATAAAAGGAATAAAGCTGAAAAAGCTAGAGAAGACAGAAGAGATGATCCTTTTATCACTGCCCATCGAGGGGAATTCATTCCGAAATTTTGAATCTCCAACTTCCCCTCCATCCCACTTTCCAAAAGAGAATGATTTAGAACTTAAAATTGCATCTTCCATTATTTCCTTAGTGGTGATGACTCTGATTTTAATTTGATTTGACTGTTTCCTAGTCTAACATGAAGGCTTACAAAAGAGAACGCACCTCCTGAGTTTGTTTTTTGGCTACTTGAGCAAAAAGGTCTTCACAAAACCTTGGAATTATTCCTGGTTCTTCACTAAGTCCCATCATCCTGGAAAATACATAATAAATGGCAGGGGTGAAGAGGGACAAAACTGATTAGTGGTTTTTAAAAATTCTTCTGGGGAAATGGGTTGGGGAATGAATGGGAAACAAGCTAATTAAACCACATTATAAATATCTAATAACCTAGTCTCTGAAGTCAGATCTTCTGGAGTTCAAATCTTTATCTCACCACTTATTAGCTCTGTGACCTTAAACAAGGTACTTAACCCCAGAAAACCTCAATTTCCTCTTCTATAAAATGGAAATAAATATGAGGTATCTAATTCAGAGAGTTGTGAGAAAGTACAAGCAGAGCCTTTAATATACATATACCATTGATTAGTTGACTACTTTTAATTCTCACAATAATATTTACAAAATAACCTCTCCAGATTTGGGTTTACATAAGACATATGTACAGTACAATGGGCCAATGACACTCACAAAGTAAATAGTATCTCCTGCATAAGCTGAAGCTCAGAGGTTACATAACGTGCCCAAGTTTGCAGAACCGGTATATAAAATGGATGAGATTTGAGCCCAGACCTGTGTGGTTTCAAAACTACATTCTTTCTATCAACACTGCACTGTTTCTTACCAAAGAGTTTGACATTTTCAGTAACTGTACTTGGAAATAACACTTACGTATATGATTTTCCGGAGCCAGTCTGACCATAAGCGAACAGACAGGTATTGTAGCCTTCAAAGGCACGTTCTAGGAGGGGTACAGCTAGCATCTCATAAACAGTTGTCTGGCTAGCATAGTTGGGATGGCATTCATCGAAAGACCAGAATGTAAGATCATAAATAAAATTATAAACTTGTTTCATGTCAGGATGTTCCACAACTATTTCTTCCCCATTCATGAAGACCACCTGGGATGCCTTTTCAACCTTCTCTCTTTATGAAGAAGCACAAAGAAAAATATTAAGTTACTGTGATTATTTTGAGTATTATTCCATAGAATATAACAAGAACCTCAAAACTAGTTAAACACAACATACCTCCAGAGCAAGATAATTCTTTAGTTTTATGTGGAAAATGTAGACCAGCTAAAATAGTAATAGTGGGTTTCCAAATACATACTTCCTACAGCTCCAGGGTCACTCCTTAGAGGGAAAATGGAGTCCCAGATCTGTTGTCTGAAAAATCACCCTACTTTTACAGGATTTTCCATCTTTTTCCTTTTTTCTCTTGAGCTCTCCCTTCACCCATCCCACCACTATAATCTATCTATACTCTTCAGTCCAAATCTAGGAACTTTTTAATATATTATAGAGAAGTTTCAGAGATGCAGATCTACATAAAGCGGACATGAAATGCAAACATAATTTCAACAAACTCAGTTAAGTCTCAATCATAAATCTCTTTGGGCTACTGCCTATTGTTACTGTTAATATGAAGATCCCCCCGCCGTTAGATTATCTCCCTTAAAATCATGGATTTTCGGGGCGCCTGGGTGGCTCAGTGGGTTAAAGCCTCTGCCTTCGGCTCAGGTCATGATCTCAGGGTCCTGGGATCGAGCCCCGCATCGGGCTCTCTGCTCGGCAGGGAGCCTGCTTCCCTTCCTCTCTCTTTGCCTGCCTCTCTGCCTACTTGTGATCTCTGTCTGTCAAATAAATAAACAAAATCTTTAAAAAAAAAAAATCATGGATTTTCACGTGCATCCTTCTTCCATCAGACTTAAGTGGAAATCTTTCACTTATTCTGCATCTGCAGAAAAATATTAACAGTCCTTGCCTGGCCCCAGATGTCCCTTTTTGCCCCCAACTCTGCTTTAGATCAGAATTTATCCTGGAATCAACCTGCTTCTTCAATGTGACAAGTGTCCCACCGCCCCTGCTATCAGCCCAGTTTACATGGCTTGTCTGATGAGTCTGGACTCAGGCACTTGGCCCCTTACTAAGTTCTCTTCAAAACTTAGTACTCATCCATCGTGGGTGGTCATCTATCGTGGGGTTTACTCCTACCACCTCTGTTCCTTCTGTTGCCTCTCATCCTATCATGAACCTTGAGGCCTGTTTTTGAGGTTTCCCCATTCTCTCCAGCCAACTCACTCTCAGTTTTTTCACTTATCACAAACCCCACATCTTCACTAACAGGCTTTAAAGCAACTTACAACTTGCTTTTAATCACTGACCCTTTAGGTTCGAACTAGGGGTTCCTTCCCTCACGGCAGGGGTCACCATATCCTGTCACATCTTGCTTAGATATACAACAGAGTTAACAACTAAGACTGAAGGTTTTTTTGCAGTCACCCCACAAAACATCCAAAAATAATTAAATGCCACATTCACATTTTGTCATGTTTATCTTTCTCATCCCTACCTGTAATATGTGACTATCTCACCCACAACCACTTTGGAGAGAGATTTTTTACTATCAACCTCAAATCTAATATATCACTGCATTTATTAGATATCTATATCTGATATATAACTATCTATAACATTTATTAGATATATATATCTGATATATAAATACTATCAGAGATGACGATAGGAATGATACTATGCTGGACAGGATTTTGGAAGGACCTCTTTGTGGAATAAGTGACCTAATAAGTGCTCTTTTTAAGGGAAACACAGAAGAGCCCGCCATACATTGCAGATTTGAAAGCAGACTGCATTAGACACTTAAGTCATTCCAATGTTTTCAAAGCAGGAGATTTAAAGAAATTTACATTTATAAAAGATGATTTCCATGTTTTAATTTTATACCCAATCATCAAAAATAATGAGGGTTCCACAACTAAACCAAAAGTTCTCTCTACATAGAAATGCCAGTGCCAAGCTTGAAGATGCATGAATGCACTCACTTTCCAAAGGCAGAGAGGAATGAGACACATTACATGTCAGAAGTTTGGCCTTAGATTTTAAAAGGTTTAACATACCTCTTGCTGAAAGGCCTCACACGTATTGCCACTGTCACTTGACTGTTCTCTACTTTTAGGGGGTCTGCTTCTACAGAAGTGTTCTGACCTGCTGTTTCCTCTTCAAGAGGGAGTGTATTTTCTTGTGACCTTTCCCTTTCATTTGCTAGAAGAGAACCTCTTGGCTTTTGTTTAACTTGGAGGCTAGGCACCCTATTTTTTGGTGTCGATGCAGCTGGGATCATAAGCTGTGGCGTGCCACACTTCGGTGTCCATTTGTGTCCTATGATGTACTTCGTAGGTGTTCTTTTTTCTAAGCTTTCAAATTTATTTGAATTTTTTGCCATATCCTTCCCAGTACTTCGCTGATGTAAGTTTCCTGTTCCTGACACTTTGATACTCAACTTGCTCTGAAGAGGTTTTGTTGCCAAGTGTCTGGATGGAACAACTTTAGTCTGACTCTGGGAATCAGTGGATGCTCTATTACTTAAGTATTGAAGTACAACATGTTCATTTGCCCCAAGAGGGGCAGAAAATGTTTCTTTGTGTTTTTCATCATTCATCATTTCAACATCTTTTGGGCCTTCCGCTAAAGGTACAAAAGGTGCCACAGAAGAGTCTTTATCATTATTTACAACTGTTACCTTTCTCCTCGCTTCCAGGGAAGCACAATCATTTTCCTTTGGGCTTCCCACATTCTGGGTTGTTTTCCACTTTTTCACACAATCTGTTTGAGCTGTTTTCCCCTTTTCCACAGAATCCGTTTGAGTTGTTCTCCACTTGTCCACAGATTCTATTTTAGCACGACGCTGTAATGTAAGACGTGTCTCTGCAGTTTTTTCAGTTGAGTTTCCTGACTCGCTGCCACGTGAAGATGATTCTTTGTTCCTTGTAACTCTTCTCTGAAGTGCCAATCTACCTACAGGGTCAGGGGTAAGAGGAACCTCTCCTGTTTTTTTACAGGCTGAAATCACGTAAGTACAATTTATGTCTCTGATTTTACTTGCAGATCTCAATAACGGATCATCATTTTCGCATTCTGACATATCTGAATTCAAATGCAGCTTACGTCTGCTACTATGGGTGAGGACATTCAGTGATGAACTCTTTTGGGAAGAAGGTATACCAAGGATATCCCTGTTATTTCTACTATGTGTGGTGTATACTGACATTGTGGCGCAAGTTGTTTTAAAAAAGTGTTGGTGAAGAACCGAAGCTCTTTTTTAGATGTTCATTTGACTTCCAGCCATATCTTATGTGTAAGTTTCCAATTATCTGCTAAACTGTAAAAAAAAAAAAAAATAGATTGTAAGACTATAAACAGACATTAAAAAATACGAGAACTCTCCACTGTGAAAATAATTTTCCAAAGGAATACATTAGAATAAATCACAATCTCCTCCTCAGATACTGTTCCTAAGCAACTTCACACAAGCTCTGCCTTCAAAGAGCTTATAATCATTATGTAACAAATATTTACTGAGTCCCTATTACATGCCAGGCCCTCTGATAGATACTACTGACAAGACCCTGTTCCCATTTCCTTAGTCTAGAAGAAATACACAGTTTTCCATGATATCAGGATAAAGCACTAAGTGACTTAAAAGATGTAAACAGTACATATCAAAGAAGATATTTAAATAGCCAATAAGCACATAAGAAGATGTTCAACATCACTAATCATTAGGGAAAAGCAAATCAAAACTACAATGAGATACCACATCACACCCATCAGGCTGGCTACTAACAAAAAAAGCAAGTATTGGTGAGGACATGGAGAAATTGGTACTCTTGTGTGCTACTGGCAGAAACGTGAAGTAGCGCAGCCACTGTGCAAAACAGCATAGAAGTTCCTCAAAAAACTAAAAATAGAATTACAATATGACCTAGGGATTCTACTTCTGGATATCTAACCAAAAGAACTAAAATCGGGGTCTTGAAGAGACATTTGTACACCCATGTTCTAGCAGTATTATTCGCTGTACCTAAAATATGGAAGCAACCCAAGTGTCCATGGATGGATGAAGGGCTCACCAAAATGTGGTATTTACAGACACCAAAATATTATGCAGCCTTAAAAAGAAATTCTGCAATATGCTATAACATGGATGAAACTTGAAGACTTAAAGCTAAATGAAATAAGTCACAAAAAGACAAATACTGGAGGATTCCACTCACATGAGGTACTTGGAGTAGTTAAAAATCATAAAGACAGAAAGTATAATGGTGGTTGCCAGGGGCTGGAGCCAGGAGAAAAATGAGGGGTTGTTGTTTAATAAGTACAGAGTTTCAGATTTACAAGATGACAAAGGATTAGGGAATGGATGTTAGTGACGGCTGAACAACATGAATGTATTTAAGGATAGACACTTTAAAATGTATACGTAAAAGAAGGTAAGATGATACATGTTATGTGTCTTTTAACACAATAAGGTGGGGGGTAGGAACGTGCATGTCAGCAAAGATTTTTAGTTGAGTACTCCCTGTTTGCAGATTAGGAGAGGGACTAACAGAAACCCTGGCACCTAAATCAAAGACTGGATAAAGCATTTCGATTACACCTGTTGAATGTATGTTAATTACAGGGATGCCTCGTGGAGATTAGTTTAAGAGGGGTCGCAAAACAGAGTATTCCCAAATAAATACCATAGACAATAACTACAACAAGTAAATGAATTGCTTCGGTTGAGAAAAATTATGCAAGATTAGGTAAGTAGACAGCTTGCCCTCTAGCAGTTAAACAACAAAGCAGACAGGTGTGTCTGTAAATATGTCAACAATATCTATGCAGCACTAATGGTTTAAAAGAAAAAGAACTGCAGTGACAGCTAAAAGGCCTGGCTTCTAGTCAACTCTGCATGGAACTGTCTACTACTGATGTAAACAAGTCTTTAAATTTGCATGCCTGGTTCTAATTTGTAAAATGACACTTGCTCAAACGATTCCATAGATACGGCTATGCAGGGATAAAATAATAGAAGTTAACTTTTAAGTAAGTCTTTTAAAGTTTTAAATAAGTGATAATCATTACCACCACCGCCGCCGCCGCCCCCGCCCCAAAAAGAGAAAAACAAAAACAAAAACACAAAACCGCCAGGATATAAGCATCTTCCTTCAACATTTTAACTAAAAGTACAGAATGTTCCTTTTATGGAAGTAAATTTAAAGGCAAGAAAAGATTCTGGAAATTCTACCGCAGCTAAAAACTATTTGCTACTTAACGCAAACAGATGGGGCTTTTTGTTTGGGACGTTTTGCCACCGGAGTTTAAAGAGGAGTGGAACGAACAGAAAGAAGGAAATTAAGTCACAACCACAAGCGAAAGATCCCCGTGGATGGTTCTCCCCGCTAGTCACTCCGAGGGCTGCGACAGCGAATGTACCTCTTAATGCCAACCGACTGGGCGAGATTTCAGTGGGTGAGGCCCGGGCCGAGGGGCCCTGAAGTCCGGCTTCCGGGTCCCCACAGAGGAGCCGCCCGCGCGCGTCCTTCGGGGATCCCTTGGCCGCCGACCGGGATTCCGGGGCCGGTGGGGGACCCCGCGCTAAGGCCTCCACTCGCACCTCAGCGGTCACCGGTACAGAAGGCGCCCGCACGCCCCCACAGCATGGATACTTCGCCCCTCTGAAGGGTTCCCCACTCGCGAAGACCTCCCCAACGACGTCCACACCACTCACAACCCGCGCCGCCGGCTCCCTCTGCGGCCGCAATTTGAATGGGCGCCCTGCTTTCTGATTGGCTGCTGGACGTCGCGTCGGGCGCCGCGCCCTCGCCTCCTCCCGCCCCCAGGAAGTGCGGGGCGGCGGGTAGCAGAGATTCTAAACTCCAGACCCGCCCCCCATCTCCTAGGCAACGGGGCCCGCCCCTCCCCGGGCTGCGCTTAGGCTTGGAGCTTGGGCACCTTTAAATAAGAGTGACAGTGACGCTTTTGTAGATGCTCAGTATAGAAAAATCGTGGCCTATCCACCTTAGAGCGAAGTTGTAAAAATGGCTATTTGTCCTCAAGCTAAGCATAATAATTAATACGATTCTAGCATTTCCTATGCAAAGCGTGGAGATAGAAAGTGTGCTAAATGACTTTACGTGGAATTTTCCCACTTAATTCTAAAAATTTAACGAGGCAGATATTAATATTATCCCCAAGCTTAGAGTTAAACCGGTGAACAAGCAACCAGCAAGTGGTATAACTAGAATTCTGAAGTCACGTCATAAGATTAATCAGTTTCAATATATATTCCAATAAGATTTTGAAACACAAAAAAGTAGCAAAAATACATTCTGAAATATAACGAGATCAATGAGAGACTCTAGTCAAACATGTTATAAGGCAACAGTATTTTTATTTTTGTTTAATTTTTTTATTTTTTAAATTATTTTGAGCAACAGTGTTTTTTAAAGGGCAAAAGTGCAGGTAATGGAAATGTGTTCAATGGTATACGAAAGGAAACCAGAAGTGGCTCCAGCTATATAGAAAAACTGAATGGATGATGAAGTACTTATTCTAAAACTCACTCTAAAAATCATTCTAAAATTAACGATGATTAAGTTATAGAGAAACCATCAGAAAAATAATATAATATTTATCAGGTCTATGAGAAAAGAGCCATTCAGTTTATAAGCAAAAGATATGGCAAAGGGAAAGACTGACAATCTCAAATACATAAAAATTTTAAACGTGTGTAGTTGGAAGTAATAATGAAATGTTAAAATATAAGCTAACAAGAAAAATATGTTAAATATGACAGATGAAAACATTTCTTTCAATTTTACAAGGAAAATAAGCTTATAAGTAGAATAAGAAAATAAACAGAATTTTAAAATGGACAATGATATTTCACATAAAAAAGAATCAACCTACAGACAAAAATAATTTATATAAAAATAGAACATAAACACCCAATCATTAAATGCAAATGTAAAAAGAAAAATAGGTATAAATTTAAAAAATGGTTTTTTACACTTATGTCCTGGTGATTTGGCATCAAAATTAAATGTATAGGGGCATCTGGCTGGCCTAGTTGGTAGAGCATGCAACTCCTGATCTTGGGGTCATGAGTGTGAGCTCCGCTTTGGGAAGCTGGGTATAGAGATGACATTAAAAAATAATAAAATCTAAAGGTGCCTAGGTTGCTTAGTCAGTTAAGCGTCTGCCTTTGGCTCAAGTCATGATCCCAGGGTCCTGGGATGGAGCCCCGGGTCAGGTTCCCTGCTCATCAGGGAGTCTTCTCCTTCTGCCCCTCCCCCTGCTTGTGCTTTCTCCTCTCTCTCAAATAAATGAAATCTTAAAAAATAATAATAAAATCTTTTTTTTTTTTTTTTTACTTTTGACTGATGGGGAGAGGTAGATGGAGAGAATGTTTAGCAGCCTCCACGCCCAGCCAGAGCCCTACTCAGGGCTCCATCTCACAACCCTGAGATCGTGACCTGAGCCAAAATCATGAGTCAAGTGTTTAACCAACAGAGCCACAGAGGCACCCCAGAGATAAAATCTTTAAAAAAAATTTAGAAGTATATATTTTTAGTGACAGAAATTGTTACACTTCTTGGAGGCAGGGACCACATTTGTTCACAGTATATCCCTAGTGTTTAATATAAAGCTCGATATATTGTAGATGCTTAATAAATATATTGTGCAAATCACAAATCGTTCTAGAAAGCAACATGATAACGTGTTGAAAGAACCATAAAGATATTCATACTCTTTGACCTAGGAACTGTTCTGCAAAAATTTATTCTAAGAAAATATTTCAGGGACGCTTGGATGGCTCTGTTGTTAAGCACCTGCCTTTGGCTCGGGTCATGATTCCAGGTTCCTGGGAATGAGCCCCGCATCAGGCTCCCTGCTCAGAGGGAAGCCTGCTTCTCCCTCTCCCACTCCCCCTGCTTGTGCTCCCTCTCTTGCTGTGTCTCTCTCTGTCAAATAAATAAATAAAATCTTTTTAAAAAAATATTTCAGTAGATACCAACAAGTGTGCAGGAAAATTGTGTATCCATATTGGCCCCAAACTGGAAAAATTCTCAATGCTCAGCCCTGAGAGATGCTTTAAGTGGTTAAAGATGAGAAATAAATAAATCGTATTAAAACGATTAAGTGCCAGGGAGCCTGGGTGGCTCAGTCAGTTAAGCATCCGATTCTTGATTTCACCTTATGATTTCAGGGATGTGGGATGATTTCAGGGATGTGAGATGGAGCCCCATCAGGCTCCATGCTCAGCAAGGCATCTGCTTCTCTCCATCCCTCGCCTTTTGCCCCTCCCCCCACTCATGCTCGCGCTCTCTCTCTAAAATAAATAAATAAATCTTTAAAAAAAAAAAAAAACAGCTAAGCGTCCATTAAGGTTATAGTTATGAGTCCAATAAGACCAGACAATGTCTGGCCTATAATCATAATCTGCCCAAGACTGTGAGCTCAAAATGGAGCAGGACCTTGTCTGTCTCACTTTTGCCTCCCCAAGTGCTCTGCTCGAACTGTCAGAGGACCTTCTTCTAACACTAAACTAACCATATTTCCCTCTTCTTTCTTTCTGCTTTTAGAAGCTCCCAGTTTAATTCCAACCATAGGAATAATACTCCACAGGACAAAGGGCTACCTGTGAGCCATCTCCAGGTTACCCAAGAGGAATTTTGATCTTTTATTTATTACACTGAGATATACTTCTCCAAATCCTGTCCACAACTGACCAGAAGAGAAAGTCATTTAAACTCTGACTGCCTCAGCATCCTCATATGGAAATTGCAGATGGTAACGCTACCTTCCCTAAAGCGTCCTAATGAGGATTAAATGAGATAATGTATGCAAAGTACTTAGCTCGGAGCCTGCTAGAGGATTAATGCTCAATAAACGTAAGCTACTAAAACGCATAGCTTAATATAACTCTCCAAAACACAGAAAAGCCCTATTCAAGGCTAGTGATGAGAAACTGGGATCATGCATTTTAGAAGCTCTCTGTTATAATAATGACACATCTTATTTTATAAAGGATGAGGATTATGATTTAATCCCTAGAAATAACTACAAGATGAAATAGTGAGTCTCGTTTTGTAAAGGACTCCCTATACTCTTAGAAATCAAAAGAGCAACGAAAACCTAGCTCCAAGAGGGAGCAGTGGCAATCTCAATTTTGCTCCAATTTGATTACTTTTTTTTTAGAACTTCAGATTTTGTAGGCGTTTTGAAAGAAGATAAGAAAAGGGAATACAGGAGCTCCTGGCTGTCTCAGTTCCTGGAGTGTGTGACGCTTGGTCTCCTGGTTGTGAGTTTGAGCCCCATGCTGGATGTAGAGATTATTTAAAGACAAAACCTTAAAAAAGATGGGCGCCTGGGTGGCTCAGAGGGTTGGGCCTCTGCCTTCAGCTCAGGTCATGGTCCCAGGGTCCTGGGATAGAGCCCCGAGGCAGGCTCTTTGCTCAGCAGGGAGCCTGCTTCCTCCCCCGCTCTCTCTGCCTGCCTCTCTGCCTACTTGTGATCGCTCTCTGTCAAATAAATAAATAAAATATTTATAAAGACTCAGTTTTCTGAGTCAGTGGCTAGCATCTGCCTGATTTAGGGCATCAGGCCCTCTCCAACATCCAAACGCATCTGCCTGTGTCAGAGCCCTGTTCTCTAGTTCAGGCAGAATGCTTTGTTACTGCCAAAACAGCAGCCCTTAAAAATGCCTTATGTTTTCAAATTTGACTTACTAAAATAATAGTTCTTTTGGGAGATTAAAGTCATAAAACCTGCTGTCACTCAAATTATTTTACCTCCCTTTGAACCTTGACTTCTTTACCTGTAAAATGAGGAGACAATGTATCAATGGTCGCTAGAAGAATCAAACTAGATAATACAGGTGAAATGATTTGATAAATGTGACACATTACCATATATAAATTTAAATTGATATGTTTCAACTATACGCAGTTAATAGTCAGGTATTTAGGAGAATTAAAATGGACCATGCATATGAAAATTGCAAGCACATTACATGGAACCTGAGTTCTGCACAACTGTGAGCTCAGTCGGAACCAATTACATCTTCAGTCATCTAAGATAACCCTACTGATATTTTTCCTAAGTTTCTAATCGCATTTGTCGCCAGCTGCAAACTTTTCCTTCCTTTGAGCCCTCGTTTAGCTCTGGCTTCAGAGAAACTGGTGTCTTTCCTGGATCCCGGATTCATTTTCTCCACCACTAGGGGCCTCCCTACATCAGTTATCCTGTCTTCCATCTTCCACATTTCTCTCATCCGAAAGAGAAGAGAAAAGAGAAGAGAAGAGAAGAGAAAGAAGAGGAGAAGAGAAGAGAAGAGAAGAGAAGAGAAGAGAAGAGAAGAATGCCCTACCCCCACACCTCTTCTTGTCCTCTGGCTCCTTTTCTACCTTTCCATCCCTCCTTATGTCAGTGCTCCCTTCGGAAGGGGCATAGCAGTTGTAGAGGTGTATGAGGCATATCGAATTCATGCGAAAGGGGCTGCTTTCAGCCAGGGCTGTTGGACAGGGCAGGTACAAGGGGTAGAAGCCAGAAAGAGAACACAAGATGGTATCCAAAAGAAAATACTGAGAAATTAAGACTCATTAAAATCAAGAAAGAAGCAGGGCCGTTAGGGCCCCAAATAATCAGGTTTCCAGGAATAGTGCTAAAGGTTAAGAACCAAGGTCCAAATAGAGTAAGAGAGTCTAGGACTTTTCCATGGACACAACTGAGATGTCCACAACTCATCCATCCATCCATCCTTCCTTCCTTCCTTCCTTCCTCTCTCTTTCTCTCTTTCTTTCTTCTTTTTGGGGTGGGGGAAAGAGCATGAGTGAGCAGAAGACTGAGCAGAAGGCAAGGGAAGACAGGGCTGAGAGAGAGAATCTCAAGTAGGTTCCATGTTCAGTGGTGGGGGCGGTGGGGGTGGGGAGGTGTAGAGGGCAAATGCTAGGCTTGATCTAAGATCATGACCTGAGCCAAAATCAAGAGTCAGAGCCACCCAAGCACTCCTCCACAACTCTTTCTGATTGGAAGTTAACCTCACAGTATGAGGTTAGATCAGCCATGACAGGGACAAGCGGAGGATACTCCTCTCTTCATATGAATTTCTTGAAGGCCAACACTCCCTTTCTCTATTCCTTTACTGCTCCCTTCACTTCATATTTCAACTAACTTCTACCCCCACTATCCCACCATCATGATAATAGTGAGAGGCAAGAGAGGTCCAATTCTAGCCCATGAACTTCAACACTGAACAGGGCTCTGCTCTAGGAAAAAAGTGCAGACACACCTCTCCCAAGCTCACCAGTCACCTTACTGTCAGCTCTCATAAAAAGCTGACCTTCCAGGGGTGCCTGGGAGGCTCAGTCAGTCTGCCTTCAAGTCTGCCTTCTGCTCGGCTTGTGATCCCCGTCGGGTTCCCTGCTCAGAGAAGAGTCTGCTTCTCCCTCTCCCTCTGCTTCTCCCCACAAGCCTTCTCCGCCTCCGTGCTTGTGCTCTCTCTCAAATAAATTAATAAAATATTTAAAGAAAAATAAAATCCTTCATTAAAAAAAAAATCCTGACCTTCAGACCTGTATGTCTTAACTCTCTGCAGCGTTTAGCATGATTAGTCACCACTACATTTTGTTTTATTTTATTTTATTTCAGTAATATCTATACCCAATATGAGGCTAGAACTCATGACACAGTGATCAAGAGTCACATGTTCCATGCTCCACCAACCAAACCAGCCAGCCTCCCCTCACCACTCCATTTTAAAACACTCTTCTCTTGTTTGCTGAACTCTCTCTCAGCTCGTCTCCTACATCTCCTTCTCAGTCTCATTTTATTGTTCTTTCTTCTAGTGAGATAGGGAGCTAGAGAACCAAAGGAAAGCACTAGTTTAGGGGTAGAAATCAGTTAATTTATTTTCTGGGAAAATTGGGTCTGAAGTGCAAATATAGATGGCCAATTAGATAAATGTATACAATGGCTGGAGCTCTGGCAACCATTTTGGACCATGATGAGAAAAACCACATGCTGTGGATGGAGGAGGCAGAATTAGAAAGAACCTGGATCCCTATTGATGGGGAATGCCATACCAAACTACCTACTTCTTGATTTGTTTTATATAGACAGAACTTCACTTTTGTTTTCTAAGAGCTACTTATTTGGATTTTTGGTTTTTGTAGCCTAATCCTAATCAATACAACTCTCATTACTTAAAAACTAAATTCAAACATAACTTAAAAAAACCCTGTGATTTGGTCCTGTTTACCCTTCCACTCCATTCTTACCATAGTCTTTCATCCCAAATCGCTTGTACTTTTTTCTCAGTCATTTCAAACAACTTGCAACTTCTCTGAACATGCTTTTGTGTCTTTGCGTGTGCTACTTAGAGCTCATGTGGGTGGCAGAGAGCAAACGCCCTTGGACTATTTCTACCCTCCTTTAATTAGAGTCTCTGCAGACTCCCACCCAGGCAACACAGTATTCTAGTAGTTTCACAACATGAACCAGGCTGACAATAGATGAACTCTCTTAACTTGTCAAAACCTATCCCAAACAATCCAGTCACTCTGAAAATAAAAGCAAGTATTTTTTAAAGATCCACTAGAGGGAGACAAACTGAAAGAAAAGATAGAAAGAATTCAGAAGTAAAGCAAGCATATTTGAAGCCTTCTAGATTAAGATTTCAGGAAAAATCTCTTACTAATGTACGGTCTCTTAGGATTCAAACCTGTTACAATTTAGTCAATTTCATAACTTTTTAATCATTAAAATTCAGGCTGTATTTTCCTGTTTTGTAGGTGTTTGTATTTAGTTCCATTTGGGATCCATAACAAAAAAGGGCAATAAAACTATAAAAATGAATGATTTTAAAGTCCAGAGGACAAAGTGGATGTTGAGGACAGTGCTAAGAGCACAGCCCTTGAATACCAGCTGTGGCTCCATCACAACTTCATGATAGGACCAAACCAGTTTCTTTCGGGCAGTTCGCTCACCTGAGAAACAGGTGAGTTCAATGACTGCATTAAATAATCATAACTACCAATTATTGAGTCCCTTCTTTGAGAAAGATACATACATTATCTCATTTAATCTCCATAACCCTATAAGCTCAGTAACATTACTGGGACTATCACTATTCTATAGATAAGGGGAAACAGTTTCCAGGAGGTTCAATAACTTGCTTGATATCATATACTTATTAAGCCACAGAGCCAAGTTCAGGACTCAGGAAATTGGGCGCCATTGCCTGTGTTCCACACCACTGCTCTGTACTGCTGTTTTTACAATGATGCTTTCTGGTGCTCAAGTTTCTATGACTTTTTGATATGCCTAGAGTTAAACAGATATAGATAGTTAAAAATCTGTCATATTTTGTATTTTCCTTCTAAATTCTAATACACGTTAGACCAAGAGCCTCGGAAGTATGTATTATATAATATGCTTGTACTTTTTTATTCGTCCTGTTGATGAAATCTGTATGAATTCGGTTGTGATCACTCAGTGACACATTCTGAATAAATTTAGCATTACTACCAGTAATCTAAAAAGAAACAAGTACATTAAGCTAGTAATCCTTTTTTAATATAAAAAGAAAAGAACTCTGGGATTAGCAAACGTTCCAGCCTCTCTTTGCTCTTTGAATCATGCTGGTTTCATTCCAGAGAAGATTAGTAAGATTTAAAAACCATTGTCAGCCCCAAAGCCTGCCGGGTAACCAATTTTTATATAAAGAAAGCTCTAGGGTTTGCTTAGGAAGAAACATTTTTTTAAAAAGGCCAATTTTGGGGCACCTGGGTGAATCAGTCTGTTAAGCGGCTGCCTTTGGCTCAGGTCCTGGTCCCAGAGTCCTAGAATAGAACCCTGCCTTGGGCTCCCTGCTTAGCAAGGAGTCTGCTTCTCCTCCTCCCTCTGCTGCCCCCCCCCTCGCTTGTGCTCTCTTTCTCTTTCTGTCGAATAAATAAATAAAAATCTTTAGAAAAAAAAACTAAAAAAAAAAATTAAAATGCTAATTTTGACCTTTTGTTGGGAGTCTTCTTCCCATGGTGCTTTGCCAACTCGGCCCAAAGTCATTGTTTACACTGTGTTGAAAATGTTGCTGACTATTCCAAGTAGAATTTGAAGGAGTTCAGGACAAGTAGAATGTCCCACTTTGGCATGCGCATTTTTTGTTAAGATTTATGTATTTATTTGAGCGGGGAGGGGCAGAGGGAGAAGGAGAGGAGAGAGACTCTCACGCAGTCCCCGCTGGAGGATGGGGAGAAGCTTGATCTCAAGACCCAGAGATCATGACCTGAGTGGACATTAAGAGTCAGAAGCTTAGGTGCGCCTGGGTGGCTCTGTGGGTTAAAGTCTCCGCCTTCGGCTCAGGTCATGATCTCAGGGTCTTGGAATCGAGCCCCGCATCGGGCTCTCTGCTCAGCGGGGAGCCTGCTTCCCCCTCTTTCTCTCCCTGCCTCTCTGCCTACTTGTGATCTCTGTCAAATAAATAAATAAAATCTTTAAAAAAAAAAAAAAAGTCAGAAGCTTAACCGACTGATCCACCCAGGTGCCCCTACACGTGGATTATTTTGAGCTGAAGGCAATCAAGACCTTGCTGGTTCAATAGAAACTTTTGTCCCTCTCTTAACTACACAGAAAAATCTAAAGGCAGGGTTGGGGGGTCAGGTCCTTCCAGAATAAGGGTTATTACCAGAGATAAATCTTGTCTGACTAACCATCTTATGGCAGGGCAAACATCTAATTACCAAACCTCTGCTCTTCTCCTGATTACCCTGTGAATTGCATTCTTTTCTTTCTCTCCTTTCTTTCTTTCTTTTCTCCTCCCTTTCTTTCCTTCTCTCTTTCTTTATCTCTTTCTTCCTTCCTTTCTTTCCTTCTTTCTTTCTTTCTTTCCTTTGTTTTTAAGATTTTATTTATTTATTTGAGAGATGGAGAGAACACAGGGAGAGAGTGAGAGGGAGAATCAGACTCCCTACTGAGAAGAGAACCCTATGATGCGGGCTCAATCCCAGGACCCTGAGATCATAATCTGAGCCAAACACAGCCACTTAACCAACTGAGCCACCCAGTTGTCCCGTATTCCCTTTTTTAAAACCACAGACCCTTAGCTCCTTTTCCTTGATACAAGATAACAGATACACTTCATTTAGCCTGATTGTCCTTGGAATTTCCATGTCTATGTACATTCTTCGTTTATGTAGCTTCTCCGTATATATGCTATTCAATTTGATTATCTCCTGTTCATCTGTCTCATATCAATTTGGTTCTTAGTCCAGCTAAAAAGACCTTAAAAGAAACAAGATTTCTTGCTCGCAATCAGGGGATAAGACATTCTTGCTCCCCAGAACTGTAGATGCTTTCCAAAAAGGGATGAAAAATAAGACTAACTTACCTTTCAACCAGTATAAAAAGCGATTAGGAGGTCTCACTAAGGATATTAAATGTGTATAAATCACTCAGCTGTCCATATTAACACCAAAATAGTTTATAATCCCATTTCTTTTATTGGTTCAGTTGCAATGGTAGTACTGTCCAGAATGCCGAGAACGGTCTAGAATGACATAATCACTCTTCCGTTAGTGTGCTCTCATAAATCAGTTTTCCCGTTTAAAAAACAGCATAAAAAGGATTGTGCCAAGTGATTGCTTCTCAGGGTTGCAGTTTTAAAAGACCAGCTGCCAGGTAAGCAGGCCACCTGGATTACGAGAATCATCTACATCCTCAGTCTTTCCAGAGGGGAGAAGAGGGAGTGTCTATCCAGTTTTGTAGCTTCATGCATAATTCCACACCCATCCACATGCCCTTACCCGTTTGCATAAAGCTTATTTTTAAATTTTTTTCTTTTTTTTTTTTTAGTTTAGACCACAGTCTGTTCTCTGACTCACTCGGGAAAAAAAGAAATCCACCAACAGAAAGAGTTCTACAAGTTCTTTTTTTTTTTTCAGACGCAATGATCTGGGGCACAACAGAGAGTTTAGTGTTCTATTTGGATTAACATTTTCTCAGTTTCCTCTAGCGTACAAAGATGAGTAAATGATGGCATTTTGCTGTCTTCTGTGAAGAATAGTGTTTCACAAGCCATGGTGAAGGTTTAGATGGACTTTATGAGTTTAATTCACATGGAATTATGCCCAAATAATTAGTCTTGTTCACTGTGTCCTTTCTCCCCAGCTGCATTTCTCAAATATTATTAATTAAATTTCTGTACCACGAGGCTTTCATCAGCCCCAAACATCTACTCTAACAGTTCGGCCTGAGCATTTCGAGATTATATTCCTGAGCAAAGAAAATGAAAACAGACGCCTCGTTTATCAGCTTGCTCCCCCCTCTCCAGAAATCTAACAAGGGGAATGCAAACTGCTACCCTAGACGTCCGTTCCACTACTTGAAAATCTAAAGCAGGTAGTCCCATATAATATAAACTACATACGAATTTTAAATTCTGTAATAGCCATATTAAGAGAGTAAAAAGAGTAATTCATTTTAATAATATATTTTATTTAACCCCACATATCAGACTTATCACTCAAATACACAATCCACATAAAAATTATTAATGAAATTGTGCCAGCTTTGGCAGCACATATACTAAAAAATTATTAATGAAATTATGTCCTTTTCTCACATCCATTGTGTATTTCCCACTTATAGGAGGACCAGCCACATTTGAGTGCCCAACAGCCACCATACAGGACAGGGCAAGTCTAAAGAATTTCTCTTTCTCTCATTGCATATAGGAATGAGAGAGCAGGGCTTTAAGATGTGGGTTCAAATTTTATTTATTCAATCATAAGACAATTGCACTCTAACCGGATGAAAAGGGACAGAATTCTATGGCTTCCCATCTCTCTGGTCACATCTTCATGGCCTCTCTCTTCCTTTCCCTGGGACTTCGTTGGCCCCTGCTGATGATAGGTCTGTGCTTAGAGGCTGTTTCTGGTTTCACAAAGTTGTAGCCCACTCTGCACTCATGTGTTCTTGACTGTGCTCAAATAATGCTAACTTCAAAATTATTCCATTTCCTTTTTCTCTGCTCAAAACTCCTGCTCTCTGCCTGCAATAAATTTAGAATCCTTATCTCAAAAAAACACAGCAAAGTACTAAGTCAGCGAAAGAGTGAGGACAAAGCATGAAAAGAATTGTGGGGATGCCTCTCCAAAACTCCAGACATCTGAGCCAAAGTTTTTTTTTTTTTAATTTTTATTTTTTATTGAGTAAGCTCTATGCCCAACGTGGAGCATGAGCTCATGACCTGAGGTCGTTCCACCAACTGACCCAGCCAGACACCCCCTAAGCCCTGAACCAAAGTTTAAAGATTCTTCCTGCACTCAGCTCAGGAAAGGGGAGAAACAGTCCTTTAAAAAATATTATGGCACATTCCTGAGCTCCAGATCAACCTTTCCCGTTGTTTCCCACCCCCACAACCCCCACCCCACTGGCCTTTTTTTTTGTTTTAACACAGTGTTCAGTTTTGGCATAGCTACAAGCCCAGGATTGCACCCAGGATTCTAAATGAGATATGAGAAACTCATTTACGTAGAGGAACCATTGCTTCCTCTGCTCTGTGAGGAAATCCCCTGTTTGTAACTAGACTCTTGATGATTTTTTATCTAGCCCTAGGATCCTTTCCTCATTATTGCCAGCAATTCTACCTATTAAGGCTTCATTTAAATATATTACGGATTCTACTTTAATGCATGATCTTCCAGCTTTGCGGAAGATCTGAATTTCATTAACCTCGTTTCTGCCCATTTCCCTAAACTGTTTGAATCTTCAGTAATCTGGCCCATTCCTGGAATGTAGCAACTGATACTCCTTCATCACAGGTTCATCTGTAAATTTATCTTCTTACCTGAGCACACAATGCACTCAGTTCTCCCTTTGTGTTAAAAGGCACCTAGCACAGGGTAATGAGAATGCCACACCGCCAGCAGGGGCCCTGCTTTTCGGGGAGGGTGTGTGCGTGCGTGTGTGTGTGTGTGCGCGCGCGCGCGTATTTGTGTGTGTGGTCTGAATGTGGGGTACCTGGTCCTGACCCTCGGAGCTGTGCTCCCTACCTCTTCCCACTCTGCACCTGGTAATTGTAAATGGGGAGGGGGACCGCTTTTCACACTGGCAAGTTTTCCCTTAATTCCAGTCTCCCTGCCCTGCTATAACCCTCAGCGCTAGCCACACTTTCATTTCTGCTTCCATTTCTAGGAAGGGGAGAGATTTTCACTGAGAAATTAAATAGAGGCAGTGGGTGTGGGGACTCCCTCTCTCTTTGCTGTCCCTCCCAGCCCTCCCTGGCCCTCCCTCTTCCCCCACCCCTAAATGTACTCAGATGGAGGACAGAAATGCCAGCTTTAATGATGGCTGCTTATGCCTCTGGGGATGGAGTTTGAGGTTGGTTGGCCCGGGTGCTCTGGGCTGAAGCTTTGTCCGCCTCAGTCCCCAGGGCTGAGCTTTAAACCGGGTGCTGGTCTCACCATCCTCCTCCCCTATTTTGTGTTTAACCACAATGGCTGAGTCTGTTTGGTGACAGAATAGTAAAACCGAAATTCAAATCCAGGCCTTTGGGCTCCAGGCTTGTGCTGAGATCAGACCCAGCCTTTGAAGAAGATGAGCAGACAAGCGTGTGATTGTGAGCTGTGGGCAGGAGCCCGGGGTTGGCGGGGGTGGCTGAGGAAGGCATGCCATGGAAGGTCACTGTGTCCGTTCAATTGGGAGGTAATGATGAGCCTGGTTGACAGCGGGGGCGGGAACCAAGCCAGCAGTGGATGAGACATCCTGAGGTTGAAGATCAATATGATTTGGGAACAGGTTATATGAAGAGAAGTAGGAAAGAGGGGGTGAACGGCTGACACTTTAAGATCACTGGACAGGTCGTCAGGAAATGCCAGGAGGCCCAACCAAATCCATTAAACCTGTTCTATTCTGTTTCCTCAGTTGTAAACTGATGGGGTTAGACAAACTATCTCTCAGTTACTTTCTAAAGCTAGAGCTCCTTGTCTTGAATAGATGTCTGTACGCCTGGGCTCTCCTCAACAAAGATTAAGCATGAAGCAGTGTTCATCTCGTAAGCTTTTTTTTTTTTTTTAAAGATTTTTATTTATTTGTCAAAGAGAGACAGAGAGAGGATGCCCAAGCTAGGAGAGCAGCCAGCAGAGGGAGAAGCAGGATCCCTGCTGAGCAAGGAGCCCTGGTGGGACTCGATCCCAGGACCCTGAGATCATGACCTGAGCCCAAACCAAGAGTCAGACGCTTAACCGACTGAGTCACCCAGGTGCTTCTTGCCTCTCTCCCAGTAGATGTTAGGAGTGAAGCTCAAAAGCTACTTAGATCTGGGCACCATAATTAACTCCAATGTGCCTCAGTTTTCATCATCTGTAAAATGGACGTGATAATAATAGGGACTCCCATAGTGGGTTGTTATAAGGATCAAATGAATTAATATGTTTTCCCGGCACACAGCATTCCATACATTTAGTTATTGTCATTTCATGTTTCTTGGTCCTTGAGATCCCACAATTTACAGTCTATCCAGATATGTTTAACTGTTCCTTCAAGGCGGGGGCGGACAGAAAAAAAATAACGTAAGCCATTTTCCTGAAATCACAGCATGCATTAACTCATTAGATGGGAGTTAACTCTTTATCTCATTAACTCCTTCTGATGGGAGCTAGAGCCAATCTTGATCGCAGGGAAGCTGGAACGATGGGTGTGGGGCACTGGTGCTGATGAGCAAGAGGTTTGGGTAACAACAGCAGGAGAGCAGCAGCCTCTGAGGAGAGAGGGAGGTCGGAAGTAGCACTACAAGGAGAGAGATGGTGCAAAGGGACCTTTGCTTCTCACACACCAGCCAGGGTGTAAGAAGGTGTGTGGAGAAATGGTCGCAGCTCTTAGAAAGCCGGGGTCCCTGCGGCCTGGCCGCCCCTCCTGCTGTTACTCTGGCTGCTGGAGGACTGGCCAGTGGGGAATGTAACTGGGCCTCTTCTCTCACTGGCTGTAGAGAGAATGAGAAGGGGCAGTGGTGACAGCAACGGGAAAAAATAAGATAAAGGGCCCATGTGGCCAATGTCTCTGAAAAGCTATGGCCTCCACCTGCCTTCCACCTCTCCACCAAAAATGAACAGAAACAGACTGAGGGACAACACAGTAACCACAGCCCACTTCCGGGCTTCCCCATAAAACCACTCATCTCTCGAAGGCAGGAAATAGATGTCACAGACACTGTCAACCACAGCATCCAGAGGCGTCATTGCTGGAACAGGATCTGGCCCAAGATCTCTCTGGATGAATTAAAAAAAAATAACTTTCAAGACAATTATGTACAGTTTGTCACAATCATTACAGAATAGAATAAACCTTTAGTGTCACATTTCTAGAAGCTTGGAAACAATCCTTCCACATGTTTAGTTTTTAATAACATCCATTAACAAACATCTCATCTTCTCAAATGTAGCTGCTGGTGTCTGAATTCTAGCTCATTCCGCTATGTCATGAGCCATTTTTAAAATTCTCATTTTGAGCCTGCAATTTTAAAAACCACGTAAGAACATGTGAGGCAGTAGAGAACAAAAGGCACAGGTTTCATAACCATCCAGAGCGGGGCTTCAGTCCATGCCGTACTGTACCAGCTGTGTGATCTTGGAGAAGTTACTTAACCCCTCTCTGCTCCATTCCTCACCTACAAAATGGGATAATAATAGTTCCCACCACATGGAGCTGTCGTAAGAATTGCATGGTCAGTCAGGGCGCCTGGCTGGTGCTCTCCGTTAAGCGTGTGACTCTTGGTTTCATCTCAGGTCCTGATCTCAAGTGTTGGGCATCCACGGCTGTGTCCGGCTCCCTGATCAGCTCAGAGCATGCTTGGGATTCTCTATCCTTCTCCCTCTGCCCCTTCCACTTGCTCATGCTCTCTCTTTCTCCTCTCTCTCAAATAAATAAATAAATAAATCTTTAAAAAAAAACGTAATCGCATGGGGCACCTGGGTGGCTCAGTTGGTTAAGCAACTCCCTCCGGCTCAGGTCATGATCTCAGGATCCTGGGATCAAGCCCTGCACTGGGCTCCCTGCTCAACAGGTAGCCTGCTTCCCCGTCTCCCTCTACCACTCCCCCTGCTTCTGTGCTCTTCCTCTCTCTCTGTCAAATAAATAAATAAAATCTTTAAACAAAAATAATCACATGGTCAGTGAAACCGTTGACACATCTTAGGTCATTAGTAAATGTGACCTCCTTTTTCTACCACCGTACAGGTTCCCACAGATCTCAGGGTTCTATGGCAATAATGTGGTATAACAAACACCTCTAAATTTCAGGGGCTTGAAACAAAATCTCTTCCTTTTCTTGCTCACAGATCTGTAAGTTGTTGAGGTGGCTCTCTCTGCCTCAGGCCGCTGCTGGTGAGAATCAGGTCTGGTCTTTGTGCCTCTCTTTCCAGGTATAGGTTGAAGGGGCAGTGGCCAGCTCGGGTGCCTCTCACGCTCAATGGCTCAAAGCTCATTTAAAATCTCTGCTTTTGTCAAGTCTGTTCTTGTTCCATTGGCCAAAGCAAGCCACAGAGCCAAGCCCAGAGCAAGTAGGGCAGAAAGGTATATCCCCCACCCCATGAGACAGAGGGGCAGAGAAATGGCTATTTGCTGAATAGCAACCTAATCTACTAAAACTGAGCATTTAATTTTCATAAATTTCTGAATTATATATCAACAAGTAAAGAGAACCAAAAAACCCAGATCAAGTTTCCACTACTATTCTATTCCTGATATTTTAGGAGAAAAAAACCAACCCAGAATTACATTAAAGTATAATATGGACACCTGGTTGGCTCAATCAGTTAAGCATCTGACTCTTAATTTCAGCTCAGATCATGATTTCAGGGTTGTGAGATTGAGCCCCAAGTTGGCTCTGTACTGAGCGTGAAGCCTGCTTAAGATTCTCTTTTCCTCTTCCTCTGCCCCTCATCCATCCCTCTCTCCCTTAAAAAAAAAAAAAAAAAATTAAATTAAATAATATATATACAAAAATTTATGTATCTATATACACACATATATAAAAATACAATTTGTTTATAAGCATTAAAACATAAGGAAGAGTTTTGAAACTATAAAGCACAGTCTAAATATCAAAAGATTATTTTTCTATTTTATTTCATGATAGTTATTCACTTTTAAGGCTGTTCTCTATAAATTGCCAAATATTATAGCTAGAATTCAGCTTTCAATGATCGTTCCATAATTTTTTAAAAAGGAATAGAAATACTTTGTTATTTATAGTGTTTTTATTGAGTTATTTTATGTTTTAATAATATATTAATAGATTTTATGTTTTATTTTAAGTCATAGGCTATGTACATACTTGTCTAGGCATTCACTGAGAATATAGTACAGCATTGTTCTAGGGGCTCTGGGGACTAATAAAATCTGCAAAATGAAGTCATGGAAGAAATCAAAAGGCTTGGACTCTGGTCCTAACACTCCAACAGCCTGTGGATATTCACACTCTCCCTCTCTGCGGGACGTGGGCGTGAAACAAGAAGCTGTCAACAAGGTGGTCTCTCTGGCTTCAAATGTTTCGCTTCTAGAGGATATATGGTCCCTGCTTTGAGAAGAAATGGGACTACCAGGGCATAGAGGAAGGAACTTGCCTGTCATTCTCTCTGTACCAAAACTCAGCACAGGGATGTTGATTCTGCACAGAAATGCTAGATCCTGGCTGTCTGGGCTTGAGTCGTGGCTCTACCACTTACCTTGGGCATTTTAGGTAACTCCTCTGAACCTCTGTAAAATGTTGATTTTAAAAAAATAGTACCAGGGCACCTGGGTGGCTCAGTCACTTGAGCATCCAACTCTTGATCTCAGCTCAGGTCGTGAGTTCGAGCCCCGCACTGGACTCCACTCTGGGCATGGAGCCTATTTTAACAAAAAAGAAAAGAAAAGTACTTACCTTTTAGGGCACTTGCAAGGATTAAATGAGTTAATCATCAAAAGTGGTTAAACACTGCCTAATACCCGGGAAATGCTAGAATAGCGTTAGTTATTCATTGTCTCCGCTAAACAGTTTAGAAGTTTGTATGGTTATTTTGTTCCTTAAAGAATCACTAAGGGGGCGCCTGGGTGGCTCAGTGTGTTAAAGCCTCTGCCTTTGGCTCAGATCCTGATCCCAGGGTCCTGGGATGGAGCCCCACATCAGGCTCTCTGCTCAGCAGGGAGCCTGCTTCTCCCCTCTCTCTCTCTGCCTGCCTCTCTGCCTACTTGTGATCTCTGTCTGTCAAATAAATAAATAAAATCTTAAAAAAAAAAAAAAGAATCACTAAGAATTTTAATCTACAATAGTTCCATTTTATTCCTCAGAGAAACAGGGTCTATTATCTAGGAATTCTAAATCTATCATTTTAGAAGTAATTTAATCATTAGCACCTCCAGTAGCTTCACATGGTGGATGAGAATCAGAGTATTCCAGAGAGTAATATCACCTCAACCTCCTGCCGTCCATCACGGCCCCATCTAGGTCCCTATGTTTGTTTTTCCCTCTCTACTAGTGTTAGTAAGAAAAAACAACCAGAAAGAATATCAGTAATTCTTTTTTAAAATTGTTTCTTCCTGTTCTTGACCTTTGATTATGTCTTCACTCACCTCTGCTCCCACTGACTAGTGCTTTCAAAAAGTAATCGTATCCTTGGTTTCATTTCCTATTTTTTAAAAGCTTAGAAACCGGCCACCTAAATACTTATTGATGATATTGACCACTGTTAACAATTTTATTAAATCCACAGATCCATCTTTGTAATTACCCTTTTTCTTTTTAGCACTTTTTAAAAAAAAATTATTTTAGAAGACATATTTATTTATTTATTTGAGAGAAAGAGCACACACGTGAGGAGGGGGTTGCCAGAGGGGCAGAGCAAAAGAATCCCAAGCAGACTCCCCACTGAGCGCAGAGCCCCGAGTGGAGCTCAACCCCACAGCCCTGAGATCACCACCCAAGCTGAAATCAAGAGTCAGATGCTCAATGGACTGAACCACCCAGGCGCACCTACCATGTTTATTTTAAATGCAATAGGGTAATGAAATTGTGTTTCTCCATCACAGCAGAAAATTTGTCAGTAGTTGGCTCCTATCTTGCTCTTTCAACCAAGTAAGACACTGTCTTCATGTTTACATTTAGGGATTCTGCTCTCTCTGATGACAAAGAAACATCATGAACACAAAGCCAAGCCCTGATGCTCATAAAATCATGATAAACTTGTTCTCCTTTGTTGTCAAATAATGTCTGCCCTTCCATACACACCCATACCCACCGCCAACCGCAGGGAATCACCAGTGTTCTGTGCTGCGTTCAGCGTGCCGGGATGCACTGTGAATACTAAATGGTAAGCCTATACAGCCCTGTAACCAATGAGCTCAGCGAAGCCATGACAGGGGAAATCACAGCCGCCCTAGCTTTTGGCCAGAGCACTGCTACCCGATATGCCAAAGCATGTGAAGGGTTAACTGCTCAACCAGCTTTCACTTCACCGGTTGTCCTTAAACACTCTAAAACTCCCAGCGACTTTCTTGCACAACTCAAGGGGCACCATTCACGTAGTTATGCTGCCCAGCAGCCTTATGAATTTGTTTTTATTTTCCCATTCTGGTTGGCTTTTGTAAAGACTTTAAAAAAAAAAAAAAAAAGGAATTCCATCAACTAAAATCCTCCAGTTACCAGCATTTTCTCAAGATCAGAAAAACAGGGGCGCCTGGGTGGCTCAGTGGGTTAAGCCTCTGCCTACGGCTCAGGTCATGATCTTAAGGTCCTGGGATGGAGCCCCGCATCGGGCTCTCTGCTCAGTGGGGAGCCTGCTTCCCCCTCTCTTTCTGCCTGCCTCTCTGCCTACTTGTGATCTCTCTGTCAAATAAATACATAAAATCTTAAAAAAAAAAAATCAGAAAAACAGGTAATGAGGCTCATGCGGATCTCAGAGACACGGTCTCTACTTTTAAAGCTCTTGGTCTGAAGTTTTCAGAGCTTTCAAGAAGCTTGACTTTTTGTCAAAGACGTGAGCATCTGTTAATCCTGGGCATTAAGGATCATAAGGTCTAGAATATCATGAAATGTCACCATCATAGTCTATCCACAGGGTACTCGGCAGCAATAATATGGTCTGAATTTCTGGCAATTTGATAAATGTGTAAGTAATATGATTGATTTTAAACCTGTGCAAGACTGACCATATCAATGTATTTATACATCAGGAAAAAACAATCTTCTAAAAGATTGGGTCCGTATTTTAGTATTGGAAAAATTTGTTATCAGAATCAGGTATCTGATTTTGTGTTCGCATTTTTATTTTATTTTTTTTATTATTTTTTTAAATTTTATTTTTTATAAACATATAATATATTTTTATCCCCAGGGGTACAGGTCTGTGAATCGCCGGGTTTACACATTCACAGCACTCACCATAGCACATACCCTCCCCAATGTCCATAACCACACACCCCCTCTCCCAACCCCCCTCCCCCCAGCAACCCTCAGTTTGTGTTGTGAGATTAAGAGTCACTTATGGCTTGTCTCCCTCCCAATCCCATCTTGTTTCATTTACTCTTCTCCTACCCCCTTAACCCCCCATGTTGCATCTCCTCTCCCTCATATCAGGGAGATCATATGATAGTTGTCTTTCTCCGATTGACTTATTTCGCTAAGCATGATACCCTCTAGTTCCATCCCCGTCATCGCAAATGGCAAGATTTCATTTCTTTTGATGGCTACATAGTATTCCATTGTGTATATATACCACATCTTCTTTATCAATTCGTCTGTTGATGGACATCTAGGTTCTTTCCATAGGTTGGCTATTGTAGACATTGCTGCTATAAACATTCGGGTGCACGTGCCCCTTCGGATCACTACTTTTGTATCTTTGGGGTAAATACCCAGCAGTGCAATTGCTGGGTCATAGGGTAGTTCTATTTTCAACATTTTGAGGAACTTCCATGCTGTTTTCCAGAGTGGTTGCACCAGCTAGCATTCCCACCAACAGTGTAGGAGGGTTCCCCTTTCTCCACATCTTCGCCAGCATCTGTCATTTCCTGACTTGTTAATCTCCACATCTTCGCCAGCATCTGTCATTTCCTGACTTGTTAATTTTAGCCATTCTGACTGGTGTGAGGTGGTATCTCATTGTGGTTTTGATTTGTATTTCCCTGATGCCGAGTGATATGGAGCACTTTTTCATGGGTCTGTTGGCCATCTGGATGTCTTCTTTGCAGAAATGTCTGTTCATGTCCTCTGCCCATTTCTTGATTGGATTATTTGTTCTTTGGGTGTTGAGTTTGATAAGCTCTTTATAGATTTTGGATACTAGCCCTTTATCTGATATGTCATTTGCAAATATCTTCTCCCATTCTGTCAGTTGTCTTTTGGTTTTGTTAACTGTTTCCTTTGCTGTGCAAAAGCTTTTGGTCTTGATAAAATCCCAATAGTTCATTTTTGCCCTTGCTTCCCTTGTGTGTTCGCATTTTTAAAAAAATATAAATTGATTGAGTTCATGAGTCTCACAAAGGCTACCTAGACCTTTAGTTTCTTAATAAAACTGGAAAAAAACAAAAAGATTAATAACTTACTTGAGAATAAATACTGTGTATACAAGATGAAACCACACCCAAAAACTAATTAAGAAAAGCTACAGAAGCTTCAATCACACATAAAAAAAAATTGAAATCCTGAGAATCCCATTCTATAGATTTTTTTTTCAAGTAAGTATACAAAACAATCAGAACCCACTATCATCCCCAGTATGCATTGAATGCAAGAGGAGATGGCAGAAAAAGTCAAGTATCTGTCCTTTACCTTGGGGCTTGGATGGACTCAGTTCCTGGACTGATGTGCCCAAGATATCTTTAGTCTGGGTATTTCTTTAAAGCCCATATAAAATTTTCCTTGAATCGTTTACAATGATGTCTTATCTTTAAAAAAAAATTCCAAAATGCATCCCCACCCAATAGTACCTCTCCAACAGCATTAAGCTAAATTATTTAATTTGCTAGCAGTTTGAAATGAATTTTAATTTTATGTGTACTATTTCAAATCTGTTAGTGAGAGTTCAAGTATATAAACTAATTTCTTAAACACAACGCTATCTTTCCCAATAAACTGAAATTGAAATGTATTTCTTTTTTTTTTAAGATTATTTATTTATTTGACAGATAGAAATCACAAGTAGGCAGAGAGGCAGGCACAGAGAGAGGGGGAGGCAGGCTCCCTGCCGAGCAGAGAGCCTGATGCAGGGCTCGATCTCAGGACCCTGAGATCATGACCTGAGCCGAAGGCAGAGGCTTTAACCCCACTGAGCCACCCAGGTGCCCCTGAAATTTTTTTCTTACAAAACACATACACACATAATCTGCACTTCCCTACCACCCCCAAATCCAAAAGAATTTTAAGGAAATTGAACAGCCATTTACCTATAAATAAATATGGAAACTGCCCTCTATTTTAGAAAGATACAGTTCCAGCTCTCTCCTCCTCGTGGCTCTCACATCTGCTTTGCTAATATTGTTCCAAAGATACTTCCTATGTGCATGCATACATTTTATGTAAAATGCTATTTTTGATTAGGAATTTTCAGTCTATTTTTGCATTCATAGAAGTCATAAACTGTTCTTTGTGAAATGCCTTAAAAATCATAATAATTGTTTTAAAATGTTGGGGCATCTGGGAGGTTCAATTGGTTAAGCAACTGACTCTTGATTATAGCTCATGATCTTGGGGTCTTGGGAAGGAGCCCCATGTAGAGCTCACATTCAGTGGGAAGTCTACCTCAGGATTCCCTCTTTCCCTCCGTCCCGCCCCCCATTGCACGTGCTCTCTTTCTTAAATAAATACGTACATCTTTTAAAATAAAGTCCTAATTTCCTTTCTCTAAAGCATGACATTTAAGGAAATGCACTCAGTTATCTAACTCCTGTATCAAAGCAACTCTGTCAGTTCTAAAATGCGGTCCTAAGGATGTCTGGGTGGCTCAGTCAGTTAAGCATCTGCCTTCAGCTCAGGTCAGGATCCCAAGATCCTGGGATCCAGACCCTTATAGGGCTTCCTGCTCAGCAGGGAGCCTGCTTCTCCCTCTGCCTACTGCTCCCTCTGCTTGTGTGTTCTCTCTCTCTGACAAATAGATAAATAAAACCTTTTTAAAAAATAAAAATAGGGACGTCTGGGTGGCTCAGTCCGATAAGTGTCTGCCTTTGGCTCTGATCATGATCCTAGGGTCTTGGGATCAAGTCCCACATTGGGCTCCCTGCTCAGCAGGGAGTCTGCTTCTCCCTCTGCCCCACGCCCCACTCGTGCTCTCTCTCTCTCTCTCAAATAAATAAATAAATAGAAATAAAAACATAAAATGCTGCCCGAATTTCACAGTTCGCTTTACTATTATTACCTGATTCCAAACACTTAAAAGTTCTCTGGAATTCCAAAGAAAATATCATCAGGATTCAAAATAGAGAAAAAAGGCGACAAACATTCCCTCCCTAATTAAAAGTGTCCCTGTACAAGCATATGCTTCGTTTTTCTTGAGCTGTGTTGGGTGACGGAGAGCTCAGCCAGTGACATAACGTTCAGGTTGCCAGCAGCTAATTACCGGTACTGTGAATGTGTCCGCGGAAGCTCCGAGGAACTGCTGAATCTTCCAGCAGCGGTGTTCAGTGCTGTTCTAGTGGGCAGAGAAAGCCACAGCAGATGGTCAGGGCTTGGGAACAGTGGGAAGAAAGTTGCCGAGTGGACTCAGATGAAGGAGGGATTCGGACCCCAGCCAGGAAGAGCGCAGATTTGATGTTGCTGTCAACAGGAAACTGCTGAAGGTTTCTAAAATTCTACTCTAAAAATATGCTCCTGCTCTGGATTGGAGGAACACCGAGTGCCAGGGGGCTTGCAGTTAGAATGGCCAATTCAGAGGTGCGAGTAAAATTTAGATTTTGGGTGATGGAGACCTGGCCTTTTGTGGCAGCCCAAAAATGGGGGCATCTTGGGGCGCCAGGGTGGCTCAGTCAGTTAAGCGTCTGCCTTCGGCTCAGGTCATGATTCCAGGGTCCTGGGATCAAGTCCACATTGGGCTCCCTGCTCAGCAGGAAGCCTGCTTCTCCCTCTCCCACCCCCCCTGCTTATGTTCCCTCTCTGTGTCTGTCTGTCAAATAAATAAAATCTTAAAAAAAAAATGGGGGCATTTTGAAAGAAAAACAGGTAGGACTTGATGAGTAAGCAGATACGGAGACTAGGGAGAGAGGTGAGTCAGTGATGACACCACAGTTCTGAGCATGACTTGGACATGGTAGCACCACAGGCAGTGGGGAAGTCAGGAGGGAATTTTACTTTTGTCAGGAAGCTGATGAATTTGGCTCTAGACAGGCAAAATTTCAGCCAAGGTTGGGGGGAAAGTTGAAGATCTGTAACTGGAGCACAAGTCAAAGGATAGGATTGGAGAGTTTATATAAATACAAAATCTGTATATATTTGTGTGTGTGTGTGTGTGTGTGTGTGTGTGTGTGTGTGTGTGTGTGTGTTTTAATTATGGAATATTTCAAACACATCAAACATAGGCCGAATAGTAATGAACTCCCATGTACCCATCATCACCTGCCTTCAGTCACGATGGGCTCTTAGCCAACTTTGTTTCATCCAGACTCCCCGCCCTGCATTATTCTGAAGCATATTCCAGACATGGAAACAGAGATTTATGTATATTAAACTATGAAGTACAAAGGCACCTGGCTGGCTCAGTCAGTCAAACATGTGACTCTTGATCTTGGGGTGTGGGTTCAAGCCCATCGGGTATAGAGATTATTTAATAAAAAAGAAAAGTTAGGATGCGGGGGTGGCTCAGCTAAGCATCTGCCTTTGACTCGGGTCATGATCCTGGGGTCCCGGGATCAAGTCCTGCATGGGGCTCCTTGCTCAGCATGGAGCCTGCTTCTCCCTCTCTCTCTGCCCCTCCTTCTGCTTATTGTCTCTCTCTCTCTTTCTCTATCTCTATCTCTATCTCTGACAAATAAGATCTTGAGGGACACCTGGGTGGCTCAGAGGGTTGGGTGTCTGACTTTGGCTCAGGTCATGATCTCCAGGTCCTGGGACTGAGCCCCACATCAGGCTCCTGGCTGGCTCAGTGGGGAGCTTGCTTCTCCCTCTGCCAATCCCCCTGCGTGCTCTATCTCTCTCTCAAATGAATAAAATCTTAAAAAATAAAATAAAAAGTAAAATCTTATAGAGATTTGAGAAAACCTCAGAGAAGTTTAAAGCAAACCCTCTCATCTTACAAATGAGCAAAGCTAGAGATTAGAGATAGTAATAAATTTCCCCTAATTAAAAAAAAAAAAACTGCGGAGCTGCAACTAGAACCTAGTTATCTGCAAACAGTTTTATTAAGCTTTCATGAGATGAAATGAGAAAAGGATAACAAATTCTTCAGAAAGCTAAAATTCAAAAATTTTTAGAAAATTACTGTTTGTAGGGATGTCTGGGTGGTTCAGTTGGTTAAGCAGCTGCCTTTGGCTCAGGTTGTGATCCCCGAGTCCTGGAATCGAGTCCCACATTGGGCTCCTTGCTCGGCTGGGATCCTGCTTCTCCCTCTACCTCTGCCCACTGCTCCCCTGCTTGTGCTCCCTCTGACAAATAAATAAATAAAATATCTTCAAAAAATTACTTTTTGTAAACATTTTATGAATTGCTATTTGTAAACACCTTTAAAAAGTAAACATTTGTCTTATAATCCCTTTATGTGAAATTTTGTCAAATTAACACCACAGATGCCATACATTATAAAATAGAACAGTAACACTGGTCCTCACACTAACCTCGAAGAACAAGAGAATTGTGTTTACTTAATTATCAGTGGTTGGTTTTCATACTGTGGCCCTACAGCCTCTTGGGTCACTCTAAGTGTGCCTGGGAGACAACAAAGGAGTCCTATCTGTCTGGAGTCAGTTTACTTTTGGCTGCCAGGAAAGTCACCTCGAATGACACGTCACCTCTTGTGGCAGGCCTGCCTACATTTGTGGAGCAAGCTCTGTGTGGATTGTGGTGAGCAGAAAATGCAACAAGGCAATAAGAGGCGTGTTGATATTAGTTTCATAAAAGGGCACGTGTTGATATTAGTTTCATAAAAGAGTAACACTGACTGTCAAAAAAAAGTACAGTTTTATCAGAAAATAGAACACTTCATGGATCCAACTTAGATTTATAAAAGTAAATTAATCAGTGTGAGAGTTTAAATACATGGCAATGTCCTTTGTGAAGATGTGAGGAAACAAAAAAAAGAACTTCAAAAAAAAAAAAATGCTGATTTGATCCTCACGATGAGCCTGTAAGCCTGGGGCTCTTGCCCCCACCATTGCCTCATTCACTTGCTGCCTTAAGGGAAGGGAGAGTTTCGAAGAGGGTGGTCAGTAATACCCAGGGCAATAGGAAAGTTCAAAATGAGAGCAGGCGGGACATCAGGTTGTAAGAAGAAAAATGAAGGACAGGAGTGGTGGTGGGAGCAGAAGCCGGCCAGCCAGCACATTAAGCTGACCAGTGAGGTTGCGTTATAACCCAATACTACCGATTTTTGTTTAAATATGGTCTTTTAGGAGTGCCTGGCTTGATCGTCCGTAGAGCACACAACTCTTGATCTTGGGGTTGTGAGGACATGCTCCACGTTTGGCACAGAGGTTAGTTAAAAAAAAATGTTAGTGCCCATTGGTGATGGTTTAACAAGTTCGGTAAATTGACACCTGGGTGGCTTAGTCGGTTAAGCGTCTGCCTTTGGCTCAGGTCATGATCCCAGGGTCCTAGGATTGAAACCCCATGTCTGGCTCCCTGCTCAGTGGGGAGCCTGCTTCTCCCTCTGCCTGCCACTCCCCCTGCTTGTGCTCTCTTTCTCTCTCTCACAAATAAAATCAATCTTTAAAAAAATACATTCTTCTAAATATGTTGACTTGCAAAGCTCTCTTATAATTATACTGCTTTTATTTATAGGCAAGTTTGAGTCTAGTGAAAAAGTGCCCTTTCTCTAGTGAGTATTACCAGCACTTTTAAGGCCCCCCCTTTTCTTTTTATTTGACAGAGAGAGATCACCAGTAGGCAGAGAGGCAGGCAAAGAGAGGAGGGGAAGCAGGACCCTTCGATCATGACCTGAGCTGAAGGCAGAGGCCTTAACCCACTAGGCCACCCAGGCGCCCCTTAAGGCCTCTTTTATACATTGAGCACTGTGCTGAGGCTTTGAGTTCAGGCTCTAAATGCACCTCTGCTACAACACTCTGGGACCTTAATGGCTGCCTCATCCTTGAAATCAAACATACTTATCACTTGACAGCAAACACAAAAACAGGGTAAAGAGAGCCAGAGTCTTGAGGGTTCATATTCTTTGGGGAACTTCTGACCCCCTGATTTCCTTTGGGTGGAGACAACATTAAGAAACTATCTACATGTAGACTCTAGTTAGTTATATAAATCTCTGCCACAGGGTGCCTGGGTGGCTCAGGGGTTAAGCTTCTGCCTGTGGCTCAGGTTGTGGTCTTGGGGTCCTGGGATCAAGCCCCACATCAGGCTCTCTGCTCAGCAGGGAGCCTACTTCCCCCTCTCTGCCTACTTGTGATCTCTGTCAAATAGGTAAAAAACAAATCTGCCACACCCCTTTGGGGAGGATGTTTAGGATATCCTAATGTTAGGTGTCCTAAATGTTAAGTGTCAGTATTTATGTAACATACTATTTAAATTCTGCAAGTGAACTGACACCAGCAGTTTACAAAGAAATGAAAGTACTGATGCATCAAGTACTTATCCTTTCTTCTAGCATTTAATATTAGTTTAATGAGCAAACCAAAATTAACCTAAAACTGTAAGTAGCAACATGAACATGACATTATTTTGATAAGCTCATATTAAATAGAACATAAACTTTTATTTACCAAACTGAAGGGAAAACTAAGAATAAGATAGATATTTCATATTTATCTTTTAAAAGCAGCACTGACCATTTCTTCCAGTTTCCAACATTTACTTTCTTCCTAACATTCGTTTATTGAACAATGATCCAAGCGCTGATAGGCTTGCAGCACATGGGGGACACTAAACAAAAGCATCAACATTCTGAGTCCGACTCCTCATTGTTCAGGTTCCTGGTTCTGACAGCAGCTCCAAAAATATTTATTGAGGAAAAACTAAGCCTTTGTCTACACAGAAAAAATTTTATTTTATTTAGCAATTCATTTTCTGATTTTTTAATTTATGAGAATTAAAAGGGAAATAAATATCATACTGCAGTATAAATTTGAGATTCAATTTAAAAAATTTAAATTATGTTAAATGTTTTTGTTTCATGTACATGTCCCATTTACTCAAACCATACAATTATACAGAAATTTCACTGGTAATACACAACAAAAAATTGTTCAGTGGTATCACAAGTCATTTTTGAGAATTACTTTTATCATGTTTTCTAATGATGTCCATAAGATTAGCTCCTGTAACCAGATCATTCTGTGTCTGTTTATCTTTCTGCTGTTCCTTTCTTTTCTGGTCATGAAGGTAGGGGGAATTTAACAACTGTGGGGGAAGAATGGATCCTGTGGGTTTCACTCTTTTTGCAATATCCCAGAAGAGTCTCTTTGAATTGTTATTGATGAAAGTAATCGCTGTTCCATGTTGGCCTAATCTTCCCACTCTTCCAACCTGAAATGAAATGCAAAGAACATTTCCAAAATGTTCACATAAAACCTGAATGTCTCTTGAAAGAAAATGAAGATTAGTATTTAAAGAGGCTTTACTAAGATTAACATTCATTCACGTAGCATGTTTTGAATTGTACATCTCAATTAGCTTGTGAAACCAATTTAGTGGACTGCCACCTGCATATTTTTAATGAAATAGCTTGAACAGAAAATAACAAAGCGCCCACATATAATACAAGTAAGTACTGCTTGTTAAACATTTGTTTCAGTTATGTATCGTGTGTGTACATGTGCGTGTGTGTATGTGTGTAGGGTGGTAATGACACGAAGATGGTTCTTATCATGGGCAGGTTAGGGTAAAAGTTTTTTGAAAGCTACTGCTTTTAGAACAAGAAGACTATTTGCTTTAGAGTACTTCAGTGCCTCTGAAATGTGAGATTTAAGCAAATTCATTTTTGCATCGTTATTTCTGATTTTGATAAAATTCAATGGATACAAATTGGTGATGGAAACACACAAGAAACAAAATTTACTTGTTTCCAAATATACTGAGAAATTCTTCAGAAGAAGGGGGTAAATACACAGTCATGGGCAATTACGGCTCCTTAATTTAAATGTAGAACTTAAAATCTATTTTCAGAGTTATTTAAATGAATAGTTGCTGCCAATATACAGGACATTTTTAAGGCTGTAAAAAAACAAAAAAACAAAACATGGCCCTCTAGGGAATGAGACTGGGAACAAGTAAGGGAAGGAATGCTATTTTATTTAATTATGTTACTGAATTTTTCCAATAAGGCTAAAAATTAATATAAAATACAGCTGCACTCACATACTGGAGGAAAATATTTGCAAATCATGTATCTGGTAAAGGTTTTCTAATATATAAGTAACTTTTACAACTCAGTAACAAAAGGACAACCCGATTTAAAAAGGGGCAAATAATTTAAACAGACATTTCTCCAAAAAAGATATACAAATGGCCAGTATGTACATGAAATCATGTCCATTTGTCATTGGGGAAATTCAGATCAAAACAAAAAAGAGAGGGGGGCCTGGGCGGCTCAGTTGGTCAAGCACTGAAGCCCTTTGTCAGGCTCAGCACCCAGCACAGAGTGCTGCACTCACTCTCTCTTTAAAATAAATAAAAATAAATAAAAATAAAATCTTAAAAGAAAAACACAAGACAAGGAGATATCACTTCACACCCCTTAGCACAGCTATAATTAAAAAGATAATAACTGTTGATAAAGATTTTGAGAAATTGGAACCCTCATACATCACCGGTGAGGATGTAAAATCATGAAGCCATGTTGGAAAAGGGTCTATCAGTTCCTCAAAAAGATACACACAGAATTACTGTATGATCCAGCAATTCCATTCCCAGGTGTATGCCCAAAAGACATGAAAATGAAGAAATGCTGGCGAGGATATGCAGAAAAAGGAAACCTGTGCTCTGTTAATTGGAATGCAATCTGGTATAGCCTCTGTGGAAAACAGTAGGGAATTTCCTCAAAAAATTAAAAATAGAATTACCACATGATCTAGTAATTCCACTACTGGGTATTTACTCAAAAGAACAGGAAAACACTAATTTGAAAAGATAAATGCACTCCTATGTTTACTGCAGCATTATTTACAATAGCTGAATTACGGAAGCAGCCGTGCCACCTCTATGGAGGTGTCCATCCACGGATGAATGAATAAAGAAGACATGATATATATATGGCAGGGAGTATTACTCAGCCTTAGAAAGAATGGAATCTTGCCATTTGTAACAACATGGATGAATCTAGACAGTATAATGCTAAATGAAGTAAGTCAGTCAGAGAGAAATACCGTATGATTCCACTCATACGTGGAATTAACGAAACAAAACAAATGAACAAATTAAAAAAGATAAAAATTAAAAAAGAGAGACTTAACTATAGAGAACAAACTGACAGTTACGGGGGTGGGGAGATGGGTGAAATAAGTGAAGAGAATTAAGAGTGCATTTGTCCTAATGAGCACTGAGTAATGCATTGAATTGCTGAATCACTATATTGCACACCTGAAACTAATAAAATACTGTATTTTAACTATACTGGAATTAAAACAAAAGAAATAAAAACCTACATCCACATAAAAACTTGTACATGAATGCTTACAGCAGCATTATTCATAGTAAAAAAGAAAAAAGTAGAAACATGCTAAATGTCCAGCAACTATTGAACAAAGGTGGTATATCCTTACAATGCAATATTATGTAGCAATAAAAAATGTACCGATATATGTATATGGGTAAAACTTGAAAACATCATGTTCAGTGAAAAAAGCCAGAGAAGACCACATACCATATGATTCCATTTATATGAAATTTCTAGAAGAGATAGATCTATAAAGACAGAAAGTAGAGTAGTGGTTGCTTAAGGGATGTGTGTGTGTGTGTGTGTGTGTCTGTATACACGCATGTGCGCATGTGTGAGAGATGAAGAATGGGGAGTGATTGCTGATGGGTTGGGTATGGGGTTTTCTTTTGGGATGATAAAAATGTTCTAAAATTGTAGTAATGGTTGCACAACTATATGAATATACTAAAACCACTGAATTGTACATTTTCAAATGGTGAATTATATCAATCGAGACATAATTTATTCTAAGATATTTTATACTGAGACATAAGCTTTTTTAAAAAAATAACTGCAATAGTCTACAAACTCTAAAAAACTTAACAAATTTAAAATTATTTCTCCAGAAGCTCTCTGCCCCTAAATTAGAAGCAGACACGCAGGGGCACCTGGGTAGCTCAATTGGTTAAGAGTCCAACTCCTGGTTTCGCAACTCAGGTCACGATCTCAGGGTTGAGACTGAGGCCCGCATCATCGAGCTCCATGCTCTGATTCTGTCCTTCTCCTTTTGCTTCTCCCCCCAGCTCATGCATGCACTGTCTCTCTCAAATAAATAAATCTTTAAAAGCAGGCACACAGGAATACCTACTATAATTTAAAATACATATATCCTCGGGGTGCCTGGGTGGCCCAGTCAGTTGAGCATCCGACTCTTGGTTTTGGCTCAGATCATGATTATGGGTCCTGAAAGTGAACCCCAAGTAGGGCTCTGCCCTCAGCGGGGAGTCTGCTTGTCCCTCTGCCTCTGCTCCTTCCCCCACTCATGCTCTTTTTCTCTCAAATAAACAAAATCTAAAACCAATCAATCAATCTTAAAAAAGTCCATGTATCCTAAAAAAAACAAATATAAATAAAATGGAATTAAATAAAATACACATATCCTTTGACCGGGCAGGTCTCCTATGCATTTACCTTACAAATACACTGCACGAGAGGCATAACTATGCAGGTGGATGTTCAGTGCAGCGTTATTATTATTATTTTTCTAAATAGGCTCCATGCTCAGTGCAGAGCCCAACACAGGGCTTGAACTCGTGACCCTGAGATCAAGACCTGACCTGAGATCAAGAGTCAGATGCTTAACCGACTGAGCCACCCAGGTGCCCCGTGCAGCATTATTTAATAACAGAATATTGGAAACATGTGATTTCCATGAAATTCAAAAGGATTCATCAAGTGAATTAAGATAATCCATACAATAGATTACCATGCAGCCATGAAAACAGATCAAGCCCTATTAAACAAGTAAAACCATTTAAAGAGTTTAGAACAGGGCCTCCTCGTCATATGGGAAGCATTTCATACACATTAATATTTTTAAAATGATACCTATTATGTATGCTAATAAGGAAAGATGCCTAATATATATTTAATAAAGAAAGCAAGGCATAGACAGTTGGTGTAATATGGTCCCATTTATGTAGTAAGTGTAACTAACTAGGTACGCATATACACGTATATTTGTGTATAAATAGGCATTTATATTTTTTGCACTGTTAACTGTAATGTCTACTAAAAGGTAGGAGGGCTACCTTACAAAGACCTATTTTTTATCTTGGGGTCCTTGGGTGGCTCAGTCAGTTGGGCATCTGACTAGATTTTGGCGCAGGTCACTATCTCGGGGTTGTGAGATTGAGCCCCACAGAGGGCTCCATGCTGGGGAGGGAATCTGTTGTAGAGTCTCTCTCTCCCTCCGCCACTCCCTCTGCAAGCACATGTGCACGTTCTCTCCCTAGAATACACAAACCTTAAAAAAAAAAAAAAAAAAAGGCGCCTGGGTGGCTCAGTGGCTTAAAGCCTCTGCCTTCGGCTCAAGTCATGATCCCAGGGTCCTGGGATCGAGCCCTGCATCGGACTCTCTGCTCCACGGGGAGCCTGCTTCCTCCCCTCTATCTCTGCCTGCTTGTGATCTCTGTCAAATAAATAAATAAAATTTAAAAAAAAAGAAAGAAAGAGACTTATTTTTCATTTTATATCTTTTGTTACTTGCATTCTTATTGTGTATCTTCATACTTCACTTACTGAAGCAAGCGAACAAACAATACACTGATACAGAACCAGAAAAGCGGGAGGATATGGGGCCATTCTGAGCAGACGTTAGAAACTCTACAAACATCAAGACCCCCTGAGGCCATAGCTCAGGGTACACTGTGAGTAACTGAGAGCCACAGGACTGACCTTGGGATGGCAAGAAAGAGTTAAATAATTATAATCAGCATATTCTACTTAAGAAGCAAAGGAGTTTCTTAAACATGTTAATATTTTAGAAAGATTACCACCCAAAATCATTAAAAGTTTGGAAGAAAATAAGCTTCAGTGATCTGAGCAATCAATTCCTGTGTGCGAGTCAGTTCCGTGATGCACAGGTAACTGAGGCAGCGCAGAGAGAGGCTCTGCTATATTATTACTAAGTAAAGACACAAGCAACAATGCCTTCAAGGCACTGAAAGCATTTCAGTGGGTGATCCCAGCAAATGCGGCATTCAGAGGTAATTCTACGAACATGACAGAAGAGTCTGTAAGTGATGCCAGAGAAGGAAGACAGGTAGCAGTCAGGGAGATAAGGTGATGCTAACAGAAAGCTCTATTTCTGCTCGAAAGAAGAGCTGCTGTTATCTCTGGCAGCAAAATAAAGAAACAAAACTTTAATAGGTGAAAGTCTAGAACAAATAAGGATATGAAGAAGAGATGAAGACAAGAGTTCTAAAGAAAAAACAAATACTTTTAATGGATCAGTTTTATTTTGGCCAGATATATTAACTTAAAACAAAGCCTTTTTTCCCCTTGGTTATAAAAGCCACTTAATATGCTTACTGAATAAGAAATACAAAGGAAGTAAAAATAACCCAAAAACTAACTACTTAAAATTTTTTTACACTAACATTTTAGGTTATTATTTCTAATAATTTTTAACCCATTTTAGGTATACATATAGTTTTTTAAAACAAAATTTAGTTTATATCCATATATACATATTTTTAAATATTTTATTTTAAAGTAATCTCTACTCCCAAGAGGGGGGTCGAACTCATAACCTTGAAATCAAGAGTCACATGCTCCACCAGTGAGCCAGACAGGCACCCCTATACATATATGTTTTATTTTTTATTTTTTATAAGATTTTATTTATTTATTTGACAAAGATCACAAGTAGGCAGAGGCAGGCAGAGAGAGAAGGGAAAGCAGGCTCCCTACTAAGCAGAGAGCCTGATGCGGGGCTTGATCCCAGGACCCTGAGATCATGACCTGAGCCGAAGGCAGAGGCTTAACCCACTGAGCCACCCAGGCACCCCTACATATACGTTTTAAAAACAAAATGATGTGAGAGTTTTTTTTATGCCTATGATAAAACTTTTTTATCTTTTTAGTTACCATTCTACTGACAATGCCTCACCCAAGAAAACTCACGGTGGAAACATATAAAATCTCTTTACCTGATGCACGTACTCATCCATACTTGAAGGCATATCGAAATTGACAACCAGCTTGACACTGATCAAGTCTAGGCCTCGTCCCAGGACTCCTGTGCTCACCACAACTTCGTAGTCTCCTTCAAGTAATCCCTTCCCGACAAAGCAACACAATTCATTATTCAGAATTTATCTTATCTGGTTTTATATAATTCAGACATCTTTTCTTTTTTCAAAGCTTTCTTCATCAATATTGTTGTTGCCAAATCTTTTCAATAAGTTAAGGTCTTAATATAACTGAGGAATATGTGTAGCTTAATTCTTCCCAAACTCTCCCCATCCCTGGTATCAATTTTTTTTCTACTAATGTATTCTGGCAAACTTTTCCAAGGGTGAATTTATTGCCCTCCCCCAGTCTAAACTGACTTGATTCCAGAAATGGTGGATTCTGAATTAGTAATCTATGTAGTAGATTAATCCCATAGGGAATAGGCTTATTGCTCCCAAAACACAGAAGCCTGACCAAGAGGAACAATTAGCTCACAGTCACTGCTTGCCTGAAATTCTTGCAGTCATTAAAAAAGTCTGCTTTAAAAACCAGCTGGTAATATGGGGTCCCTTAAAAAGAGAATGCTGAGTGTCAAACCTTCAATATGTTTTTCCTTTCTGTTTGTGATTTCTCCGAATGTATAGATACGCTTTTTAAACCTGTGATTTTCTGCACTGCCTCGCTTAAGAGATCTGCTCCCAGCTTGCAGTCCACAAATACTAACACTGGAGGCTTGAAGAGCTTCTTATCCTAAAAAATGAAAAACCTGTATTTAAAATTATTCATAGAACATAAATCAAAACAGGAAGTTTTTCTGAAAGCATTAGTATAAGCTAGTTATCAAAAGGTTTATAGAGGAAAAATGAGTGTTAAAATGAGTGTTTTCTTTAAAACATGCACAAACAAAAGCGCAAAACTCTACTGCCCTTCATGTTTCTCCATCATTTCATTAATATTGCAAAAACAATTTTAAAATTTTGAGTGCAATTTAAAATTTTAAATACTGTTTATAAGTAAATACAAACTGTATTTAACTTAATACTTTATTTTTTTAATTAATTTTTTTTGAGAGAGAGAGAGAGAGCCCAAGCAAGCTGGGGAAGAGAGAGAGGGTGAGAGGGAATTTTAAGCAGGTTCTACGATGAGCAAGGAGTCCAACATGGGGTTCAACCTCAAAACCCTGAGATCATGACCTGATCTGAAACTGAACCAAATGCTTAACTGACTAAACCACCCAGGCACTCCCTTTCTACTTTAAGTAACTGTAATTACACATTACCACCCACTTAATAAATTTCTGTTTAAACAAGTTACTGCTGGGACAACCTGGATGGCTCAGTCAGTTAAGCATCTGCCTTCAGCTCAGGTCATGATTCCAGGGTCCTGGGATCAACTCCCACATTGAGGCTCCCTGCTCAGCAGGGGAGCCTGCTTCTCCCTCTGCCTACTGTTCCTCCTCCTTGTGATCTCTCTTTCTGACAAATAAATAAATAAAAGATTTTTTTAAAATGAGCAAGTTACTGCCAAAAAAATTATATTTCTCAAGGACAGAATGGCCAAGAAAGAACTTGTCTTTATCCGATATATAAAACTACTAATAAAAAAATATTATTTAGGAATAATCTTTATATTTATATGTCTTTCTATAATACAGAAAATGAAAAGCAACCCTACATCCATACAGCATTTATTTGATCCCCACAGAATTCCAAAGTAAAGCAATTTATTATTAAATATCTAGACTAAATTACCCAAAAGCTGTATCTAAAAATCGTTATCTTAAGAATTGTAAAAGATGCAAACACTGTCTACAAAACAGGGTTGCGTGGTTCACTACTCACATTTAAGATTTCAAATAATTTCTTCTTTTTGGCTGGTTCTTCCACCCACAAAATAATCTGGCGCACACTGGAACAGGGCAGGTTCTTTTCCCCAGTGATAATTCTCACAGGATTCTGCAGAAGCTGGCTTGCTAGTTGTTCTATGCTAGCTGGAATTGTAGCTGAAACCAAAATGGTCTGACAATCATTAGGAACGTGTTCCAAAATGTCAAGCACTTGCTGTTGAAAGCCCATCTTTAACATGGTATCGGCCTAAAATGAAATCATTTTAAAGTTAGTCCTACTTGACATTAAAACCCTGAGCCACCAAGGAAAAAAAAGATATGATTAAGAACATGAAAAATTAAAAACTTCTGCACAGAATATACTACAATGTCAAAATATAAAGAATTGGGAAAATATATATTTATATAAACTTATATTTGTATAATTACATGTTTTTAGTGATATACAAAGATTTTTATGGCATTATTAATACTGGCAACAAATGTATAAACCCTAAATATCCATCAATAGGGGATCTGGGAAATAAAATATGGTAAAGCCATATACTACAACCCTGTGCTATCATAAATTATGAGAAGAAAGTACTTTATTAAATGATATTCACTGCTAGGAGGAAAAAAGCAAAGTACAGAACACTATGTATAACGTGGTACCATTTGCATATACACCCAAGAAACTTAATTGCTAACTCTGGGGAACGGGCCTGCAGGCTGTGGAAGGGAATGCAATTAAATTTTTCATTTTATAGCTTTTTGCAAAGTTTGGGGGTTTTTTTGTTTTTTTGTTTGTTTTGTTTTAATTTTTTATTTATTTATTTGACAGAAAGAGAGATCACAGTAGACAGAGGCAGGCAGAGAGAGAGAGAGAGGGAAGCAGGCTCCCCGCTGAGCAGAGAGCCCGACGTGGGACTCGATCCCAGGACCCTGAGATCATGACCCGAGCCGAAGGCAGTGGCCCAACCCACTGAGCCACCCAGGCGCCCTATTTTGTTTTGTTTTTGTTTTGTTTTGTTTTGTTTTTTACCATGGACATATATTTATAGTAAAATATTAAATAAATTTTAAAAATTTAATGTTGAGGGCTTTTGCTTCTGTATATATTTCTGCGTTGCTAGTTTTCAAAAACGATTTATGTATTACTAAGCAAACAAGAAAAAATTTTGTTAGTGCTGCTTTAAAATAATGAAAGATAATGGCTATCTTGATTTTTAAATACAATCCAGGTGTCTATAATTTTGAAAAATAAGATATTAAACTATTTCAGTGTATTTAGACTAAAGCATTGTATTTTTGTTGTTATTTCTTTGTTTTGTTTTTTATTTTTTAAGTAGGCTCCATGCCCAATGTGGGGCTCAAACTCATGACTCTCAGATCCAGAGTCTGATGCTCTACTGACTGAGCCAGCTAGGCATCCCTAAAGTACTGTATTTTTAAGTGTCCATTAATGTGGAAGTTTAAACACTCATTTTAATATTATTCATTCTATATTTAAAAAATCTAAAATAAACATGATGGTCTAGGTTTGATCCTGGCTCTACCTAGGACCTTAAATTAAGCATGTTAATGAATGGCTATATGCCTTAGTTTTTCCTTTTACAAATGGGAGTGATAATGGTAACCACCCCATGGGGCTGTTACGAGGATTAATGAGATAAAATATTTAAGACACTTGAGACCACACTCACAGCACGGTCTCCATGTTTCAATTTACCATGAGACACGGAGCATGTGCATATGCACACGGGAGTATGTCTTGCAAACATCCCCTGCTTTTCCTCAATAATCCCACTAAGCCCCTTTCTCTTAGGAGATGGCCTCGCTTCTCCTAGTTCAGAAAACAGAGAAGCCATCAGAAATAAGTTCGCCCTGTTTCTTTCATCCAAGCTTCCCCGCATCTAATCTGTTCACACTAACGTGCCCCAAATCCAGCTGTTTCTCTCCAGCTCACAGTTGTAAGACTCCTCCTCATCCTGTCACCCCCACAACGGAAGCCATCCACCTGAAGCACCCAGCTTGAACGTAAACCATATCTTCTAGTACATAAATCATATCCGCTACTCCTCTGCTGAAACCCTCCAATAATTTCCCATTGCACATAGACTAAAACCCAACTGCTAACCACAGCCAAAAGTCCTACAAGTTTTCATCTTCATCCACTTCGACTTCATCCCCTACCATTCCTCCATGTCACGCCCCACGGCCCTATCACACCAGCCTTCTTTCTGTGCTCAGCTACCTAATGCTCGCTCCCATGTTAGCTCCTGCGCACTGGCTGTTTTGTTTGAAGCAGTCTTTCCTCCAGATGGATCTCTGCGTGGCTGGCTCCTCCTCATTCAGGTTTCAGCAGAAATGGCGTTCGGGGAACCCTCCACTGATACTAACCCAACTCCCCCGGTGTCTCTCTCATACAACCTGTGTACCAACATTTGTCATGGCTTATCTCACCTTCCACTGTATCTTCAAAACCAAGGACAGTGTCTATCATGTAAAAAGCCCTAAAAATGCATCTGATGAACAAATAAGCACTCATTAAATCTGAGCACAGAAAAAGCACATCTGTCAGGCAGCACGCAAGTCAGTGTGTCCCAAATCTCCCTGAAGACAAGAATCACCCAGAAAGAGTTTTTACATGTTCCTGGACTCCAACTCAGGCCTACTGAATCAGTATACCCAAGGAAGAGGTCTGGGCTTCTATTACATTCACTGAACACAATGGATGATTCTTAACCATTAGAGAAACTTGGACCAACACGGTGCTTGATTGTAGGGATATAGCAAGGAACATAATACAAGAGAAATGATACAGTCTACATCCAGGTCAGCAGAGCCAAGAGGAAGGGCGGCCAGAAGTCTATCAGGAGAACTGATAGAAGGTTTCAGAGCCATGGACACAGGAGAGAATTCTAGGCTAAAGGACAGATATGTGGAAGACACAGAAGAGTGATAGAGCAGATTTTTCTAATTCTAAAGGAATTATCTTAGTCTCCATGCCTGACCATTTCTGTATCTTCACCCTCCTCTCGAAACAGTGGCCTCTCTCTTCAGGGATATTACTCATTCCCAGTTCCTGCCTGGTCTCTCAGACTACTTCTCTGTTTACTACGGACTCCTCTTCAAACTTCACAAGCAGACACTTAGCCCCAGCCCTTGTCCCTCCCTCTCATCTTTCTCCCTTGGAGAAACCAGTGTGGCTCACGGGTGCTGATGCCCATTTCTCATATCCACATGGTATTTCCCCTTCATGCACCATTCGCAAGAAATTTAACATCTCTAAAACCAACTCCAATACTGTTAAGCCCAACCCATACCCACTTGTCCTTTACTTAAAATTAAAGGCACAACCAGAATTTATAGAGTCTCCTCAACCACCTTCTCCACCTTCTCTCATATTCAGTCATCAGGAGATTCACGAATGATTGATTTACAGTGATTCTCAAATGTACTCATGCTTCCCACTGCCTCCGCCCTGTCCCTGACCCTGCTCACCTCTTGTCTGGGTTGCTAGCCATTCTGTCCCACAGATTCTTTCTTCTTTAATTTCTCTTTCATGGAGCAGCAGAATAACCTTGCTAAACCACCACTTTCCACATGTGACACCCCAACTCAATAATTTAGAAAGCCTCATTGTTTCCCACATCAAATCCAAAATCCTCTGCCTCTCTTTCAAGGCCCTCTATAATTTGACCCCACCCTAACTACCCAACTTTACTTCCTATTATTTCTCAGGACGAACGCATCAAGCTGGCTGGTCCCTCCGTGCTTTGTGCTTGGCCGTTCTGGCTCTGCTCGTGTTAGCCTCTTCACCTGGAATACTCGATATGTTCTCTAGTTTTCTAAATCCTGTCCCATCTGTGGATGACCAGGTCACATCCCATGACATCGGAGAAACCATTTTTTACGGAGCCAAGCCACACATTCTCTCATTTCTCCTTTTCACCTTAATTGTCTTGAACAATTAGCGTATCATACTCAGTCCCATTATTTTATTAACAGTTTATATATCAGGAGTCAGCAAACTAAGGTTCTTAGGACAAACATAGGCCTTTATGTGTTTTTGTAAATAGAGCTTCAGGAGAAAGCAGTCACACCCGATTATTTACGTACTGTCTCTGGTTGTTCTGAGCTGTTGCAGCAGAGACCACGTGGCCCCCAACGCCTACAATATTTCCTGTCTGGTCCTTTACAGAAAGAGTCTGCCATTCCCTGGCCTGCACGACACCTTCCAGCAGCACTTCTGGGTGTCAGTATAGGTGATAATGCTCTTGCCTTTACTTCAAGTGTTTGTGTATTTTTCTCTAGTAGGACTTCAGCACTTTGGAGGCCGTAATAATATTTAAAATTTCCTTGTGATGCCATCCGAACTGACCCAGAGTTGGTCAGTCGGTACCTAAATAGCACTGCTGGGCCAAAGTCAGTTTCAGTACATGATCAGTTATGTAGCTTACCAGTTCATTTCCTGCAATGCTGGGACAGAGGCTGCACAGGACAAGCACTTGGCACAGGTTTGCTGAATGAACACTCCTTTTGTATTCTGAGCACAGCACTGAGGTGCCCTGTGAAGGCTCATTCATTGGCAAAAGTGAAAATGTCATGTGGAGGAGCAAGCGGGAATGGAACCTCACTTTAAAATCTGAGGATCATTTCTCTGGTGCATAGCATGGTGAGAACGTCAGAACACATGGAATGAGCAACCACGGGAAGCCCACCCGTACTTGCAGGGCGGAAGTCAGTCCGATGATAACCGGATGCAGTAAGTCAGCTGACTCTAAAGGCACACCAGGCAAGTGCTGACTTAGCAGTACTTTTTAAAGGACTGAATAACAGTTCACAATAGCCAAGGTAGGGAAACAACCCAAGTGTCCATCGGCGGATGAACAGATAAAGAAAATGAGGTATATATATATGCAATGGAATATTATTCAAACTTAAAATTCTTTCCTTTTTTTGTAACGTGGATGGACCTGAAGGACATTATACTCAGTGAAGTAAGCTAGACAAAAAAAGACAAATATTATATGGTAACACTTACATATGGGATGTAAAAAAGTTAAAAATAAGAAAATAAAAGTCAAATTCATAGAAATTAGGAGAAAAATGATTGCCAGGAGCTGGAAGGTGGGTGAAACAGGAAGAGATCTGGGGCTAAAGGGTAAAAACTTTCAGTTATAAAACAGATAAGGTCTGAAATTGTAACAGTTACCATAGTTGATATCACTGTATTGTATAATTGAAATTTGCTAAGGGAGTAGAACTTAAATGCTCTCTCTCACATACACAAACGTAAATATGTAAGAAAAAAACACACACAAAAAAATAAAGGACTGAATAACATTATATTTATACAGGACTTTTCAGTCTATGAGACATGTTCACAATCATTACTTCATCCTTGCCACAACTCTGGGAGATTAAATGACTTGCCCAGCATCCCATAGTGGGTGGAGAAAAGGCTCAAATCCTCATCTCATGGATCTTACTTATGTGTTCTCTCCATATCCTCTGGTACCTACTGCTACCTCCGGGGACCCACAGAAGGCGGACCACGTTACCATCACTGGTCAGCTCCTGGACCCCACATTTCTGATCACTGCTGGGCCCCTGCTCTGTGACTGCTGGTGGGACATGTGTGAAAGTGGGCATGTGATACACTGCAAGTTGAACCAGCCCTTGCCCAGGCTGGGCGGACACATGGCTTTCTATCCTCATGCTGGTTCACATGCTGGAATATCATCAGATAAAAACATATTTATTTCACCTTACTAAGCAAACCAAAACAATAAAAATGCCTATATGCTCTATGTCACACTGAAAATCACAACGACAGAAACCTATGTCCACACAGAAAAAAATGCAAAAGATCATCCAACTAAGCATGATGAGTTACTTCCAAACTCCCTCTTGATAGTTATTGGCCACGGAAATATTTATTTTTATAGACAAATGACAGCCAGTGTCAAATGTTTAAAAAACTTATCACTGAGGGGTCCCTGGGGGGCTCAGTTGTTAAGCGTCTACCTTTGGCTCAAGTCATGATCCTGGGATCGAGCCCTGCATCGGGCTCCCTGCTCAGCCAGAGGCCAGCTTCTCCCTCTCCCCCTGCTGTGTTCCCTCTCTTGGTATGTCTCTCCCTGTCAAATAAATGGATAAAGTGTTTAAAAATAAATAAATAAATAACTTACACTGAGAGTATAGTAGATGTTGGATTTGTGTTTTCTGTCAATTAGGAAAAGAACAGCTGGTTGCATTTGTTAACGTGGTTTAATTTGGGTGCACTACAGGTTAGGGGCAGGGCCACACAGGAGCCAGCTTAAAACTGACTACTGCGACTGAAAATGCCTGAACACACAGTGAGTTTATAGAAGTATAATATACTTTTCATAAATTAAACTATATGACTATGTTCTAAACAACAATTACTTACTTCATCTACTACTACAATTTTTATACCACGGAGTTCTACAGAGCTCTGTTTTATTATATCCAGAAGTCGCCCAGGAGTTGCTATGATAACCTGAAGAACAGAGAAAAAGAAAAAAAAATTAGATAATAGTCCTTCCTTTCTTCCTTCCTTCCTTCTATCTGTCCTTACTGAGTGGCTAATATGTGCCAGCCGCTGGGCTAAGTACTCAGAATTCAATGATGATTAAGTCACACATAGTCTCTGCTCTCATGACCCTCGCAACATAAAGGAACAGAAAAAACAAACAAATGCCCATGAGGTCAGTATAGTAATAAATGGAGGCATCTATCCAGCCCTAGCTAACATGTAAGTTAAAACCTAAAGGAATAGTGGGAGCCAGTGAGGAGAGGGCAGAGGGAAAACATTCAAGAACCTTCTGAAGCTGGAAGACCACTGAGGCTTCCACTGGGTAAAAAAGGGGGAGAAGACCTGGATGAGGCTTGAAAGGAGGCAGAGGCCAGACCAGAAAAGGCCTGGCAGGCAGGCTGACTGCTATCTGGTCTGTAAACAAAAGCAAATCCCTGAATCTTTCTGGGCCTGCTATTTTGTTTTTAAATTAAAAGGTTGGACAAAAGGATTTCTAAAGTTGCTTAAGGCTCTTAACACTTAGAACATATTAGTTGAAGCAGTGGTTAAAAGTGGGGCCTGTTTAGTCAAACTTCAGTAGGGATCTTAGCTCTAGCAATTGGTAATGGTGTGAGTCTCTGTTCTCACATTCATAAAATGGAAATGATAATAATTATTGTGAGGATTAAATGAGACGTGCCTGGTGTAAAGTACAGTAGAGTTACAAATGATCTCATAAATTCAACTGTATTCCACTTTTGAAGGACACACCGACACAATGGTGAGACAGATCATGGAGAATGATAAAATTTCAGGGTTGTAAGGATCTGTATCTATAGAACTATAGAGTTCCGCTTAGTTTCTTCGGAAATACCATAAACATTTAAATCTGTTATAGTTATTTTGAACTGAGTTCATCCCTTCTATTTCTATTTTACTTTTCCCCCTCTGCTTTTTTTTTATAAACCTTTTTTTAATGAACTTCCCCATCATTCTTTTAGTGTGGGAATTTTAATAAATTTATAATAAACTTAATAAAGTCTAAAGTAAATCGACACATTTAGCTTTTTCTTGAGCAATCAAGGGCAAACGATTTAACACCAATCGCAACTTTCCTGCACTTACATGCTACACTCGGCCAGTATTTTACTTCTATTTTTTTTTTAAACCCACAGATTGTTCATTATTACTTTTTATTTAGTCAATGTTTGTTTACATTTACCCACATTCTTAGGCTTTTCTTTGCTTGCCATTCTTTCTTTGATCCCACACCTTCCTTTCCAGAATCATCTTCTTTAATGCAGAATATCTTAGTTTGTGTTCTTTTAGATAAGTCTACTGGTAATAAACTCTCTCTCAGTTTTCTTTATCTGAAAAGGTCTCTATCTTGCCCTGGCTTTTGAAAGATCACTTTGTTGAACGGACAGACTTTTCCATTATTTTTTTCTCAGGGGGTATCTGTGAAGGACATGGTCTGGTATGGGGAGTGGGCGAGGCACAGGGTGATGAGGGGCCTCCAGAGAAAGGTGACCCTGCACGGAGTGTTGCGGTCTAAGGGGGTGAAGAGGATGCAGGGTGGAGTCTAGGAAGGAGGGCGTCACTGGGGGGCAGGGGACAGAAATGAGGATGGGCGAATGGTTACATATAAGATGGTTGGTCAAGTAAATAAACATTTAAAAGATAGCAGGTTTCTCACTGCCAGAATGATGAATATGGAAACAGGAAGCACCAAAATGAGTCTTGCTGTGTTGAATTAGAGATGGAAGTATCGACATGAATTCATGGTCTATAATAAATGTAGTTCAGAAACATACACTTATGGAACCTTCTCTCCTTCCATTCACGGACAGGTCCTAGAAGCAATGGTACCTTAACAGCAAAGAGCAATAAGCAATGAGCCCAACCAAGAGCCCAGCTCTTGATTTCTAGCTACTATCCTCTACCAAAAGGAATCAGGGCAGCTTGGAGAAAGGCAGGATTCCAGGGCTGAGCCAAGGAAAGAACAATGTAAGCATGAACATCTTCTTCAGAAAGAAAGAAAGAAAGCGCTCAAAGAATGATGGGGATATCATAAAAGGCCACAGAAACCAACTTCACAGTGCTTCCACCGCTCAAATTGGGGACAACTGGAGAACCAAAGCAAATCATGGTAATAACGCATTATAATCCTTTAAATATAGTAGGTAATCATGAGTCATCCTGGAAATTTGGTAAAGCACAAGAAAAATATAATATTAAAGTACTCAAAATACTTAACTAAATACAAAGGCAAAAAATAAACTTTATGTTTACTTTCCAGATAATATCACCAGTAGAAGGACACACTGAAATTGTGTATCACCTAAAAGGATGTAATGAAAAGAACAAAGCATCTCTTCTTCCATGATATTCCTTTCAAAGATGCATAACTTGAATCTAATCAATTGAGGGACGTTCTTCAAAGCAAGCAGTTTATAATCCTTAAAAGTATCAAGATCATGGAAAAAAAGGAAAGAATAAAGAACTGTTCTAAACTGAAGGAGATGAAAGAGACATGGCAACGGAAGGCAAAATGTGATTCTGAACTGCGTTCTTGTGCTACTGAAAAGAAAAGTTGACAGAATGATTAGTAAAACATGAATGGGCTTTGAGAAGTAAATGACAGCAATCTTCACTCCTGAAGCATTCCAGTGTAACCACGTTAATTTCCGGATTCTGTAACTGTATTGTGGTTACGTGGGATAATGTCCTCGTTTGTAGGAATCACACTCTAAAAGTGTATCAGCTATGGATCCTTAGATAAATGCCATCTTTCTGAGATTTAACTTCTGAACCATAAGACATGGGACACGCCCACACACCTTCAAGAGCAAATGTGATTAAATGAGGTAATGCACAGGAGAACATCCAATAGCATTTGGCGTATGACAGCTACTCAATAAATTGTGTTCCTTTCCTATAGAAAACAACCTTAAAAATAAAATTAAGGCTTACGTGGCAAGAATGTAAAGGTTAACCTACAAAAACAAAAACAAAAATAAATAAAGGATAACCTAAAAATCACACTTACAAGTTCCTCAAGGGCAAAAACAAAACGACACCAAAAAACCCTAGCTCCCATATTGCTTATAATACATATGCATATAATGTATATGTATATGTATTAATATGCATATACAGTATATGCATATTAATGTATATGCATATTATATATATATTAAAATATAATGCATTTTATCAAATTGGTGCTTACCTTCACATGTTGTCGCAAACGATAAAGCTGCGGGGGTAAGGGTAAGCCCCCTACCAGAAGCACGGTTTTCATGCGTGGCAGACCACTCATCAATTCTTTAGCTTGGCTCTCTATCTGAATGGCTAGCTCTCTTGTTGGTGTAAGAATGACAGCAGATGGAGTTTTGCTCTGCAAAGATGTGAAAAACAAGTCTAAAAACGCTGGCAATTAGTTCCTGCTGATGTGGACTAAATCTTCAAAGTGATCCTGGGGGTGTTCCCATCAGCCCAACTGGTTATGAACCCTCTTGCCTTTTGCTCCGTGCAGATTTTCTCTCCAAAAACCACCGTAAATGGAACCCTTCCTTATATAACAGATATACAGTGAAAAGGTCAAAACTGGGGCCAGGGAGAAACACCCACAATAACCAGGGTGGGAAAACTGAAGGCCAGTTGGACCCTGCAATTTCAAGCCACACTCTTCAGAAGAGAAAACCAGGAAGATCTGGTTTTCCACCAGTGAGTTTCACTTATATTTTGAACATCTGATGTTTTCTTTTATTTTTTTTTCCCTCACATGATCTTCTATAATTCTTTAGTTTTCCAAATTTTCCTCCTTTACCTCTCCTCTCTTTGCCTGCGTTTTACAGTGGTTTTCCTTCCTGTCCTACTTCAGAACTCATAAACTCACTAGTCCTTGGCAAATATGTCAGTGAAATTAATTATGTGTGGGAGTGCTTTGCACACTATAAACTAACAAGTAAAGTAAGGTAGCATTATTTTAATATGAACCACGAATCACAATGAAGTGTGTATTTTGAACTTTACAATAACTTTCCAACTTTGGTATAAATCATTTTTTTCAAAACACAAAATCCAAGGAGGCTAAACGGGCACAAAAATTGCAGGTCATTCAGTCAGCAAGATTTTTTTTTTTCCCCAAAGCAAAAGTATATTTCTTGAAAAGAAAATTTGTTGAAAGAAAATATTTTGTAAGGAAGATGATTTTTAAGACCTTCAATGAAAAGATCTTTGGTTCAATCCGATAAAAGAAAAATTCCCTAAAATAGTGTTTTTCATACAAACTACAATCAGAACAAAATCACCAGGAGCAATAATGACTGAAGTTACAGTTATAGCTTGCAGTTTTAACATAGTTAAGGACGAAACTTTGTCTATACCCGACTTGCTTCTGAGAATAACACCTGTAAATTCTTACCTCACATAAAGCTCTGGTGACAACAGGAAGAAGAAAAGCAGCTGTTTTTCCTGAGCCAGTATCAGCACTGGCCAGAATGTCCCTTCCCAGAAGTCCCACAGGAATCATCTGCATTTGGATGGGGGTTGGAACTTCATAGCCTGATTTCTTCAAGTTGTGATTCAAGGCCTCAGGGAAACCACAGTGCTCAAAGTCAATAATGGGTCTGGTGACATCTTGCCCTTGAACTACAATTCCTAGCTGCCGTTTAAGATTTTCAATTTGGTCTTCCTGAAGGTTCGAAATAAAGGGGTGCTCTCTATAGACATAAAAAGCATTCAGTGGAGACTCTAGCCCAGAATCCACTTGGTGAGGATCGCTGAGTTTTAATCTTTCTTCCTTTTCCTTTACTTGCAGAAGATGTTTTGCTTTACACTCCAAACTACACACATCCTCATCTGTCTTATCACAGATGTACTCTCCGTAACGACCACAAACAACACAGACAGGTTCCCCAGGTTCCGCCCAGCGCTGCGTTTTGGAAAATGACTTAACAGGCTCTTCAGAAAGATCGCTATCCTTCGCATCCTGCTGGGGTACAACCAAACCAACCTCGGCCAACTGACCAGTTGTACTGGGGAAAGGGCATGGTTCCACACTGTGCCCTTCGGCTTCTTTTGTAACTAACGCATCAGCTCTATCACCTCTGCCTTCAGCCAGCCGCAGGTCTTCTGCATCTGGTTTAACTTTCTTAGCTGTACAACTTTTGCCATCATCATTAGCACTCCTCTTGATTTTGAGAGATCTTGGAACAAACATCCTCCAGTATTCTGTTGAGGAAATCACATAATGAGACGTATTTTACCCTCAAAAAAGTCCACATGTAAAGTACCATATGGCTATCCTGCAGTCAGCCTACAGTCCTAGGGCTTTGCCTACAAGGAATCAAAGAAGGCATCATGACACTACTTAATAGCAAGCTTTCCTTCCATTCACAAATTTCCTCTAGTGGAAAAAAAAAAAAAAGAATCCTTTTCCCTTATACATGGGAATGGTGAACCTTTGCACTCTGCTTAATACAGCCTTGTGCATACAGCCTGCTTCTGCTGACTACTTGCACTTAGAAATACCAAATAGTATAGAAATTCTGGAGTAAATCCTTCTATTACATTATTCACAAAACAGGAGGGATACTTCACAACTGGGATCTTTAAAATCAGAACCAGAAAGCATAGAGAAAAATGCTATTTTAGTAACACGTATGTATTGCTACGTTCCAAGCACAGTGCTTAGTGCTTCACAAGGGAACCTTCACAAGCCGGGAAAGGAGCTTCGCACCATCCCCGCACAGATACGCGCCCGCACACTATGCTGTATTATGTACTGTAATTTTTCACATGAGGAACGTTGGCCATTTAGAGATTAAGCGGCTTGTCCAAGCTCACACCCTTACTAAATGTCAGAACCCGGGCACGGTGGACTCCAGAACGCAAGCTCTCAAACACTGCTATGCCTATTTCCACCAAGAATGTTTTTGCAAAATGACGTAGATTGTGAAAGGCCTTTAACCTAATTTGGGGACTACTAAACATACTAATAAACATTTCTCGCAAAAAAAAAAAAAAAAAGTTCTTAGGCTAAATTACCAGATTCAGTTCTTCCAGAAAAATTCCAACAAAAAAGGCAACGGAAGATCTAGAATTACTACCCTAACTCTCCGGGAACGTCAAGGAGGTTGGGGGAGGGATGGCTCTGTATCAGCAGGAAAAGCTTAGGACTGAGGTCCTCCAATGGCGAAAACGGAACAGGCTCCGGCTGGGCGGGCGGCGAGGCCTTCCAGTCCTCCGCGGCCCCAGACTCCTCCCGTTGCGCGCTCCCGGACCCTCCCCTCGGGCGTTGCCCCTCACCGCGGCCCCGCGGCCCCCCACCCAGAGGCGCGTGCACGTCACGGCGCTGCTAGGAGACGGGGCGGGCGGGGCACCGCGTTCCGGCAGGAGGCCCGGGACAGGGCGACTGCAAGGGTGGGAGGGGAACTGCTCACGGGGCGGGGGGAGGGGGTGTATCCTACCGCCGCGGCCTAGCGCCCCGCGTCCCAGAAGAGAGGGAGCCCGACGGGAAGGAGGCCGGAGCTGCCGGGGCCCGCGGCCCGCTCACTGGCGCAGACTTGGGGCCGCGTCCTCTCCCGCTCGGGGCCGGTTTCCTTCTCCCGGCGCTGGGCCGACCTTCCCTCCGGCAAGCCTGGACTCGCTCGGCCACACTACGGTTCCGAGGGAACGTGCGGAGCGCATAATCCACTTCTCCGGGTTTTGGGAAAAGGCCGCGGCGCGCCTTAGCGCGCGGGGAAGGCGGGGCTACCGCGGGAGGCGGAGCTTGGCTGGGAGCTGGCGGGGGCGGGGAGCGCGAGGGAGGGGCGGGGCCTGGGAAGATCCGAGCCTTTCGGCGCCCTCTTCCCGGCTCCAGGGCGCTGGTAAATTTCAGATCCTGGCTGGAGTTGGCCAGGTTCTGCAGGGCGGGGCGGGTTTGGGGAACCTCTTGGAAAAATTTACGTAATCGAGTGGGCCGGGACTGCTGAAAAACAGTTTGACCGCCCGGAAAGACTGAAGCTGGTGGCGCGGGAGCCTGGTACCCTTAGAAACTGGGAAGTCTGAGTGTAAAAGGGAGGGGCAGAAGCTCCAAAGGCCTGTAAACCCAATCTGCTTTTAGCTGGCAGAGTAACTCTGAAATTAAATGGAGTAAGTTTGATGCGGTGCGTGTAACATACTGGATCATATTTCCATACTACCACACCCCACCCAACACCAAAAAGAAAATAACGTAAGTCACGGCTCTTGGTGCCTGTGAATTGCCTTTTCTGTTTTGCTAGACTCTGGAGCCACGTGCCCCAAGCAGCTGGTGGTTGAGAAGGGCTGGGGATGGGGAGAAAGCAGGGAGAGAGGGAAGAGGAAAGCAGAGGTTGATGACTTAAATATTTTAGGTTTTAACTGCTTAAAAAATATTTTCAGTCTAATATTTGATGCATGCAAAATAATATTTTGAACAAATACGTTAAATTTTAAAGCATACTGATAATGTGAAAGTCTGTGACTACACCACATTATTAATATAAGCATATATCCTTCATTTCTTGGATTCTTCCCTTCAGCGACCACAATCCTGAATTTTTCCCTCTCCCTGACATTTTTTTTTTAATGTTTAAAAAGATGTTATTTATTTATTTAACACAGAGATCACAGGTAGGCAGAGATGCAGGCAGAGAGAGAGGGGAAAGCAGGCTCCCTGCTGAGCAGTGCGGGGCTCCATCCCACGGACCTTGAGATCATGACCTGAGCTGAAAGCAGAGGCTTAACCCACTGAGCCACCCAGATGCCCCTCCCTGCCATATTTAGTAGTCATAGTGTCAACTATGGGATCCCATAAAATAGTCCATAAATAGCTCATAATACTATGATCCCATAGTATAAGAATGGGATCCTAATAAAAATTATATTATAAAAATAATATATATCTAGCCTTCTGGGATCCTCTTTCACCATTCAGCATGTTTCTTTGATTCATCAAAGTTAAGTGTAAACAAGCAGTAGAACATTTATTTTTACTGCTGTAATATTGTATGTCCATAAAGCTATTTTTGTGTAGTTATTTAACCATTTTCATGTGGACACTTGAGTTGTCTCCAATATTTTGTGCTTGTTAGAGGCAAATTTGCCATGAAGCTAATGAAATTTGAGCTTCAGAGCCCTACAGTCCCATGCGTCCCATCCATATCCGTAAAAGAGGACTCTCGACAATGTGTTCACATTGTTATATGTTTTTGTAAAATCTTCAAAAGAAGGATATTTAAACCACAATGGATTAGGACCACTTTCTCTTTACACTCCAGCTTCCACTCCTTCAACACTTCTCAAGTTGGATGGTGATAGATAGCAGCAGGCATTTGGGGATTGAGCCAAAGTGGGTTGAGTTGCAGATACATTTTCTTGAGTTCAGTGGGATGTATTTCATGGGTTTGCAGTCTGTTAATTAGACTATTGCTTTCCATCCCATTGTAGGAAGGTGTAGGGACAAATATCACATCAGGATCTGAATGTGTCCTACAGTATCCAATGCCGGAATTATACACATGTTGAGGAAGAAATATAGTTTGAAATGTCGGGAGCTAGAACCTGGTCTGTAAAAATGTGTTAGATCTGTAAAACAAAGTAGAGGATCGAGTTCGGACCAATACATAGTCAAATGGAAGTTCTCCTATTAGGAATGTATCCATGATTATATGATTATAAATGTATTTTACATTTTTTCTTTATTGATGGGAATCGTACAAAGTAAAATTTATCAGAATCCCTGAGTTTGTAGGTCACAAACCTAAAATTTATCAGAATTTGTAGGTCACAAACCTAGAACAGATCTACAGTGATTTTGTCTAGACTTTTTTTTTTTAATATCCCAAAGGTTAATAATTTTAAGAAACTAAATAAACCATGCTAAAAGAAAGACTTTGCCTTTTTATTCTCACTATGTAAACAATATATTGTCATACGAAGAGGGGATCAAAGAATATGCAGCAAAAAAAGAAAAAAGTATAGAAGTGCATAAAACAATATAAAACATGGCATGGTACTTTCCTGGGTTTTGTCACTTTTCCAGCTTGTTCCGACTTTTCTCTAACTATATAATGTCATGCTCTACAAAACCCAAATCTGCCCCTGGCAATTACTAACAAGGCTGGTAGGAGAATTCTGGGCACACCTCCTGTGGACGTATCCGAGTCTCATCTGAACTCAGGAGAACACTGCTAGGTGGGAGAGTATGGGGTGTTCAGCTTTAAAAGATAATTGCTGGGGCCAGCTGGGTGGCTCAGTCTGTTAAGCATCTGACTCTGGATTTGGCTCAAGTTGTGATCTGGGGGGATCATGGGATCAAGCCCCACATCAGACTCTATGCTCAGTGCAGAGTCTGCTTGAGATTCTCTCCCTCACTCTCTCTTCCTCTGCCCCTCCCTGCCATGCTCACGGGTGCTCTTTCTCTCTTTCAAATAAATAAATCTTTAAAAAACCTTGAAAAAAAAAAAAAAGATAATGCTGTAATGTTTTCAAAGTGGTGGTACCAGTCTATACTGCCAGCAGCACCCATAAGCCCTTTCCTGTTATTCCACATTCCCGTCAAAACTTGTTCTTGTCAGACTTCTTAATTTTCCTCGTCTACTGATAATAAATCACAGTACCCTCAGTTTGAGCCTTTTTGCATATGCTGGTTGTCCATTCATGTTTCTCTTCTACTTCTAAGAGTTTTTCTTAGAAATATATTATTGATACTAATATTTTGTCAATTGTACGTGTTGCAAATATTTTTTCCCTGTTTATAACATGTGTTTTTTCAAGTATTAAAAATATTTTTTATTCTATTTTGGAAAAAAAAATCAAACTGACAGAAGAGCTTCAGGACTAATACAACAAACTCCTGTATACATACCCCTCAATTCACAGTTTGCTCTATTTGTGTATAAAATAGAAAATCTAGGGGCACCTGGGTGGCTCAGTGGATTAAAGCCTCTGCCTTCGGCTCAGTTCATGATCCCAGTGTCCTGGGATCAAGCCCCGAATCAGGCTTTCTGCTCGGCGGGGAGCCTACTTCCCTTCCTCTCTCTCTCTCTGCCTGCCTCTCTGACTACTTGTGCTCTCTGTTATCAAATAAATAAATAAAATCTTAAAAAATATAGATAATCTGTATATTATTTTGTTCATCTATTTGACAATAAGTTGCAGCATGTATCCCTGAAAACAAAAATATTCTTTTAGGTACCCATTTTCAAATTTAGGTAGTTTAACATTGATATAAGACTAGTATCTTACATGTAGTCCCTATTGAAATTTGGCCAGTTGTTCCAATAACATACTTTTTTTTTTTTTAAGATTTTGTTTATTTATTTGTCAGAGAGAGAGAGAGAGCGCACAAGCAGGCAGAGAGGCAGGCAGAGGCTGAGAGAGAAGCAGGCTCCCTGCCGAGCAAGGAGCCCATGAGGGACTCAGTCCCAGGACACTGGGATCATGACCTGAGCCAAAGGGAGAGGCTTAACCCACTGAGCCACCCAGGCATCCCTCCAACAACATTCTTTAGAGCAATTTTTCCCCCAAGCTGGGATCCAGTCCCAGATCTTTTCACTGTTTTTATGGAGACTTTCATGAATAAAAGTTAAGTTTTATATAGTTGAATGTGTCAATTCTTTCTTCTGTATTTTGCAACTTTGGCATCTAAAAAATCCTTGCCCTGACAGGGGTTGAGGGGATTGGGATAGGGATGACTATGTGAAACACAGGTGAGTTTTCAGTCAGTGAAAGCATTTTGTATGATACTATAATGGTGGATACGTGTCGCTAAACATTTGTCCAAACCCACAGAATGTACAACACCAGGAGTTAATCCTAAATAACCATGGACTTAGGGTGAAAATGATGTACCAGTGGAGATCCATCAGTAGTAGCAAGCATACCACTCTGGTGGGGATGTGGATAACAGGAAAGGCCGTACATGAATGGGCAAGTCGATTTATGGAAAATCTCTGTAGTGGCCTCTCAATTTTGCCATGAACCTCAAATTGCCCTTAGTGGGGGGGGGGGAAAGGCTTAGAAAAATCTTTGCTTACCCTAAAGTCAGAAAGGCACTTCCTTGAATTTGGGGGGAAACTTTAGAAGTTTTGGCTTTCACATTTAAACCACTGGTCCATACAGAGTTCGTTTTTGTTTGATATGAAATAGGAATCCATTTCTTTGTTTTCCAAATGGCCAGCCAATGTTTCAAATACCATTTATTGAAGAATGCTTTCTCCAGTGATCTGCAATGTCATGTTTGGTCATACATCAAGGTTCCATGACATACAAGTCTGTTTCCACACTCACTATTCTCTCCCAACCTGTCTATCCCTGTGCTCATACCATTCTGTCTTAATTCCTTTACCTTCGTAAGTTTTGCTATCCATTTGAGCAAGTTTTATTCAGGAGTGTGTTGCCTAAGGATTATCTCCCTCCCTCTCTCTTTGTCCCTGCCCCTACTCCCATGTTCTCTCTCTATCTAAAATGAATAAATAAAAGCTTAAAAAGAAACATGTTTTTGAATTGTTCATTGGTTTATAAAATGAAATTTATATATTTTTTATAAATTTATATAATTTCATTTTTACAAATTTTATAGGTCACCTTGCTAAATGCTCTTCACATTCTAATAATTTTTAGTTTTTGTTTTCTAAAAATAACTAATCTTAAGTAATGATAGTTTTATTTTTCTTTTCCTTTACTTTCTCTTACCTTACTATGCTGGCTGGAACTTGATTATAGTGTTGAATAAGTGTAATGTTAGTGGACATTTGTGTCTAGCTCCTGATATCAAAAGCCAATAAGTTAAAAATAAATAAAATAAATAAATAAATGCCTTTAACTCACGATTCCTCATTAAGAATGATGTGTGTTGAAGGTTTCTCAAAAACACTTTTTTAAAAAGATTTTATTTATTTATTTGATAGACTCAGCGAGAGAGACAGCACAAGCAGGGGAAGTGGGAGAGAGAGAAGCTGGCCTTCTGCCCAGCAGGGAGCCCAATGAGGGGCTCCATCCCAGGATCCTAGGACCATGACCCCAGCTGAAGGCAGACATTCAACAACTGAGACACCCAGGCACCCCTCAAAAACACTTTAAGAGATTTTTTTTCTTCCCTGATCTATCAGTATTAAAAATTATAGGTTTTTCAAATTTTAACATCTTTGCACTCCTGAGATAAACCTTATTTGGCCATGATTCAGTATCTTTTATATACCTGACATTGTATGTTTAACATTTTGTTTAGAATAAATTGATGATTATCAGTGAGATTGACCTATATTTTTCCTTTGTCACACTTTCCATGGATATACAATCATCAAACACTCAGTTGCAGAATATTTCCTGCAATCATTTATATAAGACCGAAATAATTCAGGGGTATCTGGCTGGCTTAGTCAGTAGAACAGCTGACTCTTGGTCTCTGGGTCATGAGTTGGAGCCTCATGTTTGGTATGGAGTTTACTTTAAAAAAGTTGTTTTTTTTTTTTTAAAGATTGAAATCATCTGCTGAAAGTTTGACACAACTCCCTATAAATTATCTGGGTCTGGAGTTTATTTTGTGTATATGGAAAGATTGTTCCCTTTAGATTTATTGTCTTTAGTATCATAGGACCAGACAGCCTTTCTCAGGGAATTCTTGAATTGTTTTGTTAAGTTATAATTTTTAATGTCCTTTTTAACTGTTTTTATATTTACTTTCACAAAGTTACTCATTTTATCTTTTTTTTAAAGATTTTATTTATTTATTTGACAGAGATCACAAGTAGGCAGAGAGGCAGGCAGAGAGAGAGAGTGGGAAGCAGGCTCCCTGCTGAGCAGAGAGCCCGATGTGGGGCTCGATCCCAGGACCCTGGGATCATGACCTGAGCTGAAGGCAGAGGCTTTAACCCACTGAGCCACCCAGGTGCCCCTCATTTTATCTTTTAAAAATATGTTTAATATATAATTATGCCTCTCTTTCATTCCTTTGACCTTTCATTATTTTCTTTTTAAAGATTTTATTTATTTACTTGAGAGAGAGAAAAAGAGAGAACACAGAGAGAGAGGGAGAAGCAGACTCCCTGCTGAGCAAGGAATGTCACATCAGACTCTATCCCAGCACCCCAGGATCATGACCTGAGCCAAAGACAGACGCTTAACCAACTGAGCCACACAGGCGCCCCTCTCTCGTTTTTTTTTTTTTTTTCTTAATCAATTTCACCGGAAAGATCATCTTATTGTATAGTGTTTTGGTTTTTTTTAAAGATTTTATTATTTATTTGACAAACAGATCTCAAGTAGGCAGAGAGGCAGGCAGAGAGAGAGGGAGAAGCAGGCCCTCCACTGAGCAGCCCAATGTGGGGCTCTATCCCAGGATCCTGGGATCATGACTTGAGCCAAAGGCAGAGGCTTTAAACCACTGAGCCACCCAGGCAGCCCAAAGAATCAACTTTTGACTTTGTTGGTCATCCTCTCTATTGTATGTTTGTTTTTTGTTTCACTGATTTCTGTTCTTTTCTCTCTCTCCCTCCCACCTCCCTCTCTTTTCTACCCTCTTCAGATTATTCTGTTGTTCTTTTTATAATCTCTCTCAATTAATGAGTATATTTTTAACCTTCCTATTTTTGTAATATAGAAATTAAGGTTATAAGTTTTCCTCAAATTACAATTTTTCTATATCCCACAGTTTTGATCTATAGTATTTTTATTTAGTTCTGGTATTCTAAATTTTACGTTATTGTTTCTTCTTTAAAATGTAAGTTAAAGTATTTTTAATTCAACATATATTTATATGTATATTTGTTACCTATACATTTATTGCATTATGGCCAGAGAATAAATATGACATCAGTTCTTCAAATTATCCTGAGACTTGCTATGTGCCATGTGTCACTAGTCAATGTTTACAAATGTCCTAAGCCAGAGAAGAAGGTTTATTTCTTCTAAATAGATAGGTACAGTTATGTATATCAAATAAATCAAAATTAGTAGTTCAGATTTTCTACATCTTTACTAATGTTCATGTTGGTCCATCAGGGGGCCTCTCATCCATGAATAGATAAAAGAGATCAGTTAGTCTCTCATTACACTGGTGGATTTGTCTACTTTCCCCTGTAGTTTCTGCAATTTTAGCTGTGTGTATTTTGGGGCTGTTTTATTTTAGAATCAATATTTGTAAAACCATTTAACCACTAACATGTCACAGAATCTTAGATTCAAACATGTTCACCAGAGTGCAGTCATGACCCCTGACACTCTCCTTGCCCAGACGGGAAGAATGGCCTTATAGCACCCTGCTACACAACCAGCTGACTTATTGAAGACCTTTATTTATTTTTTAAAGATTTATTGATTTATTTGAGAAAGAGAGAGGGAAGGAGCACATGGCAGAGAGGGGCAGAGGGAGAGGGAGACTGTCTTAGGCAGACCCCGTGCTCAGTGCGGAGTCGAACAGAGCGGTCCATCTCATAACCCCGAGAATGCAACCTGAGCCCAAACCCAAAGTCAGTCACATAACCCCTTACTGAACACTTTTAGAAGCAGTAGGCTTCCTACCGATGGGCAGCCCTGTTCTTCATTGGAGATCTGTGCTTGATCATAGTTACCATTTAATTAAGACTTCAAGAACCAGGTATTATGTAAAGTACCTTACAAACATTATCATGTTTAATTCTCAGTACAATCTTAAAAAGTAGGTACTTTATTCAGATTTTACTCATGAGGAAATAGAGGAATTAAGCAACTTGCTCAAGGTCACACCAGCAGTGGTTGAGCCACAGGAATTTAACTCTAGGTCTGTCAACTAAATCCCTAGACTACACTTCCAATCTTGTTCTTTTTTTTTAAGTAATCTCTACCCGCTACATGGGGCTCGAAGTCAAGACCCTAAGATCAAGAGTTGCACAATTTACTGGATGAGCCAGTCAGGTGCCCCCACACTCCTAAGTTTGTTTGTTTGTTTTGTTTTTTAGGGGGGCAGGGCGGAAGGAGAAGGAGATTCTCAAGCAGACTCCCAACTGACCGTAGAGCCCTGCACTGGTCTGAGATCATGACCTGAGTTGAAAACAAGAGTCAAGCACTTAACTGACTGAGCCACCCAGGTGCCCCTACACTCCCAAGTTTTTAATATTAGGTCTAAAATCACATCATTTTGAATGTTCCCAGCACTTTCCAATTCCTTGGAAACCTCAGAAATAACTCCAGCTAATAGGTGTTCCATAACCCTGCCCATCTTTCTTCAGTTTTCTCAAAGAACCTTTGGCCCTTGGCCATAGGCCTTTGGTATTTTTATTGCTACTTTCAGAAACCAGTCCATCTTTATACGTGGAATGCTTCATTCTTCACGCACAGTCTAGTGAGTTACAACTCATTTCTGCATGTGAGTTAGGCCTGCTGGATGAAGCCCAGTATTTAATATCGAGTCCTTTATATTTCAGGGTTTATAAGTCAAACCTCAGAACCACACAGGTCTCACATGTCTATCCTTTAATAAAGAGCTCTGATTCAGATTTCCTCTTACGTCTCCCAGCGCATGGTCTAATTAACTTAAGCTGCTGGTCCTCTTTTCACTGACATGGTTGTATGAAGGCCTTTTCATTGTGGGACCGCAGAAAACCTTCCCTATAGTAGCTCACATGGAAGTCACAGATGACATTACTAACACATTCCTGTTTTGCATTATGCTTTACGGCAGGGAGGGACAGGAAAATATCCAGGGTGACTCAACCAGACAAGAGTCGTGGAATGCATACATCCTGCACAACCATTCTGAGAGTTTGCCTGAAGCTGTGTCTTAGAACAGGAAATGCTGCAAAAATGTGAGCTGACCTGTATGTTATTCTCCAGTGCTGTTGAGACATGTATAGAAATAATAATGCCTACCATTCTTTCATCCCAGGAATCTTTAGTCTCACACCTATTAGTTTATAACTACTCCTTACTCTTCTTATATGTGAGGCTTGGAAAACCTGTCTGAGTATAGGTCAAGGTGAGGAGAGTCAAGCACAGGTCCACACATCTGGCTGCCATTGATCTTTTTTCACTTGTAGCATTATCATGGATCAGACCACAGCTCTGACCCTACCACTTTCTGCCTTTGGTATCTGTTCCTGATAAGTCATGTGTCAACACCTTCAAATTCTAAAAATTGGATTATTTAATCATTCAACATATTTGTGGCATCTACCATGGGGCAGGCCTGGTGATATCATGATGAACAAGAAAGTCATAGTCTGTTCTCACTCAAGCTTACAGTGGAGGTGGGGAGACAGTTACAAGGGTAGTAAGGGCTCTGACAGGGGAAGTACAGGATGTCCTAGGAAGGTATAGCGTGGACACGTAATCCAGATCTGGAGGATCAGAGAATCTTCCCAGAAGAAATATCCTCTAAAGTGAGATCTGAAGACTGAAGAGGAATTGGAACAATTAAAACAGGAAATGGAAAAGAAGGGAAAGACCCAAAGTGAGAGTGTGGCCCATCCAGAGAATGGAAAGGAGTCAGGTGTTACTCTACTTAGGTCAGATTATGCTGCAGCAACAAATGGCCCCATCTCAGGACCATATAACAACTAAGGTTTCTTTCTCATTTGTGCTGCAATGTAGAGAAAAGATTGTAGGGGATGATGTAATACGGAGAAAAAAATGTAGGGAGGTAAAGCTGAGATAAGAAGGCTAAGGCAGTAATTCAAGCTAGAAAAGATGGTAGGTTGAACTAAGGTAGTGACAGTGGAGATATAGGGAAGTGGATAGAATCCACAGATTTGGACAAAGTAGAGTTAGTAGCTCTTCCTGATTGATTGAACATAAAGGGTGAGAGAGAAGAAGTCATAGCTGACACTCAAGTTCAATATATACTATGTAGCTTTATTCTATCCACAAAACATACCCTGAAGATCAAAGCTTTTACAGATGAACTTAATACAATAGCATGATATTTTATTATCGATACTTTTAGAAATGTCTTCCTACTAATCTCAAACACATCATGGCATTTTTGACCTCAGTGATTAATACTATTCTTTTTTGCCAAGCTCCTGGTACAGATACATTCACAGAACCACAGAATTCTTGACAGTGAAGCTTGTGGGATGCCAAATTGGGATTTGCCTTGCTAAGAGTAGGTCTATTTTACTCTACATTCATCCTAAAACCTAAACTCACAAAGATTTCATTGGGTGGTTAAGAAAAACATGTGTGCCGAGCTATAAAGTCTACTTTTGCAAAACCTTAGCAAAAGGAAATACATACAGGTTTTACTAGATACAACACTGTAAGTCCATTGCACTCTGAAGACACTATATGAAAGGTATGACCAGCAAAATGCTTAGAAATCTACTGCCAATATGCATTGATTTTCCAGCAGAAAAAAAAATGTTGTACTGGATTCTCCTTTTCAAGATTAGGCATGTTGCTAGGTCATTAAATTCTCTAAAGAGAAGAAGAAGAGCATCTTACATTTTTCAAGACAACTCTAAATTTCTCAGCAGTGGACAAATTGAGAACACCAATTTAGATACATATATTTTTAAGTCTGGCAACAGCCTCCTTTCCTTCTGGCTTTTCTTGTCCAGCTTCTCCCACCCTGATTATTTCTCAACCACACAGTCACCGAGAGTCTGTCAATTTCTCTATTTTCTCCCAACATTTGTGCCATCTCTGTCTTCCTTTTCCATTTTATGCAATTTAGATTCTGTATCATAAGGGTTAATTTCAGCATGCCTACGATAAGCCTGAGCTACTTCACTGAGATCAGAAATGTACCAGAATTACACACACTCCTGTCAAGGCATGAATGTGCTGATTAATACTGTTGTTTTATAACCAAGAGGCTGAGAAGTTGACTCCCTGGCATCCTCCAAAGATGACCTTAAGAAGGTTTTTGTTTGTTTGTTTGTTTTTGTTTTGTTTTTAAATCTCTAGGAACTCAAACATTTTAATATATTTGACACATTTCAGTTCATGTCACTAATTTTACTTTCTGAAGCTAAAATGTCATCTTTGACATGGGAACCTCTTCAAGCTGGCTTCTGGGTCCTTCAGACAGAATCAGTCCCAGTTTCTCTGCTTTCTGGTTTGACAGAGCCTAGTTCAGGGTCATCTTGAATATTTTTCCCCAGACCAAGAAGGTATTTCTGCCAGGAGCCTGGTTCTCTGGGTTCCCTTTAATGGAAAATGGTATTTAATGGCCATGGTCTAGGGTCACCTGGGTGGCTCAGTTATTAAAGTGCTGGACTCTTGGGGCTCCTGGGTGGCTCAGTAGGTTAAACCTCTGCCTTCAGCTCAGGTCATGATCTCAGGGTCCTGGGATCGAGTCCCGCATTGGGCTCTCTGCTCTGCAGGGAGCCTGCTTCCTCCTCTCTCTCTCTCTCTGCCTGCCTCTCTGCCTACTTGTGATCTCTGTCAAATAAATAAATAAAATCTTTTAAAAAAGAAAGTGCTAGACTCTTGATTCTGGCCCAGATCATGATCTCAGGATGAAGCCCCAAGTTGGGCTCTGTGCTCAGCATGGAGTCTGCTTGTCCTTCTCCCTCTGTTTCTGCCTCCCACTCTCTCTTTCTATCTTTAAAATAAATAAATAAAATCTTAAAAAAATAAAAAGAAGTAAAGGCCACAGTCTAGGCATTAGGAATGTTAATTGCTACTAATTTGGTTATTGTCTTCTAAACCATTTTAGTGGACAGAGCTAAGACTTACTTTGTTTCTTTGTTTCTTTCTTTCTTTCATTTTAGGAGAATAAAATCATGAGTTCATTCAATTCAAATTTAGAATTATAAGATTTTTATTTACCTCTTTGATTTTATGCTGGTATCATTTTTATACTGAAAATCTTGGTTTCTAAGAATATTAAGGTAACTATTTATTTATTACATATAGAATAGTTTCAGAATAACAACCAAAATTATTACTGACCATATGACTACTGAAAACAATTTAAAATGTCTTTCAAGTTTAAAAAAAATTCACATCTATTCCACTAGGTATGTATAGTCAAATATTGTATTTTAAAGACATGTGAAATAATGCCTTTCTGTGTAGTTAAGACATGAAATCAATGGACAGGTAGGCTCATTTGTTTCATTTTGCTTTTGGTTTTTGGAAGTGCTTTTCTCTTCCATTTTGATTTAAGACTGTTTTGTACTTAATAAACATTTACATGGTTTGAAATCAAATCTAAAAAATAGTGGATATTCTGAAAAGGTTAGCTTTTACCTTGGGTTCTTCTGCCTTATTCCTGCCTTCCTCACAGGTTATTGTTTAAAATTTATTTATTTATTTATATATTACAGGTTTCTTTTTTTTTTTTTAAGATTTTATTCATTTATTTGACAGAGAGAGACACAGCGAGAGAGGGAACAGAGGCAGGGGAGTGGGAGAAGCAGGCTCCCCGCTGAGCAGGGAGCAAGATGTGGGACTCCAACCTAGGACCCTGGGATTATGACCTGAGCCGAAGGCAGATGCTTAACGACTGAGCCACCCAGACACCCCCACAGGTTACTTTCAAAATAAAAATTGTCTATTTTTACAGTTTTGAAAGTATAAGCAAATATTTTATATATGTGCACAAATATATACATCTGCCCTTTAGATAAAGAGAAGCTACAATGGACATTTTTCTCTACTTTTTTTTTTTTTTTTGCTCAGCAACATGTCCTGGAGATCACTTCATAGCAGTATATAGAAATATTCTTTATTCTTTTCTCTTACTCAGTTAGGTGCTTGCTCTATAGCCCTAGTTTCCTGTTGATAAATATTTGGGTTGTTTCCAGTTCTCTGTTATTTTAGCATTTTTAATAGCAGAGAACCGGATGCAATAGCCTTCCAGACACTTTATGAAGCATTTACAAGTCTGATCATATTTCGCTGAATCTGGAACTCACCATTACTTTAGTAACCAAGAAAGAAAAACATCCTGTTGATTAATCATAAGCTAAGTTTCAGAGATGTAAAATGGGGAGAGAGTGTACATCTTAATATTGATAAAATTAGAATCTCGTGTAACCCTTATAGCAAACTTTTTTTTTATATTTTATTTATTTATTTGACAGAGAAAGACACAGCGAGAGAGGGAACACAAGAAGGGGAGCAGCAGAGGGAGAAGGAGAAGCAGGCTTCCTGCCAAGCAGGGAACCCAATGCAGGGGTTTCATCCCAGGACCCTTAGATCATGACCTGAGCTGAAGGCAGACGCTTTAACAGCTGAGCCACCCAGGTGCTCCTCCCTTACAGCAACCTTCAAGGGAAGTACAACTATCATGAGCTCCATGATTGAAGATGCTTTTTCTTGCCTTTTACTCTGTTCCTTTTTTTTTTTTAAGATTTTATTTATTTATTTGACTGACAGAGATTACAAGTAGGCAGAGAGGCAGGCAGAGAGAGAGGAGGAAGCAGGCTCCCTTCAGAGCAGAGAGCCCAATGTGAAGCTTGATCCCAGGACCCTGAGATCATGACCTGAGTGGAAGGCAGAGGCTTTAACCCACTGAGCCATCCAGGTGCCCCTACTCTATTCATAACCCCAAAAACTATGCCTGGCACGTAGTGGACCATATATAGTTGTTGAATGAATGAATGAATAATGAATGAATTACCACTTTATGAATAAGGAAACGTTGAGGTACAAAGTTCATCTAACTTGCTTGAGATCAAACAACCATTTACTGGCAGAACCTAGATGTGACCAAAGAAAGTCACGATTCATGCCGGCAGCTCTCCATCCTATAAATTTATGATCACCAGCTACAACTGGGCCATCATCAATTCTATTGATTCTCCCTCTTCCACTCATAGCAAAGATTACTTTTATTTATTTTTTTCAAGATTTTATTTTTAAGTAATCTCTACACCCAGTGGGAGGTTAGAACCTACTAACCCGAGATCAAGAGTCACTCCACTGACTACGTCAGCCAGGTGTCCCAACAATTATTTTAAACCGTCCCTCCCTCCAGGCCTCAAGGGTCTCCCAACTTCCGCGGTCTCACTCTCTGAATAGAGAGTGTTTTCTCCTATTTCATATATAATATGAAGCCACCACATTAAAAACTGCTTCTCATTCCTTTTTTTAAAAGATTTGTTTGTTTATTTATTTATTTATTTATTTGAGAAAGAGAGAAAATGCAATGGTAACGGTGGAGGGAGAGGGAGAGAGAATCTGAGAATTTCAAACAAACTCCCCACCCAGTGGGAAGCCCAACACAACCCCACAACCCCAAGATCACAACCTGAGCCAAAATCAAGTCAGTTGCCCAACTGACTGAGCTACCCAGGAGCCCCAGGAACAGCTTGAGATTCTTATCAAATACATAACCTTCCTGTATCTATTGATTCTTAACTCCTTTACTCTGTGCCAACAGAGTATGTGGTCCTTCTCCTACCAAAGGTTGATTCCTCCCCTGGGACTTTGGATCCCATCCTTCTTGCCTTCCCAGAACCCTAAACTAGTAGTTACCCTTATTCTGCCCTACAAATTCAACCTGTCCCTCTGTAGAGTCATAATCAAGCTTGGTTGGATACAAAGAAGACCCTAATTAATTGTGACTTAATCAGAAAGAAATTAGTTTCTCTGTCATGTATTTATTTAAATTTTTATTTGTCTGAATATGTAATCGTCATGTAAAAGTTAAAGGCACAAATTGGTGTACAGTAGATAGGCAATATTCCCCCACCCTTCCCTAGCTTTCTAGCTCCTCCTTTTGCAAGATTATAAATGGAATTTAAAGCCATAGGACTGGAAATGGTCACTAGGGAGCATGTGTATATAGAGAGAAGGACCCTAGGACAGAGACCTCTGGCACTCTAGCATTAAAAACTGAGCAGAAAAATAACCTGCAAAGGGTGTAAGAATAAACTTCATTGAAAAAAAGAAAATCCAGAGATCTTTTTGACCTAGAAGGCAAAAGAAGAAAGAATTTCAAGAAAAACAGAGCGTGTCCATAATGCTCAGAGATTCAAGACAAGAACAGAGAAGTGACCGTTATGTCTGGCAAGAGGAAAGCTGTTAATGACCTGGACAAGAGGAGTGTTGAGGGGGGAAAGGACTGTAGAGAAAATGTGAGGGAACAAGGTAAGTTAGTGACTATAAGTTAGTGACTCATGAAGTTTTGTTCAGAAGAGGAGCAGAGAAACTGGACTAAGAATGAAGAGACAGATGGGGTCAAGATAATTTTTCTTTCTTTTATACAAGGTATTATGGCATATTGTTGTGTGTGGAAATAAACCATTAGAAAGGAGGAAATTGCTGATATATGTGAGAGAGAGAATGATTGCCAGAGCAAAGTCCTTGAGGATGGAAAAACTACAGGTGATCCAGAACACAAGAAGAAAGACTGGCCTTTGAAATGAACAAAGACCTTGGATCCATTGAGTTAGGAGGTAACTCATGTGGTTATATATGAAGGTAGTGCTTAGAGTTGGAGTTTGAGTTGTCTACTTTATTTTTTAATTTTTTTATGACCATGATTTAGGAGATTTCAAAAGAGAGAAGGTGTGAAATAGTCCTTTTGAAGAGTGGGAAAGAAAACATCCCAAGAAACACGATAGGATTGTCAAGCAAGACTAAGAACCCAACTGAGATTTTGGGGCCATGAATTTAAGGAAGTTTAGCAGATATGGCGAGTAAGACCAGCTGAGTTGTAGTCAGCTGCTCTTCTGCACACCCAAAGAGGGCAGCTTGTTGGGTATAACCAGAGTTGGGGACTTTCCTAATGAGTATGACCGGGGAACTCAGAGAGAGAGTGGCAAAGATTTTAAGGATATCTTCAGGAAGTAATTATAAATGTTAACTATAGACTTTAGGTGGGGTGAAGCAGGGGATGTGAAGATATGGGTAGAAGATTATAGTTGAGAAAATGATAGAATTTATGGATGGGAGTTCTTGATGAGATCAAGTGAGTGCTGAACCAAGAGTTCTAGAAAAGGGGAGACAGAAGGATGGGTGATGGTGGCCAGAGAGTGGGATTCTTGAAGTCAGAATCCCAGAGTCAGTACAGTGATGTCATGACAAAGCCAGGAATGTGACTGTGGATGAGAGAGGTCTGGAAGAGGATTAGATTTTTAAAGGTCAGAATGCTGAAGAACTGAGAGGTCAAATTGTCAAATGGACCATCCATGTGAAAATGGAAATTACTTAAAAAAGAGAGAAGAGAAAAGGAGAGCAGTGAGCGGGTGGGATGTGGACTCTTTAGGCCTTAATTAGAGGCGGGCCTGGGCCTTACACTCTTTGGCTTCCTCAGGGGAAGGTATTTCTCAAAAAGAGAAGGGACAAAACAAAGTATGAAAGGAAAAAGCCAAGAGAGTTTTGTCCCAACCCAGTCTTCTAGCATGGTAGCCTGATCATGAACTTCAAATACATGTTACTCTTAACTAAATCTGAGCATCATTTCCATAGAAGGGCAAAAAAGAGAGGAGGAACATACAAGAAAAGAGATAGATTTTGGCCCATAAAATTCTTCATGTCTACAAATGGTCTTTCTATCCCCTGCTAAAAGTTTCCAAAGATTTCGTGAGATTCTCAAAGTGAACATGACCCCAAAACATCAAGAGCCACCATAGAGATCAGAAAGTGTTACCAATAAGGGCACCTGGGTGGCTCAATCAAGTGCCTGACTCTTGATTTCAGCTCAGGTCATCATCTTAGGGTTGTAAGATTGAGCCCCAAGCTGGGTTCTGTGCTCAGCACAGATGGAGTCTGTTTGAGATCCTCTCTCTCCCTCCCCCTCTGACCCTTCCCCCACTCACTCTCTCTAAATAAGTGAATAAGTAAATAAATAAATAAATAAATAAAATCTTTAATAACATCAACAAAAGAATATGTTACCTATAAAGAAGAGACAATAGCAAATAAGGTTCTATTGTACTGTAACAATAAAGATAAAATAATAATAATAACAGTAATAATAGTGGCGGACACTTATTGAGCACTTTCTATGTGCCAGGCCTCATGCAAGGGAAAATGCCCTGAGCAAACATTGTGAGCAATCTGGTCTGTGTCAGTGAGATGACTCACAAGAAATTCATAGGTGGGAATTCTATTTTAAACATCAAGCCTTTGTTGAGTTGGTTATCACAAATCCTTTCACCAGAGACCAAACAGCTCTATATATTGAGGTCAAATTTACTTTCTGGATGTATATGACCAACCTCAACTTTGATGACCACATCAATATAAAGTAAGTGAGTGAGGCCCTCCTGGGATGGGTCGCTGACTTCATTTGAAATGTTTTCTTTCAATGGAAGTTTACTCTGTGAAGCAAAACAAATCAGTACTTCAAATGGGAAATAAGATAACATTAAACTTTAAGATTTTTAAGACATGGAGTAAAATTTGTTATTTGACTTTTAGTCAACGTATCCAAAATTTGTTAAAGATTCCCTCCTCTAAGTCCACAATAATATGTGAATGCAAAATTGGTCAAGATTTCAAAATGATAATATCCATCTTTAGTAAGGGTGTGGGAAAGCTGATGCTCTTGTACATTTTCTGGTCAATTAGTGCAAGGACAGTATGTGTAAAGTGCTTAAGAACAGCCGTATGCTCATACCTACCAACTCCCGTTCTAGGTTTTTTGTTATAAAGTAATTCCTGATACAAATATAAGTGTATTTAGGGTGTGTTTATTACATTATTTGAAAATAATATTCTTCTGGCTTCAACCCAAATATGTAAGAAAAAAAAATCATTCAACTAACTGTGGTACGTATACAATGGAAAATAATGCAACCATTGAAAATCATGTTGAATATTTAATGATATGGGAGGATAGTAATGATCTCTTAAGGAAAAAGAACAGGTCAAAAACTGTTTACTTGGTATGATCTGAAAAAAACAACATGTGAATAAAGACATGGAGAAGAAAAAAAGACGAGGAAGGATTCATGGCAAATATTATTAGCAGTTGCATAAGAATAGACATATGGATCAGTGGAAAAGAACTGAAAGTCAAGAAAGAGATCCTTACATTTATGATCATTTGCTTTTCAAGAAGAGTGCCAAGACAGTTCAACAGGGGAAAGAATAGACATTTTAACAAAGCATGCTGAGACAACCAGATAGCTACATGCAAAAGAATGAAATGGGATCCCTACTTCACACCATACACAAAAATTTACTCAAAATGGATAGACACAAATGTAAGAGCTAAAAATTTAAAACTCTTAGAAGGAAACATGAGAGAAATCTTTGTGACATTGAATCAGGCAAACCCTTCTTAGATATGACATCAAAACCACAGGAGACAAAAGAAAAAAATAGATAAATTTAAAACTTTGTCCTAGAAATGGTGCCATCAAGAAAGTGAAAAGACAGCCCACAGAATGGAAGAAATGGGGACGCGTGGGTGGCTCAGTCGTTAAGCGGCTGCCTTCTACTTGGGTCATGATCTCAGGGTCTTCAGATCGAGCCCCACATCAAGCCCCACATGGGGCTCCTTGCTCAGTGGGGAGCCTGCTTCTCACTCTCCCACTCGGCCAGCTTGTGTTCCCTTTCTTTCTGTGTCTCTCTCTCTGTCAAATAAATCAAAATTAAAATCTTAAAAAAAAAAAGAATGGAAGAAATGATTTGCAATCCATATACCTAATAAAAGACACTTAGATCCAGAATATATAAAGAAGTCTTAAGACTAAACCATAAAAAGAAAAACAACTTAATTCTTTAAAAGGGCAAAGGGTTTGAATAGACATTTATCCGCAGAAGGTATACCAATAGCCAATTAACACAGGAAAAGAAGCCCAGCGTCATTAATTATTAGGAAAATGCAAATCAAAACTTCAGTGTTCACTTCACACTAATTAGGATGGCTCTTAAGGAAAAAAACAGACAATAACAAGTGTTAGCAAGGATGTGGAGAAATTGGAAACTTCATACATTGCTGATGGGATTGTAGGTGATACACAGTCATTTTGGAAAACAGTCAGCAGTTCCTCAAAATGTTAAACATGGAGTTACTGTATGATTCAGAATTCTACTCCTAGATTCCAAGAGAACTGAAAACAGGTGTTCAAACAAAAACTTGTTTGATATCATATTCATAGTGACATTATTCATTACCGTTAGAAAGTGGAAACAACCCAATATTCCTTACAAATGGATAAACAAAGTATGGTACATCCAGACCACGGAATATTATTTGGCAATAAGAAATTAAGTATTGATACGTACTACAACTTGGATCTTGAAAACATTAAGCTAAGACAAAGAGGTCAATCATAAAATGCAATTCCATTTATATGAAAAGTTCAGAATAGGCAAATGTAGAGAAACAGAAAAACGGATTAATGGTTGCTTAGGGCTGAGTTGGGGGGTGTGGTGGGGGGAAACATGTGGTAAAGAAAATGAGAAATGACTGCTAATGGGATTCTTTGGAGTGATGAAATTCTCTAAAATTATATTGTGATTGTTTTTTTTTTTTTTTAAGTAGGGTTTCCACCCAACATGGGACTTGAACTCATGACCCAGAGACTTAGAGTCCCAGCTGTACTGACTGAGCTTTAGCCAGGTCCGGTCCCCCCGTCCCCCACCAAAATTATATTTAGTGATGGTTGGACAACCCAGTAAATACACTAAAATACATTGAATTGTGCACTGGAAATGGGTCAGTTGCTTGATATGTGAGTGGCAATAAAGCTTTTAAAAGTTTAAACAGTATTTATTTCCAGATGGTGAGTTTATTGTTTTATTCATCTATTTCTTCTGCAATGAACAAGTGTTTCTGGTTGTAGGAAAACAAAATTATTGGTGGAAATCTCAACATGGTAACTTCTTAGAATTAAGTATAGAGGTTCACGGGGTTAAGGTCTTCATTCTTAAGCTAAACAATTGTCTCTGGAAGAAAACTGCTCCATCCTCCCATGCCATTGTCCCCATCTTTTTACTTTCTCTACTGTAAAATAGAGGAAGTAAAGTTTTTTTTTCCCCCTTCAAATAATGGAATCTGTGGGTGTTTCTATTTTTCTCACTTTCTGTGGTGATTCATTTCAGGCTGGATACCTTTCCATTTTTGACTTTTCATTGTTTGCTGCGTTGCAAGAACCTTCTGCAATTTAAAGTCTTAATTTGGATGGTAATACATTCAATGTGATTTTGCAAATTGAGTTTAATACTTTAAGCCACTTTAGCAAATTGCATTCTTGTTCCTTCCTTTACCCCATGACCAGTTATCATTTGGTTATAATCCCTTAACAGTGAAAAATATAAACAGCAATGAATGAATGTTAAATATTTTTTTAAATTATAGTTTGATAATATAAAAATGTACTGTGAGAATTAAATAGATGTGTTTACGTAGATTATAAACAGTCTGAAAGATTGTATAAAAGTATTTTGAAAGAATTAGAGATTTTCTCTTTATTATAGCATATATTAATAGGTTGATTAATTACTATGTTGCAAATGTGTGGATTAATCAGTATTTGATGATTATTGGGCTTAAAGAAAATAACTGTCAATGCACACTTGCTGAGAAGAGATCTACTCAGTTGAAGGGCAATATAGTTTAAGCAGAAAAATCCACAAATATATTATCATACCAAATGGCTCTCAGAAATAGACCATGAAATTAGAAATGACTACATTAAAACTGAAGAGGGCACAGACCACAAAATCTGAGGTAATTCATTGAAAAGCCCTTCCAAAATCGAAAGCATTGTAAAATACAAGATATTATTATTACTACTATTATTATTATTACTACATGAAACAAGACAATGTATATTCTTTTTTATTAATTATTTTTATTAACATATAATGTATTATTTGCCTCAAGGGTACAGGTCTGTGAATCACCGGGTTTACACTTCACAGCACTCACCATAGCACATACCCTCCCCAATGTCTGTAACCCAAACACCCTCTCCCTACCTCCCTCCCCCTGGCAACCCTCAGTTTGTTTTGTGAGATTAAGAGTCTTTTATGGTTTGTCTCCCTCCCAATCCCATCTTGTTTCATTTTTTTCCTTCTCTACCCCCCAAGCCCCGCACTCTGCCTCTCAAATTCCTTATATCAGGGAGATCATATGATAATAGTCTTTCTATGATTGACTTATTTCACTCAGCATAATACCCTCTAGTTCCATCCACAGCATTGCAAATGGCAAGAGTTCATTTTTTTTGATGGCTGCATAGTTTTCCATTGTATATATATATACCACATCTTCTTTATCCATTCATCTGTTAATGGACATCTAGGTTCTTTCTATAGTTGGCTATTGTGGACATTGCTGCTATAAACATCCGGGTGCATGTGCCCCTTTGGATCACTAATTTGTATCTTTAGGGTAAATACCCAGTAGTGTGATTGCTGGGTTGTAGGGTAGCTCTATTTTCAACTTTCTGAGAAACCTCCATGCTGTTTTCCAGAGTGGCTGCACCAGCTTGCGTTCCCACCAGCAGTGTAGGAGGGTTCTCCTTTCTCCGCATCCTCGCCAGCATCTGTTGTTTCCTGACTTGTTAATTTTAGCCATTCTGACTGGTGTGGAGTGGTATCTCATTGTGGTTTTGATTTGTATTTCTCTGATGCCGAGTGATGTTGAGCACTTTTTCATGTGTCTGTTGGCCATCTGGATGTCTTCTTTGCAGAAACGTCTGTTCATGTCCTCTGCCCATTTCTTGATTAGATTATTTGTTCTTTGGGTGTTGAGTATGATAAGTTCTTTATAGATTTTGGATACTAGCTCTTTATCTGATATGTCGTTTGCAAATATCTTCTCCCATTCTGTCAGTTGTCTTTCGGTTTTGTTGACTGTTTCCTCGACTGTGCAAAAGCTTTTGATCTTGATGAAGTCCCAATAGTTCATTTTTGCCCTTGCTTCCCTTGCCTTTGGCGATGTTTCTAGGAAGAAGTTGCTGTAGCTGAGGTCAAAGAGGTTGCTGCTTGTGTTCTCCTCAAGGATTTTGATGGATTCCTTTCTCACATTGAGGTCTTTCATCCATTTTGAGTCTATTTTTGTGTGTGGTATAAGGAAATGGTCCCGTTTCATTTTTCCTGCATGTGGCTGTCCAATTTTCCCAACACCATTTGTTGAAAAAACTGTCTTTTTTCCATTGGACATTCTTTCCTGCTTTGTCGAAGATCAGTTGACCATAGAGTTGAGGGTCTATTTCTGGGCTTTCTATTCTGTTCCATTGATCTATGCGTCTGTTTATGTGCCATCATTGTACCATACTGTCTTGATGATGACAGCTTTATAATACAGCTTAAGTCTGGAATTGTGATGCCACCAACTTTGGCTTTCTTTTTCAACATTCCTCTGGCTATTTGAGGTCTTCTCTAGTTCTGTATAAATTTTAGGATTATTTGTTCCATTTCTTTGAAAAAAATGGATATTTTGATAGGGATTGCATTAAACGTGTACATTACTTTAGGTAGCAGAGACATTTTCACAATATTTGTTCTTCTAATCCATGAGCATGGACATTTTTCCATTTCTTTGTGTCTTCCTCAAATTCTTTCATGAGTACTTTATAGTTTTCTGAGTACAGATTCTTTGCCTCTTTGGTTAGGTTTATTCCTGGTTATCTTATGGTTTTGGGGTGCAGTTGTAAATGGGATTGACACCTTAATTTCTTTTTCCTCTGTATTGTTGTTGGTATATAGAAATGCAACTGATTTCTGTGCATTGATTTTATATCCTGACACTTGACTGAATTTCTGTACAAGTTCTAGCAGATTTGGAGTGGAGTCTTTTGGGTTTTCCACATAAAATATCATATCATCTGCAAAGAGTGAGAGTTTGACGTCGTCTTTGCCGATTTGGATGTCTTTAGTTTCTTTTTGTTGTCTGATTGCTGATGCTAGGCCTTTTAGTACTATGTTGAATAGAAGTGGTGATAGTGGACATCTCTGCTGTGTTCCTGATCTTAGTGGAAAAGCTCTCAGTTTTTCCCCATTGAGAATGATAATCGTTGTGGGTTTTTCACGATGCCTTTGATGATATTGAGGTATGTACCCTCTATCCCTACACTTGAAGACTTGTAATCAATAAAGGATGCTGTACTTTGTCAAATATTTTTTCAGCATTTATTGAGAGTATCATATGGTTCTTGTTTTTTCTTTTATTGATGTATTGTATGTATAGGTTTGTATAGGTTTGCAGATGTTGAACCAAGCTTGCAGCCCAGGAATAAGTCCCACTTGGTCGTGGTGAATAATCCTTTTAATGTACTGTTGGATCCTATTGGCTAGTATTTTGGTGAAAATTTTCTCGCATCTGTGTTCATCAAGGATGTTTGTCTGTAATTCTCTTTGTTGATGGGGTCTTTGTTTGGTTTTGGCATCAAAGTAATGTTGGCTTCATAAAATGAGTTTGATAGCTTTCCTTCCATTTCTATTTTTTGGAACAGTTTCAGGAGAATAGGTATTAATTCTTTTAAATGTTTGGTAGAACTTCCCTGGAAAGCTGTCTGGCCCTGGGTTCTTGTTTGTTGGGAGATTTTTGATGACTGCTTCAATCTCCTTACTGGTTATGAAGCTGTTCAGGATTTCTGCTTCTTCCTGGTTCAGTTTTGGTAATTTATATGTCTCTAAGAATGCATCCATTTCTTCCAGATTGTTAAATTTGCAGGTGTATAGTTGCTCATAATATGTTCTTAGAATTGTTTGTATTTCTTTGGTGTTGGTTGTAATCTCTCCTCTTTCATTCATGATTTTATTGATTTGGGTCCTTTCTCTTTTCTTTTTGATAAGTCTGGCCAGGGGTTATCAATCTTATTAATTCTTTCAAAGAACCAGCTCCTAGTTTTGTTGATTTGTTCTACTGTTCTTTTGGTTTCTAGTTCATTGATTTCTGCTCTGATCTTTATTATAATTTCCCTTCTCCTGCTGAGTTTAGGCTTTCTTTGTTGTTCTTTCTCTAGCTCCTTTAGGTGTAGGGTTAGGTTGTGTATTTGAGACATTTCTTGTTTCTTGAGAGAGGCTTCTATGGCTATATACTTTCCTCTCAGGACTGCCTTTGCTGTGTCCCACAGATTTTGAACAGTTGTGTTTTCGTTATCATTTGTTTCCATGAATTTTTAATTTCCTGGTTGACCCATTTATTCTTTAGTAGGATGCTCTTCAGCCTCCATGTATTTGAGTTCTTTCCAACTTTCCTCTTGTGATAGAGTTCTAGCTTCACAGCACTGGGGTCTGAAAATATCCAGGGAATGATCCCAGCCTTTGGTACCGGTTGAGACCTGATTTGTGACCCAGGATGTGATCTATTCTGGAGAATGTTCCATGTGCACTAGAGAAGAATGTGTATTCTGTTGCTTTGGGATAGGACGTTCTGAATGTATCTGTGATGTCCATCTGGTCCAGTGTGTCATTTAAGGCCTTTATTTCCTTGTTGATGTTTTGCCTGGATTATCTGTCCATTTCAGTGAGGGGGAGTGTTAAAGTCCCCTACTGTTATCGTATTATTGTGGATGTGTTTCTTTAATTTTGTTATTAGTTGGTTTATATACTTGGCTGCTCCCATGTTAGGGGCATAGATATTTAAAATTGTTTGATCTTCTTGTTGGACAGACCCTATGAGTATGATATTGTGTCCTTCCTAATCTCTTATTATAGTCTTTGGCTTAAATCTAATTTATTTGATATAAGGATTGCCACCCCAACTTTCTTTTGATGTCCATTAGCATGGTAAATTGTTTTCCACCCCCTCACTTTAAATCTTTGGGTCTAAAATGAGTTTCTTGTAGACAGCATATTGATGGGTTTTTTTCTTTGTTTGTTTGTTTGTTTTTATCCATTCTGATACCCTGTGTCTTTTGATTGGGGCACTTAGCCCATTTACATTCAGGGTAACTATTGAAAGATGTGAATTTAGTGCCACTGTATTGCCTGTAAGGTGACTGTTACTGTATATTGTCTCTGTTCCTTTCTGGTCTCCACTTTTAGGCTCTCTCTTTGCTTAGAGGACCCCTTTCAATATTTCCTCTAGGACTGATTTGGTGCTTGCAAATTCTTTTAGTTTTTGTTTGTCCTGGAAGCTTTTTATCTCTCCTTCTATTTTCAATGATAGCCTAGCTGGATATAGTATTCTTGGCTGCATATTTTTCTTATTTAGTGTTCTGCATATATCATGCCAGTTCTTTTGGCCTGCCAGGTCTCTGTGGATAAGTCTGTCAATCTAATACTTTTACCATTGTATGTTATAGACTTCTTGTCCCAAGCTGCTTTGGGGATTTTTTCTTTGTCACTAAGACTTATAAGTTTTACTATTAGATGATGAGTGTGGACCTATTTTTATTGATTTTGAGGTGGATTCTCTATGCCTCCTGGATTTTGATGACTGTTCCCTTTACCGTATTAGGGAAATTCTCAATTATAATTTGCTCCAATATACCTTCTGCCCCTCTCTTTCTTCTTCTTCTGGAATCCCAATTATTCTAATATTGTTTCATCTTATGATATTACTTATCTCTCGAATACTCCCCTCGTGGTCCAGTAGTTGTTTGTCTCTCTTTTGCTCGGCTTCTTTATTTCCCATCATTTGGGCTTCTATATCGCTAATTCTCTCTTCTGCCTCATTTATCCTAGCAGTAAGAGCCTCCATTCTTGATTGGACCTTATTAGTTTGTTTTTTTGATTTCAGCTTGGTTAGATTTTATTTCTTTCATTTCTCCAGAAAGGGTTTTTATTTCTCCAAGCAGGGTTTCTCTAGTATGTTCCATACCTTTTTTGAGCCCAGCTAGCACCTTGAGAATCATCATTCTGAACTCTAGATCTGACATATACCAATGTCTGTATTGATTAGGTCCCTAGCTGTCAGTACTGCATCTTGTTCTCTTTTTGGGGTGAGTTTTTCCACTTTGTCATTTTATCCAGTTAAGAATATAAGAATGAGAGAATAAAATACTAAAAGAGTGGCAAAGACTGTAGAAAAATGCATGCTAACCAAATCAGAGGAGACCCCAAACTAGGGGGAGAAGAAAGGGCATAAAAAGAAATTAAAAAAAAAAAATATATATATATATATATATATACATATATATATAACTGGTGAATAGAACAGAGCCGCCCACTTGATTTTTGTTGTATTTTGGTCTCTTAGAATAAACTACCCCCAAAAATTTTAAAGAAAGAAAAACTTATTTATATACAAAATTAAGGGTAAATACGATGAAGGGATGGAATATGACTATAAAGATGAAAATTTTTAATAAATATAAAAAAGCAATTGATAAGATAAGTTGTTTGGAAAAAGAAAGAAGAAAAATAAAAGGGGGAGAGAGAATTGCTCAGGCTGAAGATTAGAACAAAGCCCTGTGCTAGATTTAGGGTATATTTTGATCAATTAGAAGAAGTTGAATCCCAAAATTTTTTAGGAAAAAAAAAAAACCTTATATGTATACAAAAAAAAAGGTTAAATACAATGAAGGATAAAATATGACTATAATAATAAAGGTTTAAAAAGATTTTTTTAGAAAGGTATTGTTAAGATAAACTGGTAAAAAAAAGTTAAAAGAAGAAAGAGGAAAAGTTAAAAATTAGAATAAGAAAATAAATAAAATTTTGAAAATGTAATTTAACTTTGCAAGACCAAAGGATCATGGGGAGAAAGCCATGAATTCCATGCATTGCTTCCCCCTATGTCTGGAGTTCCGCTGTTCTCCTTGATCAGTGAGCTTGGTCTTGGCTCTTCTGGGGGAGGGGCCTGTTGTAGTGATTCTCAAATGTCTTTGCCCGAGGCAGAATTGCGCTGCCCTTGCCAGGGGCCAGGCTAAGAAATCTGCTCGAGTTTGCTCTTGGGAGTTTTTGTTCCCTGAACGCTTTCCATAGAGCTCTGGAGCAGAGGAATGAAGACGGTGCCTCCCAATCTCCAGCCCGGAGGAGCCAAGAGCTCGGTGCCTGACTCCTCAGTGCACCCTCAGAGAAAAGGGGTCAATCACTCCCATCTCCCTGGTCTCCATCTAAACTCTGGGCTCAACCGGCATGTGACTGAGCATTTCTGTCTCTGGCACACAGCCCTGTTTGGAGTCTCCAAACCCAGCACATTTCTGCCTCCAGAGGAGGAAGGTGAGTGTCCCTGGATCCGCCACTTGTGGGGTCCCTCCTCAAAGAGCAGTGGCCCGACTGTGTTGTGGATCGTGGTTTAAGGTAACCCGAGCTGAGAGCTCACTCCTTGGCTCTGTCTCTATAGTCCACCCTGATACCTGGAAGTTCTGCCACACTCAGACACCCCCAGTCTTTCTATGACCCCATGATACCTGAGTCTACACTGTCTCTGCAAGGGTTCCACCCCCACTTAGCCTCTGGAGCGATGTCCCTCAGTGGAGCAGACTTCTAAAAGTTCTGATTTTGTGCTCTATTGTTCCACCACTTGCTGGGAGCCAGACCCTTCCCCCACGGTCTATCTTCCCATTGCTTCAGATTCACTTCTCTGCACGTCCTACCTTTCAGAAAGTGGTCAATTTTCTGTTCCTAGAATTGGTGCTCTTCTCTTTGATCTCCTGTTGATTTGTAGCTGTTTGGAATGGTTTGATAACTATCTAGCTGAACTCCTGTGACCTGATGTCATTTCAGTCCACTACTCCTCCACCATCTTGATGATGTATATTCTTGAGGAGCATGAACATAAGCCCTTGCAAAAAACTTCAGGTTTAAGATTTTTGCTTATGTTTTAGTTATGTTGTAGTCAATGCTTAAAAAAAAAGAAAAAAAAACCCACCGGATTTCTACAGAGTTGCCTGTAAATTGGGAATGGCATTTTTATGCCAAGGGTTGATTTCATTTAAACACAGGGTCTGGAGCTAAAGAAAGTAGAATTTAAAAAAAAGAAACTGGAGTGAAAAGAAGGGCCATTTGTACCCCACTGTTCATAGCAGCAATTCCACAATCACCAAACTGTGGAAAGAGCTGAGATGCCCTTCAGCAGATGAATGGGTAAAGAATATGTGGTCTATATGTACAATGGAATATTATGCAGCCATCAAAAAGGACGAATACCCAACTTTTGTATCAACATAGATGGGACTGGAGGAGATTATGCTGAGTGAAATAAGTCAAGCAGAGAAAAGTCAATTATCATATGGTTTCACTTACTTGTGGAGCATAAGGAACAACAAGGAGGATATTTGGAGAAGGAAAGGAAAAGTGAATTGGAGGAAATCAAGTGGGAGACAAACCATGAGAGACTGTGGACTCTGAGAAACAAACTGAGGTTTTTGGAAGAGGGGGGTGGGGGGATAGATGAGCCTGGTGGTGGGTATTAATGAGGGCATGTATTGCATGGAGCTCTGGGTGTGGTGCATAAACAATGAATCTTGGAACACTGAAAAAAATAAGATTAAGATGTTAAAAAAAAGAATCAGGAGAGGATGGGAAAAAAGAGATATACATGGAAGGCAATAAAAGGCAAAATTGTTCTATACCAAATAGACCTAAATAGAAGAAGCAGGTGTGGGGCGCCTGGGTGGCTCAGTGGGTTAAGCCGCTGCCTTCGGCTCAGGTCATGATCTCAGAGTCCTGGGATGGAGCCCCGCATCGGGCTCTCTGCTCAGCAGGGAGCCTGCTTCCTCCTCTCTCTCTGCCTGCCTCTCTGCCTGCTTGTGATCTCTCTGTCAAATAAATAAATAAAATCTTTAAAAAAAAAAAAAAAAGAAGAAGCAGGTGTTTCAGGTGGAATAAATATTTTTAAATGGAAAAAAAAAAGACACTGGAAACCAAGTGAATTTCTAGTGAACACATACACAAGTGTTTAATCTTTTCAATATTACTTGATCAATCGAAACTTTACAAATATTTCTGGATTAAGATTAGATTTTGAGAAATGAGAAGATGCTACATTTCCTGAGACCTCATGAGTGGGATTAATACTCTTTTTTTTTTTAAGATTTTTATTTATTTATTTGACAGAGATCACAAGTAGGCAGAGAAGCAGGCAGAGAGAGAAGAAGGGAAGCAGGCTCCCTGCTGAGCAGAGAGCCCGATTCGGGGCTCGATCCCAGGACCCTGGGATCATGACCCGAGCCGAAGGCAGAGGCTTAACCCACTGAGCCACCCAGGTGCCCCTATGAGTGGGATTAATATTCTTAAAAAAGAGACTCTGCAGAGATCCCTTACCCCTTTCAGGAAATAAGGATACAGAGAGAGGGCACAACCTATGAACCAGGAAGGAGACCCTCACCAGGCACTGAATCTGCTGGCATGATAATACCCTTGGACTTCTCGTCCCCAGAACTGTAAGAAATAAATTTCTGTTGTTCATAGTCTACCGGATTGTGGTATTTTGTGATAGCAGCCAGTTTGGACTAACACACCATAGTGTCTTACGAGACTGACTCAGGATCTTCAGATTATGGACGCCATAGTATCTTAAATGTGTTAGACAAGAGAATGTGAAATTGATTTCCTTTTACAATGTCAAAATTGAAAATAAAAGGTATATTAATAATAACTTAACCTAGCCTTACTTATGTTCATCTTACTGGTAGATAGATTTCATGATGATAGAAAAAAAAAAAAGAAGAGACCAAAAAAAAAAAAAAGAAAAGAAAAGAAACCCCCACAAGTCACCTTTGGTAGATGTTAGGAAACTGTGATATAATAAGAAATATGTATTTGGGGGCAGCTGGGTGGCTCAGTTAGTTAAGCGTCTGACTTTGGCTAGGGTCATGATCTCGGGTCCTGGGAACGAACCCCACATGGGGCTCCCTGCTTAGCTGGGAGTCTGCTTGTCTCTCTCCCTCTGCCTTGCTCCCACTTGTGCACACACACATTCTCTCTCCCATAAATAAATACAATCTTAAAAAAAAAAAAAAAAGGAAGAAAGAAATACATATTTGGTCTCTGCACCAGGTTCCTGGCACAGAGCTCCTAAAACCCTAGAAATTTCCTAAGCGATAGGAGCAAAAGAAGTATCTTTTGCTATTTATAACAAGTCCTTTTCAGCCACACTTAAATGGATGTTAATGACGTGGCTTTGACGAACCTCCTACCTATGGGATTTAGGAGGACTGGTTGTCAGGGGAACCAACCACTTGATTAGAGGGTGGGAGCATTCAGCACCACCTCCGGCCTCTGGGGATGAGAGAGAGGCTGGAGATGGACTTACTCATCAGTGGCCACTTAATCAAGTCTTCTCACAGAATGCAGCCGCCATTCAAAACCTAAACAACAGGGTTCAGAGTGCTCCTGGGCTGGTGAACCCAGCAGAATGCTGGGAACGTGGTAGGTCCATGGAAGGTGCAGTCTCCCTGCCCACACCTTGGCGTTGCAGCTCTTGCAATTATCTCTTCCTTGGTCACATCCTTTATAAAGAAACTGTACCAGTAAATGCTGCCCCGAGGTCTGTGAGTCATTCTGGCAAACTATCAGACCTTAGAGAAGATTGTGGGAACCCCTGATTTGTAACCAGTTGGTTAGAAGCGCAGGTACTCTAACCAAAGGAATGTGAATTCTCTCCTTGGGGAGTCACAGATGGCAGCTATACCTGGTGACTTATTGCACAAAGGAAACAGTTGGCAGCAAATGAGATCACTGAGAATAACTTCCGAAGCTGTGACTCTCCAGAGATAGAGGGGTTCCTTTTATTTGGGGTTAGGATGAACCTTTAGATAGGGGAGCCTTGTCATTGTATGTAGAAGCAGGCATAAGGTTACACTTGAGCCTTAAGGAAACATGCCTGTTACATACATTGTATGTTATATAAATGAGGTTTGTTCTCCTCTTTGGACAGAGATTTTTGTACTATAATAAGTTAAAAGAAATTGTAGATCATTCCAGAGGTCACTCCTGGTCCATTCACATAGGTACGAGTTGGGGGTTAGTTCAAACTGGCCTGGGAGGTCCGGGCCACTAGAGTTCTTCCTCCTGGTTGTCATTACTGCATGAGGGATAGTTTCACTTTCCGTCATGGGATATTATGCCCATAGGGTCCTTTCTCTGAGTTAAGAGATAAGGGGGAAAGAAGAGCTTAAGGAAGAATGAGGGACAAAGGTTGGTAGGTACGTGAAAGTGAGCAATAAAGGTTGAGTCTTAGGATTTAGCTGGTGACGTACCTGAAAGTTGCAACGAACATCTGAGGTTGGGGGCAGTCTTGTGGGGCTGAGCCCCCAACCTTTCTGGGCTAACTCTGGGTAGTTTGTGACAGAATTTTCCCCCACACATTTGGCCTTGTTGAGAGTAAATAGAAATTCCAGTATTTTTCTTTTAGGAACCAACTTGTAATTCTAAAAACCTTATAAATAAGAAAGCATCAAACAATTGTCTGTCTTTCCTGTACAAACCATACATGAAGGCAACCATTAGTCATTGAAGTTTCCCTTTATAGAGATATTCTAGCCGATAAATGAAGCCGGCATAATAGAATTAGAGTATTGCCAGTTGGGGACCTCTAATTGAAATAATGGACGTAAGCAAAAATCATCAATGGCTCTTAAAAGCATTAGGTGAAAAACTGACAGAGAACTTGATAGTGTTCATGCTTTTCCTGAATCCACTGATTAATCTTAGCATTACAGAAAGAGACAATCAAATATTTTGTGCCTCCTGATGCAAGTATACAAATGGTCACAAAGTACCCATGCCAACAAGTTGAATTAAATCTGATTGAGCCTCCAAGTGTTTCAATTTACAGCCTGTCCCAAGGACAGGCATCATCGAAGGACCTAAATCTTAGAAACAATGTTTTTTTTTTTTAAGTGCCCGGAAAAGGGGAAATAATACAAAGAAAGGGAAAACTCTGAAATCAAATATCACCTACCTTACAAATTTACTGACATCCCTGGGCTTTAGACATTTAGTTTTTGTTGTTGTTGTTTTTTAAGATTTATTTATTTATTTATTTATTTATTCACTGGACAAACAGAGATCACAAGTAGGCAGAGAGGCAGGCAGACAGAGAGGGGGAAGCAGGCTCTCCGCTGAGCAGAGACCCCTCGATCCCAGGACCCTGAGATCATGATCTGAGCCAAAGGCAGAGGCTCAACCCAATGAGCCATGCAGGCACCCCAAGACATTTAGGTTTTTATAAGGTCAATTCCAGATCATAGGCTAGTGGAGGTGGACTGTAGCACAGCTTGGACCGAGATGGTGACTGACATTTGTGTTTTTGGTTTGTCCTTGGGGTTTTTTTTTTTCGAGTATATTTTAATATGAATGACTGAGAGTTTCAAAACCAAATATTTCAAACCAAACAATGAAATCATTTTGTACTGTTTTGCCTTCAAAGTAACAAGAGAGCCTCCTGGCCTCCCAGCTTCATATACCCCCGGATCACTTTTCAAATGAATGTAAATCTGGAAATCCAAATTAGAGGTGGAAAGACATCAGTCCCTTCCACAGCATCTCTAATAAATAATCATCCACTTTCTCTTTAAACACCTCCCAAAACAGGAACTCTCAGCCATATTTCGTATTTGGTGAGGTTTGTTGTGAAGTTTTATTATTGTTGCAAAGAACAAGCCTGCCCATCTCCTGTGACAACACTTTAATTCTTGAAGACCAGCTTTCTTATCCCTGCTAAGTCAGTGACTCTTAACCTGGAGTGTAGCGAATGTGAAAGCAGAATGAGAATGCCCTCCTCTTGGGCAATATCGGCACCTTAAAGCAGGAAGGACGAGTAGTTTTTGTTAAGTAATGTGATGCCCCACTGCAGATAAAAAGTAATTTCAGTGGTTAAAAAGAGAATACATGCTAAAATCCTTTAAAACTTACTGTAGAGCCATTATCTTAAGTCTTTCCCTGGCTAAATATTTCTTGCTCTGAAATGTTGGTTATATGTGTGTGTGTATATATATATGTGTGTATATATATATATATACACACATATATATATACACACACATATATATATACACATATATATTTAATATATACTGAAGTATATTATTTAAAAATATATTAATTAGAATATACATATTATTAATATAAATATCTATGTGTGTAATAAATATATATTTATATAAAAGAGTAGCCCAGTCCACTTTCCATTTTAGGATTTGACATGAAAATTGTACATATCACTTCTACTCACGTCTCATTGGTTAGAGCTTTGTCACATGGCTACACGCAGAGCAAGGGAGCTGGGAAATGCAGTTTTTATTCTGGGTAGCCATGTGCCCAGATAAAAACGCCTTTACTCCAGAAAAAGCGGAGGATGTATAGAAGGAGACTACGGACAGTCTATGCTCCAATAACTTTGAATAGAAGCTATCACCATATATCACAACGACAGGTGTCCTAAACTAAGAGTTTTAGTAAAAAATCCAAATACAAGTAATATACATGTGATTGACATTTGTTCCTGAAGTCTAACATCCATTCTCTCTCCTTGCAATTACAGTTCTGGTTTTTATGTGGACATCCATTCTTCCTCTCAGTCCATGTGGTTCTGTGGGTGTGCATCCATTCTTGAATCCAGAGGTGACTTGTGACCTAACAAGCCTAGCTAGTTAGGTTATCACATTCCTTAGACAATGATGACTGTTTGAGGGATGGGCGCATGATTTCATTTCAGCCACTAGAAAGGTAGCCTGTCCTTTAATTCTGCAGCCATCTTGCTACATTGAATCTGATGGTAAAACCATTCTTTTTTTTTTTTTTAATTTAAGCCCAGGTCCCAGCCATGTTTGAAGTCTACTCTACACTGGGGCTTCCAAGCAAAAGATCCAGTAAATCCTCTTCTCCGTTTTTGTTTTGCTTTCTTTTTATCCTAATACTAGTTTATAGTGGGTTTTCTGTAACTTGAAATAAAAAGAATAAAAAGAATCCTAACTGATACCTTTGAGACTATTTCCAAGTCTCCAAAATTATACAATAAGGAATTAAAAGAATTCTGAAAAAAAAAAGTAAGATATCTGACTAGTTCATATATTTAAATGAATGAGCTATTATCATATGGCAAAGATAGACACAAAACATCATTGTTCTACACTGTAGTTCCAGAATTTGGAAGCACTAGTTTGATTATAGGCTTAAAGAATTCTTTCTCATACAGTACTAAATACTGATATTACTGTGGATTCATGAGCTTAAAAATTTGGTGATTATCTAGAAATCAACCTTATATCTTTCTGGACTCAAAAGCTTAAAAACTTGCTAATTATCTAGAAATCAGCCTTAAATCTTTCTGGAGTGTGGTAGGAGTATAAATAAGTTGTAAAATGTATCAAGCAATTTCTTTCTCTTTCTAGCTTCTTTTCTAGGCAATCAACTCTCCTTTTACACAGACTCCACATTCTCATCTTAAGGCTCTTAAAAAGTACTGGCAATATTTCTTCTTACCACTTAGAGTGAATAAATAATTCAGAATATTACCAAATGTAACCTAGAACTAATCACATTCCTTCCAAATCCCTTAAGAAATCTCTTCAAAGGAAAATATTGAAGGACAATTTTATGGATCCCTGTATCATTTCTAATAATGTAAAATAATAACTGTCACTCAGACGTCATTTTGTCTGTTTGGAAAAGTCCCATCTGATCAACAGGATAGTGCTGGTGTTGGGTCACGTTCCGTGTTACCTGGCGGCTCCTGCCGGGGGCCAGATCAAAGAGGACAGGCTGAAAGGTCTTCTAGCACATCTCTTCTAAGGATCGATTGCATCAGAATTAGCCTAGAAATAAGGGATTTTATCTCATCTTAAAACTGGCAGAAGAGGGAACTCCATTCCTTTTTAATAACCCACGTCAGTACATAACAAGCTTCACAATAAATTAATCAACTGTTTTATCCAAATCCTTTGGGCTGAAATTCTTCTGTTCTAGAAACAAAAAGCTGCAGATGACTGTCATCAGTATGAGAGCCCTTCATATATTTGGACACTGTAATTAGAGTTCTTCTTTATGCTGATTATTTTAACTCCTTTAATCCAGTCATTTTCAACAGGGTGAGGAGGTGATTTTACCCCTAAGGGACCTTTGGCAATGTCCGAAGACTTTCTTGGTTGTCACAGCTGGAGGGGAAGTGCTACCTACTGGCATCTAATGGGTAGAGGCATGGCACACTGCTAAACACCTTACAATGCACGGGATGGCTCTACACAAACACACACACACATGCACACAAACACACTACACCCCAAAGAATTATCACAAAATGTTAATAGTATCAAGAATGATAAACTTTACCTTTCTTTTTTTTTCTTTTTTAAGATTTATTTATTTATTTTAGGGACGAGGAGAGGAGGGAGAGGGAGAAGTTTGTTTTTTGTTTTAAGATTATTTATTTATTTGAGAGAGTGAGAGAGAGCGAGCACAAGCAGGGGGAGAAGCAGGGGGAGAGGGAGAAGCAGACTCCCTGCTGAGCTGGGAGCCTGAAGCCAGAGCCGGGCTACATCCCAGAACCCTGAGATCATGATCTGAGCAGAAGGCAGATGCTTAACCGACTGAGCTACCCAGGCACCCCTTTACCTACCTTAACATTGTCTTATTTTCCAGACCTTTAGAATAATCATTTCAATTTTTTTTCAACCTCTACTCAAACTTACATGATTCCACTTAGGTTTGGAGCTTTGAATTACATGCAGGCCTATTCCTGAGAAGTAAGGACAGATTGCTTCATGGTTCCTTCAGCCTGTGATATTTGATAACCTGAAGTGGTGAGTCCTGAGCGAAGATTATAAACATGCACCTTCACTGGGCACGTAAACAACCCACCTCAAATATCTGTAGGCATTTGTATGCACTACAAGGGCCACGCAAAGTTCTACTCTAATAAGATTATGGGAACATCTCAGCCCGTTGGAAACGGAGATGGGCTGAGGGTTTGGGCAGGGGAAGGGAGGTCTTCCTGAGCTATGGCCAGAGCAGTAACAGAGTGATGTGAGATGGAAGAATGAGGTCCCTGGGGCTTGCTCTTGCAACTCCCAATGTAGGCAACCAGAGAGAGAGGCTGAGTAAGGCCTCCTAGCCACAGATACATTTTACTGTGGCCTAGGGACACGTACTTAAGATAACTTTCGGTAAATTCTTAAACTTCTGTAACTTTCCCACTGTTCGTTTATTTGTAATCTCCTGTTTGTCATTGTGGAGCTGTGAAAACCCTTAAAATCAAAAGGTTTGAGTGCTTGCTTCCAAAGTAACTGGAGTAACCCCTTCTGAGGCCAGCCTTGGGGAAAAAAAGATTTCTGGATGAAAAATTTGACTGGTCATGGCTAAGACGAGAAGCAATCTGGGGAAGTCCTGAGGTCTGCAAGAAGAAATTTGGGATGTACGAAAGGCTAATGCTGGGGTTGGAAAAAGTGCTTCAAGCCTTCAAAGATGGATGCTGAGTTCTGTCTTACATAGAGCCTCACTCACGTAATACATGGTTTTCTGATTTTGATTAACATTTTGCTCCTAACTACTGCTCTTAAATTCAAATTATAGCTTTCCAGAGGGTACAAAAACAAGAAGAAGAAATATGCTGAGGTTTGCAGAGAGATCAAATAACCATTCCATTCTGAAACCATAGACTCTGCCATTTGTTGAGATTCCGTGCCAGGTTTGACATTTCTCATGTTTGATGTCTACATACACATATTCACATTGGAGAGTCTAAATAAAAATCATTTGGTTGGTTTGAGTTCTGTAAGGAACACTTAAAATGTTCCTTAAAATTTTAGTTCCAAGTATGTTTTTATGTTTATAGGACTCACAAAGACTTTATTTGCACATTATCCATTGAGCGTGAAAAATGACCTGGAAAAATATGAAAAAGTAATTAATTTCAAATTTATGCATGGAGAAGATGGCACTTGATGTCTCTCACATTCCCTCTGCTTCCAACTTTAAGCACATTTTGACTCCATTAGCCAACCCACTCGGGAGGCAGGAGGGACCTGGGCAGTGGGGAGTCAGAGGCCTACGGTGATGCTTTCTCAACTGTGGGCAGGACAGAAGCTGGAGGTCAGAATAGGGTAGTCCTGATATATAGTCCTGAGAATGGTGGTTCCTGGTACTTGAACCTCTTGATGGTATCCTAATATGTTTGGCCTACCAGCAGGTTGTTTTCTGCCCTGTGTAAGTATGCATATTCTCCTTGACCCCAAGGAACTGGGGAGGAACCAAACCGAAACCAGGAGAAGTTGAAGAGATCAAGGAACAGAAAGGCTTCCTTCCTACATGAGGACATGTCTGCCACTATACCATCACACCCTCAGAGACCACTTCCCTTCCACCTTCCGAGGGCCACTGATGCTATAGCTACAACCAGAAAGAGAGAGCACAAATCCCACAATCAGACTGAGTTCCCTTATGAACTAGAGCTGCTGGAAGAGACAGATAGCAATTGCACACCAAGAAAAAATTAAATAAGAACCCTAAGCAGATCTCTGTGCAGCACAAAAGAGATACTCTGAAGATAAATCAAACCAAACCATGATTTTCAGACTAAAAATTTAATAAAATGAAGGTCATTTTTGAGACTCAAGTTAATGGAAAATTCAGTGGAAGAAAGATCTCAGATAACAGGGCAAAAATGCAAAGAGATAGAGATCATAATAAACAGGCAAACAAACAAAAAAGACAAGAGATTTGGAATACAGACCCTAAAGGAGTGGTTCTAGAAGGAGGAAAAGGAGCAGGTGGAGGAGAGGTAATAGAAGAATGTAGAAGAAAGTATTTTGTTAAAATGTTTTGAAACTTTTTTGTGTTAAAGAAAGACCAGTGTCTGCAAATTCAAGAGGCTTTCTAAGTTTCAGGCATAATCAATAAGAAATATATCCAGGCATATACTGGTAACATTCTTGAACTTCAAGAGAAAGGGAAAATCTTAAAAGGTTCTGGAGGGGGAAGGGGAAAGGGCAAATTATAAAGAAAAAGAATCAGACAGGCAGATGATTTATTTTCAACTTCAGAGGCTAAAAGACAGTGGAGCAAACTACAAAGTACTGAGGAGAAAGTACAGAAATCCAAGAATTCTAGACCCAAACAAGCCTGCTAGTGTGGAAAGACATTTATAACTACACACGGATTCAGAAAAGATATCATAGACATACCATCACTTGAGGAAAAGACTTAAGAAAGAGCATCAAATAGCAAATTAATCTGAATAGAACTTAATATACACAGCATTAGGTCTTCTAGCGCATCTGTTATCTATGCATTAGTTATCTGTGACTGTGTAACAAATTGTCCCAAAGTTTAGTGGCTTGAAACAACACTAAGCATTTATCATCTCTCATAGTGTGTGTGGGTCAAGAGTGACTTAGCTAAGAGGCTCTGGCCGGGAGTCTCTTGAAGATGAACTCATCATGTGGGCCACAGTTGCAGTTATCTGAAGGTTGAACTGGGACTGAGAATCTGCATCCAAACTGGGTCACTCACCTGGCCAGCAAGTTGGTTGGCTATTAGCCAGAAGCCTCAGTTCCTTTGCACGTCAGCTCTCCTAGGATTGCTGGAGTCAAATACTGTTGCTGGCTTCCCCCAGAGCTAAACAGCCGAGAGAGAGCCAGGTGGAGCCTCACAGGTCACATAGTATCTTTCTGTTTACTAGAAACTGGTAACTAAATCCAGTCCACATTCAAAGGTACGGGAATTAGAAGTGTCAAAAAATATCTGTGAATGTATTTTAAAACCACCACGTAGATAAAATAAAAACTAAGGGAAACACGAGGGAAAGGGAAAAACCTCATAAAAATTAAATTATATTGAAAAATTTTAACATCGCCTTTTTAGAATTAGACCAAAAAAAACAAACAAAAATAGGTAAGGAAATTAGAGGAAATAAATCAATGCTCTAGATTTAATAAACATACATAGACCCTTACATTCCTCAAAAAAAAAAAAAGACATAAATCCTTTTATCCAGGAAATAGTGTTTTTAAAAGAGTGACTCAGAGCAAAAGTATTTTTTGAGGGGTAATAAAACTTTAAAGAAGGTAGAATTGCAAAAGAATTGACTACATAACAAAAGACTACCCCAAACTAGCAAATATTTTTAAATTTTATTTATTTGACAGACAGAGATCACAAGTAGGCAGAGAGGCAGGCAGAGAGAAAGGGGGAAGCAGGCTCCCGCTGAGCAGAGAGCCTGATGTGGGGCTTGATCCCAGGACCCTGAGATTATGACCCAAGCTGAAGGAAGAGGCTTTAACCCACTGAACCACCCAGGTGCCCCCAAACTAGCAAATATTATTGTAAAGTGTTAAATACTAAAATCATGTTGATTACAATTAGAACCCAGCAGGGATTTTCACAATCTCAATTATCACTCAATGTTTTCTTTAAGGTTCTATTCAATGAAAAAAATGATATAAACATTGGAAAAGGGGCGCCTGGGTGGCTCAGTGGTTTAAGCCTCTGCCTTCGGCTCAGGTCATGATCCCAGTGTCCTGGAATCGAGCCCCGCATCTGGCTCTCTGCTCAGGAGGGAGCCTGCTTCCCCCTCTTTCTCTGCCTGCTTGTGATCTCTCTCTATCAAATAAATAAAAAAATCTTTAAAAAAATTGGAAAAAACAGGGTAAAGTTTTTGCTATTGGCTTGATTTGCATGCATGTACTCTAGCAAACAAAATCTTAAAAAAAAGAATCAGTGACTTTGCTCAATATTGCCAGTAAGTGCCAGAATATGGAAATAGGAAAAAATTTCTTTCACAATAGCATCTACATAAAATAACCAGTAATGAACTTAAAAGAAAGGCGTGCTCGCTCTCAGTAACTGAAAGAATTACTAGACAAAAAAGCAGTAAGGATATTGGAGATCTGAGTGACATAGTCAATCAATGGAGCTAATTGAAATGTATAGAAAATTTCACCCAGTAATAACAGAATTCATTATGTTTTCAAGTATTCCTGGAATACTCACCAAGATAGAATATGAATATATATATATATATATCTCCATCCCTAGGGTATATGTATAATGATGTTTACTGCAGCATCATCCATAGTGGAAAATATTGAAACAAAGTGAATGTCCATTGAGAGAGGAACGGACACATCTATTACAAGCATTCAAGCTGTGAAATATTATGCTGCCATTAAAATGAACACATTAGCATTCTGTCATTCAACAGAGATTTTGGTAAGGATTGCATGAGAAAATTAAGGTAAGACATCAGCATATATAATAGAATCTCATTTTTGTAAAGCAAAAAGTTATTTTTAAATCTATGTATCTGTGTACAGTTATATGAGTCTGGAGAAAAACAAAAAAATATGCATCATATTGTTCATACAAGTTCCCTAGAGGAGAAAAGATGTTGAGGAGAGGAATAGGGGAGTAGGGGAAGAGACAGGGAGAGAATACAAATAAAGAAATAGATAAAACGGAAAGACTAGGGGCACCTGTGTGCCCAGTGGGTTAAGTCTCTGCCTTTGGCTCAGGTCATGATCCCAGGGCCCTGGGATAGAGCCCCCATCTGGCTCTCTGCTTAGCAGGGAGCCTGCTTCCCCCTCTCTCTCTGCCTGCTGCTCTGCCTACTTGTGATCTCTGTCTGTCAAATAAATAAATAAAGTCTTTTTAAAAAAATGGAAAGACTAAACAACATGAGCATACCTTAGTTCATATGGAGTAAACTCTGCCATGTAAAATAATGTATGTGAGCATGAGAGAGATTATGTATAAATTAGAAAATATTATAGATGTATATCTATTAACTTGCAGAGAAATCTATGTTACACCATCAAATGAAAAAAGTAAATTGGAATACACAGACTGAGGGTCCTTAAAAAAATTGGGACACAGTATTAAATCATCTAAAAGCTTGAACTGTTTGGAGTTTGGTTATATTTCTATGATAACAGATAAAGAAATCCCAGTGTATTGAACATATATTTGTGTATTTGTTAACAAAATATTAAAGTTGTTTATCCCAGGGGAGCAGCAGTGAATAAATGGTAGTGGGTGCAGAGATGGAAACAGATGGGATAATTAGCTTTCCCATTTTTGTTAAGATTTTATTTTTTTAACTAATCTGTACACCCAACATGGGGCTCAAATTTATAACCCTGAGATCAAGAGTTCCATGCTCTACCGAATGAGCCAGCCAGGCTCCACAGCTTTATCTTTTATATGTGTTTGTTTCACATTATTTCATTTGTTATTAGAACCATGGGCTACTGTTGTAATGTTCAAAAAAAATCAAATAAGGATTTTTTTTTAAAAGAATGTAAAACCCAAGTTTTCCCACATTGCATCTCAATTGTATGCTACAATTTGCATGGAGAGTACATAGCAAAGAGAAAAACACTCAACATTCAATTTGGAGAGAGTAGACAGGCATTATTGGCTTAAAATGGATTTGCTGTAAGGAACACAACGTAGAAGAGAAAACAACACCCAAATTTAGGTGCATGAATATTTATCTAAGCTCATTTTGAAAGAACATTAGATAGTAACTGACAGGAAATTGAACATCCCGGTGATCCCTAATGCAAAGCAGGAAATATGTAGACTGACTCCATGTGGCTACAAATATGCTACCAATGTAGCAAAGAGATAAAACTGCAATCATTAAACTGATATGAGCACTAGCTAGAGTTAAGTTCGGGCAGCCACAGCTCAAAAGAGCCAATAAGCCAAAGTTACTATTTAAGGTGGTTTGCTGAGGCTCATAGGCAAGCCATTAGTCTTAGAAAAACTGTAATGCTGAAAAATGTAACTGTGTTCTCTTTTCCCATGTCTCCTCTTCCTTGGGTGCCTATTGCCCATCTCACAGGATATGGAGTGAGATTCTGCTCAAAATTTCAACCAAAGTCTCAAAGCTGTGGACAATGGGTGACAATTGTACCTATATTTAAGAGATATACTAGACAGATCCATACAGGACTAATAGGCAACCAATCAGATCTGTAATAATCAATACCACCCCCCTGTTTCCAATGTTGATAGGATATTCATTAATGAAACTCTTGGTAGTGAGAGGATCCATGTGAGTAGAAAGTGTTATAACATGCTTGCCCTCCTACCTCCAAACCAGAAGAAGGGATCCCAGTGGACCCCTTATAAAGCTTAATATTATTTACAAGAGGGAAGATTGGTATCTGATTTTCCAGTTGCAAGTTTTGCTACCATAATGGAACACGACATTTTGGGAAGAAAATATCCCTAGGAAATTAGGTCATACAGAGTGAAAGTACTGACTAGTGTCTAACTCCCCGCTGGAAAACTCATAGGGTGGAGAGCCTAGCTAGAGCTGCCCATGGAGCCGGGACAAAGAGAAGAGGTAGCAGTGAGAACGTTCTGCTATTCTGGGGGACAGGCATTTCTTCTAGAGTAAGGATTTACAATGTTTGCTATGGACCAAGTGGATACCAAGGCAAGTAGCTGGGGAAGGATTTCCTTGAAAGAACCTCATCTAAGAGAACTGTCTGCTTGGGTCAGAAGATCCCACCAGAGAGAGGCTATAGGGGATATACCAGAGGATGGAGCTGATACAGGCTGGGCAGCAGTGCTGTGTCCGGATATCCAGTGGGAGTTCCAAAGACCTCACTAATGTGCTCTGTGAAAGAGCCAGCCATTGGAGGCCTGCCACGAATAAAGTAGCCCAAAGAGAATTATAAACATCAGATGTGAGAAACAGCCATTCCTTCTTTTCCTCTAATCCCTCTGCACCACTGTCTCCAACTCTAAAGACGCCAAGAGCAGTGGTGGGGGAGGAGGTAGAATAAGAACAGACCAGGCATTCACCCATTGGTGGTTACCAAACCATGGGTCTGGCCCGAGCTGAGAACAAGAGAGGAGCCCCTGAATTGGATGAGGGATTGGAATGTTTACTTAGATTTAGCAAAAGCCTTTAATTCGCTCTGAAATCTATGGACCCTGCTTGGGCCAGCAACAGTCAGAGCTGATTCAAGAGCTTATCAGTTTTCCTGTGCCACAACATGTATCTCCTTGTTTTCAGAATCAATACTTGATACTCCATCTTCTAATATTTGTGTCTAACATGATCTTTCTGGAAGCAACATCTGGTTTTACTACTCTCTTGCTTAAATATGTTCAGTGGCTCCCGTTACCCATGGGCCCACTTCAGTGGCCGCTCTTCCAAATGGTGATGTGTTTCAGCTAAAGCCAAGATTTCCCAAGTGCATGCAGAAGACATTAGGTTATTTTAATTATTTGTCACATGGATGAATTATTTCATTTCAATAACCATGTGCTAGGATTAATAATGTTTGCTAGGGAAATAAAACTAGCACATCAAAACCATGATTTCATGGATATCATTGCTTACAAGGAGGCTAAAGCAGGCAGACTGTGGTAGCCTGCCTATCACAGACATCAGAAATTATAAACCTGGTGCTCAGGTGCCAAGTATTAAAGCTTTTACACCAGAGGAAAACGAATGAGTGTTCTGTTTTATACACATATATGCATTTACCAGGAGTCTCCTGTAAGATATGCATGACAACCAAGAAGAAGTACACAATGACACTGTTCAAATTGTCTCTAACATTCAGAGATAATGGATGAGAACTGTCGCTACCAAATAATGAAAGACATGAATCCTCAGATTTGGGTATCCCAAAGGAGTACTAAGAAGGTTAAATAAAAATCCATAGAGACACACAGGAGTGTAATGACAGCATACCATATCGTAGAAAAGTAGCCAAAGGAAATTACACACAAGGATGACAATTAGACTAACAGCAAACATCTCACCAACAGTAGAAACCACCATGCAGTAGAACAGTATATTCAAGCTGCTGCAAAGAACAGTTACCTAAAATCCTCTATCCAGGTAACTACTGTTGGAGTGTGAAGATGAAATCAAGATTTTTTTTCCAAACAAAAACAGATGGAATTTATCAATCTGAGAAACTCATTGAAAAATCTATTATTAAGGGATGTCCTTCGGGCTAAAGGAAAATAATCCCGGAAAAAAGATCTACATGCGGAAAAAAAGGAATGGTGAGCAAAGACATTGGGTAAACAGTGGTTAAATCTAAATAAATGGTGTTTTGTAATCAACAGCAATAGTAATAATAGTAATGGGAGGATACAACAAGGTGCAAAAGAAGTCTTGGACGACACTAGTTTATCAGATGGAAAAAAGCGATCATGGTTAATACATTCTAGGGTGCCCATACTCAAGAGGGTCGTAAAAACATGGTGACCCTTAGACTTTGTGATGTAAAGTATGTATGTTGAAAATTTAACTTTAACTACTAAAATGGAAGAAAAAGATGGAGGTCTCAGAACAGGAGAGGGGTGGAAAGGAAACAGTATAATCTCAGCCAATTCAAAATAAAACATAAAAGGAGGAGGAAAACACATAGATTAAGCTGAGTAAAGAGGAGCCACGAAATAAGATGGTAGAAACAAATCTAAATGGAAATGGAAATGAATTTCAATTTATAAGACACGGATTGTCAAATGAGACTTCAGAGAACAACTTGATATAGCTTGTAAGTGTTGGGCAAGGTGACATGGAGACATACATCATGTTGTAAACCAAATGGTGTGTCCCCCCACCCAGAATTCACATGTTGAAGTCCAACCTCCAGTAGAAAGAATAAAGTTAGATGAGGTCATAAAGGTGGGGCTCTAACGTGATAGGATTAGTATCCTTTTAAGAAGAGATACCAGAGAGCTTATTCTCTCTATATGCGTTTGTGTGCTTGTGTGTACACACCAGAGAAAGGCCATGTGAAGGGACAGCAAGAAAGCTGCTGTCCACAAGCGAGGAAGGGGGCTCTCACCAGACACTGAATCAGTGGGAGCCTTGATCATGGACTTGTAGCCTCCAAAACTGTGAAAAAATAAATTTTTGTTGTTTAGGCTGGTCAATAGTGTTTTAGTATGGCAGCCCGAACAGACTAATTATACTGCTGGCAGCTGCACGTGATGAAAAATTAAAGTACTGTTCTTTAAGGAAACTTAGAGGCAGAGAACAGTGGATGGTGCATGACCTTGCCGTCTTTCATTATCCCACAGGGAGATGTGCGTAAGTAGGGGTATTGTAAAAGTGTCACTTAAAAAATGCAAAGAGAGGGACTAACTCTTTATCATTCTACATGTTTCCAAGGAAGCTAGAAGGAAGGACAAGGAACAGCTAGTTGACCATATAACAGTGGGAGTTTTTTTCCTTATTTAAAAAAAATTTATTTAAGGAAATCTTTACACCCAATGTGGGACTCAAACTCACTCCCTAGATCAAGAGTTGCATGCTCCGGACACCTGGGTGGCTCAGTTGGTTAAGAGGCTGCCTTCAGCTCAGGTCATGATCCCAGGGTTCTGGGATCAAGTCCCACATTGAGCTCCTTGCTCAGCAGGGAGTCTGCTTCTCCCTCTGCCCTCCATTTCCCCTGCTTGTGTTCTCTCTCTCTCTCCCTCTCTTTCCCCCTCTGGCAAATAAATAAATAAGATCTTAAAAAAAAAAAAAAGAAAAAGAAAAGAGTTGCGTGCTTTACTGACACCCAGCCTGGTGTCCTGGGAGCTTCTTCTTCTTCTTTTTAAAGATTTTACTCATTTGAGAGAGAGAGTACATGCGCCTGACTGGGGGGAGGGGTAGAAAGAAGCAGAGTGTCTGATGAGCAAGGAACTAGACTCGGGGCTCGATCCCAGGACTCTGAGATCACAACCTGAGCCAAAGGCAGACACCTAACTGATTGAGCCACACAGGTGCCCCGCTGGGAGCTTCTCGATTGAAGAAATGGATGTATTAGGAAGAGAAGCCGGCATTCCTGAGATGCTGGTATCAGCCTGTCCTTCCATTGAGCTGTTTCACTGAACTGTCTTCACATTAAGCTGCCAAATGTGGGGAGGGAATGAACCTCAAGGATAACCTATTTGTCTCTTTAACAATAAACGAGAAACTTAAAATATAAGGACACCAGAAGTTTGAAAAGGTGGGGGAAAAGATATGCTAAAAGGTAAATGGTAACAAAGAGAAAGCTCTATAATCAAGCCAAAAAGCATTATTAGAGGCAAGGAAGATAATTACCCAATGATTAAAAAGAAACAATTTTCCAGAAAGATATAATAACTTTAAGCGTGTGTGCACGTAGTATCATAATCTCAGATTATACAAAGCAAAATTGTCCGAACTACAAGGAGAAACTGAGAAATCAACAAATGGGGAAATTTTAAAATTCCTCTCTCCCTAATTGATACTTAAACTGAGAAAAATTAGAAAAATACAGCTATTTGAAAAACACATGTAACAAACTTTACTATTAATCAAATGGACATAAAAATAACCTTGCAGCAAATAATTGTGAGGCACCCCATGCAGGTGGAGACTGTTGGTATGGAGGGTGAAAGAATTGACCCAAGGCTGAACAAAAGAGAGAGAAGTTTCCTGAATACACCACTGTGGGCAGGGCAGCAAAGGAGAGACTGTTATGGGGGTGACAGCTACAGGGTGGAGTGAGGGAGTACAAGGACGTATAGAATTTTCTTTCTTGGTAATCTTAGGGACTGTGCCTGGTTGTAACTGGCCAGTTAGGGCCTGTGGTTATTTTGAGGTAAGTTGCTTACGGAGCCTGTTTGCATACAGGTTGGTGGTCTCTCCGGGTCCTCCTGCCTTGGTCAAGTTTCCATTGCTTGAACCTGTTTCCTAAAGGTGGTCTCTACCATAACTAGATAAATTTCATTCTTTCCGAGCATACATGGAACATATATGAAATACATCGCATAGGAGCCCACAATAAAAATCTGAACAAATATCAAATAATCAACATCAGACATAGGATGTACTCTCTGAACATAATGCAGTTAAGTACATATCATCAACAAAACTAACAAAAAAGGTCAGTAGAAACCTCATACGTTTGGAAATGTAAAAACACACACCTACGACCTAGGCACAATTTTGATAGATTTTTGGATGTTATTGTTCATTGGGTGTTTAAAATGTTTCTTAATAAAAACACACTCTTAAATAATTCCAGTGTCCCTTGATAGACAATTATTATAACTAAAAATTCATGAATATATTACACATAAGAATTTGTGGGCCAAAGACCAAGGTGTTCTTAGGAGAAAGTTTATAGCCTTAAATGTCACATTAAGGGACACCTGGATGGCTCAGTTGGTTAAGCCGCTGCCTTTGGCTCAGGTCATGATCCCAGGGTCCTGGGATCGAGTCCCACATCAGGCTCCTTGCTCAGCGGGGAGCCTGCTTCTCTCTCTGCCTGCCACTCTGCCTGCTTGTGTGCTCTCTCTCTCTCTCTCTCTCTGACAAATAAATAAATAAATAAATAAATAAATAAAATCTTAAAAAAAAAAAAAGCCACATTAAAAAAAGAAGAAAAAATGGTGCCTGTGTGGCTCAGGTCATGATCCCAGGGTCATGAGAAGGAGCCCTGTGTGGGACTCCCCAAGCAACACAGAATCTGCTTGAGATTCTCTCTCCTTCTGCCCCTCCCACTGATGTGTGCTTATGTGCGTGCTCTCTCTCTCAAACAAATAAATCAAATCTTTAAGGAAATAAAATAAATAAAATAAAGCAGTGCTTTCTGAAATTGCTTCACTAGGGTAAAAAGGAAGACAGAGCAGTATCTAATGAAAATGAAAGAAAGATGAAGGAAATTCAAACAGCCTGGTGGGGAGAATGGGAAAAGAGAGAAAGGGATCTACTGAGGGAACAGGAGGAGACAGGAATCAGAGGAAAAAGGAAAAGAATGTAAAAGAAACCATGCACAAGACCAACAATAGAGAAAGTAAAATTAAAAGTAATAGAGGGGATAATTCTTCATGTGATTAGAGAAACTACTTTAAAAGGCAAATGTAGATGCCAGGTGTGATTTAATTTCACTTAGGTTTTAGAATTTTACAGTTACTAAAGTCTTCTTCTACACCCTTATTTCAAAATGGAGAAACTGAGTCCCAGTTAAGTAAATTGGCCTGTGGTTCACTGCAGAGCCGGAAGTAGGACCCATGCCCTGAGGACACCTCGACGTCGAGATTCTCCCATTTCACTGCATTGCCTCCTCTCACCTGGGGCCCCCCATGGCTTGAGCTGGAGGTCAGGGATGGGTGGGAACGGGGCTATGAGAGAGCCCCACAGGGATGTCACCCAGGGAAGGAAAAACAATGATGGCAAGCAAGTGACATATTCCGTTAGTTAGCTTTTTATGCCTCCATGATCCTCCTCTTGTGTTTTAAGACTTTTTATTTTTTTTAACTTTATTTTTTTTAAGATTTTGTTTATTTATTTGACAGACAGAGATCACAAGTAGGCAGAGTCAGGCAGAGAGAGAGAGAGGGAAGAGGAAACAGGCTCCCTGCTGAACAGAAAGCCCGACGTGGGGCTCCATCCCAGGACCCTGAGATCATGACATGAGCCGAAGGCAGAGGCTTTAACCCATTGAGCCACCCAGGTGGCCCATTTTTTTTTTTTAACTTTTAAAAAGATTATTTATTTATTTATTTGAGAGAGAGACAGAGAGAAGACACAGGAAGCAGGGTCAGAGGGAAAAGCAGACTCTCTGCTGAGCTCGATCCCAGGACCCCAAGATCATGACCTGAACCGAAGGCAGAGGGTTTAACCCACTGAGCCACCCAGGCGCCCCTGTTCCAAGCCTGTTTAAATGGGGCATACAACTTCTGCTTTAGGTATTTTAATAAACAGGTGATATGGGGAATATAAAAACGGGGAGTTGAGAACTGTTGTATGAATCCATTCTTATACTATTTTTATTTCTGCTTTCCCAGCAGAACATTCTCTGTAACACATTCCTTAAAATCAAGTAGAGAAAGTATCGAAGAAGGATCTTCTCTAATTAGGCCCTAAAATAAGACTGCAACCCACAAAGGAAGAACTGGCCTACACACAGCTCCACGGCAATTACTGTGATTTCCTTTTTTTTTTCTTTTTAAAATTTAAAGTGAACCATATCAAATTTAAATAGTAATCTGTGGGGGGGGTGCTGGGTTTTTTTTTTTAGATTTTATTTATTTATTTATTTGAAAGAGAGAACGAGTGGTGGGGAGGGGCAGACGCCAGGGGTAGGGTAGGCAGTGGGGAGGGTAGGCGGTGGGGGGAGAGAGAGAGAGAGAGAAGCAGACTCCCTGTTGAGCAGGAAGCCCCATGCTGGTCCCTATCTCCAGGAAGCAGGACTTGATCTCAGGACCTGGAGATGATGACATGAGCTGAAGGCAGACAGTTAATTGACTGAACCAGCCAGGTGCCCCATAAACTGTGGTTTTTGGGGCACCTGGGTGGCTTAGTGGGTTAAAGCCTCTGTCTTTGGCTCAGGTCATGATCTCAGGGTCCTGGGATCAAGCCCCAAATTGGGCTCTCTGCTCAGCAGGGAGCCTGCTTCCTCCTCTCTCTCTGCCTGCCTCTTTGCCTACTTGTGATCTCTCTCTCTGTCAAATAAATAAATAAAAATTAAAAAAAATAATAAACTCTGGTTTTTAATGGTTGTTTGACTTTTCTAGTACGGAGGTAGTTAAAGAAAAGCAACAAACAAAAGTCAGATTGGTTGTGTGATACATTGAGCTTGAAGTTTCTCAGTTTTGCTGAGCTGTCAATGCACATTATTACCTAATGAGATAAATGGGCCAAAGTAATATGTGAGCTTTCCGGAGAGACTTTACTAATAGCTCGAGGAACCTCATGTTTAGCTGGTGGCAGACCGGAGCATTAAGTGACTGACGAGACTGATAAATGCTTCTTTGTTCATAGAGTTGTGCTGTAGTGAGAACACTGTCCCGCTCCACACTTGCCATTTAAACTTCCCTTTGCTGAGACTTATAACTTGGCTGGAGCACTTTATTCATTGTACAACTTTGTGTCAAGGGATTAAGTTTTGTTTTTTGTCTTGTTTTGTTTTTTGTTTTTTGGGTTTGTTTTTTTTTTTTTTAGATTTTATTTATTTATTTGATTGAGAGAGAGTAGGGGAGGGGAGAGGGTCAAAGGGAGAAGCAGACTCCCCGCTGAGCAGGGAGGCCGATGTGGGACTCCATCCAGGACTCCAGGATCATGAGTCGAAGGCAGTTGCTTAACCAACGGAGCCACTCAGGCGCCCCGTTTTTACAATTTCTGAAAACACCACACACCAACTAAAACAAATATGTAGAAACCGATTTTCTTCCTTCATGAATTATGTTCTCACCTTTTATTTTAAGATGTTTGGGGAAAGCCTGCAATGAGAAGAACGGGTATTTCAGTAAGGTCTTTGATCAAAAACCAGTCATACTCTGGCAAATATTTGTTATATGGCGTAGTTTCAGTTCTAGAATTTGGAATCTAGAAAGAGCTAAGGCATTCACTTGGAAAAAGTGTGGTAATGTGTTTTCTTTTAGAGAATGTTCTCTAAGAGAAAGGACCTGGAATCCTACTCAATCAGTTAAAAAAACACCTTATAGTGAAAACCACATAATGTTGTTCTAAACTACAATTAATATATATTTTTAAAAGGTGACAGCAAAATAATTTTTTATAAGCCCCATGAAACCGTGCATAGCCACGAAGTGTCACAGAACTAAAGATTGAACAAAGCCTCAGAGGTCACTTGGCCCATCTTACTTCTAGGCAGGACCATCCCTTTTATTCTTTTACTCAGCACTTTCTCTAGTCCCTCTGGAATGTCTAAAGTAACAGCACAGTCCTTTCAATTACAATTGTTATTTTAGCATTTCACCAAGGGGAGCAACACTGAGTAATGATTTTTTCTAAACTAAATGCTGTTTCTAATCTTTAGATTTAAATTGAAGGCTGTGGCACTCTTCTATAATATTGGAATTCTGTTCCCATGGGTGGGATGGGTGTTAGCCTGGTATGCAACTCATAGACTAAGCATTAGTTCAGACATTTACTGTGATTAGTTACTATGTTTCAGAAGAGAGAGTTCTGGGTAGAGTCATGTTATCATGAGGTTATCATATTTTGAGTTTTTATTTCTTTATGACATACAATTATTCCATAGAATAATATACTATCCATTTAGATGTTCAGTTCGAAGCATCTGGTGGAAAACAGTTTATTAAAGGAAGGAAATCAAGACACAAATGTATTATGGCTGATGGATCCCAGAGAGTTTTTGCCAAGAGAGCTTTTTAAAAAAAGTAGTGCCTGGGTGGGAAAAAAATAGTAATAATAAAATAAAATTTAAAAAACATAAAAAAAGTAGTGCCTGGACCTCAGATCAGCAGGGACTCAAACTGAGACTCCCTACCCCCCTCAGATTCCAGCCCCTGTACTCAAATTTGTAGGAATAATTTTAATCGCTAATGAAGCAACCCAAATGTTCATCAAGAAGGTGACACTAATTCTGTAGAATGTTCTGTAGTGGATAAAAAGAGTGTGTTGGGCTGGGAACATCTCCAACAAGCATAACAAAGAACAATGCATACAGCATGATTCCAGTTACTAAAAGAAACAAACATCCAACCCACAGCCCCCCCATATAAAAAAAAAAGTAAGAGGCAATTAAAATGCTTTATTTGTGTGAGTGATAGGAGCAAATAAACAAATTGAAAATCTGATTATTACTTAAACTCTAAACTACATCTTGTCTTTTATGATTACTGTTCTTTCTTGGAGAGAGAATCCTCCCTGGGGACCCTGCCACCATGTTGTGAGGACACCCAATCAGCCTGTGAAGAGGCCCACTTGGTGAACAACTGAGGCCAGAGGAATTCTAAGTAGAATGGATAATTCTGTAAGCGATTTTACCAAGATCTCAAAATGCAAAATTTCTGAAAAGTGGAACAAATAGGTTTTACTTCTGTGTTTTCAGATGTTCAACCCGTCTCTGTCAGCAAATTTTTTTCTTGGCAAAAGAGATTTAGAGCTGTGAATCCATTGTCCTAGTTCTGTTTATTAATAAAAAACCAAGTATCTATTTAGACTATTTAGAATCACTGTTTTTATAATGTAGTTCATTTTAAATATTCCCTAAGCTATAAATAAAATAGCTGTTTCCTAAACAGTCCACCTGAAATCTTGTGGTGCCCATCCACAATGGGCACAAAATGAGTATACATTTTAGGAGGATTGGGAGGAGGGAGGGAGTATCTGTCTATCACGTACAAATCTGCACCATGGAAATGAATATTTCTTAGAGCGGGTAATATGTAATCATCAAAGCTGTTTTCTTCTTACTGAAGATCCAGAGTGGCTTGTTTTTTGTTTTGTTTTGTTTTGTTTTTTAAGATTTTTATTTATTTATTTGACAGAGAGAGATCACAAGTAGGCAGAGAGGCAGGCAGAGAGAGAGAGAAGCAGGCTCCCCACTGAGAAGATAGCCCGATGCAGGGCTCAATCCCAGGACCCTGAGATCATGACCCGAGCTGAAGGCAGAGGTTTAACCCACTGAGCCACCCAGGCGCCCCGATCCAGAGTGGTTTATACAAACTTTCCCATTGCTATCTGATTGGGAAGAGAGAAGGAGGGAGAGAGAATGGGGAGGGGAAGAAGGATAAGGACAGGAGAGTAGAGAGGTGACACTGAAAAGAAAGAGTGTGTCCAAGGGGTTGAAGAAGCAATACAGAGAGGAACATTTGCTATAATGTCATTAAAGAGAGCAAATCATGGCCAAGTTACTATCTCCAGGAAGTCTTTTGTGACCCCTTCCCCCAATGCACTGTCATATCCTCTTTACTTTGATGCATAATGAATTAATGCAAAACTATCTCACATAGTTTCTAAGAGTGAGGAGTCTAGGGCCCGTCTAGAAGTCACTATGGCTCAGCCTCCCAGGAGGCTATCGGCTTCTTCTGATGGCCCGCCAGGGACTAGAGGATCAGCTTCCAAAATGGCTCACCCACATGACTGCAAGCGGGCAGCCTCTGTTGTTCACCAAGTGGACCTCTTTGTAAGCTGCTTGAGTGTCCTTCTGACATGGCAGCAGGATTTCCCCAGACGGAGAGATCCAAGAGCGAATAAGCAGAAAGTCACAATGCCTTTTATGGCTTTGTCTCCAATGACTAGGTTATAGGCAATGTCCTTTGTGGTTTTATCCTTATTCCTTACAATTGAGTCCTTTTTTCCAGCCCACACTCAAGGGAAGGGGACTCAGGCTCTGTCTTTTGAATGGAAACTCAAAGAATTTGTGAACATAGTTTAAACAACCATACCTCTTACTCTCCCTGGGCGGGCAAAGGGGTCCTACGCTCTGCTCTCTTGTGTGGTATGGTAGCCACTGCATTTGCAGCACTGGTGGCTCCATCATTATTTTATTCGATTCATAATGAAAATCACTAGTAGAAATCACATGCACACACAAATGCACACACATACACAGAGACAATGGGCTGGACGGCATACAAAGTTGTAATAAATAAAAAGCTGCTTGGAGAGTCTCATCTTTTTAACAAAACTGGAGGTATAAAAACATGACTCAGGGAAATTGAACTTGTTAAAAAATAGTGGCCACAAAAGAAAATTTATAGTAGCAGGTTAGAGTTGCTGTTAGAACGTGATATGAACAGAAGAGTCATAAAAAAAATTAAATCTTGGTTGTAAATTTACATGGAAAAGAACCAATTCCAGTGAAAATAATCTTAGTAGAACAGCAAAAGAAAACGAAAAAACAAAACAAAACAAAACAAAACCAGGAATAGTTTAACTACACAGTAGAGAAAGTTGATCAAAGAATGAAATTAGCGTAATGACACTCTCTCTGAGAACAGCGTCTTCACAATCAGCATTGTTGTAATTCTGATTAAGATGCTCGTGTTAGTACATAGAATAAAAATATTCTTGAAGTCAAAACAGTGGAAGCTCAGTAACTTTGCAGACAAAATGCCTGTGACAGGGGCACCTGGTTGGCTCAGTTCTGTGACTTTTGATCTCAGGGTCATGGAATTGAGTTCTATGTTGGGTGTAGATCTTATTTAAAAACAACAACAACAACATGCCTGTGACAATTTATCTGTTACTTCATGTATATAGTAAACAACTTTTGGGTAGAGTAGCCTTGGAGTAATAGCTTTTTTTTTTTTTTTAAAGATTTTATATAGAGAGAGAGACAGTGAGAGAGGAAACACAGGTAGGGGGAGTGGGAGAGGGAGAAGCAGGCTTCCTGCTTCCTGCTGAGCAGGGACCCCATCCCAGGACCCTGGGATCATGACTTGAGTAGAAGGCAGACACTTAAGGACTGAGCCACCCAGGCACTCCTTTAAAGTTTAACACCTAAGGCAGAAACTGAAAATGAAAAGACTGACAGAATTCACTACAGAAAAACAAGTACATCCAAAAAAATGCTATAATTAACATTAAAAGGGATATGATAACTTGGGAAAATGATTGTGTTTGAGAGAAAAACAGTTTATATATTTAATATATACCTCTCGCAAATCAAGGAGAAGATACCCTCATAATAAATGGGAAATTAGTCTCATAAGAGAAAAAAAAGCAAATGAAATTAGACAGAAAGTTTAATTAAAAGAGTAATTAGAGAAATAAAAAGTAAAAAGCAATGTATACTCTCATACATTGCTAGTATGAATAAAAATTGGTACAACCTTTCTCAAGGGCAGTGTCCATACATATAAAAAGACTGACAAAAAGGACTTGGCAATTCACAGTTAAGAATTTATAAATATCTGGGGCTCCTGGGTGGCTCAGTCAGGTTAAGCATCGAACTTTTTTTTTTTTAAGATTTTATTTATTTATTTGACAGAGATCATAAGTAGGCAGAGAGGCAGGCAGAGAGATAGGAAGGGAAGCAGGCTCCCTGCCGAGCAGAGAGCCGAGCAGAGAACCCAATGTGGGGCTCAATCCCAGGACCCTGGGATCATGACCTGACCCGAAGGCAGAGGCTTAACCCACTGAGCCACCCAGGCACCCCAAGCATCGAACTTTTGATACCAGCTCAGCTCATGACCTCAGGGTCCTGAGATGGAGCCCTGCACTGGGCTCTGTGCCAAGCAAGGAGCCTCTTCAGATTCTCTCTCTCTCTGTCCCTCCCTCTGGCCCTTCCTCCACTTATGCGCTCTCTCTCTCTCTCTCTCTCACTTAAAAAAAAAACTTATCCATATCTAAGAATGAATTAACGAAGTAGGCAAAGATACATGTTCTAGAGTATTCCTGACAGCAGTATTCATAAAAACAAAAAATATAGAAATAGCAAAAATGTCCTATAATAGGGGGGCTTGGTTAAAATTTAAAAAATACATCCATACGATGAAATTCTATTGTGCATTAAGTTAATGTTTTAGAGGAACATTTATTAATATCAAGGGATATTAATAATAGTATTATATAAAAGAAGTTATAAATGGGATGTATAATATAAGCTCATTTTGGTACAAAATGAATGAAAGGCTATACAAAGCATAGCTCTGGGTGGTGAAATTATAGGTGTTTATTTTTTTTTAATGATTTTATTTGTTTGAGAGAGGGAGAGAGCAGAGTGAGAAAGAGAGAGTTTGAGCAGGGGTTGGGAGGTGGGGAGGCTGGAGGGGGAGGGAGAAGCAGACTCCTGGTTGAGCAGGACCATGGGAACATGACCTGAGCCAAAGGCAGACCCTTTACCAACTGAGCCACCCAGGTGTCCTGGTGTTTATTTTTTCATTTGCTTTTTTGTATTTATTTTTTAAATTAAAGAAATGAATACGGATTGTTTTTATCACAAGAGAAAAATTGTGAGTTTTAAGTATAAAAATGCACTCAATTGCAATTAGAAGAATGTTTCCTAATTTTTTAAAAGATTTTATTTAATTGAGAGAGAGAGAGAGAGAGAGAAAGAGAGGAAGCAAGAGCAGGGCGAAGGGGCAAATGGAGAGGGAGAAGTAGACTCCCCGCTGAACAGGGAGCACCATCATGGTAGGACTCCGGGATCATGACCTGAGCAGAAGGCAGATACTTAACCGACTGAGCCACCCAGGTGCCCCGTTCTTTTGGTATTGATGCAGGTTTCCTTAACTTATCTTAATATTAAAATTATTAAAATACTTATTTATAAATATAAATTATTAAATATATTAAATATATACTATTAATACATAATTATTATAGTTAATAATTATCAATATTAATAACCATATAAAATATAATAAATATATTTATATAATATATAATATATCATTTATATAATATAATAAAATATAAATATAAATATAAAATATTTATATTATAAATATAAATTTTAAAATAAATATTATATAATATAAATATATAATATATTTATATAAAATATAATTATTAAATATATTAAAATAATCATTAAAATATCTTAATATATTCCTGCTTTTTAATGAAAAAAATCACATACTTAAAAAAAAGTACAGGCCAGGAGTTGGGAACAGGCTGTGGTTACAACCCCCTTCTTCTGATCCCCGCCCCCACATCTTTGTTCCCATTTTCCGCTCCTACTCTATAAAGTTAACCAAACTAGCTAAGTGGCCCATGGAAGATAAACAATAACATTTATTTCCAGGGAAATAAAAACTTAAATGATATACTTGCTTGAACCCTCTATGTGATTACTAACATAAACATACAAGACTTGATGGAGAGATAATCCTTTCTCTCTGCACACATCCAGGTGGCTCCTAGCATTTCCAGCTTTGTTTACAAACAAATAAAATATCCTATTTTATTTACAAATGGTTATTATTCTGAATTATGTCCACTAATGTAATGTAACAAAAAGATGTTTTAAAATACAGCAAGAAATTGGTTTAAGCAAATTTTAAGTGGATTAGTAAAAGCACCAGAGTATTGCTTCCATTTTTAAAGAAACCTCTTTTATTTTGGAATTGTGGAGGACTATCTCAGCACATTTTTCACTCACTAGGTTATTTGTTGCTTTTCTTTCCTTTCTAATTTCAGCTTTCATTTTGAGTCACCTAAAAGTAGTGTTTCGTGTGGCAAAAATAATGTTCTGAGTTATCTAAGTTCCATAAAGAAAATCATTTTGGATGCCACAAGCTTTTGCCTTTCTCTAATTCCCAACATCAAGCTGTAATTTTTCCTCTTCTAGCTTTATCCAGAACCTTTAAATTAACAATGTAAGAAACTAAACAGGAAGTTACATTTCTCTGATCTATAAAGTTAGGAGGAAGATGAGGAACAGATGAAAAAACTAATAGGGAGAAGGAAGCCACCACATTTTGGTTCCATTAATCAAAATTATATATTCAAAATTCTCCTAGTATCCCGACTGAAAAGATTAAACATTAGAAAGAAGTACACTAGATTTTTTCCAGCTGTCTACAGGTCATAATGAAAGGAATGATCATTTCCTATGTCTACTGATAGTTCCAAATCTATTTAGAAAGAGGTCCACAAAAGTTTAAGCATAGCTCCTAACTAATGCTTTAAAGGAAGATTTGATTTATATACTTAGTGACCAAAACAAAACAAAACAAAACAAAACAAACAAACAAACACCAACAACTTAGCCCATATGCCATGACTTTTCAAATACCAACATACTTGAAATTACAATAATAACTGTTTCCATAGCAAATGTGATACACAAAAACAACAGATTTTGGCTTTTTCTGAATGCTCTTAGGAGCTAGTTTTGTTTGAGAAGTTAATCTAGACTAACTTACTTAGTTCAGTTGATGAGAACAGTGGTCTCCAGACTCTTGGATTTCACAAAGCAGCCAAGTTTCTCAAATGAATGAATAAATAAATAAACTGGGGAGTAAGGAACATAGGGTTATTAACTTTTTATTTTACCAATGAGTATATGTAAAAACTCAGTTGTCATCAATGATCACCATTACTTCACAAGAGAAAGGACATTTTAACAGAAAAAGAAAGCAAGAAGGGAATAATCTTATAATAAAAAAAAAAAACCCTTAAGAGGAAAAAAATTGGTTTTATGGAAAAATCACTATTTTCTATGTATAATTTCCAATAAACTATAATAGACTAGTATTTAGGAACCACTGGGAACCACTATAGTATTAAGGAGATCAAATTTTCACTTTTAATTCCCATATAAGCTAGTTAAGTTATTGATCTGTTGCAAGGCACTAGAATGTATGTTAATGTACATTTTTTGTCGCTTGTTAATTCACTGATTCTTTCAGCTATTGAACAAATACTTCATGTGGTCTATTAATATTATATATATAACAGTATATATGATATATCATATCAGATTATATCATATTATATCATATATTATATATTAGACACTGACAGAGATTATAAAACAAAATAAGCAAGATAAGATTGTCTCTTCTCTTATGGTACACAGAAATTATAATTCAAGACAAAACATACCATAAGAGGGTGCAAATGGATCAGGGAAACCTAGAGGAAGGGGCAGGCACAAGTGGCATTTGAGGTTTATTATAAGATGACATTTCAATGGTTTATGCTGGTCTGGTGGAGGGCATTATGGAGGATGGTTAATAAAATTACTGAAACCGGGGCACCTGGGTGGCTCAGTGGGTAAAACCTCTGCCTTTGGCTCAGGTCATGATCTCAGGTCATGATTTCAGGGTCCTGGGATCAAGCCCCACATTGGGCTCTCTGCTCTGCGGGGAGCCTGCTTCCCCTGTGTCTCTGCCTGCCTCTCTGCCTACTTGTGACCTCTTCCTCTGTCAAATAAATAAATAAAATCTTTAAAAAAAATTTTTAATAAAATAAAATTACCGAAACCAATAAACCTCGTGAAGCATTAGCTATGTTGGCAATCTTGAGAGTAATTTGGCTTGATATGAATAGGAGAGTACTGGGGAAATATGAATAGGCCATTGTGCAGAGGATCTTCAAAGTCAAGGCAAATGTTTAGACCACATCTAGGAAGCAAGGCATCACCACCAACCAGGTGAATAGAGATGGAAAAACTCCTGAACTTGAAATGAGGAGCCATGAGTTTCAGTATCAACTCTATTCTTCCCATGAAAGCTTGAGAAATTATCTTAATCTCTCTGAGCCTCCTTTTTCCATCTGTAAAATTAGATTCATTTCTATGTTACATGCTATTTTATAATTAAGTAAGATGCAGTATGTGAAAAGTCTAGTACGGTCTTGGACATACAGTCTGAAATCATTAAAGTTTGTTGACTGTGAATATTATTAAATTATCAAAATTCAGGTTTAGAAAGATTATTGTGTTAACCTGTGGGTTCAAAAAAAGAAACTAGAGGGGCGCCTGGGTGGCTCAGTGGGTTAAGCCTCTGCCTATGGCTCAGGTCATGATCTCGGGGTCCTGGGATCAAGCCCCGCATCGGGCTCTCCACTCAGCAGGGAGCCTGCTTCCCCCTCCTCTCTCTGCCTGCTGCTCTGCCTACTTGTGATCTCTCTCTGCCCAGTAAATAAATAAAATCTTTAAAAAAAAAAAAGAGAGAGAGAGAGAGAGTAACTAGAGAACAAACCGATGGTTGCCAGCGGGGAGGTAGGTGGGGGATGGGCAAAATAGGAGAAAGGGAGTGGGAGGTACAAGCTCCCAGTTATGGAAGTGAGTAAGTCACAGGGTTGAAAGGTACAGCAGAGGGAATATAGTCAACGCTATTATAATAGCGACCTATGGTGACAGATGGTAGCTATACTATAATAAGCACAGCATAACTTACAGACTTATTGAATCACTAGCTGGTATATACCTGAAACTAATGTAACACGGTGTGTCAACAAAGCTTCAATTAAAAAAAAAAAAATGAATAAAGAGAGCCAGAAACTTGAGTGGAAGAGAAAGAGAGGAAATGAGGAAATGAGAAATTCATGGGAATAGAAATGAGTAAATGGAAGTGAGAGATATGTGGACTGTTTGCAAGGATGGGATGAGAGGTGTGCTCAAGGATGATGACACATTTAAGCATGGAATGGTGTCATTTGTAGAATCCTGGATACTGTGACTAGAAGCCCAGTGAGAGGTCATTGTGAGGAGTTTGCTTTTGATTATTGAATTTGAGATCCTAGGGCTACATCTGAGTGGAAATGGCCAGCAGTTTTCAGAAATTAGGAGAGGAGTCAGAAGCTGAGATAAACATTAGGGAACGACCTGATTAGGGATGAGAACTGAAGCCATAAGACTGTTGTCAGTCCAAGAGCGGGAGTATCGAAGCAGGAGGGGACCAAAGGCTGAGTTTTGAGTAGCTCCTCTACTAGGTGGGGGAGCAAACAAAGGAGGTTGGAAGGGCAGCAGAGAGGGGATTCAAAAGCGAGAAAGACCAGGCGTTTCCAGGAGGGTCAAGGTAGTTTCAAGAACAAAGGGGCACTTATAAGTGCCACATGCCCCAGAGGCCAAACACACAAGAGCAGAGGAGTCAAAACAAGGAGCTCATTAAGGGCTGTTATGAGAACAGTTTCAGTAGTGTGGTTGATGCAGAAATCTCACTGGTGGAAAGGAGAGAAGTTCATTAAAGTATATATATTAATTTATATTTTGAATAAGTAAAGATGCTTCTGAATCAAGAGCCACCAAAGCTTAAAAGGAGAAAATGAGGTCTCTTGACTACGCCTCCAGTTTCTTGTGCATCCTTCTGGGAATATCCAGGGATATGCCATGAATATACATGATTTTTAAACACCACACTAAAACATACCGCTTTGCAGCTTCCTCTTTTTCCCTTGGCCGCATGATGTCTCAGAGATCTCTCCATTCAATTCCTATGTGCTCTCTATGTGAAGAAGCATAACTTATTGGTCTTTTCCTCTACTGATGGACATATAGGCTTTTTTTTTTTTTTTTTTTTTTTCCCAATGAAGAGTTGATAAAAAAGGACAAAATCTTCCTGGTTGACTACGTGACACTCCAAAACTCTAGACCTGGTTGACTTAAGAGGTAGGACTCCTATATTTACCAGTAAACAACTACATCTATCCCCTTCTCTCATCCCAGTTTTGATTTGGTGCCTGCCTTCGTGGGAGGGTTCCATTTCCTGCTATGTAACCTTCCGTAGCCTTTCCACATAATCCCATCATAAAGCTTTCTGGAAATAAAAAAGTAACTCCTACTCAAAAGATTTAAATCCTGAACACTAGGCATCTGACTGATTTAGCCTTTAGTTATTATCTCATAAAGTATATAGATGTGAGCCTCCCACTGAGGACTGTTAGTGTTGGAAGTATCTTAAAAGTTGTCCAATTCCACCCCTTTGTTTAGTAGCAGTGGAAACCAGAGAGTGATGATATATGCTCCCTCAAATGATGTGACAAAACAGTCATGGAACCCAGGGTCTTTACTCCCAAACCAGTGTTTGACTTCAAATAAGACCTTGGATTGAGTAGGGAATAAATAAAGGAAAAATGTCTTGGAGATCTGGGAAAAATATAATGCTGTACCTGGGAACATGAGAGCCAGGTTTCACTTTTCAGTTTAGACTGATTCACAGTATGACTGTGGAAAGTCATGTGTCCTCCCTGGGTTTTAGTTGTTCCAGCTACGCATTTGACCTCCTTCCACACAGGCCTTGCAGAAATTGTTGTGAACGTTGATGAGGTAATCCTTATAAAATTCTCTTAGCTATGAAAGCCACAACTGTGTCTAGAACTGATGGAATGTTGGATATGCAGTACACACTCTTCTATCCCTTATTGGTTTATCAGATACTGTGAAACTTCAGTCAACCAAACATCTTATCGTCACCAGCTAAGCCTTTTCCTCCTGCCCTCCCTTTGGTCATTCTTAACCTGGTTGATTCAAAGTTTACTTATTCTAGTTCCTTGAGTTTCAAAATAACACAAGGTCTTCACCATTTACTTAAATTCTCTGTGCCTCAGTTTATCCATTTGCCAAATGAAGATATGGTGGGGGGCTGTTGTGGTGAGGATTATATACATGTAAATCAGGGCCTGATACATATATATATACACATGACTATATACATGTAAATCAGGGCCTGATACATACAGTGCTCAGTAAGGGTTCAGTACTATTAATGTAACCTTTTGAAAGTGGATGAGGGGTGTCTGGGTGGCTCGGTGGGTTAAGCCTCTGCCTTTGGTTCAGGTCATGATCTCAGGGTCCTGGGATGGAGCCCCACATCAGGCTTTCTGCTCAGATGGGAGCCTGCTTCCCCCCACCTCCTCTGTCTACCTCTCTGCCTACTTGTGATCTCTCTCTCTGTTAAATAAATAAAATCTTAAAAAAAAAAAAGAAAGTGGATGATAGTATATGTAAGCATGTGTTCAATTAAAAAAAATAACAGCAACGCTCAATGCTCAATGGTTTCTTTGTTTCTCTGTTTTAAGGGACACACTGAAGATTTCTATAGGTGAAGTAACAAGAGACTTCTAGGCTATGGAGATAGAGACAACAATGAAGGAGAACTGGGTCGCCCAGGCCCTAGGATCCCTAAGTTTTCTCGTTAAAAATTTGCTTCCTCGGCTGTCCTGTTCAATGTTGTATCCTCAGCACCCAGGTGCTCAATCAATATTAGCTAATGAATGACTATATTTATGAATCAATCCAAAGACAGAGAAATGGAGGATACCCACAAACAAGAAAGTCTGGGTTACACTGTAGGCTTTCCAGGAGAAAGAAAATAGAGAGAAGGAGAACTACGTATGTAAGAATCGTGTAACTGTTGGATGATGGTTAGTGAGTCTATGCCTGAAGATAAAAAAAATAGAGAAATAGCCGTATGGTTGGACAAGCTGGCCCAGAGAATCACTGGGTTTTGTTTTTGTTTTTAGTGAAGTCAGATATCTTAAGAAGGTAGTGGAGAGCATTTCTTTTTGACAGTGGTATTCTACAGAGAATCATTTTTAAAAGAGATCATTCTCAAGGTGTCACAAAGAACACCCTATTAGAGTATCTGTCTCTCTGAAAATGAATCCTTCTTTGTACTCAGGGTGTTTCTCTGTTAATAATAGCCTCCTACTATGACCCTCAGTTTCACAGCATCCCTGAAAGTAAAAGCTGCTCTTTGTGTAGGCATTTTTTTTCCCATTCCTAAATACACTCCTCCCCAACTGGTGTCATAGTAATGCCATTGCACGAAATGCATCACTACGGAATCAAAGGACAAGTCAGAGCAACTGTCTTTGTTTCCTTTTCTTCCACATCATGTTTATTCAGGGTGAAATGGTTTTCAGTAAAATTCAGCAAGCATTTACCTGGCACCTATTGTGAACAAAGCACTCTGCTAGGTCACACATGGAACATGGAGTCAATTAGGCATGATTTCTGGCCTCAAGAATCTTGTACTCGCTTGCAGGTTATCGTAATGACTGGTGAAATGTTTCAGGATCTCTCTTCAACCTGTCCAGGCTATGGGTTTCTCTTAATTTAACTTGTTGCTCTAGAATTCAGTTGAAGGTGAATTTGAATATGTTGGATTTAACAGAAGTCCTGAAAACACCTTCTGATCCCTCCACCTAGATGTTCTTTCTGCACTTTGTAACTCTTACAGCACTTACCTCTTTTACACTGGATTGTATTTATTTATGAACATGACAGCCTCCATAATCAAGAGAGGGAACAGGCACAGGGAAAGATGCCTGAGGACTGGAGCCAGAAGACTTGTCCTTGTTTATGTAGGCAGACCCAGGATAGTAATCAACCATGAAATCTTGGCCATGCAACTTAATCTCTATGACCCTCAGTCCTGCATCTAGATTTGCAAGATAATAATGTCTATTTCATAGAATGGATATGAAAATTAGATAGTCATGTGAATGTGCTTTGTAAACTATTATCCATATGTTAATTTTATTATCCCCTATGTGACCTAGCGAAAGGCCTTGCCTCTGAGGAATACTTTTAAAATATTCATTAAATTACTGAAAAATGACATCAACCACCTTGTGTATTCTTCTCACTCACATTCTTTTCCTAGCCCACATTGTTAGCAAGGCTTATATCTGCAGTGCCCTAGTAAGTTGGAGTAATTGTAGGGATTAAACAGGATCAAAAGGGCCTGCTTGGGGGACCTGGGTGGCTCAGTGAGTTAAAGCCTCTGCCTTTGGTTCAGGTCATGATCTCAGGGTCCTGGGATGGAGCCCTGCATCGGGCTTTCTGCTCAGCTGGGAACCCGCTTCCCCCCCACCTCCTCTGTCTGCCTCTCTGCCTACTTTTGATCTCTCTGTCAAATAAATAAATAAAATCTTAAAAAAAAAAAAAAAGGGCTTGCTTGCTGGTGGAGCTAGTGTCCAACACCCTTCCCCTCACACTTCATATGTCTTGCTTCTACCTTAAGGGCAGGTAATATCAGGGCGGCCCTCTTAGTTAAAAGATGGGCTTTGGAGTAAGATCATCCTAGGTTCAAATCTTGGATCTGCCAGTTTATCAGTGGTGTGATATAGGGTAATTTTAAAATTTTGCTGAGCTTTTGTTTTCTCATCGGAAAAATGAAGATAACACATGATTTTTCAATAATTAAAATTAGGCCATGTTTTAAATGAGAAATTGTGAGGAATTAATGAGTTACATACATCACCTTAGGTGTTGACTACAATGACATCCATTTTTAGCCCTTAAAAGTTAATTGAGCAACTACTATGGGGCCGAGAAGTAAACAGGTGCGGGAGATAAACAATGTTACCAGTAGGAAAGACGATTACCTGATGATACAGTGTGGCAAATGCTATGACAGAAATAAGAACAGGGTGCTCCGGAAACAGTAGGGGAATCTATGTGACAGCACTGACTGGGGTGCGTCAGGAGCTGCTTGCGAAGGCTTCTTGGAGGAAGTGATTTCTATGAAGTAGGAGTAAGCCAGGAGGAGGTACCATACTGAGCAAGGACAAACAGATCCTTCCCTTTTGGGAAAATGGAGGGCGGTTCTGATAAAATGAAGCCATGTAGGTCTGTAGATACAGGTTCATGGTGAGGGGTGGTTTGCTGTGTGAAAGAATTCATGCTTTATTTGGAGGAAACGGAGAGGCATTGGTGGATGTGCTCCCTCATTTAGTAAGAACGCTTAAATGGAGAGCATTGAGTCAAAAAAAAGTATCTTGATGTAATGAAATTAATACAGGTTTAGGGCTTCGCAGGTTCTCAGTCCGGGTTGAGGCTCTCGGTGTGACTCAATCAACTCAATTCATCTAATTTTGTGGTCAATCAGCGATAACACCTAACCCTTACAGCTACTTCGAGTTCTAAGTAGGCTTTATGCACACCAGCCTCGCAGCAAAGTGTGTGTCCCATAGCAAAGCATTTTAATAAATATCCGTTCTCTCTGCTTAACCACTGGGTCGCTGAAATACGCGAGCTATTGCTAGGCCCTTCCCTCCGCTCCCTCCCTTCCCTTTTCCCTTTCAGCAGTGTGAGCAGCAGCAGCCAAACGCCAGGGGCCAGGAGGATGTCCACTCAGGCGAGCACGCCTAAGTGATGATTAAAAAACAGCCGCACCGAAGGCGGGCGGGGAGCGAGGCTGGGCATGCTCAGAGGGCCTGGCGGACCGCCGCGATCTCCCCGGCGGGAGGGAAGCCGGGCGGGGGCGCAGGCTGGAGCGGCGCCGGCGCGCATGCTCAGTACCCGCATCTGCTCACTCCCTCCAGTGCGGCAGCCGGAAAACCGCAGCGGCGGCGGCGGCGGCTGACGGGGAGCGCCCGAGCCGGGTGGCGCAAGGGGGGAAAAATACAAGGGCAGGACTGATAAGGGCAGGACCGAGAGCGTGGGATTTACGGCGTCTGGCGGGCCGCTGCCTTCGCCGTCCGCTGGGAGGAAGGTCCAGGAGGCGGCGGCAGCGACGGCGACCGGAGAAGGAGGCGACGGCGACGAGAGGGGAGCGCGGAGGAGGGGCCGGGCCGCCGGCGGCCTGGGAGCCGCAGTGATTTTGACGTTTTCCTGCGCTCGGTCTCCGGCGGCCCCCGACCAGGCTGCGCCGGGGGACCGAGGGCGCCCCCGTCCCGCGCGCCTGGCTCGTCCCTTGACTCGCCGGGGCCTGACGGGGTCTCCCCGCTCGGAGGGAAGGGAAGCGGGAGGCGGGGGCGTGCGGGCACCGCGATGGCGGGGACATTTTCCACAACGTGATTGTTAAAGCCTCCCCCCGCTTAAAATTCCGGGCCCTTCCAGCCTCCCCCTCCCCCCAAGCCCGTGTGACTAAACGGAGACAAAGGGGAGGCGGCCTCGCTCACACGCGCGCTCGCGGGGCGGGTGGCTCGGCGGGGCGCCGGCGCGGGGCGGACGGACGGACGGACGGACGGACGCTGCGCCGTCACATTCCTATGCCCGGGAAGAGCGGCGGCGGCTCCCGCGGGAGGCGGCAGGCTCGCGGCGCGGACAGCTGAGCTTCTCCTCCCCGGTCGCCGCCCGGGCGGGCCTCGCCCCGGCCCCGATGGTTTGAGCTCTTCCCTCCTCCCCTCCCGACCCCCGCGGCGGCGAGGCCACACCATGTGAAGGTTAGAGCCCGGACATCCCGAGGAGCCGCCGTGAAAGATGGGGGATGCTGCAGACCCCCGGGAGACGAGAAAGACTTTCATTGTTCCAGCCATCAAGCCCTTTGACCACTATGATTTCTCCAGGGCCAAAATCGCCTGCAATCTGGCCTGGCTGGTGGCCAAAGCCTTTGGAACAGGTAAGTGGTGTCTTCCCTTCCCTCTTCTTCCTCAGGATGTACACATGCCGGTTTTTTGTTTCCGATCATCGGATCCCCCTCCGTGTCTTCTCGAACAGGTTCAGGAAGATGATGGGGGGGCTGGGAAGATAAGAAAGAAGAGAGAAATAAAGCAGCTTTGGTCTTAAATCAAGTGCCCTTGGTTAGGTGGGATTTACCCAGATTTCTTTCATTGGATCGCAAACGTGTTTTCTTTTCTTCAGTGAGCTATTTTACCATGTTTTTACATAGGGTGGTTTTATTTTGTGGTATTTTCCTCATTTCCCCCTCAGTCATAATTGTGATTACACCACCAAGAAATTTGAGTTGGTTTCTTTATTATTGGGAGACGGTGGATGGCACATAGTACTGTATTGATTTTGACATTTGTAATGATGGCTGCTGTTCAGACTCCGTAGAATGTAAGGTGGCCTATGTCGAAGTACAGTGTTAATTTTGGTTGTCATTCTTAAAGCCTGTATCATCCTTCCATACACGTTCCAGGCTCTATTAAACCATTTATTTAAAACTAATATTTAGCTTGCTGATTGTGGGGTGCCATTTTCATTTCCTATTATCAGTGAGACATATTCCTTTTGTCAGACGTATTTTAGCCTTAGAAATTAAAAGAAACAAACAGTGCCTACTATGGGATTTTTTTTTTTAATAGAGTTTTTTTGAGGGCATGTGCTGTTGACACAGATTGTACAGTGCAGTGGCAATTAAACATTCTCTCCGTTACCCAGTCTTTGCAAAATAACAGGAAAAGGGCCTCCTGTTGTAATTCCTTAGCGTTTGCTTTCGGAGCCCATGTTGTAGAGCTCTGAAAAAATTAGAGAGCTTTTCATAGGAAGATGCTGGTGTAAGGAAATTTTGTCTGGTAACTTTAAGAATCATTTTGTAAGATTTCTGTGCCCTGGATAATAAATTTTAGATATGTAAACTATTTGTAAAAAAGTTTCTTAGTATTTGCAGACTTTTCTCCAGATGTTAAATGTAAGGTTGTTTTTGTTGGTTTTGTTTTTTTTTTATGTTGTTGTTTGTGGGAGGAGAATGGCTTCTTTCCACTTTGAAGACTGAAAATATGGGAGTTATGGTTTAATTGATTCTTAAACACCATAACAATGTTTTCAGAGCTGCACACGTTAGTTAACTAGCAAATGAATCTCAGTGTTTGGAAGATTATTTGCATTAGTTTGAGGGAAACTTTAACATGATTTTATGTTGATGACAACTTTTGTTTTATTTAAGTTCTTGTACTTTGATATTGAAGTAGATGTTAAGGTCTTAAAACTGGCATTAGGAGTAAGTATAATTAAAACTCATTTTGAGGGCGCCTGGGTGGCTCAGTGGGTTAAGCCTCTGCCTTCGGCTCAGGTCATGATCTCAGGGTCCTGGGATCGAGTCCTGCATCGGGCTCTCTGCTCAGCAGGGAGCCTGCTTCCCTCTCTCTCTCTGCCTGCCTCTCTGTCTACTTGTGATCTTTCTCTGTCAAATAAATAAATAAAATCTTTAAAAAAAAAAAACAACCTCATTTTGAGATAATTTACATTTTAAAGATTTATTTGGAACTAAATGTGTGGAGTAACACATAGGAGGAAGCATGAAGTGTCAGTGTGTTTTTATTTTCTGGTAGCACTGATATCAGCAGTGAGAGTAAGAGATGTATTTTGGTTTTAACATAAGCAGCATACTGAAGCTAATATCCATTTGGAGGAGAAATGAAGCTGTTTAAGTATTTAGAAAAGATAGAGGGAAATTTATGTAATGACCTACATGGAAAAGCAATGTGTACAAAATGGAAGGAAGAGGGAACAACAGAAATATTTTCTTTCCTTCTGAAACTGAGAGGATGCTTACAGTACAAGATGTCAAAATGTTGCCCTTGATTCACAAAAGCTACTAACCAGAAAATGGCCTACTTTCTGGATTTGTGTCAGGCAAGTTCGCTAGATTCCAGACCACTTGGTGAGGAACACATATTGAACACCATTGAAGAAGAAAGGAAGTGAAAGGAATCTAATATCAGTGGAATCTGTCATGTGCTGGGCGCTGTGCTAGATCCTTGGCATTATATTGTACGTTAGAGATTCACAGCAACTTTGTGATATTCGTAGTTTGTTCCCCATTTCCCCCAGGGCACAGAGAGGTTAAACAACTTTCCTACTATCACACTTTTAGTAAGGGCAGAGATCCGTTTTCACTTGACTGACTCCCAGGGGTATGGTATTGGTGGAGGCAGGGCACACCTGCTATATACTCAGTTCTTTAAATACATTGCTTCATTTATTCCTACAACAACCCTCGAGGAAGATACTGTTCTCATTTTGCAGATGAGCGAACAGGTTCAGAGCTTTTAATTTGTTTAAGGTGAAACATCTGGCAGGGGGTGAATTCTGCATGCCAGCTCAGGTCTTTAAGACTTTGAGGCCTTTGCTCTTTACACCACTCTGCAGAGTGTGAAAAATGTGCACATAGTACCTGTTAGAAGTCTTATTTATTTATTTATTTTCTTTAAAAAGTGGGCAGATTTTTTTTTTAGATTTTATTTATTTATTTGACAGGCGAGATCACAAGTAGGCAGAGAGGCAGGCAGAGAGAGAGGGGGAAGCAGGTTTCTTGCTGAGCAGAGAGGCCCATGTGGGGCTCGATCTCAGGACCCTGGGATCATGACCTGAGCCAAAGGCAGAGGCTTTAACCCGCTGAGCCACCCAGGCGCCCTGAGTGGGCAGATCTTAACACTCTCAGATGGTTTAGATGAGTATTGTTGGCACTTGGTTACATTTGCTTTGGCAACAGTTGGAATGGATAAAAAGATCATACTCAAAATGCTATGAGAACCAAACTTAGAAGATCTTAAGAGGGTAACTTAGTAACAAAACTCAATACATTATTGAGAATGTTATGTTTGTGTGTTTTATTTTTTAATCAACAACCTTTCAAAGGTTGTTCTGTTCACTCTACATTTATATGGAGTGAATAGAGAAAAAGTAAGGTTTCGTTTCTTTTGATGTAAATATTCTTCATTTGCTGTAGACACTTAAGCAGCAAGTGTTAATAGTGTAAATAACAACATATTTCAAAGGTATTACCTAATGGTATTCAGTTAATAATTTAAAAAAAATAGCCCAACTTTAAGTTTTGATTTACTAAAATCACTTAAAAGATTTATTTATGTATTTGAGAGAGTTGGAGAGCTCATGAAGCAGGGGGAGGGGCAGAGTGAGAGAGAGAATCCTAAGCAGACTCCTTGCTGGGTGCAGGGTTCCATGAAGGGCTCGATCCCAGGACTCTGAGATCATGTCCTGAACCAAAATCACCAGTCAGAAGCCCAGTTGACTGTGCCCCTCTACCTATCACTTTAAATGACTTTTCCAACACATACACTTCTAAAGTTTACTACTTTTCAATATATCAAAAATTTGGAAGATTCTCATAGAAAAAGGACTAAATCAATACCCAAAGACCCTATATATCATCGTTAAAGAAGTGATTTTAGTGGGGCGCCTGAGTGGCTCATTCATTTGGGTTTCTGAATCCTGATTTCAGCTTGGATCATGATCTCAGGATCCTGGGACAAAGTCCTGCACCTAGGGCTCCCCACTCAGCAGGCAGTCTGCTTGTCTCCCTCTTCCTCTGTTCCTCCCCCTGCTTGTGGTGCAGTTGCTCTTTATCTTTCTCCTAAATAATAATCCTTAAAAAAAAAAAAAAGATAGCTAGAAATTAATGATGGGTGTAGAATGAAGTTATTGAACCGTACAAAAGAAATAAAGCACTAATATTGCAATACCTAGAAAGCAGATAAAATGTTTATTTTATTCAGTCTTGCGTCGGAAACTTTGAGCCATGTTCTTCTCAATACACTAAAAATATTCCAAATAGCCCAAATCTTAATAGCTTATTTTGTAGAAGAATGCAGATACAGTTTTGATCAAATGAAGAATAAGTTTGTTTAGATGAATTTTAATAAACAGATGCTCATTACTTGAAGCACATTGCAAAAGAGGAAGTTAAGCTATGCTGTCTCTACTGTATTTGAACAGCTTAACCCATTTAAGCAATGATATTGCTGAGTTTGCTTTCAGTGTTCTGTTCCTTTAAATCTTGTAGGGAAAATGGTGGGTACAAAACCTCTTTATGAATTTCTTGAATTTGGAGTTCTTAACATGGAATTTAAGGCCAACTTCCCAGTGTTAGTATATCATTTCAACTTTATCAACTATTATTCTCCTTTTTTTGTTTCTTTACATCATTCTCCTCTTCATACCATTTTCTATTATAAATATACCTTGTTACATTTCTTTGTAGGTCTGAACACATTTTGCTGTCAAAATCCTATGTTAGCTCTGACTTAGGCATGTAGGAAGGTTGTGATGACATGGGTAGCATTGTGGGTAAGAAAGACCAATAGCAGAGAGGCAAGTTTGGGAAGTTATCGCAGGAGTTCAAGCAAGATATCAAGAAAGCTTATTGTAGAGTAGAAATGAGAATAAAGCTGCTAATATTTATTAAGAACTTGCTGTGTATCAAGCACTTTGCATGTCATATGATTTTAATTCTCGTGACAGGCTTAAGAGGTAGAAACTATTAATCATTCCTATTTTACTGATGAGGAGAATGAAGCTCAGAGGTTTAGGAACACATCCAAAGCCACTCAGTTTATGGAGCTGGGATCTGAACTTGGGAAATCTGACTTCAGTCTATTCTGTTAACCATTGTACTATATGAGGAGAAGTGAAATTAATGGAAAACAGGCTAAAGGTAGAAAAAATGTTTCAGAGTTATATAATCCCTCGCATTTCTAAATGACTGAATTTGGGGTACGTGGGAAATAGTTGAAATTAAAAGGTAATATATAAAAGGATGAGGTCACCTGAGGTTTTAAATAGGATGAGGTTACCTGATGTTTTGAGACTTAGTGACTGGGAGGATGAATCATTATGCCATTGGCAGAGATAGAGAAAGCAGCACTTTGTAATGGGAAGTCAGCTTTGTTTTTGAAGCCTTGAATAGGATGTATTGACCAAATATCTAATCTGAGAAACTTAATGATGTCGATAGCTAAAAAATGTAGGTATATAGTATAGTTGGGAAGTTGAGGCTAGAAATTATATGCACAGAGTCTTCTGTGCATCAAATGCAACTGAAATTGTAGTAGATGTGAGGATGCCAGAATTTAGGTAGTGAATACTTAACAATGTTTTGGGGGGGAGCCCTGGGGAAGAAGGAGGCAGAATTAAAAGTGGTCAGAGACTTAGGAAGGGAATTAAGAAAGTTTAATAATACTGAGGCCCTGGAGGGAAAAATTTCAAGGGGGTGGTCTTATTAACAGTGTCAAACACTACAGGGTTTTATTTTATTTTTATTTTTTAAAAGATTTTATTTATTTATTTTTTTAAAGTAATCTTTACGCCCAACTTGGGTTCACACTCTCAACCCTAAGATCAAGAGTTGCAGGCTCTTCTGATTGAGCCAGCCAGGCACCCCTACAGGTATTTAAACCATGCCATTCTTTTAAGAATTTATGCTCTAGTTAGGGAGATGTGATACATGTGTAACTATAGTAGAGTTCAGGAAATGTATAAGAGCCATGTAACTGGAACAGTGACATGCAGAGGGTGGGAGAAGTAGCAGATGGAGAGAGGACACTTTCAGCCTCAGTGAACTGTGAAGGAAGACCTCTGAAGTGGAGGTGGTAGTTAGATGACCCCGAAGGGAGTCCAGCTGAATGGGAAGTAGGCATTGTAGGCGGAGGAGATAGTATGTGTGCAGGCATGGAGTTTTGAAACCAAGGTAGTGTTAGTGGAACAATAGACCAGTAGGTTTAAAGAAGGCTTACGTAATGAAATAGTGGGGGATCCAGCTTGAAAGGTAAATTGGAACACTGTTGTTTGAAGAGCCAGTTTAAGGAATTTGGCAATTATTTTGTAGATAAATTATTCTAAGCACATTGGATTAAAAAAAGCACCTGCTATGATGAATTTGTTGAACACCTACTTTGTGCTAAGTACAGTTTTGAACATTTTTTAATTGTCAGGTTTTTTTTTTTTTAATTCCAAGAACATCATATTAAAGTGGATACCATTTTATTTCTTCCATTATAACTCTAAAGCAAGATTTCCAACCACAGAACAATTGGCTGGCCAACTTGTTGCGGAGGGCCATGCTCTGCATTGTCGGATTTTGTCAGCATCCCTGGCCTCTACTCACTAGTTGACAGTATTCTAGTTGACAGTATTCTCCACCTTCACTTCCACTCCAGCTGTGACAACCAAGAATGTCTCTGGACCTTGCCTATGTCTCCTGGGGGGCAAAATGACCCCAGCTTGAGAACCATTGCTCTGAAGATTGTAAGATTCACCTGCGATTTAAAAAAGGTTTTTGTACATTAAAGTCCAAGTTAATTGTAAGAACACATTCTGATTTCAGACCTATTCAAATGGAAGATAAGAATTCAGGAAGTTGGGTAGTTTGCTCTTTTTGTTAATGAGGAAACAGAGGGTTTAAATAACTTACCTTTATCATCCAGCTTGTAAGTGATTCTAAGTGATGGAACCACAATTGGAGTCTAATCCTTTATGATACTAAAATTTGTATTTTAACCTTTATATTATATGCTTTCTGTAGTTCATTACAGTTATAGTATAGTACTGAAAGTGAAGGCATAAAGAACACATGGAAACCTTTCAAATATAAGTCTTAAATTTGTTTTGCACAATTTGAAAGTATATTTAATCTTTCTTTTATTTGATAAATTAGTACAGGGATAGAAAATATATTTAACATTGGTGTGTGATTTCAGAGTCTCCCCCCATCCCCAGCGAGTCTAGTTTTCCATGTAGACTAGCTATTGGACCTTTTTGATAGGTAAATTACAAATACTAATACTTAAATAATTACACATTTATTAATAGTGACAGGCTTGGTGCTTTAGCTCAGGTAACAGTTGTTTTCATTTATGACACTTAGCACTTTCCATCCTAAGCTTTGCACAGTTTTCCCTTCTTAAATGTTGACTCTTCGTGAATATAATATTTTAGATTTAAGTCCTATACAATAGTATCTTTCCAGTTCTCCTATTACTATTTGCTTCTTTTTATTTCCTGGGGCATTTTCCTGAAGTACTCTTGGTTCCCCTACTTGCTGAAGAGTCATGATAATAAACATTTATACACTGCTTTGAGTTCTGTAGAAGAAAAATAAATTGCAGAGTGTTAGAATTTATCAGTGTCACACTTTGGCTACTTTTAGATATTCTGTTTACCTTTGTAGAATGGGATTATATTTCTTAAAATAATTTTAAAGACTTCTTTTTATTAAAAATATTTTCCACTACAAACTAGACAACATAAGAGACTAGGCATATAGTAATAGAGAGGCCACTGAGCTCTTTCTGTAATCCTTACAGCTGTACTCTGCTGTGTTATGCCTAGTAAGGTTTATGAAGTATCTCTGTCCTATTTTCTTTAGATAAAGAGATGGAATTTCAGTTAATAGAAATATCCTTTAATCTCCCTGCTCCATATTTCACAAATATAGGCTCCTGGGAATGTATGTGTTTGATCTTAAAAAGTTATTTTGAATGTGCTCTTTCCTTCACACCATTTTCTGTCTCTAAATTAGGAATTGCATGCAGATTCTAAGTACTTTAGGCTCTTGGAATAAAAGACATTTGATAAAACTTTTGAAATATTTTAAAAGACATTTGTCCTTAACAAATGTAAGTTTCAAAGTACAGTTGACCCGTGAACAACATGAATTTGAACTGCATGGATCCATGTATACACTTTTTTTTTTTTTCCAAGAAATATATTGAATCATTTTTTTGAAGTATGTGATCATTTGAAAAAGCTTGTAGATGAACCGTGTAGCCTGGAAGTGGTGAAAAAAATTAAGGAAAGTTAGGTATTATTGTGAGAATACAGTATATAATAAATATAACATGCAAAATGTGTTATCAACTGTGTTATCAGTAAGGCGTCTGGTTGACACTAGGCTATTAACAGTCAGGTTTTTGGGGAGGCAGAAGTTATATGCGGGTTTTTGACTGCTTGGGGCATGGAGTTGGCACTCCTAACCCCCTGGTTTGTTTGACAGTCTACTGTAGATAGCTTTATTTTTTTCTGCTGGCATTTTCTACTACTCTCAAGATTCCCTTTTTCAGCTGTCTTCTTGTTTTCCCTTCTCTTTTTTGATGATATTCTAATAAAGGAATTGGTGACCTTGTTAATTTTTCTCTAATTCATAGTTTTGTAGAACTTTGTAATGTAACAAATTTTGAAACAGCAGAAATAATTCTTTTTCTAGCGACCTCCTTTTTTTTATATAGATACTAGAAATTTTGATTATAAGATCTTGAAAATTTACTTTTTGACACAAAAATATTTTTTGAATAGGTGAGACAGGCACAGATTGAAAACTCAAAAGGTATATGAGGATTGATCTAGGAAAAATCTTCCCATCTGGACCCAGAGCTACTCAGATTGTTTTAAGTTAGGTGACATCATCAGAAACCTGTTTTTTAAAAGAACTCTTGGAGTACATTAAAAATGATTAAATTTGGTGGTGGGGGGGGGGATCTGGGTGACTCAGTTGGTGAAGCGTCTAACTCTTGGTTTTGGCTCAGGGTTGTGAGATGAGATCAAGCGTAAGATTCTCTCTGTCCCTCTTCCTCTGCTCCCCCTACCCCCAACACTGTCTCTCTCAACCTTTTTTTAAAAGATTTTATTCATTTGGGGGCGCCTGGGTGGCTCAGTGGGTTAAAGCCTCTGCCTTCAGCTCAGGTCATGATCCCGGGGTCTTGGGATTGAGCCCCGCATCGGGCTCTCTGCTCGGCAGGGAGCCTCCTTCCCTTCCTCTCTCTCTGCCTACTTGTAATCTCTGTCCGTCAAGTAAATAAATAAAATCTTAAAAACAAACAAACAAACAAAAAAAAGATTTTATTCATTTGTCATAGCGGGAGAGAGAGAAAGCACAAGCAGGGGGAGTGGCAGGCAGAGGGAGATGCAGGCTTCCTGCCCAGCAAGGAGCCCGAGGCGGTATGGGACTGAGATCATAACCTGAGCTGAAGGCAGATGCTCAACCGACTGAGCCAGGCAGGCAGCCTTCTCTCTGTCACTCTTAAAAAAAATTAAAAAGGTAAATTTTATGTTATGTATATTTTACCACATTAAAAAAAAAAAGTATTTCTTGGAAGTAGAAAATGTACTGGAGGGAGACCAAGAGTTACAAAGAAGGAAATAATTAGGAAGCTATAGTCCAGGTGGGAGATGGTAGCACCTTGAATTTGGATGGTGGCAGTGGATATGGAAAAAGGGGATGAATGTAAAAGTTAAGACTTGGTGACTGATTGGACATGTGGAAGCAAAGATGAGAGTGGGGGAATGTTGAGATTGCTTCTGTTTACTGAGAAAGGGCACAGTAGAATAGAGCCATGTAGAAGAGAGTTGTGTGTATGGAAGAGAGTTGTGTGTATGTATGTGTGAGAGGACAGCATTGAATTTGAGGAATATCTAAAATGGTGGTGTGTGCATTAGGCCCTTGAAAATTCATAGGTCGAATTTAGAAGATCTCTGGGATGATACACATAAGCGGTTATAAAAAAAAGTGAGTAACTGCAAGTCACTTTGAGGGAAAGTATGGAGGAGAGAGAAGGGGACCCAAGACAGGAGAACCATCAAAGGAACCAGACTGAGAGAAGCCAGAGAGGACAAAAGCAAGCCAGGCAAGTGTAGAATCTCAAGCACAAGGAAGAGAACATTGAGATGGAGGAGAATAAGGTACAGCTGAGCAGGAAGTCTCGTAAAATTATCGGATTTAGCAATGATGAAATTATTGATTACGTGGCTGAGAACATATTGAGGGGAATGTAGAGGCAGAACCATGACCAGAGTAGGTTGAGAGTTAATGGGAGACCGTGTCAAAGTATCTTCACTTGTAGTAGCAGAAAATCCCTCTCAAATTGGCTTATAGTACAGAGGATTTATTGGCTTACATAACTGAAAAAGTTCTGAGGCAGGATGAGCTTTTGATCTGATTTGATCAAGGATCCAGTTCTATTTCTTAGTGATTCCCTTAGCTCTGCCCTTCTTGTGTGAGTTTCATTCTCCCACAGTCCTCTCTCTGTGGAAGCAAATGGCTGTGGTAGGTGTAGGCCTCGCATCCACATATCACAGTATTCAGAGCTCTTTCCTAATCATTGAATGGACGTTCTGTATTCTCTTTTTTCTTTCTCTTTAAACAAAGCCATTTGATTTTAGAAGATACCAAATATGTGCAGTGACAATAAACTTTTATGTACTCTTCATCCAACCTCCATGACTATCATCTCATAGCCAATCTTGATTTATCAGTTACACTGATTTTTTTCTAGCCACACTGATTATTTGAAGCAAACGTTGTATCCAGACATTGTGTCATTTCATCTATAAATATATTAGTATATATCTTCAAAGTCAGGAACTCTTTTTTTTTTAAACATAACCACGATACTGCCATCATCACAGCACTGTCACAGCACTCTGTATCATCAGTGTTAGGATTTCTCAGATTGTCGCATGAATCTTTGTTTTTATTTATTTATTTTGTTTTATAGTTCATTTGTTCCAGTCAGTATCCAAATAAGGGTCATATTTTATAATTGGTTGATATGTTTAAGTGTGGTTGTTTGTTTTTTTTTTAATATATAGGCTTTTCCTACATCTCATTTTGTCTTGCTTGCTTTATTTACTGGAGAGAGTATTTACAGAGTGTTTGTCCTTTAAAATTTCTTGTAGTCTGGATCTCTGTGGTATTATTTAGCAGGTTTCTTATAAATTGGCAGTTAAGTCTATAAGATTATACAGATTGAAGTTTGTTTATTTTTTGGCATACTTCACACGTGGTGCATATTTCTACCAGGAGGCCCTTAATGTCTAGTTAACTCTCTGACTGTCATGATTTCATTTATTAGCTGGAAAGCTCCTTTAAAAAGAAACTTTTCTTTGTCAAGTGTATGGTTATCTTATGTGGGAAATTACCTTAATGAATGGTAGCCTTCAAGTATACTACCAGGCAAACTACTCCAGAGGTCACAGAAAAGAAGGGCTCACATATAAAAGGGCTCATATGATTTAAAGTGCTTAAATCATATGGTTTGTTAAATCAATTTACAGTGAGAAGCAAGGAGAAAAAGATGAGGTAAGTTAACATATTTAAGATAGAACGCAAGCAGGGAGAAAGAACTGTGCTCCCTGAATCCTGCAGTGTACGTTGTTTTTATGTCCATCTCTTTCTGCTACATTAGCCTTCCCTAATGATGATGGTATGGTCACAAGGACCAGAGTTGAAGTTTGAACAAGGAGGCCCATAGTGACACATAGGCCAGTGATACACACTTGTATCAGAGAGACACCAGGAACAAGCATGTCTGCCCAGCTGTAGCTTACCCATAAGCCTGATGAATAGCCATGGGTTTTGTGTTGCTTGGTCAGGGGACACATAGGCCAGAATGGGTGTCACCAGTGGGTGGCCAAATTAAGGACTCAACAGATATTAAGTATTCATGTATATTTAGTGTTCACTGCCTCTTGTTTGTTTAATCTCATGCATATCCAATATGTCATGAATATTAAGTGCCTAGGTACCTCATGAATATTAGGTATCTTTTGGGGGGTTTTTCATCCCTTTATGTTTAACATACACATTAACCACTTCCTTTTATTTAACACATTCTTTGGATTCTGTGTTTAACAAACTTCTTGCTTACTAGTGCTTATCTATACTTTCACCTATATTTTAAAAACCACAGACTTACTCTTTTATAATTGAATAGAATAGAATGTAACAGTACATTACACTGAGATACAGGGAAGGAAGGACAAATAGTCTGGTCTTCCTTTCATTGGGGATGGGAATTGCATGAAACTGAGTGGATCACTGGCCCCCCAGAAACTGAAAAGGTAAAGAATGGGGAGAAAAACATTCTCAGTAGTGACCAGAATATACAAAGGCAAAGGTTCTGTATTGAAAGGGTGTGTGATAGTTAGGAACTGAATGTGGCTAGCAGGGATGCCTAATACAAAGTAGTGGGTAGGGACAGGATTACTTCTTCCTTCTAAGGTCCGAGGGAGGATTTTAATCCATTTTTTAAAAAGGATTTATTAGAGAGAGAGTGCAGAAGGAGGGGAGGGGCAGTGAGAGAGGGAGAAGCAGGCTCCTTGCAGCCTGATATGGGGCTCGATCCCAGGACCCTGGGATCGTGATCTGAGCTGAAGGCAGGCACTTAACCAGCTGAGCCACCCAGGTGCCCTGAGGATTTTAATCCTTGAAGGTGCTGAAGGTCATTGAAAACCCAAAGTTTCCATGGTGGTGTGTAACATTAAATTTGCTATGGCAAATAAGCAATTCTGGCTGTAGGAGAGTATGGTTTGAAATAGGGACAGGAGTGGATGTGTGAAGACGATGAGGAGTAAATAAGGTAATTCACATGAGAAGCACAGATAGCCTGGACCTGGGAGATGTGAGTTGACACTGTGGGAAGGGGATGATTTTATCTGGGCTGAGGAGGAAGGAGGCATTAATGATGACTGCTAGATTTCTGGCTTGTGCAACTAGATGGATGGTGGTGTCGTTCATCGATGTGGGGAATGCTGGAAGATGGTCGACTTTAGGGGAAAGACTGATTTGGGGCATTTTCAGGTTTCATAACTTTCAGTGTAATTTCAAATATGTAACAGTAGTACAAAGAACTCCTGAGTACCCTTTAGCCAGATTTACCAATTGTTAACATTTTGCCCCATTTGTCATTTTCTCTTTCCCACCCTCCTACATAAACACGTGTGTATGTATGTATATGTACATGCATGTGTACATAATATTTTCTGAACTGTTTGAGAATGTATGAGAGACATTGTGTTCCCTACCCCTAAATACTCCAGTCTGTGTCCTAAAATGAAGGATCCGTTTCTTCTATATAATATCAGTAAAATTATAAAAATCAGGAAACTTAACTTTGCTATGATATTATCTAATCCACAGTCCAAATTCCAATTTGCCAATTGTCTTAATGACATTATTGCCTTTTTTTTTTTTTTTTCCCATTCCAAGATCCAGTCCAGGATCAACACATTGCAGTTAGTTGACTTGTCTCTTTAGTCTCCTTAAACTGGAATAGTTCTTTGGTCTGTCTTTGTTGTTCATGATATTGCTACTTTTAAAGATTGAGCACCCCGAGCTGCATGCTGAGCTGGCCCTCTGGATTCTTCCCTAGGCATTGTCTTAGCTCTTGCCAAATTTCCTTCACTCTGTGGTACAACCAGCCAGTTCTCTGCAGGGGCTGACTGGGCTGCCTCCCCTCTTGTGTTCTTATACCCTGCTCTGGAGTGTGGGCTCTTATATAGCAGCTGTCCCCTCTATCTTTGGCCCGAATGACTGGGATGATGATGAGATCCTGGGATGGGTGCTGGCGCTGAAAGTGTCCCAACAAGAATACCCAGACATGGGGCGCCTGGGTGGCTCAGTGGGTTAAAGCCTCTGCCTTCAGCTCAGGTCATGATCCCGGGGTCCTTGGGATCGAGCCCCACATCGGGCTCTCTGCTCGATGGGGAGCCTGCTTCCTCCTCTCTCTGCCTGCCTCTCTGCCTACTTGTGATCTATGTCTGTCAAATAAATAAATAAAATCTTTAAAAAAAAAAAAAGAATACCCAGACACTATGAAGAAAAACAAAGAGCGCAGAGACCTACCTTCTCCCAGACAAGGATTGATGGCAATCCAGACACTGGAGACCATTTCCTAGCCCACTCCTCCTCCTGCCATCTTCTTTGGCTTTCTTTTTTCTTGTCCTTTTCCTTTCCCTTTCTTCCCTTCCTTGGCATCTGACCCACCCTTGCACCCCCTCTCATCTCTGCTGTAATCACCACCTGTTTCCACCAACAGACATACCCTTGTCACCCCCTTATAGAGCTCCATACCTGCATTGCTCAGGGACTTGGGCAAGAGAGCCTGGGAGGCACCTAGAGACAAAACAGTTGGCATCTAGGCAGCCACAGAGGAGAGATGTTTAGCCAGAGGGGATTTCCTTACCCTCCATTCTTCCTAAGATGGAACAGCTTGACATCCTCCCTAATATATAATGATGCTAGGGAGGTTGGTGGGGCAGAGGGAGAGGAAAGAAGTAGGAAATTTCTCCTCTTATTACTCCATAAGGTATGAGTCCACAATTTGATTTTTTCTTTCATTAAAATTTTTGTCTTACAGGGGTACCTGGGTGGCTCAGATGGTTAAGGGTCTGCTTTCGGCTCAGGTCATGATCTTCAGATCCTGGGATCGAGCTCCAAGTCAGGTTCCCAGCTCAGCCAGGGTCTGCTTCTCCCTCTGCCTCTGCCTCTGCCCCAGCCTGTGCTCTCTGTCTCTGTATCTCTCTCAAATGAATTAAAAAAAAAAATTAAAGTTTTTGTTTTATAAATATAGTAGACCAGTTATTTTATAGAATGTCAATTTGGATTTGTCTAAAGAGTCTTCCAGATTAAAGTTAGGCAAATCTGGCAGAATTACCTCAGAAGAGATGCTATAACCTCAGTAAATTTTATCAGGAGACAGATAATGTTTGTTTTGGTATTGGTGATGTTAACTTTGATGAGTTGGTTAAAGTATCTGCCATGTTTCTGCACCATAAAATTATTATTCCATTTTGAGTTGATAATTTATGTGGAGATGAATTGAAATATCCTGTTCATCAAACTTTTATCTGCCATTTTAGCATACAGTAATGATTCTTGCTTGTCAATTATTACTATTGATTATTACTATTATTTTTTCCCATTTATTAATTGATGTTCTACAACAAGAAATAGGTTTTTCTTTTGCTACTTTTTCATTTATATCAGGATGGACTCATTGATTCTTGTTTTATTCAGTGGGTTATAATCCTTTATTATCATTATGTATTTTGATGTTCATATTGTCCCAGATTTGGCCAGTGGAATTGCCTTTCATCTGGATCCTGTGTCCTTCTGACATGGCCCCATCATTTGGTGGCATTTTCTTTCTTTTTGGCACACATGCACAAACCCCACCCCCACCCCACTGCCCCATACATACAAAGACACTCTTAGCTCATCTTGTACTTTGTTTTCTCCAGCTCTGGAAATCGCTGTTTCTTTCCTTTTGGTGAGAAACCAAGATACAGATGCTAGGTTTATTCCTTCTGGGGGTTCGCAGACAGAGCTAGGGAAGACACACATAACATAAAGTACATCTATTTCTTTCTCTGTATATAGACAGATATAAAACACCATGTGTTCATAATGATGCTTTGCATTTTAGTCCAACACCAGAGTTCATTCTAGTCTTTCTAGTTCATTTCTAGTCCCTTCCTATATTTGTAACTCCCCTTGTCAGTGAAAAGCTTGGCATGCATTTTGAATTTGGGGTTTCTTTGTGACATCCAAGTGAAGAGTTGAGTAGGCTAGCTGGCTTACAAGGATCTGGGACTCAGAAGAGGTGCTTTAGTCTCACAGGGTAGTGGGAGGAGTGGAGGAGATAATTTAAGCTCAGGAATGCTGAACAGCACTTAATACATCTTTTTGTAAGCGGAAGGGTAGAGGGAGTTCACTTTTAATTGGCATCTCATTTGAAGGCAAAGCCCTATGGTTAGGTACTTTATGTTGTTTTAGTAAACATTTGAGTGCCTGCTGTGTTCCAGGCACTGTTTTAGGTGCCAGTGACACAGGATGGAGAAATATCCTGCTCTTCTTGAGGTTACATTATAGTGGAAAGGGGCAGAAATAAACATACATATTACAGAATAGTATTAACTGTTATAGAGAGGATTAAAGTAAGATGACTGATTGGGTGGTCAGGGAAGGTATATCTGAGGAGGTAACGTTTAGCTGAGATCAGAATGGAATGAGCTATGTGAAGGTTAGAGGGAGGAACATTAGAAGCAGAAGGAAGGCCGAAAGGCACAAACTAGACATGCTGTGGCAACAGAAAGACTTGGATGTCTGGAGCATAGTGGGCCATTGGGGGAGGGGAGACGGGGTAGAAGGAGGAGGAGGCTGAGTCACATCTGCAGAATATGGAGAAACTTGAACTCAGAGAAATTAATTACTATACTCAAAATCCTGTAGCAAGTAACTGGTAAAATTCAGACTCCTCTTTTTAAATCCAAAGCCCGTACTTTCAAAAAGCCCCAGTTTTCCCCACTATATCGTGCTGCCTCCTAAAGGTAGTGAATGTAGGTTAACTGAAAAGAGGTTTGGTTTTGAAGGTTTTACTTCTTTGCAGAAGTGTGGCCTAGGGAGATAACTCTAAAGTATGTATGTATGTATTTATTTTAAGATTTTATTTATTTATTTGACACAGAGAGAGAGAAAGATCACAAGTAGGTAGAGCAGCAGGCAGAGAGAAGGGGGAAGCAGGCTCCCTGCTGAGCAGAGAGCCTTATGCAGGGCTTGATCTCAGGATCCTGAGATCATGACCTGAGCCAAAGGCAGAGGCTTAACCCACTGAGCCACCCAGGTGCCCCTAAAGTTTTTAAAGACAGGTGCAAGGAATAAATTATGATGACTAGCACAGAATCTGGGAGTTCAGGGGAGGTTTGAAATATTAGAGTCCTTTTAGGACAGTGCTAAAGAAAAATATTTTTTAAAAAATAAACTAAAGTTTGTTGGAGAGGAGGGGGATGGGACGATGGGGTGGCTGGGTGATGGACATTGGGGAGCATATATGCTGTGGTGAGCGCTGTGAATTGTGTAAGACTGATGAATCACAGACCTGTATCCCAGAAATAAATAATACATTATATGTTAATTAAAAAAATAAAAAACAACATTTTCATTCATTTATTAGGTATGTATTGAGTGTTTACCATGTACTAGGCATTAAGTTAGGAGTTGGGAATTTATATCCTGGTGAATAAGGCAGACATGGTCCTTGCCCTTTGGTCATGTATAAGGATACATCTTTGTCAACAGTGGGTTTTAAAAAATATTTCCATTTTCAGAGGTAAAAAATGACTCCTAACTTTCTCTGATACTGGTACTATTGTTTTTTTCCATGTTATTGACCATTTCATGTCTTGGTTAATTTCAAGTTCAAGATTTATGTCTTATTTTCAGTTGGAGTTTTTCAAACTCACTAGTTCTCTCTCAGTAATTGTTTTAGAGATAATTTTTTTTTTAGATTTAGAAAATAAGGCAATGTTCTCATGACCAAGCATGGTGATATTTCTGAAATGCATTCCCCTCTTACCTCTCTACCCTTCATTGTTTTAAAGAAATGTATATCATTTGCTGGTATACATATGCAACTACTAACTAACCCATCTTTATAGAAAATTGCCTTGAGCAATTCACTGTCTACTCCCTTTACTTGAACTTCAAGCATTTCAGGTGATTGTTAATTTCAAAACTTAGATCTAGTCAGGATTTATAATAACATGATTAAGGTAGGTTCTGCTTAAGTCCTGGTACACAAGAAAAACTTGTCTCTTATCCTTTGCAATTTTAGGAGTGGAGTTTCACTCATCCATTCCTTACGCATTAATTTCTTAACTTTTGTGTTCTGGAGGTGAGGGAGAGGGTGAAACCTCTTATCTTTTGATTTTTGTCTGTTTTCTAAAATGCTCTTTCAGCTTGTTTGTTTCACAATGTGATACAATTTCAAACTTAAAAGAGTTTTAGATAGTTGGCAAAATGAAGGCTTGTTTTAAGCCATGTTTAGTGCTTGAAGACTTGTTTTTGAAAGTGACCTATTTTGTAATACTTACTCTGCAGTTTTGCATTCTGTAGGGGGTGGGAAAAACTGTTTTAGGCACTTTTTTTTTTTGGTCATATTTGTAAACATTCTTTGGCTTGTTATGGATCCTTTCCTTTTTTTTTTTGCTTTAGGATCTTTTAAAACGTGCACTTTCATATCTTAGGTTTGTAGGTATGCCATAATAAAATGGAAATAGCCCCTCAGCTGTATGTCTTCCACCTTCTAACTTAGTGATCTTGGCAAACCATTGTTACTTTTTAAGGTATTTAGCTAGATGATTTTGAGCTAGGACTCTGCATTTATCAAATATGTGCCCTTGGCAAGATAACCTTTCTTAAGTTCCTTATCTTTAAAATGGGGACAAGAGAATTGTTAATATTGAATGATAGAAGGCACGTTTAGGACGGTGTCTTGACACATAAATGTCCTTAGTAAGTGTTAGTATATTCCTAATTCCTAATATATATTTGCATTTTGTCTGATTGTCCAACACTTTTACCAAGCTGTTAAAAAGATCAGTGTGAGAATGGATATAAAAGCAATAAATGAATGTTAGGTGGATGTACAGGTATGGTAGAGAAGTCTGTAATCCCGGAAATTAGCAGTTACTTTTCTTTGCATGGCTTATGTTCAGATACCAAGTCACCTGTATTAGTCCTTTTTTTATTGTTACAGGAAATTAAACTCCATTAGGCCTATATCTTATAATAATTATCTTAAAATCAAATAATTTCTCTTTTAGAGTTGTTCTACTAAATAACTTCTATATAGTTCCTATGATACTAAATTTAATTTAGCAACACTGTATTCTGTAGTTTATACCTGGGGTGAGGCAGCTGTTAAGTTTAAGGCTGGCTCACTATTGGTTAAAGTAGCTATGAAGGAGGAAAAGTGTTTTTAATTATTAAACGAGGATGATATTTTTAGATTTCACCAGAATTCCAAATTGATATATCTACTCTTGACCTCTTTCCAGAGTCCTATATCCCCAGCTGCTTTTTGGATATTTTTGCTGTCATTTTAAATCAGCATTTCTAAAACTGAGTTTATGATCTTGCTTCCAGAATTAGTGCTTCCTCTGATTTTCTTTTTTCTATTAATGTTATCACTGTTTCCCAGGTAACCCAGGCCTAATGGTCTTTGCCATCTTCACCCCCTCCCTTTGCTTTATTCCTGGGTGTTTTTGGGTTTGTATTAAGTAATTCTTTATGTCTTTTACTTCTTGGTTTTCACACTTCATTTCCTTACCTTTATAGTCTATGTCTGATTTTCACCACTCTCAGTATTGAATACCAGATTAATTATCCCCAAACATCATTCTATTTTTTTTTTTTAATTTATTTGTTTGAGAAAGAGAGAGAGTGAGAGTATTTGAGCAGGGAGAGGAACGGAGGGAGAGGCAGACTCCCCTCTGAATGATGAACCTGACATGGGGCTCCATCCCAGGACCCTGAGGTCATGACCTGAGCCAAAGTCAGGTGCTCAACCAACTGAGCCACCCAGGCGATCCCCCCCAACATCATTCTTAATGTGTCACTCTTCTCCTTTTAAACAGTAAGCAATTCCTTGTTACTGTATAAAGCCTTCATCTTTAAAAGAGATACTACTTTTGTCTTATCCCCTGCCTCCCATTCCAGCTTTACTGCTTACTCTTATCTTACATGAACCCTTTCCTCCACCCAAATTGTTGAATTTGGTGTCTCTTCACATCTTCTCTTTCTCTCCCTGGCTCTCCCCTTCTGTTTAGATACTCTTTATTTTTTATTTTTTTGGCTAAATAAATTCTGCCTATTCTTCCTATCCTTTTTCTTAACATACAAGTAATCTCAGCCCACTATGATGCTGCTTGCTTTGACTTTTAAGCACTTAAAAGTCGATTATTAGAACGATTGTTCATTTAGCAATTTCTTTCATTTGATGCCTACTCATTCATTGTTTCTGAATTGCTTAACTTCATTTGTCTGTCTAGTCTTCTTGTAGATTATTGACTTCTTGAAGGTGGGAATTATTTCTAACTCCTTGAATTTCTCCAGAACCATGATGGTATATAAAATGAACAATGCGATCATTACTGTAATAATGTTTGATGAAAAATATTTTTTAAAGATTTATTTATTTATTTTAGAGAGAGGGCACGTGTATGCATGTGTGTGGGAGTAGGGGCAGAGGGAGAAAATCTTTGAGCAGACTCCCCACTGAGGTGGGGCTCAGTCTCATGACCCATGAGGTCATGACCTGAGCCAAAACCAAAAGTCAGACAGTTAACCCGCTGAGCCAACCAGGCACCCCTGGTGAAAATATTTTTCTAAGTAATAAAAGCTCTTTAAAAACTTTAGGGTGAGAATTGCTGAGGAGTATATTAATATTTTGTGAGTATATTTTTAAAATGCTCACTTGGATTAGTACTGTGACTTATTTTGAGCTTGTATTAAAGCTATCTATTCAGAAGCCTCCTAATACCAGTGATTGGGGTTGTCTGGCTTTGAAACCTCACTTTTCAAAGAGAAGGCCGGCAAGGGACTGGCTAGGCGTCACGCCAGAGCTATCAGGTCCTATGGTTGTAGCTCCACGGTAGCTTGTAACTTAGATGCCTGCCTTTCCTTTTGGAAGACAAACCTCATTCTTACGTTGGCTTTGGTTAAGAGCACAGAGCCCAGCTAAGGAGTGGGAGGAAGAGGAAGAGATTCAAGGTAGAAAAGAAGAAAACTTGTAAAACAGTGAGAAGTGTTTTGTTTGTTGCTTTTTTGGTAATCTGGCTGCCATCAGATATAAAAGCAGCTCCTAAGGGTGTTCTAGAAGTAGACCTTGAGAGAGTAGGGCTTGACATTCTTCAAGGGAAATCGCTGGCAGAAAAGAAACTCAGAAGAATTTGTTTTCTTTCCATTTATAAACTCTCCTTTCTGTATCTCCATTTCTGTGTCAGTTGGATGTCCTGGAGGGCTTGTTGGGGTAGGATGGTGAGTGGTAAGGTGAAGGTAGTAGTGATTTACTAGGTGAAGGGATTTTTAAGAGTAGTTCTCCCCTAAACTATAGCTGTAACGGTCTGTAAATACCTTCAGCAGGCTAAGCAAGAAGGGCAAGAGACCAGAGACCCTGAGACAGAGGGACAGACTAAGTTAGGCAGTTTTTGTTTTGCAAGTGCTTAGCTGTACAACTTTGGGCAAATGATCTTATGCTGCCATTTGGCAAGGGCATGCGTTTCACCTGCAGTATCTGTTATAGTGCATTTTCTGGTCGACTACTTGAGTGTGAGGGCATTCACTGAAATTAGTTTTTAGGAATCTTTTAGCACATTCTATGGATTTGAGTATGCATGTGAGAAAACTTTCCTCAGAGGCACTGGACTTAGAAAACTTTTCTCTTTGTTTCCTTTGTAGTCCCTTTTTAGATTATACTTGGAACAGTTTCTTCTGTAAAGGAGATTTCTATCTCCTTTATTCTAGATTGTCTGCCAAGCTCTAATAAATTATCTTTTTAGCTAAAGGGTTATTGTTATTTTTAAAAGGAATCTTCTGTGACATAATAATTATTAAATAAATTGTGTTTCTTTTATAAACATATCCTAAGAATTTTTTTCATCTAATCTTTATAGAAAATGTGCCAGAGGAACTTCGAGAACCGTTTTACACTGATCAGTATGATCAGGAACACATCAAACCTCCTGTTGTTAATTTGCTTCTATCAGCTGAACTATACTGTCGTGCTGGGAGTCTCATTCTCAAGAGTGATGCTGCAAAACCCCTTTTGGGCCATGATGCTGTAATCCAGGCTTTAGCACATAAAGGTCTTTATGTCACTGACCAAGAAAAACTGGTAACTGAACGAGATCTCCACAAGAAACCCATACAGATGGTGAGTCTTTATTTATTCAACAATACTTTGTTTGAAGTGCATAGCTTTGAGTGTGAATTGTATTATTAAACGGAGAGAAATATGTTTTGAAATTGGATTGTCATCTCTGCCTAGAGTTTAAAGACTGTCATTTTCTTATAAACCTCGTTTCCACATGAAGGAAGATTTTAATAAACTATTTTGGAATGCTTGGTGCCATTCTAATACCCAGGAGAAACAATTACATTCTTTCTAGCTCCTTTAAAGTGATTTTTACTTAATTTAAAAACTTATTTTTTCTATCATAGAGACTATCTAGAAGAGATAGGAAGTTTATCCTTGATTTTATCCTCATTAGGAAAAAGATGAGATTTTTGTATTCATTTACATGCTAGAATTACCTCTTGTTAAATTTCTGCATATCATATGTTTTAGTTTTTTAATAACTATTAGTTTATTCTTGTGAATGAAGGGCTCTAAGCTGTGACAAGCATTCAGGATCTTTGTCCTTTTAGTCTCTGGAGACAAATCCAAGGTTTAGGTTCATTGTATACTGCTTCATTCTGATGTACTACTTTAGCTTAAGTTCACATTAAGTTCACAAAATGCTGAGCATCATCAACAATGGTATTAGAAGGAAAGAAAGATTTGCACATTTGATTACATCATGCTCTTACATTAGACTAGTTGTAGAAGGGGAGAGATATATGTAGAAGAATGTATTTAGAAATATACGAAATCATGAAGTTGAAGAAGGATGAACGAAAATTATTTCACCAAATCTAGTACTAAATGAGGTAATGACCTACTTTCTGCCTATTTTCTTTCTTTAAAAAAAAAAACTATTTGTTATGAGAAATAGAGAATAATATCTGAATAAAAATTTAGTTAATGAATGTATAGATTTATAATAGAATAAAAGATAGTAAAAGATAACTAAGTAAAAGATAACTAAGATAACTTAGTAAAAGATAACTAAGAATGTTTATTATCACATAGGAGATTTTCAGCTTTCATTGATGGCTTCAAATTCACCTTATGGTTAACCTCTGATTTTTCTATGTCTGCTTTGGATGCATATCATATATGTGAATGGTTTGCCAACTGCAGGGGTGAGCAGAATTCTACTTAAGTGTCCTAGCAGTATTTCACGTTCAGCCTCTCTAGAATCACTGCACTGATTGGATGCCGCAGCTATGATTATTTTTGCTTCCATTATTTCAAGGCCAAGTAGATTGTTACAAAGCACATCACTGACTTCGTGAATCTGTGTTTGCTTAGTAGCTGCTCTTTCAGATACAGTTAGATCCTTTAGGTAACCTGTTGTCTATTTCAGGTCCTCTTTAAGAAGAAACAAACTTAACTTTTTCGGGATTATTTTCCTAGTGCAGTTTGGTGCATGTAAGATAAAATATGAAGATACTTGTAGAATTAATTAAAAAAGGAGGGGTTTGGAAAACAGCTAGTAACATTACTATTGGGTTTGTTTCACACTATATTTGATCCTGGTGATAGCTGTGAGTATATTTAAATTTGATTGTAGGAAATGGTATTTAAAGATCATGATTTAAGTGATGCAGAATTGCTCTTTGTCTGGTTCTGACTTCTTTCTGTGGGTTTTAGAATACTTCATGTTTGACTACCTCATTTTGACCCTTTTCAGTGTCACATTTATTGACCTGTGCTTTATGTCTATACTTTCAGCTTTTGTCATAGTTTGATTTAAAGCTTCACAATTGCTGTGAAATTTTGATTGTATGATATTACTAATATTATATAACAGTTTTCAAAAACCTATATGAGAACTTTTCTCAGAGTACTGTTAAAAACTTTGTTCCTTAAGAAACTGTTTTGTTTGGTTTTAGAGTAGGAGTAATAAGTTTCACTTTTCTTCTTTGGCTTGCTTTTTGGGAAGTAAAATGGAAAATAGTGTTTAGTTGCACTGAATAGATTGACTTCAATACCACCCCCTGCTTTCATCTCTAAATTATCTTAGTACTTTTAGGATCTTTATTTCTGTATGCTGCCTTACAGTCTCTTGGAAAATTCACATGAAGTAACAAAAGTATCAACGTAAGTATAAGGCAGGTTTGACTAAGCAGATTTTATTAATTTGGGGGTGGGTTGGGGCTTGGGAGGAATGCCTTTTTTTTTTTTTTTTTAATGAGAACACATGTTGGAGAACATATGCTTTTTTTATCACAGTGCTTTTATAGGCAGATTTTTGGAGAGTATAGGCTTAAAATGTTTTCTTCTGTGTTTATATCAATGGGAAAATATTTTAGACACTGTGTTTTAAAGCCAATTAATATTATAATACATTAAAGTTCATCAAGCACATAATCATTATCTGTAGATGTGAGAAGAGATTGTAGCTATGATCTGCCTATTGACTATTACAAATATGTGAGTAAAAGATAAATGCAAACAATATACAGTTACAGTGCTGAAATGATTACTGTTCTGAGAACTAAACCTGATGTGTGCTTGAATCAGCATTAAGTTTATGACTGAATAGTTAGCAGAGGAAGAGTTGTGTACATTGAAATCACAGGGGAACATCTTTCAACTGAAAGTATGCTGTAGCCCAAATCACATTATCTATTAAATTATTTGTGAAAATAATACTGATATCTAGGATAATGTGAAAATTTAGGGACTTGTAGCAAATGGACTCAGATGCTGAAAAAGATAGCTTAAGCATATAGAGCAGATTTCAAACTTCCTTCCATAGCAAAATGAATTTGCATGTGTATTACATTCAGTATCACTAGGTTAGGCTGGGGAATTTGATCAGGGTCATAAAATCTTAAATTCATAGAATTTTATAGCCAGGAGGAGCTTTAGAAATCAGAAACCAGTATGTATAAAACTTTCCAATGATGAGGAACATGAGTACCAGGGAACTTTGAATAGATTCCCAGTTCTCTTGTCAGAACTGTGACATTAGTACCTTAGAAGAGGGGTTTGGATATGTATTTTTAAACAGGCGTTTTGGATGAATTTTATGATCAAGAATGTATGAGAAATTTTGTCTGATCCAGGGTCATTTTATATATGTGATACTTATTTAGAGAGGCTAAGTGATTTGCCTAAGGTAGAAGTGTTATGCACTAGCAAAACTAAAATTAGAATTTGAATGAGCTAGAATTGTTACTTTCTAATTGATAGTGCTATTATCTGTATCGAATTTATGCACTTAAATGTGTCAAGTTATGTTTACTTAGCTGTCTAAACTGTAGTCTGGTTACGAATTAAACTTTTTGATTGTGAATCAGCTTTCCAACCATGTTTGCATATATGGGAAATAAGAGTTGATGTTTGTAAAAGTCAATTATTTAAGTAAATGTGTATATATGTATGTGTGTAGGTATGTATGTAGTATGTGTGGTATGAAATAATAAGATTGATTTTCATATGATTGCAAAATAACACTTTAAAATCAAATCTTGTTTTGGGACAATCATTATTATAAAAACAAAAAATTTATTTTGATGCACTTTCTTTTAATGACTACCCATAAAAGATTGAATATCTTGTTTGTTTAATGGAAATTAAAGTGGCCTGTTAGGTCATTTGATAAGTAAGGCATAAAATGTTCTCTCATGAAGGGTCAGTATTACTTTATGGATGTTTCTGGGTATTCAGAAAATAAAAGCTAAAAAGTTGTTGTACATATGTGTTACTGGCCAGTAAACTGCTTTGTTATAATAGAAAGCCAGTGAAGCTGTGGTTAAAACATAGAAAGATGATGGAGATATTTTTTACTCTCAAGAAGGATACTCTATGTGAAGAAGAGTTACTTCATTTTATCACATTTCATGGTCTGCATTAAGCTAACCATTAATGCCGCCCCTTGAATGACATTGAGCTTAGGATCTAGTGAGGAAGAGGCCTGCAGAAAAAATAGGTGCTTTAAATGTAAGTTTAAGCACAGGGAATAGAGAGGTGGATGTAATGATTTCTTCTAGGGAGGGACAGAATGGGACAGAATGACTGAGGTTTCAGTGGAGAGGAAAAGGAATGAGATGAGAATGGCAACCAGGTTGAAGGAGTTGTTTGAGTCAAGTTTGAACGGTAAAAGTAGGTTATGTATTACAAGTGACAGTGTTGACTGCATGGAAGCATAGAAGTGAGATGAGGCTAAAAAATAGGTTGGGGTTAGATCATGAAGAGGCGGTAAATTGAATAAGGATTTTTAAACTTTTTTTGTGGGATATAAGATCATGGAACAAGTTTTCGTATTATATTCTTTGGCTTTTGGTGATGGTGGTGGTGCTTTGTTGATTTATTCTTTCCCTACCTATAGTAAACAAAACATTGTAATAACACTGTGAAATACTTGGTGAGCTCTTATACTGTCAACTTAGTGTAAAATACAATAGTTTATTCTCAGATTTTTCTGATTTGCTTACATCTATCTTTATACTTGTTCATTTCTCGGATTCTCTAGTGGCTCTTTTTATTTAGTTTACTGTGCCAGGCATGGGATTGCACTTTATATATTGTATCTCACATAATTTAATTCTTAGGACAACCCTAACAGGAAAAATATATTGTCTCTGTTCTACAGATGAGGAGCTGAGGCTTTGAGAACCTAAGTTAGGTCACAGGGCAATCATAGTAACTAGCGAAGGCAGGATTCAGACCATCTCTATTTTAGCTATAAGTCCCATGCTCTTGGGGTGTCTTGCTGGCTCAGTTGGTAGAGAATTTGACTTTTTTTTTTTTTTTAAGATTTTAATTTTTTATTTGAGAGAGAGCAGGAGAGAGAGGAAGAGAGAGGGAATCCAGAGCAGACTCTGCTGAACATAGAACCTGACACAGGGCTTGATCCCATAATCCTGAGATCGTGACCTGAGCTGAAACCATGATTCAGATGCTTAACTGACTGAGCCACCCAGGAGCCCCACACATGTGACTCTTGATCTTGGGGTTGTAAGTTTGAGCCCCATGTTGGGTGTAGAGATTACTTAAAAATAAAATCTTTAAAAAAAAAATCCCATGTTCTTAACCACTACGTTGTTGTGTTTTTTTATTTTTGTTTTTTTTTTTGTTTTTGTCTGTGCCTGAGTAATAGGAAGGTAGTTGGAATAGGATAACAGGACTAGGTAATAGGAAAGTGGGAAGTGGAGAGGTAGGAGGAAGTAAAATGGTATGCTACCAGGAAATCTGCCTGGTGGTTTGAAATCTTGGGTAATTTGTCCATGCTGCTTTTCACAGTAATTTAACATTAGTTCCTGTCTTGAAGGTTATGTTAATTTCATGTACTAGCAAATAACTGTAAGCTTTGACTTGTTTGACTGTTAATAGATGATGAGGCAGAGTTATGACAGAGCCTTTCTGGGTGGATATGAGTTTCTTGATTTTAAGAACGTACAAGGTAATTTCCTTGTTACCATTATCTTTGCTGGAACTATGAAAGGTGTTGAGGACAGAGAAGCTGATCTCAGGAACATGTGCTGTTCCTTTTTTCTTTGTCTTCCTTCCTGCCCTTTTTCAACATGTTGGTCTTGTTCGGCAGCTCTTCTTATGGATTTCCATGGTGCCATCATCTGTTGGAACTCCGTGTAATTTACTCATGTTTTTAGAAGCTTAAAAAATTTTTCCCCTACTTAAGAAGATTAAAAATTACATGTTAGAGGAAGAGAATTACATAAATGTAAACATTGCAATAGTAGTTGAGAGATTAATTTCTGGTCACTCTTGTATAATAATGACTTGCAAAGTTAAGAGCGGAACTTGTCTGTGAAGAGGGTTTTTAAAATTCATCCATAGTGCTGGATCTCAGTTTTCTCTTTCCCAGTAATCATGTGCCTCATTTGGATTCCATTATTTCTAGGTAACATATTATGTACACCTTAGTTAACAATTCACATTATCTTTTGATATTTTACAACCATGTTTATTATGTTTGAGTTAGTGTTAATTTGTAATAATTTATTTAGAACTCCAGGTTTACTGTCTATAGGAATAACCTGATGACTGGTGTTTATTTTGCCAGAGGATCTCACAAAAACCCTTTGTATTTATACTAAAACTGAAATCAGGCCCTTTATTAACTTATTTAGTTTATTTATGGAGCTTCTGCTATGTACTGTGTATTTTCTACTGTGATTAAAAAGAGTTTCTATCCTTCAGAGTCTTGCTTTCTACTGAGGATTATAGAAAAATGACCAAATTATATATCTTTTAGGTGTACAGAGGCACCAAACTTAGTCCTACTCTTATGCTGAGTTTTGAAGGAATTTACCAGGGAGGTAAAGATGGGCATGTAATGAGGTAGTGTATATGAAAATATAACAGGATGTTAAAAGGGAGTGTGAGAGCATCATTACATGCTTAGGGAAAAACAAAGGAGTTTGGTTGTAGCTTTAGAATTAGGTACATGTTAGGGAACCATGAGAAATGAGACCAGAGTTAGATGGGGACAGGACATGAATAACCTTTTATGCCATGCCAAGTGTGTACTTTATCCTGAAATGATAAGGATCCACCTAGTATAGGGTTTTAAACCAGAGGGGATACCTTCAGAATTGTGTTACAGAAAGTCACTTTAGTGGTATTGTGAAAGAGATAGCACTTAGGAAGCTGTTAAAACAGCCGGGACCTGAAGTAGAGGATGTTGAGACGCAGAAGAGGGTTTGATTGGAGGAAGCATTTTTGAAGTAGAATTAAGGTGATTTTTGAATCCTCACAGCTGGGAAATGAAGCGAAGCTAGAATAGACTGGCAAAAAGATTTTATCCTTTATGCCAACTCTGATTAGTAGGTGGTTAACTACTAGAAGTTGGGGAAAATAGCTTCTTGGTTTCACTCTGTTCTTCTGGGAGGCTCAAGGTCTAGATGTTAGCTTCCCCATCCTCTGTTGCTCCTGGTGCTATAGAACCCTGATATTTTTATTCAATAATGATAAAAAACAAAAACAAAAAAACAAAAAAAAAAGTAAAGGGTCAGCTTTATAGTTTGAATATATATTTAATATATTAAATAAGTAAACATTTAATATAAATATCAGTTGAACTGATATTCTTAAATCTCTTATTTTTGATGAGAACGATAAAGGTGACTCTGGCTTGTCTTACGTTCTTTTTTCTTCTTAGTACCTGTTGGAAAAAAGGAGCTGTATATAAGTGAAAGTGGATTTTTCTGTGTACAGAGAAATGAAGTAAGATTGATATTTATTTTGTTAGCGTATCCTGGTTTTTAGTTTATGTTATTCTTATATATTTACCACAAAGATGGATGGGAATTCCTGGATGTAATAAACTTACTCAGTTCTACTTTGTACACTAAGTGAGGTTGGTAATGAAGTAGATGATCTCTGCCCTAAAGATGCTCTTGGAAGACATTAGGGGTTATGTGGGATTTTCAAAGAGCTGCATTATGGAGACTTGTCTAGACTTGTGCAGACTTGTGGGGATGAAACGAGGAATAAACAGAATTGAGCATACTTGACAAATGTTAGTTTCTAATGCAATATATGAGAGAGGTCGTAGTATTCTTGTTATATAGGTGAGGAAACTGACACCCACACGAGGTGCATTAATTTGCCCAAGGCCAAGCAGGTAATAAAACATGATGCTAGGATTTAAACTTGTATCTGCTGCCTCCAAAGCCATGTTTATCCATTTACACCAGATGGCCTTTCAAAAAATCCAGCCAAGCAAACTAATAGAAAAAAAAGTGAGGTTGTATGTGGAATCTAAAACCAACAAACAAGCTCAGAGATGCAGAGGGCAGATTTGTGGTTGCCACCGGCAGCAGGTAGGGTGTGGACAAAAGGGTTAAGAGGGTCAAAAGGTAGAAACTTAGAGTTTTAAGTAAGTCATGGGGATGTAATGTACAATGTGGTAACTAAGTTAATATTGTAGTGCATATTTGAAACTTGCTAAGATAATAAATCTTAAAAGTTCTCACAAGAAAAAAATTCTGTTACTATGTATTGTGACAGATGTTCACTAAACTAAATGTGATCATTTCACAATATATATATTGAGTCATTATGTTATACACCTGAAACTAATATGTCAATTATACCTCAGTTAAAAAAAACTACCATTTCTATGGTGCTTAATAGTTGATGATGCATTTTCACTTTTTTTTTTTACACCCAGAAAAGATAAATAGGGTAGTTATTATCATCTCCTTTTGACAAGTGAGGAAACCTTGTGGATGGATTTATTTACTAAGATACTTATTTGGTTTCTTCTGACAGGTGTAGAAAGAGGCAGTGAGTAGATCGTGATCAAATAGCTCGTTAGTGACAAAGCAGAGGTAGTTCCCAGATCTTTCTGACTCCTAACCCAATGCTTATTCTACAAATACATTGCACTACCATCCTTTTTCCCGTCCTTGTGGATTATAATCTGCATTGATTCTGGGAAGACCCACAGAGAATGTTAGCATGAAGTGGAATGTCACACACAGAGTGTTCAGCAATGACAGGTAATCCCAAGAATGGTAGGAAGGAAAGGGAATTGTTTTGGTCACTGTCTTAGTCTGTTCAGGCTGCAGTAACAAAATACCACAGACTGAGTAATTTATAAATAAACTTATTTTTTGTAGTTTTGGAAGCTAGAAAATCCAAGATCAAGGATTGGCATGGTTGGGTTCTAGTGAAGGTCTCCTTCTGGATTTAAACTACAAATTTCTCATTGTGTCCTCACATGCTGGAAAGGGCAGGACTTCTCTGGAACCTCATTTGTAAGGGCATTCATCCCATTCATGAGGGCATGGGCCTCATGACCTAATCGTCTGCCAGAGGCCCTGTCTCCTGATACCACCACCTTGGGCATTAGAATTCTAACATATGAATTCTGGGGAAACGTGAACATCCGGACCATAGCAGGTACTCTTTTCTTAGGTAAGGGATGAATCTCATTTAGTGACCGCTGATATATAAAGTTACAGATTTTTTAAAAAAAATATTTACTTGACACAGAGAGAAGGAATACAAGCAGGGGGAGTGGTAGAGGGAAAGCAGGCTTCCCGCTGAGCAGGGAGCCCCATGTGGGGCTTGATCCCAGGACACTGGGATCATGACCTGAGCCGAAGGCGGACGCTTAAGGACTGAGCCACTCAGGCGCCCCTAAAGTTACAGATTTTAAGAAATAGAGTGACTCACTTTGCAAAATAGTATTATAATTTAAAAAAATATTTTAGGCTTCATCTTCACAATTTCCCTGGTTTAAAAACAATCCTGGTTTAGAAAAACAGGACTTAAAATAACTGAGTTTTTAAGAACACGTGTGAAGGGGCGCCTGGGTGGCTCAGTTGTTAGGCTTCTGCCTTCGGCTCAGGTCATGATCCTGGGGTCGTAAGATCGAGCCCTGCATTGGGCTCCCTGCTCACTGGGAAGCCTGCTTCTCCCTCTTCCATTCCTCCTGCTTGTGTTCCCCTCTCTCTATCTCTCTCTGTCAAATAAATAAATAAATACAATCTTAAAAAAAAAAAAAAAAGAACACATGTGAAATGAAAAATGTTTATTATAATGTTCGGTGTATGTTTGTTGTATTAAAAGTTTTGTTCTTACATAAAATCTAGGTTCTTTATTTGTTAAACATATTTTATATTTCTTTTTTCTAGCTTTATTGACAAAAATTACATGTATTTAAGGTACACCAATGTTTTAGTGTACATATTCACTGTATATATTTATCATATTGACCCAAGTATTAGGTCTTGAACAGTAAGGGCTCAATAAATGAAGTGTTAATTTCGGGCCACAAAAATCAGATATTTTGGACAAATTGAGATGGTGGACAGTTTCTTATTTCCCTAGAGACCATGTGTATGCATCTTACCCTGCTCCTGGCTATTGCTGATTTATCTAAGGGTTGAGATACCTGATATATGGTGGGCTGATTGGATTCTTTACCGAGAATCTGAAAACCCAAATGGAGAGAGAATCCCAGCACAGTGATAGTAGGCATTTGGAGCCCCATCTTACCAAGGCTGTGCCCTACAGATGGAAGTCTGTGAACTCCCGCTGCTGAGATCGCTGGCGCGGCTCAGCTTCTGTCCTGCTGAGTTTAGCAGGTTACCTCCTTCACAGATGCTGCCAACCGATCCAGTGTCCTCCCAAGAAGCCCCAGTTTTTGTTCAAATTAGCACAGTTAATTCAACATTTATATTCTGTTGCTTGCTATTAAAAGAACTGTAGCTAAATACTAAATAAAGAAAAAGCTGTCCGCTATTTATTTTCTTTTTCCCCAATCGAGGACACATTTTAGCTATGAAGTTTCAGAGCTGAAAGACCCTGGCCGTCATTTGCTCTGGAGTACTGACATTCTTTTCACTGTGACTCTCACAAGTACATTTTGCTGCAGATGTTATTTGCCACACCTGGCTTACTTAGGTACACATATATTATGGAAACAAAAGTATTTATGCTTTTAACTTGATTTTTGTTCTATTCTAGTTGGAAAAAATTAGTTATAACTAACTGAATTGACTTCATGTTTGACCCGTGAATGGCTTATAAGCCCACATTAAAAACCAATTTAATTAAATTCCTTTATTTTATAGAGAAGAGCAGCAAATGACAGTGTTGGTATTGAAAACTAAGTATACCACCATGTTTTTCTTAAAAGTGTATTTTAATATTCAGTTACCAATAGCGTCTATCTGTTTTAATAAAAAGAAGTATGGAAATAGAGTTTGTATGTGGATTTGCCTCCTTAAGATTTATTTTATCTAATTTCTATGGTGTATTGCTGTCAGGTTAATTTTCCTGAAATGAAACTGATATCTGTCTTAGTTTCCAATTCAGAAAATTTTAACCATTTTATTTGACTTGAAATGTAATGTAGTTTACAGTTGCACATGCAATTCTTTTTTTTTTTTTTTTTCTTTTGGCTTTTCAGAGTTAGCATGTAATGATGATGAAGCATCTAAATTTGCTTCAAACTTTATATGTAAAATAGATAATTTATTTTTTCAGATTTTTTATGAGGTATAATTGATCTATAACATCAGATTAGTTTCAGTTGAACAGCATAATGATTTGTATATATTGTGAAATAATCACAGTAAGTATAGTTAACACATGTCACCATATATATTTACAAAGTTTTGTTTTTCTTGAGATGAGGGCTTTTAAGATGTACTCTCTTAAAACTTATAAATATGTATAGTACTATCAACTCTAGTCATCATGCTGCACATTATATCCCCATGACTTAAGTCATGTAAGTTTATACTTTTTGACCCCCTTCACCCATTTTGCCTAATCCCTACCCTCCACCTCTGGCAACAACCAATCTATTATCTATATCTGTGAGCTTGTTTTTTTGTTATTGTTGTGTTTTAGGTGTCACATATGAATAAGATTGTATGATATTTGTCCTTCTCTGACTGACTGATTTCACTTAGTGTATGCCCTCAAAATCCATCCATGTTGTCACAGTCGGCAAGATTTCATTCCTTTTTTATGGTTGAATAATATTCTGTGTGTGTCTATGTATGTGTGTTTTCACACTTTCCTTATCCATTGATGGACACTTAAGTCGTCTCCATATCTTGGTTATTGTAATATTTACAGTATTAGTGCTGTAGTGAATGTGGGCATGCATATATCTTTTCCATTTAGTGTTTTGATAGTTCACTTTGGAATAATGAAAGTTTGTGATCTTATCTTCATAACTCATTCAAAGTAGCAAAAGCTAAGATACTTAAGAAGTTGTCTGATATTACAGACCTGCCAGCAATAATTTTTGTTGTTTACTGGTGAGGAATTAAACATATATTAACTAAGGCTTTTCATCTTTTAAAACAATGAAAAAGATAACTATTCATTATAGGTTACTAAACTTCTTCAGTAGGTGGTACAGTAGAAGGTGGTTTATATTTATATATGATACATAATTATTAGTATATAATTATATATGCACACATACATAATTAGAGCAGAAAGAATGAGATGTTGCAGCAGGTTGGATACCAAAATGTAGATTTTTCTAATTTGCACACTTCCAATCCATTGCTCTAGAGCAGCGGGTGGTCATCGCAGTTGTCCGCAGCCATCTATTCCCCAGTGTGTTTGAACAGATTGAGCTCCCACCTCAGCCCCGTGATACCAACCCCCTTTTGCAGCTTGTAGGTTATAGCAGTTTAAGAAATTGTTTTTAACTCATGTCAGTGATGTGATTTAAAGAAAGAAAATAGATGATCATTAAAACAAAAACTTTAAAAAGTGTTCCATTTGGATGCTTGCTTGTGTTCATACACCTGGATAAATGAGCTTCTGTATTAAGAAGAAAAAAATCTTTGGGGCGCCTGGGTGGCTCAGTGGGTTAAAGCCTCTGCCTTCGGCTCAGGTCATGATCTCAGGGTCCTGGGATCGAGCCCCACTTCGGGCTCTCTGCTTAGCGGGGAGCCTGCTTCCTCCTCTCTCTCTATCTGCTTCTCTGCCTACTTGTGATCTCTGTCTGTCAAATAAATAAATAAAATCTTAAAAAAAAAAGAAGAAAAAAAAAAATCTTTATGTTATTCAGATTCTTTCTGAACCTGTATTGTTCCGTGGTTGAAAAGAGGGTTACAATGAGCCATGTTACAAAGTTGAGATACGTTACAAAGCTGTCCCAGGGGTCCATCTTTCTTTGTAGGAAATTCTTTTAATAAACTCGCAGGGATGTAAGAATGCTGATTATTGTGTCCCTGAATTTGTACATTTTACTTTGTTGGTAAGCAGTCAGACAAATAAACAAAAAAATTTTAAAAAGGTAATTTTAGAGAATGGTAAGGACTATGAAGAAAGTAAAAGCAAGATAATGTGATCGAGTGATCTGAGGCAATTGTGTGCTCTTCTCTTTAGTTAGAATGGCTAGGGGCATCCTTACATGGAATGTATTTGAGCAGAGATCTACATGATGAGGAGCCAGTTAGGCAAAAATAAGGGGAAAGAAAATAGCTGACAGAAGGAACAAATTCAAAGGCCCTGAATTGGTAGGTCATCTACAAAATAAATAAACTTCATGTCTGGATGATACGATTCCTAACTAAGAATTTCCTGGAGGGAACATTTTCAGGAATTGAAGTTTTAGGGTTACATTTATTTGCCATAAAATTATATAATTTATACAATATGAAATGCTGATTTCTTTCAGTAAATATTTTTTGGAAAATTTTCTGGGCCTGAGAAGTGGGATGCAGTAATTAGATGACAGACCAAGCCCTTGCTTTCATAGAGGTAATATTTTAGTAGCAAAGACAAGCAGTAAAAAGCTAAACAAATCATAACAATTTCAAACAGTGGCAAATGCTGTTAAAAAAATAAATCAAGAAGAAGGAGCTAGAGGAAGTAGAATGTGCTATTTTCATAGGAGATGGTTAGGGAAGTCCCCTCTAGAGAGTCGACATTTGAAATGAGACCCAAACACCAGAAGGACACTGGGAAAAGAATATTCCAGGCAAAAAGAACACTAAGGTTTAATGGCCTTGATGTAGGAGTGAGTTTGGTATGTTTCAGGAACTGAAGGCCACTGAGGTTAGCCATGAACAAGTTGGATAGGGAGAGTAGATAGAGATAAAGATTGTAGCCAAAGCAGGTAGAACCCTGTAGACCATGATAAGAAGTTCGAATTTTATTCTGAGTGTGCATGGAAATCATTGGAGGATTTTAAGTAGGGCAAGGAGTTTGATCTGGTTTACTTTTTAAAAAGTGCTCTCAGGTTGCTTTATAGATAGTGATTGTAGAAGGTAGGTGGGGAATGTGGGGAGACAGCTGGAGAATCAGGAATTGTATTTTAGACCTGTTAAGTTTTCAATGCCTTCCAGCTGTCCAGTCATTGAATATGTGGTCTGAAGTTCAGAAATCCTGTGTAGAGATTTAAATTTGAGAGTCGTCAGCATTTGAAGTCCATGGGCCTGAAAAAAAGCACGTAGGAAAAGAAGTTGGGTAGATAATCATTAAAAGCCATTATAGTAATTATAGTGTTGCAGAGGAGCTTCCCTTAGGATTGTCAGTGTTTTCGTTTAGTAACATCATAGTAAGACAAGATAATTTGAAAAAAGACTGGGATAACATGTATGAGATAACTTTAGTAAGTACAGAGTGCTATATATTAATATAAAACCAGTATTTCTTGCATGGTGAAGCAGTAAATTAATAGGTAAGGACATTCAAAAGCTTCTTCCTTATATCAAAAAGTTCTACTAAACTTATTCTTTTTGGTGTTGAAAATGCAAGAAGTTGGGTGCTCTTATCATAGTATTTGGTCATAGAGCTCAGGAACATTTGTCTTGTTCTTTGACTAAGACTTCAGGTTGCTTTGTAGAGAAATACTTGAAAGAAAATGCAGAAAAAGCAAAGCAAGACAAAACATTTTAGTGTTAGCTCAGGTTTGGTTCCAGACCCCAGTGCAGAATTTTGGTGAGCCACACTGAACCAGGTAAAAGGTTCTTTCTGTCCTCCTTTACACTGGCCTAGAACCAAGTAATAATAAGATGTCCTTTATGTTCCTATAATAGCCAAATGTGGAACTTACTATTCCAGTAGGGTCCATGGCTATCCTGCCTGTTTCAGAAGAAAAAGAACCTGAGAGTAGGAGAGAGAAGCCTGGGTGAGCATGCAGGGAGGGCAGGAGAAAATGGAGAACTGGTCAGTGACTGGAAGAGTGGGAGAAGTTGGGTGAGAAACAGGAGGAGGAAGTGAGAACTAAAGGTGGGGAAAGCAGGAGCTGGAGTGAGGAGAAGACCAGGTCCAGGTAGGTGTTGCCTCTGTAGCCCTGTTAACTTGGAATACCTTTAAAGAAGAGGAGAAAGCGCTTGGATTTCTTATAGATCCTCATGAAATCTTTCTGGTCATAGGGAAGAGCGAACAAGAGAAGGATGACTGGCCTTTCCTCTTGAGGGAGCAGGTCCTGGGGTCATGAATGCTGCAGCCACATATACAGATGACAGAGGCCACGCGTGACTTGGTACTGACCTTGATATTTAAAGACACCATCCCTACAAAACGTGGGGGCCCAGTCAGTGTTTCAGAGTCTATTTCTAACCACTATTTCTTTCTCGGGTATGGAGTAAAGGGAAGGATGGAGTTGCTCAAAGAGAAAGAGTATTTCCTTTTCCTTAAGCCAAAACTTTATGGTCAAAAGGATTCAGATTTTCAGTTTTTTGTCTATGTGATGAAGCTACTTCAAAAAACACACTAAAAATTAGTTGGAATAGACATGGTGAAATATCTTACATAATAATTTGAAAGGAAATAGAATATTGCATTTATCTCCACTTTTTAAAAAAGATTTTATTTATTTATTAGAGAGAATAGCAAAGGGAGAGGGAAAGCAGGGAGCCTGATGTAAAGCTTGATTCCTAGGACCCTGGGATCAGGGTCCTAATGCCGAAAGCAAATGCCGAAGGCAAATGCTTAACTGACTGAGCCACCCAGGTACCCCTCTACTTTTTCCCTTTTTTTAAAAGATTTTATTTTTTTATTTTGAGAGCGAGACGGTAGGGGGTGGAGAACATGAGTGGTGGGAGAAGCAGACTCCTCACTGAACAGGGAGCCCAACGTGAGGCTTGATCCCAGAACCATGAGATCATGACCTGAGTCCAAGGTAGACTCTTCACTGACTGAACCACCCAGGTGCCCAGTCTCTGCTTTTTCTTTTAGTGTTTAATTTTATTGACATATAATTGATAACACACACACACTCTCACATATTTTAGGTGTTGTACTTCATAATGATGTGATACATGTATATATTGTGAACTGATTACCACATTTAATTACATCTCCATTATTGAGACTTCTGTTTCTCTGAAAAGTGAAGAAAAATGGTACTGATACACTACAAGTACCAAACAGCTTTACCTGTTAAGCCTATTTTTGGAAATTTTAGAAGTCATTTTTTAGAAAAGGTAGCTTATAGATTTTAGTTTATTTATATATGTTGGAGTCAAGGTAGAAGTCCTCAAATCAAATTCTTAATAGGGAAGAAAATGCCTACTACTTTACAGTTGTTCCACCCAAGCAAGGCTAGCGGAAAGTGTGCCTTTTTTTTTTTTTTTTTAAGATTTTATTTATTTATTTATTTATTTGAGAGAGAGAGAAAGAGAGAGTGAGAGAGAGCATGAGAGGGAAGAAGAGCAGAGCCGGGAGCCCGATGATGGGACTCGATCATGGGATCGATGATGGGACTCCGGGATCATGACCTGAGCTGAAGGTAGTTGCTTAACCAACTGAGCCACCCAGGTGCCCTGAAAGTGTGCTTTTTATTACAGAATCCACTTAACAAATAACAGGGCCATGTTGATCATTTTTGTTCTATTTCCAGCATCTGACCCAGAGAAGATTCTGAATCGGTGAAGGATTAAGAGATATTAGTGAATATTTAAATTAAGAATTAAGTATCTTTTGAAAGAGAAGTCATTTAGAATTACTACTAAGAGAGTAGTGAATATTTGGTTTTGATTTTTGTTTTCCTACAGATTTGAATAGAGCTTTCATTATTCATACAGTACATATTTATTAAGCTGCCAGTATTAATTAAGTATTCTGGAGGAGGCTTATGAACTCCTGGAATTTATAGTAGAATCTGATTAAGCGATTAAGTTGTTAGCTTTCTACTTTATCATTTTAACATAATAAGTGTCTTTGCTTTCAGATAATCATGGGGAAAAGAGTATAGATTTTTGGTTTGTTAGCTCACTTGCTGACTCCCCTCTCTACCTTTGCGTTTTATGTTCAGCTGTGGTATTAAAATATAACAATTAATATATGTATATCTAATCACCACGAGGTACACTTTAAGTTTCTTACACTTGTATATGTCAATTATACTTCAGTAAAGCTGAAATTAAAAAAAAAATAAAGTTTAACAATTCTGTTTCATATTTATACCTGATTTTTACCAGTTTGTTTTCTTGAAGTGAGGCATGCATGGGATAGGCCTGTTAATACTAAGGTTGTAGTTTAGAAACTAAATCCAGTTGCAATAGATTTTAGATTTTTGCTCATATTCTATCACTATGTAATTGCACTGAATTGACCTAGAAGTATTTTAGTTATAAACGTTGCTTCAGAGTTTTATGCATTTGGCCAGAGCCATTTTTTGGAAGAGTAGATAAAATTTAAAGGGTAGCGAGTGACCTACGGCTTCTGCTCAGCTGCCCTACGCAAAGTGACAAATGACGCCAATCAGATTCTTTGTCTCCGAAATCTGAACAAATCATGGGAAGAATTTACTTGTTAGCAAATTAGGAAATTAAGCAGAATCCTGAGGGTAGAGCTAGGGCTGGGGGAGCCATGGCGAACCATGTTGTTAGGGATGGGGAGAGTGCCTAGCTTTTCATAAGGCTTCATAACCATCTTTCCATATTAATGAGTATAGGTACATATAATCATTTTGGAAGGCTTCATAATACTCTGTGGCATGAAAATACCACAGTCTATTTGCCTGTCCTTAGTTGATGGATATTTTGGATCTCTTTGCACCAAAGGGGTTTTAAGCAAAACAATGACATGATCAGAGTTACATTTTAAAAATATAGAAATAATGAGGCTGTGCTACCTAGAGATAACTTTTTCTGATAACTGCAGCTTTGTGTCAGTGTCTGTGTGTAGAGGCCATGAGACCAGCTTAGGGAAAGAGTGGTAGGGATCTTTTAGTTACACCACAGTGGCATGTTAATTTGGACACTGCTTGCCAATAAGCATTCATCTAGAAGGTGGTGGGTGACCTCCAGATACTTGGTAGGTTGGAGAAAAGGTATTCATACTTCTTACTATGCTGTTTGAGTTTCTGCCATAGCTGTGTTCAGCTGTTTTGAAACTTTTCCTGTTGTTACTCAATCTTAAATTGTCTTTGTATTTTCTACAAACCTAGGATGGGTAGCTACAAAGGGAGACATCATGACCTTCCTTTTTCTCTTGGGAAATGAAGCCTGATTGGGTGGTAGAGCCAAATTAGAGAAAAGCTATGATTGTGTCACAACCGTATGTTTCTTTTTTTTCTGGTAAAGTGAGTACTGTCAGGAGCATTTTTCATACACGCCCAGCTGAAAGAAATCTGCTGACAAACTTCCTTTCAGGCAATTTTTTCATTGTTAAGTGGAGCCTTTACTGATGCTTATTTTTATACGATAAAGCATATTTCAGTGTATTTTATGTAGTTTGTTTTAGATTTTGAGATTAGAAGCAGTTTTTGACTCAGCATCACATATGCTTGGGAAAATTGCAAATCTGGAAAGCTGTAAAGCAGAAACATACTTTGAAGTACCCCATATGTGACTGGTTAAAATATACTAGGAATGTCATATTGGTTAGCAAATGAAAGAACATAGCTGTCATTTTACATTGTTGGCATAAAGTAGCAGCAATTAGGTTGAGTGGTGGTGGACAAGCCTGAGCTGCCATATATAAACTATCATAAAAATAAATCTTACCCAGGTCACTATGGTTAGGACATTTGGAAGATATGTATGTTCTTTACTTAAATTTTGATTTGTTGGATGAAAATGGTCTATTTTAATTTTTTTTTTTTTTTTTTTTTTGTAAAAACCTGGCTTTATTGTCTTGGTGGTTATTGTCTTTTTCCTGCTTATGTGTCTTTGATGGCTCATTAGCACCTCCTTTCTTAATGGATTGGGCACATGAAGGTGATGATACAGAAACCTCCTAATTTAGTTCCTTAAAGAATTGATTGATAGAATATTTGTTTGGGAAAGCATAAAAATAAATGATAATAATGAAGTTTGAAGATTATCTTTAAAAAATAGTTCTGTAGGTTAATCCCATAGTCATACACTGACTATATAACACCTTCAGTAATTAAAAACACTGTAAAACTTTCTATCACTTAGAATTTTTAAGAGTACTTTGGTGTACACCTTATATGATGCCTTGTGAGGTGAGAAATTAGGTATTTTCCATGTTTAATAGAGGAAGATGAAACTCAGTGAAGTCTGAGTGACTTCCTAAGGCCAAATTTTCTTTTTAAAAATCAACTTTGTTGAGGCATAATTTAAATAAAATAATATACACCTATTTGAAATAAATATTTTTCAGTTTTGACAAATAATATGTATTCATGTAAGTACTACTCCAGGTAAGATATAAAATGTTTTTATCATCCCCCAAAATTCCTTTGTGTCTCTTTGCTGTCAGCCCTTCACCCCACTGCAGGCATCCATTAATCTTCTTTCTTTCACCGTAGACTAGTTTTTCCTGTTCTAGAGTTTCATATAGATGAAAGCATAATGCACGAACTCTTTTTATTTATTATTATTATTATTATTTTGGGGGGGGCTGGTGAGAGGGGAGGAGGGGCAGAGGCAGAGGGAGAGAGAGAATCTTAAGCAGGCTTTACGCCCAGCACGGAGCCTGATATGGGGCTTGATCCCAGGACCCTTAGATCATGACCTGAGCTGAAACCAAGAGTTGGATGCTTAACCAACTAAGCCACGCAGGTGCCCACATGAACTCTTTTTGGATTAGATTCCTTTGCTCTTATTTTGAGATTCATGCTATTGTTATGTGTAGTTTGTTCCTTTTTATTCATATTATTTGATTGTATGAATACCACATATTATTTGTTTGTTTATTCATTAACCTATTGTTGGACATCAATGTTTCCAGGTTTTGGCCTGTTATAAATAAAGCACTGTGATCGAACATTTGTGTACATTTTTGTGAGTTCATATATTTTCATTTTCCTTGGGTTAATACCTAGGAGTTGAAATGGAGGGCCATATTTATATGTGCATGTTTAACTTTTAAGTAGCTGTCAAGCAGTTTCACAAAGTGGTGGTTGTACTTTTTATTTTGCCATGAGCAATGTATGAAAGTTCTAATTGCTCCGTATCCTTGCCAACAGTTTTGGTATCATAAATCTTTTTAGTTTTAGCCATTCTGGTGTGAATTAATATCACCTTGTGGTTTTAATTGGTATTTCCCTGATAACTCACGTAACTTAGTGTTTTTCTCATATGGTCATTGAGTCATTCATACATCTTTTGTGAAGTATCTCTTTAAATCTTTTTCTCATTTTCTTATTGGGATTTTTATTTTCTTATTACTTTAAGAGTTCTTTGTATATTCTGACTGCAAGTCCTTTGTCAAATACATATATTGCAAATATTTTCTTCTAGTCTGTGGTTTACCTTTTCATTTTCTTAATGGTTTCTTTCAAAGAATTTTAAATTTTGATGGAGGTCAATTAATTTTTTTTCTTTGATAGTTAGTACTTTTTATGTCCTAAAAAAATCTTTGTTCCATTGTGGTTGCAAAGAATTTGTTCTCTGTTTTTTTCTTCTAAATGTTTATAGTTTTAGCTTTTACGTTTAGGTATGATTCATTTTGTATTTTATTTATTTTTGTATTTATTTTGTATAATGGGAGGGAAGAGTCAAGACTTATTTTATCCTTTTTTTTTTTTTTTTAAAACAAAGATATCTAGTGGTTGAAGGCTGTTCTTCACTGACTTTGATATGTGTGTCTGTGCCGCTCATTTATATGTTTATTAGGCCAATACCACACAGTACTACTTCATTGTTGTAGTTTCATAATAAGTCATAAAATCTGTTAGTGTAAGTCATCCAAATTTGTTATTCTTTATCAAAAATTGGTTTAGTCATTTTAGGTTCTTTGTGTTTACATATAAATTTTAGAATCTCAGTTTCTACAAAAAAGCTTGCTGTGATTGATATTGGAATTGTGTTGAATCTGGATCATTTTGGAAAGAATTGATATTTTAGCAATATTGAGTTTTCCAGTGTAAACATGGTATCTGTTCCCATTATTTTTCTTTAAATTTTTTCAATAGTGTTTTAGTTTTTAGTATATGAGTCTCATACATATTTTATTAAATTTTACTCTATTTCATATTTTTTATTTTGACTGTAAATGGAATTGGTTTTAAATTTAATTTCCAGTTATTCATTGCTCATATGGAGAAATACAATTGAATTTTGAACATTGATTTTTATATCTTATAACCTTGCTACATGCACATTCCCTAGTAGGTTTTTTGTGGACGTGTCCAAATCTTTACATACACAGTCCTGTTATTTGTGAATAAACACAGTTTTACTTTTTCCTTTCTAGTATGTTTGTCTTTTCTCCCCTTCCCTTATTGTACTGCCTGAGACTTCCAAACAATGTTAAATAAACATGGTACGACCAGACATCCTCACCTGTTTTCTGATTTTATGAGGGATGTATTTGGTTCTCATTGAGTATGGTGTTAGCTATAGGATTTTGAAGATTCCCTTTATCAAGTTTAGAAGTTCCATTTTATTCCTAATTTGCTAAGAATTGTATGAATGTATGTGTTTTAAATCATGAATAAGTGCTGTATGTTGCCACATGCTTTTTTTTTTTTTTTGCCTCTCTTGAGATGATCATATGGCTTTCCTTATTTATCTTGTTAATATGTGAATTACATTGATTGATTTTCAAATATTAAACTCATTTTAAATAACTGGAATTGAACTCATTTGACCATGATGTATTATTTTATATATTGGTGGATTTACTTTGCTAATATTTTCTCAAGGATATTTATAGCCATATTCATGAAAGATGTCTTTCCTTTCCTTCTAATTTCTTTGATTTCAGTATCAAGGTAGTACTGACTTTTTAAATGAGTTACGAAGTATTCCTTCCTCTTCTATTTTCTGAAAACTTTAAGTTTGGTATCATTTCTTCCTTAAATGTTAGATATAGAATTCACCAGTGAAGCCATCAGGGTTACATGCTTTCTTTGTTTTTAAATTACACATTTATTTTTAACAATAGATTTACAGCTATAAAGATTTTTTGTTTCTTGTGTCAATTTAGGATGCTTTGTAGTCTTTCAAGGAATTTGTTTATTTCATTCAAATTTGTCAGATTTGGGGCACCTGGGTGGCTCAGTTAATTAAAGCAGCTGCCTTCAGCTCAGGTCATGATCCCAAGGTCCTGGGATGGAGATGCATATGGGGCTTCCTGCCACTGGGGAGCCTGCTTCTCCCCCTGCTGGGGAGAGATGCAGGGGGAGAAGCAGGCTCCCCCTCCATCTCTCTGACAAATAAATAAATAAAATCTTTAAAAATAAATAAATAAATTTGTCAGATTTATTGGCACTAGGTTGTTAATACTGTTCCCTAATTATCCTTTTAATATCTATAGAACCTGTAGTAACATCCCCTCATTCTTTCCTGACATTAATTTGTGTGGAAGTTTATTGGTTCTATTACTCTTTTTCAAGTACCAGCTTCTCATTTTATTATTTTTTATTGTTGTTTGCTTGTTTTCTATATTGCTGATTATTGCTCTTTATTTCCTTCCTTCCTTGTTTTTTTTTTCTTATGTTCTTATTTTCATTTAGTTTGCTCCTCTTTCTCTAACTTCTTAAGAATGGAATCTTATGTAATTGATTTTAAGCTATTCTTCTTTTTTGATATAAACACTTAAAGTCATGAATTGCCCTCTCAGTTCTATAGATTTTGACATGGTGCCAAACACCAGTGAATGGTGTTTCATTACTGTTCAGTTCAAAATATTTTCTAGATGTTCTTGTGGTTTCTTGTTTACTCATTGATTATTTAGAAGCATCTTCTTTAATTTCCAAATACCTGGATATTTTCTAGGTAGATATCTCTTTTTGTTACTGATTTCTAATTTACGTTTGTTGTGGTTAGAGTTAGAACTTTGGAGATTTCAGCCCTTTCACATATCCTGAGACTGTTTTTGGCCCAGCCATTTGATCTATCTTAATGAGCGTTCATGTGCACTTGAAAGGAATGTGTATTGTGCAGTTCCTGGCTGTAGTGTCCTATAAATAAATATCAGGTCATTTTGCTTAATAATAATGTTTTTCAGGTCTTCTCTATCCCCTTCTGACTTTTTGTCCCCTTACTCTAATAATTCTTGAAAAAAGAGTATTGAAAGCTCCAAATACTTGTGGATTTCTTTGTTTCTCTTTTTAATTCAGTCCATTTTTCTTCTTGTGTTTTGGCATCTTTTAAGATTCTCTCTCTATCGGGGCGCCTGGGTGGCTCTGTGGGTTAAACCTCTGCTTTCAGCTCAGGTCATGATTCCAGGGTCCTGGGATCAAGCCCCGCATCCGGCTTTCTGCTCAGCAGGGAGCCTGCTTTCTCCCCTTCTCACCCTGCTTACATCTCTGCCTACTTGTGATCTCTCTTTGTTAAATAAATAAATAAAATCTTAAAAAAAAAAAAAAAGATTCTCTCTCTCTCTCTTTAAAGAAGTTAGGGTATGAGACACCTATGTGTGGTTTTCTTTATATATATATTTTGCTAAGCGTTCTGAAATGTTTGGTTTGTGGGCTGATATCTTTTATTAATTTGGCTACTGTCTCTTAAAGTATTTACTGTGCTTTCTCTCTCTTCTCTTTCTGGTACTTGTGTTGCATGTAGTTTAGACCTAAACCAGTAGTGTACAGTAGAAATATAATGTGAGCCACACATGTAATTTTAAACTATCTAGTAGTTTGGTAGCCACAGTAAAAAAAATAAAAACAGGTGAAATTGATTTTAAGACTATATTTAGTTTAACCCAACATATGAAAGTGTTATTTCAACAGTTATTCCATTTAAAAATTATTAATGAGTATTTTTATTCTTATTTTTGTAATAAGTCTTTAAAACCCAGTGTGTATTTTATGCTTAGCAATTCATGGATATTGTAAACATCATCACCATTATTTCTCCCGTTTATCCTTTGTACTAAAACGTGTTTTATAAACCCTAGAATCTTTTTTGGGGGGATGTTTTAAAAAACGAGAGACTCAAATTGTTTCATATTTGTACACATACAAACTTTTTGGTGCTCTTCAGTTCTTTGATGAAATTTTAGTTTCCATTTGGTATTATCTTCTTTAGCTTGAAGAACTTCCTTTAACATTTTTTGTAATGCCTATCTGCTTATGTCAACTTTTCTCAATGTTCCCTTACATATCTAAAGATGTCTTATTCTGCCTCCATTTTTGAAGGGTATTTTTGCTAGTTACAGAATTTTAGATTGACAACTTTTTCTTTCAGAGCAATAAAGATGGCATTCCAACTCCTGGCTTGCTTTTTTTCTGGAGAAGTCAGATGTTATTCTTATCAGTGTTCCTCCGTATGTACTGTGTCATTTTCATTAGTTTTGAGAGTTCTTTTTTTATTATTATGCAGTTTGGTTATGATGTACCTTAGTACAGCTTTTCTGTTTGGGATTTTTTTGAACTGCTTGAATCTGAGTTTTGTAGCTTTTACCAAAATTGGAAGAATTTCAGCTGTTATTTCCTTGATTATATCTGTTCCCTACCACCTTTTTTGGATTACATTATATAACTGCTTGCTGTTGTCCCATAGGTCACTAAGGCTCTATTCTTTTTTGTTGTTATTTTATGCTTCTTTCTTTTGGTGCGTTGGTTTGGATTGTTCTCTTACTATGCCTTTAAGTTTACTTCAGTGCTTCTTTTGTTGTTAAGTTCATCCAGTGAATCTTTCATTTCTCATACTACATTTTTAAGCTATAAAGATTCCATTTGTTTCTTTTTTTATAACTTACATTTCTTTCCTCTATGTCTTTGTGTTTTATGATATTTTTTCTAAAGTCTTTGGTACTTCTGTTATCTTTGTCATTTCTGTCTGATTCCTCCTAATTATGAGATGATTCTTGCTGATATGTCTAGTAGTTTTTTTTTTATTTAATGGTAAATAAATCGGTAAATAAATTGCAACTATCACATTTTTGAGTGTCTGACCCCCCCCCCCCCTTTATAGTTTTGAATTTTGGTAAGTTTCTTGTGGACCTATAATTATTTTAAGATTAAAAAAAAGTTTTCGGGGCACCTGTGTGGCTCAGTGGGTTAAGCCTCTGCCTTTGGCTCAGGTCATGGTCTCAGGGTCCTGGGATCAGGCTCTCTGCTTAGCAGGGAGCCTGTTTCCTCCTCTCTCTCTGCCTGCCTCTGCCTACTTGTGATCTCTCTCTCTCTCTCTGTCAAATAAATAAATAAATAAAATCTTTTTAAAAAATAAAAGTTTTAAACTTTGTTTTTGTAGACAGTTAAGTTACTTGCAAATCAACATGGATTCTTTTGGGACTTGTTTTGGAGCTTTGTTAGGGGGGGGTCTACAGCAGCCTTATTCTAGGGCTGTTTTACACCTGCTAACCCTGGATATTTGGTGTGGTCTCTCTGTTCTTGCTGGTTGCAATTTGGATTATTCCAAGTGTAACTGAACTGTGGGGATTATTTTACTTAGAGCGCTTTTGTACTTTTTTCTGTGATAAATGATTTTTGTCTTACCTTGTTCTTGTGCAGTATTCAACCAAATGGGACCTCATACATATTTCCCTGTGTAGCTTCTTTCTCTCTGGTACTCTTCCCCACAAGTTTTAGCAACCTAACCCCCCTCTTTCCCAGACTGCAGTCTTGTGTCTTCAACTCAGTGAGAACACCATGGGACGGGTGGGTTTCATTTTTCTTCTCAGTGTTCCAGAAAGTGCTTTTAGGCATAAAGGTGAGATGACTGTAGAGCTATCATTGTTTCCTTTCACTCAAGGTTCACAGCTCTATGTTGTCTGTAGTCCAATGTCTGAGAATAGTTGTTTTATATATATTTTGTCCAGTTTTTGAGTTGTTTGTGGCAGGAGGGCAAGTCTGGTACCATTTACACCTTCATAGTCAGAAGTGATTGTATTTAGATAGCAATAGGTAATATTTATACAGTATTAGGTATGGATATGGATACTGCTCTGTGCCCTTTATATTTATTGATCCATTTAATCTCTAACAGTTCTTTTGAGGTTGATAGTATTATTATCCCCTATTTTGTAAATGAAGAAAATGGGGTACAGAGGTGTTAAGTGCACTATTCTGAGTCACAAAATTGGTGGAGTGAAGATTTTCCCCAGGGAACTTGACTCCAGAGTCTACATGCTTAATCAGTGCTTTGTGTTCCCTCCCTGCTTTGGAGCTCTAGACCTGGAGGATCCATCTCGGAGTAGAGTTCTGGGAGCTAACTAAATCAAGTGGGTTATTGAAAAGAAACTAGTCAGAAGAGACACGATCCAAGAGGTGAATATGAGTTGTCATTGAGAAAGGGAACCAAATATTAGAGTAATATCAGATATAAGGCTTGAGAAGATAAGGATAAGACTATTAGTGGGAGACAAAGCAAGATCAAGGATCAATGCCAGGTACAAAGCAGGATGAGACAAAATAGTTCAGAACAAGATGCGGGTTTCTTTGGGGTTAAAATGTATTCCTTCATTCAATCCTGCTGTGTGTTAGGCCCTTTGTAAACTAGACAAGGCCCCTATATACATCAAGTATTAATTCTGGAGTGGTAAAGGTAGGAGAAGTAGAGGGTAGGAGGGAGAGTAGAAGCAGCAGAAGACAGCAGAGGTAGGTGAAGAGGGGAACAATATGGTAGACAAATAGAAAGCAAATATGATTGACTTAGATAACATCAGCTAGTGCCAACTGCCATGAAAATAAAGCAGCATAATTTGATAAAGAATAATTTAATTGGGATGCAGGCAGAATCTTTAAGGAAGACCTCTATGAAGAGATGATATTTTGGCTGGCATCTGAAGAAAAAAGAAACAGACGAATTAGACATGAAAAGATTGGAGGGCAGAGCCATGTAGTCAGAAGAGTGAGCAAGAACAGAATCCCTAGGCCAGAATAGGCTTCTCAGAAAAAATCAGCATGGCTCTAATAAATGAGATCTGAGAGGTACTCATGGACCAATTGTGTTGCATCTAATGAATTATGATCAGATTTTTATTCCAAGTACAGTGGGAAATCATTGGAAGTTTATTTTTTTTTCCCAAAGATTTTATTTATTTATTTGAGAGAGACAGAGAGAGCATGTAAATGGGTGGAGGGCAGAGGGAGAGAGAGAAGCAGAATCCCTGCTCAGCAGGGAGCCCAATATGGGGGGCCTCGATCTCAGGACCCTACGACCATGACCCAAGCCAAAGGCAGATGCTTAACCAACTGAGCCACCCAGGTGCCCCAGAAGGTTCTTTAAAATACAGAGTGATGTGATCTGATTTGTGTTTTAAAAAGATCACCCACGCTGCTCTGAAGAGAATGTAGTAAGAAAGTGGAAAGACTAGTAAACTATTATAGAAGTCTTAGCAAGGGATGGTACTAGCATAGTAGCAATGAAGACGAAATGGGTGGAATTCACCATATCACATATTATTACAAATATATATTAAACTGAGCTACTTTTAGCTACCTATGGATATAGTTAAAAAAGAATACTTTTAGCAAGATGACTCTAAAGTATTTATCTAAAGAATTATCTAAACCCTCTAAAATTCTTAAAGTGGCAATCTACATGGTAAGTGAATGTTAGACTGAAAAATAACTTGGTTCTAGAAGATTTAGGTAGAGTGATGCTTTGCTCTTTTTTAATAATAGTAATTATTTTTAAAAGCATAGCATTATATCTTGAAGTGCCTGATTTAAAAATAACTAATAATAGCCTCCATCAGAATGGGTACCATGGAAAAGCACAGTAGGATAATTCTTTTGACATTGAATACAATATCATGGAAGGACTAGTTTCTAGGTCTTCTGGTCATTGCTGATATGTATTTCATGCATATTCACTCAGCAAATTTGTCTATTGATCACTAATGTGTGTTAAATATGGAATTACATCATGGGGACACATTCCTCTCTTAAAATATAGTCTGGAATGAGAGGCAGACAAGAAACTGTGCAGTTACTTCATGTTAACTGCTACTCTTAAGTGTCATGGAACCTATCAGAGGGGCACCTAATCCTAATCTAGTCAGAGGTAGGGATTCATGGTCAAGGAGAACTTTCTGGGTGCTGTGATACTTCATCTAAAACCTAAAGAAATGCATGGAAATTAGCTTAAACTTTTTTCATGAATAAAAGAAATAGTTAGCTGATGATTACATGTAAAAGCACAGAAAAGAAGATGTGAATTTCATTCATTGCCGGACAAGTACTTGTGAAATTTTTAAATAACATTTTTCAACTTTTATGGTTTGGTTTGTTTCTGTGTGTTTGTGTGTACATGCATGCATGCCTGTGTATGTGTGCATAGTAAATAAGCACTAGAATACTGACCACTTGTGAAGGAGATGAGTAAAAACTATGTGTAAGTATCTTTGAATAGGCTGCCTCATATTACCACTTCTTTGGTAATTTGAAATATTATTACAAGTTGAAAACGGGGGAAGTCCTAAATTTTTGGTCTTATTCCTATGTTTTCCTTCAAAGATGTATTTAGGGCAGGTGCCTTCTGTGATTATTTCCTTTCCTGCAAGACCCACACAGGCATTCAGTTTTTATATGAGCTAGTTAGGTAAAAAAATGAATTAAAACTGACCAAAAATAAGCTATTTTTAATTTTATTTTATTACTTATCTATTTTAATTTCTAAGTAGGCTCCATGCCCAATATGGGGCTTGAACTCATGAACCTGAGATCAGGATTTAAACATTCTAGAAACTGAGCCAGCTAGGCACCCCACTAATTTTTTACTCTAATGGTGCCATATAATCTGGGTTCTTCTCTTTAAGAGTGAAAACTTTAATTTAGTTAGAACTTTAAACATTCATAAGAAAGGTAAATTGGAAAATTCAGCCACCCATTATATTAAATAATTTAGTACCTCAGTTTAATATATTTAGCAGTCTTCTTCAAGTATAAGTGAGATAGTTGGTGTTCCATTTTTAATGTGTAGGTCAAACTGATGTATTTACATTTATAAAAGTGTTGATTGCCATAATCAGTGTCTTAAGAGGTTTATTGAAATTATACTCAGCAGTAAAAAAGGAACAAAACTATTGCTACCTAAAACAGTTTACCTGAATCTCCATAGATTTAAAAGCCATAGATTTAAAAGCTGAACTTAAAAAGCTACCCAAAAGGTTTCATACTGTATGATTCTATTTGTATAACATTCTTTAAATGACAAAATTATAAAAATGGAGAACAAATTAGTGGTTGCCAGGGTTTAAGGAGAAGGAAGGGCAGGAGGGAAATATATATGGCTAGCAAAGGGTAGTGGAGTGAGATCCTAGTGATGGAAAATTCTATAGTTTCATTGTTATCAGTGTCAGTATCCTGACTGGTGATACTGTGCAATAGGTTTGCAAGATGTTACCCTTTGGGGAAAACTGGGTAAAGGTTACATGGAATCTCTGTTGTTTCTTACAATTGCATGTGAACCTACCCTTTCTCAAAAGGTTTAATTACAAAAATATTTATGAAGAATTGATGTTTGAGATTAAAAGGGAATGCTACAATTTGGAGCAGAAATTGTTTCAGTGTCTTTTGGTAAATGCTTGTTGATGAGGCAGAATTGTAGTGATTGAGTACTTTGTCTCTAGATTAGGGTAGATGGGGTTTGCAACAATTAGGTGTTTGACATTGGACTCGTTCTGAAACTCCAAGCTACAGTTTCTTATTGGTAGTAAGGAATGAAAATACTATCCACCTTCTATGATTATGAGGATTAAATAGAATAGTGCCTATGAAGTCTAATGTAGTACTTGACGTATAGTAAGAGATCAGTAAACCTTAATAAATATGATTGGTTTTTATTGCCCAACTTTTATTCCTAGGGTTTTTAAAAGTTAAATATTAGTATATAAATTCAAAATAATTTACTTAACTATGTATTGTTACATAAAAAATGGTTACTTAAAAGTCCAGGATGAGGCGGGTTCACAGGTGAATTCTATCAAACATTTAAAGAGGAGTCATTATCTATTCTTCTCAAATTGTTCCCAAAAAATGAAAGTGAAAGTAATGCTTCCAGATTCATTCTGTGAGGCCAGCATTATTCTTTTCTTTTTTTTTTTTTAAAGATTTTATTTATTTATTTGACAGATCACAAGTAGGCAGAGAGGCAGGCAGAAAGAGAGGGGGGAAGCAGGCTCCCTGGTGGGATCATGACCTGAGCCGAAAGCAGAAAGCAGAGGCTTTATCCCGCTGAGCCACCCAGGCACTCCAGCCAGCATTATTCTAACACCCAAACCAGACAAACACCCCACTAAAATGAGAATTACAAATGAATATCCCTGATTTGAATGTAGATGCTAAAATTCTCAACAAAATATTGGCACAATGAATTAAAGAATATATTAAAAGGTTCATTCACCATGACCAAGTGGGATTTATTCCAGGGAAGCAAGGATGGCTCAATAAATGCAAATCAACCAATGTGATACATCACATTAACAAAATGAAGGATAAATAGCATGATTATTTTAGTAGATGCAGAAAAAGCCTTTGACAGAATTAAATATCCATTCATGATAAAAACTCTAAACAAAGTGGGCATAGAAGGAACATACCTCAATATAATAAAGACCATGTATGACAGACTTATAGCTAACATATACTAATTTAATACTGTATGTCAGATATACTTTACTTAAAGAATTGTATTATACATTTGGATTTTGCTGAGAGAGTAAATCTTAGAAGTTCTTACTGAAAAGTGGTTACTAGTATAATACAAAATGATAAATAAAAGGGATATAATATATTTTCACTTGATTCTAAAATTTCTTTCTTCCTATCTGTCTGTCTGTCTGCCAGAGGGAGAGAGGGAGAGAACACAAGCAGGGGGAGCGGAAGGTAGAAGCAGTAGAAGGCTCCCTGCTGAGCAAGGAGGCTGATGCGGGACTCCATCCTAGAACCCTGGGATCATCACCTGAGCTGGAGGCAGACACCCAAGCATCCCTATCCTAAAAATTTCTTAAATATTTGGGGGGTGCCTGGGTGGCTCAGTGCGTTAAAGCTTCTGCTTTCAGCTCAGGTCATCATCCCAGGGTTCTGGGATCGAGCCCCGCATCAGGCTCTCTGCTCAGCAGGGAGCCTGCTTCCCCTCACCCTCTCTGCCTACCTCTCTGCCTACTTGTGATCTCTGTCTGTCAAATAAATAAATAAAATCTTAAAAAAAAATACTTGGAAGGGTTGCGGCAAAGAAACTTGCTTCATTTGGGTGTTACTGATGTTACTGATGATACTTTAGGACAGTATTCTGACCTAAAAACACTTGTTTCTTGCTTTCTATATTTATGGTATCAGTAAAGTGGCTTATATTTACTTTGAAACCCCAGTTGAAGGCATTTCATTCTTAAAGCTTTTTTTCTTGATTTTCTTTCTTTCTTTTTTTTTCTTTGTGGTTTATTGAAACTTTCTCAGGTGCTGTATCTGATTGTAGTAACAGGACTGGCAAGTATTGCTTAATTAGAACTACATTAAAGCTGTGTATTTTTCTCTACCCATCTAATGACTTCTTTACTGAACAAATAAACATTTGAAGTACGTTCCTTACAAGGTATGGCTTGGGAAGAAAGCCACCAGTAACATAGGAATCAAAAAGGTAAACAGAAACGACTTATTCTGTGTATGTATTAGCAGCAGTTTTAACCAGCCATCACTCAGAGTTTGCTTGATAACATAATTTTTGGGGATAAGAATATCAATACAAGATCTGTAAATTCATCTTTAGACCTAAGCTGACTTAGGTATAGCATATATAAGGGTGTGTGTATAAAATGTACTTACCTATTTCTGTGGAAAATTAATATGAGCATTGTTTCTAAATGAATCTTCTAAACTTTTTGTTCTGCTAAAAAGTTAAAAAATATTTGATATTAACGTTCTGCCATGTTTGCTTTTATCTTTTCTTTTTACCTCCTCCCCAGTCTCTTTGCTGGCACATGTGCACAGACGTCCATGTGCACACATAAAATCATTTCAGAATCTTATGAAGACAAGAACATTTGTCTGCATAACTACAGTACCATGGTCACACCAAGAAATTAAATATGGTTATAATAATACTCTCTAACACTCAGTCCACATTTATATTTCTGCAATTATTGTGCCTAAAATGCTCTTTAAATTTTTTTCTTTTCTCAAACGAGGAACCAGTCAGAGATCATTTACTACTTTTTGCTGGCCATGTGTTTTTGTTCTCATTAAGTCTAGAACAGTTGTCTCCCCCTACTTTATTTTATTATTTCATAACATAGACATTTCTGAAGAATGCAAACAACTTAGCTTGTAGACTATACCCTAACCCCCTCTTGTCTGATTGTTTGTTCCTAATTAGATTCAAATTAAAATTTGGCATGACTCCTACATAGGTGATGTTATATACTTTCCATTGAATCTCATCAGGAGGCATACCATATTAGTTCATCCCATTGTTGGTGATACTAAGTTTGACCATATTTTCTTTTGTAATTAGGAAGCATTGTGTGGAATGATAGCCTTGACATTGATTACATGTTGTTTCCCAGTAATGCTCCACCTAGTGGTTTCAGCATCTGTTGATGATCTGTGAACTAATTACAGAATTGGAGTTGGAATATGGTGATTTTTAAAATGCTTTGATTAATTTTATATTTCTTTTTTTAAATTAACATATAATGTATTATTAGCCCCAGGGGTACAGGTTTGTGAATCGTCAGGCTTACACCTCACAGCACTCACCATAGCACTTATCCTCCTCAGTGTCCATAACCCAACCACCTTCTCCCTATCCCCCTCCCCCCGGCATCCCTCAGTTTGTTTTGTGAGATTATGAGTCTCTTATGGTTTGTCTCCCTCCTGATCCCATCTTGTTTCATTTTTTCCTTCCCTACTTCCAAACCCCCCACTCTGCCTCTCAAATTCCTCATATCAGGGAGATCATATGATAATTGTCTTTCTCTGATTGACTTATTTCGCTCAGCATAATACCCTCTAGTTCCATCCACATTGTTGCAAATGGCAAGATTTCATTTCTTTTGATAGCTGCATAGTTTTCCATTGTGTGTGTGTGTGTGTGTATGTGTGTATATATATATTTTTTTTTTTTATTTTTATATATATATATATATACACACACATATATATATACTACATCTTCTTTATCCATTCATCTGTTGATGGACATCTAGGTTCTTTCTATAGTTGGCTATTGTGGACATTGCTGCTATAAACATCCTGGTGCACGTGCTCCTTCGGATCACTAATTTGTATCTTTAGGGTAAATACCCAGTAGTGCGATTGCTAGGTCGTAGGGTAGTTCTATTTTCAACTTTCTGAGAAACCTCCATGCTGTTTTCCAGAATGGCTGCACCAGCTTGCATTCCCACCAGCAGTGTAGGAGGGTTCCCCTTTCTCTGCATCCTCACCAGCATCTGTTGTTTCCTGACTTGTTAATTTTGGCCATTCTGACTGGTGTGGAGTGGTATCTCATTGTGGTTTTGATTTGTATTTCCCTGATGCCGAGTGATGTTGAGCACTTTTTCATGTGTCTGTTGGCCATCTGGATGTCTTCTTTGCAGAAACGTCTGTTCATGTCCTCTGCCCATTTCTTGATTAGATTATTTGTTCTTTGGGTGTTGAGTATGATAAGTTCTTTATAGATTTTGGATACTAGCTCTTTATCTGATATGTCGTTTGCAAATATCTTCTCCCATTCTGTCAGTTGTCTTTCGGTTTTGTTGACTGTTTCCTCGACTGTGCAAAAGCTTTTGATCTTGATGAAGTCCCAGTAGTTCATTTTTGCCCTTGCTTCCCTTGCCTTTGGCGATGTTTCTAGGAAGAAGTTGCTGCAGCTGAGGTCAAAGAGGTTGCTGCCTGTGTTCTCCTCAAGGATTTTGATGGATTCCTTTCTCACATTGAGGTCTTTCATCCATTTTGAGTCTATTTTTGTGTGTGGTATAAGGAAATGGTCCCGTTTCATTTTTCCTGCATGTGGCTGTCCAATTTTCCCAACACCATTTGTTGAAAAAACTGTCTTTTTTCCATTGGACATTCTTTCCTGCTTTGTCGAAGATCAGTTGACCATAGAGTTGAGGGTCTATTTCTGGGCTTTCTATTCTGTTCCATTGATCTATGTGTCTGTTTATGTGCCATCGCTGTACCATACAGTCTTGATGATGACAGCTTTCTGGAATTGTGATGCCACCAACTTTGGCTTTCTTTTTCAACATGCCTCTGGCTATTTGAGGTCTTCTCTAGTTCCGTATAAATTTTAGGATTATTTGTTCCATTTCTTTGAAAAAAATGGATATTTTGATAGGGATTGCATTAAACGTGTACATTGCTTTAGGTAGCAGAGACATTTTCACAATATTTGTTCTTCTAATCCATGAGCATGGACATTTTTCCATTTCTTTGTGTCTTCCTCAATTTCTTTCATGAGTACTTTATAGTTTTCTGAGTACAGATTCTTTGCCTCTTTGGTTAGGTTTATTCCTGGTTATCTTATGGGTTTTGGGTGCAGTTGTAAATGGGATTGACACCTTAATTTCTTTTTCCTCTGTATTGTTGTTGGTATATAGAAATGCAACTGATTTCTGTGCATTGATTTTATATCCTGACACTTGACTGAATTTCTGTACAAGTTCTAGCAGATTTGGAGTGGAGTCTTTTGGGTTTTCCACATAAAATATCATATCATCTGCAAAGAGTGAGAGTTTGACGTCGTCTTTGCCGATTTGGATGTCTTTAGTTTCTTTTTGTTGTCTGATTGCTGATGCTAGGCCTTTTAGTACTATGTTGAATAGAAGTGGTGATAGTGGACATCTCTGCTGTGTTCCTGATCTTAGTGGAAAAGCTCTCAGTTTTTCCCCATTGAGAATGATAATCGCTGTGGGTTTTTCACGATGCCTTTGATGATATTGAGGTATGTACCCTCTATCCCTACACTTGAAGACTTGTGATCAAGAAAGGATGCTGTACTTTGTCAAATATTTTTTCAGCATTTATTGAGAGTATCATATGGTTCTTGTTTTTTCTTTTATTGATGTATTGTATGTTTAGGTTTGTATAGGTTTGCAGATGTTGAACCAAGCTTGCAGCCCTGGAATAAATCCCACTTGGTCTTGGTGAATAATCCTTTTAATGTACTGTTGGATCCTATTGGCTAGTATTTTGATGAGAATTTTCGCATCTGTGTTCATCAAGGATATTGGTCTATAATTCTCTTTTTTGATGGGGTCTTTGTCTGGTTTTGGCATCAAAGTAATGCTGGCCTCATAAAATGAGTTTGGCAGGTTTCCTTCCATTTCTATTTTTTGGAACAGTTTCAGGAGAATAGGTATTAATTCTTCTTAAATGCTTGGTAGAATTCCCCTTCTAACTTCCCCAGAAGCCGTCTGGCCCTGGGCTCTTGTTTGTTGGGAGATTTTTGATGACTGCTTCAATCACCTTATTGGTTATGGGGCTGTTCAGGTTTTCTATTTCTTCCTGGTTCAGTTTTGGTAGTTTATACGTCTCTAGGAATGCATCCATTTCTTCCAGATTGTCAAATTTGCTGGTGTATAGTTGCTCATAATATGTTCTTAGAATTGTTTGTATTTCTTTGGTGTTGGTTGTAATCTCTCCTCTTTCATTCATGATTTTATTGATTTGGGTCCTTTCTCTTTTCTTTTTGTTAAGTCTGGCCAGGGGTTATCAGTCTTAATTAATTCTTTCAAAGAACCAGCTCCTAGTTTCGTTGATTTGTTCCACTGTTCTTTTGGTTTCTATTTCATTGATTTCTGCTCTGATCTTTATTATAATTTCCCTTCTCCTGCTGAGTTTAGGCTTTCTTTGTTGTTCTTTCTCTAGCTCCTTTAGGTGTAGGGTTAGGTTGTGTATTTGAGACCTTTCTTGTTTCTTGAGAAAGGCTTCTATGGCTATATACTTTCCTCTCAGGACTGCCTTTGCTGTGTCCCACAGATTTTGAACAGTTATATTTTCATTATCATTTGTTTCCATGAATTTTTCAATTCTTCTTTAATTTCCTGGTTGACCCATTCATTCTTTAGTAGGATGCTCTTTAGCCTCCATGTATTTGAGTTCTTTCCAACTTTCCTCTTGCAGTTGAGTTCTAGCTTCACAGCATTGTGGTCTGAAAATATCCAGGGAATGATCCCAATCTTTTGGTACCAGTTGAGCCCTGATTTGTGACCCAGGATGTGATCTATTCTGGAGAATGTTCCATGTGCACTAGAGAAGAATGTGTATTCTGTTGCTTTGGGATGGAATGTTCTGAATGTATCTGTGATGTCCATCTGGTCCAGTGTATCATTTAAGGCCTTTATTTCCTTGTTGATGTTTTGCCTGGATGATCTGAGCATTTCAGTGAGGGAGGGTGTTAAAGTCCCCTTCTATTATTGTATTATTGTTGATGTGTTTCTTTGATTTTGTTATTAGTTGATTTATATAGTTGGCTGCTCCCATGTTAGGGCATAGATATTTAAAATTGTTAGATCTTCTTGTTGGACAGATCTTTTGAGTATGACATAGTGTCCTTCCTAATCTCTTATTATAGTCTTTGGCTTAAAATCTAATTTATCTGATACAAGGATTGCCACCCCAGCTTTCTTTTGATGTCCATTAGCATGATAAATTGTTTTCCACCCCCTCACTTTAAATCTGAAGTGTCTTTGGGTCTGAAATGAGTTTCTTGTAGATAACATATTGATGGTTTTTTTTTTTTTTTTTTTTTTTAATCCATTCTTATACCCTGTGTCTTTTGGTTGGGGCATTTGGCCCATTTACATTCAGGGTAACTATTGAAATATATGAATTTAGTGCCACTGTATTGCCTGTAAGCTGACTGTTATTGTATATTGTCTCTGTTCCTTTCTGGTCTACTACTTTTAGGCTCTTTCTTTGCTTTGAGTTCCCCTTTCAATTTTTCTTGTAGGGCTGGTTTGGTTTTTACAAATTCTTTTAGTTTTTGTTTGTCCTGGAAGCTTTTTATCTCTCCTTCTCTCTTCAATGATAGCCCAACTGGATATAGTATTCTTGGCTGCATATTTTTCTCATTTAGTGCTCTGACTATACCATGCCAGTTCTTTCTGGCCTGCTAGGTCTCTGTGGATAAGTCTGCAGCCAATCTAATATTTATACCATTGTATGTTACAGATTTCTTGTCCCGAGCTGCTTTTGGGGTTTTCTCTTTGTCACTAAGACTTATAAGGTTTACTATTAGATGATGGGTGTGGACCTATTTTTATTGATTTTGAGGTGGATTCTCTGTGCCTCCTGGATTTTGATGCCTGTTCCCTTTACCATATTAGGGAAATTCTCTATTATAATTTGCTCCAGTATACCTTCTGCCCCCTCTCTCTTTCTTCTTCTGGAATCCCAATTATTCTAATATTGTTTCGTCTTATGATATCACTTATCTCTTGAATACTCCCCTCGTGGTCCAGTAGTTGTTTGTCTCTCTTTTGCTCAGCTTCTTTATTTCCCATCATTTGGTTTTCTCTATCACTAATTCTCTCTTCTGCCTCATTTATCCTAGCAGTAAGAACCTCCATTTTTTGCATCTCATTAATAGCTTTTTTTATTTCAGCTTGGTTAGATTTTATTTCTTTCATTTCTCCAGAAAGGGCTGTTATTTCTCTAGACAGATTTTTCTAATACCTTCCATGCCTTTTTCAAGCGCAGCTAGCACCTTGAGAATTGTCATTCTGAACTCTAGATCTGACCTATTACCAATGTCCATATTGATTAGATCACTAGCCTTTGGTACCCCTTCTTATTCTTTTTTTTTGTGGTGAGTTTTTCCGCCTTGTCATTTTATCCAAATAAGAATATACGAACGAGAGAATAAAATACTAAAAGGGTGGCAAAAATCCCAGAAAAATGTACGCTAACCAAATCAGAAGAGAAGGGGGTAAAAAGAAGTTTAAACAAAATTAAAAATTAAGAAAATATATGTATATTAGATGGTGAATAGAACAGAAGCATCCACTTAATTTTGGGTGTATTTTGATCTGTTAGAAGAAACTACCTCCCAAAATTTTAAAGAAAGAAAAACATATATATACAAAAATAGGGGTAAACATGATGAAGGGATAGAATATAACTGTAAAGATGAAAATTGAAAAAAGTTCTAAAAAATGAATTGGTAATTGGTTGGGAAAAGAAAGAAAAAAAGTGGAGAGAATTTGCTTAGGCTGGAGATTAGATCAAAGCCGTGTGCTAGATTTAGGGTATATTTTGATCTATTAGAAGAAATTGTATCCCAAAAATTTTTTAGAAGAGAAAACCCTGTATGTATACAAAAAATAAAGTTAGAGATAAGGATAAAATATGACTATAATAATGAAGGTTTAAAAAGATTTTTTTTAAAGGAAGGTATTGTTGAGATAAACTACTTAAAAGATGTTAAAAGAGGAAAAGTTTAAAAAATTAGAATAAGAAAAAAATAAAATTAAGAACATTTAATTAACTTTGCAAGACTAAAGAATCATGGGGAGAAAGCCATGAATTTCATGCTTTGCTTTCCCCTCCTCTGAAATTCCACTGTTCTCCTTGTTCAGTGAGCTTGGTCTTGGCTGGATGTTCTTGATGATCTTCTGGGGAAGGGGCCTGTTTTAGTGATTCTCAAATTTCTTTCCCAAGAGGTGAAATTGGGCCACCCTTGCCAGGGGCCGGGCTAAGTAATCTGCTCGGTTCACTCTTGGGAGCTTTTGTTCCCTGAATGCTTTCTGTAGAGCTCTGGAGGATGGGAATGAAAATGGCGGCCTCCCAATCTCCGGCCCAGAGGAGCTGAGAGCTCGTGGCCCCACTCCTCAGTGTGCCCTCGGAGAAAAACAGTCAATTACTCCTGTCTCCCTGGTTTCCGGCCAGTGAGCCCCAAGCTCACCCAGGCTGTGACTTAGCGTTTCTATCTCTGGCGCACAGCCCCGTTTGGAGTCTCCAAACCTAGCAGATCCCTCCTGCTCTGCTCTTCTGGCGGATGAAGGTGGGTCTCCTGGGATCTGCCACTTGTGGGGTCCCTGCTCTAAGAGCAATGGTCCGACTATGCCGCAGATCACAGTTTGAGGTAACCCAGAGCTGAGAGCTCATTCTTTGGCTTTGTCTCTGTAGCCAGCTTCCCCGCTCTGATACCTGTGAGGCTCTGCTACACTCAGACACCCCCGATCCTTCTGTGACCCCACGGGACCTGAGACCACACTGTCCCTGCGAGGGCTCCACCCCCGCTTAGCCTCTGGAGTAATGTCCCCCAGTGGAGCAGACTTCTAAAAGTTCTGATTTTGTGCTCCACTGCTTGCCAGGAGCCGGCCCCTCCTCCAGCAGTCTATCTTCCCATAGCTTCCGATTCATTTCTCCACATGTCTTACCTTTCAGAAAGTGGTCGATTTTCTGTTTCTAGAATTGCTGCTCTTCTTCTCTTCAATCTCCTATTGGGTTTATAGGTGTTCAGAATGGTTTGATAACTATCTAGCTGAACTCCTGTGTCCTGATGTCATCTCAGTGTGCTACTCCTCCGCCATCTTGACTCCTCCTCTCTAATTTTACATTTCTAATTTGGCATTGTAATGTAAAGAAAAGCATTCTCTTTCGTTCCCTCGTAATGATTATCACCATGGACTCATGGATTTTTTTTTTAAGTCCTTTTACTGTAACTCATTGTTGTCATTAATCTTTTTTATACTCAAAAAATGGGCCCATATATGTCAGAAGGAGCCCCATGTAAGCTGGCTTCTGTAACTTTTTGACATCTCCCCATCAGTCTTTGAATATTTTTTTTCTTTCTGACACAACTGTATATTCTAGGCTCAATTTGTACTTTTTCTGTTTCTGACTTGGATTCAGTCATTTTTCTAAAGAGCCTTGGTTTTATATTAATGTGGGAAATAGTATTTAGATACCAAAATCTGGGCACAGGTGTATTTATTGCTACTTTAGTTACTGCTTCTAGGCCCTTTCTTCACCTTAGGGATAGGAAAAATACATGTATATAATCACAAGTTCTTATTGATTACATGTAATTCAAAACTGGAACCATAGAGTTTTTCCATATTTGAATCATAAGGTAAACATTGCCCCCAGGACTCCTTCCCAGAAATGTGCGTCCCCATCCTGATGTAGCTCTTGGCTAGGGACAGTTGCATTGCCTCTTGTGCCCATCTTAATATGGCTCTACTGGCTGAGATCCACCTCTGTCAGCCATATCTCAGCATTGCTCTAGTTAGAGCACTGGCAGCACTTTCACAGTGGTTTTTGTGTATTTTCCAATGTCTGCTGAGGCAGCTTCCAGTCAGGTTGAGCTGTCTGCTTGAATAGTCCAGGCTACCTCCTGGTTACAAAGTGGCATAGCTTTTGAGTGGTTCACCCCTACCCTATTCTGGACATAAACAATGTTATTTTTAGAGCACAAAATGCCTTGTACTATTACTGTCGTCATTTTACAGATGAGGATGTTGAAGCACAGAGAAACTGAGACTTTGCTCAAAACTACATAGTAGGTGACACAGTCAAGGTTGAACCTAGGCTCTCTACTTAAATAGTCCTTGGTCTTGATCTACACTACTAGTCCATAGGGTTTAAAGAAGAAGTAGGGGAAGATGTGGCCTGACAAGAGTGATTATTTTAAGATAATGAAGAACTTCATTAATCAACTAACTTTGGACTTATTTGGTAGGCCCTGGGAAGTCACAGAAGGCTTTTGCTTGTAGAATGTTGTGATTAGAGATGTGCTGTAGAAGGTTAATTTCTTGTGGCTCTGGGGACTATTGGAGGCAAGATTCCTGTTAGGATGCTATTCTTGGGCCTCTCCCTGGGGAAATAAAGAATCACCATCTCTAAGGTTTGGGGCTAGGGAATTTGTGATTTGATGCTCAGTTGGATTGAGAACACCTGTGGTAGACTGTTTTCTTTGTTTACCATATGTGTTTGGTTACTGTTATGCTGTTCCTGTATGTGTCTATCTAGTAGATCCTCATTTAAGTACACTTGCTGTTAAAGGTTAGACATATTCCAGATGAAGTTGATGGAACTAACCAGGAGACCTAGTATCTTTCATTGGTCAGGATCTTTTAATAGACATTTGAGCTATACTATATTTTGTATAGACTCGTTTTGGAATAAGGCTTAGTATCCATTTGATTCAACATTATCTTGAAAATGGTTCTCCATTGGGTAGTATGATTGTCCGATTCACCAAATGCAAATGACAGAATATAAACCAGATGTCCCTGCAACCCTTATAGAAACAGATTAAAGAGAACTCTCAGCCGTTTTGTTGTGTGTTATATTTGTTAAATTTAGGCAAAATTAATATTGAATCTCAGGAGAAGGGTATTTTGAATCCTGTGGCCATCACCTCCCTGGTCAGTGTTGCCATTTTCACCATTCTGTCTGGTGAGAGCAGAGCAACAGTGGCTCTCTTTGGTCCTCTGTTTAATAAAGGTTGGGTACAACATCAGTAGGTCATAAATAGCGGTGCCATAATTCTCTGTAGGTTACAACTAAAATCTTTGTTGGTCAGTGTATACTCCTGACTTTGTTTCTAAGGCCAGTGCTTTTTGTTCCTTGGGTCAACCCACTTTTGATAGGCTGGATTTTTGATGTGCTATGAATTCCTTATACCAGAGGACAGACATTATGATTAGAAGTTTCTTTTTCTTCTGGAAAATTTCCGTTTTCATGCCAACTATAGAAATCTCTAAGGGCCCCTGGGTGGCTTAGTGGGTTAAACCTCTGCCTTCGGCTCAGATCATGATCTCAGGGTCCTGAGATTGAGCCCCAAATCGGGCTCTCTGTTGAGCAGAGAGCCTGGTCCCCATCCCCCTTTGCCTACCTCTCTGCCTACTTGTGATCTCTGTCAAATAAATAAATAAAAGTCTTTTTAAAAAAAAAAGAAATATCTAAGATTCTAGATACTTTAAGGTGAAGGGTGATTTATTTTTCTAGATAGTGGGTATTTTAGATATTATTAAAAATAACATTTGCTTATTTCTATAAGTTTGCATTCTGCATACCTTTAAGCAGGAGATATCTATATATTGATGATAAAAAAATAAATATGCAAAATTCTGTTTTCCTTTCACAGATTTTTATTTCTAATCTCTTATGGCTTCAACTAATCTGGATAAAAGATATTTTTAAAGATCATCATTTATGATCTTTCTTAGATATTACTTAAAATACTAAAATAGCCTACTATCTAGAAAAATAAATCACCCTTTACCTTGAAGTATTTATAAAGATACTTGGCAAACCTATGAATAATGGCTCACTTAGAGCCAGAAATGGTGATATATGAGATATTTATACTGGAAAAGTGGGAGAAGAACATCACAAATTAATCTGGTTTTTCTGAGTACGAGCTTGAGATAAAGTTGATGTAGCATATAATTCACCCATTTGAACTATACAGTGTAATGGTTTTTAGTATATACGGAATTGTACAGGCATCTCCACAATTATAGAAAATTTTTATCACACTGAAAAGAGACCCTACACCCTTTACTATCACCATCCTATCTCCCCATCTCCCACTCCCAACCCTGAGCAACTGCTTTTCTGTTTTCTATCTATATATATATTGCCCATTTTGGACATTTCCTATAAATGGAATAATACATATTTGTGTGTGTGTGTGAGAGAGAGATTGGCATCTTTTTTTTTTTTTTTTAAGATTTATTTATTTGACAGAGAGAGATCGCAAGTAGGCAGAGAGGCAGGCGGGGGGTGGGGATGGGAAGCAGGCTCCCTGCTGAGCAGAGAGCCCGATGTGGGACTCAATCCCAGGACCCTGAGATCATGACCTAAGCCAAAGGCAGTGGCTTAACCCACTGAGCCACCCAGGCGCCCAAGATTGGCATCTTTTACTTAGCATATTGTTTTCAAGGTTCATCTGTGTTGTATATATCACTATTTTATTGCTGAGTTGTATTCCATTGTATGGAATATCTATATTTTGTTTATCTATTCATCAGTTGATGGACATTTGGGTTGTTTCTACCTTTTTGGCTATTATGAATGTTTGTGAACAGATTTTTTGGTTTTATTTCTCTTGAATATATATACACCTAAAGGTAGAATTGACCAAATGGTAATTCTTTGTTTAATTTTTTGAGGAACTGCCAAAGTGTTTTGCACAACAGCTGTATCATTTCATGTTTTCACTAGCAGGGTATAAGGGTTCTGATTTCCCTACATTTTTGCCAACAGTTGTTACTATGTGACTTTTTAATTATAGCCTTCCTAATGGATGTGTAGTGATATTTTATTAGGTTTAGTGCTATTTTACTTTTCTCTTCATGTAAACTAAAGATAAATGAAACATACAGTAAACCTGTTTTAAAAATAAATAATATGCAACGTATAATTTTCTGAATTGGAATTAATTTTGAGAAACCGTGGTCAGATATGTAGATGCTGTGCATATCATTTTAGCAGAATAATTCAAATACTTAATGTTCATGATTGATTTGTTACGTCTTTGCTCCCTCCCATCTCCCTCTAGGACTGCTTTGGCATGGTAGGTATTAGAGCCACTATATCACAGTAGGCCAAGCAAAGCCTGGCTTCTTTTTAGGAATTTTTTTTTTTAAGTTCTGTGTCTAAATCTGATACAAGAATAATAAGAGGAATGCAATACTAGAACTTCTGTCTTACTAATATATGACAATTAAGCACTCTTCCTTATGTCATAGCTTTAACTTTAATTTCTAATATGTAAATGTAACTTATTTTATCTAGTCTCCACTGATTGGACAGAAAAAAATATAACTTGTGTAACACAGATATAGAACCTACTATTGGCCTTTGTGTGATACTTTAAGTTCTGTCAAGTTAAATTCATTGGGATTCTGTACCTTTCCTTTTTCATTGGAACTGCTTTTTATTCTGTAAGCAGTCTTTGTACTGCTGCTCTTAGACGGCCCATAGACGTTCTGCTCTGCCACCTAGTGGTGGTTATTGCTTCTGCCACTGCTGCCTCGCCTCCTACTGATATGCAGACTCAGAGAGGATAGCATTGGGATGAGTCCGCCTGTGGGTGTCAGGTGGTATGGGCCCTGGAGCCAGACTTCTAGGTTTGAGTCCCTGCATCACTACCTCCTTGCTGAGTCACCTTGAACAGGTTACACAGTTTCCTCATCTGTAAAATAAGCATAATAATAGTCCCTCTCACAGGGTGGTTGTATTAAATGAGTTTAATACAAATTCTGAAAACATTACATGGCACATGGTACTCTGTGTTAGATATCATTGTTATTCTGATCTTAATGTTTTAGGTAAGACATTATAGATGTATGTCTTATTTAGAGATATAAATTACTCTATACTGGTTGTAGCCTAGAGTTTATTTTGTTTTTATTGATCTTTTCTAGATACATTATGTATATACTTTTCTATTTGCAGCTTTATTTATATTATGTATTAAGTTTTTTATTTGCAACTTTCCTCTTTCTGTTTTACATGATTTTTAATTTAGCTCTATCTCATATGGTGACGTTAAAGGGTAAAAAAATACTAGAATTTATTTAATATTTATTTTGAAAGTCTTTAGTTTAAAAGTGGCTGAATATCCTATAGAAATAACCGTAAGGACAAGAGTGGTATTTATAAATATTTATTTTTCAATTTGTAGAAGTTAAGTAATTAGTGAAATGAGAAAATGTTTTTGTTTTGAAAATGTATTACTGGGTGCCTGGGTGGCTCAGTGGGTTAAGCAGCTGCCTTCAGCTCAGGTCATGATCTCAGGGTCCTGGGATCGAGCCCCACATTGGGCTCTCTGCTCAGCAGGGAGCCTGCTTCTCTCTCTCTCTGCCTGCCTCTCTGCCTACTTGTGATCTCTCTCTGTGTGTCAAATAAATAAATAAATAAATAAATCTTTTTAAAAATATTACTAATTAGTTCTACTGTTTCCTAATTTTTTGAAGTAAATGATAGATTTTATATGCATTTTTTTGCATACTGTGACAAGGTAGTTTCTAGGTAAGTTTTTTTTTTTAACAGCTTATCCCTTCCTGTTTTATATATGTTATATGTGTATATCTATACATGTATGTATATACATATATGTATGCATGTGTATATGGGTGTGTGTATATATATCCTGAACATTATTATAAGCAGTGTTGTTTTTTTTCTACTCAATATTGTGCATATTTTCACCTGTTGTTAAATATTTTAAGATACTATAAATTACTTATTATGGTTGTAACATTGTTTCCTTCCTTTTTGTTGTGTATAATATAATGGTCACTTTCATTCACATAGTTATTTTTTCCTCTCAAATTATATCTGTAGAATAAATTGCCAAGAGAAAGAATCTTGATAAAGAGTATGCAAATAGTTTTATGGCTCTTGAAATGTTTTCCCACATTTTTGTTCAAAAGAGTTATGCTAAAACTTTTAATTACCTTAAATACTAATTATTAATTTAATACCAATTAAATACTAATTTCTAAGAGCTTTCCTCCTTAAAACTTTGTGCCAGGAAAAAAGATGAAAAAGACAGGATCTCTACTCTCTAGGGCCAGAGTTTAATAGAAAGGACACATACAGATAAATGACTTGAGTGAAAGGAAATTGATTCAGTGTGCCACTTAGGGTCTGAAGGAATAACTGGTCTGTCTGGGCATAGCATTCCGGAAAAGACTTCTCGGATAAGGTAGAATATGAAAGTATCTGAATTTGAAACAATTATTGATGTTTATTTTTCTTTCTTGCAGATGGTGTTTATTTATCATTTCTAAAAATATTTCTTGCCTAACTAAATGATTTAATTTCTACCAACTGCACAAAAGTAGAAAGAGCACATAAAGTTTGGACAAAATATTTAATTGTCTGCACTTCAGCTTCCTCACATGTAAAATGTATATGATACTTCCTTTAGAGAGTTGTGTTATAGAAAATGTATATTATTTCCAGCCTTATTTCAGAAAAGATTTGAAATGGAAGAACTAATATATTAATGAAGTCTTAGAATGGCATCTGGCACATGAATTAGACTTATTACGTAGGAATCACCATTGATTTTATGATTGCCATTATTAAGATAAAGTATCTGACTTTCTATAAATAGTGCTAACTTTTTGGTAGGCTAGTCTATCACCTCATAGTCAAAACCCTCTTTTTTAAGCTCCAGTGTAAAGTTAGCTCTTCCTTCCTTACAGTGACACACAGACTAGCTTCTTTCCTTCTTTCTTTTTAAATTTTATTTATTTAGATTTTTGGAGAGAGCATGCAAACGGGGAAGGCTAAAAGGGGAGAAGAGAGAGAACCTTAAGCACACTCCAATCTCATGACCCTGAGATCATGAACGGAGATCATGATCTGAGCCAAAATCAAGAGTTGGTCGCTTAACCAACTAAACCACCCAGCTCTTACTAGTTGCCAGGTACCATGTTAGGTATAGGAAATATGAAGATAAATATCTCCTTGCCCTCAAAAGTCTTACTTTCTCACTAGGAGAATAGTGTTGTGTACAGGTGACTGTACTACGGTGAGATAGTCAGTGATTCTCAACCCTGGCTTCTGGGGAGCTTTTTAAAAATATCAGTGTCCATGCCCTTCTTCACATAAGTCAAAATTTACTGCAAGTACAAACACTATTTTGTAGGAACCTCTACTCATTCTGTAGGAAGAATGAGTCATTTTGATTGGAAAATGAATTGGAAAAAAACCTTTAGAATTAAGATGGCAGTCAGGCCAATGTCAGGACTTAGTATATATTTGTAAAGAAGATGACAACAGCAAGGGCATAGAAACCTGAAAGTTGGTGACAAATTTGGGAAACAGCAGTCTTCTGTGGCTCTTTTGAAAGGAGTGTGAATTAGGGGAAAGAAATGGTAAAATATAAGGCTAGACTGATAGGGCAATGATTAAAGAACTTTACCTCTGTTAAGGAGTTTAGACTTCTATAAAGTAAATGAGATAGACTTCATGAGAGAATGATATGATGAAATCTCTGACTTGGAAAAATGACTAGCCCTAGTTTATAACGTCTTCAGAAACAAATTCTAGATAGATTTAAAGTTAATAGAAAAAATAGAGGACAGTATTTCCATATTCTTGGGGTGAGGAAGCCTTTTGTAAACATGGGGTAATTCTGAAGCCATAATATTGAGATCAATAGATTTTACCAAGAATATGTTTAGATCTTCCCTATAGCTTACTATAAATAAAGTTGAAAATCCAAAGGCAAACTAGGAAAATGTATTTGCTATCAGAATGACACAGACCTAATCTTCCTAATATATAAAGAACTCTCACAAATCAAGAAATAAAGATAGATTGACATCCCCAAAAGAAAAATAGGCGAAAGATATAAGCAGGCAGTTTTCCAAGGAAAAAATACAAATTTTTTGTTTAGCATGTAAAAAGATGCTCATCCTCTTTCAGAGAAATGCAAAGTCAGACAAGAGTGGGGTTTTTGTAACCTTTCAGACTGATACATATGATAAAAAGTGAATGATGTCATATGTTGACAAAAAATGTGGGGAAACAGGCAGAGTGATAACATTCTTGGCAGGAGATAAACGTTGCCACAAGCTTTCTAGGAAGCAGATTAGTGGTTATTTATGAAAATTTAAAATGTGGTTGCTCTTGGACCCAATAGCCCCACAGTTAAAAATTGCCTCTGGAGAAATATAATATTGTACCATTGTTTGTAATGCCAGAGAAGAGGACACAACGTGAATATTTACCTATTTGATGTGCATTAAATGTCTTTGTAAGAATATATACCAGACTATATCTGTTGCTAGGGGAGGAGGACTAGGAGAGAGGTAATTTCTACTTTATATACTTTGTAATGTTTGGAACTTTTAAGAATCTCCATGTAATAATACTTTTGTGTTTAAAAATAAGAAAACATGTACAACACCAACAAATAAAAAAGGCAAAGGAAAGATTGGAAGTCCTGGGCTGCTGGGTGAATAGGATGAGGAAGAAGATGGAGCCAGGAGAATCAGAGGTCTTTGTCTCCTTCAAGGGTGGGAAATGTTGATGGCCTGCACTGGAACTGTGGCAATCAGTAGATTGACAGACATTTTGGAAGTAGAATCTAGGAAATTCTACTATGTGAATGTGAAGCCCGGGGCAAAAGCATAGTCAAAGATTGGAAATTGACTAGTACCATTAATAATCGGCACACCAGACATAGTATCTTGAAGTTTGTAAGTTGTATTGCTGAATAAATGATTACAACATTATTAAAAATAGGAAAAATGGGAAAAGGAACATTCTCTGAGTAGAAGATAATGAATGTCTTAAAGATCCTCAATAATTATTTCAATGATAAATTAGTTTGGTTCACTTAGCTCATCTCTCATTTTGTGCTTTCTTATTAAGGCTTGTCTTCTGTAGTCTTTAGTTCTGTTACTGTTTGTTAGGAATTATTATTAACATTTTAAAATATATAAACAACAGTTTCTAAGTGTAATTTTAAAACTCTGTGTTCTTTTGTATTTGCAGAGTGCTCATTTGGCCATGATAGATACGCTAATGATGGCTTATACCGTAGAAATGGTCAGTATAGAGAAAGTAATTGCGTGTGCTCAACAGTATTCAGCTTTTTTTCAAGCCACGGATCTGCCATATGATATTGAGGATGCCGTCATGTACTGGATTAATAAGGTAGGAATATGCTCACTGTAGTAAAAGTGAGTTTCATAACCAGAAAATCCTCAATTTATCCTCAATTAAAATCCTCAATTATGCATTGAGACTCTGCCACACATTGCTGGTTTTCTCTGCCCAAAATTCTTATGTTGAAATCCTAACCCCCAATGTGATGATGTTGGGAAGTGAGGCCTTTGGGAAGTGATTAAGTTATAATGGGATTAATGCCCATATAAAAGAGGCCCCGGGGAGCTCCCTTGCTCCTTCTGCCCTGTGATGTCACAGCCAAGAGATGGACAGGAAGCAGGCCCTCACCAGACACCGAATCTGCTGGTCCCTTGATCTTAGAATGCCCTGCATCCAGATCTATGAGAAATAAATTTCTGGATGGAACTAGAGGGTATTATGCTATGCGAAATAAGTCAGTCATAGAAAGACAAATATATGATTTCACTCATATGTGGAATTTAAGAAACAAAATAGATGAGCATGGGGAAGGGAAGGAAAAATAAGATAAAAACAGAAGGAGGCAAACTGTAAGAGACTCTTGACTATGGGAAACCGCCTGAGGGTTGCTGGAGGGGAGGTGGGTAGAGGGAGGGGGACATTGGGTGAGGGACATTAAGGAGGGCACTTGATGTAATGTACACTTGGTGTTATATGCAATGGATGAATCACTAAGTTCTATTCCTGAAACTAGTAATACACTATATGTTAGCTAAATTGAATTTAAACAAAAAATTTTTAAAAAGGGGGACCTGGGTGGCTTAGTGGGTTAAGTGTCTGCCTTTGGTCAGGTCATGATCTCAGGGTCCTGGGCTCCAGCCCCACATGGAGCTCTCTGCTCAGCAGGGAGCCTGCTTCCCCCTCTCTCTCTGCCTGCCTCTCTGCCTACTTGTAATCTCTGTCAAATAAATAAATAAAATCTTTTAAAATTTTTTTCAAAAAAATTAAAAAAAAAAATTTCTGTTGTTTATAAGCTACCTATTCTGTGTTATTTCTGTTACAGCAGCCTGAACAGACTAAGGCACACTCCATTACTGTTTTTGTTTTAAATCAAAATGAAAGCTAAAGTTGTTTAAGTTACTTAAAATTTCCCATTACCTTTTGACTAAAAAAAAATTTCTGTTAAAATGATTAAAATAGATTTCTGTATATTCTGCAATTTCTATAATTACATTTAATAATAATTATTTCATATCAGAGAAATATAAAATTCCCAGCACTCAGAGTGGGGTATTATACACTGTGAGTGTTGAGTAAATATTTTTTGAATCCAAGAATGAAGTTTTATTCATCAGGATGGGAAATACTACGGAAAGTCTATATTCTTGTGAGAATGATCCAATAGGGAGGGAGAACTGAATGATGCAGGAGAACGAGGGAATAACAGTGTGGTCCATACACCAGTAGCATCAGCAGTACCTGAAGCTTCTTAGAAATGCCGACTCTCCACCCAAACCCCAGACCCATCAAATCAGATCCTGCATTTTAACAAGTTCCCACGACTCATACACACATGGAAACTTGACAAGCACATAAAAGCTTGACAACCGAAGCAGAGGATCAGTGACCATGACAAAGAAAGAAAGAGTTCTAGAGCAATAAGTGAAGAAAAACTGCCCTCTGATAGGATGTTGGAGGGGAGACTTTCTCCACTTTAACAGCAGGGAAGAAAGAAAGAGAAGGAGTACTGATGCAGAAAGGTTTACAGATTTGGTGGCAAGAAGAAAAAATTCCCACCTGATGGCTCCCCATCTCTACTCTCAAAAAAGGAGAGGCAATGTCCTCAACTAACAGTAAGAAGGGATGGGTTATGGAAAGTTTGAGGACTAGAGAAGAAAGGATGAAACCATCTTGAAATGTGGAAAAGTGAACTTCTTAGGGACACACTTCTTGGCCTGGCAATAAGCCCTGAGTGTCCATTTGAAGTGTGTACTTCTAAATTTAAAGTGAAACTGACTTCCTTGTGTAAATTTCTCCAGTAATGCTTATCTCCATAGATGCACCCTAGAGAGAAGGTGGGTAACCGAGCTCATCTAGGGTTTTATCAGATAAACCACAAGGAGGAAAATAAAACTTCCCCATCCAGATAAAACCCCATTCTTCCATACACAGAACCTCTCCAAAGAGTTGTTTACTCATTCGCTAGCCTTCTCTGCTCTCTCTCCCATCCCCATTACTATCCTGAGATTGCTCCTGATTGGTTTGGAAGATGGCGTCCATTTTGACAAATCCGGTAATACTTCTCTGTACTTACCTTAAATTCAGTCTTTACTTCTAAATCATGTGTGACCCTTCTAAAAAGTTTGAATGGAGAACCCAAGGTGTTGGTAGGACTCAAGTGCCGCACGGGTCTCCTCTGTAGCAGGTGGCTTCTTTAGCCTGCCAGCACTTGTTTCCCTCTGTGCTCCTTGGAGTCTTTCCTACACGTGCATAGTTCAGGGCTCAGCCAAGGATTTGATGTCAGTTTATACATGGACCTGGGGTCTCCCTCGTAGTGATTCCTTCTTTCCCAGGATACTCTTCCTCAAAGTCTAGCCATTCTGACAGTCTCAGATTTCTCCCTCAGTTCCTCATTCCAACAAGACTGGTTTTCTGCTTGAGTTCTAGCCACTGTGCATTGTGTGGATTGAGGAGAAAGCCGTAGAAACATAGATTGCACTCAGCGTGTTCCTTTCTTTCAAAGGAAGAAACTCAAAACCCTGAGATCGAGTCATGTGCTCTACTGACTGAGCCTGCTGGGAGCCCTACTATTTTATATTTTAAAATGAAAAATAAATAAATAAATAAAAGCTAGTATATTTTAAAATTAATGGGTAGGATCTACTTCCAAGTTCATACAGTTGTTGGCAGGGTTCAGTGCAGGCAGTTGGACTGAAGGCCTCAGTTTCTTATTGTCCCTGGGATGGAGGCAAGGCTAGCAATTCCCCGCCATGTGGGACTCTCCATAGGATAGCTCCCAGCATGGTAGCTTGCATCGTCAAAGCCAGCAAGAGAGTTGACTAGCAAGATGGAAATTAGAATGTTATGTAACATGATCACTAACGTGATATCCTATCACCTTAGTTGTATTCCGTTGGTTAGAAGCAAATTAGGTCCTTCCTGCATTCAAGGGGATTAGTGGAGACCATTTTAGAGCCATACTACCCCAAACCCCTTTATGTGGTAGCTTTTATTCAAACTAGCATCTGAGTCTAAGAGGCATCAAGGAATTATTAAGGTCATAGCTTGTAAGTACAGGTTTTGATTCAGACCCAAGTCTTTCCTAATTCTGTTGTCTCTTAGAGTATTTTATACAACCAAATTGATGATCTAAGAGATTAACTAGAAAATCTTTTTTTTTTTTAAAGATTTTATTTATTTATTTGACAGAGAGAAAGATCACAAGTAGGCAGAGAGGCAGGCAGAGAGAGAAGGGAGAAGCAGGCTCCCTGCTGAGCAGAGAGCCCGATGCGGGGCTCGATCTCAGGACCCTGAGATCATGACCTGAGCCGAAAGCAGAGGCTTTAACCCACTGAGCCACCCAGGCGCCCCTAACTAGAAAATCTTACAGCATGGTATATTCATATACTAAAATAAATCTGTTGATTAAATCCCTTATAACCCCTTAGAAATATCATGAATAGAAAAAACTCTTAGTGATTATTGTTAATTAAATTTATCATAAATTGGGTGCCTGGGTGGCTCGCCTTCAGCTCAGGTCATGATCCCATCATCTGGGATCCAGTTCCACATCTCCCTCCCTTGAGCTTGCTTCTCCTTTTGCCTCTCTCTCCGTCTCCCATGAATAAATAAATAAAATCTTATAAAAATTTATCATAAATTAAAATTCCGCATTTGTTTTTATTGTTATTTTTTTAAGAGATTTTATTTATTCATGAGAGAGAGAGGCAGAGGGAGAGGCAAAGGGAGAAGCGGTCTCCCCAAAGAGCAGGGAGCCCGATATGGGACTCTATCCCAGGACCCCGGGATCATGACCTGAGCCAAAGGCAGATGCTTAACTATCTGAGCCACCCAGGCCCCCTCTCTATCCATTTGTTTTTAGCCACTGAACTGAATTCTGGGCAATAGAAGAGTTCAGAAAATTATGGGTTTAGAGTTATGGTGGTTGATAATGCCATTAATGTTTTCCAGAGTGCTATAATTAAACAATGGAACATTTATTTTTCATTACTAGAGTGACCTTAAAATCATTAGCTCAAAATCCAGAATTGTTTAAAGTATTCTTAAGAAATATTTTATGTACTATATAGACTTTTTTTTTTTTTTTTTATAAACATACATTTTTTCCCCCAGGGGTACAAGTCTGTGAATCGCCAGGTTTACACACTTCACAGCACTCACCACAGCACATACCCTCCCCAATGTCCATAACCCCACCCCCCTCTCCCAACTCCCCTCCCCCCAACAACCCTCAGTTTGTTTTGTGAGATTAAGAGTCACTTATGGTTTATCTCCCTCCCAATCCTATCTTGCTTCATTTACTCTTCTCCTACCCCCTTAACCCCCATGTTGCATCTCCTCTCCCTCATATCAGGGAGATCATATGATAGTTGTCTTTCTCCGATTGACTTATTTCGCTAAGCATGATACCCTCTAGTTATATAGACTGTTTCTTAACCTTTCTAGATTATGGATGTTTGAGTAATGTAATAAGAGATAAATTAGACCTTCTCCCAAGAACTTTTTAAAAATCTCCCAAGATTTTTACATCTATTTTAGCTGTGGCCTTATGATGGCAATAAAACCCACTCATGATTCAGGGACAGGTCTATGAAGTCACAGATTAAGAACTTGATTCCAAGTGTTTTCTATTGTGTGACACACATACACAGACACACACACACACACACAGAGGAATATTATTTAGCCATTAGAAAAGAAGGAAGTCTTGTCCTTTGCAACAACATGGATAGATCTAGAGAGTATAATGTTAAGTGAAATAAGTCAGAGAAAGACAAATACCATATGATTTCACTCACTTGTGGAATTTAAGAAACAGAATAAAGGAAAAAAAGGACACAAACCAGAAAACAGACTCTTAACTACAGAGAACAAACAGATGATTATCAGAGGGGAGAAGGGTTGTGGGGATGGTTGAAATAGGTGAAGGGGATGAAGAGTACACTTACCTTGATGAGCACAAGAACCATACACGGAATTGTTGAATCACCACATTGTACACCTGAAACTAATTTAGTATCGTAATGTTAACTATACTGAAATTGAAAAAATAATAAAATAAATGCTTCATGCCATTAAAAAAAAAAAACCTACAGTGTTTTTATTGAAAATGAAAACATTAATTTTAAGGAAAATAATTTCCATTTACTAGTCCTTAAAGAGATAATAAAATTTTTTATGAAAAAGTCTGTTGGGGCGCCTGGATGGCTTAGTTGGTTAAGTGTCTACCTTCAAGCTCAGATCATGATCTCAGGGTCCTGGAATCAAGCCCCACAGTGGGCTCCCTGCTCATCGGGGATCTGGCTTCTCCCTCTCCCTCTGCTGCTGCTGCTCACCCTGCTTGTGCCCTCTTGCATTCTCCCTCTCTCTCAAGTAAATAAATAAATAAATAAGATCTTTAAATAAAAAGTTTGTTGGGGTCCTGGGTGGCTCAGTCAGTTAAGTGTCTGCCTTTGGATCAGGTTCATCTCCGGGTCTTGGGACCAAGCCCTGAGTCGGGCTTCCTGCTCCACAGGGAGTCTGCTTCTCTCTTCTCTCTCCCTCTGCCCCTCCCCACTGCTCATTCTCTCTCTCTCAAATTAACAAATCTTTACAGAAAATAAAAATTTTGAAAGTTTGTTTTGTAAGCATTAAAATTGGAAATTGAGTACCTTTTTTCTCTAGAACTCTAACCAGCTCCTGACATGTAGTAGATATTCAGCAAATTTTTAAATAAATTTAAGAATATCAAATAAAACACCTGTAAAATACCACTTTTTTCTGGTTGGGAAAATGAAATTTTCTCATTTAAGTGATACCAGTATTTGACATCAGAGATCTGACCACAGACATTTTATGGTGCATGTTATTTTACTGTCATATTTGAATATAAATTCAAATTAGTGTTTTTATATTTTAAGGTAAATGAACATTTGAAAGACATTATGGAACAAGAACAGAAATTGAAAGAACATCACACAGTTGAAGCTCCGGGAGGTCAAAAGGTATATGTTTCAAAGAAAATAAGGTGCCTTTATAAATAGACTATGTATGTTCACATACGTGTATTGTTTGGGAAATACAGATATTAATAAATAGATATATTCATTAAATTATTTTTTTGATGGTGTTAAGTGTGCCCTAAGAAAGCATGTCATAAATGCCAAGTAAGTAGAAGTACAAAATGAGGGTTAATTGGATGAAGGTGTTTAGGAAAAACTTTTAATGATTAGAACTCAATTTCTTGAGTACTTTGGCAAAAATAATGGCTTTGCCTTTGGTAAAATGTATGAAACAACAAAACATTTTCAGTGTATCAGCCTTACAATGACTTGTAGTAAGACTGGCCTTTAAAATATATTCCAGGAATTGTTAAGTTGTATATATGGTTATTCTATGAAGAAAGAAGAAACATTAATATGGATTCATTTTTTTCATGCTTTCAAAATTCTTGTGGCTTTTAGAGTTTCCTTCTTTGAAAATTTGTATTTTTATCATATACTAAGACCAGAAGTATATTTCCTGCACTATAGTATATCACATTTTTTAAAAGTGACAGCTCTTTAAACATGTTCTGTAGCATTTGAATTGGGGTGAAAGAAATTATAAGTATTCAGAGATCTTATTTTCCAGTTGAATTATTTAAAGTTTCTTTATTATTATACAGTTTTTCTATTCATTTGGGTCTAATGCTCCTGGTCATTGATACCTCTATAAGAAGAGAAAGAAAAAAAGGAAAGAAAAGGAAAGGTGTTTTGTGTATTACCAACTTCAGTAGAAAACTTGTAGGAGACCACCTGAAATTGTGTCTAAATTTGTTATTTTGGGATCACAATGATTTCCCTCATTTAGGTTACTGACTAGCTGCTGAAAATACTGTGCATACTTGACTCTTCATCCTAACCTTGTTGACATCCTTTCTCCTAAATTAGGTACATCAGAATGGAAATCTTTGTTTTCTGTCACCCCTGATCACATGTTCCATTTTCCTGACTTCCAGCAGCTTCTGTCCCTGTCTCTTTCCTCTTTCTTCCCCGAGTCCTTTCCTGTTAATTTCCCTTCTTTTCTCTTCCTCATCCTGTAGGGGTTAAAACCTTGCCCCCAGTTTTGCTCCTGGCTCTAATCAGGAATAAGCTAAGATGGTATCATCCTAAGTTATAACACTGATGACCTTTTTCCATAGAAATCTTTTTTGTTAAATATAATGATTAAATTCTGTAGTATTGCATACACATCAGGAAGCACGTGGGGATTGTTTGCTGACATAGGACCCAATAAACATAATTTTATGGAATAAAAAAATGCCATATATATTCCAAACAGAGCAAGTGGCTTTTAAGAAAAGCTATGTGGAATCTGGGCACTACTCATAACATCTTGATGTTTTAATAGTGCTTAGTCTTATGCAATTGCACATATTAACCTCACAACCAATATTTGTTTAGTGAGTCATTGAGTAAATGAAGAAGTAAATATGACTCATTTTTAAATATTTGGATTCATACATATTTTAGCACAATACATATTTTTATTTTCAAATGATTTTTTCCAATTGTTAGAGTCTTTGTGCAAATTTCACATAGATTGTGTTAATTTTACAGAGTCTTACTGCAAAGTGCGGTGTCTCATCATTATGAAGAACCATTTTGTGACAGCGTAAACTAGGGAAAGAAATCTCTATTACCTAATGACGAGATTTTTGGCATTTGAACTGGTTGGTTTGGCTGGAAATTCAGTCACTTCATTCTTGATTTTTATTCCCATAAAAGCAAAATTCTTGATTCTTTTCTCCTTTTAGGGATGAGAGGTAGAATGACTTGTTCTTTCTTATTGCTATATAATTGGAAAGAAGTTGCCACGCCACCCACCTACTCAAGCTTGCTGGCCTCCTAACCCAGCTTAGCCTTGTTGTCTGTGATTTACCCAGCTATAGCCAGAGCCCATTGTTTGGATGATAACATTTCTTACCTTTTGTCCTTATACCTATTCTCAACTTAGATGTCCAATAAAATCTATTTTATGAAACTTCTTCTTAAACCATCTTCTTGGTAAAATATATTCATATTTTGAGGGATACTTGCACTGTATTTTTTTTAACTTCTTCAAACTTTAATTTAGTGAGTTAACATTTCCTCATTACCAAAAATGCTGCATTATTGTCCATATAATTTCTTTCTTTCTTTCTTAATTTTTGAACTACAGGTTTATTCCTATTCATTTTTTAAATTAACATATAATGTATTATTTGCTTCAGAGGAGCAGGTCTGTGATTCATCAGTCTTACTCAATTCACAGCACTCACCATAGCACATACCCTCCTCAGGGTCCATCACCCAGCCACCCTATTCCCTTACCCTCCTCCTCTCCAGCAACCCTCAGTTTGTTTCCTAAGATTAAGAGTGTCTTATGGTTTGTCTCTCTCTCCCGTTTCATCTTGTTTCATTTTTCCCTCCCTTCCTCTATGATCCTGTGTCTTGTTTCTCAAATCCTCATATCAGTGAGATCATATGATAATTGTCTTTCTCTGACTGACTTATTTCGCTTAGTGTAATACCCTCTGGTTTCATCCACTTTGTTGCAAATGGCAAGATTTCAATTTTTGATGGCTGCATAATATTCCTGTGTGTATGTGTGTGTGTGTGTGTGTGTGTGTGTACACTACATCTTTATCCATTCATCTGTTGATAGACGTCTGGGCTCTTTCCATAGTTTGGCTATTGTGGGCATTGCTGCTATAAATATTGGGGTGCAGGTGTTCCTTCAGATGACTACATTTCTATCTTTGAGGTAAATACCCAGTAGTGCAGTTGCTGGGTTATAGGGTGGCTCCATTTTAAACTTTTTGAGGAACTGCCATACTGTTTTCTAGGGTGGCTGCACCGGCTTGCGTTCCCACCAACAGTGTAGGAATGTTCCCCTTTCTCCACATCCTCACCAACACCTGTCATTTCCTGACTTGGTTTTGATTTTCTTGACGTGGTTTTGATTTCTATTTCCCTGACGGCAAGTGATTTTGAGCACTTTTTGGTGTGTGTGTTGGTCATTTGGATGTCTTCTTTGGAGGAATGTCTTCGTGTCTTCTGCCCATTTCTTGATTGGATTATTTGTTTTTTGGGTGTTGAGTTTGATAAGTTCTTTATAGATTTTGGAGACTGGCCCTTTTTACTTGGACTGTATATTATTAGTGCTGGACCAAAATTAGAATTCCACATGTATTTCTTTAGATATTATTAGATCTGTTGATGTATTTCTGATTGTTGAGTTGGTTGGTGTCCTAAAAGGAAGGCATTTTAAATAGTACCATGTCCTAGAGAAATGTTTTGTTTAAGCAGTTTACTAGTGTTATTTTCTGTTTTTCTTTCAAGTTGCTCTTTTTCCTCTAATACTCCTTTTTATTCTAAAGTAGGATGCCCAGTTAAATGTGAATTTCAGAGAAATTCACAGTGAGATACACGAGGATCTCGTATTTTTATTTGTTGAATCTGGCAGCCCTACTTAAAAGATCTCTAAAGTTTATAGCTAATGACATTGAGTCCAACATTCATTCTTTTAAGGAGTTTGTACAAAGTGCTACGGAAAAATGAGTATGAACTTAAAGTCAGAATAGTTCTGCCACTAGCTAACTTCATGACCTTTACCAAGGCACTTAACCTCTTGGGCCTCATTTTCTTTTATCTGTGAAAATTTAAAAGTTGAATTAAATGGCTTCTAAATTCTATGACTAAAATGACTCTCAAATTTTCCTTTCTTAATATATTAGTAAAAGTAAGGGATTCAAAGCAAATGGTTAGTGAAAATAGTAAGTAGTTGGTTATTATAAACTTTTATATGTGTAAGTATATATATGTAAATTGTAGAGTTATGGTAACTGTGGGAGTAAAATATCTAAGAAGGTTTTCTAGAAAATATGGGACTTGAATAGGGCCTTAGTAGGTTTTATGGTATTTGCAAAGTAGGGCACTAGGTCATAGGGAATAACATGAGTGGAGACATGAAGTTACAAGTAAAAGACATATTTGGGCATTAGTAAATAGACCATTTGGATAATTTTTGAAATAGCTGCAAATTCATGGGTTTCTATTCTTAAATTTACAGTACTCACTATATAGAGAGTAAAGTTTGTTTCTCACAGTATTAAAGATACCTGTCTTTTCAGCGTAACACTTGCCACTTTTAAAATGGAAATACTGGTGAGGTATTTTACAGAGGGTTGGGAATTGATTGAGGGAATAACCTGTGGAGAAAGGATATTAACTGAGCTCTAATTGCTTTTCATTTAAAGGTATAGTCTCAAAGTAGACTACACTTTTCCCAGTGAGACAGTAGGTGAACACTTACACATCTTTGCTTGATTACCTCAGCTCCTGCGAATTTCTATTTTTACCAAAGTTCCTTAGCAATTAAAAACTATGACCAACATTTTTTGTTTTAAATGCTGTTTCTTGGGTGTCTGGGTGGTTCAGTGGGTTAAGCCTCTACCTTCAGCTCAGGTCATGATCTCAGGGTCCTGGGATCGAGTCCCGCATCAGGCTCTCTGCTCGGCAGGGAGCCTGCTTCCTCCTCTCTCTCTGCCTCTCTGCCTACTTGTGATCTCTGTCTGTCAAATAAATAAATAAAATCTTTTTAAAAATAAATTAATAAATAAATAGATTCTGTTTCTTCAAACAGTACCTGAGATAATAATTAAAAGATTCTTTTTTTTTTTAAAAAACATCAGTTTTTTAAAAGTTTTTATTGAATCTAGTTTTTATTTTTTACTTTAGTAAGGTCTGTGCCCAGTGTAGGGCTTGAACTCCTGACCCCAAGATCAAGAGTTGCATGCTCTACCAACTTAGCCAGCCAGGTGCCCCAAAAGAAAGATTCTGAAGTCAAATACATTTGGGAAATGCTGCCTTGTTTATGCCCCTTTAAAAATGATACAGCCCATTTTAGTACATTGAAGGCCCAATTAAGAAGCCTGTCTAGCTCTTTCTCAGACATGTTTAATCTTGGACTTCTTTTGTGAATGATGTCTACTAACATCCTGTAAAATTAGTGTTATTTGGAGCATGCTTTGGGAAACATTGACTTATAGCTTACAATTTTGTAATAGTCTGTTTCATTCATACATATATATATATATATATATATATATATCTCCTAATATAGGACATCATTTTCAGATACATCATTTGCATTGACTCTTAGATTTATCTGGTTTCTTTTTCATACCATTGTTTCACTCAAATAGTTGTGAAGACTTGACCTGCTGAAATTAGATCATTTCTAAGGAATTCTACCCCTAAGATCCTATTCTGTAATTACAGTTTATTCTTGTGTGGACTTTTGTGGTCAGTGCTGATTCATTTATTTCTTTATACCTATTGCCAGTATGCCTTTTCTTTTCATAGTTGTTTTCTCACTTACTGGTAAAGTAACTTCCCAGTCTAGAATATACCCCTGTTGTATTATCAACTCATTTAGAGGAACTTGACATTTTAAGCATTTTTTTTTAACAAAGTGGTATTTCTTTTATTTTTTTTAATTTTTTTTTTAAAGATTTTATTTATTTGACAGAGATCGCAAGCAGGCAGAGAGAGGAGGAAGCAGACTCCCCGCTGAGCAGAGAGCCCGACATGGGGCTCTATCCCAGGACCCTGAGATAATGACCTGAGCTGAAGGCAGAGGCCTTAACCCATTGAGCCACCCAGGCGCCCCCATTTTAAGCGTTTTTAGAATTCAGAGATGGTACCATGATTTTTTTTCTCCAAGCAATATTTTATAAAGAGGACTTGTCCTAAAAAAAAACAACAAAAAAAAAAAATTTATTTGCCCTGGAGAGACTTAAATATTAGTTAAATGTCCCAGTACTGTGATTTTCATCTTTGCTTGAGAGGGCTGTAAAAATCAGATTTCTTTAACAGCTCTATAGATTTTATGCAATTGGATACAGATTCTACAAAGATTTGGATTGGTATAGACTTAATATACTGCTTTAAGAATATTTATTTTGAAATATTGTAGACTTACAAAAAGTTTCAAGATAGAAAAAGAGCTCTATATACTCCCAGATTCATCAATTTAACATTTGCCACATTAACTTTCTGTGTGTGTGTATGTATGCATGTATATACATCACACACAAATACATATATATGTAAATGTTTCTGAAACATTTAAAAGAGGGTTGCATACATCAAATCCCATTAACCCTTAATACTTCAGTGTGTATTTCCAAAAAACAAAACTGTTTGTTTGTATAACCAAAGTACCGGTGATTTAATGTCAGTATAATATGTTGATCAGTCTTATAGTCTGTGTTTCAGTTTCGAGTTGTACTCAGTTATACATTATAATTTTTTTTCAGTACAAGATCCAGTCCAAGGTCATGTAATATCTTTAGTTTCATATCTCTAGTCTTCTTTAAACTGGAATAGTTCCTTAGCTTTTCTTTTTTGTTCATGACCTTGACATTTTTAAAGAATACAGGTCATTTTCATCCCTCAATTTGTTTTTTTCTGGTATTTCCTTACAATTAAATTAAGGTTGTGGTTTTTAGACTGGCATTGTGTCCTTATGACCGTATTCTATCCAGAGGCACATGTTATCCATTTGCCTCCCTACTAGGTGATGTTAAATTTGATCACTTGGTTAAGATATTGTCTGGCTTCTTAACTTCATGGTTATTATTTTTACTTCTATAATAAGTAATTTGAGAGGATATTGATATTTACAGTTGACCTAGGATTAAGGGTGCCATGCAGTTGGAAATCTGGTTATAACTTTTGACTCCACAGAAACTTAACTCCTAATAACTTATTGTTGACTGGAAACCTCACCAATAACATAAATGGTTAATTAGCACACATTTTGTGTGTTATATGTATTTTATACTGTATTCTTACAGTAAAGCTAGAGAAAATGGCATTAAAATCATAAGGAAGAGAAAATATGTTTCCAAGACTGTACTATATTTATCAAACGAAACAAAAGAACACAAAAACCTACGTGTAAATGACCTGTGCAGTTCAAACCTGTATTGTTTAATCGTGTTAACTGTACTTACTGGCCCAATCTTAGAATACAAATAAAATAGCTTCAGAGTTGCTCTGTGTAAACCAATATGAAAAAGAAACCCACTAAAGAGCTTAAGATTTGTTTGCAATTCCTTTTTCTTTTTGAGTTTTTTGGGTTTATTTTATCCTTTTAATGCTTTTATATGTTTTCCAGTTTTATTGAGATACAATTGACATACAACACTGTATAAGTTTAAGGTATACAGCATAATTATTTGATTTATACATACTGTGAAATGATTACCACAATAAGTTTAGTTAACCATCATTTCATATAGATATAATGTAATTCCTTTTTCTTTAGATTGATAATATATGGTCAAAATGCTGTGTTTTGAAATTACTTGGGTTCCCCCACCACCACCACTTCATTGTAGTTCTGTTATTCCTTTGAAATGTATTTGGTTTTATTGGTTTCTGCTTTCATTTAGTTTTTGTGGGCTTTTTTGCTCCATCCTTGTTAATTTAATTTCATTTTTTGAATATGTAAAACATTAATATAATTCCCAAAGTCAAAACTATGCAAAAGTTATACTCAAAGAGGTATCAGCCCCTCCCCTTATCTCTTCTGCCTCTTTCCAATCCCTCACTCCCCGCCAACCCTTGTAGGTAACAAGTTGGTTTATCCTTGTTTTTGTTTTTATAGAAGTAAGCATATATATACACACACACACATATATATATATACATATACATATGTGTATATATATATGTTTTATTCTCCTCTAACAAAACATATTTAATCTTTCACAATTTGTGTTTTTCAGTGACCGTATATCCTGAAAATTACTGCATGTAGTCCCTAGATATCTTCCTCATATTTTTGAAGCAGCACAGTACCATAGTTTCTTTAACCACTTTCCTTTGGGCATTTAAGTAATTTCCAGTATCTTGCAAACACAAATAACGCTACGAAGAATAATATCCTTTTGTATTCTTGGATTTTCAGGGTAAATTCCATAGAAATTGGATTGCTAGATTGGAGGGTAAATACCTGTATCATTTTGGTAGCTAGTGCCAGAATCTTCTCCAAAGGAGTTTGTACCATTTTACATTCCTATCAGCAATTCAGCACAACTTTTGGACCTACAACTGTAAAGAGATTCTTAAGTCTAATGGCTTATGAGGTGACAGGTCACACTATGATTAATTCCTTAATAAATTCCAGCTTCATGAGGTTTCCAGTAACCGCCAGGTCAAACCAGCATCCTCCCAAAGTGTCTCGAGAGCACCCAGAAGTAGTTCAGGAATTATCCCAAATCCCAGAGTGATTGTGGATACCCAGGGGAAGACACAGAACTATTTGGGGAGTATTAATGGCAAGACCTAAAACAACTAACCAAAATTTAGGGTGAGCCAAATGTGTGATGAAGACAGTAGATAGGATTGCTGGAAATTAGAATTATTCCAGAAAATCCGAACTGCCCAGTTTGGTCTTTGTCATCAGTAAGAACTTAATAAAAAAAATTTCACCAGTTGTCTGTGGCCTTTTAAAAACATTTCAGTCTCATAATTTTATCTTAAAACAGGATTTGAGGTTGCAGTTTGCCTAGTTCTCTGAAAATTAAAAGGAGGGGACAATTGCTGTTCACTTCAGAAATACAGTTATCCTTCTTCAACAAGGAGGTTTTGCGTATATTTGAGCTTACGAAAGCATGCGTTTATAAGGATGAATAGCACAGATATGTATTTGTTCTTTTAGTATATCTACTTTTTTTAGTCCCATTTCGTTCAGCTAGGCAATCCAAATGGTTTTCCTTTTTCCTTAGTAGGATTGCTATCACTAAGTTAGGTCAGTGGAGAGGTGGGAGGAAGGCCAGAGCATCTGAATTAGTAAAAAGTCCTATTGAATATTTTACAAGAAATATAGAGAGAGATCTATATAGAACCATCAGAGACTGCTTTGCATATCTCCTGTTTTATAGTTCACAATAAATTTCTTGTTATCAGTTTGTGTATAATGAAATTTTCTAGTCTCAAAAACAAGAAAACCCCTATTTTTGAAATTTCGGTTATACATCGGGATCCTGACACATTCTCAGTGGCTTCCTTTGCTCCTGTTCTTTTGTACTTTTTATGGTTATCATAACTGCAACTGCCCAAAACTTCTGGTTAAATGAGAGACTAAAATACATGCAACAAAATTATTACGGTTATTTTTTCCTGATGCAATAAGGAAAACTTACTGGACATGTTATCTCTATGGAAAGTTGGTATTTTTCTGATTCTTGAGGTGACTTTTTTCTGATTCTTAAAGTTCTTGAAAATATTTATGTTATTTTCCAAATAATCTTATTTTTACAGTTAATTTTATATAGGAAAAACTTGTTTTTAAAGATTTTATTTTTAAGTAATTCCTACACCCAATGTGGAGCTTGAACTCAAAACCCCAAGATCAGGAGTTACATGCTCTACGTACTGAGCCAGCCAGGTACCCCTTCAGAATAAACTTTCTACCTAAAAGTTGAATATGAATTTTAACTCAGACCCCATTTAGTTTGGTTCATTCAATAAATGTTTATTTAGGGCCTTAGAAATTGTGCTAGAAAGTACAAAGATAATCAAATTATTAGTTCATATTAACTGAAATTATGAGTTTATTCATTATTTTAAAGAAGTAAAATTATATTCTTTGGTATACCTCTAGATGGTAAAATTAATAACACTTATATTCTCTTTATGTAAGTAGCTACTTGCTTTAGAGACTGTAAAAATCTTAGTAAGAATTGTCAATTACCCCATTAATTAAAAGAAATTCTTCATAAAGTGGAAAGAAATGATTATTTTGTTCAGGTCTACAATGCTATTTGCTTTATTCGTACACTTATTGATAGAGTCTTTCTTCTTTTCTCTTTGGAAAGAAACACAGCCATATCAGACGTGGTTTACTAAAGTCTAAGCATTATAGTGACTGCATATCCAGCCCTGATCTTTCTACTTCCCTTTTGTGATATAGATGTACTTTTTAATATGATGTGTGATTCTAGAACTGGAAATAAAATTCTTTGCTGCCAAAGTATACAGACTATCCTGAGTATCTGAAAAATGAATTGTTGTGTTGGGAGAGGAGATGAGGGGAGGAGAAGGTGGAAGTCTTTATCATTAGGAACCTATATATTTTTAAACCTTAATTAACATCAAAAAGTATTATGAGAACTATAAACTTGGAACTCCACTATGAGAAGCTTTATTGTCACTTTTTAATTGAAAATCATTCTGATGAATTTTCCCTTTACCTTTTGCTTTCCCTTTTTTCCCCCTGCTGCTTCCTCTGAAGTCTCCTTCCAAATGGTTTTGGAAACTGGTTCCAGTAAGTTTGCCCAGCTACTTCAGTTTGCTCTCCAGAATTGTAATTGTAGAATGGGATTGTTTGTGTCTCCCTGGTATAGTCATTTCATATAATTCTGTTAGTTGCTGCATTGAGATTGGATTTTAAGGTATTTAATCATAATATAAGTAAAAAAAGAAAATAAAATCTAGCCAAAGTTTGGATTAGAAGCTTTAAAAATAGTTTAAAGCATAAGCATTCTGTCATTAGTCCTATTGATATTTACAGACTGTTAGTAACTAGGTAAAAAACATGTATGGATAGAGATTCTTACTAGTTTTAATAACTTTAGGAAAAGTAGATCTGAATTACATATGTAAATTATCTGTACCCTTTTTTAAGGGTATACTTTTTGTGTGGTTAAAAAAGTGACATTTTCTTAGTGGCCATACCAGTATTAGACCTAAACTATATTCACTTCTGATTTGACCTGAAGGTCTGTTCCTTAAAAATTAAATCTGGGTGGTTAGACCACTTAAGTATTTTATACCCTCAGAAATAAGTATATAACTTAGAAATACACTGTCGTTTTGGAAGATAGAAAATACGATGCCCCTTTTAAATACCAGATTTCTCAGTTTAAAGAAGGAACAGAGAATGTTTCCATATAGCAGGTTTATAAAACCATAGAAGATCAAGTATAAAAGATGACAACTTTTATGAACTGCAAATAGGAGTTGTACATGACTTCAAAAGTTTATTTACTTGGTACATCTTTTAGGATATAATCTTCAGGAAAAGTTTTTAGTATGCCACTCAGAAATCCCTGATAGTCTGTTCTAAATCATCTACATTTATTGCTAAAGCATCATTAGTCTGTGTGCGTGTGTGCCTTGAATAGAAGTGCTGCTTGGCAGAGAGCAGCAGGACAAATCACAATTCGGTTCTTTATTCCATGACCCTGAACGCTCAACTCAGTCCAGTTCAGATTATAGGTTGAAAACAGGCTGCTCCTAGGGAGCTGGGAAGTTTGGGAATGAGCCCACCCAGCCAATTTAGAGGATTTCTAAGACGGAGACTGTTTTGTTTCTAGCTGGCCAGGGAAAGGAATGTAAGGATCTAGAACTGTGGCTTACCAAATGTGAGAAGGGTAACTTAAAGCTAGAAGATGCTAGTGGTTGATTTCTTCTTTCTCACCCTCCCCTTTACTTCTTCTCTGCTCTTTTTTCATGGTTGAATTTTAAACTCTATTAGCAGCAAAGTGAGACAGGTTTCTAAAGATACTAAAATCAGTAAGCAAGGAATTTATATAGTGCATATACATAATTTTTTTCTAAATGTAGGTACTCTTGAGTTTGGAACATACCATTAAATAGTCTAGTGTGCACTGATGAAGAAGAACAAGCTCTCTGATATCTTCAAGAGGAAAAAATGTTCCATACGTCTTGTTCTTGGGTAGCCAGAGAGAAGTAGGAATAAATATTTATTTCTTCATTAATGCATGTACGTTTCTGAGGGATAGCATTTAAAGGAAGTTTAACTTCACCACCAGATAGTAAATGTTTTTTTTTAGTAAATTATTTTTATTTTTATTCTCACAAAAGTATTTTATTTCATAATTATAGTTATTAAAATATATATAACCACATGGAGTTAGAAGAAAAATTAGTTTTGATTAAAAACCTTGAAATATCAGTAAACCATATAATCATAAATTTTTCTAATAAAATACTTCAATATGCATTTTCATTAAGTCTTTAGCATTATTTTCTTGGCTTTAGGAGAGCTGACAGCTAGTAACTGACCAGCCTTTAGTTATCCCTTGCTGTGTTCCCAGCAGTGTGCTTATTAGCATTTTATGAGCATCGCCTTACTTCACCCTTCAGTGGTTCTATTAAGTAGGTACTATTATTATCCCCATTTTACAGATGGGGAAACTGAGAAGTGAGAGTTTAAGTAATTTGTCCAAGATTACAGAGCTAGTAAGTGTCAGAACCAGGATTTGAACCTAGGTAGTCTGATTTAAGAGCATGTCTCATTTCTAGAGAACTGTCTTACAAATTTGTATCCAGTCACACCAAGGAATCTTCTGTTTTTCTGAGGGGGAGCAGAAATCCTTGTATTTGCTCTGTTAACCCTAACCCTAACCCTAACCCTCGTTGGGTTGTTTTTTTGTTTCAAAGTTGTTACATTTTATTTACATTATCTTAATGCCAAACCAGAGTATTTTGGTGATATTCTAGTTACTCAAAGTGATGTTTCTTATTATTCTTATTATTTTCTGTAAGAATAGTATTGTATTCTTATACCTGCTTCCCAATTTTGAGAATTCTTATAATTCTTTATGCTCAAATAGTACTCTTGCTCTTTGCATATAAGAACTTGTGGTCTAAGTTGAGGCCAACATTAAAATAAATGAATTTTATTATCTACAAAAGAACAGAATGATGATTTGGATATAAAATGTTCAGAACCCATTTTATGATGCTTTTATATTTAAATATTTAGCCTAAAGGTCATTTCATGTAAATTGGCAATATAATGTTGTACTAAGTACTTTGAAACTATAAAGCTGTTGCTCTGCATTTGACTTTCGTAAAGTAATGTCTAGTATTATTTAGAAAAGAAGGATGTTGCTTGAATAGTTCTCATTTCTCTTGATGTATATTACTGGTACATTAGAATCTACAGTGCTAGTTTTTTCCTTATGTTTAGTATTTATTTATTTTATCTCTCTCTTTTTTTTATATTATAGGCTCGTTACAGAAAGGAGCAAACATTGCTCAAGCAACTGCCTTGCATTCCATTGGTAGAAAATTTGTTGAAAGATGGTACAGACGGCTGTGCGCTAGCTGCTCTTATTCATTTTTACTGTCCTGGTGTCGTCAGAATAGAGGGTAAGTGTCCCAGTGAAATATTTGTGGGCTGTAGATAGATGGTGACAAATATTGAGAAAACAGTATGTAATAAGTAATGAAGGCTTAAAAAAAAAAAGTTTACATATAATCCTGAGGAAGGTAGTTGAATAAAACAGTGCTAAGTCTTTCTGTGTAGAGTCCCCTTTATTTGTAAGTGTGTGTAAAACAGATTCCACATAAATATGTGTTTGTACTAAGCCACTAATTATAAAATGATATGAAATGTATGTTATCAAATTAACCCACAGTCATCACCTCTCTCTTTTCCTATTTAAAGATATTTGTTTGAAAGAAACCATGTCTTTGGCTGATAGCCTGTATAATCTACAGCTGATTCAAGAATTTTGCCAAGAATATTTGAACCAGTGTTGCCATTTCACCCTGGAAGATATGCTGTATGCTGCTTCATCCATCAAGGTAAATTAAATAATTCTTGGTGTTTTTGTTTTGTTTTGCTTTCAGCTTTTGAAAAAATATATATGTAACTAGATCTATAAATGGCATAGTCACTATAAGTTTACAGATTAACTATAATATCAGTCAAATAAGCTTTTGAAAAAAGTTTTAGTTTTCTGCTTATTTTAGGTTTTAATACACTGTTAGCTATGGGTTTCTTTTATAATACAAAGCTAAACTGAAAAGTTGTGGTACAAAACTGACCTGTTGTCCTAAAGTTAGTAAAATAGAGGATAAGTCACTACACGAATCTTAGACAGATGCTATTATGGTATGCTGGGAGCATGAAGGAAGTTCCGCTCACTTTTAGCATTCAGCAGGACTGTGGAATATGGGAAGAAGGAATCCTTAAGGTCCCAGGAATTGAGATAAAACCTAGAGAAAGAAAGAGGGAAAGGAAAATATTAAAATAGTCTGGAAATGAACCTTCTTAAAGAGGAATTCAGTTTTATGAATTTGTCCCCTTGCTTCAGAATATCACACACTATCTGTTAGCTGTAGGCCACTGCTTACTGTGTTCTGAAAGGAAACAGTTATTGAGCTCCTAGTGTTTGGGGTGGTTGGGATAGCTAAGTGAACAACAAAACGAAGATCCTCCCTGTTCTGATGGAACTTACTTTGTAGTGGTGAAGAGAGACGTGTCACGCGTAACTGCTTCTGAGCTGCAAGTTAAAAGGCAGTCGCTTGTTCAAAATTTTGTGATGTGACCTAGTACCTCGGTATTCCCAGCAGCTCACAGCTATGAAGTTTCTTCGTATCTTATGGACCTGCCTAAAGTTTACCAGTTCCGCTTTAGAGTTTCAAGGATAGATAATCTTACAATAGATTTTTTTTTTTAAGTCTGGCTGAGAGGAACAACTTTGTATCGTTCTCCTCATAGTTTCAATGTCAACTTTAATTGAAACTGCTAATGGACCCCTCTTACCATGATACTAATACCTCATGGTTCTTGTCATTCTTACTCTCTGATCTCTCTTTCCTTCACCCATGGATCACCACAGGTAGAAGACAAAGCCAAAGGTAAAGGCCTTTCTAAAATAAGCCACTATTCTTATTGACCCTGAATGGGCCCACTCCCCACTGTCTGACACATTAGAAGAAAAACACTGATTTATTTTGAAGGCTTCTACCTTGCCATTTTTATCAAAATTGAAGATAGGAAATAACTCTTTCCATACATATCTTGTTAATGCCTTTTCTGGCACTCACCTGTTAAGAAAATTAAATACTATTTCTGTAGTCTCAAAGAACTCATTTCATTAATTACATTGAGACATAAGATTGAGTAAATTTAAGTTGCTTACCTTTGAATTCCATTAAATAATATATAGCCCTGATGTTTAAATTGACTTAGTCTGGGCATGATATAGATATAAAGACATTTTCTTAAATCAGGCATATTTAACTGACAGATACATCTGTCAAAATAGCTAGAATCAAAAAGAAAAAAAGTGTTGGTGAGGCTGTGGAGAAAAAGGAAGCCTTGTGCACTGTTGGTGGAAGTGCAAACTGGTACAGCCACTATGGAAGATAGTATAGAGGGTCCTCAAAAAATTAAAAATAGAATTTAGTAATTCTACTACTGGGTATTTACCCAAAGAAAATGAAAACAGCAGTTTGAAAAGATATATGCACCCCTATGTTTATTGCAGCATTATTTACAATAGCCAAGATATGGAAGCAACCCAAGTGTCCATCCACAGATGAATGGATAAAGATGTTGTTGTGTATATACACACACAAATATTACTCAGCCATAAAAAAAGAATGAGATCTTGACATTTGTAACAACATGGATAGACCTAGAGGGTATAGTGCTAAGTGAAATCAGCCAGAGAAAGACAAATACCATATAACTTTATTCAAACAAAACAGATGAATGAACAAAAAGACAAATTAAAAAAAAAAAAAAGACCCTTAAATACAGAGAACAAACTAGTACGTTGCCAGACGGGAGGTGGGTAGAAGGATTGGTGAAGTAAAGGGGATTAAGAAGAAAAAAAAATAGGTAACTGTCTATAGAAAAGGCTTTGGTCACTTTCTGTATTATATATTAAATTATTAGAACCATGAGTTTGACTTCCATTGAATATTTTAAGACTAATAGTTGGAAATAATTCATCTTAGGAGGGACACAAAATGTTTAATATAGTTGAGCTGTTTAAAGTTTAAACTTTTACTGTTTAAAGTTGAGTTGATCCAGAAAGCTCTCCAAGATGTTATTAAGTGAATAAAGTGGGTAGCAACATTATAGCATGATGTAATTTATATATTAAAAAGGTTTTTTCTGGGGTGCCTCGGTGGGTTAAAGCCTCTGCCTTCGGCTCAGGTCATGATCCCAGGGTCCTGGGATCGAGCCCCGCATCGGGCTCTCTGCTCTGCGGAGAGCCTGCTTCCTCCTCTCTCTGCCTGCCTCCCTGCCTACTTGTGATCTCTCTGTCAAATAAATAAATAAAATCTTAAAAAAAAAAAAAGTTTTTTTCTATTTGTATGCAGATCTATGCATAGAAGAAGGTTGATTAGAAGGATAAACACAAAACTGTTAACAGTGGTTTCTTCTGAGTGAGATATTAGGATTTGGGGGAGAGCAGTTAAAGCATACTTTATTTTTATTATGTTAGTTAGTCACCATATAGTACATCATTAGTTTTAATGCAGCATTCCAAGATTCATTGTTGACATATAATACCCAGTGCTCCATGCAATACATGCCCTCCTTGATACCCACTACTAGGCTCACCCTTCCCCTCTAAACCCTCAGTTTGTTTCTTGGAGTCCATAGTCTCTCATGGTTTGTCTCCCCCTCCGATCCCCCCCTTCACCTTTCCTTTCCCTCTCCTAATATCTTTCATGTTATTCTTTATGCCCCACAAGTAAGTGAAACCATATGATAATTGACTTTCTGTGCTTGACTTACTTCACTCAGCATAATCTCCTCCAGTCCCATCCATGTTGATACAAAAGTTGGGTGTTCATCCTTTCTGATGGCTGAGTAATACTCCATTGTGTATATGGACCTCATCTTCTTTATCCATTTGTCTGTTGGAGGTCATCTCGGCTCTTTCCACGGTTTGGCAATTGTGGACATTGCTGCTATGAACATTGGGGTGCATATCGCCCTTCTTTTCACTACATCTGTATCATTGGGGTAAATACCCAATTGCCAGGTCATAGAGTAGCTCTATTTTTAATTTTTTGAGGAATCTCCACACTGTTTTCCAAAGTGGCTGCATCAACTTGTATTCGCACCAACAGTATAAGAGGGTTCCCCTTTCTCCACATCCTCTCCAACATTTGTTTCTTGCCTTGTTAATTTTTGCCATTCTAACTGGTGTAAGGTAGTATCTCAATGTGGTTTTGATTTGAATTTCCCTGATGGCTAGAGATGATAAACATTTTTTCATGTGTCTGTTAGCCATTTGTAAGTCTTCTTTGGAGAAATGTCTGTTCATGTCTTCTACCCATCTTTTGACTTGATTATCCGTTTTCCATGTTCTGTATATCTATATTCTTCTGCATTAATTGTTTAAGAATGTTAATATATAGTTGGATGATTGTTTTAACCAAAAGTTAAGAAAGCTTTTAAATGAAATTTATTTGGTATCATGCCTGGAATATGGTAACAGATTTATTGCTATTTCATCATCATAAATTCAGAAAGAAATGATCATTTGGTTACTTGGGAAAACTCTCTCACTATGCTGACATCTTGTGGCCAAACACAGTATCTTACTGAAGTATTTTTTTTTCCAGCTTTATTGGACATAATTGACATACAACATTGTATAAGTTTAAAGTATGCAAAATGATTACCACCAGGGATTAGCTGACACCTCTATCATATCACATATTTACCATTTCTTTTTTGTAGTGATCTACGCCTTCAGCAACTTTTAAGTATACAATACATATCTCGTTAACTATAATCATTAGATTATAGTTCCACTTATAAGTGGAAGTTTTTACCCCTTAACCAAAATCTCCCCATTTCTTCAGCCTCCCAGTCCCTGGTGAATACCACTCTATACTCTGTTTCTTTAAGTTCAGCTTTTTTAGATTCCATGTATAAGTGAAATAATACAGAATTTGTCTTCTCTGACTTACTTTACTTAGCATAATGCCCTCAGGGTCCATCAGTGTTGTTGCAAATAGCAGGATTTCCTTCTTTCTCATGGCTGAATAATATTCCACTGTATTTATGCACCACATCATCTCTATCCATTCATCTATTGACAGACATGTGGGCTGTCTCCATATGTATCTTGGCTATTGGGAATAATGTTGCAGTGAACAAAGAAATGCAGATTTCTCTTCAATCCTGTTTTCAGTTCTTCATATAAATACTCAAAAGTGGAATTGCTGGATCCATATAGTAGTCCTATTTTTATTTTTATTATTTTTTAAAAAGATTTATTTATTTATTTATTTATTAATTTGACAGAGATCACAAGTAGGCAGAGGGGCAGGCAGAGAGAGAGGAGGAAGCAGGCTCCCTGCTAAGCAGAGAGCCGGATACGGGGCTCAATCCCAGGACACTGGGATCATGACCTGAGCTGAAGGCAGAGGCCCCAACCCCCAAGTACCCCTTATTATAGTAGTCCTATTTTTAATTTTTTGAAGAATTGCCATACTCTTTTCCATAGTGGCTGTACTAGTTAATATTCCCACCAAAAACGTACAAGGGTTACTCTTACCTTTTTGATGATAGCCATTCTGACAGGTGTGAGGTGATATCTCATTGTGGTTTTGATTGCCATTTCTTTCATGTTTAGTGATATCAAACACCAAGGTCCTTAAAATATTAATGTATCAGTTGACAATTTAGTTGAGTGTTAATATTTTTCCAAAAGATATAGACAGCTTTCAGTTAACTATACTAATAGAATGGAACCTAGGGCCAATACTTTAAATATAATGTTATACTTTGAGTTTAGAAATTATCCGATGGAGATAAATATAAAGAAAAATTATAAATCATGATGATCTTACTACCAGAGATATTCCCTGTCCTGTCAACAGTTTGGTATTTTGCCAACTGATCTTTTTTGTTATGTATTTATTCATTCATTTATACATTCATTCAATAAGTATGTATTGGCCATTTATTATGTACTGTTTTAAAAACTGAAGATATATGGGATGCCTAGGTGGCTCAGTTAAGTGTCTGCCTTCAGCTTAGGTCACGGTCCCAGGGTCCTGGGATTGAGTCCAGCAAACAGGCCTCCTGCTCAGTGGGCAGCCTGCTTCCCCTCTGCCTGCTGCTGCCCCTGCTTATGCACTCTTCACCCTCTCTCTCTGATAAATAAATCTTAAAAAAATAATTAAAAAAAAACTGAAGACACAATGATGAGCATGATCTTTGTCCTTCCAGACTTAATAGTCTGATGGGTAAAATGAGGAACTCTGGAGAATGTGGTATTAAATGAAGCTGGAGAAATTAAAAAGAGACCGAATCATGTACCCTCTACCCTTCTGTAGCCTATAGTCAGTTTCCCAACAGCAGTGGAAGTGGGGGGAGGGGTGTTGCATTTTCAAGTTTGTTTGACCTAATAGTCAAATAAAAAGCTATTGTGTTCTAAATCAGAGCTGAAAACAGTTTGAATCAGAGTGATTATGATGAAGATGAAGAGAAGTGGGTGGATTCCAGAAATATTTAGGATGCAAAATTTGCAGGCTTTGGTGATGAACTGGATAGGGGAGGGAGAAAGTAGGAGGCATCAGGGTCACTCCTAGGCTTCTGGTGTGCACACTGGGATAGTGATGCCATGCATTCAGGTAAAACTGGAATAAGGTCAGATTTGTGGGGAAGATCCCTAGTTCAATTCCAGACATTTGAGGTGCCTTTGAGATATCCAAGAGAAAATGCTCTCTAGGCCACTTCATATGTAAGTACACTTAATACATTTGGGAGTCATTTGGTAGCTGGTGGGCATGAATGGCAGTTTCCAATGAGGGGAGACATCAGGAGTAGCAAATGCTGCTGGGAGGTCAAGTAAGATGAAGACTGAAAAATCTGTTTGATTTAGCAACAAATGTAAGTCACTGGTGACTTGAGCCAGTGCTGTTTTGGAGGAATGATGTGACTGGATGCCAGACTGGAGTGGATCAGGGATCCAGAAGGCTGAAAGGAGATTGTTAGCATAGGTCTACCTTAGAGAAGTTTAAGAAGAGGTAAGAAGGTGGGAGTGAGAAGAAACTTACTGAGTGAAGGTTTCATTTTGTTTTTCATACGAGAGATTTGAGCATTTTAAAAAGCTAAGTAGGAAGATTCAATTGAAGGGAAGAATATATAGGAGAAAAGCATATAATTAAGAATATAAAGTTTCTGAAGGTTAGCCGGGATGGAATCCAACACAGCCTTTGGGATAGTAAGCATTCTCATTTCCTTTCTTAAAAAAAAGTCACAAATTACAACAACTGCTTAAAATAGTATGTATTGTCTATAAATGTTTGAGTATTCTGGGAACTTTTTTTTTTTTAAAGATTTTATTTATTTATTTGACAGACAGAGATCACAAGTAGACAGAGAGGCAGGCAGAGAGAGAGAGGGAAGCAGGCTCCCTGATGAGCAGAGAGCCCGATGCGGGACTCGATCCCAGGACCCTGAGATCATGACCTGAGATGAAGGCGGCTTAACCCACTGAGCCACCCAGGCGCCCGTATTCTGGGAATTTATAGTTAAAAGCAAATGCTGAAATTAGGAAACCTACCAAATTCTGTTCACCATTACGCCTTGTCTTCTGTAACATTCTAGACTCCTACGTTCAAACACCTATCTGACAAGTCCATTTAAATGCCTAATGACTATCTCAAAGCTATTAACTCAGCATTCCTTCCACTACCTATTTATCCCAGTCTTTCCTGTTTCAGTGGTACTACCAGTTGCTGAAGACAAAAACCTGATTTACCCTTGATTCTTCTCTTTCCTTCACTTTCTACATACACAATAGCCTTCTGGAACTATCAGGTAAAAGATAAATATTTGAAAGTCACCAGCTTAAATATGAGAAAACAGAGAGTACATGAACTCTAAATGAGAGTGTATAGAGCTTTGAGGATTATTCATAATTAACAGGTAGGACTGGGGTACCTGGGTGGCTCAGCTCTTGATTTTGGCTCAGATCATGCATGATCTCAGGATTGTGAAATCAAGCCGCTGGGCGGGCTCCTCGTTCAGCAGGGAGTCAGCTTGAGATTCTTTCCCTCTGCCCTCCCCCCACTCCTGTCTCACTTTCTCTAAAATAAATAGATACTAGAGGGTATCATGCTTAGCGAAATAAGTCAATCGGAGAAAGACAACTATCATATGATCTCCCTGATATGAGGAAGTGGAGATGCAACATGTGGGGTTAAGGGGGTAGGAGAAGAGTAAATGAAACAAGATGGGATTGGGAGGGAGACAAACCATAAGTGACTCTTAATCTCACAAAACAAACTGAGGGTTGATGGGGGGAGGGGGTTGGGAAGGGGGGTGGGGTTATGGACATTGGGGAGGGTATGTGCTATGGTGAGTGCTGTGAAATGTGTAAACCTGGCGATTCACAGACCTGTACCCCTGGGGATAAAAATATACTATATGTTTAAAAAAAATAAAATTTATTAATAAAAAATAAAATAAAATAAATAGATAAATCTTAAAACAACAACAACAACAACAAAAAAACAGGTAGGAGGAAGGCATGGCATTGGAAAACACCCATCTTTCCAATGATAGTTTTGAAAACTAAAATTTAAGGGGCGCCTGGGTGGCTCAGTGGGTTAAAGCCTCTGCCTTCAGCTCAGGTCGTGATTCCAGGGTCTTGGGATTGAGCCCCGCATTGGGCTCTCTGCTCAGCAGGGAGCCTGCTTCCTCTCTCTGCCTGCCTCTCTGCCTACTTGTGATCTCTCTCTGTCAAATAAATAAATAAAATCTTTTAAAAAAAAATAAGAAAACTAAAATTTAATATGAAATAAAACCTCACTTATTAAATACTAATTTGATAATTTTATTGATGCCAAATTTAAAGGCATATTATTTTAAGTAATTATAAAACAGATTTTGTATAGTGCTAATTTTTAAACTTGCTAGATGCCTACAATTAAAGTAATTCTTCATGCTTATAGCTTTTATGATGTATGCATCCTAAAATATAATCTTGTTTTGGAAATGTGCTTTTGAGGACCCTCAGTCTTTTCTTACAATTTTAAGCTATTTTAAAAATTACTCACATTTTCAAATATAAATCGTAAAAGGCAAATGACATTGTTAACTTACTAATAACTTTTCAAAGTTAGGTTGACATATTGTATAATGTTTCTGTATATACATTTCAAAATTATTAATAATTAGCCATAACGATCTAGTCTTTCGGTTATTTCATGCCTGGTTGAGGCTAGCATCATCAAGCATGTAGATACCTGATAAAGTTTTGGAGAAATTTCTAGGGATCTGGAAAGAGCTTTTTTTTTTTTTTTTTTTTTAAAATGATAGCCACTCTTCAGAGTGTCAAAGGCTGTTTAAGTTGTTTGTATTGACTTTGGATGAAGAGTGCCTTACACATAATCTCAGGTTCTCTGGTTAGAAGTACCCATGCCTGCCACGTAAATTGGACTACTGTTCTGGACATATAGAGAAAAGCAGGAAAGAAGTTTTGAATGGCTGTTATAAATTTTACCTATAAGCGTGAATATTGCATCCCAGATTTAATAGCCTAGAGTAGATACACTCCAGTGTATGAAGGGATGAGATTTAAACCTGTGTTTTAATAGGTAAAACAGAATAAAATTGTATTTATCATTACTTTCTGGTCAAGTCTTACCTGATTTTTCTCTTTTTCCTAACTCTCTTACGTAGAGTAATTATTTGGTGTTCATGGCCGAGCTGTTCTGGTGGTTCGAAGTGGTGAAGCCCTCGTTTGTGCGGCCCCGTGTCGTTCGTCCGCAAGGAGGTAGTGGCTGTTCCTGGAAACAAACAAAATGGAGACTTTATCTAATCTCCCCTGGTTATTCGCTTTGAGGGAATCTTATTATTGTTATAAAACAGCTGTTAGCCTTACAAATTCTGAATATCTTAATATTTAAAGCTACTAAGCTGTCTGTGAGACGGATGATATAGGAGAAAACAGCTTTGAATTTGAAGCTTTATGTTGTGGAATTTTTAGCTTCAACTCCTTGCCTGCTTTCTTCTTTTTGCCTCTCTTACCCCATCTCTAGCTTTTATTCCCTGTTAGATGCTGTGTTTTTAATATTGATTCCATTTAAATGATGGCTTGGCTTTAATCTGCAATTTGAATTTACCTTTAAACCATAAAAAGGCTTATATACATATTTTTAAGCCTGGTATGTTTTATGATCATTACACAGCATGATTTATTGATTGTACATAATAAGAAAACTAAATTACAAAACAAAGGGGTTACCGTAAAGATCCCTAGAAATAAAGAACAAAAAATCTTCCTGTTTTTTCCCTAAAACAAATCTTCCTTTGGCTTCCATTATGAAACAAGAGGTTTATTTCTATTGGGGGAAAAGGATTCTAAATACAAGTTTAGCTCCACTAAAGAACTTTTCTTCCAGCATAACCACAGGACCCCTGCTTCTGCTGCCAGTGGCTGCCCTGTGAAACAAAAACACAGTTATTGTGCATCCCAGTCACTGAGCTGCTCTCCTTGGCTCCAGATTTTTGTATTGTTCCTCACCGTTACCCTTATTTCTCCTCTATCTCCTCACCCTCACAAAACAAAACAAAACAAAAAATTAAAGAAAAAGATCAGGAAGGAGGAAAAAATATATAGTCAAGGGAAAGGCATGTCACTGTAGTGAGTAGAATGAGCTTGCTTCCAGTGTGCCCACTGTATGTATCTCGGGCAAAATTCTGTGAACTATGTAATAAAGAGTATTTCATCTGTTCCATCTCTAAACTGCTTAGGGCAGATTCTGATTATTGAACCATTGTGTATCAAAGTGTACCTGCAAAGAAGTTAAGATCCTTCCCTAAGGCCATGTAATAAAGTCAGGTGTCTTCAGTAATTATCATAAACCATATTTGTACAACTTTTTACAATTAATATAGAATTTTCACTTACATTGTGTTCTGTGATTTTTATCTGTGAAACCCACTATTCAAAATATTCAACAGCTATTACATTAGGTCTCAAAGGCAAAATGCAAATGGAGTCTTCCCCAGAGTCATTTATAAAAATAAAAACTCTACGGGGGCGGGGGGGTTAATTACTGATCAGTGAAATTCTTTCTTGATTACCAAAATATCAACTATTTCATAAAGAAACAAAAATTACCATATGTAACTGAAGTTCTGTGAAAGCTTTAGCAAAATCAGACACTCGGATTTATTTTTAAATATTTATATTAGGCTTCCCCCTTACCTTCCCCCTAATTAGGCTTAATTAAGTGAATTTTTTCAACCAGAACTTCAAGAAGAGTTTTAAATTTTGCCTTTGAAAATTTGCATATGCTATAATAAAGGAAAATGGAAATTCGTGAAATGGTGGAAACATGCTAAATACATCATTTTGAGGCCTTGCATCTTTTATTGTAGCTGAACCTGTGAATGATATGCCTTCAATTCCGGTCTTGAATGCAGCCAAAACAAACATCTTGGATAGTTCGTGTAGTTCTGACTTCACTTCAAGGTAGAGTCCAGAATGACTTCATTTTCACTTTTCCATCCCATTTGCTAATGAAATCAAAATAAAATTTCATTAGTTTTTAACTAGCTTACAGTATTACAGCTTGTTTTAATATAAATGTAATTGAATTTACACAGAAAAGATGTTTCATACATAGGCTTTTATGAATCATACTCAAAAGTGGGAGAATATGTTCTGAGGTTCAGATAATCAGCTTAAAACCAAACTTTTGTTGTAGAACTTGTTTATCTTTGAGAACTGCTTAAATGATAGGGTGGGGGGAATTTTAAATTTCTATCTGGGTTTTTAATTTTTTTTTTATTTTTTTAATCTTTGAGGTAGTTTCCCCTGCTATTTTATTTGCTGGTTACTGTAGCTAACCAAAGATTACAATAGAATGTTTATTGTAATACTGAATCTTTATATGTGATGCTTTAGTTCTTAATATCAGGAACTGAACTGAAAATAAAAATTTAATATCAGGATAATCCTAACTTCTGACCCAAACATATGATAGACCCATTAGTTTGTTTAAAAATGTTTTTCAGCAGATCCTGTAAGTAGCATTTTAGGTATATTTATTAGAACCTAAAATTTATATTGACTTTGGACTCCCTAATTTATCTTTTTTTTTTAAGTTTAAAATTGTTGTATTTTGTGGCATTTTAGAAATCCAAGCAGATCCATTAAAAATACATTTTTAAATTGTTGAGCAGGCAACTCAAAGTACTTTCTTTATAAATTCTTGGCTTAACATAAAAATAGGAACTTGTTCTGAGCTGTCACCCACCTCACACATTTAAGAATTTTCTCTCTCAAGTGGGTGCTAATGGGTGTGAAACTGGAACACTGACAGAACCCTTACGGTACTCTCACTGCCTTTGTAGGGCTTCTCAACTCTGGATTGGCTGATGTCTGTAAAGTACTTCCTACTGATTAAGAAAGCATTTTCCTTCACTTACCCTCTGATTTATTACTGTGGCTTTTCTTACTACTTCCATTAACTTTTCTATTCTGTATCTATGCCTCAGATTTTACAAAAAGATGTTAAGTTAGGATATTGCTGATCTAGGAGCTTCTCTGTATTTTTTCCCATGGGAAACTTTTTTCTATATTAATTTTCTTGGTGTTTTCCTGGGTTGGTTACATAGTGACATTTTCTTCCTTGAAAATTTAGGTTATGACTACTGTACTATTAAACTTTTTGCTTCAAGGCTAGATCATCCCACAGTTACTATTTCTAGGAACCTTAGTTGGATACTCTTCACATTTCTGACACTGGAAAATGTCTTCAGGCCCTCTGGAAGCCTCCTCTCTTCTGTTTCTCAGATATCTCAGTGGCTGTTCTTACTCATTTTTCCTAGCAGATGGAAGTCTAAATTCTTTTCCTTGAAGAGACACTGTGTAGATGTCATTTTAGGATCCGACTAATCCTCCCATTTCTGTAAGTCTCCATGTGGTCCACTGGAGTTCCCCCACTGTAGAACTTTCCAGGAAGGGAGTCAAAAGCTTCCACTCTTACTGAGAAAACTGCAGTCACATGTACAAATGTGAGTGTCCCTAACTAATGAAGTTATGAGGGGAAAACAAATGAAGAAGACAGGCAAAGCAAGAAACATTTGTAGCAGCTAATCCACATACTTGACTACTAACCTGCTCAGCAGTTACACCAGATCAAAATTTTCTATGCAAATGTAAAAGTGTGGCAATTAATAGGATTTTAAAACACTTTAGCCATTATCTGGAGAAGAGTGAATATATCTTTATTATTAACTTGTGTATCTTCAGGATTAGCCTCCTCTCATAGCTGTAACGGGAAAGTAGAACAGGGGCAGTGATTTTAGAGGGAGGGTTAACGTAAACAGACATGACGGGGGCAGGTGAGTACTCCCTGATAGTCCTCTGAAAAAAGTTTAGGGGGGGAAAGGCACATGGAAACAGATAAGCATTTGCTTTGGAGACAACAAGGTTATGCAAGTTCTTCAGGTATTGTTGCCTTTAGAAAAGCTCACTGGTTAAGCTTTCATTAAATAGTAAGAACAGAAGATTGTTGTTTCATTTGAATCTTTTGGTTGACTTGTTCATGTTCTCAGTTTACAGTAGCCAAAAGATAATGTGATCTGTAGGGGGACTACAAAAGTCACTACATACTCCTGTTCCCCAGTTTATGCTCAACTGATTGGGGGTGGGGATGTGTAACTTCTGCACTTGACTATAAGTTAGGCTACAGACTTGAAAGTTGGAGAAAAATTAAATTTGGGCCAAATGTCATGATAATTTGAGAAACAGACTACCCAATCCCTTGCATTAATTCGAATGAGGTGGAATTAAGAAATAGGAAAGCTTCACATCGTTATAGGCATTGAGGTCTTTAAGGTGCAGCTCAACATATTAACTTTGATGTAACTATTAGAGATGTACAGACACAAGCCCGTGAGCAGGGAAGCTGTCAGGATCTTTTACAAGGTTTATTTTACCTGTAGTTTCTGGAGATTTAAGTATTTCCAGCTGATGACTTTCATTTAACTTATTCATTTCTCAGTTTTTTTTCATTGTAAAATGAAAATAATTGCTATATCTTATCTCACAAGGACGCTGAGATGTGTATGAAAATATTTCAGGCCTTTTGACTAAGAGACATAAAATACATAGAGATACATATTCTGATAGAGTCAGAGGTGATAATGTTTCTAATTTCAGCCATTCTGTATAAAGTTTATATTAAAGAAAAACATATTAAAATGTTTTTATTTTATCTTGCAGTGGGGAAGGAGCTGCCTTTATGCACTCTCATCATTTGCCTTCTAGACATTCACGCCCCGAAGCTCATTCTTCAGCTTCAGGTAATATTTTTGAAAAAACCTAGGTTAACTGGGAAATGATTGAGAATAAATGTAAATAAAAATATGCGGGTTTTTTTGTTGGTTTTTGTTTTTTTTTTTTTTTGAAAAGTGTTGTATATACACTAAAAAGTTGATTGGTTTCTCTGTGCTTGTTTTTCTTAATAGAATTATCTCTATTTCTCCATATATACCTACTTTTTAATGCTCTTAATGACTCCTGAAATATTTGAAATCTGTTAAGCTGTAAGTTAAAATTTTTTATATACTTTCAATGACTATTTCTTTTTCACATTTGAAGGAGGAATTAGAAGGTCTTCATCTATGTCCTATGTTGATGGTTTCATAGGGACATGGCCCAAAGAGAAAAGGTAAACAAAGGGAATTATTTTTAGTATATTCACATTATCAATAAATGCTATTTATTGAATCGCTGTATTGTACACCTGTAACTAATATAACATTGTCAACTATACTTCAGTCATTAAAAAAAGAGAAAGAAATGCTAATTCTATTTTTGTTGATAGCCAAGTTGCAATTAGTACCTCACTTTGAAAAGGGCAATGTAGGCAGATGACTGAGCGTTCAGAGGGGCTAAATGTTAAAGGTAGCCCAGTAGCCCTGTGCTTACCTTAAGTACAACAGGATTATGCAAAATGGGAAAAGAAAGGAAATACAAATTTAAATAATTGTTAAAAGGTATCAAATCATTTCTTTTCTGGGTGTGTTTAAGGATTTTCTCTTCAAATGTTTTTTAGATCATCAGTGCATGGAGTTTCATTTGATATTTCTTTTGATAAAGAAAATACTGTACACAAATCCACTCCAAACCGAGGAATCACTCGTTCTATTAGTAATGAAGGACTTACATTGAACAATAATCGTGTATCTAAAAATATTAGGAAAAATTTGTCCTTTAAGCCAGTAAATGGAGAAGAGGAAGCAGAAAGCATTGAAGAAGAACTTAATATAGACTCTCACAGTGGCCTCAAGTCGTACATGCCCCTTAATACAAATGAACTGAATTCCAACGAGAATATTCATTATAAGCTTCCAAATGGAGCTTTACAAAATAGAGTACTTCTAGATGAGTTTGGCAATCAGATTGAGACACCAAGCATTGAAGAAGCATTACAAATAATTCATGATACTGAAAAATCTCCCCATACATCTCAGCCAGACCACATTGCTAATGGCTTCTTTCTTCATAACCAGGAAATGAGTATCCTAAATTCAAACATCAAGCTAAATCAGTCTAGTCCTGATAACATAACTGATACAAAAGGTGCCTTGAGTCCTGTAACTGACAATACTGAAGTAGACACTGGAATTCACGTTCCTTCAGAAGACATCCCTGAAACTATGGATGAAGATTCCTCTTTGAGAGATTATACTGTAAGCTTAGACTCTGACATGGATGATGCTTCCAAATTTCTTCAGGATTATGATATTCGAACCAGCAACCCCAGAGACGCTTTGAGTCCTTGTCCAAGTACTGTAAGTACCAAGTCTCAGCCAGGTAGCAGTGCTTCTTCTAGTTCCGGAGTTAAAATGACCAGCTTTGCCGAACAGAAATTCAGGAAACTGAATCATACTGATGGGAAAAGTAGCGGGAGCAGTTCTCAGAAAACTACACCAGAAGGTTCTGAACTTAATATTCCACACGTGGTTGCTTGGGGACAAATTCCAGAAGAAGCAGGCCTTCCACAAGGCCGGGACACCACCCAGCTGTTGGCTTCTGAAATGGTGCATTTAAGGATGAAGTTGGAAGAAAAGAGGCGTGCGATAGAAGCCCAGAAGAAGAAGATGGAGGCCGCTTTCACTAAGCAGAGGCAGAAGATGGGAAGGACGGCATTTCTTACTGTGGTGAAAAAGAGAGGGGACGGCATTTCCCCTCTTCGAGAGGAAGCAGCCGGGGCAGAAGATGAGAAAGTGTACACCGATCGAGCCAAAGAAAAGGATTCCCAGAAGGCGAATGGACAGAGGAGTAAGTCTCTGGCAGATCTGAAGGAAAGCCTGGAGAACCCTCAGGCCAAATGGCTGAAGTCTCCAACCACACCCGTTGACCCAGAGAAGCAGTGGAACCTGGCAAGCCCCTCGGAGGACACTTTAAACGAGGGAGAGATCTTAGAATATACAAAGTCCATTGAGAAGTTAAATTCATCTCTCCATTTCCTACAGCAAGAAATGCAGCGCTTGTCACTTCAGCAGGAGATGCTGATGCAGATGAGGGAGCAGCAGTCCTGGGTGATTTCACCTCCTCAGCCCTCTCCACAAAAACAGATCCGAGACTTTAAACCTTCCCGGCAGGCAGGCCTGTCGTCAGCCGTTGCGCCCTTCTCGTCAGACGCCCCCCGTCCTACCCATCCATCCCCACAGTCTTCCAACAGGAAGAGCACATCTTTTTCTGTTAAAAATCAGAGGACTCCTAGGCCAAATGAATTAAAAATAACGCCTTTGAATCGAACCCTGACTCCCCCTCGGTCTGTGGATAGTCTTCCTCGGTTACGGAGGTTTTCACCAAGTCAAGTTCCTATTCAGACTCGGTCATTTGTATGTTTTGGGGATGACGGAGAGCCTCAGTTAAAGGAATCCAAACCTAAGGAAGAAATTAAAAAGGAGGAACTGGAATCCAAAGGGCCCGCAGGGCAGCATGTGCATAACCTGGAAGAAAAGGAGCTTAAGCCTCTTGAGTCAACGGTTTCCGAAGTCCTGTCCCAGCCTATCACAGAGACGGTCCGACTGACGCCAAATGAGGACCAGCTGAACCAGCCTGCAGAGCCTCCTCCTAAACCTGTTTTCCCTCCGGCTGCTCCTAAAAATGTTAATCTGATTGAAGTTTCCCTCTCAGATCTGAAACCTCCTGAAAAGGCTGATGTAGCTGTTGAAAAATACGATGGAGAAAGTGATAAAGAACAATTTGATGATGACCAGAAAGTATGCTGTGGATTCTTCTTTAAGGTAATATTAATAATCTTCATTGTTTGGGGGCATCATCATTCAGTGGGTTTGGTTTTAGCTGATGTGCTTGCCTCTTTTAGTAGTAGTCCCTTTTGTTACGAGCCTGCCATTAAACCTGAAGTACATTAGGGGCTCCCCTTGGTGGACTGTACTAACATCCAAGCACACTGAACGATCTTCCCTTCACCAAGGCCGTGGTACACGTTTAGATATGCTGTTCTTACTCCTCTGCCTCTCTTGCTTGCTTTTATAAAAGCCTTTAAAAAAAATGTGAAGTTATTTGGATCTCTTCAAAGAGCTGTCAGTTTGTAAAAAACACATAATTTGGCATTGTAAGTATACTTTAGTTTTTTTAAAATTTTCTTTCCTTATATGTTTTATTTCTTGAAAAAAGTTTTAAGGGACGCCTGGGTGGCTCAGTGGGTTAAGCTTCTGCCTCACGGCTCAGGCCGTGATTCCTGGGTCCTAGAATCGAGTCTTGCATCTGGCTCGCTGCTTAGTGGGGAGCCGCCTTCTCCCTCTGCCTGCTGCTCTCCCTGCTTGTTCTGACAGATAAATAAAAATAAAAATCTTTAAAAAAAAACGTTTAAAAAAATTGACCAGATAACCTGGTAAGGTGAAACATTTAAAAATAACATACATAGTTTGAACAGTAATAACTCCTTTGAAAGCACTGGATAAAGGTCTAGCGTAGGACTCCTAATCTCAATATTGATATTGGAAACTAGCCAGCCAACAAATACTGAACAATAACACCTCTTGGTGGTCAAGCTCTTAAAATTTATCATAGGTACTAGAAAAACAAAAAAAGCTTAATATTTTTAATTTTTTCTAATTATCCATTTTCTTCATCTTTATGTTTTCCTATATTTTCCAGATTACCTATAGGAAAGAATTTTTTTTTAATAATCAGAAACATGTGGATCTGTTACTCATGTTTCTTTTTTAATTAAGGAACTAAAGTAAGATCATCTCTGATCCTGTCTAGCTCCACAATTTTGAATACGAGGAAAAAAGACAGTACTCAATAGCATTTATCACTTACAATTTATAATTTATAATTTATTTGTAATTTATAAATATAATTTATAAGATTTTATGTTTATAATTTAAGATTTTAAATTGAAACAACAATAGGAATAAGAACCCAAGAACATTGAAGTGATTATCATCACTAGTTTTACTTTTGGTCATTTAATGTTGGAAATTTGTAACTTAAAGTTGATCTGAGGGTGATTGCCTGTTAGCCCCTTTTAAAGTTGAGAATTTGAATGTAAGACATATTTTGTCTCTTAACCATGTAAACTGACTAATTTTTAATAGAATGCTACTGTAAATAAAGATAGATACAGTTTACCAATTTTAGAGACCCCAGGTACCCCTGTTCCTTGCAGAGAAGGGCAAACGGAAGGGGAGAGAATCCTTCAGTGTGAAACAGGGCACACATCTATACCTTGGTGTCCTGAAACAGGGCACACATCTATACCTTGGTGTCCATTCTGTCACGTGGCAGTGGTTTATGTGCTATATAACCATAGAGCTAATTTCTGGGTACTTTCACTTGAATTTCCTTTATTGAGCATGTATGTTAAATACAATTTTAATGCAATTTTTTAAAAGATTTTATTTTTAAGTAATCTCTACACCCAACGTGGGGTTCAAGTTCACGACGCTAAGACCAAGAGTTGCCTGCTTTTCCGACGGAGCCAGCTCAGTGCCCTAGTTTGAACGCAATTTTTAAAAACTAAGAGAAAACTCCCTACTTCTAAGTTATTTGTTAGGGTCCAGAAAAACCGCCGCCCTTTTTTTTTTTTTCCTTTTTATGGTTGTTCTTTGCAAACTTCCTAGGTTTTGAAACATGTAATTAAGAAGTAAGTTTAAGTGTCGTTTGGTAGTTGATAGAACTGTTACCGCTTTATGAGGGCGAGCAAGCATGGGGGGGGTGGGTCAGAAGGACAGGCAGACTCTCCCCGCTTAGTGACCTGAGCACAAGGCAGCTGCTTAACCAACTGGCCCACCGAGGCGCCCCGATTCACTTCTTCCTTCTTCATTTCTGGAACGTGTCCGCATAGGGTGGGGCTGGAATAAGAATGACTAGACAATGTGACCACAACTGAAAATGAGAGTACTGGTGCCCATAACATTTCACGTTTTTCCGTGAAATCCATGCTTAGGATGATCAAAAAGCAGAGAATGACATGGCAATGAAACGAGCAGCTTTGCTGGAGAAACGACTGCGGAGGGAGAAGGAGACTCAGCTTCGGAAACAGCAGCTGGAAGCAGAGATGGAACATAAGAAAGAGGAAACGAGGTAAAGACTCTGGACATGCGGGCCCTGGATCGGAGAGCCACCGGGCGGCAGTACTTGAGGCTCTGCTTCCTCAGGGCCCCCACCAGCTTGTTCAGATGTTTGCAGCGTCTGGAGACAACTGACATAATGCTGATTTCTGGTGCTTGTACGAGTTGCTTTATTTTCCCAAAGTATTGGTTGCTTGTACATTTTTATCCTGAGTTTGAGGCATTTCAAAGTAACGTTCTCCAGAAACATTAATTTAACTTCACGGGTTTTTACACATAAACATATTTTTAAAAAGCAATCATTTACTAATGGTATGTTTATGTATATTTTAATGATCTAAATTATCTCAAGCGAATTTTAAACCATTTTTTCCCAAGGTGCTGAAACGTAGTAATTTTCCCTTCTCGCATCAAAGCCATACTCCCAGTATCCGGTTTCTTTAGTGTGCAGAGTAAGAAATTCAACCGTTTGGTTTCCCAGGCGTAAAACTGAGGAAGAGCGTCAGAAGAAGGAAGATGAGAGAGCGCGCAGAGAATTTATCAGACAGGAGTATATGAGGCGAAAACAACTGAAACTAATGGAAGACATGGATACAGTAATTAAACCCCGTCCTCAAATAGCAAAACAAAAAAAACAGCGCCCAAAATCTATTCACAGAGATCATATCGAGTCTCCCAAAACACCAATAAAAGGTCCTCCAGGTAACACAGCTTATTATGAAGAGTCTGTTCATAAAAAAACACCAGCCTGGTTTGTCATACTAACTCGACTGTGCTTTGGTATGCTAAATTGGATCCACAATTTGAGATGGTGCATGCTCCTAATTTGGAAAACCAAAATGAGCAAATGTAGTTTTGTTTATGACTTCTGTGTTATGTGTGCACGCATATATTCAGTAGAGCCAATGTGAGTGCTGAAGTGTCCAGGATGCATCCTAACCTATCAGGGACTCTGCCCTCGGGTATAATCTCTCGGAATTGCTAGTTCCCTTTCCATACTTGTCCATTTAAGGATAAACACTGTGTGCACAGAAATACATAAGAAACACATTGGTATAATGAATATAGAAGCAAGAGTTCATGAATCCCTTCTTTAAGACGGAAATGGTCAAATGTCCAAATCTGTAATTTTTGGAGTTGAGAGAATGTATTCTAAAATTTAGCACACATACTCACTTTTAAAAATATATATATTTTATTAAAACTAAACCCTGTGGGAAGGTTTAGAGAATTCCCATAGTTAACTCTAAAACTGAGAAAAAATAATATAACATTGACGGTTTAAAGAGAACTCTGCCTTTTCTAGCCAACAAAATTTTTTGATACCCAGTACTGGCTAAAATTAATAAACTAATTTCCCATGTAGGAACTGGATATCCCTAACTATATTTTATTCTTAACTTCTTTTGTTAACTTTTTTCTTACAGTTATAATATCAATGTCTCATATTACCACTTTCCTTTTGGGATAAATCCTAACAGCAATTAGTTTTATCATTATTTCTTAAAAGTAGGTACCACTGCTAATTTTAAATAAATTGTGCATATATGCATGCAAGCATATTATGTGTTTAGATTAAAAGTAAAAAAAACTACAGAAGCTCAGTTTTCATATGCTGGTGTTATCTAATGAACAGACTCTTTTCTAGTTGCTCCTTTTAAATTTCTAATTTTGTTTTCATTCAGGATCACGAATTTATCGTGTTTTTTCAGTCTCTAGCCTTTCTTTGGCATCACTGAACACAGGTGATAACGAGAGTGTGCATTCAGGCAAGAGGACTCCAAGGTAAATCCATAACGTGAATATTTTTCACAGAAAAGAATGTTTCCAACAATTATCTTGTATTTTATAATGAATGAATCATAACACAAATTTTTATAATTTTGCTGACTGGAACTATTTGTGTTTCTGTTTAAATAAATTTAAATATAAAGAGGCTATTCATATTTGACTTTTTTATCTTTTAGGATTTTAGGGTTACTGACATTGATAAGGTACTTTTTATAAAATATAAAACATTAACAGTAATTGCTGATACGGTTTTGGTAAAATCATAGTGTGCAGATATTGCACATCATCTGTATAAGTGACAGCCTCTCTACTTTTTTCTCCTAGAATAATTCCCAAGTAGGCTGCCTAACTTGGGAAAGATCCCTTCTGTACTGTCTCTCTCAGATGTTGATTAGAAACTGAAAGCCCTATTTCGTTACGTCACGCTGTAATACCCATGTGGAAAGAGAATGTTTGTAGTGACAGGCATGAGTTTTGAGTTTTGATTTTTGCATCAACATCCTGTTGCAGTAATGGCCAGTTTTCATATAGAAAAACATTCATCCTTTCAGTGAGCAAGTAGGTAAGGAGTGCCCGTGGTGTCCAGGCACGTGGGTGTACAGCTTGAATAAGGCAGTTAAACCGTCTTTTGATTTTTTAAGCTTCTACGTTGATTTTGGTTGGTACTTTAACAAATATCCCTTCTGACCCCCAAGTATTCTTCTGTTTGAAACTTAAAAAATACTTTATTTACCATTTAGATCCGAGTCTGTAGAAGGCTTCTTGTCTCCAAGTCGTTGCGGCAGTCGAAATGGGGAGAAGGACTGGGAAAATGCATCAACAACTTCTTCAGTGGCTTCTGGAACAGAATACACAGGTCAGGGTCTGTATTTTTAGGGAGATGTTTTAATTTAACACAGTCATGAGAACAAATACAGGCTAATCTAACGAAAGTTTCATGGGCTCCTCTCTTGGTCTAGACACTGGGGAATCTGAACAAGAACACTGAGTGCAGATGGTCCCTTTCAGGGAGGTCAGTTTCAGTGATATGGTTGCACTTAGGGAGGTAGTGACTTGTCCCAGGTGAATTGAGATCAGTTTCTAAACAAAATTAGCAGTATCACTTACACCACATCCATCTACTTGAAGACACTGACCATGTCTGTGCTGTGGTTTGGGTCTGAAGAAGTTTTAGAGAGGTTCTGTCAGCTCTACACTGGTCCTGAGCACTGAGAAAAGGCTAGAATCCACAAAGGCCTCTCTAACATTGGGATTTCGGATATCTAGAGTTGTGCATCTTTAAAACGCATTAATGTGAGTGGCGGGGGGCACCTGGCAGGCTCCATCAGTGGAGCAAGTAACTCTTGATCTAGGGCCTATGGTTTGAGCCCCATGTATAGCCTACTAAACAACAACAACAAAGTATGAAGGGACTCTAAAAGCTGAGGGGAATGCATTGGATGCCCGAAGGTGCCAGCCCCACATCAGATCCTTTTCGAGCCTTTGTTTGGGTAGGCATTACTGAAACAAAAGCAAATTTAAGAACAGAATGTAAGACGCTTGTAAAGAAATGAGGCCGGAGAGAAAATGAAAGAAATGTGAGCAGCCATTGGGATCTAAAGTGGAAAGGCATAGGAGAACGTGCAGGGCAGTGAAGACTGCCTCCGTCCACGGGTGACCCACTGGAAGTGGAAGCCCCATGAAGGCGTAAGGAGGTTAGAACTTGCTGACTTTGCCCATGTACTTCACTCCTCCTTTAGCCAGTTGGACAGCCTTTAATGCCAGGGATTAGATGGTAATTCCTTGTTTTTCCCTCTGTTTCTCTATGTAAACTCACTTAACAAGCATATTTGCTACGCTCTGTTTCAAACCTAGAGCTGCACGGTTGTGGTGTGCGGTGCTAGCTCATACCATAGGGCTCTTGGAACTTGTAAATTTTCAGGAATTACGCAAACTGCAGAATCATTGGTAGTTTGCTATTAGCCAGGGTAGGAGTGGTTGGTATCACAGAAAGAGGTAAATGCTGCCTGCCCATCAGGGCAAATTTCTACCCCCACCTCCCCACCCCCGCCCAGAAAACTGGTTTCTTGGCTCACTGTGGAGGATAAGGACAATCCTTGCGTTCCAGGACAGAGTTTAGTTAGTATGAAGTAGGGAGGTTGTACTGTACTTCCTATTAGGAATGTTCCAGGAAAATGGCACAAAGTGCTTCTGTTGCTTGGCAGACCAAGAAGCATTTAAAGAAAAATGCTTAAAAATCTCAGATATGTGGATGAAGAGAAAGATGAAGCCTTTTCCAGTCGTTTTAGAAGCTGTAATTACTCATCGATCTGTTCTGCTTTAAGTTCACCAGTAACCTTAGCAGACTTGAGAAAGAGGGTGAAGCAGACAGTGTGGCAATTACGGCCCATCTGATTAACAGCACTGCCATCCCAGAGCTTTCTTGGCAACATCCTTAAGATGCCTCCCCGTGTGGATAAAACAATGTTCTGATCGGAATACAGCACTCAGCAGCCTTTAGGCACAGACTTTGATTTTTTGTTATTGTTTCCTCAACATAGGAACAATTATATAATTTAAACATAGTAGTATTTCTGACTTAGGAATGGTATTTTTATTTTGCTGCTAAATTCTTACCACAGGACCAAAGCTCTACAAAGAACCCAGTGCAAAATCCAATAAGCACATAATACAGAATGCTTTAGCTCATTGCTGTTTGGCTGGAAAAGTAAATGAAGGTCAGAAGAAAAAGATACTGGAGGTAAGCATGTTTGCATGAAAACTAAATTTGGCAACATTCTAAAATTGTAGGAGTCTTCTCTGCTACCAGTTCAAAAGAAAGTACCCTTTCTTGGTACTCTTGAAAGTACCATCCTCTCCTAGGATTTCAACAGCATATAGAAGATCTGTAGCTATGTTTTAACTTTAGATTGAGTTAGTTCACTCTCAAATGGGATTTTAGAAGACTGCAGACTTAATTAAGCCTAGGATAGACTCAGATAATAATATAAAATTGTAAGTTCTTTTCTTGCCCAGAGCTACTTGTTCATGTTTCATAAATGTAAGTAAGGTAGTTTTCATTTTTAAAAATGAGGCTGTATTGCAAAATTGCTAATCAGTGCCTGGTTTGTTAGTGGTTATTTGACTAAGGTCAAGATTTAGCAGGCATTTCATATCTTCCTGCAGGATAATAATATCCACACAGAGCCAACAGCACCTCAGAAGTGAAGTTTTGCATACATTGTTAATTAAAGTGTACTTGGCTTTTATAATACACATTTTATTTTTGTTCTTCAGAGTTTATATTTTGAATCTTGTCATAATATTTGACCAAAATAGGTGTAAAACAATTATGTAAATTTTATACAGTGAAATGTTTTAAGAGTTTTTATTGTTTTGTTTTGTTTTTATTTTGAAGGAAATGGAGAAGTCAGATGCCAACAACTTTTTAATCTTGTTCCGGGATTCGGGCTGCCAATTCAGGTCTTTGTATACTTACTGTCCAGAAACTGAAGAAATTAATAAACTGACTGGGATAGGCCCTAAATCTATCACTAAAAAAATGATTGAGGGACTTTACAAATATAATTCTGACAGGAAACAGTTTAGCCACATACCTGCTAAAACTTTATCTGCCAGTGTTGATGCGATTACCATTCATAGTCATTTATGGCAGACCAAGAGACCAGTAACACCCAAAAAACTTCTACCCACTAAAGCATAGGAGTTGGGAAATACTTGCTTCAGAACATTCGTGGTAAATTTGCACTTCATCTTTCCTGCCTATAGAAAATCTTTCTAATTGCCAACCAAGACTTTTATTAATTGCACCTGAACATTAAGCTCTGTTGTCACGAACAACTGGAACGTGAGCCACAGCATTTTGGACTGCAGAAGAGTCACACGTAGGTGGTAAGTCCAAGTGATGAAGGAAACGTTCGGATTCACAAATGGAGATTTGTGTCATCGGGTTCGCCTACTTGATGGGAGACACACTGAAGCACTGAATTCTCATGGACACTAGTTGGACTTATGACTGAAATAAGGCTAAGATGACAAATTATGTGTTTTATTTTTTATTTTTTTCCTTTTTGATGTACATGCTTGTCTTCAGATGGTTTATTTTGCTGTTTTTCTCTCTTGGGGGTTTAATCTAAGATACCTTTGTATTTCGTTTGACGGGGAGACCGCAAGCTTAGGAAATGCCCCTTCAGAGGTAACTCGCACCTTTCTTATGATGCTAAGAGAAACACTAGTGTTTAGTTTTACAGTAACCCTCATGTTTTAATGGTGTTAGAGCATTTGCAAGAATTATTCTAAGTATTTACAATTCTGTATTTATTATTCACTCAAGTATTAACATTTCTCTATTAAATAAAGGAGGTATTGTAAAGAGCTGCTAGTAGGTTCGCTTTAAACCACATGAGCTTAACCAAGAATATGTTATAAGAAGTTGCTGATTAAATCAGTGCTGTTTTTACACCACTTCTGGCCAACTCAGAATAATTTAGATTATTCTTTTAACAAAAAAGGCTTTCTATCTCTTTTAAAGTAAGTCACTTTATAAGTTGGCAGAAGTGAAGGGCACTTTGAGAGTAGTCTTTCAATCTGAAGATGTAAGACTTCCTGCCACAAGTTCTCAAGAGGTCTTTACATTATATTTATAACTGATATAAAAATTATATTTAGAATTTTTAAACATGTACAAAGGGCTACATTTTAATTTTAAAATAGCTTCACATTATTTTACTTCTATTGAGTTTCTTTTTTTATTCTTTTCAAGTGGAACAGCTTAGGTTAAAGTACACACTTGAAATCTTCTCTACATGATCTTTGTTCCTTTAACAATGTATATCAGAGGGTTAGTTGGGGAAAAACTTCATTCTCAGGAAAAGACTTGAATGATTATGTGACCCTGTTATGTTTCAGTGTTGTGACAACTGTGTAAACGTAGAGGGGAGAGACAGTATTGTATCATAAATGAGATGTGGGGTTGGTTTTCTTTTGTGGGAAGTGGAGACTAAAATATATACATTTCTCTAATTGAGTTGTTTAGAGAAATAACTAATATCTCATATGATGTATTTACTTATTTTAAAAGAGAATAGGAATGAGATGTCCCTGAACTGTACTTTTCTATTATAAGGCCTTTAGGCATCAGTGCATCTGGGTTATCAACATTTTCTCAAATGCTGTCAATATTTTACTGTAATTTATGTTCTTATATTTATGTATATTTGTTAAAACTGTAAAAAAAATTTCACAGATTTTTTTCCAATACCTGTGCAAGATATATGTGTAGCTCAAAACTATTTGTGATCTACTGTTTGCATGTAAGAGACCAGGATATGTAACTCTTATATTTTAAGTGTATACATACTGTGTATATAATATATGAATATTAAGAATGGGGACTTGCACATTTTACCTTTCAGACAACAGTTTCTATCACAGAAGGAAATGACTGTCAGATACATGTTTAGATTAAGCCTAGTTTAAAAAAAAGAAAAGCAAACCTAATCAAAATATGGTAATAGTCAAAAGGAGAATTAATAAGCACTTTACATTACTAAATTTGTTCTTTTCAATCAAATTTCCCTTATCAAATCAGTCATCTTTGTGATACTACTTGGCCATTAAATTTTTAAAAATTGGATGCAAGACAGTAGAGGAATTATTTAAAGCTAAGTAGGACCACCCTTCTTAAATTTATGTGTGTCCAACAATGAATGTCCATAATGTCTAAAGGTAGAATGTGAACATTGCCACAAAAAAGTTCATTGCTCTCAGTATATTTTACTTTATTAATACAGAAGGAATATGGATGTATTTCTTTAAGTCTGCAGATTTTTATTATGGTGCAGCTTTTTACAAAAATTATGTTTTGAAAATTATACAAATGAAAATTATGGCATTGCATAAAGTCTGGAGATTTCCATCAACCTTATTGAAACACACTGGTGCTTTCATCATTAGAGGTCAAATGATGATGATGATGATGATGATGACGATTCAGTTAAGTTTGCCAAACACCTGTCATGGTTTCCAGCGCAGCCTGTCAAATACTATTTGACGCAGCTTTGGAAAGCTTTTAATTCCTCTTGACTTTTCGATTTTGTTTTAGGATGACTGTTACAGTTTTTATTTGGCTGTTTAAAGCCAAATTCAACTTTTTAATTATGGTTTCATGGACACTGTGGGGCAATGTACAGTGTATGGTGTGCTTACCTGTCCACTCTAGAGCACTGCTTACAGGTTTTTTTAAGATGCTGTGCTGTAAAATACTGTCATATTTGCTATTTCCTGGTACAGTGTAGTTTTTCCCCTTTCATTTGAATAAAAGCATGGCACCAAATGACTCCTTTTCTGTTTCTTGAATAAAGTGTGTTTTTTCCCTAATATTTGAACTTGGGTAAACTCATCGTATAGCTTTCCTACCTCTTAACCTATGTTTAAATGTAACAGTTTGAATATTCACAAGAGGCAACTTTTGGTAGTATTAGGCACTGTCTGAATACTGACTTAAGGCAATGTTAAAAAGTCTGTAATTTTCTGTGCTTAGCTCAGATCATCTACATAGTGGTGTTTAAATGCTTGTGCTCATGATACATCTTTCTGTCCATGTTAAATCCCTTTCTTTTGGTGAATGATTGAAATGTGCCAGAATTAACACTTTATACGTCTGAAATTGAACGGCTAATGAACAGTTCTTGATTTACTCTCTAAGTTTCACTTTGATTTTGCGGATTATATTCATTCAGTCCAGAGCAATTAAGAAAAAAAGATCTAATAACAAAACAACAACAAAGTCTTCATACACAACTATATACCTGAAGAAATATCTGCTGTTGCTAACTGTTAAGTGCGGTTCTCTACCTTTAGATCCTCTGATAGCTTCAGAACCCAACTGTAACTTCCATAGTATTTTGCAGTGCCTTGATTTTCAGAAATAAAAATATTTAACCTGAAGACTCACGCGGCATTAGAGAAGTCTACACAGACCATGGCACCCTAGAGCCCACTCATAATTTGAGAGCGTGTTCCCTGATTTGGCTGCTTGACAGTTCTTAACAAGGCAGAGGAAAGGATGCCTGCATGTCTTAGTCCGTTAAGTATCGGCCTTTGCCTTATCATGATCCCAGGATTCTGGGACTGAGTCCCGCATTGGCTCCTTGCTTAGCAGGGAGCCTTCTTCTCCCTCTACTAAATAAAAATCTTAAAACAAACAAAACCTAGGTAAAGGGAAATGTTCTACAGTGAATAGGAACATTTTTATTTTGTAACCTGTGCATACGGCAAAATAATAAAGAATAACCAGCGAAAGAAACGGAGTTATAATACGCTGACCTAGGAATCAGGCATTGGAAAAACACATCTTAACCTGGGGCAGCTGGGTGGCTCAGCTGGTTAGCATCCCACTCCTGCTTTCAGGTCAGGTCCTGATCTCAGGGTCCTGAGACCCAGCCTGGTGTGAAGCTCTGTCCTCAGTGCAGAGTCTGCTTGTCCCTCTGCCCCTCCCTCTGCTCACGAGCTCATGGTCTCAAATAAATAAAACCTTCAAGAAATATATAAAGATCTGTATCTTCTTCTAATGGCAGTTTTGCCTTTAAAAGAAACAAATGAACAATGCTCTATCGTTTCAGGGAGGGTGGTGTGCGCCTGGGTTGGTACTTCCCAGCTGCTCCTCACATAAGGCTATCTAGAATCTTCCGGTCGTCTGCTGTTGGCATCTGGGGCACAGGCCTTCTGGCGGCTCGGCATTCCACGTCCAGATGCGCAGACAGCGAGAGTTAGCTTGCGTATGTGTTTAATGTCAATGTGGTAACTCGTTACCTCTATCCACAGTGGCTTATAGTTGTGTCAGAAAAAGAAAAAAGAGTTCTTCCACTTTCCATTGAAGAAGATAAAAGCAAACAAGTCAAAAAAAAAAAAAAATGTTTGAAGGCCCACTCGGGCTTCTGTGTTTTTTTACCGTGGTAAGGATAGCCGCTATGGTACTGGAAATACGGCTGTCCTTCATTCTGCTTCACCGCAGTCCGCCCTTCGAGGTGGCTGATCTGCTCTTCCTTCAGGAGCACCTGCTGGTGTCAGAAGCACCCAGGGCTGGCCGACGCGCAGCACGGCCTGTGTCGTTGGCGGCGCCGCTGGTTTCCAGCTCTGTTCGGCGGCCCTGATTCCTGACCCCACCCAGTTACCCATATTCATGATCTGCCTGTTTATATGAGAAAGGCAATGTGGCGCTCAACCCTCAAGCAAGCAGAAACTCTTCACTATAATACTGCTTTATGATGTGAAAGTACTTATCTTTCTGTGAAGAGATACCAAGATCTCCATTTCACAGATGGGGATGATCAAGCTTCAGAGGTCAGTAACGGCCAGGGACACAAAGCTAGTAAGTGGCCGCCTCACAGCTCGAGTCTAAACCTGATTTCCCCTCCCCTTCGCTGTGCCTCACGGTGCACGACTTCCACTGCTGTGGATGTGGTGGAAGAAAAACTACGTGAGGTCTGATAACTGTACTAGTTAGTAATATATTCACCACTGAGGGAACGCTAAGAACTTGGTACAGTGGATTTTGTTCTCTTGCCTGATAACTGTAGCCAGCATCAACACAACAATGGCGGAAATCAGACTGGTGGGTCCCCACCTCTTAAACATCTAGATTCCTAAGAAGAGAGGAATGGAGAAAGTATGGATGGGGTGGAAAGAAAAGGATTCTGCTGACAGGTTGATCAAATTTATCAGGAAACAGTAATGAGGTGCAAGAGACTGGGTCACAAAGACACGGGGACTCGTCCATCAAGGAGCTCCCGTCTTGAGGCGGATGCGGTTAGACCTTTACAAGCATCTGATAAACTCTATGCTCTAAGAGAGGTGTGGACCCGAAGCATGGGACAGATAAGCCCCCTTCTTATGAAGAGTTAAAAGGTTCTTGTTCATAAGCAAGTTCACTCTTACCAAAACTGACTTTATATAAAGAATATAAGACTTAAGTTGCATCACCAGCCAATAAGGGGCCTGTCCTAGCCCAGTCTTCTTCAGACTTGAGTTCTGAGTTGCAGAGGCATCGTTCTGGTGACAGACCTTAAAGGCCTACTTTCCGAGATCGTCAGCATCTGACAAAGCTAGCTGACCATACACTGCTTCCTCTTCACGTTCGTAGCCAGAGACCACTGTATTGCACTGCTTTTTGCTGCTCTGTTGTCCCCTCCTACCAGACAGAAAAAACCCAAGTTCACAGTCTCATCAGGGGGCTGCTCTGGAACACTCGGGAGGACCATGGATACCTCTGTGCATATCAGGTGGGTCACGCTTGGGTTCTTTACCTTTACATTTGGGGCCTAAATACAACAGGTATTCAAAAATGATTTGTCATGGGGCGCCTGGGTGGCTCAATGGGTTAAAGCCTCTGCCTTTGGGCTCAGGTCATGATCCCAGGGTCCTGGGATCGAGCCCCACATCGGGCTCTCTGCTCAGCAGGGAGCCTGCTTCTTCCTCCCTCTCTCTCTGCCTGCCTCTCTGCCTACTTGTGATCTCTATTTGTCAAATAAAATAAAAATAAAATCTTTAAAAAAAAAAAAAAAGATTTGTCTAATGAATAAATGTAAGGAGGACTGCCTAGTCCAGATTCAAAATCACACCCAAAACTTAGTCGGGTTTCTGCCAGGCTACCACTGATTTCCTACTATAGATATTTTTGCCTAAAAATATCAGCCCCACGTTGACTAACCTGGTCTGACTCCCTCTGCTTTATATAGACCATTCCAGGGGACCCGGGTGCAGCTTGGAAATTCAAACCATCAGTGACCGTGACATAGTGGTCTTCAGTTCCCCTACCTCCTCTCTTAGCTCCTCATATGCACCCTCCCCCCCCCTGCCGCAAATTATAGGCAATCCCAAGGCTCAGTTCTCCTCATGCTCTGCTCAACCTCTACTTCCCTTCTAAGAAGGCCTTCAGTACCGGCTCCGACTGGCCCTTCTGCACAGCTCCTCCATTTCTAGCCCAAAAGCTCCCTGCGGCCCCACTCGGGCACCTGAATGCCAGCTCCGCCTCTCGCCTGGAAGTTCCACTGTCCCCAACTAAACCGGTTTCTTTTTACGGTTATTTTTACAGATTTTTATTTATTTGACAGCACAAGCAGGGGGAGTAGCAGGCAAAGGGAGAGGGAGAAGCAGACTCCCTGCTCAGCAAGACTCGATCCCAGAACCCCAGGATCATGACCTGAACCGAAGGCAGATGCTTAACAGACTGAGCCAGCCACGTGCCCCTCTTTCCTTTAAGATTTTTCCCAACTCAACCGGTTTAAAAACACTGTCAACCTCCTAGTAAAACCAATGCCTTCCTGGTATATGTCCAGCCACCATGGCTGAAACCTTCACAGTCTTGTCTGTCTGCTTCCTCTGTCCACGGAGGGCACCTCCTCGTACCTGGACAACCACCAGATCCTGTCCGTGTTCACACTGTCAGTCTGTTCCTCATCTTTCCGGACCAGCCTCACGTCAGGTGCCAACAGTTCCTGCTTAAACTCTGCAAGACCCTCCGACTCATCCTTCCCTGATTCCATTTCTCCCCCACAAACCGTGCTCCAATCAGTCCTGGGTTTTCCTAAAGCACTGCTTTCGCCGTGTCCTCCCCACTAGTCAAAAACTCCCAAGGGGCCTTATCCTCACCGTATAAAACTCAAGCTCCTGAGCTCAGCATTTTAGCCCTCCCAGGCTTGCCGCAAGTTGGCTTTTCAGCATCAGAATATCTGATAGTCAAATATCCAACAGGTACCAAAACTCAGAAAAATTCGACATTTCAAAATAACTCATCAAAGTTATCGTGAAAAAAATCAAACTGTAAGGACTTTCTTATATTTATTTTACAGTTTACTGTTTGGGTTTTCGGTTGCAGAGAGGATGGGGCTGGGGTGTTGAGGTGATTTGTAACCTTTTTGCTGCTTGGGACCACGAAAGGTCTCACTCCTGTCTTTCATGTCGCTCCTTCCTATAACACAGACCTCTTCTTCAGAGAGGCTGACCTGCCTTGATCTTGATATAAGGTGCGCTATCACAGTCAGCCTCACATCAAAGATATTTGTACGTGGCAGTTCATTTTCTCTAACACTGTGTTGGCTGCCGGAGAGGAAGCACTGTGTCCATAATGTTGCCTCACTGAGTGCTCGCCCCGTCGTGGGAAGGGGCCGTTTCCGGCGTCAGTCTGAATTGAAGGTGACCTTAGAAACGGGTTTCACTGATCTGTGGCAGAACCACGGCACCGTGTGGGGGAGTCCCTGTCAACCCACAGGGAACATTGCCGAATTCCTGCTGCAAGTAACTGAAAATTCACACTAACTTTCCCATAACCAACTTTCTGTAAAATCACTGAAAAGTCATTGCAAGTCCTAGTTTAGAAGCTTCTGTGGGCAGAACAAAGAGAAGAACGTTACTTCCTTTCCAAACAAATTCTGGGGCCATTTTTATATTAAGGGACTTCCCTACTGCCTGTCTTTTAAATTTCTGATCGTTTTGTTTCGGCCTTGAACTCTGAGCTGCGGAAACCTGCAGGGGAGGACAGAGTGGAGCCTCACTTTCCTTGAAAGCCATACTCCTGCCCTCACCCTCCACGTCCATCCTAATTCCTCCCCCAGGGCTCCTAAAGGCCAACAACGAAGTCTGGGGTACATCCCAAGACAGACGCACAGCTGCGGGCCGTGGGCTTTCACACTGAGTCACCCCTCAGCAGTGTGGGCTGAAGCCCAAAGGCCGGTGGCCAACTCAGATGCTGCCCTTTCCCAGCCACCCCATATTTAGCACCTGGAAGTTTCGGAAATGATCAACCATCTGAAACGTTCTGTGTGGCTTCTGGCATCCCGGGTGGGGCCCCTTCCCCAGTGTGTGCCTCCCCTTAGGGGGTGAGGCTGCAGGGCAGAGGCAGGAACATGATCTTCGTTAACCTGCGGCTCCCTGCCCGCCTACCCTCCCACGCACCCAGAGGATCCTCTCTGGGACGCAGGGGTTGGGGTCTATGGGGAACCTCATCTTGGCAACCAGTCAGTAATAGTGAATAAAACAGAGGACTCCCCACTCAGTACTTATCCAGAGAGGGTGTGGACACACAAGGACACATGGCTTTGTGGGGTTTTCCTCCCACTCAGTCCCCGTCACTGCTAACCTCCCTGTGAACCGCAACTGCACTGGCATCCTGCCATCTGGCTGTGCATCTGCCTTGTCAGCAGTTGGCAGCTTTCTGTCACCCTGGGAAACTCACCATCAGTGACACCAGGTCCAGTGAACTCTGGTTGTCCAAGGCTTAAGACCACCCCCCTAGATGGGGATGATATCTCTGGTTTCCCAAAGCAATTCCCAAAGCATTTACCGATCACCCACTATGTGCAGAGAAAGCCTCGTGTCCTGGAGGGGAGGAGGGGTGGCGCAAGCAGGGGAAACGAGAGGTCCTCCGCCATGCAGCCCAGGCCGGGAGTGCGGGGCGCTGGGGGTGCGGGCGCAGAGCCCAGAGAGAGGGGAGGGCGTCTACTGGATGCCTGCTCACACCCCACTCAGGTGAGAGCTGCACTGGCTCACATCTTCACAAGCCCCAATCAGGTGGATGCAATCACACCCATTTTAAGACGTGGAGTCTGGAGCCCAAGATCGCACCACTGCCAAGTCATAAAGCCGGTACAGAAGCCAGACTCCTGCCACTGATCTAACCGGCCCCGTTCTATTCACTGACCACAGGCAGACAAAATGACATAAAATACGTATTCAATAAATTCGACATCACAACCGGGAGAACGGGGTTTTAAAAAAAATATTTTTAATGTAATAGTGTTGGGAAAGTTGGACAGAAATCTAAAAAAAAAAAACAAAAAAAAACCATTTACACTGTAGGTGGATTAAAAAAAGATGCTAGAAAGTTATTTTTTTAATAATACTGTTGACTGTTTTTAGACCAAAGAAAAAGTAACATTCTAAACTCTGGAACTTCTAAGAGCAATAAATTTTACTAATGAAAATGTAAAACCAAAAATAAAGGAAAATAGCCAAGAAAAAAAATCTGAAAGAATATTTGAATTAAATGGGACAATGTTTAATCCTAAATAATTCATATAAAAAAATAGTAGATAAATGTATGAAGGACATGATTAGACAGTTCACATAAGAATTAAGTACAGAAAGACTTTTAATCTTACATTCAAAGAAATGTACATTAAAATGAAGGAACCATTTTTACCTCCCTACTTATTAAAGTGGAAAAAAATCTTACTGATGAATATTTTTGACAAGATTGTGTTGAACTCAAAACCCTCATATGATGCCATACGTACGATTCCTGGTCTTTATAAGCATCTGCACTGAGCCATTTTCACAGCCTGTGACCTTCACAAAGGCACTTACACTATGAGAACAGTGTGAAAAAGAAAGTTTGCAAGTGCAGTTATTTGTTACGAATTTCTGTAACAGCAAAAAATACTGGAGAAATCCAAAATATCCCAAGTCAAATTATTAGAAACATTAAACGTAAATATTAAACAACATAGAAAAATGTAGGTGTAGATGGCATTGAAATAAGCAGACGATGAAACTGTGCATCCTAATTACTAATGATTCTTAAACTGTTGTGTTAAAAAAGTATGTGGAGAACATCTGAAATGGAATGTGAAAAAAATAGAAAATCCAAGAATGATAGGATTACAAATAGATTCTCTCCTCTGGTTGGAAACAAATTCACCAAAATGTTACATATGGTCACTCAGCGCTGGGTCTGGGTGGACACACCTTACTCTGAAGTCTACAATCTGCTTATTTGGCCTTTATGATGAAAAAGGCAAATATAATGTTCAAAATTTTTCCCGAAGGGTTAAGATTATGTGTACAGAAAAATTCAAACTGGGGGAAGAAGTTGTAAAAGCTTACATATATAGCTCATAAAGGAACAAAAATAAACCTATTCCTGAAGGCGACCTAGTTCAAAACATTAGATATTTATTGTCTCTTCTGCTGTCAGTCACGGTGAGGGACAGAGAGAAGCTCTACGGGCAAGGCAGGGCTGACCCACATAACAAAGCTGGTCCAGAGAGAGGAAGGCCTTTAAGGGATGGAGGTCAGAGAAGACTCCTGGGGGTGAGATGGAGGGAGAAGGAGAGGGAAGACCACCTCTGCTTTGCTCTGTTGACACCTGCCAGAGAGGGCCAAGATCCTCCACTGAGCAGGATGAGTGTTAGTAGCTGACTTCTTCTAATCCTGCCGGGGAACATCCACCACCAACAGCCCCCACCCCAGGAGGAGAGAGAGCAGAATCGTGGAGTTGGCCTTGGTCACTGAAAGTTGGATAGAAATCTCTTCTCTCCAGCTCTGGCCTTTGCTGTTTCCTCCCATCCAGACAGGTTCACAAAGACCCACAGGGCTCAGCAGTAGCACAGAGAATCTGCCATGTGCTCTGGGCCACACACTTCTCTTGGGTATGAGACCACAGCTCCAGGAAGCAAGAATCTGTGTTTTTAATAAACAACCTACTTCTCCTTCCCCCTCATTCCCCTCCCCAGGCTTCCCTCTCAGTCCCTTGCCCCATTCTTCTTTTTCACCTGGCGGTTTCCTGGCTGTCACCTCTAGCTTTCACAATCACTCATGGGCTCCCTGCTCCAGACTGCCGTGTGCCCCACGGGAAGTGAGGCCCAGTGGCACCGGGCCTGTCCCCGATCACCTACGGGCTCTGGCAAGTAAGCACTGCCCCTGCTAGCCTTCTAGGGAAGGAGGCTGCAGCCCCCGAGGCCCCCCAGGATTGTGGGCATCAGACACATGATCAGACATGAAACAAGCAGACGATGAAACTGCGTGCATTCTAATGACTAACGATTCTTAAACTGTTGTTTTAAAAAAAAGTATGTGGAGGACTTCTAAAATGGAATGTGAAAAAAAAAAAAGAAAGAAAGAAAAGAAAATCCTTCTAGGGATGAGCAAAACTGTTCTGAATCTCCGGCAGCCCCCACAGGTTCCCACCCTCTGGGCGGGTCTTCAGAGGAAACTCAGGCTTGAGGACTGGGATGCCCATGGAGGGCAGAACCAAAACCATTCATTCCCTGGCCTCTCCTCTAGAGTGTCTCTCCACCTCTTGTAATTGGCGGGGGAGAGACAATCTTGACAAGAATGGCCTGGATATGGGCACGGCCAAGACTCCTTAAGCCTTCCCACTCCCTGAGGATCCCTATGGACCACAGGGACATCAGGCTAGAATGACTTTATGTCTCAGTTTGCCCAGAACAGTCCTGGTTTATGGCCCGGGTTAATTACCATAGATCCTCTCGCTCTCAGAAATGCCCCGGTTTGGATCATACATTATTTCATGACCCAACCTCAAACCAATAGGAAACAGGACACCTACACGCATGGGCCCCTCGGTGTTCCCTGAGCCCAGCAAATGGGACGGCATCCATATAGTTCCCAAACACAGCCATCCCAGGCCCATAGTTGACTCCTCTCTGCTGAGACCCACAGCGCTATAATGATCTCTTGATGCTCCCCCTTTTGTCCCCAGCACCGGTAATCTATTTCAGGTGCTATCTCCCCCGCCACCCAAAGAATTACAACAGCCTACTCTGGGTTCTCCCTGGCCTGAGCCTCGCTTCTCCGCTGTCCAATCCACAGTTCTGCCAGTGATCTTTTCAAAACAGAAAGAGGTCATGCCCTACTCACAAATGTCCAGTGACTCTCCACTACCTATACAATGAAATCAAGATCGTCCTGTGACCTGCTCGCTGCTACCTTTCCTGTTTCCTCTCCTGCCACCCGCTTCCCACCCTGGGCTCTGGTCACACTGGGCCCATGTCCTCCTGCTGCTCTATTTCACCTTCCAGCTCCTTCTGGGACCTGCACTTCAGGGTCATCTCCTGGAAGGCCTTTACTGACGTCTCTTCCATCAGAAATAACTGCTCTTGTGGCATCTGGGTGGCTCAGTGGGTTAAAGCCTCTGTCCTTGGCTCAGGTCATGATCCCAGGGTCCTGGGATGGAGCCCCGCATCGGGCTCTCTGCTCAGCGGGGAGCCTGCTTCCTCCTCTCTCTCTGCCTGCCTCTCTGCCTATTTGTTATCTCTGTCCGTCAAATAAATAAATAAAATCTTTAAAAAAAAAAAAAAAAGAAGTAATTGCTCTTTCCTCTAACCTCCAAGAGGACTTCCGCCTTTCTCAGTTTGATGTCTGGTAGACTGGCCACTGCCTGGGCATCTGTATCTGTCACCTGCCTCAACAGTGAGTCTCTAAGGTCAAGAACAGCAAGCAGCTCTCTCAATGCCTGAAATGCTGCCTGCCCCATGACAGCGCTCACTGGTAAGTGAATCGAATCAAAATCGATAATCCGCCTCAAATTTTCCAACACCAGAGTGACCAACAGGTCAGTCAGTCACTCATTCCTGGTGACAGTGTGGTGGGTTCTGAGTGGGCACAGACACAGAACCATTGGTCCCAACACAGTGTCTCCTGGGAGTGATGTCTGCTAAGAATTCAGACCCATACAAAAGCAAAGATTAACAATCAGGACCACACCAAAACAAAGAGTTTTGCACGGCAAAGGAAACCATCAACAAAATGAAAAGGCAACCTACTAGATGGGAGAAGGTACTGGCAAATGACCTATTCCATAAGGAGTTAATATTCAAAATATACAAAGAACAGCTCAACATCAAAAAAACCCACAAATAACCCAATTTAGAAAATGGGGAGAGGACCTGAGTAGACATTTTCCCCAAGAAGACACCCAGATGGCCAACAGACCCTAAAAAGGTGCTCGACATCGCTCGTCATCAAGGAACTGCAAATCAAAACCACAATGGGCGATCCCTCACACCAGTCAGAATGGCTAGTATCAACAACATAAGAAATAACAAGCGTTGGTGAGGATGTGGTAGAGAGGCAACCTCTGGGTTCTGCTGGTGGGAACAGAAATAGACACAACCATTTTGGAAAGCAGTATGGAGGTTTCTTAATAAAAACAGAAATATTGGGGCACCTGGGTGGCTCAGTGGGTTAAGCCTCTGCCTTCAGCTCAGGTCATGATCTCAGGGTCCTGGGATCAAGCCTCACATTGGGCTCTATGCTCAGCAGGGAGCCTGCTTCCCTCTCTCTCTGCCTGTCTCTCTAATTATGATCTCTGTCTACCAAATAAATAAATAAATAAAATAAAATAAAAAAAACAGAAATATCATACATTTGGGTATCTAACCAAAGAAAATGAAAACACTAATTCGAAAATACATCTACACCCCATGTTCATTACAGAATCATTTTTTTAAAGATTTTATTTATTTGAGAGAAAGACAAAAATAGCAAGAGAGAGGAGTTGGGAGGAGAGAGAGAAGCAGGCTCCCCGCCAAACAGGGAGCCCGATTCCAGGATCCTGGGGTCATGACCTTAGCTGAAGGCAGATTCTTAACTGACTGTGCCACCCAGGTGCCCCCATTACATCATTATTTACAATAGCCAAGATATGGACGCAACCTGTGTTCACTGATAGACAAACACATAAAGGAAATGTGGTGTGCCTATGTGTTCTCTATATATTCTATATATGCTCTAATTATATATATATATGAAATGAAATATTAATCAGTCATAAAAAAGGACCGAGATCCTGCCAAATGAAATTTTCAGAGAATGACAAATGCCATTTGATTTCACTCATATACATAAAACCTAAAAATGGGGCACCTGGGTGGTTCAGTGGGTTGAGCCTCTGCCTTTGGCTCAGGTCATGATCTCAAGGTCATAGGATTGAGCCTGCTTCCACACACCAGCCCCCTCCCTGCACCCCCACCGCCTGCTGCTCTGCCTACTTGTGATCTCTGTCTAATACATAAATAAAATCTTTAAAAAAAATAAAACCTAAAAAAAATGAACAAATAAACAACAAAAATAGACTCATAAATACGGAGACCTGGTAGTTGCCAGAGAGGAGGAGAGTTGGAGGGTGGGCAAAATAGGTGTAGCGGATTAAGAGGTACCGACTTCCAGCTATAAAATAAATAACTCCCAGGAATGGAAAGTACAACGTACGGAATATAGTCACTAATACTGTAGCAACATTGCACAGTATCATGCAGACGGTAAATACACGTACGGTGGTAAGCACTGCGTAACGTATAGAATTGTCAAATCCCTATTTAATACACCTGAAACTAATATAATATTGTATGTCGGTACTTCAATATATAACATTTTAAAAATTTTTCTTTAAAAAAGGATCTGGACCTAACTAGAGTTGCCCAGAATCCTTGCTGTAGAAACAGCACGCCAAACTAAAAGGCTTTTTGCACAGCAATGGAAACCATCCACACAATGAAAAGGCAACCCACTGAATGCGAGAAGAAAGGGTACCTCCTGGAGAAAGGGCAAACTTTCCTTCACCTCCCATCTTCTCCTCACGGGGGCCACCACCCCAGTCAAGGTCAGGCGTCATTCTCACCATTTCATCAGTCCTCCCCTGACTCCGACCATAAGGGCTCTCACCCTCCTCTAAACTTCTGACTCCCAATCTGCTCTAAATTAGGTACCATCTTGAATCATCTTTCCTCCTAAATTTACATCTGTGTTTGGCTTAACAGGGAGGTTTGACCAGATGAGGGCAGATAAACAAGGGCTGGGATTAAATCCCAGGCCCCTCACCTTTTCTGTCTGGATATACCTCTTTCTTTCTAGCTTAAAACCTTCCCGTGTGGCTCCATAAGGAGCTGATTTGGTCAGAAAAAGCCACTCTTTGAGTTAGGACATTTAGCCTGGTGCCTCAGGAGGCTAAAAACACCCGGAGAGCTCTGGTGGCCAATTCCTGATTAGGAAGTGGGCTCCCAAGTGGAGACCCCCCTTCACCCCGGCCCCATTGTGCACCAGACAGCAGAACCAGCACGCAGCAGGCTGCCGCAACACCACCCCCTTACAAAACCGTCAGCGGGGGTTCTAGCCCCTCACCTCTAATAAAACTAGAGGAAACCACAGAGCCGAGCACCGACGGGAACCAAGTGGGAGATGAAAACAGATGGGGGCTGTCGGGCACCCGCCAACTCTTGCAACCTGACGTCCGACCAGACGGCTCCCACGGGGAGGGACCTTCCCTCCAAGAACCCTCTCCAAGTCTCCTCTGCCAGGTTCCCTGCACTTCCCCTGGGGCCAGCCCCAAATCGTAGGCCTCTACCCAGGAGCCTGCCCCTCCCACGCCACCCCGCTCCTCCCTCACCTTCCTGCCCACCCACCTGCCTCGGTCTGGGTGGCAGGAAGGGAGGTGCTGGGCACCGGCCGTGAAGAGCACCCCCCCCCCAACACACACACACAACCTCGCGCTCAGAGCTGCTGCCGCCTACACCCAGGCTGCGTCCCCCACGGGCCTCGCGCTCCTCCCCCGCCATGCCTCTCACTGATCCCTGGATCCCCACCCCGAGGACGCCGTCCTGGGACTACTCGGGGTCCGGCGACCTGGAGGACCTGGAGCCGTGCCGGGTCCGGGACCTGCCCTACAGCTACGCCTACGTGCCGGTGCTCTACCTGGCGGCCTTCGTGGTGGGCCTGCTGGGCAACTCCTTCGTGGTGTGGCTGCTGGCTGGGCGGCGCGGCCCGCGGCGGCTCGTGGACACCTTCGTGCTGCACCTGGCCGCCGCCGACCTGGGCCTCGTGCTCACGCTGCCGCTGTGGGCCGTGGCGACGGCGCGCGGCGGCCGCTGGCCCTTCGGCGAGGGCCTGTGCAAGCTCAGCGGCTTCGCGCTGGCCGGCACGCGCTGCGCAGGCGCGCTGCTGCTGGCCGGGCTCAGCGTGGACCGCTACCTGGCGGTGGTGAAGCTGCTCGACGCGCGGCCGCTGCGCACCCCGCGATGCGCGCTGGCCGCCTGCTGCGGCGTCTGGGCCACGGCGCTCCTGGCCGGCCTGCCCTCCCTGGCCTACCGGGAGCTGCAGCCCCTCCCCGGCGGCCGGGGCAGCCAGTGCGGGGAGGAGCCCTCCGACGCCTTCCAGGCGCTGAGCCTGCTGCTGCTGCTGCTCACCTGCGCGCTGCCCCTGGGCGTCAGCCTGGTCTGCTACTGCCTCATCTCGCGCCGCCTGCGCCGGCCGCCGCACCTGGGCCGGGCCCGGAGGAACTCGCTGCGCATCATCTTCGCCGTCGAGGGCGCGTTCGTGGGCTCCTGGCTGCCCTTCGGCGCCCTGCGGGCCGTCTTCCACCTGGCGCGGCTGGGGGCGCTGCCGCTGCCCTGCGGCCTGCTGCTGGCGCTGCGCTGGGGCCTCAGCATCGCCACCTGCCTGGCCTTCGTCAACAGCTGCGCCAACCCGCTCATCTACCTGCTGCTGGACCGCTCGTTCCGCGCCCGGGCCTGGCGCGGGGTCTGCGGGCGCCCCGACCGCCCCGACCGCCCGGCGCGCGGGGGCAGCTCGGCGTCCTCGCTCTCCAGGGACGACAGCTCCGTGTTCCGGAGCCCCGCCGGCAGCTGGGAGCGAGCGCGGACGGCTAGCGCTGGCCCGGCCCTGCCCTAGCTTGTCCCCCGCCTGGCGGAGGTGGCGGCCCCGGAGCCCGCAGGGGAGGGAGGCTCGGGGGACCGAGGGGGAGAGACTCCCCAGACTTGCCTTCTCTGCTGCCGGCAGCGCGCTCGGGCCGGCACTGCCTGGACTCCCGGGGCCGCCTCCATCAGCTTTCTCAGGACCTCAGCGCTTTTGGAACTCCCGCCCCCAAACCAGCCTGCTGAGAGCAGCCGTTCTCTCAGCCCAGTGGGCAATGGGGCTGATTTTTTCAGTCCAATAAAGGTCTAAGGAGATAAAGCAGGCAGCAGTCTGGACACCCACAGGTTCACCAAGTAGAAGGAAGGGAAATGGTTTCCTTCTCTGCCCCATTGGGAATGGCGCTGGTCAGAATACCAAACACAGCCCACCACCCCCCAAAAGCTATGCTATCTCCGGCTGTGCTTTCTCTGAACCCCTACAATAGCCACTGCCTTCTGAGAAATATCTTATGGAAGTCAGACCCTCTGGCCCTCTCACTCTCCAAAAAATTCTATAGAATATGGGAATTGACAGCCCTTTTGCCTTTAGTCATCTTTGTAGCTGTCTATGCTGTATCATTAATCACTATCCGTTCAGGTTTGCATTTTCAAAGCTCACCAAAGCTGTGGGGACTAGCTTCAGTGTGCACTGTCCACTTAATTCCTCCTGACAATTTCCCCGAAAGTGCTAGGCCTATCCTAGTTTTGTATCCTCTCCCCATCCCCATGAAGCAGATGGACCTACCCTGGAAATTATCTTGGCCCTTCCCTCTGGACAGAAGATTTTGAAATCTTTCACCAGACATTCAAATTCTCTGTCACTCAGCCGGGGACACCAGAATCGTCCATGTCAGGTACCGTTCTCAATAAAAACTTGCTAGCCTGAGCTTGACAATCATGTCTTTCTTTACTTGAGCAGTGGGAGTGAAATGAATGTGGGGAGGAAAATCCAATCCTGGGTCAGACAAGATCAACCCAGTAGTTGAGGTTAACCTCAGATGATCAGGATTTAGTGCAATGTCAGGAACCTAGACAGTTAGCGGCACCATTGCGAGTGCAGTAATCCTACAGAAAGGCAGCAAATCCTTTGCTTTTATTATTTGAAAGGATGTTTCACATTTTGAAGGTTACAAAAAAAAAAAAAAAGACGTAAGGGCATCTGCTAGCCAGGTGTCACTTCAAAGAGGAAATGAGTCACTGTGATTTTTTTGAATGTGTACTGGGCATTTTTCCCTATCCTTTTTGAGACCGTCTATCCATTTTCTGACTCTGACTTACCCTTTGAGGTTTCTGGAGGGTTTGGGAATTCGGTGTTTATACTTTTGATTTAAGAGGATTTGGCCTAAGGGAATGTCAGTGCAGGGAAAGGAAGGTAATTCTCCTTGAGAACTGCCTCCCAGCCAGCTCTCCATCAGGCCGATCATAAAGCTGCAGGCTTGGGGGGGGCACCCCCTGAGATCAGTGCTAGATTGGGTCTGAATCCAGGGCATTCATTCTCAAGCTGCTTAACCCCCTACCTAATACCACTGCATTTGTCTTTAGCATTTGGGGGTGTTGGATTAAAATGAATTGAATGTCACAGCCCACTGTGACCCCACCTGTCAGCTGCCTCTCAGTAGGTGAGGCTGTTAAGAAAGATTAAGCACATTCCTCCCACACACCCAGAGCGAGGCAAGACTTGGAGTCTGTGGGGTCCCTGGTGCCAGCAGGACAAATTCAGACACTCTTACAGTTTAAGAGCTCAAGTCTCCCATGGATGGCTCTTCTATGCTCACCATTGCTCTCGGAGGCAAGAAATTATTGCTGGCTCAGTCCAAGAAGCATGGGACTCCTGTTCTCAGGGTCATGGACTCGAGCCCCGCGCTCGGTGTAGAGATTACTTAAGTAAATACATAAATCTTCAAAAGAAAGAAAGAAATTATTCTATGCCATATGGTGGGCTTGCAAGATAGGGAAGGTAGCTCTCATGTGGGTTGGGATGCGGTGAACGAAACCTCAGCTCACAAGCGAAGCGCTTCTCTTGGCTGTTCTAAGGTTCCACTTCTACTCCTACCAATTTACTTCTCCTGACTTCCTGACTCATTGAGCTCCCTCAACATTTCCCTCCCAATGCAGAACTCCGCCTGACGGGGGTGAGGGTTGGGGGCTGGGGAAGTGTGCGTGCGCGTACACAGACACACACGATACAGACACGACATGGAGAGAAAGTTTCCTCCCTTTGTTTGCGAAAGTCACCGAATTAGCCTGCCTTGGGGGTCCTTGGAAATTTTCTTTTATACTCACACAAGAGTGAAAGAGGACCAGTAAACTTCCAGTTTTCACAGAGGAAGACAAGGCGCAGGTTCAGGAAAGAGCTGGTTCAATGAGCACTCCCGTATGTATTGCCAAAGGGCAGATTCTTTTATTTTCTTTATTTTTTTAAAGATTTTATTTATTTATTTGACAGAGAGAGAGAGAGAGAGAGTGTGTGTGCACAAGCAGGCAGAGCTGCAGGCAAAGGGAGAGGAAGAAGCCGGCTCCCCGCTGAGCAGGGAGCCTGATTCGGGGCTTGATCCCAAGACCTGAGCCCCAGGCAGACACTTAATGGACTGAGCCAGCCGGGCACCCAAAGGGCAGATTCTCTTAGAAAGCAATTTGTCGTGGCACCTGGGTGGCTCAGTGGGTTAAAGCCTCTGCCTTCAGCTCGGGTCATGATCCCAGGGTCCTGGGATTGAGCCCCACATCAGGCTCTCTGCTTAGCAGGGAGCCTGCTTCCTCCTCTCTGCCTGCCTCTCTGCCTACTTGTGATCTCTCTGTCAAATAAATAAAGAAAATATTTAAAAAAAAAAAGAAAGCAATTTGTCAATCAATATGCAGAGCTTTAAAAAATATTCATATCCCATCCCTCCAAATTCTTCATTCTCTGTGACCCTGTGATTTCATGTTCACCATTCTCTACTAAGACAATAATACTAAATAAGAAAATTTGATGCACTAAGTTCTAAAACATTCTTAAAGACTGAGCCTGAAAGGGAGGCCCTCCTTAACATAACTGTTATGCAGATTCTTAAGATGTTGCTTAAAGGAGAGATCGGAAAATGTGGACCATAAAAGAAAAGAAGGCAACAAGTTTTCCTGTGTTGAACACCCACTCACTTCAAGCTCAATAACTGTTCAAGGGGTTTGGGTAAAGCAAAACATTACATGCCACGAAATCAAAGTCACGTGGACAAAAACTATCTTTTGCTCTTTGCTTTCTCTCCCACAAGTTTGAAGCATCCCAGGTATGTTGCTTTTCTCGTGGTGCTAAGGAAGGAAATGCCATCTGTCTTACTTCTTTGTTCCTTGTCTCTCCCATCAGAATAAGGGCTCCCTAAGTGAAGGGAGTTTGCTTTATTCAGTGCCGTGTTCCCACGTGTCGGCATTGCCGGGAACACTGCCTGGTATGGCTGGGGCACTCATGAACCACCTGTCGAAGGAATGATCATCCGAACCACACCACAATATGAAATAATAGGATATATTGTGAGGAGTAGGAGGAATGTAAGTCATTTTATGTATGTTTGATAAAAGGGCACAGAAGTCTAGAGGAAACTCAATAAATGTTAGCAGTGATTGTGTTAGAGTAGAGGGATTACAGATCCCTCCCTCCATCTCTTTATTCCCGAAATTTGTGTAACTTTTCTTTTAAGGGCAGTTCTCCAAAGACTGTGAAACTGCCAAAGTCGGGGGGGTGGGGGGAGCTAACATCGTCCTGGGTCCTGCCTCCCACTGCCACAACGAGCTGCCTGTCCTGGGGTGTCTCCCTGCCTGTGGGCCTCACTTTCTTCATCTTGAAGGATGGAGATGATTATGTCTGCTTGGGCTGCCTGGTAGATCAAAGCAAATCATGTTCTTGAAAGTACTTTGTGAGCTGTGGTGTTTTAGACAAACAAACCTCAGGAGCCCCGCCTTGGGATTATCTGGTTCCGGGCCTGGCTGCCCCCGCCCCATCACCCCCATCCCCACCCCCTCCCCTCCCTGCCCTGGCCTTCCGTGTGCCCTCACCATCCTGCCCTCGCTGTGGGCTGTGGCGGTGAGAAGGGTGGAGCTGCTCTGGGGTTTGAAAAGGTCAGCATCCACTCTACTCAAATTTTAAAAAAAAGATTAAAAAAAAAAGAAAAGAAAAAAAGGTCAGCACCTGGTCAAAGGCTGGGCACATTTGCCATGTGTGACTCGGACTTCATTCTTGTGACTAATTCTGGGCCTTTTTTCTCACCTCCCTTGACCTCCAGGGTTCTTTCTCAGGGCACAGTGTGGGAACCCAGGGCCCCCTCCGGGGTGATGAGTGATCTGAGGAGTTCAGAAGAATGGCAGAGCTGGCAAAGTTGCCCTTGATGATATGACTCAGTCCCCGTGTCGCTCTGGGGGTAAAGTGAGGACTGTGGACACTCGTGAGGGCTTCTGATGTGGCAGACCTTATCAAGTCTAAATCCTTCCCTTACTGGGGCAGAGAGACCCGAAGGAAGCTCCTGACCCCAGCCCCTGGAGAAGAGGACAAATGACAGAAAGACCCACAGCCAACAGACCAGGGGATGCTTGGAAAGGGAGAGGAAAAGACGAAGCAAAGATATGCCATCGCTCTTCCTCTTCATGATCACCAAAGTCAAAAGTGTGTCCTGGGTGTGTGATGGTATCTTGCATAAAAGCAGACACCACCCGAGATTCACTACCTCACAGATTCACTACCTCACAGTACTTGTGAGAGCTGGAAACCCATTCTGAGGGTTCTAAGAGGACCCCGAGCATCAGAGATGGGTAGTCACTTGTTTAAGGTAATAATAACACCACTTGCGTCCAGGTAACACACCACAAATATTTAAAGAGCACACACACAGAATTTCATCAATTCTCATGACCCTGCAGTAGGCAGGAATGATTAGCTTCATTTTAGGGATGTTGAAACTGACAAGTAAAGAGGCTTGGTCAAGGTCACGGAGAAGCAAACAATGCTGATCAAACCTTGGTGGAACCCTCCTGCCCTCTCTTCCCCTGCTACCCCTTCCCATGTGATACCCAAAGAGGCGCTCACTCTCTCCATTCTGAACCCAGCTCACACTCAGCAACTCTCTGACCCAGGCTCTCTCTTAAAAATGTTAAGAATTTCTAAGGCACAAACTATATAATCTCGCTTATATGTGGAATCTAAAAAAAAAATCTAAAATAAAAAAAGTAGGCTCTGCACCCAACATGAGGCTTGAACCCGTGACCCAAAATCAAGTGTCCTATGTTCTACCAACTGCGCCAGCCAGGTGCCCCATATACATCATTTTGTAGCCTGCTTTCTTCATTAAGCAATATGCCATATTTTATCATATCATTAGATACTTTTCTAAAACATGTTTTTAAGGTCACAATACATCATTATATGAAATACAATCTCATTTATGTAACAAAGCCCCTAATCTTTTTTTTTTTTAAAGACTTTATTTATTTATTTGATAGAGAGAGAGATCACAAGTAGACAGAGAGGCAGGCATAGAGAGAGGGGGAAGCAGGCTCCCTGCTGAGAAGAGAGCCCTATGAGGGGCTCCATCCCAGGATCCTGAGATCATGACCTGAGCTGAAGGCAGAGGCTTAACCCACGGCGCCACCCAGGCACTCCCCTAATCTTTTTTTAAAAGCTTATTTATTTTTAAAAGTAGTCTTTATACGCAACATGGGATGTGAACTTGACCCCGAGATCAAGAATTGCACGCTCTTCCAACATAGCCAGAGTCTCTAACCTTTTTCAATTTTTCACCCTTGTAAACAATTCTATGATGAACATCCTTGTACAAAGATTTTTGTAACCATTTCTAATTCATTTTTAGGGCAAATTTCTAGTAGCAAAAGTATTCATCAAAGATTATAAACGGTTGAAGACTTTTGGAACATTGTGCCAAATTGTTGAAAAATCTGTATTCTCTCTAGAGGTGTATGTGAGTGCCCACTCACCACACCCTTAACAAACACCACCAGGCCATTATTATTTTTAAAAGTATTTGTCAATTTGGTATCTGCCCAACTTACAAAGAACACAAGATTACCGTCTTATTATATTATTCCAAAGACTTGTAACTCGTGCAAGGATATTCCCTAAAGAACTTGTATTATTATCCCCATTTTACAGATGAAGGAGCTGAGATACCTGCCAAAAGCTCTACTGACTTGCCAGGGGTCACACACACACGTGGCAGAATTTAAAACCTGCACACCCTGGCCCATAGCTCAAGCCAGCTTCCATCTCCCACCGGTTCCTAGCACCTGCCTTACCCTGTGTATCACTCATTAGTACTAAACCCAGTCGCACACTGAGATCAAGACCATTACTGGCCCTGTATAGAATTACTGTACTTCTGTTCTCAAAAGATCAATAGTTAAATGATGGTTAATTTTTTGTGTCCACTTGACGGGGGTGGGGGGCTCAGGGTGCCTAGATATTTGGTCAGATGTTATTCTGAGTGTGTGCATAGGCGTGCACGAGATTCACATGTGAATCAGTAGACTGAGGAAAGAACTCACATGGCGGATAGGGGGCGGGAGAGGTGGGAGGCAGGGGGCTCATCCAACCCATCAGTGGCCTGAACACAATCAAAGGCCGTGTAAGAGGGAATCCGCTCTCGACCTGACTGTCTGAGCGGTGACATCAGTCTTCTTCCTTTGGACTCGGACTGGGACTGGAATTTCCAACTTCAACTCTCTCCTGAGTCTCCAGCTTACCAACTGGGGATTTGGGGATTTTTCAGCCTCCATAATGGTGTGGGCCAATTTCTTATAATACATGTCTTTAGATAGAGAGATGGTTGGATTTAGATGGGTATATAAATATATAATAATCTATATTATATATATATTTATAAAATAGATATATTTATCTCTCTTCTGTTGGTTCTGTTTCTTTGGAGAACCCAGACTAATACAATCAGGGTCCCCTCACTGAGGAGAGCTTGGGCATCAGAATGAGATGATGAATGGGACACTTTGCAGGTGTGTTAAGCTAAGGGATCAAAATGGGGAGAAACGGTGCAAACCACTTCCCCTCCCCCACACTGCCTGGGTAGTCCTAACTGGCAACTTAGGCAGTGAAAGCAGAGGAGCTTGGCTTTGGTGTGCAGCAAAGCCTGAAGTACAGATCTGAGACAACGGCTGCTCATGTCTGGGAGGAGGCTGTGGTTTGCCCCAGGGAGATGTGCTAGACACAGGATGATTAATCTCGCGCACCCCGCTCTGAAAATGACTGTCTTCGTGATGCACACACTCGCATCGCATCTCTAATCCAGTATGTCTCTTTGCCTCAGCCCCTAGCCAGCCAAAAACAAGGTTTGTGCTGTCCCCATACTGGATCCTATGCACAAAAATCCACAGTATAGTAGAGGACACAAGGCTTGCTGAATTCTTTCTATCTTTTTAAGCAAAATCTTGGGTCCTTTCCTTTCCTTTCCTTTTTTCTTTTTTCTCTTTTCTTTTTTTTCTTCTTTCTTTCTTTCTTTCTTTCTTTCTTTCTTTCTTTCAACGTTCCAAATCTTCACAGGTTTCATTTTTTAAAATTCTGATTACCATAAAGAGAGAAAAATGTCACATTGAGAGTAAAGTAACTCCAGACCCCGCACCCTAATAGCACTAATTGTCACGTTGGCACATTCTCTTTCCAACCCTTCTTTATCATGGTCACATCTTAAACTGCTGTCATCAGGAGATGTTCTGTTTTGTCTTGTTCTGTTTTCTGGAATATACCAGAAACATTTTTCTATGCCACTATATAGATTTCCTAACGGTCACTTCTGAAGGCTTCCCTCTCCCTGTGGATAAACCAGAATGTAGCTAAGCTATCTCCCTGTTAGACACTCAGCTTGCTCCGGAGATTTTGCTGGATAAACACACAGCAATAAGCATTCTTCCCCGCAGGACTGATTTGGGATGCCCGTTCCAAACCGAACAGAACCCCTGCCACCTGCTTCCCCTCCTGTGGGCTCTTCTCCTTCGTGGCCCTGTGTCATTCTATCACCTCTGATGCTGTCTCCTTCGAAACACCGAACCCCCCCCCCACCTCAAAAGCAGGAGCCGTGGACTCATAAACAATGAATTTTGGAAGCCGTTTGAAAAGTAGCACAGCACCCGTGAATGTCCGTAATTATTATTTTAGACCCTAATGGATGGACAGTTAAAACCACTGTAACACAGGAAGGACCTTAGTGCATAAGCTGGGGCTGTGCCTGGTTCAAGTCCCAGCTCTGCTTCTCACTTTCTTTTTCCACTTCAAAACCCTCATCCGTAAAATGGGAATAAAGCTTTTTACCTCAGTGGGCACATGAAAATGTTAAATGTGACACCATATCAGGTGCTTACAACTACCTGACACGTATCAAGCATTCGATGTTTGCTATAATCCTCGTGAGTACAATAAACAATACAAACTCTTTGTTAAGCGGAATTGAATTATACCACAGCTTGTGATTTCTCTTCTCTGATTCCCTGATTCACCACATTTTTATTTTGCATTTGCTATGTGTCACTTAGTCAGCAGGGCCGTGGGGCTACAGAAATTAAAAAGACTCCCCGTTTGCCTAAGGAACAACCACTGACAGCTTGAGTCTCCATCCCACACACACACAAAAGACGGAAAGTGTGGGCTCACGGGCATAAAAGAAATAAAAGCCACACAGATTTGGGGTAAAATGCTATTTTTCTTTTCCTCTTTTTTGAAACTCAGAATTATACAAAGAACTCTGTACTGTGTGAATAAATCACTTTTGGAATCATTGAGTTCCAGAGAACTGGTTGATCACGGTGCCCCTTGAGTGAAAGTCTGGGAGTAGACCCTGGCTGTTCTGTCTCTCGGGGGGACACTGCCTTGCCGAGCCCAGAGCACTCCCTAACACAAGTGGGGCAGGCAGCCGTCCACACACAGCCGCTCGGCTGAGGGGCCGTGGCCAGCAGTGGGTGGCCGGGCTGCTGCCCATAAGGGCCCAGCCCTGGGTGGGGGTGGGATGAGGGGACTCCTCTGGTCCACAGTCCCACGATTACAGGCCCAACCTCTTCTTCAGAGACTTATCTCACGTCTTGCTTTCAAAAATATTTTAAATATTTTATAAAATGCACCCACCAAAAGGCTGGAAGCATATAACCATCAATTAAAAATCAAACAATCAAGGCAAAACAATCCGCACACACGCAAAGGCAACAACTCAACCACACTACCCATTACCACAAACGAGGCAAGACAAACAAATAAGAAGTCGGAAAGTAAAATTCATTTCTCAGCCTACTTAATAAATGCTTTTTGACATTTCAGAATCTGTTTGTGTCTCAGTATCAAGAGAGACCCACGCATACAGGGTCTGGGTACTCTCGGCGGTTCAAGTCTCGAAAGACAACTGAGCAGAGCCTGTCGGGGAACCCCAGCAGGCTCTGTAAACAGGGAAGTTATTTTTAAAATATAATAAATCAACAGGTACATCTTTTAGGGGTTTTCTTATATCATAACCTGAATTTGGAAGGTAGGTTAGTAAGAAGGCGATTGCCCACAACCTATGAAGTTTACTGCTTTTTAAGAAAAAATTATTTTCTTTTTTTTTTTTAAAGATTTTATTATTTATTTGATAGACAGAGATCACAAGTAGTCAGAGAGGCAGGCAAAGAGAGAGGAGGAAGCAGGCTCCCCGCTGAGCAGAGAGCCCGATGCAGGGCTCAACCCCAGGACCCTGAGACCATGACCTGATCCGAAAGCAGAGGCTTTAACCCACTGAGCCACCCAGGTGCCCCCAAGAAAAAATTATTTTAAATAGAAACAAAAAAAATCACCTTTTGCAACCTCAAAGAAAATAATTGATTCAGGCAACGGTCACTAGTGGATGCTAAAGCCACGGCGCGGGAGCTGGACCATTACAAGATGCTCCCCTATTGCCTCAGGGACGAGTTCCCAGTGAGAAGGGAGAAAACACAATGTGACAAATACAAGGGTCAGGAGCAAGTTCAGGGACAATGCGAGGAGGCAAGCAGATAAAACACACAATGTAGGTCATTTCATGAGATGGCTGACCTGATTTCAATAAGACTTGATTAAAAAAAAAATCAGGTGGGGAAAGGGGACCCATCACACAAGAAAAAAGAGCCAATTTCAACGTGTAGACCTTCCTTGGATCTGATAGACATAGACCACCTTTAAAAGACAATGGTTGGGGGTGGGGCGCCTGGGTGGCTCAGTGGGTTGGAGCCTCTGCCTTAGGCTCAGGTCATGATCCCAGGGTCCTGGGAACGAGCCCTGCATTGCTTCCCTTCCCCTCTCTCTACCTGCCTCTGTGCCTACTTGTGATCTCTGTCAAATAAATAAATAAAATTGTAAAAAAAAAAAAAAAAGACAATGGTAGGACAACTGGGGAACTTTGAACGTGACTTGGTATTAGGTAATATTAAAGGGCTATTGTGATAATGATCAAATAATTCTATAAGAAAAGCGTCCAGTTTTGTTTTGTTTGTTTTTTTCAGAGATTAGCTCTGAAACATTTTGAAGTGATACGTCACCATGTCTGGGACTTTCTTTAAAATATTTTGCTAAAAAATTATTTGCTAAATAATCCAAAAAAATATTTTGCTAAAAAATAAACTAAGTAAAGAGAGGGAAATGTTGATAATCACTAAGTCTAGATGACAGATAAATGAGGGTTCGTTATACTAGACTCTCTCATTTATGTTGGAGAGTATTCATAATAAAAAGTTTTAAACTATTAATGTTAACTATTCATTTTAAATTGTAGGAATTGCATATGAATAAAGAATACACTTTCACAGCAAAAAGTCCACGTGGAAATGATAAACAAAGCTCAACTCCTCTTCGTCCCCCAGTCCCTAGGTCAGCCCCCGCCCCAGAAGTAAATACCATTAGCATTTGGGTGTTTAGAGATTATTTTTCAATTTCTTAGCTGCACCTGCTGGAAGCCCAGCTCTTAGTACTGGGCAAGGACAGAAAGTAGACATCGCCTACTTGCCAGCATCCAACACATATTTGAAGGTTCTTGGGCAAACTGAGCGGCTTCTCCTCCCTGATTTCAACTTAGGGGGCTTTTGCCCATCAGGAACACCCAGCTAAAGTTCGCTTCAAGATCCTGCCTGGATCCTGCCTGCTGTCTTTCAGTCACTTTACAGAACTGACTCCAATCGCCAGGCCCCCTCTCTCTGCCTACACCCCCCTCCCCCAGCTATCAAAGCACTTAGAACACTTTAGTGCATGAATTTATGAACAAACAGATGGAAAATGCCCGGACCAGTCAGAGGGGTTGGGACAAGAGCTTTGGGGTGGGAGGTGTGAGGAGGTCACACATAGCTGGGTTTATGGACCATTTCAATGGATTTTAAGAGCATCGTACCTCAAGGTAAACCATTCTCCTTTTTCTTCCTTTCTCATCATGCTGAGTATTGTAGGAGACAGAAGTGTGAGGCACGAATTTGATTCTAGTTAACACATGCCAATGCCCCAGGCCCAGGGCTGGCCACGGGAGGAGGGCGGCCTTTCGAAGCCGAAGCCTCGAGCTGCTAAACCACAGGAAGTGAAACTTGGTCACCAGTAAACAGGTTTGGACCACTGAAGTCTTAATTATCATGCAGAAGTTTCTTTCTTTCTTTTTTTTTTTCTTCCTTAGAGTTGGGTGTGAGGAAGAACTTGTTTTTCTTTTAAGATTAGGAATGTGGGAAAAAAGTCTTAAAAAAAAAAAAAATCACTACCAGGATGTCTGGATGGCTCAGTCAGTTAAGTGTCTGCCTTCAGCTCAAGTCATGATGTCAGAGTCCTAGGATAGAGCCCCGCATGGGCCTCCTTGCTCGGCGGGAAGCCTGCTTCTCCCTCTGCCTGCTGCTCCTCCTGCTTGTGCTCTCTCTCTCCCTCTGGCACATAAATAAAATATTTTAAAAATAAATAAAAATTTTTGAAAAATCACTACACCTTTCCCCAGTGCCTGGCTGGCTCAGTCCGTGGAGCATGTGACTCTTGATCTCGGGGTTATGAGTTGGAGTCCCACTTTGGGTGGAGAGGTTCCTTGATAATTACATAATGCTAAAAACTATCTTATCTACATGATTTCACTGTCCTCCCCACAGCCACACCAGTGCATCCACCATCCCCATTTTACAGAGGAAGAAACTGAGGCTAATTTGTCTGAGTCCAAAACACATACTTTTTGTATCTCTCCTAAATTACATCCCTGAGCTGCCCAATAACCACCTACCAGGCAAAGTGAGGAAAGGCCCCAGTAGGTCAGGTGCTACTTTGGAGGGCACCTCTATCTCCAGGCACTTGAGAAAAGCAAGCAGTTATCAGATTTCTAATAATTCAGCCCTGATCAGAGCAGCAGACACCCCTACCCTCACCCTCCATCTTTCCCACCACCTCCCTTGCCAGCCGCTCGAACTCATGACCTGAGGTGCAGCTCAGACAGGAACTTGGGGGCCTGGGCTCTGCTCCCAGGGACCTGGGACTTCTCCACCACACATAACCCTGACAGGGAAGAAATGCAGTGGAGACCAGGCTGACAAAGTCTTACTATGTGTGCCATCTGACTTCAAGCAGATATGGGCTTTCTCTGTGGGCACTGGAGTGGGGGCGGGTAAGGAGAGCTGGGAGCTGAGGCACCCTCAGGACCCACATGTCCTGTCTGTCAGGATGCTGGTCTCCGCCATATCTGAAAGCCCCACAATAATCACTGCTTTCTCTGCTCTGTGGTATTTAGCTTTTTGTCTTTGTAGTTGTATTGTTTTTAACATAATTCACTTAAAGTTTTTCTTAAAGTTTCGAAATCTCGGGGCGCCTGGGTGGCTCAGTGGGTTAAGCACCTTGCCTTTTGCTCAGGCCGAGATCCTAGGGGTCCTGGGATGGAGCCCCGTGTGGGGCTCCCTGCTCGGCAGGGTGTCTGCTTCTTTCTCTCTCTCTGAACCTACCCCCGCAACCACCGCCTTGCTTGCCCTCTTACTCTCTTGCTCACATAAATAAACACATGAGTAAATAATCTCTTAAAAATTTTTTTTTAAAGTTTCAAATTCTCTGGGTCTCTAGACACAGAAGGGAGGATAGCCAGAGACCAGGGCCTGAGGGCTTGCTGGGCAGTGATCCCAGAGCAAGGGAAGGTAGGCTGGGGGCTTGGGGCTTGCTGTGAGGGAGGGGCCCGTTCATCCCTCAGGAGAGGAAGGATCCGCGTCCTCCATCAGCTGGGCTATCGGAAGCAAGGAATTCTCAGGCTAGATCAGAGCCTAGGACAACTCCACTCCACCCTCGTCACTTTCGCTCTCAGGATTTTTTTTCCTCCAAGGCACAGGGAAGAAAGACCAGAGCATCATTGGTCCAGATCCAAGAGCGATCAACTCTCGCCCCCTGGTGGCCGCACCAGGGAGCGCATGCTATAACTGAGGCCGGTGCAGTACGTAAGAGGGGAGGAGGGCGCTAGTCTCAGGGGCCAGGGCTCTGGGCAGGAGGCACTCAGACACAGGGCTGTGGCCCCTGGAATCCTATGGGAGCCCTGGTGGCTCGGATGGAGGAGGTGGAGAGGAAGGGGTAGGAAGAACGAGAGAAAGGGGAAGGAAACATGCAAAGGAAGAGAGAGAAGATGGGAAGGGTAAGCACCGTGGGAGGATCTGGTGGCATCCAGAAAGCAGCTGAGAATTGCCAGCCTGCTGGATGCTGCTGTGTCTTGGTGAAGTGGGCTCCTTTTCCACCCCAAGCAACTCAAGAGTCGGAGCCCCACGGATGGCTCTGTCCTGCATTCCAAGCAGCTCTCTAAACGCAATGTCTTTGCCCAAGTTGCCCTTCCCTTGGGGCAGTTGAATGAAACCCTCAGCCTTGGCCCCCTAAGGTGGTCGTATGCATTTCCCATAGCTACTTACCTCCTGCCACCGGCCTGTGCCCCGTCGAGAGGGTTCTGTGCCACAGAGGCAGATGCCAACGGGCAGTGCCCCTCCTGCACCTACCCTCAGCTGCGAGCTGCAGGATGCGGTCAGGAGAGGAAACAGGGCCTCGGGTTCCGAGTCATTCTGGGGTTTCCAAAAGGCTTCTCGCCGAGGGCATCGACAGGGCACCGTCTGCACCACTGAGAATCGACTCATTCTTTTCACCTCGCCCAAAGAGGGAGGGGGAGAGGAGGGTGGGCAAGGCGAGTGAGCCTCACCCTCTGCTAGGCGCAAGGGCCTGAGGACACCTGAGTCAGCAGGACCAGGGCAGCTCCCATGGGCAGGGAGAGTTCTGGGGCACCCCCTCCCCACAGTATGTGGGGAAGGGCTGCTCTGCTCAGCCACCACGAGGCTCTCAGAAGCTAAGCTACGGAGTTTCCAGCTTGTGCCCCCTTCTCCTCTCTGGCAGGAACTCAGAAAGCGTTTCTCAAGACCCCTCCACCACTTCCCAGGACTAACCATCCGATGGAAAAGAACTGCGGCCCCCTTCAGCCAAAGAAACCTGTTGGGTGCTTGGTGGACTCTCCCAATGAGCACTCCCCCCTCCTTCCATAGGCTGGGTTAGTCAGTTCCCTTTAAGGGCTCTGGTTTCTGCTTCCAGAACGAATGAACATCTGCTTCCCCAGCCCTGGCTTCTTCAGACCCTGCTCAAACCAGTCCCAGGATTTGTGCTCAGAGCTGTGTGGCAGCAAATCATGCTATGGCCCAAGGACTGCAGATACATTTTGCTTGACTGCTTTTAAATTTTTAATAAAAGAATCAAACGTGTACAGATTGGGAGATCTCGCATTTCACACAAAATCTGGGTTTCCAGATTTTGTTTTAAAAATAGAAGCCCTTTTCTTGTGACATTTGCAGCGACGGCTGCCCTGAGACAGAGCCTCAGTGTTGGAATTTGCCATAGTCTCCACCATGACCTTCTGTGCCCCTCTCCCCCAACAAATGCCAAGGCCAGGTCCATAAATCAATTTGATTCTGTTCTGGACCTCTGGGGTGGCAAAAACTGGTATTTTCTCAAGCAGGATCCTGAAGGTTTAGGGGAGCACCAGAGAGCAGGGTAAGGGCTGGCAGCTAGCAGCTCTAGCCCCCTGGGATCTCTTGTAGCCTGAGCTCCTGCTTCCTGGGTATGTGCAGTGCACAGTTATGTTGAGGCCAGAAACTTGGGCCTGAGCATCCCACCTCCCAGACCTGGTGAGGCCCCACTACCACTTCTGGGCACTGCATGAAGTAGTGTTCAGGGTCCTGGCTGCTCAGGACACACACTATTTTCCTTCACATTCCCAGGTCATCACACCTCTTTTTCCTGGCCTCCAAAAGCCACATCTCTGCCCTTGAACCTCAGGACCCCTGGCATTGTCTCAGGAGCCTTGGGGCTAAGGCCTTCAGGAAGGTTCTGCTTTCCTCCCAGAGAAAAGGCAGCAGTGAATGGAAAGGGAGAAGGAATGCAAATCAATGCTTCAACAAACTGTGCCATTCCATGAGTAATATAATAATATAATAATGCTTACCTTCAAAGGCACATTACCCTCTATCCTTAAACACTCCCAGAATTCCACGCCCCCCCCCAATGTCTTTTTCTCATCTTACACACCCTACCTGGGTGATTTCACCCACTCCCAGATCTCCAGCTCTCTAGAGTCTCCTAAACCCCTCTCTCCAACCTTCCTTGTGGTTTAGAGCTCCACTTCCTGCCAACACTACTGGGCTGCTGACTGGACATTACCTTCAATGTCCTCAGGTGAATACATCTTACGCTGAACCCTCAAGCTAGAAATCTGGGAAACCCTCGACTCTTCCCTCTTCCTACCTGCCATGTCTTTAGTCAGTCAGTTGTGAAGTCAAGCAAGATCTACCATCCTGTATGGCTGTTTCTAAACTCTTCCCAGTCCGTTTGCTCATTGATCTAACAATGAGTCTGCCTAGGTTCTGGATTGACAGTTTTCAATATCGTGATGGATAATTTTACGTGTCAACTTGGCTAGGCCTGTGGTTTCCAGATATTTGGTCAAATATTACCCAGGATGTTTCTGTGAAGGTATTTTATTTATTTATTTATTTATTTATTTATTTATTTATTTATTACTTTTAAGTAGTCTCTCCACCCAACATGGAGCTCAAACTCACAAGCCAAAAGTTACACCTGGCACCCCTCTGTGAAGGTATTTTTTTTTTAAAGGATTTTATTTATTTATTTGACAGAGAGAGACATCACAAGTAGGCAGAGAGGCAGGCAGAGAGAGAGGAAGGGAAGCAGGCTCCCTGCTGAGCAGAGACCCCCCCCCCCCATGCGGGACTCGAGCCCTGGGATCACGATCTGAGCCTAAGGCAGAGGCTTTAACCCACTGAACCACCCAGGCGCCCTGTGAAGGTATTTTTAAAAGGGATTAACATTTAAGGGAACAGTGGACTCTGAGTAAAACAGATTATTCTCCATAATACGGATGGACCTCATCCAATCAGTTGAAGGTCTTAATAGGAAAAAGACTGACCTTCTCTGATGAAGAAGGAATTCTGTAAGCAGAGTGCCTTTGGACTTGAACTGCAGTCTTCTCTGGGTCTTCAGCATGTCAGGCCACCCTGCAGATTTTGGACTTGTCAGCAATTCCAATAGCATTCCTTAAAATAAATCTCGTTTTCTCTGCATCTCTCTCTTTCTAATATATATGTATACACATACACATATTTATACCTATTGATTATGTTTTTCTGGAGAACCTTGACTAGTACAAGTAGCCTCTCTTCAACTTCAGTATAAAAATCTTAAGCCTTAGCTAGCCCACACAGCTCTTCAGTCAACTTAGTTCAGACAGTGCTTTTGTATGAATGAGAGAAAGTCGCCATCTCTAGGCAGAACCAGGGCACACAGTTTGGTGGGTGGAACACCGATGAGCCCTCCTTATTAGTATGGTGCACAACCTGGACAACCGCACAGAGCTACCCTTCTTCCTGATGAGCCTCTGCCTGCCACTTTAGGCTTGTCTTTCTTTGTTTTCATTTTTTTCCTTCCGCCTCATCCTACACCCTAAGTTCCCTGTAGCTCCTAGAACCTACTGAGCTTCTTTGCCATTATGCTTTTGTATATCCCGTCATTGCTGCCTCAAAATCCTCCTTATACCTCCCAAATTCCCCTGGCGCTGCCTTCTCCCGCTTTTGCGACCCTCCTTCTGGCGCAGCCTCTTCCTCTCTCCTGTCTCTGTCTCTCTCGACCCTGGGTTCTAGCCCTTACTTCATGCATACTATTGCTACTTGATTACTCGCCTCTCTCTACTGGGGAATCATCCAGGGAAGAATTTGAACTGTGATCCATCGTGCTGAGCACTAGTAGGTGCTCAAGTAAGCTTGGACAGACGAAAGCAGAGAAGAGTGAATGAAGGATGGCTGGAGGGGCACGAGGCTAGCGGGAACAGTAGGAGGCGCTCACCAGGACTGGGCTCCTCTCCTGGCCCGGCCGGAGTGCGGCCAGCCGGCGCCCAGGAGGACTGGGCTGGGGCCGGAGGAGGGGGAGGCAGTTCCCGCGGCGCCAGCGCGCGGTGGCTCAGTAGCCAGCGCGGTGCACGGCGAGGGAGAAGGGGACCGGCGAGGAGGGGGAGGGGGCCTGCGAGGGAGGGGCGCGGCGCCCTCTTGCCGGCTTCTCTCATTCTTTCACCCCGGGGTCTCGGGGAATGGAAACGGCCCCCGGCCAGGCCGGAGCACGCGGATGAAAGGCGGCCCTCGGCCGGAGAGCCGAGCCTCCTCCCGCCCGGGCGGCGGAAACTGGCAGCGCGGGGGGGGTCCCGCCACGCTCGCGTCCCAAAGCGGGAGAAGGGGGCAGCCTCGCCTCCTCGAACCGGGGTCTCCCAAGAAAACCCATTCCTGCTGGCATCTTGCCACCCGACAGGGGGCCCCGCCCCGACTCTTGGCTCGGAATCTCGAATCCCTTCTTGAGTCTTTCCCCTCTTTCCTCTGGGCCTTGGTATGCCCCAGGGGACAGATGTCTTGGGATCTTTAACATTTGGGATGCTGCAAATGCCGAAGTTAAATGAAATACCTCCCGGGAGGGAAGGCTGGGGGGAGACTCGGGGAGAGAGGAGATGGCCTGGACAAGCAGGTCCTGAAGCTGCGAGGCAGGAACGGGGGGCGCGGGGACAGGCGGGCGGCGCCAGAGCTCCATGGGACAGGTAAGGGGGGAAACTTTGGGGGGAGGAGGCGGGGGGGAACGGGGGGGTGGGGGGAGTTCAAGCTCCTAAACCCATGGTCTTCGGCCTTAACGGAGCTGGCCCTAAAAGGAATGGAGTAATTTACAAAAGGGGTGGGAATTTCAAGGTCCTACCCAAAGTGCACATTTCCGACTCCTCAACCCTTCTTCGACCTTCCCCATGCCTGTGGATCCCCTGGCCAGGTTCCGGGAAGCCAGAAAACAGCCTAACAAAAGGAGCAAAGTCTGGGGCCGCCTGGATGCGGAGGGCGCGGTGGGGGAGGGGAGCAGGGTGGACGGACAAAGGGGCTTTTTAAGGAAAGCCTAGAGGTCTGATTTCAGGGCACATTCCAGGCTAGAATGGAGTTCTCCTGTCCTAGCCCACTCCACCATCGCCTGCTGGAGAACACCTTTCCCAGTGGGAAGAGAGAAGAGTGCAGTAAGAAAACGATCCGGGAGCCCTCTCCCACCCGCCTTCGCCTAGAGGGTCCCGGGCTCCTTGGCCTTTTTCTGTTCTGTTGACTCCGGCAGTTGACCATTGCTTTGTTAATTCATTAAGTGGGATTTTCGGAGCGCCCGAGGCCGCGCTCGGCTGGGTGCTGGTGGCAATGTGAGGGTGGTAGGAGGAGGCCCTTGCTCTGAACAACTTCCAATCTCACGTATTAGAAGCAACTTAAAGAAGGGACTTCAAAACAATGTTGGAGAGGATGGCTACAGAGTGTGGAAGTTTCCTGATTTGGGACTTGTGGTTGGGAACTGAAAACCCGGAAGAGATTCAGTGTTTCTCCTTTCAACAATCAAAGTCCAAGTCCTTTAACTCTGCTCAGGGAACCCACTTCCTCCACCGCCAAGTGGTGGTCCTGGTGTGGATGCTCTGGGGTTTGGGGCAGGGCATTGATTAGTCAGTCCCCCAATCCCCTAGGCTGACTGGGAGGGAGGCAGTGAACCCCAAAATTCCCAGCCAGTTTCTGGGGTGCCCACCTCCCTTTTGGTGTTTTGAGTTCACAGGCATGGCGGACCCGTTGAATCTGGTGTTCTTGGGAGAGTTGGTTTGCTAGTCCCATCCCAAACCTCACGTTTTGCTAGGCAGGAAATGCTGCATGTGAATTTGAGGGAACAAGGGGGTTTTCGAGAGTTCCAGGGGATCAGTGCAGTGAGTGGATTATCTGTGTTTCTCTCCTCTGAGCTCAGAGATGGGAGGGTCCCTGATGGTGGGGTTCTTAACTGGGTCCTGGGCACCAAAGCATCTGTGGATAGAATTCAAAGGGTTTATGAACTTAGATGGGAAAAAAAATTTTTTTATTTCACACCAACCTTTAACAAAATTTAGCATTGCCTTCAATTACAATGGCAAGAAACCACAGGCAGTACTTGTGACTTCGCCATTGATAGAATTCACAGATAGTTTTACACCCATTACAGTTGTTTAACTGTCTTGAAGTATTGTTCACTGTTCATCTCCTCTGTGAAATTATCCGCTGCTGGATCCTGTTTAATGTTAATAAAGAGGAATATATACTACCATACTTTTCTGTTTTTAGAACTGTATTTCCATATAGTTGGTTCTCTTAGTAATTGTCTTAATTTCATTTTGTGAGTTAAAATACATGCTATCAGCTAGTTCTAGAAACTACTATCACCCCCCACCTGGAGCTGGGGGATGGGCAAGGTGGAGGAAGGGGACCAGTTACAATGAGTCAATCTCTCTCTGTTTGTCATTGAAAGAATGTGACAAGTCTATTGGGGGATGGGGAGGACTAGGGGGAGGGAAGGGCTGTGGGTTCTTTGGGAGACCAGACTGAAAGCTGGCTCCACTTCACAGGAGGGGGTCCCCCCCCTTGGGGCCCCTCAGCCTCAGCCTGGAGAGAGGGAGGTGGTCAGCCCGGAGGACTCTGGGGCTAGCATTGTTTGGAAAGAAGGTGTGTATAGGAACGTGAGGGGGAGCAGGGTATGTGTGTAGGGACCCTGGGGACATCAGCAACAGAGCTCAGGCCCCCAGAAGCTTCTTGGTGGAGCAGACTTCCATCATCCTGACCCTGAGGAATGGGGAGGGGGATGGGGTTTGGAGGTGGGGATGGAGGAGGGAAGCAATCCAGAGAGAGGTAGAGGTGCCTATACCCCAGGGTTGAGGGGCACCGTGGGAGTATCAGAGGGTGGGAGAAAGGGAGGCGGTGGGATGACACGTCGAGGGGTGCAGTCCTTAACCTACAGTATGTCTCTGTGTGGTCCATGGTGTAGCAACAGGCGGCCTTAGCCCTTGCTTCTCTCAGCGAAATGGGCTAAGTTGTGAACAGTTTTTGGTTTGCTTGAGGCTCAGTGGGGTGGGAGACCTGGAGGCATATTTTCTGTAGAGAACAGGTTGCATTTTGGTCTCTGGTCCCTTGATTAGATGCTGGGGTTCCAGCATGTCTCCTGTGGAGCAGGGGACAGGGCTGGGGTTCAGCTTAGTGTTCGTGGACCCTGCTGAGGGATGGCTGTAAGTAACAAATAGGCCTTGATGATCCTGGGGGGCAATGTCTAGGATGGAAGGACAGAACACCCTTGCTGTCTTTAGGATCCTAGCACCTTCCCATATGGAGTTCCATAGTTACTCCCTTGCCTGAAGCTTTTTAAAACCTGATTTGGGAGAGATGAAACTCGGGTCTTGGTTTCCTTTCCAGTGTACGGAAAGAGCAATGAGCTCCTCTTGTCACTTTGTCAGCTTCTTGCTGATATCCCCGTGGACTGTGGACCTTCACCCTCCTTCTGAGGGTCTTGCAGGCCTTGATTTCTGGAAAGGGAAACTGAGGGTCAGGAGGGCAGTTGTGCATCTAACAGCTCACCGTGTTGCATTAGAGTCCCTTGAGGCCATGAAGACATGACCCCTCTTGCCTTCTTCTGGGGTTCCTCTTTGGGGAGCCCCTTTCTCCCCACTCCCCGCCCCCTCCCCGCCCCCGGAAGTGCAGAGGCCCAGGAGCTGCCCTCTGGCAACAGCCACAGCAGGATTAGTTCAGGGAAGGACTTGCTCACCTGCTCCTCCCCTCTGACTCAAGTCACAACAAGTAACCTGGTTCCCCTGGCCCGGCAGGCAGCCTAGGAGGAAAGGCAGGCGGGACCAGAGGGAGGGGCGGCCATCGGCGCGAGCGGAGTGCGGGAGCCAGGTCAGAGAAAGAGGACAGGGAGGCCTGCCTGTGTCCTGGGACACCCTGAGACGGCATGCGACACCCCTCAGCCCCCTGACCTGGGAACAAGGGGTATTTCTGGAATCCTGGACTAGACCCCAGAAGCAGGTGAGGGCGAGGCGGGGTGGAGCAGGTCTTGGGGGCTGAGGGGCAGACTGGCTCCGGGAGGGAGGGGGAGGGGTATGGCGGGGCGCCCCTGCGGTGGCCAGCACCAGCACCCCCTTCCTCCTTGTGTCTTGGGCACAGGATGATGGGCGGGTGCTGGTGGGCCCAGATGAGGAGCCCCTTGTTCTGCTATAGTTCTCAGACCTCAGTCTCTACGGGAGAAAGGGAGAGGCCCAGGAGCTGGCTTTGGGGGCACATCTGTGATGAGGGAGGGTCCTCAGTGGCTCAGCCTGAGGGACGCTGGTGTTTCCCTTCCTCCGTCTTTGCCTCTTCTTTCCTTCGCCTTTTTCTGGGGACTTTGTTTGGTCAGGTGACCTGTTTCCTAGGACCCAGGACTGGGGTTTGCTGTCGGGGGGGCTGAGGGTCTGGAGGGCAGGGAGGGATTCCTGCCTTGGGAAGGAGTTTGGCTTGTGCCCTGAACTGCCTTTATGGGAAAGCAATGCCTGAAACATCAGGCTCCAGAGACTTCTGTCCTGCTGGTGGAGGTGGGACCCGGGCAGGGTCCATACAGCGAGGAGGGCGACGTTGTCCGAGGGGTCCAGATTCAGAGAGGGGGGCTGATAGGGCCTTTCCTACACACCATCTAATCTTTGTGCCTATGAGAAAAGCAGGCCCATCCAAGCCAGCTGACTCTCAGGACAGCATGGGCAGTGGCTGAACTTGAATCTCCCAACTTCAGGTCCTGTGCTCTTTGCTCTACTTGGAGCCGCGTGTTAGCCCCAAGTGTGCCCAGCGTCAGACTGGAGCCACTGTGAATGCCAGGGCCAGCCTCTTGACCCTAGCAGTGAACACTGGAGGAGTGGGGTATGTCAGGAGGTGGGGGTCTCCTCTCACATCCACCCCTCTGCCCCGGTGACCCTACTACGCACGGCAACAGTCAAGGAGGGAAGCCAGGCTGAGTTATCACAACTTCCCAAGGCAACGCCTTCGTGGTTAATAATTAATTAGCAAGTGTGACTAATTAATGGCTTCACTCCCACATTACCTCCTTCCTTGTCCAAAGCAAAATGCCCTCTCCGTCCCAGCTGTGAGGGTCTTGCTTTCTAGCTCTGGCCGGGCCCTGCCCCTGGCTGCTGGGGACGGGTAGAGGCTGCCTGTGGTGGGTGGGGGCTGGGTCAGCCGCCTGCCCCTCAGGCCTGCTCTCATCTTCCGGAGGGATGCGTCGTGCATGGGTGGCTCTCCCACTGCATGTCCTGTTCTGGGTTTCCAGAACATGGGCCATTTTCTCTCTTTGGCATGTTTGCAAAGGCTCCACATAAACTTCTTTCTTTTTTTAATCCTACCATCTGTTCTCTAGACTTTCCTGGAGAATTGGAATTCCAAAGTGCAGGTACCTACTGTTTTCAGGGCTGTGTTTTTATTGCTGTTGCTCAACGGTCCTTCAGTGGGCTGAGTGGTTGATGGAGGTCGATAAAAGAGCCCATCATCCTTCCTGCTCTTCCAGTCTCGAGAGGCAGAGGTCCTCCTGGGGACAGGGCTGCCCGCAGCCCTCTCCCTCTGGCCTTGCTTTGGGCTCAGTTTTCCCAAGGCCTGCTTTCCTCGGCCCTGGGCTGATGGTGGAGGGCGGAGCCCACCTCCTCCACCCCATGGCCCTGTGCGGTAGGCCGGCAGGATAAGCTCCAGACAGAAACTCAGAAGGACTTTTGGACTGTTGCTCAATGGGCTGACTCAGTGAGGAGGTGGCTGGGCTCTCCTTCCAGATCGCCTGCCTGGGCTCCGCCCGCTTCTCCCCTTCCCTGCTCCAGCCAACAGCTGCCAGAACCCTGGCTGGCGGGGACCCTGAGCAGGAGTGTGAACTCAGGGAGGAGAGAGGGGGCGAGCAGCAGGTGTTGTTTTGGCGACGGGAGCCCAGCTGGGCCGACGCATTCGGAGATTGTACCTGTGCCACCAAGTGTGCTCAAGCCCAGGGAGGCAGAGGAGTGGGTGATCTCGGCTCCTCCTTGTCCTCCACCAGCTTCCACTTTAGTCACAAATCCCACCCCACCCGTGACCCTGACACACACACAGGCACTGGGTCTCCCTGGCTGTGGGGTATAGGGGATCTTGGCCGACTCCTCCTTGAGGGGTCTCCTAGACATAGTGGCTTGCTTCCGGGCAGCTCTCTGTGCACCTGCCTTTGGATGAAGACCCTGGTCCAGAGGGGTGGGCAGCACAGGCTTTGAGGGCCCTGGAGCAGGGGCTTGGCCGAGTACCCAGTACTGTCTGTCACCCACTGGGCAGCGGGACAGGCCTCATGCCCCCTGGGTTCTCAGGCTGAGGATAGTCAGCCCCATGGGGACCGCTGTGCCCCAAGAAGACTTCTTCCCCCTTCTGCTTTCCTTTCCTCCTTGCTTCGTGTTCCCACCCATTTTTATTACCCCTTTCCTTTCCTCCTCTTTCTTGCTCTTTTCCTCATCCTTCTCCCCAGTCGCAGTGGTCCCTGTGGCCACTCAGAAGGAGGCAGCAGGAGGCTAGGGTGGGTTCACAGGGCCCACCCGAGAACGGGTTTGCTGGTGAGGCCCGCCGAGCTTTCTCTGCAGCAGCCCCAGCGCCAAGGACCTCCCGACCCCAGACTGTCCCAGAAACCCGGTCCTCGCATCCTCTCCCTCTGCCCTCAAATATCGGATCCTTACTTAAGGTCTGTGTAGAACCAAGGGGTTTTACCTACAGCCGGTTTTAGTTTATTTATTTATCTCTTCGAAGCTGGGGAACCTGCAGGCTGTCGCCACATCCTGGCTCAGGTTGGGAACGGCATCACCCCTCCCTACTCTGTGCCCCCTCCTCCCCGAAATCCATCATGGAGAGTAAGGATGAGGTCAGCGACACCGACAGTGGCATCATCCTGCAATCTGGTGAGTGGTTTGGGGGAATCCCGCCCTGTGGGCCCCCAGCCTGACTCTGCGAGGCCCCAAGCCCCAGGGCTGGCTAGGGTGAGTGGCTGGAAGATGAGTGGGAGAAGGTGGGAGGGGTGGGAGAGGCCTCAGCTGGGGGCTAGATACCCGAGGGGCTGCAGTTTTCCCGGATGGTCTGGCCTGGAGGTCTGATCCTATCTGGAACAGGTCTCTGCAGCTCTGGCCCTAGTGATTACTAAGAAGCTGAAAAATCTAATCTGGCTACTGGAAAGGTCCTGTCTCTCTGGTCGGCCTGAGTCTGTCGTCCTGACAGAAGAGAAGAAAGAAGCACATGAGAGAGAGGGAGAAAGAGAGAGAGGGAAAGAGAAGGAAGAAGTAGTAGAGGCAGAAGTAAATTGTAGGGGTGGAGGGTGGGAAGGGGAAGAACAGAGCTCAGGCCTGTAGCCTGCCCGTCACTGCAGATTGCCTTGGGGTTGGGGGCCAGCCCTTTCCCGTGAGCTGTCATGTTGCCACCTGGGACGGCCAGGAGATGTGTTTGTGGTTATGACACCGGCCGCAGCAGCTGACCTGTCATCTGTGGGCAGGGATGAGGCTGTGTGTGTACATGAGTGTGTGTGTGTGTGTGTGTGTCTTTGTACATGGGAGCACATCCCCCCCACCACCCTGGGGATAGTTAACAAGTGTCTGAGAGGGTCTCCCCCACCTTGCTGAGCTGTGCCCTGCCGCCCCCTAGGCCCCGACAGCCCTGTCTCCCCCATGAAGGAGCTGACGCACGCGGTACGCAAGCAGCAGAGGGCCCTGGAGGCACGGCTGGAGGCACGGCTGGAGGAGCTAAAGAGACTCTGCCTCCGGGAGGCGGTGAGAGCCCCGGCCAGGCCCCCAGGCCCCCAGCAAACCTGGGGTTAATCTGAGCCACAGTTTGGGATGCTGGGGCTGCGGAAAGGGAACCCTGCTTGGGAGGGAATTCTGGAAATCAGAAGCGGGGGTGGGGCCTGGAGTCCCGTGTGCAGCACTTGGCGTGGGCACTGGACGGCTTGGGGGGAAAAGGAATTAGCCCAGGTGGGACCCCCGGCACAGGGAGGGAAGGACGGAAGGGCTGGAGCGGGAGTGGACAGAGGCGGGCGCGTGACTGTAACCAGGGCCAGAGTCGCTCTCTGAAAGAGGGGGGACCTGAAGTTTGAAGGAAAAGAGGATGGAAGGTAGGGGGTGCCCTGAAGAGGCCAGTGAGGGTTATGGGGTACTCCGGGTTATGGGGTAAGGTGAGGCATGGGCAGGGGCCTCCGGGGAAGGGCAGGCACAGGCCATGCAGAGCTCGTGGGATTGGCGATTCCTGGTTGGCCAAGGGCTGCGTACATGGAGAGGGGCCTGGCTGACTTTGTTTTCCCGCAGGAGCTGACGGGTATCTTGCCAGCAGAGTATCCCCTCAAACCAGGGGAGAAGGCCCCTAAGGTCCGCCGCAGGATCGGAGCAGCTTACAAACTGGACGAGCGGGCCTTGCACAGAGAGGTGAGGAGCCCGAGCAGGCCATCTTGCCCCCACAAGTGTTGCTCACTGAGCCAAGGCCACGCCATGTGGAGGGGTTAGCTGCTAAGACACAGCACACTCAGCCAGGACCTGGCCATCTCTGTTTCACCCCAGCACACCCCGTCAGGGATCTTGGCTCTGTGCTGATGAGGGGCACCCACTAACCTGTAGCCCGGGTGGCTGTGGGAAGGGGTGCCACCACAGGAGCTGGAAGAGCTGGGACCTCGAGAAGATGCTGGGTTTGGTCGCCAGTAGGCAGAAGATCAGTTAAGCGCTCAACCACCAGCCCAGAGAGGCAATGCCTGTTTAAACAGGTTATTCTGGCCCCTAGGGCTGTCCTCCTTCTCCGCATGGCAGGCAGGCAGGCAGGCGGCGGGGGTGGCTCGGGCCTTAGGATCCCTTCCCTGTGGTGTGAAAGGCAGCAAGTTTCTCCGGGCCTGCCTGACCAGCCCTTGGGGTCAGGAGGGAAAGTGTCCCACTTTGGTTCCCACGCTGCCTGGCTCAGGGAGCTCCGGGGGCAGGCTAGTGGGTGGGTCCCCCTGCCCACTTCTCAGGGCGACAAGTCTGCTCTCGGCCACCTCCCACTACCACACCCTCTGCCCCGTGGCCTCCGCCGCAGCTATCTGCGTCCCTGCTTCCTGGGTGTACGGTCAGGATCCAGGGCCCCGGGCTCAGGGCCATTCCCTGGGTCCCCAAGTGAGCCCCCTGCCTCTCCCCCGTCCCCAGGACCCCCTGAGCAGCCTGGAGCGGGAGCTGGCCCTGCAGCTGCAGATCGCCGAGGCGGCCCGGCGCCTGTGCCGGGAGGAGAACCTCAGCAGGCAGGCCCGGCGGCAGCGCAAGCACGCCATGCTGCAGGAGGAGAAGAAGCTCAGGGAGCTGGAGCGCTGCCTGGGCGAGCAGCGGCGCGCCAGCGGGCCCCCTTCCACCGCTGCCCTGCCCCTGGGCCGAGGTGAGCCAGCCGCCCCCAGAGCCCCGGGCCACGTGCGAGCTGCCTGCGATGGCAGGGGCCGGGACTCAGGCCATTGCATTTGCCTTTGTGCCCAGCACCGTGTCTAATATTCCAGCTTAGTTTTAGCTCGAAACCCGCTTCCTCGGTCCCCCGCTGCCCCACCATGACCTGCTGCAGCCCCGACAGGCCGTGGCAAAGGGCTTCTCATCCTATGAGATCCTCTCCCCCATCTCCTTAGAAAGCAGTCCACTCCTTTCTCATCCTTCTCAACGTCCTCTGCCCTCAAGAAGGCCTCCTGGGCAGATAGGTGCTCCCCAGGCTGACTTCGAGCTTAGTCCTAGGGTCTGCTCAGCAGCAGTGGGCAGGGCTGCCCTCCTGCCCTCCAGGCCCCAGGGCTGGCATATATGGTTTGGGAAATGGGAGGCTTCTGTGAGCTCGGGCTCTGAGCTGAGGAACTGTCCCCTGGCCTGTGTCAGGCTGCTCAAGGGCCTACTATTGCTACTCACAGCTGCTCCCTGAATTGTTTCAGGGGCCAGAGCTGCTCGTGGGATGTATAGGTGGAAATCCAGCCCCACAAATGCCACACCTGACCGTCGCTTAAGTATCTAGAACCACCCTAGTCACAAGGAGGCCTCCACTTCTGTTCTCCGCTCTCACGGGGCCTCTGGTCTAGTCCTGAGCCCCATGGTCTGGAGACTTGGGGCTGTGGGGATACCTCGGAAGGTGTCCCTGCACAGGCCTGCCATTATTAGAGCCCCGTGCGTCTAACTCCGGTTACCTGCCGGCAAGTAGTTCTGAGCCCATCGGTGTGGCTGTCGCTCTCCCCGGACCGAATCCAGCTTGTTAGGCTGAACTGCAGTCCTCCCTGCTGGTTCTCAGGGCGTCCTGCTTGCCCTGACCCCGGGCCTCTCGTGGGTAGCCCAGAGCTCCCCAGCTCCAGGGGAGAGAACCAGGGTGGGGTGGGGAGCAGTGGCCCGGGGCAGAACTGGATGCCAACGCCTCGGTCTGGGCACGGGGTATTGTTTACTTCTCCCACCATCAGGCTCCTACCCTGCACCTTGGGTTGGCTTTTTGCTGAGGCTGTTCTCCTCCCCTGGTTGGGGACACTTGTATTTAGAGTCCCCCATGCCCGGTGGCCCATGCCTTGGACTAGGGGATGCTCTCAGCCCAGGTTGTGGAGGTCTCCATTGCCACACATCTCCCTCTAATGTAGGGAGAAAGGATGGGACCCAACACCTCCCAGGTCACCTCCAGTAGAAGCAGAGGAGGCAAGAGGGGCCTCCGTGGGACAGCTGGCCCAGGAAACACAGGAGACCGGTACACCTGACACAGGCTCAGATGGCCAGACTCTTCTGGGTCACCTGGTTCTGGCCTGGCCTGTCTGTAAGGTAGCACTCCATGTCTCCAAGGCACAGATGGAAAAGAAGTTCTCCATCCTCCCTCAACTCCGACAGGGTCCACACACTTGACATTACCGCCCACCCTCTGCCCCCTTGAAAGGAAGCTATGGTCTCAGGCAGGAAGGTCCCTGAGGACTCACTCACTCCGTGTCCCTGTCGCGGTTTGTCTCAGCCCCTCCTGTGTCCCCCTCCAGCTGGTACTATCCCACAGCCCCCTCTGCTCACAAGCCTGAAGGTGGTGGGGTGGCAGAGGGTGGGGGTGCTGTCCCTGTGCTGCTGCCATTGCTACCCATGACGCTCCTTGTGGGGGGCGGGGAGGGGGTCAGGACTTGCCTGGGGCTTTGGTTAACCCACCGTGGGAGGCAGGACGTTCTGAAGCCTTCTCCGGGCCCTCAGCTCAGGTGAAGACGGAGCTGTAGAGAGGAAACGGGGTAAAGTGGCTGCCTTGCAGCCTCCAGACCAGAGAAAGACCCTGCGTCCTCTACCTTCAGACCCTGCCTTGACCATGGGCATGAGGTCCTGGGCTCTAATGTCGTCCTTTGAGAGCCCAGTGGCTTGAGCAAGTAATTCCTGCTCTATGGCTCCCCTGCCCAGCCCTGCTTTCCCTGGAAGGAGGAAGTAGAAAGGGATTAATAATTAGTTAGTAGCTGAAAGGTGTTTGAAATTAAAAAGAAAAAGCAAACAAACAACAACAACCAAAAAAAAAAAAAAAAAGGGGGGGGGGGGGGGAAAGCCCACCTGCTCCCTTGGTTTCTGCTCAAGGCTCATTCAGTTTAGGATAATTACTGATTATGCCAGGTGGGAGTAATTAGCTAGCACCCTGCAGGTGGCGGGGAGCAGTCAGGTGTTAAGCTAATTTACCATGGTGAACTGGAGGAGAAATTCCCCAGGACCCAACCTCCAATTGTGGTAGGTGCTCTGAATGTGTTTGTTGACTGACAACACCTGCCTTCAGCCAAGCTGCCTCCTAGAATTTCCATAATGGTGGGAATGTTCTATACCTGTGCTGTCCAATATGGTAGCCGCTCGAGGAGCTCCTGAGCATCTGAAATGTGCCCGATGTGACTGAGGACCTGAATTTTTTATTTTATTTCATTTTAATTAACACAGCCCCATGCAGCTAGGGGCAACCTGGGGAACAGTGCAACCTTTGAGAAGGCTCACGTTGTGGGTATGATCTCCATAGTTACCGCCCCACCTGGGGAGTCTCTCGGCCACTGCTGGACCGAGGTCAGGGCGAGGTTGATGCAGGGCTGGGTTGGGGCAGTGTGGCCAAAACAGTGAGCAGCCTTCAGCAATGGCTTGTGTTTGCAGATAGATGTGACCCATCTGTGCCTTACCTCTACAAAGGCAATGGGTCCCCGGATAACCCTTGTGCACTTTTTTTTGGCCAGTGCACTTTTTTTTTTGGCCAGTGAATCTGGCCAATGATCTGCTTGTTTTTATGAAGATTAGGGATGATGAGACATGATGTCTTTCTTCCCAGGCCATATAGTCAAACCAAAACACACGACTAACCCCAGGGGCAGTGGGGGGCCATGATAGTAACAGTCCCCCAATTTCTTCAGCTTAGCATCCGTGAAAAATAAAACTCTTTATTCTCCAGGGTCTTGGAAAAGATCAGAGGCAGAGAACCAGAATTCAGTGAAAGGGTGTCTCCTCATTTGAACCCCAAAGCAAAGGCCAGTATGAGCCAAGTACACCTTGGGATAGCTGGCTGCTTAGGAGTCAGCCCAGCTCCTTGGGCAGTATGTCCTACAGGGTTTAAGAACGACTCTCGGTAGAGTTTTTATTTCATTTAAATTGTGGAGCAAAGGTTGACAAACTTCTGTAGAGGCTCAGAGAGTAAATATTTTATGGGCTTCATGGGCTATAAAGTCTCTGTCACAACCACTCAACTCTGCCACTGTGGCTCAAAAGCAGCCAGACATTACATAAGCAAAGCTGTAGCTGTGTTTCAATAAAACTTTATTTAACTGGATTTGGCTCAAGGACCCCCAGCTTGCCAATCCCTGTTATAAAAGATTTCAAGATAGCTGGAATTGTTTACTTAGAACTTTCTGGAGAATGACTTATGCATTAGATGCCAGCTAACAGGAGAGCCAATAAATGGTCATGGTGACGAGCCAGAGTCTGGTCAGACTGTCTGGGTATGAATTCTGACTCAGTCACCTTTTGGTGGATTCACCTAAGCCACGTTCCTCAATTTCTCCAAGCCTTGTTGTTTTTTTTTTAGCTGTTACATGATGATAATAGTATTTACCCTACGTGGTGGTTTTGATGATCACATGAGTTAATATATATGAAGTACTTAGAAAAGTATTGGCACAACAGAAATTTTAGCTATTGTTTTTATTTTTATTTTTTTGAAGATTTTGATTTATTTATTTGACCAACAGAGATCACAAGTAGGCAGAGAGAAAGGCAGAGAGAGAGGAAGGGAAGCAGGCTCCCTACTGAACAGGGAGCCCGATGCGGGGCTGGATCCCAGGACCCTGGGATCATGACCTGAGCCGAAGGCAGAGGCTTTAATGCACTGAGCCACCCAGGCACCCACAGAAATTTTAGCTATTGTTAATGTCCCCTCATCATTGTTATCATAGTTGAAAATACCTTGTGAATTCCATCCAGGTCATTTTAGGAGTATTTGCAAGGTCTGAAGTTTCAGTTTGTCCAAGGGCGATGGCAAATAGACGTTCCCTCAGATTTCTTGGGTCAAGCTGCTGCCATACCATGCAGAAATGTCACACTCCCATTTCCTTCAGGTGACCTGCCATACCACCAACTGAAGAGCCTTCCGTATCCGGCCAGGCCAACCCCACAGCTCAGATTCCCACTTTGCACTGCTCTTGGTGCTGGTAATGCAGGATTTCTCAGATTTGGGGTCATTGAGTTGTATTTATGATCTCAGAATACTGGAAGAGTTAGGGAAATAATTTTCATCCTGAGGGCCTTCCAAAATGATCCTTTGCTTTTCCCTCCCACTGTCAGGAAACCCAGAGGAAGCTCTGGCTTTTTTGACAGATGGGGAAACTAAGGCCCAGAGCATTGAAATTGCTTATTCAAGGTTGCATAGCTAATGGCAGAGCCAGGATTCAAATCAGGTTTACTGTCTTCTTGCTCCTAACTTCTGATTCTTTTCTACTTCCAAGTAATATATTCATATCCAATATAGTATCTAGTACACAGTTGGTATTTCCTGATAAGGGATGTTATCAGGAAGGGGTGGGGTCCATACTGCCTGTTAATCCAGATCTATGGGTTGATTTCCTCACCACCTTCTCTCCGTTTGACTTTCCCAGAGCTCAGTGCCTCAGATGACAGCTCTCTATCAGATGGGCTGCTCCTGGAGGAAGGTGAGAGGGGTAGTTTAGGGATTGTTGTTAGGTCTGGGCTCCTACTGGAAGACGGGGATGGGGGTGGAGTGGGGGTACTTTGGCAGAGTTCACTAGTGAGGCCTTCAAGTGGGGAGTGGAAATTTAGTGACCTAGTGAAGGCAGGGTGCCAGGCTGGGCTCAGGGTCTGTGCTCGTGCTTGAAGATCATTTCTGTGTCCCCCTGCGCATGTTCATTTGAGGGTGGGAATGTGCCGACTTTTTCCCATTCTAGAAGTTCAATCAGTTTGACAGGGAAGGAAAAAGTGAATTCTAGCAGAGCCTGTAGAGTGCAGGCGGGGGGGTCCCTGCCTTTGTCCTGGGACATTAATTCAGTATGCACCTGTCAGACCCTAAAAGCCATCTGGCTATAATCATTGTCCCTTTTGAACAGAGGGTAGCACTGGGGATGGAAACAATAGTCAATAGATTAAAAACCCTGTTTATAAACCCTAAGGATGCTGGGGGTCAAGGTGGACCAAGAGGGTAGCACAGCCCTGCCGAGGGGAGTGCCCAGGTCAATAAGGGAATAGCACACATGGGCACAGCATGAACGAGAAAAATCGGTACGCGGAAAGTAAGCTGCAGACAGGGTAGTGGGAGCAAAGGTTAGAAGGTGGAATAATGTGAGTTAAGCAGAGTCAACCCGGGGAGGCTTCTTGAAGGAGGCAGGTGTAAAACAGCTGTGAGAGAGGCAGTCCCAAAGGAGAAGAAAACATCTTCGAGCATCTGGGCCTAGAGCCACAGCCTGGAGTAGTCAGCCAAGCAGCCTCGGGAGGGAGAGCAAGGCACAGGCCAATTTGGGCCTATTTGTCAGCCACTGACTTCACCATGTTCTTCTACCCCTGCAGAGGAGTCCCAGATGCCAAAACCTCCCCCGGAGTCCCCAGCTCCACCTTCCCGGCCTCTCCCACCCCAGAGCCTCGAGGGCTTGGAGCCCGCGGGGCCCGAGACTGGGGGCCTGGAGCGGGCCCCAATCCAGAACAGCCCCTGGAAAGAGACTAGCCTGGACCACCCCTACGAGAAGCCCAGAAAGTCTTCTGAACCCAACAGCGAGTCCAGGTCAGGACGGGGAGGAAGGAGGGCGGGGAGTAGGTGGGAGCTGTGCTTGGCTGGAGGAGGGGTGCAACAGGGGAAGGTCTGGGAGACTGCCCCTCTCCTTAACTGTGTGATGATGGGAGGCATGAGTTCTGGGGATCCCCTCCACTGTGCCCCCCTTCCTCTGCACAACTCGAGCCCCACAATGGAGGCATTCTTGCCACTGACCTGTCTCTAATCCTTTTTCAGCAGCCCAGCCACCACACCCCAGGATGGGCCCAGCACCTCCAGCCTCTGGCTGCTGGAGCCTGCCTCCTACCATGTGGTTCCCATTCGCAGCCTTCCTGGCCAGCGGCAGGGCCGCATCAGTGCCCCAGCCACCCCCGAGATCCAAGGCAGGAGGGGCCAGTCGCAGTCTCTGAGGTAAGAGGTCACCCCAGAGGTGCAGGGGGAGGGGGACCCACTCTTGAGAGCTTACATTTGGGTGTTGGTGGCTTCTAGGATGTAGGTGGGACTGTGGATGGCACATGCCTTGTGCTGTGGCTTCTCCCTAGGATCCCTTCTTGGGGCACCTCTCAGTAGAGGCCCTGCCACGCACAGGCAGCGCGTCATTCATGAAGCAGGCTGTTTACTGCACAACGCGATTCATGGTTCGTCCCCTTAGCCAGATTCTCTTACGGCAAGAGAATATGGAACTTGGTAGACACTTTTGCAGTTGTTTAAGATTGTTTTATTATTGGTGGCTGGCAGTGGACGATTCACTTTCTCAACTGATGTGCAGTCGATTCTCATTATTTGTGGTAGTTTTGCATCCCATGACATCACAGCAAACACTGAGTGAGCAATACTGAACCATTGCTCCTAGGGCAGATAGTGCGGTAGGCTCCTGAGAGCTTCTGGTCACAACATTGTTGTCAACTGATCAGTACATAACCTTGTTTCATGTGTGCTTCTGTTTAAAGATATCTTATTTAATATATATTATTGACCCATTAACCTTGAATTCCTGGCCGATAGCACTCTAGGTCATGCCCACATAAAGCTCAAGTAATACTTAATATTCTGCAAGAAGACATATCTAGAGCCTTCCCGCACTTGGAGCCGTTTTAAACAGTAAAGTCGCCGAGAAAGAGCACAAAAATACGAGACACATCGCACTAGCTAGACTGTGGAGAGGATACTCGTTTATAGTATAAAAGCTACAACAAGAGCTCAGAGCATTGCCTTGTTCTGCCTCAGCAGAGAATGTGCCTAGTGGGCATCCCCAAATTTTCACCATTCTCTGCACGTCCACACATGACCGCAAGTGTTGTGAGTGTCGATTGGAGGTTACAAATACATTTTTGCTGGGGGAGATTTTTGCAAAGACTGCATCCGCAAATAATGACAATCAGTTGGATGTTATTTTCCAATGTTTTACAAAGCTAGGACAGGCAGCACACGAACGCCCTAGGCACAACTGCTGGGTTCTTCTGTGGGTTGAAATGTGCTTGTCAGGCATTGCTAGGCGGGGTGTGGCTTGGGACAACTGCTCTCAAGTCAAGCAATGAATTTTATATTTTACATACTTCCCGGGCTAGTTTACAAACGGTGCCTTTGTGCAGAGGGGTGAGAGGCGCCCCCTGTGGGCAGACACAGCCCCACTGTAGTGCCTATTAACAGTGAGGGCAGGATTTCAGTCCCTATAGGTCTTGGGCTGCTGCCCTTAGGAAGGAACATGGTGAAGGCGGCTACTCTATATTAGTTTGATAGCCTGGCCATATGGGTGGCTTAAATAAGAGAATTTTACTGTCTCACAGTTTTGGAGGCCGGAAGACCAAGATCAGGCTAGGGTTGGTCTCTTCTAAGGCTTCTCTCCTTGGCTTGTGGATGGTGGGCCATCTACTTCCTTCCCATGGCCTGTGCCCCACACAGCTTTACAGGTCCAGCTTAGACACCCGGCCATGTCTCCCTGCACGTTTCTGTGGGTGTCATGCAGCTGGACACAGGGTCCCTAAAGTGGCAGAAAATAGGAGACATCGCTGGGGCATCCTTGCCACAAACAGTGCAAGTGTGAATGCAGCAGGAACATGGCACATGAGGGCGGGGAGGGGGGGATCTGGGTGTTTATTTTGGGGAGGTTTGACCCAAGACCCCGGCCTGTGAGCCATGCTTCCTGCGAGGAAGGCCTCGGCCTTGCCGTTTTATCTTCACCGCCCCCAACCCCACCGCCCCCCAAGGCCCACACGAAGAGCCTGGGCCTCCCAGACTCCCAGACTCAGTGCGTCTCCCCTTCCTCCCCCAGGACGGATTCCTTCCGGGCGGGCCCTGAGGGCCGAGGTCGCAGCGCCTTCCCCCGCCGCCGCCCCACTTACTACACGGTGACGGTGCCCGACTCCTGTTTCCCCCCGACCAAGCCCCCGCTGCCCCACCCCGCCTACCACTCCTGCTCCGAGGACAGCGGCTCCGACGTCTCCAGCATCTCGCACCCCACGTCGCCCGGCAGCAGCAGCCCCGACATCTCCTTCCTGCGGCCGCTGTCCCCGCCCCAGCCGCCTCGCCACCGCGGGGCCTGGGGCCCGGCCGGCGCGCTCTACCCGAAGCTGCTGCTGCCCCCCGGGCATTTGGCGCCCGGGCGCTACGTGCTGGTGGCCGAGAGCGCCCTGCCGCCGCCCGCCGAGTGGGAGCTGGGCCGCGCCGCCTCGGGCCCCGCCTACGAGGAGGACCTACGCTGGCAGCGCCTGGTGGCCCCCCGCGGCCGCGTGCTGCGGACCCCCTCGCTCAAGGACAGCCCCGCGGGCCGTGCGCTCAGCAAGGCGGCCGTCTCCGAGGAACTCAAGTCTTGGCACGAGCGCGCGCGCCTCCGGAGCGGCCGCCCGCACTCGCTGGACCGCCAGGGGGCCTTCCGCGTCCGGAGCCTGCCCCCCGGGAGAGAGGGCTTTGGGCGAGCCCCGGGTCCCCGGACACAGGTATGACGGCTCCGGGCTGCCGGGGAGGGGGCCTGCCACTGGGGGAAGGGCTGCCGCTCTAGCAGGTCCGGAGCAGAGAGGCGGCATGCCTGCAGCGCCACCCCCAGCCAGGAAGGACAGACCACTAAAACGTTTCCCCCCGGCTTTGCAAGGCCCTCGGGCCTCTCCCTGGGGCCTCTCCTAATTTTGCCTCTGGCTCCAGAATGCATACCCACCTGCGCTGGTGGAGGTAATTCTGGAAGAGAGCAGAGATGTTTTTCCTTAATGGCTCCATAGATGGTCCGCAAAGCAGATAAGCCTCTGTTCATAATCGGAAGTCCAAGCCGAATTAACCCCCAAATTTCCTGACCTGAAGGCTCAGGACAAAGGGAGTCTGAAAATGTGTTCGCAGAAGCCAGGACCTGTGATTGCCTGTGTGTCACCTTCCTCTGACAGCCCTCTATACCTGGGGGCTGAGAAGCAGGGTAGCTGAAGGTTAAGGGCACAGACTCTGAAGTTAGGCTTGGGGCGGGGGGTGGTGGGAGTAATATTGATTGGCCAGGCGTCTATCTCAGAGGGCCAGGACCTTCACATGAGTTACTGTGTGTAAAATGATCAGAGTCGTGTATAGTAAGTACTAGTCAGTGGTTCTCTTATTGGCCAGGGGCCAGACTGGTAAGATAGAGCACTCTGACATGACGTAAGGGTGTCAACTGTGGATTCTGACATGACGTAAGGGTGTCAACTGTGGATTCAGTGGCCCTGACCTTCATTCCGGAAGTGGGGGTAACACAGGAGTCCTGTCTTCTTTCTCTCTGGTACGGAGGGCTCTGTAGGGGGTGTACTCCAATAGTTACCAACAGGCTGCTCCTTTGAGACCCACGATTCCTAGCAGGCCCAGCTGCACGTCCCTCCCCCACCCACCCCCAGTTCTCTGGGCTGCAGCTGGCATCGTGGCCGGGCAGCAGCCTGGCCCCGGTCCCGGGCCGCACCCTCCTGCTGACGTGCTTTTGCTTTTCCCTTCCTGCTAGCTTGAACCTGCCCTCAGCCCAGGCCCAGCCCAGCCCAACCTGCCCAACAGGGAGGGTGACAAGAAGTGAGCCCAGGAAAGGCAGGGAGTAGGAGGTCAAGGTGCCTGTCACACCCCTGGAGTGGAAAATAGATAAAGGGTGATCAACGGGGGACATTGAACCTCCTGGGGTGGGGCGGGGGCTGAGAGGCTGGGCCCGTGTTGCTGCCAGTCAGCGTCCATAGGGACCGGGATGGCGTGCCTGCATTTGCTGTCTCGACATTTCTACCTGGTTTGCTCACAGATCTCTCCTTTCTTCCTGACCCTGGCAGGTGGCCACAGTGTATGTGCCCCGGAGATCACCTGAAGGGGCCCCGGTGCAAGTCTTTGTGCCTGAGAATGGCGAGATCGTCAGCCAGGTGTAACCAAGGCCTGGTGTTACCGTGTGCCCCCAAACCCCGGCCCTCCTACTGGAAAAGACTTGTCCACAACAGGACGGGAGCCGAGCCCTCCCACCCTTGAGTGCCTTCTTCAGCTCCATGACCCCCATCGCAGGTCGATGAGCCGGGGCTGAGCCTTTTTTTTTTTTTTTTTTAATTTTTTTCCAGAAACCCTGATTTTAGGATTTATATTTGTGATATGTCCTCAAAATCCCTATAATATGATGACGCATTACTCCCCAGAGCTTGGTCTACTGGACTTGAGGCCTTGCCTGTCTGACTGTCGGCTTCTGTCTCCTTCTGCAAGCGGCAGGGGATGCATGAGGCAGAGGTCACGTTGGGATTCCTCACAGACTCGGGATTCCTCACAGACTCGACCCTTGGGCTCTAAGAACATCCCCAGGGAATAGCTCCTGTCCCTGGGACTGCAGCTAGAGGCATACTAGTGTGCCTCCCCCACCCCACAATTTCCTAGCTCTGTGGGTACTGTAGGGGTGTCTGAGCAGGGGGACAGTCTTTTTCCCCCTTTATAATGTGCTCTGTGATGCACACACGAAGTGGTAGATTCAAGATTCTATGTCCTGGTGGAGTATTGTCTTCCTGGATGGACCCTGTCTTTTCCTCACCCCGTAACCCCCCAACCCCCACACTGTAGGGGCCCCAGTCATTCACCATGTGCTGTCTGTGCCCTCTGGGCTCCCGCACCCGACTCAGACCTCTGAGCCTTGAATTTGAGGCTTCGCCAGATTGTAGCATTTGGAGGCCCAGGCTGGGGGCTGGCCTGTGGTGTTTGGCGGAGGGCAACTCATACTCTGACCAGCTTCTCTGGGCGTCGTGAAGACTGGCAACCCCAACCTTCCTTCTGTCACCTTTTCATTATAGTCCTAATAAGCAGTGCCTTCCAGGTGTTTTTGGAAAGGCCCCATGTCTGTGGTGTGTTCTTCTAGGTGGGGGTGGGGGTCCCTGCCCTGCTGCTCACCACCCAGCTGTGCTTCTGCTCTGAGACTGGATTTCCTTGAAAGAGGGCAAGTCCTTATTTTTGCGGATATGGGAATACTCACTCTCAAGAGCATTCATTAATTGTCCCATGTGCTAAAACCTGAGCAGGCCTGGAAACAGCCTGTGCTAAGACCATCCCGTAGACCCTGGGTCCTCATCCTTGGGCCTCTTTGCCCTCAGATCTCCTGCTCCAAAGAGAAAGCACAGAGCAGAGGCGAGGTGAGGGAGAGCTAAGTTCAGATTCTGTCCATGCAGAACCCTTTCCCCTCTGAGTGCCCTGGACTTAGACAGAAACTACAAACACAGCTTAAACCTCCAAGAACTTTGGTGCCTGACCCCAAAGAAGCCCAGTTCTCCCCCCTCCTGGACAGAAGGTGGTGTGGCCAACTGTGCAAGGTTGCCAAGGGAGGAGCTTAGGTGGCCCGTCAGGAATCGGGGGGAGGGGAGGAGAGCCTGGGGACAAGCACCTGCATACCTGTCACTACACTCTGACCACATCCTGCAGCTCCCCCACTTTTTGGGTGGATGCCGGCCCCATGACATTTGAATCTCCTACTTTGGATTCTTGTTCTCTTGTTTTGTCTCGAAGCCCCTTTCACTAATGTACAGCTATTTCCCCTCCCCGTGTCCTCCTGGGAGCCCAGAGCTCCCTAGGCTGAGCCAGGAGACATCCAAGCACCCCCACACACATGAGTGTCCTTTATGTTAACTTATTGGTCCTGTATGATGCCTGGTACTTTGCTGCGGGGCTGGAACTGTGTGGGTTTTAGTGCCAAATATGTCAATAAAGTCTGTTCTTTGTGATTAGTTGAGCTGATGATGAAGGGTTCTTTTGTGCCAAGTTGTCTGAGCAGAGGATTTGCCCCAGATGCCTGCCTGGGGAGGCTGGTCTCCAGCCGGTTTGGCCAGGTGAGATGGCTGTGGTGGTAGAGGGAGGCTCTCCGGTTCTTTGCCTCCCTCACAGGACAGAATGGGGAACAATCCCGGCCAAAGCACCCTAGGTCTCCAGGGCTTGAAGAGATGGGCTCTGGGAGTCGCTTTCTCAAGGGCAGGGGACTTTGTGGCAGCTTCAGGAGGTCTGAAGGCTTCCCCTGAGCCAGGCTGGACCGTGGTTAGTGATGGCGTGTGACTAGGAGTCTTCTGCTCCCTGAAGCTGTTCTAGGAGTTCTTGGCTGCCCAGAGTGGAGGTTCCCACGAGAAGCAGCCCCTTCTCCAAAGCTGGACAACGGGGGAGTTTCCTTGGGGTCGGCAGGAGGGGGCATTCTCCACAAGGTTTCCTTTCCCATATTGGGGCAGGATCGCACTCAGCCCCTCGTTCTACCCAGGGACCATGGGGTGGCGCAGGGATGCAAAGTTCCAGCTTGGACCACCTCCTGGCCTGGCCTGCAGGGGCCGCTACAGGACCCTGGAGCGCAGCGCCCCCTGGAGCCACAAGGCCCAGGAGAAGCGTGAGCCCCGGATCTGAGGATCTGAGGTGCCCCGTGTGTCAGGTAAATGGTCCCCGCCTGCCTGTCGTCCTCCACAGCAAAGGGCCGATGGCTGCGGGTAGGGGTGACTCCAGGCTGGCCCTGGGTACTGAGCCCTGGGGACGGTGGGAATCTGTGGGCTTCAGGGGCTTGGCTTTCTTAGGCCTGCAGGGGTGGGGGGTAGTGCTGCATTCCTGTTGGAGGTGGGCTGGTGGAGAGAAGGGGACTCCAGGGGTCTCTGGAGGACAGAGCACCCCGATCATGGCCCTAAGCATCTTCAACTTGGCTGAGCTGCTGATAACGGGGTTCTTGATCCTGTGCTGTAGAAAACTTGATGCCTTAGGCTCAGGGAAGCTGACCAGGTGCTGGGGTGCCGAGGGGACCCCCTGTCAGAGGTGGAAGCTCCCCAGAAAAGGACCGGCGGAGACCAGCTAACATGTGGGGGGACAAAAGAAAGCAGGGGGCAGGGCCGTGTGTCGAGGCTCTGCTAAGACCAGCCAACAATAGGATATGCGAGTTTGGGGACCCAAGGTGTGGGGCACTGGTCTCCTGGCCCACAAGCAGGTGTCCCTGGGCATTGTCTGGGAGGGGCCGACATTTACAGGCTCTTAGCTCCCCTACCACAGGGCAGAATGGCATTCAGAATTGGAGAATGGGGACAGAAGCCTCTGGTACAAGGGAGATGGAGGATTTTAGCAGCAAGACTCCCAGAGGCAATTCGGCCCAGAGGCAGACGGAGGGACACTTCAGGTCCCTGATTCTGTATTTTAGACATTAGTAATGAGGCCTCGGGAGACCCTTCTGAATCTGAAATTTGTCCATGCAGGGAGAGCCCTGAATAGAAGATTCGTAGGCAAGTCGGGGTGAATCAGGGCCCTTCCGAGGGGCCCCTATCTTCCCATGGGGAGAGAAAGGAAAGCTGATGGTGGGGCCAGGCACTGGCATCGCCCCGCCAGTTCCTTTTCTTATAAATGGCCTGCCTCCGCAGCTTCACCCGCCGGTCGTGAGGCCGCCTCCCTAGGAAGAAGCGTCTGACACCCGTCCTTCCTACCGTCCTCATCACCAGCTGCAGGCTGCCGCCCCAAGCATGCAGATGAACCCATACCCTAACAAGCAAAAGCCAAACAGAGTAACTTTTTCACAATCGACCGGCCAAGTCTCTTGGAATCCTACCTTAACGGGTGAGCAGCTGGCCCTGGACCGGGCTGTGTTTCAACTCATTTCAGTCTCAGAGGTGATGGTGATTGCCCAGCCCTGGCTTGAGGTGTCACTTCATGGACTCGAGTCAGCCCCCTTCTGGCTGCTCCCTTCACAGCTCTAGGCTCTGGGTACTTGTCCGTTTTCAGACCTGCCTCCATGAAAAGCCAGGAGCTGGGCAGGGAAGAGGACACTGGGGCTTTGAATTCAATCTCACCCAGCTCACAGCTACTCAGGGGGAGCCAACGTCCGTGCCCCCTGCCATGTTCTGTTTCCATGACTATCTTTTCTCAACTGAACAGCCAGAGTGATCTTGTTAAACAAAAGTCAGACCATGCCACTCTTTAATGCAAAGCCTCCCCAGGGCCCCAATCCCATTCAGAGCAAAAGCCCGAGTCCTTACAGCAGTCCTTGCCATGGGCCCTGCAAGGCCCTCATGACCTGTCCCATCACTGCTCTGCTTTTGTCTTCTGCCATTCTCCCCTCTCCTCCTGCTCCGGTACATACTCCTTGCTGTTCCCTGACCATGGCAGCATGATCCTGCCTCCGGGCCTTTGCATGTGCTGTTCCTTTGGCCTAGAGTGCTCTTTCCCTAGATATCTTGTATGGTTTGGTCCTCATTTGAAGGAGCGACCCTTGAAGACTACTCAAATTTAATCAATGACATTTTCTCTGACCTCCTGTGTATATATACTAACCTATATGAACACATGTAAAAAGAATACCTTTAGAACAATAGTAACAGTAGTTTCTGTGAAGGAACCACTTGGTATGTAAGCTCTACGTCTGTAAGCTGAGCTTAGAAGAGTGCCTTTTACATAGAAGGCGCTCAATAAATGTATGCCCAAGAATGAATTTATTAATTTCCTGCTATGTGCCAGGGATAATCCTATTTTTTACATGAGTGAATTAATTATGAATTAATTAATTATAAATGAATTAACAAATGCATTAATTCAAGTTAATTATGAATTAATTAACTCAAACCTCATAATAATACATACATACTGTGATTATTATTGTCCCCATATTAAGGTGATAGGACTGGAGCTAGGGGACATTTAATCTGTTCAAGATTGCTCCTGACATGCATTCAGTCATTGAATTATCACAACAGTAATGCTATCATCTTCGCCGTTGTTGAGAGACTTACCTTGCTGAAGCTCACAGGGCCAATAAAATAGAAGAGCTGAGCTTTCAACTCAGGCAGAAGGATGTTTAATTGCTGAGCCATGGCTTTAAGCCCCACCCCCAGAGCCCTCTGCTGGCTGGACGACGTGTAGGGGCCTGAATCGGGGCTGCTTGCTTCTGTTGCTCTGGCCCTAGCATTGCTACCATCTCCAAGGTCTTGATTCATCTAGACCATCTCCAAGGTCTGACAGCCCTTGGGATGGACAGGCTCTGTTCTTAGCGTTACTCCCCAGCCTGTGTCTACACCTGGATTCCTACTCAGGGAGGCTCTCCCAGAGGCCTTTACCAGCCCGGCTGACAATGAAGCTTCCAAGGCTGATTTGAGGTTTCAAGTTCATTCATATTCAGGATTTTAAAAGCCTGTCTAGGACAGCTCCAATAATGTGCGGCCACTGGGGGTGACTTAAAGTTCTCTCTCTTTACAATTGTCCTTCCGTCCCTGGCCATTCGTGATGCAGCACTCTTACTTATGTTCCCACTGACTGCCTTTCCACCAGGCTTCAGAGGTCCACACTAGGTCATAGGCCTGGAGTAGCTGGTTCTTGGAGCTGGGACACACACCCAGGCTCTGATGGTTTCTGAGCCTTCCTGGTAGAGGGTAGGGGCTAGAATGGCCCTGCTTTCCTATTCCATCTGAGATAATCAGCCAAACTCCTTCCTACTACGTCCCTTTGCAGGATTGCGCCAGTCAGAAAGAGATGCCTGTGAATTCATTTTGGAATTTCTAGAACAAGGACAAGTGGTAAGGAAATCCTCTGAACCATTTTGAGAGCTGAGGAGGAAAGAAGAAAAAAGTGAGGAAGTGAGGACTCATGCTTCCTTGGGTTTTGAATACTAGCCCTGTCTTGGAATTCATCTGAAATTCAGCTTTTTTTTTTTTTTAATAGAGGAGGGAAAAGAGAGAGAGTTAAAGAAGGTGGGGGAGGGCAGAAGAAGAGGAAGAGAGAGAATCTTACACAGGCTCCAAGCCCACACGAAGGACTCCATCTCACAACCCTGAGATCTAAGCTGAAATCAAGAGTCAGATGCTTAACTTACGGAGTCACCTAGGCACCCCGAAATTCAGCCCTTTTTTGCCTTCTGACCCGAACAGTCTTAAGTCAAGTCAGCAGACAGAATGTGTGCAAAAAAAATTTTCTTATGGACCCCTAGCTCTACAGTCCCCAGAGGGCTGTGAGGGGGCCAGGACATGTGAGGGGGCCAGGTGAGTGTCAGTCTAGACGATGCGGGAACTGATGAGGAAATCAAGCGAGCTATCCATCCCTTCATCCCGGCTGCCCTGAGGGCTGGGCTGACGGCGAGGGGCGGGGTCTGGGGGTACAAGCTGCAGGTCCGGCCTGTAGGAGGGACTAAGGGCTGAGGCCTGGATCATAGGCAGGCCGTTTCTGTGTTCTTTCCTAGTCCCAGTCAGACAAGCTGAAGTTCCTGAGGGCTGTGGATACCCTGAGCAGCGCTGTTCGCTCCCAGCCAAATGGCAGTATGAATGATTACTTTCCCAAATCCATTCTGGCCAAGAAAATTGAGGTGAGAAAGACCCTGAGCTCTTCTGGGAGTTGGTCATCCGGGGAGGAGGATGACCAGCTCCCAGAGCCAAGAGCTGGCACCGCTCTCTGAGGGAAATTCTTGTTTCCTCCTGGTCCTTCTAGGTACTAATCCTTGAAGAATCCACTGAGGTCTTGGTCAGCAATGTGCGTCAGCAAGCCATGCTCTGCATCGTGGCCCTGAGGTTCCTTCCTTGCTGTTTCCTCCTCTGAGCCCCTGGGTCTCTGACGCTGAGAGCATTCGGGTTGGGAGGAATGGGAAGGATGGGGGACTTGAGGTTTGGGCTGTGGGTGGTAGGCCCCCATGATTACCATCTCGTCTACCAGCATCCAGGGGTGGTAGCGGTACCCCCGATTTCATTATTAGAAGCCTGTTAGGACGCCCAGTGTAGGGAGGTCTTCCCAAGACTGTGACCTCCCTCCCTGGCAAGGAGGTCATTGACAATTGTCTGGGGGCTCAGGTCTACACTGTTTCCTGTGCCTCAGAAAAGGTAGGAGACCAGGTTCTAGCTTAGGGACCTAGAAGCCTAACCCAGCTTGTCACTAATATCCTCCAAAGCTCTCTTGTCTTTCCTCCCCTCTCACCCCAGCCAGGTGAATCCACCATTCTACTTACCCCAGAAACTGGACCTGGTAAATTCCTGCATCTCTAGCACATTCTCTCTGCCTTTCATCGCACCCAGTCTAGACCGAAAGGAGAGTGCTAGTCTCTACCTCCAGGTAATCCCCAGCATTGCCTCCCGATGGAGGGTTCCTCTTCTGAGGCTTGCTCTGTCCTCTGAGCTCCTGGGCCCTTCTCCCCTCCTCTCTGGCCCCTCCTTCAGGAGCTCGGAGCCCCACGGTCCTCACTCTGCCCAGGAGTAACCCCTCGGCCTCACCCTCACCACCTGTCTCCCTAGGGACAAAGGCTCTCGTTTCTCTGGTTCCATGGCGGATTCTGTCTTAAGAAGAGACCATATGATGATAAAACCCATAGATTTTATGGAATAACTGACCAAGCAGACTGTCAAATCTCAAGTATTTTCAGTTTTAAAAATAGAGCTTTCCTTAATCTAACAGCATGAGTCCCTAATGGTGAGAACCTCACAGGGACTATATTTGTTGGGGACACCTGCCCGATGCCTACATTTTACTATTTGGCCTACGATTTGGACGGGTCCTAGTGTAGTCTCCCAGGAGGTCAACGGAGGTCAGCACTTGGGAAGATCGGACTGTGGTGGCACAGCTGGACTGGTCCCCACTCTCCTTCCTCCTGAGGAGGGGTCTGAGGGACATGGGGGAGTGCCCCAGGGAGCCCAGATGGCCTGGTGGCTGTCGGTCCTCCTACATGCCACACCTCCTCACTTGTCAGACGATCCAAGCCTTAGATGACCTGTTGCAAGCTCTCGTAATGGAGGGTCTGGACCCCAGCATGGCATTACTACAGGACTTCCTGGAGGTAAGTGTCAAAATCAGCCACACTGGAGCCCAGTGTTAAATCTGGTCTTTTGGTGGGGGGAAAGACAAGGAATATTAAGACAATCGGTGTGTGTGTGGGGGTCTTTCTAGCCCAGAGGTCCTTGGCTCTCAAACCTCTCAAGCATCACAGTGACTTGGACACCACTTCTCGTATTGCCCTCTCTCTGTCTTTAGAGCCTTTCCAATATTCGTAGTGACAACACACTGTCATCTCGCTGGGGTGAAGCGGAATTGGGAAAATAGCTGAGTCACTTGAAACCAACTTTCCTCAACATGATGATGATGCCTGAGGATAATATAATTTTGGATAAAACATGACATGGGACTACCAATATGGAGACAGGATCACCTGGGTGTCTTTAAAAAAAAAAACTGGGGGGCGCCTAGGTGGCTCAGTCATTAAGTGTCTGCCTTTGGCTCAGGTCATGATTCCAGGGTCCTGGGATTGAGCCTCGAATCGGGGTCCCTGCTGAGCTTCTCCCTCTCCCACTCCCCCTGCTTGTGTTCTCTCTCTCACTGTGTCTCTCTCTATCAAATAAAGAAAATATTTTAAAAAAGCAATCAACCAAACAAAGAAGACCCCAAAAAAACAAAAAAACTTTGATGAGGACCATATCTAGAGAGGAAACCTATCCATATTGGGATTCGTGACACGGTTTTTTTGGAAGGTCTCATTTCTGGTACATTTGTTGAGAAGCATTTCTGTGCTTTCTGAGTACCTGCACTGTAAGTGGACTAGGATACACATTATTATAATTTGAGTTTCTAGGGAACAAAGATGCAGAGCTTTGGTTCTCCATCAGGATGGGGTCCTCAGGAAATCCACTACGGGGGTCCTCATTATTCAAAAGTAAATGGTGCTCTTCAAAGGGACCACTTGAAATTGTTTCTAAAACTTCATTTATTGATTTATCTCGATAACTGAAATTAAAATGATGAAAGTAAGATTTTTACATGCAACAACATTTAGATTATATTTGCTACCTTGAGTTAATTCTGAAACAAAAAAATTCAGACACAATTTTTCCTACAAAAACTATATGATCGAATAATACCTCATTTATTTCATATTAGACTTTGCTCAGTGGGATCAGAAAGAGGGTTAATTTTGAAAAAAATATTTAAGGTCCATTTACTTTTTTGAAGGACGCCCCTCTCTCTCTCTCTCTCTTTCTTTTTTTTTTTTGCCTTGTTTTTCCCCCCATATTTTTATTAAGGCATAATTTACATACAGTATAATGTCCCCTCTTAGTCTGTAGTTCCGTGATTTTTTTTTACAAACTCAGCCATATCTACACAACTAGACTCAAGCTACAGAGCTGTTCTACCATCCCCCCACATCCCCTCATGACTCTGGAGTCAACCCCTCTGTCCATCCCAACCCCTGACAGTAGATGATCTGTTCTTCTCTTCGGCATATGAGCTGCCAGAGCGAGCACCTGTTTGTCTTTCTGGCAGTTGGGAGGTAGATTCAAAGCAAGGAGGGATGAGGGCAGTGTTCCCATGGAAGACACTGGTGCTGTCCCTATGCTGCCTTTCCAGATCATCTTGCCTTGGTTAACACTGTCAGAGAAAGTGCACGAACAGACCCGGGCCTTGGGCACCATCGCCCGGATGCTGAGGTTTATTTGCAATTTCCCGGAGCTGTCGGTGAGTGCCTGGGGTTGGGGGGGACCGACCCCTGGGCCTTGCCTCTCTGAACGTGGGCCACCTGGCAAAGCCTGAGTCTCGGCAGGGCTGAGCGCCTTATTTATTGGTCTATTTATTTAGTGTGAGTGCCTTTTCTGCTTCTATGGCATAGTGCCCTTAGCTAGTAAACTCTATTGTGCAGACATAGCTCAGTCTCGGTGGGAGACCTTGGCCTGGAGAGCTGGGTTGGGCCCGTAGCTTTCGGTCGGCTGACATATTTGAGGTGTCTGACTGCCCTGTTTCCCTGGGTGTTGATTCGGAATGCTCCCCGACTCCAGGACAGAGTGTGGAGTTGGTGGGGCCAGGGGCCACACACAAGCACGTACCTTAGTGATGCGGGAAGAAAGGGCAGGTTGGAGGGGGACGACGGTCATGGTGGGGAGGAGCTCCTTGCGGGATGGCGGGGAGGTAAGTTTCCTCTTCCTGGCAGGACATGATGGAGTTCTCCATGAGTGGGAAGCTAATTGGCATCTTAGGCCTGTTCTGCATGAACGCCGACTATGAGATCAGCACAGGGGCCTCGGAGGCATTGCATTACTTGTTCAAAATCCTCGTGCTTCATAGAAGTAAGTGATACGAGCTGGGCCGTTGCATGGCTGCCGCTGTGGGGACCCTCTGAGTGACAGGAGCAAACCAGTATGGGTCCCTGAGTGCCTACCTTGTGTCTGGCACAGGGGAGGGCAGTTCTCTCCTGCAGGGGCACTGAAGTAAACAGGCTTTATCTAAAAGAACACCAAAGCCATGCTGATGCAACACCCTGTTTTAAAAAGATTCTAGAAGATCCTTGGAAAAAAGGGGGAGCTAGGTTCACAGCCCCCCATGAGATCCCATCACTCCTGCTGGGTGTCTGACTGAGAAAATGGGCATCCTTTCGCAGGGAACAAACTTGGGAATCTTTGTTCTAGACCTTCTCTGCCCCAGAAAAAAAAACAAAGATACAGACAGCCACGCACACTTAGAGAGGTGCTAGAGGGATTTGCAAGTATGCCCTAATGGGAGTTTCAGAAACCTTGGCTTTTTATGATTCATTAAAATGTGCTTCCTGTTTTGCTCAGCTGTCAGGGTGAGGGGTGGGGACAGTCTACATCGTGGCATGGGTACAGGAACAGCAGGGCCAGTGGACCAGACCGTGTCCCCAGAGACAGTCTCCCTCCACCCATCAGCCTGGCACTAGGGAGCTCTCCCCATTCTGCTGGGCAAACCTTACTCCGCCTGTTGAATCCTGTTGATCTCTGAGGTTTGGAGGGGAAGGTAGGGAGGGTGTGTTGCTTTATCCCTGTTAAGGCCCTGCCCTGTAATTGTTGTTTTTGGACCGATTGTTGTTTTTGGACCGGAGGTGTGAAACAGAAGACAGAGGTCGTCCTGAAGGACTTGCAGAAGCATTTCCGGGGAGGATGGTTTGCCAACATGCAGAGTCTCACTATGGTAACCCTTGCCTTCCACCGTGTGTGGGGTGCCCAGATGGGGAGCGTCCAGAGGGAAGAGAAAGATGGCTGAGTAGCGATTACGGAGGGCCTGGCTGGGACCACAGAGGACTGCCACCCTGACACAGGGAACGACCTCTAAAATTTAAGATCTCATGGACAGCATGCTGGAGGGATAAGGCCCACTTCCTAGCTTCACTTGAGTTGACTGAAGCTGGAGGGTCATTGAGAGAGTTTGTAAAATAGGGGCACATCCCCCACCATCCCCCACCCACAGACTGCACTCCTGGCCCTTTAGCTGTGGCCTAGCTTTAATTCTATAGGCGTATTGCTGGTCTTAGCAATGGTGTCTCCAAGCTTAGTCTACTTCAGCCATGGCAGCTAGATATCCAAGAATCCTTCTTCCTTCTTTCCCTCCCCTCACGTTCCACATCCAGTTCCATCCCCTGTCTGTCCATTGTCATCCTGGATGGGAAGAGATTTCATCCAAGCTGCCCCGGCGCCACCGCCGCTCTTCTGACTCTGTCCACTACCAGTCTTGGGCCTCCTGCCCATCACCCTGTTTCTGACCGTGCTCCTCACCACACCATTTTCTGCACTGTCCTCAGAGATTTCTCAAACACACATATCATCATATTATTCCCCTTCGGACTTTGCCCAGATTCTCCATTGTTCTTATCCTAAAGGCCTAACCTCACACAGCCAGGGAGGCCTGGCCCAATGTGGCTCCTGCCCAGCTCCCTCGCCTCATCTTGTCTGGATTCCCCTTCCCCACCTGGTTCAGGTTCCCTGCAGGGCGGCCTGGCCCAATGTGGCTCCTGCCCAGCTCCCTCGCCTCATCTTGTCTGGATTCCCCTTCCCCACCTGGTTCAGGTTCCTTGCAGGGCACAGTGACTGGACTGAACTCCTCTCTCTCCAGGACTTTGTATAGTCTGTTCCCTGCCTGGAACTCTTTCCCCCATTTTCACCAAGTATGGACTTCAGAGGTACTTCTTCTAGGAAGACTCATCTAATCCTGCAAGTCTAGCTTCGGTGTCCCCACTGTGTCCCTTACTGGCATTTCTCACATGGCACCATGAATATCTATTTACCTGCCCTGACCAGACAGTAATTTCCTTGAGGGCAAAGGCAGGGGATGTCTTGTGTGTGGACTTCCTCCCCAGCTCCCGGCATAGAACCAGGCAGAGTCGGGACTCTTTTTCTTATTTGGGTGAATAAGCGTCCCTGGGGTGTGTAGATCCAGAGACACGAGGCACACCTGGTATAGACCACAGTAGTCACTATTTCCCTTGGAATGCTGTCAACTCACCACACATCAGAACTCATTTCCAAATGGGATCACCTAATTACATTCCAAATCCAAAACAGAAAAGCCTTTTCATTGTTCTCTTGTACCGTGTTGTCTGGACCCTTGTTCTTACCTGGGGATCCTGGCCTCACACCATAGAATAACCAGATACGGACCAGGGGTATCTCCACTGGACCCAGGTTGACTGGTCTCTTTGGAGTCCGGGAGTTTTGTGCAGTCCCAGAGTGGGATGCTGACATTGCAGAGACAACTGTTGCTCCTCTTTCGTCAGTTCTTCCGGAAGTACCTGACCCCTGAAGAGAGAGCAGATGTGCTAATGGTGTCAATGGAGGCCATGACCAGTGCCAACAGGAAAGACGCCTTCGGGGCTTCCAAGATGCTAAAAATGATCCTGAAGTACTCTATGCCAGAAATTGGGAAGGTACCAGCTCTGAAGGGCTTAATGGTTCAAGGTCAATTGAAGATTCTTCCTCTCTGTTTTGGATCTTGTTCTGTTTTATTTCCTACTGGTTGGGGTTTAAGGAATTGAAATCCTGTAACTCAGAGAAGAAAAAGTTAAATGAGGAGTTGTTTGCAATTGTGTGAAAGGCCCTTCCACGGGAAAGGATGCCTTTCCATGGGAAAAGATGCCTTTCCATGGAAAAAGATACCTCCACATCTACCAGAAAGGGAAGAATAGAGTCAAATCTATAGCAGGAGACTACTGTGGGGTCCCAGGACCAAGAGAGAACTGTTATCCCTTCTATTTCCCAACAGTATGTTAGGTCTGTGGGTGCCTTCTTCATTCAGGTTGGAGAATGTACAGTCAAGACAGAGATCAGTCTATCTATCTATTGATCAATCTATCCATCTATCTATTGATCTATCAATCTATCTCATATATCTGTATTTCATATATACATATGAATTTATGAGACATTGACATGAATCAGAGATGGAATACAGTGGCTCTTTTGTCAGAGGTGGGACTGGTTCTCCATGAAATCAAGATAGCATAGTTTATCTTTGTCCCTTAGTATCCCATTTTTTAAAAAGATTTATTTATTTACTTAATTGACAGAGATCACAAGTAGGTAGAGAGGCAGGCAGAGAGAGGAGGAAGCAGGCTCCCTGCTGAGCAGAGAGACTGATGTGGGGCTTGATCTCAGGACCCTGGGATCATGACCTGAGCTGAAGGCAGAGGCTTTAACCCACTGAGCCACTCAGGCACCCTTAATATCCCATTTTTAAAGGTCTTATGGATTGATAGATTTACTCTCATCTCATTGGCCTAACCTACTCCTCTATCTTGGTCATGACATCTCTACAATAGGTCCAGTTATTATCTCAAGTCTTAGCCTTGCCACCCTCTCTGGCCTGGAGAGCCATCTGAATGCCTCAGAGAAGACCAGGAGTAAGCTCTTTGAGCTGAAGGCCACCCCCAATGTCAACCACTGCAACCTCCCACTCAATGCCTGTAACCCCTTCTGGAACATTCCTGACTCTTGAATAGTCAGACTTTCCTGAAAGCATTTTTGGGAAGCTCATGACCTTAAACAATAACTCATTCTAATTTGTGAATCACTTTCATTATTAGAAAGTTCTACCTTATTGTGAGCTGAAATATTCATCTCCACAGCTTCTAGTCCTTGGCCCAAGTTTGCATTTTGGATTTATGCAGAAATCAATTAATATTCAGGTTTTATTAAAACTGGGTGCCATGCACTCTGCTAGCCTTCCTTGTTCACATGTTATTCTACTGAATTCTTACAGCAGGTCTGCAAGGAAGGAACGGTTTTCTTTTTAGAAATGGGGAAAAGGCTCAAGGAGGCTAAGAGCCTTAGTAACTGAAGTTTCTTGAACACTTCTTGTGTAATGGACACTGTTCCAACCAATGTAGGTGTATTAGCTCAGAGCCATTGAGGTGGGTAAAGTTGTTCTCATTTTCTATATGAGGAAGTAATGCACAGAGAGGATGAAAAACTTGCCAAGGTCACACAACTGGTAAGCAAGGAAGTAAAGTTCAAATTCAGGCAGTGTGACTCCAGAGCCTGTGCTGTTCACCAGTAGGCACCCTGCTGAGTGCACATGGCTAGTAAACCATAAGGCCTGAGCCCTGGCCTTCCCCTATAATAGGCTTGATGTCTCCTATCCCCACATCTCTGAGTTACTCATCCCAAGACACTTGCTTCATTCCTCATGACATGGTTTCCAGGCATGACTTGAGTGACCCTTCCCTGCTGCTCTTTATTTTGTCCCTCTTAAAATATGGGGGACAGGAGAGCCCCCAGCCACACAGGTGTGGCCAGACCAGAGTTGGGCACTGACGGCTGGGGACTGGTTTGCATCGGTGTGGGACTATACACACACTTTACACGGAAGGTGCCTGGTTACGTGCCTCTTGATCAGCTGGGTCTGCGTCCAGAATGAAACTTGCTCCTCCTTCCCCCACTTCAGGTGCCAGAAATCATCCAGTACATTTACCACAATGTGAACAACGTCACTGAAACCACAGCCCAAGGGACCATAGAGAAGATCCTTTACCTGCTGGCCCAGACCTACACTGATGAAGTTATCTTGACACTATTTAAGATGGAGGATCAGTCACAAAGGTAGGTGACCATCAATTCCACCCACCAGCCACCGACAGTCTTCTAATTTGCTTACTCTTAAAATGTACCCAATTTTTAATACAAGCAGGTTCCTTACTTATTTGGGGACAGGGTGATTGTCAAAGTAATATGGGCTTATTGCAGCAAATTTGAAAGCATGCAAAATTTTGAAAAAGTAAAAAAAAAAAGTCATATTGGTTATCACCAAGTATAATTTATAATGTCTACCTTTTATTTATTTTTATTTTTTAAAGATTTATTTATTTGAGAGAGAGAGACAGAGACAGAGAGCATGCGTGAGTGGGGGGGAGGGGCAGAAGGAGAGGGAAATAGAGAATCCCAGGCAGACTCAGGCAGACTCCCCACTGCACTACTGAGTGCAGAGCCCGGTGCAGGACTTGGTCCCGTGATCCTGATATCATGACCTGAGCTGAAATAAGAGTTGGCCACTTGACTGAACCTCTCAGGCACTCCTAATTTATCTACATTAAAAAAAAAATTTTTTTTAAAGATTTATTTATTTATTTATTTATTTGACAGCGAGAGAGATCACAAGTAGGCAGAGAGGCAGGCAGAGACAGGGAGAGGGGGAAGCAAGCTCCCTGCTCAGCAGAGAGCCCAATGTGGGGCTCGATCCCGGGACCCTGGGATCATGACCTGAGCTGAAGGCAGAAGCTTTAACCCACTGAGTCACCCAGGTGCCCTAAAAATGTTTTTTTTTTTTAAATGTATTATCAAGCTCATACTATACATACCAATTTGCATATTTTTCATTTAACATGTTATCATAGCATTTTCCTAAGTTAAAACCTTTCTGTAAACATAACTTAATGGCTGTATAATATTATATATTCTATAATACAATATTATATTGTATGAATCTACTACACTAGAATTTCCTTTTTTTAACTTAAAAGGTTTTTTAACTTACATGTAGTAAAATTCACCCTTTGGCCATACAAGTCTATAAGTTTTCTCAAATGTACAGTCGCAGTCATCACCCCCGTTATCAAGATAGAGAACTTTTCCATCCCCAACCAAAATTCCCCTGTACTACCCATCTGGAGTCAACTCCCTTCTCCAAACCCAACCCCTGGCAACCACTGTCTGTTTTCTATCCCTCTCATTGAGCCTTTACCAGAATATGGTAAAGAGATTCATATAGCACAAATCATACAGTACAAAACAGAATCATGCTTTTGAATCTGGCTCCTTCCACCCTGCATGAGGCATTTGGGATTCATCCAATAGTCTTGGGGTGCCTGGGTGGCTCAGTGGGTAAAGCCTCTGCCTTCGGCTCAGGTCAAGCCCTGCATTGGACTCTCTGCTCGGCAGGGAGCCTGCTTCCCCCCATTTCTCTCTCTGCCTATTTGTGATCTCTGTCCATCAAATAAATAAATAAAATCTTTAAAAGAATAGTTGAATAGTCTTATATGGATATCCCACAGGGCTTTTTTTTTTTAAATCCATTTACCTTTTAGGTGGTTTCCAATTTTTGATAATTATAATGCTGCTATAAATATTTGTGTACAGTTTTTCTTTGTGTGGATATCAGCTTTCATTTTTCTTGATTAAATTCCTAGGAACTGCATTGCTGGGTAATATGGGAAGTATGTATGTTTGACTTGAAAAGAAACTGCCAGACCATTTCTCATGTGTAGATTTCCCATTCCCACCAGCAACATAGGGAAGTTCACACTTGGTATTTACACTGAAAAAAAAAAAAAATTAGTCATTCTACCAAGTGTGTAGTGGCATCTCATTGTCATTTTAATTTACATTGCCCTAATTTATTTATTTAAAAAAATTTTTAAAGGTTTTACTTATTTATTTGACTGAGAGAGAGATCATAAGTAGGCAGAGAGGCAGGCAAAGAGGGGGGTGCGGGGAAAGCAGGTCCCTGCTGAGCAGGGAGCCTGATGCAGGGCTTGATCCCAGGACCCTGAGATCATGATCTGAGCTGAAGGCAGAGGCTTAACCCACTGAGCCACCCAGGTGCCCTTGCCCTAATTTAATTGCCGCAAATGATGTTGAGCCTGATTTCATGTTTTTACTTGCCATCCGCAGAACTTCTTTGTTCAAGTATCCAAATCTCATACTCCTTTCTTAATTGAGATGTTTGTCTTCTTATCATTGAGTTTTGACAGTCCTTTATATATTCTGGCTATAAGTCTTTTTGCCAGTTATACGATTTTCAAATATTTCTCTCATTTTGTGGATTATTTTTCATTCTCTGGAGTGTCTTTGGCAAAGTTCTAAATTTGATGAAGTCCATTTTATCTTTTTTTTTTCCTGCTATGGATTGTGTTTAAGGTCACAGATTTTCTCCCATGTTTTCTTCTAGGAGGTTTGCACTTTTATGTGTTATATGTAAGTGTGTGGTTCAGTTTTGGTTAATTTAGGTGTGAGGATCTGAGTCTAGGTTCAGCTTATTGCATATAAATATGTGAATCTAGAGTTTCATTTCTTGGAAGTTTTTAAACTATGGATTCAATTTATTCAGCAGGCGTAGGGCCATTCAGATTATCTATGTCTTCTTCAGTGAGTGTTGTTAGTCATGTGTTTCAAGGAATTGGTCTATTTCATCTAAGTTATCTTATTTATGATCAAGGAGTAGGTCATAGTATTCTTTCATTAACTTTGAATGTCACTAATGATTTCCCCTCTTTCATTACTGATATTGGTACTTTGTGTCTTCTCTTTGCGTTTTGGTCAGTTTGCTGACCAAAAGCAGTTTGCTAATGTTATCGATGATTTCTAACAACCAGCTTTTATTTATCTTTCCCTCTGTTGTTTTTCTGCTTCCATTTTATTTATTTCTGCTCTTGATAATTTCCTTTGTTCTGCTTGTTTTGAATTTAATTGGTCATCTTTTTATAGTTTCTTAAGGTGGAAACATAGATTAGTGATTTGAGAATTTTTTTTTTCTTAAAGAGTTTATTTATTTGACAGGCCGATCACAAGTAGGCAGAGAGGCAGGCAGAGGGAGAGAAGGAAGCAGGCTCCCCACTGAGCAGAGAGCCCGATGCAGAGCTCCATCCCAGGACCCTGAGATCATGACCTGAGCTGAAGGCAGAGGCTTAACCCACTGAGCCACCCAGGCACCCCTGATTTGAGAACTTTAAAAAAAAAAAAATCTTAATATGATGAATTTCCCTCTAAGCATAGCTTTAGCTGCATCCAACAATTTTTGATATGTTGTATTTTCATTTTCATTCAGTTCAAAAATCTTTTCTAAGATTCTACTTAGAAGTGTTGTTTAATTTACAAATACTTGATAATTTTCCAGATATCTTTCTGCTATTGATTTCCAGTGTAAGTCCATTATGGCTAGAAAACATATTTTATGTGATTTCTATTCTTTAAAATCTGCTAATGTTGCTTTTATAGCTCAGAATGACCACATATATTTTGGTGAATGGTTCAAAAGTGTCCCAAAAGAATATGCATCCTGTTGTTGGGGGGAGTGTTCTATAAATTAGGTCTAATTGGTTGATAGTATTGTTCAAGACTTTAATATCCTTGCTGATTTTGTCTACTTAGTCTTTCAATTCCTGAGAAAGGAGTGTTGAAATCTCTAAGTATAATTATGGATTTGTCTATTTGTTCCTTCAGTCCTACCACTTTTTACTTCATATATTTTGTTAGGTGTAAACACATTTAGGATTTCTACATCTTGATGAATTGACTCTTTTAACATTAGTTAATGTCCCTCTTCAAACTAGTAGTATTCACTGTCCTAAACTTTACTTTGTTTAACATTAATATGGCTAGTTTTTCTTTCCTTTGATTTGCCTTTGCATGGAATATCTTTTTTCATTCTTTTATTATTTTATCTATAATGGGTTTTTTGTATACAGCATATAGTTGGGTCCTGTATTTTTATCTGATTTAACTATCTCTACCTTTCAGTTGGTATGTTTAGACAATTACATTTAATGTAATTAATGATGTGGTTAGATTTTTTAAAATTTTATTGAGCTAGAGTTGACATACATCACTGTATAAATTTCAGTTGTACAATATAATGGTTTGACTTACATATATTTTGAAATGATTACTGTAGTAAGTTTGGTTAGCATCATCATCTCATACAGAAAAAAAAAAAGAGAAAGCAAAAAAATTTTTTTTTCCTTGTAATGAGAATGGATATATAGATAGGTTGGATTTAAGTCTACCACTTTATGATCTGTTTTCAGTTTGTCTCCTCTGTGTTTTGTCCCAATGTTCTCGATTTTAGTGGGTCTTAGGATTCTTAATATACCTAAATTTTCATAGTCTATGTAAAGTTGATATTTTACAACTTCAAGAAAATGTTGAAGCTTTCAGCATACCAGTTCCTTTTCCTTCCCTACTTTGTCTCTCAGTTATGATATGTATTATATCTAGCACATTAAAGAAACACACCAAAAAATGTCACAGTTTTTGCTTTCAATCATCATACTTATTTTTAAACTTGAGAGAAAAACAGTCCATTACATTTACCCCAATATTTACCCATTTTTTTTGCTCTTCCTTCATTATTGAAGTTCCAAGTTTTCTTCTGATAAAATTTCTCCTCAGCTTGAAAAACTTCTTGTAGCATGTCATTCAGAACAGGTCTGCAGGTGACAAATTCCCTTAGTTTTTTCATCTGGGAATGGCTTGATTTTACCTTAATTTCTAAAGAATATTTTTATTGGATATAGAATTCTCAGTTGATAGCTTTTCTCCCCCCTTATCACTTTAAATATGTTATTCCATTGTCTTCTGGACTGTATGGTCTCTTATGAGAAATCTGCAATAATTCAAACAATTTTTCCAATATGCAATGTGCTATTTTTTTCCTCGCTGCTTTCAATATTTTTTTAAAAGATTTTATTTATTTATTTGACAGAGAGAAATCACAAGTAGGCAGAGGCAGGCAGAGAGAGAGAAGAGGAAGCAGGCTCCCAGCTGAGCAGAAAGCCTGATGCGGCGTTTGATCCCAGGACCCTGGGATCATGACCTGAGCTGAAGGCAGAGGCTTTAACCCACTGAGCCACCCAGGTGCCCCACAAGATTTTTTTTTTTAATCTTGGTTTTTGGAAGTTTGATTATGTTGTGTCAGGGCATGGTTTGATTATGTTGTGTCAGGGCATGTGTCAGGGCATGGTTTCTTTGAGTTTATTCTGTTTGAGCTTCACTGAACTTCTTGAGTCTGGTATTACACCAAATTTGGGGGCATTTTAAACCGTTATTTCTTCAGATACAATTTCTGCACCAGTATCTTTCTTCTCTGAGATTCTAATGACATGAATATTAGACTTTTTTTTAAAAGATTTTATTTATTTATTTGACAGACAGAGATCACAAGTAGGCAGAGAGGCAGGCGGGCAGGGCGGGGAAGCAGGCTCCCTGCTGAGCAGACAGCCCCATGTGGGACTTGATCCCAGGACCCTGGGATCATGACCTGACTGAAGGCAGAGGCTTTAACCCACTAAGCCACCCAGGTACCCCGAATATTTGACTTTTTGATGGTGTCTCACAACTACCTGAAACCCTGTTAATTTTTTTTATTTGTTTTTTTCAGATTGTGTAATTTTTGTTAACATAGCTGCAAGTTCACAAACTCTTTTCTCTATCATCTCCAATTTCCTATTGGTCCCAGACAGTTAATTTTTATTTCAGGTATTTTATTTTTCAATTCTAAAATTCCTGTTTCATACTGTTTGTTTTTTTTTAAATCACTTTTAATAGTTTTGCTAAGAACATCTATCTTTTCATTCATCCCAACAGTGTTCATCTTTACCTCATGGAACACGTTTAAAATGTCTACATAAAGTCTTTATCTGGGGGAAAAAAAATGTCTTCAGTTGCTAATTTCAACATCTTGGTAACCTCAGGATTGGCATCTGTTGATTATTTTTTCCCTTGAGAATTGATCACATTATCCTGTTCTTTGTATGTCAAGTAAATTTGGATTGTAGTCTGGACATTTTTAATATGATGTTTTGAGGCTCTTGGTCTTATTAAATTCTCCTGAATATATATATATATATATATATATTGGGTTTACACGTAGACCCTTGCTTCTCAAGGGTCATTTAGGTCCACCCTGTGCATGTGTAGCTCAGGAGTGATCCCAGAACTTACTTATGTGTTGGCTCATTTACAGAATTAGGAATGTCTCTGTCTCTCACTCTCTCTTTGGATTTCTCCCACCTTCTGGCTTCCAGTAACACCTCTTCCAAGTCCTCTATCTAGAAAGTTGGGTTTTCTCTCACAATTTACTGCTTGTGCCAATACAACTGTACAACAGGGTCCATGTTTAGGGCAGTAACATGAGAACAGAGGTAGAGAGAAAAGGGGTTTCTCTCTTCCACACACACACATACATGTCCTCTGGGGCATAAGTTCCCTGTGTTCTTGCAGTTGCCACCTCCATTTCCACCACAAGTGGGCTTCTGGAGTCATCCTCAGACAGGGTTAGGAGAGGAAAGAGATGAAGATTCTACCCATTCTCTCATAAAATCACAAGTCCTAGGGTCCCTTTTCCCAGACCTTCTGCCAGAATGAGAGAGTTTTACTCAGATTTTGTGTCATGTGCCTGCTGCTTAGTTTAACACCAAGACAAGCTTCAGGTCAAAGTTGGGAGATGAAAGAGAAAAGAAATCTGGGAAACTCATCCAGTAAGAGTTGCTTTTTAAATTGATGCTTTCTGGGGTGCCTGGGTGGCTCAGTAGTTAAATGTTTGCCTTCAGTTCAGGTCATGATCCCAGGACCCTGGGATCGAGCCCCGAATTGGGCTCCGTGCTCTTCAGGGGACCTGCTTCTCCCTCCCCAACTCCCCTGCTTGTGTTCCCTTTCTGCCTGTCTCTCTCTCTGTCAAATAAATAAAAGTCTTTAAAAATATGTTGCTTTCTTCCCCAATCCATCTGCTGTTAATAATTTTCAAAAACAAGTAGTTGGTTTTCATAATTGACCCGTGTTTTTTGCATCAGTCAGGGGAAGTGAGGGAAAGGAATGTGTTTGCTTGGTCTCGGCCAGCACAGCACTGAAAGAAAATCATTTCTTTGTAAAGAAATTAAGAGGGGCGCCTGGGTGGCTCAGTGGGTCAAGCCTCTGCCTTTAGCTCCGGTCATGATCTCAGGGTCCTGGGATCGAGCCCCGCATCGGACTCTCTGCTCGGCGGGGAGCCTGCTTCTCCCTCTCTCTGCCTGCCTCTCTGCCTACTTGCGATCTCCATCTGTCAAATAAATAAATAAAACCTTAAAAAAAAGAAATTAAGAAAATTAAGAGAACCTTAATCTTAGGGAAATTGAGATTTTAATGTCTAATAAGTATCAGGGAGGTAAGGAGAGCTTGGACAAGGCAATAGAGAGGACACTGCAGGAGGCTCTTCTGACTGATCTGCAGCTTTGAAGTATGGCCTAAGAGATTCTGTCATATCAGGCTCACAGGTCAAGTGAACATCTCTGGGTCTAGCTCTGTGTGAGAGGACAGAGGATGGGGAGGTCTGGAGATGATGACGGTGAAAGGAGAAAAAGAGGGGCTAGAACACTGGGCAAAGGAGCTCAGAATCCCTTTCCCTGGAAGCCCTGTGGAATCAATGGAAGGTGACCATGTTGGTGGGGTTCTGCCTCTACAGAGTGGTTCATAAGCCCTGGGAAATCCTGGCATCATTCCCCAAAGGCTATGAAGTGATCATGGAATTTCTGATGCAGAAACTGACTCCATACCAGAAATCAAAGGAACAGGAGACCAGCCACGGGATGGAGATCTCTCCATTGATTGTATGGAGGGGCCCATAGAGGGTGCTGGGTGCTGGGTGGGGAGCCTCCTGGTGTCCTGCCCCACGCTGTCTTGAGCTCTTGGGGCTTATCCCTTTTCCATATCCATGTTTGGTTGAACATCCTAATGACAGAGTCTTATGGTGGGTGGAGGGAGGGTTTTCTAGTTGTCTCTGCCTTGTAGGGTGACAGAAGAACTAGCTTCTCCGTCTCCCTCGGTGAGCTTAGGTAAGACAAACACCCCAGCATGCCTTAACTCTCCAAGCCTATGAGAGAATAAAACCACCACCACAATGATGAGACTATTCTAACATTCTAGAAATTTCTCCTTATTTTCTTGGCTCACAATAATTCAGTTTTGACTTGCTCTGGCAGCGTGGGCTTTTCTTGGCCAGGCCATCATGGTGATAGGTTATGAGCAGAGATTTCATGGGGACAAGACCTGAGACATGAAGTCGATGATGCTCTTGCTCTCCTCCCCACCCTCAGGCCACCAGGGCCATCCAAGAGCTCCTGCTTGAACCGAGTCGGCGGATGGAGATTCATACCTTCTTCTCCTCCCTGTTTATGGCCTTGCTCTTCCGGATCTCCTTTCTCGTGCTTGAAGGGGACACGGACATCCAGGATGAGCAGCATATAACCGGATGGATGGACCCTGTCAGGTACCTTTGGCCTCTGGGCCAGAGTTCCTAGTGACTGTGCTCCAGGCCCATCTGGCAGCCATGTCTGGTTATTCCCCTACTACTTGCCTGCCCTGGTCCCAGGCTGCTGGTTTGGGACACCCTTGTCACACCTCCCGTGTAGGGCACAGAGTGTGCTCCCCATTCATCATTTCAACAAGTCTTACTGGACTTTTTAGAAAAGGCTCTTTATTTCTGACTTCCTGAGCTGATGCCAAGATTCTGTACCCAAGTGAAATCAGTATAACGGATAAAACAGCGCCTCTGAGCTCTACTCTCCACCTTCTGTGGACTTCCTGCACCACCTCAGGGACCCCCACATCTCTCTTGGCCTTGGTTTCTCATTTGTGAAATGTTAGCCCGGGTCTCTCAGGGCTGTGCCACTACCAGTGGTTCATGATTTGCATAGACAGGCAGGTGCAGGTGAGGGAGAGGAGCACAGATGGTGGGGAGGACTTCCGGTCTGCTTTCTGCCTTTTCTCCAGTTGCAGCATAGAGGCCCTGAAGACCTTGATGCTAAGTACCGGGTATGGAGACCACGTGTCTTATGTTCAGAAACTTGGGGGCTGGGAGCTGCTCAGCAGTCCTGAAAGACACTATGAGGGGGTCACTCTGCTGGCCAGGTAGGCCTCACTCTTGTCCCTGGCCAGACGACCTCCCATCCTGTTGGTTCTCTCCTGGGGCCCAGGCCTGCTCCTGAGCTCTCTACTCTCATCGGCAGGACCATGGTCATCAAGAACTGTTGGCACAACCGCCCCATCTTCAGTTTCATCATCAGCATGCTCCAAGACCTGAACTACACGAATCACTTAACGGCCTTCGTGTTCATGACGGAAGTGAGTGGTTTTTGGTGGGAGGAGGGCGGGTGAGAGTGGTTCCTCTGGAAGGCAGCTCTACCCAAGGGACACCTCCAGGGATGGCTGGTGGAGGAAGGGTGGCCTACTTCACTGTGGCTCCCTGTCCCATAGAAGGGCCGGGGGACACGGTTAATGACAGTTAGGCACCTTGAGTCACAGGCTTGGAAAGTACCTGATGCAATTCCTCCTTGAATCTTAAGGCAGCTTAGCTCTGTCCCAACCTCATGGGAAGTCCTAGATCTTTCCTTCAGCCACCTTGACCTTCATTAGCCTTTGAAGTGAATCTTTACTCAGTACTACTGATTGACTCAATGTATTTCAGCCATTTGACATAAAAAAAGGTGTAGAAAATTTAGAACATGTGAAAACGAACTTTAAAAATTATAAAACCATTAATGGGCACAATACCCGGGGGAAACAACTTTTAGGTTTTGGCCTGTTTGGAGGGGGGCTTGTGTGTGTGTGTATTTCTGTGTGTGTGTGTGTGTGTGTGTGTGTGTGTGTGTGTGTGTTTCATATCTAACATCATTCTCCACTAATACTGTATCTTGCTCTCTTTAAGCATCTTCAAACATAAATTATAATGGTAATGTAATATTTCATCACAAAGAAGTTCTATAATTTATTGGACATTTTTTTCTGGTTTTACTATTTATAATTTTACTATTTACTATTATAAATAACACTGTAGGGGACATTTCTGTGCAAAAGACTTTGCCCATATTCCAGATTATTTCTTTAAATGTTGACTATAAGTAGAAGCGTTAATTGAAAAAAAATATGAATGTCTTCTAGGATTTTTTTACATTAATGCCAAATTATTTTCCAGTAAAATTGTGCCAAATTATTCTTCCACCAGCAGTGTCTGGGAAAGTTTTGGGATTTTTTGGCTCACTGTAGCTTTAAGTAGGCTCCCTTCAAGATTCAAGCCACCTGATTTTTTTTTTTTAACATGGAGCAGGACTACATTAGACCATGACAGAAGACAATGCAGGGCTGATACTGGAATCTAAGCAGATATTGCCCTGACCTGGGTTGTAGGCCGTGGTCTTGCTGGAAGGTGCCCATGGCCGTGAGCAAGTACACGTGCACTGGCAAGGGGTGCTGGTATACGCATTCAAGGATGATGTTGTGTTGGCAGAACCCCTGCTAGGGATGTGAGAAACACAGCTAGGATCGACATCCGCTCTAGAAGCTCCCCCAAACGCATAAAACCCAACTGAAGCAAGGGGGCGTGTGGATAGCAATTATTCATCTGCTACCGTTACTGGATTTGCAGGCTGAGCAGCTTGGAGGGAGGCGTTGGCAGGCAGGGGAGAAGGCTGAGACTGCACCAAAGGAGATGAGGGAGCCTTGCTCCGAGCTGTTCACCCCAGAGCCAGTTTTAAAGTGGAGAACCAATGGGGTTTTATGTAGCAGCTAAGACAACTGAGCACAACTTATAAACAAGAGGCACGAGCTCGAAATGCTTTCTAATATTTCACAGCCCCTTGCAACGTCCCTGTTTCCTTACCTGAGGATGACCCCAAGTAGAAACACTAAAAACGGGGCCATGTACTTTCCTTCAGGGCGTTCAAGGAACAGGTGAGCTCACTGACACTGATTTTCACGGCAATTCTGAAAAAGACGTTAATATCTCTGTTTTGTAGAGGATGAAACTGAAGCTCAGAGTTTGAGAACCATTCTGGGCTAGCGCGTAAATTACGCGGGTCCCTGGGGGCTGTCAGTCAAAGACAGGTGGAAATGCCGCTGTGTCCATGGGAACGTTTTTGCCAGTAGAATCGCACCCACGAACACAGACATACATTTGTTCGTGTATGCACACACACAAAAGCAAGTTCCTCTGGTTTAAACGTATCTGATTCGCTTTTTTGTCTTTTAAAATTTTTATTTCAAATGACATAGAGACCCACATAAATTTTACGTAAATATACAAATGAAATCACGTTGTGCTATTTTTTTAAATTGTAGCCTTAAAAAAAAATCTTTCCTATTTTTGCTTCTATCCCTTCTGCTGTATCATTTCTACCTGCCACCTCTTCCTCTCCGAGGTATTTCAGAGGCAAGCAACCAAATATGTATCCTTCCATGTTTTTCTCCATGGTCAAATAAGCTATACACAGCTATGGATAAATATCTGGGTGCATTTCTTACTTTTCTCCTCTACAGCTCCCCTCATCAAAGATGCCTGAGGAAAACCTGTAGAATGGATGAATGACTTCTGGAATGATGGAGTGTGAAGTTATCTCTCAAATATGCTTTGGCCTCTTTATCTGTCCTTCCAAATCCTTAGGAACATCTCTCTCTTTTTTTTAGATTATTTATTTATTTAGATTATTTATTTATTTATTTGAGAGAGAGAGAGAGAGAGCATGAGAAGAAAGAAGGTCAGAGAGAGAAACAGATTCCCCAATGGAGCTGGGAGCCCGATGTGGAACTCGATCCCAGGACTCCGAGATCATGACCTGAGCTGAAGGCCGTCACCCAACCAATGGAGCCACCCAAGCGCCCCAAGAACATTTCTTTATAAATAGAAACCTAGATTCAAGGTCACTGGGAATTTTTGTTCTCCTTGGCCATCATTTCAGTTTTCTTGGTCTTCTTTTGCCAGCTGCTCCGGTGCCCAGGGGTGGCGGCCATAGCAAATGAAGCCACTCTCCGCATCTTGGCAAACTGGTTCCAACATGAGGAGCCCACCATGGTGAAGCTCTTACTGCGGATGGTGGTGATCTTTGCAAAGCACGGGAACATGGTAAGATGGAGTGGGGGTCAAGGGTATGCTCTCAAGAGATCTTGTCACCCAGAGAAGCAAGTGAAAGGCCTGGAGTTCTGGTGTGTCGTTATAGATGAGGTAGACCACACTCTTGGGACTGGGCGGAGGGACCCTCCTGAAGCCAGCACTGGATACAGGGGTTGAGGACCTGAGCCATTCATGCTCAAAAGAGGAGGTTTTCCCACGGGTCATTTCGGAGTTAAGGCCAACCCAATTCCAAGAGCCCAGGCCATCCAGGGACGCTAAGGGCAATGGAGCTGAGAACTTCTGGGTATAGTGGGAGGAGGGCTCTCCTCTGCCTTCTCCCCTTTTCCCATGAGGACAGAAGTCCTCCTGGGCAGCTCCCCACCGACGGCCACCCATTTACCAGCCCCGTCCCCGTCCCAGGATGAAACGGGGTAGAGTGTCGCAGTTCTGGCTTTCATTTGTGGAGCCTCTTGAATAGAAATGCGAGTCCCTTGACGTGGCAAGAGTCGTTCCCTAGACGCCTCCTTTCCTGAGCAGCCGTCACTCTGCAGGTGCGACAGCTCCGTGTCCTCCAGCCCTATGTGCTGAACTGCTGCTACTCCCTGAACAGCGACATCGTCACGGAGACATTCGCGGTGCTCAAGTGTCTCACGCAGCTCCTCAGCTGGCGGCAGAACGCCTCTTTCTTCGTTCAGCTCTCCTTCACGCTTGGGCCCTTCTTTGAGGAGGTGAAGCCCTTAGAGGGGTCATTTACCTTCTCTGGGCGTCCAAGGGAAATGGGCAGAATTATCTGGAAAGGCCCCTGTCGCCTGAATGGGAGGCTGTTCTGGAAAGGTCTGCTTGTGTATGTCCTCTTGGGTAATGGCTGTGAAAGGCGGGAGACGTATCGAGAGCAGACAACAGTGACCAGGGAGAACGAGGATGTGGTAGGATCACAGCAGATCACCGGGGAAGGAAGTGTGCATGGCAGCGTGTGCTGGGAGTGGGAGCTCAGGGGCCACCCGTCCCCACTGGGTGGACACAACTGGAGGTGTCTTCTCTGTGTCTGTGTGTGTCTTCTCCCCCAGGAGTCAGAGCACCTGCGCCTGATGGCCTTTGAGACCTACAGGTTTGTCTTGGCTAAGGTCAAGAGGAGAGTGCTTGTCTTCCCCTTGAAGCACCAGGTCCTCAACTTGATAGTCCCCCTCGTGCTCCACCTGGAGGATGTGAATGTCAGCGTGGCTCAGGTGAGAGGCCGTGCCGGAGCCCGGTCTTCTGTCGCCGGTCACGGGAGGTAGATGCTAACAGGTGTTAAGCGCTAAGGAAGGGGCTGTAGCGAAATTGAAAGATGCTGGAGGAGTCGCTCTTTCTCTGACCTTGGAGAGTTGCAGGGAGGGGCCGGGTGTGACCAGATGCTTGCACCAGGGGTTTCTCTGGCTCTCTCCAACTGGCCACCAGCACACCATGGAACGCCCTGGGTGGGAAGACTCCAAGGGGGAAAATCGCAGCGTCTGGCACAGTGCCTCTCTCCAGTTCTCTGCCCTTGGCCTTCCCTCCAAGTTGTTCCTGGCATACTCCCTTGCGCTGAATTGAGAACAGCCCCCACTACCACCCCCAGCAACAGCACAGAGGTTCCCATGAGGTAGGACAGACAGCCTGGCATTGGTCCATGTTTTGGGGGGCCAGGGATGTGAATGGCAGCTGGGGAAAGTTGGAGAGTGGCTGATGCGGTTGGTAACAGGACGCTGGGTTTCCAGATGAGGCCACTTTGCCATGGCAAGGCCTCTGTTGGGCAAAGGTGCCGAAGCTGCTGGAAGACTTTGGGGAAATCTGTTTCACAGAGTCTGTTTTGAGGTGTGGGAAGCCATGCTGTGGGTGCACGAGGCTGGGACGTGGAGAATTTCCCAGCAGCTGGGAAAGTCATTACAAGCAGGCGTCTTGACCTGCTTATTAGTGGGAAACAGTTGTAGGCACAGCCAAGCTGCCTTGAGGACCCTGACTCTCCCTGCACCCCTGGGTCCATCTGGGTTCACTGGAGTCTTCCCTCCCTCCAGGACTGGACTCACTGCCACCTGTCTCCCCTCCTCGTGCCCTTCTGTGTCTCCTCCCCGCCCTGTCCCCATAGCTCCTCATGCTGGGCCTTCCTGTCTCTCCAGATCTGCCGGCCTGCGCTCTGCCACACGGCCGTCATACTGGGCTGGTCAAGGCTCAAAGTGATTTTTGCCGAGAAAGATGTATGGACTATCGTCAGAGCCCTGGTAAGGCAGCAGCTCCCTCATCATCCTGCTCCATGCAGGGAGGATGGGGTGGCTGACAGTCTGTTTCCTGAGCTGTCTGGGGTTTGCTACAGTTCAACAATGAGGGGCTCAGTGAGCACCTGCTTTGTGCCCAGCACCTGACCCTGGTTCCTGCCCTCCCATTGCTCCCTGTCTAAGTTGGGGAACTCGACACCCAACTAGACAAATTCAGAACTAAAACAGAGGAATGTACTTCATAGCACAAAGGAAGGGTGCCCAGCCCAGTCTGGGAGTTGAAGGAAGGCTTCCTGGAGGAGATGTCATGTGTGAGGAAGGGAAATGGAAAACAGGATATCACTTAGGCAAAGAGAAGGTCTCAGGAGTGCAGGCTGAGGTGCTGCTGCACCCAGGGATCATAGCAAAGCCCTCACTATGTTCCAGGGCCTTTGCATAGGTCGTTTTCTGTAATTTGATCCTGAGAAATAAGGGCAGAAGAGCCTGGTGTGGAGGGAGCTATTAGTGGTTTGGAATCATGCGAGCACAAGCAGAAAACTCAAATGCCTACAAGGCCATGAAGAGAACATTAATCAGACAAGCAAACTGGGTGGCCCTGGAGGGGAATTGAAGATCCTGGGGTCCGGTGAGGGCGGTGCCTCTCAGCACGCTCAGACACCAGACAGCCTTGTTCTAGTTCATTCTCAGTAACTCCTCCTTTACTATCCTGAAATGAAATTCACGTATATCCCAAAATTAATATAATGCCCTAATCCAAAGGAGAAATGAACATAATTTTAAATCAAATAATGTGTAAGTATGTATGTAACACAATATAACATAAATGACATAACTACATGACATGATATGCTATAACATGACATAATGGAAAGTGATAAAAACATAAGATAAATAATAGATGGGAGGACCTGGGACCCACTCCTCTGGAGGACACGATGAAGTGGTTGACTCCTTGACCCTCTCTGTGGAACCTCTTTGACCTGACCTCTTACAAATGTGGAATGGTACTGGGCTGCTGTGTTGGGGACTCCAATGCCATGAGAATTGTGGCCCTTGATGGTGGGACTTCCAGAGCGATGGACAATGTTTGGTGAAAGGCTACACGGAATGAAGTGCAGTTTTTCTTTGCTTCATATTGTAGATGCATCTCCAGGAAACCCAGTGTGTGTTTGAACTGTGAAAAAAATATTCTGTGTCTATGTAAAAGACAGGGTCAGGTTCTGGGCCCAGATAATTAGAAATAGAGTTTTTGATACAAATATGCAGTGGGACATTAGAAATTAGGATACTCCCTCTCATCATTTTGCCCACCAAAACATCCCCCCAGTTCTACAATTCCCCTGGGACAGTATGGTTCCCAGCTGAGAGGACCTATTGAAAACCAACCTGAAAGAAAGAAAGAAAGAAAGAAAGAGAAAACCAACCTATTGGGTCTATGATATAGAGTGGGCTCAGTGTTGCTTGATTTTCCACTTTGTTAAGACAAGCAGGAGATCCTGATTTTAAGTGAAATTTGCCACATTTTCTTGGCAAATAATTTACAATATATGTGTGGGGCAAATGAAAAAATCTGCAGGCTGGTTTTGGCTCATGAACTGGAGGTGTGCAGTCTTGGCATGGGAAGCAGGAAGCAGGAGCTGGGGCTGTACTGTGCAGTGAGGGCTTGGGCACAATAAGGAGCAGGACTTCACACTATAGGCAGCAGGGAGCCACAGAAGTGCTCTAAGGAAGCGGTACCATGGTTGGAGAGCTGTGTGCTTTAGACAGATAAGCTGTTGCAGATTGGAGGATAAGTTCACGTGGGACAGGACTGTGGTCCGTGGTTGAGAGGATCCAGGGAGAGAAGATGAGGTCATGAAGACAAAGACATGGAGGGATTAGCCAGGACTGGAGAGCTAATTGATGTGGAGTGTGAAGGTAAAGGTCAACTCTTGGGTTTCTGACTTAGGTGAATGCTATGCTGGTGTCACAGACTGGGGTCAGGTATACAGAGGGAGGAGCAGGGTTGAGAGGAAGATAGTGGCTTGATTTTGTACATGTCAAGTTTGTAGAGCTGGGGAGATCTATCCCACTGGAAATAGATATAATCACCGAATCACTGAGGCTTGAAGAACAGAGCCGCACCGGAGATATGGATATGTGGACCCTGAGCTCAGGGGAATTGCATAGCGGGAGAAGCATCTGGTTTGACATCAGGATCCCAGGAAACCTCGGTTCCAAGTTTCCCATGGAAGAGACCAGAAAAGGAAACCAGGCCAAGAAACAGAAGGGGAACAAGAAGAGAGGAGGGTGGTGGTCCCTCAGGCAGAAGACAGGTTCAGGAGGTGATGAGAGGTCAGCAGTGGGTGGTGACTGTAGCGGGAGTGGACATGAGTGTTGGCTTTGGACCACGGAAGCCAGGTCTGGATCAGCGGGGTGGTGCAAGGAGACCAGGGTGCCAGAATCCAAGGGTTTCTCAGGGTAATCTGGAACCTGGGGGAGATAAGCAGCGGGTGGGGCTCTGCCTTCATACCCCCTTCGACAGGAGCAGTCCCCCTTCTGTTGGTTCAGAACCTGAGATTTCCTGTGAGGATTTTTATTTGAAGAAGAGTTGTGCTACCAAAAAGGTTTGACAAACCATGAATGTAGCCTCCTCATTTGAGAACTCAGGCTGCAGTGTAAAGAGGGAGTAGGAGAGTCACTGGAAAGGACGCATAGGAGATGGGGTTAGGTATTTGCAAAAGGCAGAACATGTCATCCCCCAGAACCTTCAAGGCAGGGCGTCTGGATGAACGCAGAAGTGGGTGCCCCTAGACAGGGAAAGGAAGGTATTAAAACAATTACATGTGGCCACGCTAGGCTCTGTTTAAATAGAAGGGTGTAGATATAATTGATTCTATTGTAGCCTAGAGCAGATGACCTTGAGATGGAAGATTTTAAGCCAAGACGTACATAAACAATATTGAAACAACTAGGTTCACTCCCCTATGGTTGGCAGTAGGAGGAATGTGTGAGTGAACGATTGGAGTAAATCTTTTGGAAAGAGGTCCCCCTGTCAATCCAGGAAGGCTTCATGGAGGAAATAAGACTTCAGGAGCTCCCATCCCTTCAGAGTGGGAGGGGATGGGTGATGTTGCATTTTTAAAAATAATTTATTTTTTTAAGTCATCTCTATACTTAACGGGGGCTCAAACTCGTGACCCCAAGATCAAGAATTGCATGCTCCCCCAGTGAACCAGTTAGGCACCTCTAGAACATTCCAATCAGGTTTTGCACTGAGAGGATGTCTCCAGACTGTGTGAGGGGGGCAGAAGAACTGGCGGTGGGCACCTTACCTAAACCAGCTCGTCTTCCTGCAGCTAAAGCAGAAGGCAAGCAAGGCCCCCTGGTTTCTGAAGCAGTGTGTGGCCTTCTTCAAGAGCCCACAGGCCCCCATCCGCCAGACAGCAGTACGGTTTGCAGGTACCCTTTCTCTCTTCTTGGAGCCACTGTGTCCTTGTCCTGGCATCCTTCAAGCAGCCTGAGGACTTGGGGCACAAGGGTATAAGGGCCCGAGCTAACCCTGGAGGGTGGAGGGGCTCCCTGTGCAGCCCCCAGGACCATTCTGACGATAGTCCACGTACTCCCCACCCATCCCCTCTGCCCCTCCTGCTCCTCCCCCTGCAGCAGGCTCCTGGGTGGGTTGGGTGACCTTTCCTACAGCGGAATGGGCCTCGTCCAGCAAGGCTCCCAAGGGGCAGGGCGTCAGGGTGTGGGTCCTGCTCTACTATGATGCTCGGAGGCTGGTGAGGACTGCTTCCAGTCACCCCAAGGAAAAGTGTCCTTAGAGCTGAGGCATCCCCTCCCCCTCCCCCAGCCCGATTTGCCGATGACCCTCGGAGGAGCAGGGGAATTAATTTCTCCTTGTGCGAAAAGTCTGGACAAGGCCAGTTAGGGGAAGCGAGAGAAAACAAGGAAGGGTGTGTTTTGGGAAGAAACAGAAGAGCAGGTCCAGCCGGGGTCCTGTGGTCCTTTGTGGGCCCCTGAAGTGCTCTGTGCGCTCCCATAGGCCAGATCATCCAAACCCTCGACAGGAGAGAGGTCGGTGATATCGGTGATATCGAGGACGAATATGCAGGTGAGTGGGAACCCAGGCGCAGCTCCTTGCAGCTTTTAAGGGCATCACTGTTAGCGGGGAAGTCTCAGAAATGAGGGAAGATGGGCACGTGGCAGGCAAAAATGAACCTTGGAAAGAATGAAGAGGGAGGCTTGCCTTTAAGGCCTCTGGCTTTGGGGCGTCAGCCAGAGCCCCCTGCCCCTCATTTTCCATCACTGACTGACCCTCACCCCCGCTGAACTCCAAGCTGTTCAGCAGCCAGGACTGTTGCTAGAACTCTCGAGAGAAAGGCCATCCAACTTTTTCTCACCTGGGGAACACAAGGGTTCCCAGCCCTTCCTAGCCATTGTCCACACCTTCTCTGCCCGTCCCTCTGAGACCTGCCACCACCCCCAACTCCCCGCTAGTCCCTTTTCCTCTGTCTCGTCTCAAGCACCCTATCCCCGCACTGCTGCGTCCCCCGGGGCCGCCCAAATCTCTGCTGTGCTCTCTGAAGTCAGAGGACTTTGCTCGTAGCTATTCTCTGGAAAAGAGGAGGGCAGAGAGGGCAGGAGGGGGTTGGTGGAGGGGGCCGAGAAGGTTGGTTGTGGAGGCAGGACAAGAACAAGCCGGCCTCACATCTCCCTGAGCCTGGGGCAAGTATGTTCCCCTGCTTGTGGCTGAGAAGGGTGGCCTCCTGGCGGGGAATCTCACTCATATTTTAAAAGCCGCCAGTCCCTGTCCCGCTGCACTGCCCCTGTCTGCCAGCTGTGAGGGGCCCAGACCTGGCACCCAGCCCAGCAGCCTGACTTTGTTCCAAGCACCTTAGCAGTCTCCGTGTTGTAGCCCTAAGGTCCATGCAGGAAGACCCCGACCCCATGGTCAGCTGCCTCGCCACTCAGACCCTCTACATCCTGGAAGCCAAGGAGAAGCAGCTGGCCAACACCCCTACCTCCTGCTTCTGCAGCCGGAGGCCTTGAAAGGGCCACTCCTGAGCCTGCGTCCTTGGGACCTGCCCAGGGCGGCTGTGACTGTGACCACCGCGACAGGGGGGCCTGGCTCCCAAGCCCCACCCTAGAAGTGGCTGTGTGCCCCCGCAGACGCTTTGTAATAAAAGGAAGAAGCATGAACTTCTGTGGAGTTGATGTCTCCTGGCCTTTCCACTTTGTTCTGTGGGGCAGACCATTCGCCGTGGCCTGCCTACTTGGCGACGACCGTCTGGTCCAGGCTGGCCTCTCCCAGCTCCGTGGCCCCCACCATGCCCTTCGCCCACGTGACCAGTGATGGGAGGCTGGAGCGTGGAGACGCTGGCCATCAGCTTGAACTACAGACTGGGAGGAAAGGGCATGCTGTGACACGGGAGGTGTTCTAGACCTTAGTGGCGCTGGGCAGGCTCCCGGTGGCGAGCACGGAGTCCACTCTGGCAGCTTGAAGCAAGGCGGAGAGTGACAGGAGGGCGTTAGTCGGCTCATAAAATATTCCGGGAGATCAGAAGGTTTGGATATCACGCGTCAGGAACAGGGCGGTTCTGCAAAAACACCCATGTGGTTGTCCCTTTGCGCAGCTGAGACCGCAGACCGGGTGACAGCATTTGGGCGGGGATGTCAGAAACTCGGTCCCATGTGTCCGGAGAGCCAGAGGTTTCCTCCTCCCACTCCTGCGGCTGAGCTGGGAGCCCACTCTCTCCCGGGGCTCCTGTTGGAATCCGTCTAACCCAGGGGCCCTCGGACAGTCCTGGAAGTTTACCCTCAGGTCTACACAGGCTTATTTGCTGCCCCCACACCCCCATGCCCACCCCCACCTGCCTTTGGAGTCAGCCAGGCCCCAAAGCTTGGGGGACAGGGACAGTAACCAATGTCCTAAAAGGTAGGCTCCCCCACGGTCAAACCTGCTCTGACTTGGGACCGAGCGAGGGCCATGGTGAAGGAGACACTCAGGCTTGCTTGGGCTCTTGCCCTGCAGTGCCCAGCCTCTGTCGCCTGCATCCAAGCCCCCAGGAACGTGTGGAGTCCTCCCCTCGCTCACTCTCTCCGCCCCCGCACGCCTCCCTTTCCAGGGCAGCCACACTCCTCCCAGCATTATGTCCACTGGGGGCCGCAGCCAACATCTCTTGGACCCGCACACACACTCCTCACAGCAGACGGCGCTCCAGCCCACACGGAGGTCTGCATTGGCCAGAAGCAGCTGCTCACGCACTCCCCTCGGCCTGGTCTCCGGGTCCTCCATCAGCAGCTGGGGGCCTCGCCATGGAGATGAGTGGGGAAGAGCACAGGACAGTGGTGGGCTCATGGTCCCTTCCCTGCCCTCCAAAGCACAACCAGGTCAATATGTCGGGATTGGACCCACTTCGGAGACTGTTCTGGTTCCCCCACAGATCACCCCGCTCACGTTGGTCAAGCCAAGTTTAAAAGGCACGATGGGAAGAGACCACGTGGGGGAAGGAATCTCTGTCCTGGAAGGAATATGGCCAAGTCTTCTGTCTTCTCTGGGCCTCCGTTCCTCTCATCTGTAAACCGAGAGGGTTGGGAAAAACCATCTTTGATGATGCCACCCAGGTTGACAGTGAAATGACTCCCATCAGATTCTGAGAGGTGCTATTACAGTCTAATTTCTCTCCTTCACACTGTTCTGTTTCCAAATTTCCTGTAATAAGCAGATATCACTGTGATAATTTGGGGAAAAAACCAAATCCCACAAAAGAACAAAAGAACAAGGCCCTTTAACCCGGTGTTCCTGCGTCCCTACCCCTCAGGGCTTTGGCATCTTTAAGACACAGGGTTACCTGAGTTTGGAAAAACCACCTTCTATGGCAAAAACTGCAAAGCAAGGGGAGGGGAACCAGGGGTAGAACCAGCCGGCAGGAGTGCAGCCCAGGGCCCCGCTCCTGACAGGGTCAACAGCTCCCGGGACACTATTTTCTGGTTTTTACTCACACACCCCACACACCTGCAGCTGGCCATGCCCAACTGTCACTTCTCACGGTCAGCCATGGGCTCTGTCCCGTAGGGTGGGATCCTATGTAAAAGAAGGGCCTGTGGGGAGCAGGTGTGGGACCAGACCAGGCGGGAGGGTGGGGCAGGGAGAGCCGCATGGGTAAGGCTCAGTCAGCCAGCCAAAAACAACCGCCCTCAGAAGCCACCCCTGCTTCCCAGGGTAGGGAAGCTCCAGCACCTGCTGGAGGGCCTCGGGGGTGGAGGGATTAGGGCAACTCCGCCCACCTGCGACCCGCTTTGCGGCTCAGGGCCCCCTTTCAGTTGCTAAGACCCTTCTGTTTGAGGACCAGGAGCCTCTCAGCCTCCCTCGGAGCCCTCCCATCTCCAGCCCATGATGGTCTGCTTCCCACAGAACTCACAGGCTGGGTCACCTGTCCACAGCCAAGAGCCGTAGGTCTAGCTAAACAGCAATGACTGTGCAGGTTGACAGCAAAACTTGGTTTCATATTTGGAAAACACAGCAGAGAGAGATCCTATTGTCTTCACATTACAAAAATCAGGAAGTAAATGCTTTCAAGGTGGTCCTGGCTGGTGATGGTCCCCCAGAGGCCATGATGCTCAGGGATGGGCCAGAATCTCTGGGAGCTGGGGACATGAGCTGGGGTTATCAAAAGGGAGGGTGACAGCTTCCCTACAGGAAAACTTCGCTGAGCTATTTAGTGACATTTCACAACTCACCGCCCCCAAACATGCCCAGTCTTTCCTTCCCTCACTCACACATGCTCTCGTTCAGTGGCTGGTCAGCACCTGAGGGGATACGGAACTAGCCAGAATAAAATCATTAGTCTAAAAAAGAAAAGAGGGTGGGCTTTATGGTACAGAAATGATATATTCATAAACTTTTATTAAACATGTTTTCTTGAGGGGTACCTGGGTGGCTCAGTTGTTGGGCATCTGCCTTTGGCTCAGTCCTGATCCCAGGGTCCTAGGATCGAGCCCCACATTGGGCTCCCTGCTCAGTGGGGAGCCTGCTTCTCCCTCTCCCACTCCCTCTGCTTGTGTTCCCTCTCTCCATGCCTCTCTGTCAAATAAACAAATAAAATCTTTTAAAAAATAAAAAATAAATAAAAATCTTTTCTCGAGAGTGAAACCGGACAAATGGGGTATGTGCACACAGAGCTAACGCTGGGCCACTGGTGCCTCCGGGACACAGTGACTTCTGAATGAAGCAAATCTAAAATTATGGGGGAGGGTGTCTGGGTGGCTCAGTGGGTTAAAGCTTCTGCCTTTGGCTTGGGTCATGATCCCAGGGTCCTTGGTCCGAGCCCCGCATCGGGCTCTCTGCTCAGCAGGGAGCCTGCTTCTCCGTCTCTCTCTGCCTGCCGCTCTGCCTACTTGTGATCTCTGTCAAATAAATAAATAAAATCTTTAAAAAAATAAAATAAAATTATGTGGGAGCCACAGATTCCTGAAAAATAGTGGGAACGGGCCAAATACACTACGTGGCACGGGAAGGAACTACATCTTGAATGCATCACACACGGTGTCCTCCGGGCTCTGGAAAAGGCACTGGCTGTGTTCGTGCAAGAAGACCAGTGCTGTGGCCAGGCAGGTCGGGCTTCCAGTCATGGCTCTGGTCTCTCTAGGGCTGACCCTGAACATGTCCCTTCCTTTCTGAGACTTTGCCCATTTCCGAAAATGAGAGCACCACCAATCACACAGAGGGAGTGAAGATCCCGGGAAAGATGCCTGAAATAGTGCTTGGAATACAGTAGGTGCTCATTAAGTGCTGGGGCCCTCTTCCAGCTCACGTACCTGTCCCAGGAGACAGCAGAGAGTCTGCAGGGAAGGCAACACTCTCAACATGGCTTTCTTGTTGGGCAAGCCCCACACTCACAGCCCAGGAGAGTCCCCTCAGGCTGGGCCCAGCCCCAGAGGCCCACCCCACCTGCCCCAGCACCAACCCCCCCCAACCCCCACCCCAGAGAGGGGCCACCAGCCCAAAGCTGGCAGCTCTCAGGGGACACACCACGACAGATAATGGTCATTCGGGTTTTATTTATGACAACTTCTTAGAACACACGTGTCCAGTCTAGGAACGGAAATGTACAACATGAGAGCTTAAATAACTTTCATACACTATGTACAGTCACTGGCAGAGGTACAAAACATATTTACATCTTGTGCTATAGCCGCATAGAGAGGAGGGCATAAGCCAAACGAGACCCTGCAGCCTGGGCAGGGGGTGATCCCTAGAAAAGAGCTGGTGGGCAGGGCGGGGCCCTTCACTTCAGGGGTCTTCTCTGACCCTTGGCTCTTCTTGAAGTAGTTCCCACTTCCCTGCAAAGCCCTCGGGACAAGGGTTCAAAAAACTGGACTGGGTATGAGAAGGGTTGGGGGCTCGCTGGAGTGCTGGGGCTGGGCAGGGTGTGGGGACTAGAACAAAGATGCCATAGAAAACGGAATTTTCCTTGTCGATTCTGTCCTTGCACATAAGAGGGCAGTGAGGGATCCTGGGAGCCAGGAAAGTAGGGCCAGGCCCATGGAGGCCTGTGGGGCCACTGCCAAGCCCCAGCTCCAGAGGCTGGGCCAGGACGCTGGGCTAAGCTAAGAGAGCGGGAAGCAGTTTCCTGTTTGGGATGGCAAACAGACAGATGCCACACGTTCAGGCCCCCGGGGGGGGGGCAGGGAGAAACTCCCCCCTTTGCCAGGCAGGTCCTGCCCGCCCCCTACATGATGGCGAAGATGCTGGGCTCAGGCTGGGGCTGGACACGCCGGGGGCTGTGCCCACACCCACCCCAGATTGCATTAGAAGATGCCCCTGGGAGCTGGGCTGGTCTACGTGAGGGGAGAGAGTGGGCCACTTCTAACTCCATAGCCACAGTCTGCCCACGTCGCCACCACAGTGGGTGGCTTGAGAAAGTCCCCACCACGGTCTTCCCTACAATGGCTTTGTGCTTTAGCTTGCCCTCTGCCCAGGTGACACCGCCCCAGGCGGGCAGCAGGGCTGGACAAGCGAGGGCTGGAGCTGTAGTGATGGGAGGGGGGTAGGGAAACCACTCCCAGATCCGCAGATGGCCCTTCCCAGACCCACTGGGGTACCCTGACCACCTCAAAGGCTTGGGTGTGCCTTTCTTCTTCCTTGGCAATCTCCAAAGGCAACTCCAGATGCTACCTTGGGGAACTGTGGCTGTCATGGAGGGATCTGCTACTCAAATGACAGCAAACACTGAACTGATTAATACTTAGAATTCCGGAACTGTGCCCAGAGGCCCACAGGCAGTCAGCTTCAAAAGCGTTCGAGGGGGGCTCAGCCCCGGGGACAGGGAATGTGGCTCTGGGCTCCTTAGGCTCGACAGGGCTGGGACCCAGTGTGGGCTCAGGCATTTAAAGACTTGGGGTGTGGGGTCGAGAGAGGGAGCTAACTCCTGGGCCTTCTGCTGTGGCTGGGCTGGCGTCGGCCCCGACTCAGGTCTGCAGATGGGCAAAGTAAGGAGTAGGACGAGGCCCCCTGAAGCAGGACAAGCCCTGGGCTGAGCCCTGGCCTGAGCGAGGAAATGCCCACACAGATGCAGACATACAGTCTAACTGCGGACAGAACCAAGCTGGGTGAGCCCCCTGGACCCAGGTCTGCCCAGGCCACCCACCACCAGCCCTGCTATTTGTGCTCAAACCACAACCATTGTGTGCTTCCAACCTTTAGGACGCTGGGGGCCTGCCCCCTGACTATGTTCCTTGGACATCCCTGGAGAAGTAGGCAGAGACTCCGAGCTCTTGGAGCACAGATTTCAGAAGGACTCAGGGCTCCCGAGGGACTTCAAGTTTAGAGTCAATGATAGTCGCCAGGACAGCAGAGCCGGCCTGCCATGAGGTAGCTGACCCAACAGAAACAGCAGGAAGTGGGCAATGCTGCTGAGCACCTCTCGCAGGCCCTAAGGTCATGTCTCACGCAAGAACGGGCCTTTGCAGCTACAGTACTGTTCTGGGCTGGGGCCGCCCCGTGGGGGCAGCACAGTCTTTTGTGTTTCTTCGGTTTGTAAACAGTCATGCAGATGGAGTCTTTCTTACAGGTTGCAAGGTTGAAGCTTTCCGATCAGGTGGGGAGAAGGATGGAAAGGGAAGAGGCGCCTGCTTCCACGTGGCCGAGGGAGCAGCCGGGGGGGCCCCCTGCACTGGCTGGAGGAGGAGGGACTTCCGGGGTGCAGGCAGACTGTCCCAGGCTCCAGGAGGCTGGTGTTCCGGGGTGGGCGCCTCTTGCACACACTAGCTTACGCAGACTCCACCACTGCGGCAGGCAGGGACCTCCCAGGACAAAGGGGAAGCAGGGCTGGGGATTTAGGCCCTGCAGGGGTTTTTCCCTTTTGCTGCTAGGACAGCCTCCTCTACCCAGTGTGCCCCACCAGGGCCGCACAGAGGGGGCTCTGATCGCCTGGCCAAATGCACAGGGTCACAGAGGACAAACACAGAGCTACCTCTGGAAGGTCTAAAAGTCACTGCATTATCTCCGGAGACAGTCGGGGCTCCTGACTCCCAGACCGAGGAGAGGAAGCACAGGAGAAACCACTGTGGATAGGTTGGGGCGGAGGGAAGTCCCGGGACTCCTCCCAAGGTCGGGTCCTGTAAATTCAGAGTTGCCCCAACAGGGGGCGCTGGAACACGGATGTCACCTCATCCCCAGAGCCGTGAGCCCACAGCCCCAAGGCAAAAAAGGAACTCAATGAATTTCTTCTTCGCTGCTAATCTAAAAGGGGAGGGCCTCTCGCCCCGTGCCAGTTTTAAGGCTTGAAAACGTGTCTCCTGAATAACCAGAGAGGAAGAAGCCAGAAGGACCCCCGTCCCTGTCGGGGTGAAAACACAGGCGAGCGGGGGATGGGCTGGGCCACCCTCGCCATCCAAGCCACCCCCTGGTAGACACGATCCTCTGAGCTGCTTCCTACGCGGCCCACACAGGACTCTGGGAAGGGGGGCCCCTGGCCCTGGACCGTGGGGTGGAGCTCCCCTGCCTTCTGGGGGCAGCGGGCACGGGACCCCGCGAGTGCAAAGACACATGTGGCGCCGCGGGCATGGCTGGTGTAAGGCTGCCCAGCTTGGGGGCCAGGCCCCGGGGTGGAGGAAGGCACTGAAGCCTCACGCGGCCTCGAGGTCAGGGGAGCGCTCGATGGTCCCTGGGGGTAAAGTGTGGGACGGGCCGAGCTGCAAAGCGAACAGAGGAGGTGGCCCTGGAGGGCTGGTCGGGCGGACTCCCCTTTGGGATTCCCGGCCCCCGAGTGCTGAGGAAAAGAACATTTGGGGGAGAAACTTCAAGTCAGTTTCGAGGAGGCAACCGCAATAAAATAAAATAAAATAAAATAAAATAAAATAAAATAAAATAAAATAAATAGCGGAAGTATTTCTGACCATCTCCCCAGAAGACTTTTTCTAGCAGCTCTACCTTGGCCCCATTGGAAAGGGACCCCAAGGGATGGCCGGGGTCAACAACGGGAAATGGCTGTTGGTGGCCAAGGGGCTAAGGGTCAGCTGCAGGGACCAGTTGCCAACACCTGGTTTCCATGGTTACCTGAGGACTATCATTTTGGGCTCAGAGGCAGGTGCAGTGGCTCCAGAGGATGGATTAGGGGACAGAAGGGGAGGCCTGTTTATCGGGGGGCACGGCAGGGGCTGGGGCTGCTTCGCCTCCCCCTACAGGTCCCCATGACTGGGCCAGAGGTTAAGGAAGGGCTCGGGCTGCTCAGCAGGAGAGAATGTGGCCAGAGGGAGGGCAAGGGGAGTCCAAGGGGCTGCAGGGAGAGAGATGAGACGGGAAAATGCCCTTTGGCTTCACAGCTTAAATTCCTCCTCAGCCTCTCTCTCTCCCCCAAGAGGCAAGGGGAATAGTATCCTGTAGGAAGGTCAAGGGAGATGCAGGAGAGCAGGAGAGGGGCCATACCCGAGGCCCACACCCTCTGTCCCCAGGGCAGTTGGCCCCGTCAGACCACAGCTTCCCTTCTGTGCTGTCCAGGCTGCCGGGGGGGGGGGCCGAGGGTCTGGGGGCCGTCCTCGGAAAGGCAGCTGGGGTGAGCTCAGCTGCGTGCTCCTAGGGTGGCCCGCGGGGTAACCGCCGCACGCTCCAGAACTTCACCGTCAGGTCGCTGGGGTGGAGGACAGAGAGGGACTGGTCAGCTCTTGAAGCGGGCCTGGCTGGCAACCCCCAAAGTAAAGCATGGGCCGGCTTCTCCAAACTCCCCACATGTGGTTGGGGCCCAGGGGCAAGCATCACCGAGGAGGAGGGCAGACTGCAGGGGCAGAGGGGTGGGTGCTGGGCAGAGGGAGAGGGCCTGGGGTCTCCAAGTCCCCAACAGAATTCTCCCTGTGGGTTTTCGTTGGTGTTGTTTTGTTTGGCCCAGGCCTGGGTTCTCCCCCTCTGCCTTCTGCCACCTGGCGCCCCTCTCCTGGGGTCTGCCCCGCTAGTCATGCTCGGAGGAGGGTGGGAGAAGAGCGGCAGGCGGGGCGTTCACTCCGGGCCAGGCAGGGTGTGAAGGGAGAGTAGGGAGGAGGAGTAAAACAATCTCATACCGTTGAGAAGCAGCTCAGACCGAAGTGGAGAAAGAGAGGGAAGAGGAAAGAGGGGCGAGTGACAGAGGAGGCGGGAGGGGAGGGTCAGGGCAGGGTGGTGGCTCGGCCCTTTATGGCCAGGACTCGGCGAGGAAGGCAGGGAGTGAGTCCGGGGACGTAATTCCACACCTTTACCCGGCAGTCACTGTTGGGGGAGAGAGGTAGAGAGGCAGAGAGAAGAGACAGGAGGAGATGGGGAGGGAGAGAGGGGAGAGAAGGGACATGGTCGGACATGAAGGAAAAAGACGAGACCCCTCTGAGGAGCTCCCCGGTGGGACAGAGGCCTGGGCATCCCCTGGATGGGGACCAGAGCTGGGGCAGGAGAGAGGCGGGTCTGGGGTAGGGGGGGACGGCAGACAGCTGCTCTGTGGTCTGACATACGTGGATGGGAGTAAAGACAGCCGGGGTGGGGGCTGCTGTGGGAGGGGTAGGAAAGGCTTGAAGACAAGTGGGTGAGTCCTGACCTGGGGCCCAGCACCTTCCTGCTCCCCTGCCCCTGGTGGGCACTCCTGGAGGGCTAGCAGAGGCTAGCGAGCACCATGGGGGTCTGCTCCGGGAACCGAGTCTGTTGGGACAGCCGCAGGGGCTCCGAGGCCCCCCATCTTGCCCTGCCCACACCAGGGAGAGGGGTGGGGAACGCACGCAGACCTCTCTGCCTGGCACCCACCTGGAAGCAGTGAAGATGTGCTTGGTGTTGGTGCAGATGGCATTGATGGGGCTGTCGTGGCCCCTGATCTCGCCAATGGGCGTGAAGTTGTCCACGTTCCAGACCTTGATGACGCCCGCACGGCAGGCGCTCAGCAGCATGGGGCGGCCCGGGACAAAGGCCAGGGCACACACCCAGTCCTTGTGTGCATTGGGGATTTGCTGCGGGAGGAGCAGAGCCAGTGAGGCTTGGAGGCAGTGTTGAGTGGGGAGAAGCCCGCAGAGTGGGAAGAAGCTGGCAGAGGACACTGCGGTCACCGGGCTCCCCTCTGCCTGTGGGGTCCCTGGCCAGGCAGGCTAGCAGCCCTGTCCAGGAGGTGGGCTGGGTGAGCCCACGCTGGGGATTGTAGGGGCCCCGAGATAGGTCCTTTGGCCTCCCACTCCAAGGCAAACTTAAGATCTGGCACTGGTGGAGAACCCTTCAGCCCTCTCAGGGGTAAACGCTCCAAGAAAGGGAACACAGTGAGTGGCTGAGCTTTCAAGTCAAACCTAGGGGCTAAGAGCAGCCCCTTTCTTAAAAGCAGCTGTACACGGGAGGGTAGAGGACAGGGAGGAGTAGAGGACAGGGGAGGCAGGGGAATGGACACAAAGGGAAAGAGCGTGGAGAACAGGCAGGCTGGGGGAGCTCTGGCCCAAGACCCTAGGTCCCCAAGGACCTGCCTGGACTGGGGAATGGCCTCACCCTAGCCCACCCCTCCCCTTTCGCCCACTGCACCTGAATGAGCTCCTGCTGCTCTAGGTCCCACTTCTTGATGCCATTATCCCGGGAGCCACTGAATAGGACATCTCCCTGGATGGCAAGACACTCGATACCGTCATAGTGTGGGGGTTCAAAGTTGTGCGTGGGACCAATGGTGCCCGTCACACACTCACCCAACTCGAACATCTGTGGGAAGAAAGACCGGTAGGGCACGCCAGGAGCACCCACCCAATCTCACACAGCACGGTGGTCCCCAGGAGCTGGCAGACCCAGTGGCCCTGGGGGAGAGGAGCTTCCCCAGCAGGAGAGGGCTGCTGGAGGGGCACCGCTTCTTATAGGGATAGAGGACACTGAAGGCTTGGGTCTTGACCCTTCCCAAGGGGACTGGGGCAGACTGGGTTAATAGGTGAATGCAGGGGGTGACCCCACAGCTCAACAAGCAGCTCTTATGGAGAAAGGTGGGTTTGGGGTGTGAACCTCCTTTTTGATTTCTTTTATTTTTAAATTAATATAATATTACTTGCCCTTGGAATAAAAACATGATCATACCAACCACCCTCTGCTTCCCAGTTTCTGACTGTGTACCCACGGTGTGCAATGACATAATTGGCGAGCAAACAAAATTAGTGTTGTTTGCTATCCTTTGTGTTCTGTTCGCATTTTCTTAGTTCAGTAGATGCACTACAGCCTGTTCCACAGCTTTTCCCTAACCGATGTGAGGCTATTCCAGCCTTAGACATCTGGGTCACTTTCAATTCCGCACCACTTACAAAATAGCGCTGCGTCTACTTTCTGCACACACCTCCTTGCCTCTTTGGGGTGATTTCTTCAGCATAAATCCCCAGCGGTCTCATTATTTTTCATGAGGGCTCGCAAGGCCCCAGAGGGAAGGGGTAGGGGAGGACAGGAGGAATGCGGAGAAGAATTCTCCCCACCACCACCCCCTGTCCCAGAGGGAGGCCTTCTCAGGTACCTTCACGTAGTGGTCCTTGGAGCCGGTCACCACCAGGTCATGCTGGCTGGCGGTCTGGGTGACGGTCAGGCACATCACAGGGCCGATGTGGCCAGTCAGCTTGCCAACCAGCTGGAACCTGTAATGGACAGAAGCCCGCCAGTTGGGGGGACACAGATCAGAGGGAACCCTGGCTTGTGGGGGCTGGTGGGGAGGTCTGCCCTGGAGTGAGTTGGTCCTGCCAGGGAACTGTCCCTCCCTCAATGCAAGACCAAGAACCTAGACATCAGCGGCCCGGTGTCCTGGGGGCCTCGGAGGACAAGGATCCCGTATCTCAGAGCAGAGACCCAAGCCCAGCAGCAGGTGGGAATAGAGCAGCACGGGGTTCTGCCAGCCCCAATGGGTGGTGCCCACAGTAAAGACCCAGGGGCCCTCCACGGCGTGCCCCACATCCCCCTGACCTGCTCAGCTCCCAGATGCGGACGGCGTTGCCCGAGGCAGCATACAGCATGGTGCCTGAGGGGCTGAGGGCGATCTGGTTGATCTGATGCTCCCCCTGAGCACTGGTGATGGCACGGGTGGATGCGGCGGCACAGGCGTCCCCAGAGGTCACCTGGCCAGAGGACCTGCCGCGAGCGAGGAAGGCAAGGTCAGAGATCAAAGTGGTCCATCCACACAGGCCAGGAAAGCTCTCAAACCTCACTCAGATCAGGCATAATACTACAGCTCTTCCAGGAAGCCTCCTCTGGCTGATGGAGGGGAGCCAAACTCCTCCTGGAAGTTTCTGGTCTGACGAGGGAGAGACCAAGGGTGGCAGCACCTCTCCGCAGCCAGCAGAAAAGTCCCTGTCCCTGAACGGGGCTTATGGAAGCCACTTAATCTCTCTGAGTCCCAGTTTCCTCCTCTGTAGAGAGAGGTGATTATACCCATTCCGTTTACACTGCTTCTTCAGTTTTGTTTTTTTTTTTTAAATAAAAGACTATTTTTTTAGAGCAGTTACAGGATCACAGCAAAACTAAAGGGGATGGTTTCCCCTATCGCCCTGCCCCCCACATGCACAGCCCCCACATCATCATCCCCAGCAGAGGGGGGCCTTTGTTACAGTGGTGAGCCCACCCTGACACAGCATCGTCACCGCGGGCCACAGGCGACACGAGGACGCGCTCATGCCGGACGCTCCGTGGGTCTGGACCAACGCGTGGTGACCCACATGCACCAGTACAGTCTCAGGGAGCTTCGCTGCCCTCGGAATCCCGTGTTTACTCTCTTTTAAGGATCAAGTTAAAGAACGGATAATGGCTTATAACGGCAGTGCCAGGACGAAGCACGGCTCCCGCTGGGACAGTTTGGTTCTGCAGGGGCCCTCGTCTCACTTCCGTCTTCCACATGTCCGTCAGCCTGAGACCGTCAGGGGCAGGGCTGAGAAAAGGCTTGGGTGGCCCACTGACGCAGACAGGTGGCCAGCGCGGTGGCGGTCAGCCAAAAGCCACCTGTGTCCCCACGCAGGTTCCCAGCTCCCCGTCTGGGTTCACAGGGGGATACCCAGCTCAGCCCAGGGCCTGGGAGGCTGAGATGGAGCCAAGCAGGCCAAAGGCTCACCCAGGCTGCTGCCCCAGACTCTGTCCCCCATCCCAGGGACCCCCACCTCATCCCTCAGAGTCAGGTCGAGTCCCCTAAGAGCCTCTGCACTCATGTGGCCGGACCGGGCTCTACTGAGTAGGTCACGTGGGCTGGGCATGGGTACCCAGCCCACCACCGAGGGCCAGCTCGGGGAGTACCTACGTGAGGGTCCGGATGCACTTGGCCGAGTCCCGGATGTCCCACACCTTGATGTAAGAGGCAGACACGGAGAACACAAGCCCGGAGTGGCTACAGTACTTGAGGGACACCACGTTGTTGGGGTGGCCCTTCAGGGCCGCAATCTCCTGGCCTGTGACCAAGTTCCACATCTTACAGCTGCGGTCTGTGGGAGGCAGGGAGAGAGCCACGGGGACAACAGATGCCAATCAGCAGGGGCCCATAACACACGCTCCCCCTCACAGGGGCTGTGGCGGGTGGGGGAGACAGTCCAGAGGCATCGAGGGGGAGGGGCCTCACGTCTGAGGGACAGGAAGATGCGCCCGGACCAGCTCGTGTGCTGCGTGTGTGTGCGGGAGAGACTCAGGAGAGGAGCTGGTCGGAGCTTCAGACCTGGGTTTCTCAAGCAAACTCCACAGACACCAGAGTTCTCTGCGTGTATTGCCAAGGTACCGGGGCTAAAATGAAATTCTTCAGCTTCTTCTGTCTGTTCCTACAACTGCTAATAGCTGACAAAATTAAGGAACAAGTGGCAAGCACCTTTGAGGGGGAGCATCTGGAATCAATCATCCACACCCAGAATGACAGTCAGCCCCCTCTCGCCCTGCAAATAAAGATATAGTTGTCTTTCCAGTAGCATGTCTACTGCAGAGCTGTCCTTTCTGCTGGTCAGATTTTTCTGATTTTGTTGCTGAGACTATGTAATCATGACTTTGAGGGGTCATAGGGATTTCTTAGCTGGAAGTGCTGGGGTAGACATCGGTGGAGGGTAGTAGTGTTGTGGGACTGGGATGAGCAGACAAGATGGGGAACCTGAAAAGACTTCCTGAAGTTTCTGAGGAAAGTTTGGAAGGAAGTGCTGGATGGAGACCAGGGTCAGCTATGAGGGAAGGCTTGGTTGGGGGTACCCAAGATGGAAAGCCGTAAGCCAAAGTAAGAGACATGAGACAAGGTAGTAGACAAGCTGAGCTCACATCCTCAACTCATGGGGGCTCTGGGATTTCATCTTCACAGCCCACTCTGGCACGGGAAGCAGGGATGGGTGAGACCCTAATCTTACTGGCCAATCTGGGTTCCACCCACCTTTGGATCCTGTGAACAGTAGCTCGTCTGTGGCGTCCAGGCAGAGGATGGGCCTGGTGTGGCCCTCGGCCATGGAGACACACTGCAGTGGGGCTGTCCTTGCACCCTTGGCTCCTCCAACGGGGGTGATGACGCCCCTTCCCAGGAGAGAGGGAGAAAGGGTGCACCTGTCAGCCAGGGAGACTGAGGCCAGGCTGAGCAAGGTATGCCAGTAAGAGGGGGACAGAACCGACAGGGGACTAGGGCAGATGAAGGCAACCCTTGAGACTCAAGCTCAATGCCGTTGATGTCTGAGAGCTGGGGACAGCCTGTGGGGGCAGGGAGGGCTGGTCTGTACGAGAACCTGTCAGTCACCGCCCTGAGCACATCCAGGGGAGCGAGCCGTGGGCAGGAAGGAGGAGACATGGACACTGCCCAGGGGGAGCTCCCGTCTGATGCCTGCCTGACCCAGATCCCGAGGCCTAAATGTGCGCAGGCCCCAGAGGCCCGAGGGCTAGAAAGGGGCCGCACGTTACTTCAGTTAACCCAGGGTGCAGCGAGGGGTGCGGGGTGCGGTGGTGCTTAGGCTGTCCACCTCCCAGCACCTCGGTGGTGCCGGGACAGCCCTCTGTCAGCAACTTCTTCCGCGGCCGGCCCCTCCCAAGCAGAGACACATACCCTCCCACCCACCCTCCAGCCCCTTTGGGACCTGCAGAGTCAGATCTGTGACTGTCACTTACAAAGGCCAAAATCCCTCTAGGGGGCCCCAGCTCAGCTCTGAGTTAGGGATGTCCAGGGTCCCTGGGGAATGCACCTGGGGAAGCAGCGCCTCACTTCCCATCCACAGTCTGGGAGGGAGCACGAGCACCCCCTCGGCAGGCGGGAGCATTTTGCTAAAAGCCAGCCTCCTGGAGGTTCTGGAGAGTGATCTTTTCTGAGTGAGCGTCTTTGGGAATGAGGCCCTAGCCGAATTATATGCAGGTCTGAAAATATGTTCTAGTTCCTTCCCAAAGACAATGCTGTTCCTCCCAGTGATGCTATGTGGCCCATGGTCTGCTAAAATGAGCCGTGTTCCAGCCATAGTGCCTTTCACGGCCCCCATAGACACGGCCACGCCCCCTGCGAGGACGGCAGTCAGAGGCCAGCTGCCAGACAGGTGTCACAAGTGACCAGCCCCCAAGCTGGCCCAGCTCCCTGCTTTCAACCCTGGTTTGGGCCCAGCTGTGTGGCTGTGTAAAGAGCCCAGACCGTTGTGGGTAGTATGTCACCAGGATAACCCTCGTCACTGAGAGAGGCTGGGAGGCTTGCTAGCTTCTGGTCATGGCAAAGCCTTGCCCCCCGCAGGCAGGCTTGCAGGCCAGGAGGCGCGGTGAGCAGGGGGCGCTCTGGGCGAGCTGGAGGGAGCTCAGAGCCTAGTGCTGACCATCGGCCCGTCAGGAGCTCAGGCCCACCAGGTCCCAGGAAGTGCTCCTTGTTGTGTGGTGCTATGCTGGGGGGGCTGGGGAAACTGTCCCCTGGTCACCCCAAAAGCTGGGAAGGGAGGAGGTCTCCTGGCAGTCCTGGGCCATGTGCCAGGAGGTGTGGGCAGCAGGCTCCCTTCGTGCTCCTCTCAGAGGAGCTGAAAAGCACACCTCATCGGGCACAAGCTGAGCAAATCACAGGGATGCTGGAGACAGCCACCAATACCCGGCCAGCTGGGCCCTGCAGGCCCCAGAGCTGTCTGCACCCCTGCCCTTCCCCCAAGCCCTCAGCAGCACTCAGTCCCAGCCCCGGCCCACCCCAGGCTCCCAGGCTTTCCCCGTGCCTGCCCAGGAGACAAGGAGAGAACAGCGCCTGTGGCAAGCAAATATGCCCCCCTCCCCAAGCCCCCAGCTCCAGCCGGGCCTGGCCAGTATGAGGCCATGCAGAGACCCTGAGAGGGAGGAACCACGGGTGGAGGGGGGGAGGGGGGAGGCAGGCCAGGGAGGAGGGCTGCATGCTGAGGACTGGGGTGTGCAGGCGGGAGGGCGGTGCGGCAAAAGGCAGAGAGGGGAGAGTAAAGAGTGAGAGCTGGGGAGCCAACACGGGAGACATTCTGTGTGTACCTCAGGACCTCCGACAAAGAGGAGTCGCTGTCATCAGACCTGGGGAGGGCAGAAAATTAGCTGGATTAGGGGAGAGAGGAAAACACACGAAGGGATGGCAGAGGCAGCAGCAGCGTGGGGGGGTCAGAGGGCGGGTTATGCTCTTCAAGGGCAGCGGGGAGAGGCAGGGGTCAGGGCACTAAGGGACAGCAGGAGAGGAGGTGGGGAGGGGTGGGCCGCCGGGGGCGGGGTCCCTCTGCTACCAGGGCAGGAGTGAGGAGGGGACCATGGGAGCTGTGGGAGTGCCAGCCCCACACTCTGGAGAGACATCTTGTGGGCCATTTGCTGGTTCCAAGCCCCTGGCTGCCCCATTGTACGAGCTAGGGACTCTCTGCCTTGCCCCAGCAAAGCTCCTCCATGCCTGAGGCCAGACGAAGCCATGCTTGCTGCTACCTCTCCCTGGGAGCTGGCCTCTTGCAGCGATTCTTCAGGGACTTACTAATTCACAAAGCCCACTGCCCCAGCGAACCCACTGGGGCTATACCTAGGAGCCGGGCCTGCACCACACATGGGCCCCAAGACCTGGCCCACCGGATAGGACCAAGGTCTGCAAGACCACCAGGCTGGAAGGGCCCGAGTCCCACGTCAGTGCTTCTGGAAAAGGGGCCCGTTGATTGCAAACGTGTGGTGGAGAGGCGGCGCCCCGGCTGGTGTGGTCCAGGTTTGGTACCTGCCTCCTAAAATGGGAACTGAGCCAAGGCGGGTCTGGGGAAGGAGCAGTATTTTGACCCAACAAGGGGTTTTCTGTGGGGAAGGGCTGATGTCAGGTGCCAGGTGCAGGAACTAGCACTCTCTAGCCTGGGCTCCCCGGAACAACAGCACTGCGCCCCTCCTCCCTGCCAGGCTGGAGAAGCTTTTAGGGAGCCAAGAGAGGAGCCCTCTCAGAGGCTTTAGAGATGGGAGAAGCCAGAGGGGGGTCCAGAGTGTAGGGAGCATGGAGAGGGGCACACGAAGGCTAGGATCCCCCCCAACCCAGAGCAGAGTCCCACGGTTTGGAACATATGATGGAGCATGTCAGAAGCCCTGGGTTCTGGGGGCGCCTGGCTGGCTCAGTTGGTTGGGCGACTGTCTTCAGCTCAGGTCATGATCCTGGAGTCCCGGGATCAAGTCCTGCATTGGGCTCTCTGCTCAGCAGGGAGTCTGCTTCTCCCGATGACCTCTCTCCTCTCATTCTCTCTCTCTCTTTCCCTCTCAAATACATAAGTAAAATCTTAAAAAAAAAAAAAAAAAAAGAAAGAAAGAAAAAAGCAGCAGCAGCAGCCCCGGGGTCTGGGCCCAAGTCCTCCACTCTCTACATGAATATCCTCAGGCCTCTCTAAGCCTCGTTTCCTTTTCTGTGAAACAGGGAAAACAGTTCTCATGGCTGATCTGTGGTCCACATGAATCACACATATGAAAACCCCCTAAATGCGGGACCACCCTTCGCCCCGGCCGTATTTGCCAGAGTCCCAGTGGCCCCACTGGAGCTGTATTTATAGCTGGGCTAAACCTGCCACAGGAAGGCAATTGGGGGTCCCTTTCCGCAGGGACAGAAGGGCCCCTGGGCCTCGTCTGAGCATGGGCAGCAGGGAGGGAGTGGCTGAAGTTCAAGAAAGGGGCTTTAGCAAGCGTCAGCGGAGGAGGACTCAAGGCGCAGTGAGTGAGTCCCCACAGGGGGTCGGATCTGCACGCACAGCCCCACCTGACTGCCCCCCATCCCCGTGGCCTCCGTCTTGCCCTCTCCTGAGGTCACAGCATGCTGGGGGAAAGGAAGGGTCCGCGGTTAGAACAGAAAGGGCGGAGATGCCCAGAGGAGCTCCAGAGCCTCATCTCTTGGAGGGGCTGGGACAGCATGGTCAGGGGCTGCCCGGCTGCCCCGGACCCGCCTGCGGCAAGGACCAGCCCACCTCCTCCGCACCTTCCCCGGCCTGCCCTGGCTCTTACTTGTCCAATGCTGAGCCTTGGCTCTGATTACTGGTGAGACGAGAGAAGACGTTCCGGTCATTGCGGGGCCGAGTAGGAGGGGACGAGGGGGGCGTGAATCCCACATCCGTGGACCTGGGGAGCGGGGACAGAGCGGCATCTGTCAGTGAGCACAGCCCTGGCCCACAGCTTCCAGCACCACCTTCTATCCGGTTTGGAAGGACCGCAGGGCAGGGCTGGCTGTGCAGTGATCCCAGAGCCCAGCAGACAGCCTGTCATCATTATTCATGGATGCCATGCTTGGGAATTCACCTGCTCATTACAGTGTATTAGTGACTCCAAATGAGCCCTCGCACTGCTGTGGGGGTCATTCCCAGACATCAAGCAGAGCAGCAAAAAATTCAAGTCCCCACATGTTCCCAGTGGAGGTCAAATGAGGCGCTTCTCTGCCTGCCTGTGGCCTTTCCTGTGATCTATTTAGGGCCATGTTTTTTGCATTTTTGTGCTTTTCGTTGGTGATTCATGGTTTAAAACACCCCCAAAGCATAGTGCCGACAGGCTGCCTGACACGTGTCTAAGCACAGGCAGGCTGTGCTGTGTCTTACGGAGAAAATACACATGTTACACAAGCTTCATTCAGGGGGAGTTACGATGCTTTTGGTTACAAGTTCAATGTTAAGGAACCAACAATATGTATTAATTAAGCTGCCTTTAAACAGAAACACACATGAAGCAAAGGTCTGTGTTGATTGGCTGATGAAATATTGTGACCAGAAGCTGTCAGGAACCCAACCCCGCATTTCCCCAAGAGCAGAGGCTGACTCAGTGTTCACGGTGCTTGGAAGAACTTAAGTGAATCGAGGGGCATACGGAGGATTCACCCTGTCGTCAGGGGAGAGTCGAAGACCACTGCTCTGCCCCATTCCAGCAGCGGAACATCCCTCTCTTTGGAAAGTTGTCATCAGCTTTGGTCTAAACCCTCCCTTCCTTTGAAGAGTCTTCATGAGTTCGGCCTAAGTCCCTTGGACTGCCACCTAAGTGTGTTCTCGGAATGCATAGGTGAAGGGAAGGTTACCACCCATCCACCTACCTGCCAAAGGCCCCACCACAAGCCACCGGCATGGGCATCTGCTCAGGCTTTGGACAGACGGGAAGGCTGGGAGCCTGAGCAAGTGCTCTGGTCACCTACCAGGTCGGGTGGCAAGAGATCATCTTGATCCCCTGCTCTGCTACTACCTAGTTGTGGGACCTGGAGAAAGCCATCAGACCTCTCCAAAAATCAGTGCATGGACCAGACGACCCTAGGAGGCAGGTGATCTGGAGATCACCTGGTGACCTGTAGAAGCTCTGCGGGTCCCAGACCAATTAGAGACTTGTCCACTGTTTTTGCAATCATCTCCCGGTTTTTCTTTAAACATCTACACGACCCTCACATGACAAGACCTTAGAAAGCTCACGTGAGACCTCAGCATGACAAGACCTTAGAAAGGGCTGAGACCTCCCAAGGAGCCCGGTCATGAAAAGGAGCTGAAGCACATCAGGACAATGACTGCAGAGCCACCAATATTGAGCCCGCATCAGCCAACTGGCAGCGGGCTTAGCCGTCCGATTCAAGGTGCTTATGGAGATTATGTTTGCTAAGCCCACGCCTGGTAGGATGGGGAAGGGACCATTAGGGGCAGCGGAATGACTTAGTGAGATTGGCCCAGATTCAAGTATGCATAACGACCTCCAGAGTAGACCATCACAGTGACTCACGCACCCCGCAACGGCGGGGACTCTGGTGCAGGTTCGGAAACGTGCTCTCACCTAATGGGCTGCCCTCGGTCATACGACTTCCTTCGGGTCAGAGGGGATGTCTCCGTGCCTCGAGACTGCCGGGGGCTAGAACAGAAGGGTCCCGTGAGACCCAGACCTGACTCCTTGCCCACCCTGCTGACCCATACCCCTGGCTCCCCTCCTTACAAAGTACTGCCTCTGCTGGGCAGGCTGATGGTGCGCGAGACCTTGTCCCGGTAGTATGGGTCTCGGACGGAGAGGCCGACTCCGTCCTCTTTGATCTCAACAAGGGAGGCCAGGGACTTGGTGATGTTCTTGGTGGAGCTATCCAGCGGGGGACCCAGGCACTCAGCTGACACAGCCTTCATTTGAGCAGACAGTTTGGGCTCACCCTGGGAATGGAAGGACTGGGGTGAACCAACTTGCCCAAACATAAAGGGGGGCTGGGAGAATTCTAACGAAGGAAATAATGCCTCTTGGCCTACGGTAGAACCACCAATGGAAGAGCCAGGTGAGTAGTACCCAGAGACCCTCTCTCAAGGCTTCTAGAGAAGCCAAAGCACTAAATGGGTTTTATGGCCCTTATCCAGACTCTGCACATACAGAATGCCCAGGATGACCTCTTTGCTCGTTACCACTGAATCAGCTTATCCAAAAAACTATGCACAATTCATTGTTCCCTGTATGCAGCTCCTCCTTCTCTGTTTAATAAATCCTGTTTCTTAGTTCAGACTAGTAACTGATCCCTCGTTGGTGGGTGCTGACTCCCATACTGTTGAATCAGTAATCTGCATGGAGAATAACTGAAGGTCTAGACTTAGTCTTTGACCCAGAGCATGAGGCAGAGTCTTAGGCAGGAATGGGGAGATTTTTGAAAGCAGGGCCTCTGGCTCCGGTGACATCACTGGGCAGTGACTCCAGCCACTTCTCCCACCTTCCACCCACCTCAAAAAGAATGGGTTGTAACCAGTTACACATCTGGGGACCTCCCAATTCCTCCCAGCTGGAGGCAATACTGAGTCAGGGCTGGGGGGTGAGGGCAGAGCCACAGGAAGGGGGAGACCAGGCCCTGAGGCAGTGGCGCTCACCTTGAACTTGAAATCATCATGGCTGGTGGAACCTTTCATGGTGAATGACTGGGAGAAGCTAAGGAAGAAGCAGAGGGAGTTCAGGCTCCTGAGAGCCTACACACTGGCTCTCTAAGCCTTAGGCCCTGGGTTCCAAAGAGCCCCCAAATAGGCCTAGCCCTGGGACCCTATGGCAACCTGCCCCCCAACCAGACCCAGGTTCATGCTGTGAGCCAACCGCTCCCTCCCAACTTAGAAACTCACCTCCCCTCAGAGAACTCAGAGATTTCCTCATCCGTGCTGGCGTAGCCGTTCTCTGTGGGAGGAGAGGAGGGTTGAGAGGCCCCAACAGAGTGAGGGGAGGGGGGATGGCCTCCCTCCCATATCTCATCCACTGGCATCAGACTGGGGCTCGTGAGGGAGTTCTGGGGGCGGTGAGGGTCACCCCTGGGGGTTCGAGCTAGGCCGCACTGGGAAAATGCCGGAGCTTCGAGGCCTCGCCCACAGCCGCCGTACCCTGTTGCACGTTGTTGATGAGGGCCTGCAGCTCGGGGTGCGCCTCCGCCTTCTCTCGCAGGGCATCCAGGAGCAGATGGTTCTGAGAGGAGCCTGCTATGTCGGTCTGCCTCAGCCGCCCCTCCAGCAGCCGGATCTGGGCCTCCTTCTGTGCCACTTGCAGCCCCTGCGGGCAGGGAGATAGGCCTGTGTTTACCCTCCCCCGCCTGGAATCCTGGGGACCCTCATCACCACCCTCACACAATGTGCTCCCAAGACACCATGGGGGGTGCCCTGCCCCGACATCAGCCCCGTGCCTGCCCCGGAGTCGGACTAACTCCCCGACATCACCCGTGTGCCTGCCCCAGACCAGAGACGCACCACTCCCCTCCTTAACTTTACTCACATCCACAGGTTGGTGGAGGTTGCCTTAGGCTACACTTCCTTGTTATGGGCTGAACTATGTCCCCACCCTCCCACATTCCTATGTTGACCCTCTAACCCCCAGTACCCCGGCACGTGACTATATTTGGAGACAGCGTCTTGAGAGAGGTAATTATGTTAAAATGGGGTTCTTAGAGTGGGCCCCAATCCCCTATCACCGGTGGCCCTAGAAGAAGTCAGGACGCAGGCACACACAGAGGGAACACAGCATGAAGCGGGAAGGGAGTCCTTTTACAAGCCAAGGAGAAAGGCCTCAGAGGCAACTAGTCCTGCTGGCGCCCTTAACTGTGGACTTCCAGCTCAGAACCGAGAAAATCAGTCTGTGCGTTTGGTGCCCCGGTCTGTGGTACTTCATCAAGCAGCCCCCCAGGAACTCAGTCCCCTGTAACCTGGAGGAGAGCTGGGAGCTTCCCGCAGACAGGGGACGTCTCCCCGGCCCCTCGCCAGAGTTACGCGGCGTGGATACTGGGCGGTGTCTGTCCTCAAAGACCACAGGCCCCAGCAGGAAGGTGGCCCATCCTCCAGCCAGCTCTCTGTCGGGGACAGAGCCCATCTGATGGGAACGGGGGCTTTCTGCTTCCCGCTGCCCCAGCCCTGGTATACAAACTTCTCCCAACACACCCGAGCCCTGCTGGGGACGCGCCTCGACCAGACATGAGGGTCACTTCTAAGGGAGGGCCTGCTTTGTGACCGGCATTGTGCCAAGCCCCAAGCACGTGTCACCTTGTGAAAGGCACACAGCAAACGAGGAGCTTGGTGCTGTCCTCGCCCCAGTTTTAGAGCTTGGGAATCAGAGGCTGGGAGTGAAGCAGCTTGCTCTAGCCTGTAAGTGATGGGTCAGGATCCAGGCCTGTGTACCGCCCCACAAGGGGGAGATGACAGAGATGCTGTGACTGCAGCTCCCACGCCGCCCCACCCTGCCCAGGAGAGCCGCTGGCCCACCTTGTCGATGGATGCCTTGAGGAAGTTGTCCAGCAGGAGGCGGGCTTCGGCCAGGGAGCAGGAGCTGATGACCACGGATGTGTCTGTGGAGTCCAGCTCCTCCTAAGATGGAGAGGCAGAGACCCCCTGTCACCGAGACTGCCCCCAACCCCCCGTGTCTCTCCGGCCTCTTCCCCGGCCACCGGTCCAGGCCCCGTGGGCACCTTGGTCTCCTCCAGCTGCACGATGGTGGCCTGGCAGTCGGTGATGCTGTCGTTGATATAGTCGATGTTGGCCGCCAGCACCTCGATCTCCTCCGCCAGCTCCTGCAGGCCCTTCTCCTCCTCCGGGCTCTCAGCCTGCAGCCGTTCCCGCTTCCTCCGCAGCGCCTCCTGCAGGAGGAACAGCTCCTCCCTTTTCTGCAGGGAGGGTGATGGAAAAGCTTCAGGTTCGCTGCTGCCCAGCTCCGCCCACTGTTCCCTTCAGGCCGGGTCCCTGGGTGCCCCCTGCACCTCTGGATTCCAAAGCAGGCACAAGGAGTGGGTGGAAAGGGGATGAGGCAGTCTGATGAGCCAGAGCCATCAGAAGTGGCAGAGGAGGGGAGATGGGAAGGAAGCAGAGGCAGGAGCCCCGGGACCCCTGTGCTCAGACCCACCTTGATGAGCCGCTCCATGTCAGCCTCTAGGTTGACAATGGTCATCCTCTGCATGACGATGTCAATAATCCTCCGTTCCAGGGACTGCCACTTGAGCCTTGCAGCCTTACTGAAGCTCTGGCTGGCCCCCTTCTTCTGGAACTTCTTTCTGGGAGACAGATGCAAAGGGAATTGGTTGGGAGGACTCCCTTTTATAAAGTTTTCTTTCTCTTTCAGGTTTTCTGTATGTATTTGGTCATTTAACACTGTTAATAACATGTTCTTTTGGGGGGAAAATGCATTTTTAAAATCATCTTGTTGTATTTTATCATTTTTTTTCAGCATAACAAGTGTACTCTTTAATCCCTATTCCTTATTTCCCCAACACCCTACCCACCTGGTTAGGAGCACACTCAAGCTCTGTAACTCCACGGGCACCCCTGCACCCCCCAGCCCCATAGCTGACATCCGTGGGGACCCATCACAGGACCCCATGTCCGCCAGGCTCGCCTCCCCCTGGCCCTGACCGTCCGCCTCACCTAGCAGGGCGGGTGCCGTTGACAGCAGATGCAGGGTGGTCCCCCGAGAAGTGGTTGATTTGGCGGTTCCACTGGCGCACGATGCTGGAGACGGATCGGGCCCCTGATTCAGCCTCAGATGATGTGGTGCTGGCTGACACCTCAGCCCCCGAGTCCAGCATGGGAGGCTTCGGTCCCGCACGCCCCGCCACCCGCTCGGACATGGGCTTGGCCAGGCGCCTCAGTGCAGAAACCTGGGGCAGAGAAGAGAGGAACCCAGTGAGGGGGGCGTGGCTCTGGACTGGGGGTTGCCGGATAGGATGAATCCAGGGGGAGGCTCTGTCCTTGCCTGAGCTGGGGACTGAGAGACAGCCAAGGGCTCTCTGATGTGAAACGAACACGAGAGACTTCTACCTTTCTCATTAAGGTCTGAGGCCTCTGGGACCCGAGCCTGCAGCCTACCTTCATGCCTCAGCCCTCTTGTTGAGTAAGGCCCTTGTGACGGGCCTCATGTGGGCTCTGCTCCCCTGTGTGTGCTGAGTGACAAGGGAGAGCCAGAGCCACCAGTGGGATTGTCCGCTCCCGACTCCAGAAGAACTCAGGAGAAAGGGAGCCACGTCTTGCTCACCTCCTGGGTTTTCCGCCTCAGGACAATTTCCTGCTGCCGCTTCTGGGACTCGAGCGCTCGGATCTGAAACTATGGGTGAGGGAAGGGAGTTGGCGTCCACACTTAGGCCTCACGGCCTGGTCTGCCCAGCTCTGTAGGCAAAAGCCTGGCTTTTGGGCGGATTCTCATTTCGCCTGAATTTACTGATCATATGTGACCCCAAGTCTGGCCCCCATTGCAGAGGTCACCACGCAAACCGTTCTCTGGGAGCAGGGAATTCCCTCAAGATCTCATCCACACCATGACAGGGAACCCGTGACCAGCGGGCTCAGGGACAGGAGTTGCACAGTCCCAGCTCTGGCTTGCTGGTGACCCTGGGCAAGGGCCTGCCCTCTCTGGGGCTCAAGTCTCCCCACCCCCCACCCTGCACTAGAGGGGGCGGACCGGGAGCTCGCCGTGCAGGTTCCCTCCCATGCTAGGCCGCGTCCTGCTGCAAGTGTGGCTGTTACTGCTCAGGGTCATGGGAGCCGAGAGGCAGCCAGGCACACAGGGAGGTAGCAGTCCCCAAGGGCGGCCCCTCACCTCCTGTCGTCGCTGTTCCTTCTTGAGCTGAGCAATCTCCCGGTTCCTCTTAGTCTCCACCAGCCGCCGCCGCTGCTGCTCCTCACGCATTTGCTTCATCAGGGCCACCTGGGACAGGCAGGGGTGGTGGGGGTGAGGCGCGCTGGGCAGTGGGCACCCACATTCTCCAGGGAGGCCTGGCTCTGAGGCAGGGGCGACAGCCTGCCAGGCCCCTGGTTTGGGGCTCAGGGGTCTGGAGTGAGGGGTCTGCTCCCACTCCTCCATGCGAGCTGAAGCTGCCAAGTGCCTGGGCACCCTGCTGGAAGGAGTGGCCTTCCTGCCAGCCCAGCTGTGCAGGTGTGACCACTCTGCAAAGTTTAACCCTGATCCCCACTTTCAAATGCCACGGCCCCCAGTGGCCTCCTCCCTGAGCCACCATCCTGGGTTTGGCCGATCGAGGACCAGCCTGGGGATGCTCGAGGCAGCACTGTCCTCTGTCCCATGGATAGCTGAGCAGGAGACGGGGATGAGGTGAGAGTCCAAGCCACATTCTAGGGCCAGGCTCGCAGTCACAATAAAAGCCACCACCATTTATCAAAAACATGCTATACACCAAGCATTGTTCTTGTGACAGTCACATGAGTGAGGCATTACCATTCTCGTTTTATAAACAAGGAAATGAACCTCAGAGAGACAAATGACTTAGAGTCATGAAGCTGGGCATGAACGGTCAGACTTTTGGCCCAGGTCATTTTGCCCCTGCCCCCAGTCTAGCTCTTACTATAGCCCCACGGAAGACAGCATGCCAGTTCAGAGCAAAACCAGTGATCAAGCATAGGAATTCTGGAACCTGGAGTCATCAGAGCTGTGGCAAAGGCACAGAGAGCACCCTTGGTGTAGCCCGAGACAACTTGACCGGCTAGAGAGCCGTGTACCTGGGGTCCCCTCCCACCACGTCCTGGGGCCTGAAGCATGACAGTGCAGTGTACACAGGGTTTTAGACACTTTCCAAGTAACAGGGAAATGAGAGTCACGCGGAGGTCGATCCTTTTGCCACTGAGGCCTCAGACATGACCAGAAATATCACCAGCCTGCCCTGCCCTGAGGACAGTCTTGAGAGGAAATGGCCTGAGAGGGAGGGAGGCAAGGCTCTAAAGGGGCTGGGGGGAGGGGGAGTTGGCTTCTCTCTCAGAGAGCAGGCTCTGCAGGGGTGAATCTACAGAGAGGAGGAGGGCTTGCTGCTGCTGGGTCTTCAGGGTCCAGAATGAGTATTTTCCCCAAGGATGGGCAAGAGCAGGGCAGCCCAAGCCTGACCCGAGATGGTGGTATCTGCTGGGGTCTTCCTGGGGAGGAGCTGTGTCGCCCTAGATGGAGAGCCATCCGCCCAAAGTCCCATGCCTCCCTTTCCCATGCACAAAATGGGAATAATAACCAGACCTCCTTCTTCTCCTCAGGACTTTAGTACCTACGCTCATGCACATTAGGCGACTAGCCTAGAGGCTGGCCACAGACAGCATGCGAACAGTGGTGATTACTGTTGTTATTAGACGCAGGGCCCCCTACTGCCCCCACCCCCCCGCCCCCGCGAGAGGCCTCAATAGGTCCTCCGGCCGCGGGGCCGCAACTGTAGTACACCTTCCTACCACGGGGGGCAGTGTTGAGCAGCACCCCCGGAGCTCCGCCCCTGCCCCTCTACTGGAGAGGCGGCTCCTCCTGGGGGAGGCGCAGGGCTCAGAGGACAGTGTCATCCTGGGCCACCCCCTCATCGCCTACCTTGGCCTTCTTCATCTCGGCCACCTCGGCCTGCAACTTCTTCAGTTCCCTCTCATAGCGGGACTGGTTCTTGAGCAGCCGCGCGTGCTCCTTCTGCGCGGCCTGGAGCTTCTGCAGGTCCCGGTTCATCTCCCGCAGCCGCTTCTCGTAATCCGCCTTGATCTTGTTGGCCTTCTCCTCCGTGTAGCACTCCATGGTGCCTGAGAGCGGCAAGAGGCGGCTGTCAGTGCCACGCGTGCCCAGGTGTTCTCAGCTTCGAGATCAGGGGGTGTGTGGCAGGAGGGGGAGCCGGGGCGCTAGTCTCTCCGCAGGACTGTGAGCAGGTCGCACCCTCTGTGTGCCTGCTTCTTATTTACACAATGAGAGGATCAGGCTCCCCTTCCTGCTCTGGCATTGTATTGGACTTTGAGCGGGGTGTTTTCATCTCAAGATCCACGAGCCCCCGGTCAACAGCTTCCTGTGAGGGTCCTGTGGGCCACCCCTGCTGGCTGGGTTGGGACCCACGACTGCAGGAAAGGGCCAGGCCAGCGGGAAGGACAGAGCTGTAAGCAGACAGCGATGCCGGCCAGAGCAGAAGGAATAGGCAGATTCTCTATCCCTGACCTTTGCTATCTGAAATGCCAACAGGCGTCTCCATGGAGATGTGTGGCAGACATCTCCGACTTAACAGGCACAAAACCAGACTCCCAATCGCCGTCTCCGTCACCCCAGCAGGCTCCCCTGTCTCCATAGATGTCACCACCACATTTCCAGAAGCTCGCAGACTGGAGACATCCTTGGCTCCCCTTACACCCTCCACCCAGTCAATCAACAAAACCTTTTGTCTCTACCTTCCAAATGTATCCAGAACGGGACCACTCCTCACCACCTCTGGCCTAAATCCTCTTTCACCAGGATCTTTTCTTTTTTAAAACTTTTTCCCTAATCATTCACCAGGATCTTGGTTAACACTTTTCTAACTGCACTCACACCACCACTTGCATTCATCCCCCTACGGAGCAGCCAGGCCCCTCCCCTCCCCCCACATGCTTTTAAAAGCTGCATCACATCCCTCTCTCAAAACTCCACACCTTCCCGTCTCCCTCAGAGAAGAAAGCGATGTCCTTATAATGATGGGCGTGACCTGGTCCTATAGTTCTTCCATTACCCCCCCTCTTGCTACTGTCCCCTTTCACTGTGTTCCAGCTGCCTGCCCCTGACCACTCCACCAATCTGCCAGGCACACTCCTGCCTCCCAGGCTCAGCATCTTCTCTGCCTGCAGTGCTCAGCCTGTGCTCCCTCTCCCTGAGCTTTCTCTCACGTCGTTTGGGTCGCCTCACATGTCACCTTCTCCGCAACACGCTCTTTATAAGACATCACGCCACTCCCCGCCACACCTTGTCCCCTGTTCTCCCTCCCTGCTGTTTTTTTTTTTTTTTTAAGGCACTGATCCCCATGGGGCATGTCACAGACTCTGCTCATTTATCTTATTTATGTGTCTCTCCCCATCAGAGCGTCCCTGTCATGAGACAAGGAGTTTGCTCACCTCAGTGTCTCTAGCGCCTGGAATAAGGTCAGCTCTGTAAGACCGAGTTGACAAATGTTTGCTGAGTCAGTAAATGAATGAAACAGTGATCGGATGAATGTGTGAAGAGCAAGTGTAAAGACGATCAAATGGGACGAGTTAGTTTGTAAATGGTTTTAAAGGAGAATACTCAAGGTACTGAATGTAGAAAAGCAGCGGCGGGGCGTCACACCCGTGTGCCTAGGGAAATAAAGAATTCTAATACTTAAGATGCTAATAATACTTAAGATGTAAAATGTAGCATAGAAGTGGGCGTAGATGTAGACATTGTTGACAGTGGGTCGGAGGACCAGAGTCCAAGCGTCAGAGGACCAGGGAAATCCCCAAAGTGCCAGCTGCCGGGGCTTGTGACAGCGGAGGGCCCTCAGGGGAAAGCGAGGGCCCGGGCAGGGCGGGGAGGAGGGGTCCTCACTGAGGTTCTGCAGCACGCGGTCGCGCTCCAGCTGTGTGTCCCGGATCTTGTTCTGAAGCAGAATTAGCTTCTCCTCATACTGGTGCTTCAGGGTCTGCAGCCGCCGCTGGCTGTTCTCCAGCTCATCGATCAGCTTCTGCTTGATCTCGATCTCACACGTCAAGTCGGCCAGGTCGGCCTGGAAGTTCACCTCTGTGGGGCAGAGACAGGCTCAATCCAGCGCCCGGGGCTTAGGGTGCGAGCGGGGCGCCGGGGGCTTTCCGTTGGTCAGCCACAGCTGACTGACCAGGGACCGGAGGCTGAGGGCAATGGTAAGTCCCACGGTGGGTAAGGGCTGCCAGGTGGGGCGACACAGGAGAAGACCGGCCTCAGGAACTGGAGGCTGGCCCAGGAGCGGGCAGGGGTTGTCTAGGCATCCCACCACCCCTGCTGTGCCCCAGAGGCCAATGTCTACCTGCCGTAGATGGTATGGGACCCAGCCTAGGGGGAGGAGGGCTGTGGGTCAGAAATGGTGGCAGGGCGGAAGGGACAGGGCAGGTGCCCCCATTTAGAGGAGTGGGTTTCAGCAGCATTCAAGGCCCGGCTCTGCACCTGCCACACTGGGGAAAGTCACTAGACTTCTCTGGGATTGGGGGAACTCCAAATACCTATGCACAGGGTTGTAGAGAGAACGGAAAACCCCAGGCCACGTGGCCTATGATGAGCACCGCCATCCGTATCACCACTGTTGTTGTTGGTGGTGGTGGTGGTGTCATGACTGGGAGTCCCGGGTCCTGGACGTCCACATTCTTTGAGAACGCAAATAAGGCCTGACTCCAGCCAAGGGGCATGTGGCTCAGGGTCTTGTAACTAGAAGGTCTGAGCTGTTGCTCTGGGCCCAGTGCTGACTGACAGCCCGCCCCGGGAACCTGCCACTTGGCGTGTCACCTCCCCCTGCCCTGGCCTGGGCACACGCACCCTTCTCATCAGGGTCCGAGTCCGAGTCCACCAGGCTCTCCTCACTGCCCGAGTCCTCGTCTTCATCCTCACGGCCCTCCTCTTCCTCACAGCCACTCTCGTCTCGCTCTTCCTCCTCCTGGGCACCAAGCACCATTAGGGGTGGCCAGTGGGCCCTCCTCACTCAGGCTGGGCCTGGCCTCAGGGAGGCGAGCCCAGAAGTAGAGGGAGTCTGGGCAAGGCCTCAGGTGTGTCAAGAGGGTAGGGTATGGGGCAGTCAGGGCCCCTTGTGCCCACTCCCAGTCCCAAAAGAGTAACCGCCTGACTCCCCCAGTAGCCAGGGCAATGGCGCTCTGGGAGAGCCGCCCTCCCAGCCTCACCCATTTGGGATGAGGTGGGAGGACTGAGGGGTGGACATCACCATGACCACAAGTCAGCCACACTGGAGGCAGACCTAAGTCCCTCCCCAGCCCTGCCAAGGTGGTCATGGGGCTCCCCCCACTTGGCAGAGACACGAGGTGGGGGTGGGGGAAGGTAAGCATGTAGAGCGGAGGGGACAGGGACAGTCCCTCACCTCCTCAGCCTCATTCTCGTCGGTCTCCTCACTGTTTTCCTGTTGGAGTTTTGCCCTCTTTTTGAAGGCCTCCTTCTCTGGGCTGCCCAGGAGGGAAGGGTAGGCCAGGTTAGCTTTGCACATATGGCAGGGAGTGACAGGGAGGGCAGGAGGATGGGGCTGCGTTCCTGTTCTGCAGAGAATCTGGCTGCCCCTCTCTACCCCCAATCTAGAATTAACCTGGGTAGGCTCCATCCTCCCTCCCTCCCCTCGGGGGAAGGAGCAGCACTAGAGGAAGGTGGGCCACTGCTGCCCAAAAGGCTGAGCAAATGGGCTGAGCTCCTGAGTAGCCCTGGAGCAGCTCCTGGCTACAGGCAGGCGGGCAGCCAAGCTCCCAGAGAGCCCGCAGGGCCGCGGGCACACTCCGCTCACCTCTTTCTCCGCTGTCTGACCTCCTTCTTCTTGAGCCGCTCCAGGTCCTGCTTGGCCCTGCGGATCACCTCCGAGGCATCCTCCATGGAGCTGGCCGGGCTGCCCCCAAAGGCGGGAGCGCCTGGAGACGCGCCCAGGGAGTAGGGGCTCCGAGTGGAGGCCCGGGAGAGGCTGCGGCGCAGGGACTCGTTCATGGCCTCGCTCTCCAGCAGCTTCGTCCTGCGTGAGGAGAGCCAGCAGTTGGGGCCAACAGAGCTGGCACTGCCCGCACTGCCCGGGGCTCTGCCCAGCCCAGGCCCTCCTCCACTGTTCCCAGATAGGCCGGGGTGCTCACCGCAGCTCCTCGATTTCCCGGATATAGTTCTGGATCAGGGCACCAATGGCCTCGTTGCCATCACCTGGAGAGGGAAGACAGCAGAGGGCAATACAGAAGGTAAGGCGCGCGAGGACCTGCGGCTTGGAACTGGTGGTCCTGTACCAGGGCCCCAATAGGGTAGCACACATGGGCCTTTCCCCAAAAGGAATCTACATCGAAGAAGCACCCGTCTGCGGGTCGGGTATGCGCCAGCCCTGCTGGAGGGACAATCAGGCTCCGTCCAGAGAGGGTGGCTGTCAGGCAGGGTCTGCCGTCCTCCCGCGGGGAACACGGGGAACACTGTGCAATTGATGAGAATTAAGTAGATTTGTATGTTTTAATGTGGAAAAATCTCCAAAGCATAACGCTAAGTGAAAATGGGAAGTCACAGGGCAATACGTATGGTCCCATACACAGAAAAAGAAAGGGCAGTATATATTCCCACACACCTATGTGCATAGGTACATATGAATACATAGTCACACTCAGAGCAAAGGACTGAGAAAGGTGTGGGAAGACATGCATGGAGCTTCTAAGTAGAGAGGATGTGGAATGGAGAGTTTAGCAAGAGGGGATTTCATCATTATACACCCATGTAAGCAAGGAGGATGTATTCATGTATTGCTTATGGGCATAAAAAAAGGTTTAAAATCAGCTGGGGGGCCCCTGAGGGGGTCAGTCAGTTAAGCATCTGACTCCTGATTTTGGCTCAGGTCATGATCTCAGGGTTGTGAGACTGAGCCCTGCATGGGCTCTGTGCTCAGTTCCTCTGCTGCTCCCCCAACCCCTGGTGTCTCTCTCTCTCTCTCTAAAATAAATAAATCTTTTTAAAAAGTCAGTTGGAAAAAAATTCATAAATGCATTGATCTGTGAATTGATTGGCTGGCCCAGCTTGCCTAATATCCTAGGGTGGATATGGGGAGAGGGGGTCCCAGTCCATTGGGTGTCCGAGCTGGGCTGGTGCACCTGACTCACCGGCCTTGGCCAGAAGCAGATTGGCTTCCTGGCTCATGAGATGAGTGACACGGTTGTTGATGGCATCGATGGCCTCCTGCATGGCCTTCACCCGCAGACGCAGTGCCCCATTCTCCTTCTGCAGCATGGCGTTCTCCCGGAACAGGTCACTGTAGCCCTCAGCACCGTCCTCCCCAATCACTCTCTTGCCCTGGGAAGAGGAGGGGCAGGGCAGGCAGGGAGCAGTCAGGGGCAAGAGCATGCAGGGTGGGGAAGGGTTGATGATGCTTCTGGCAGCACCGCCAAACTGCCCCCCCCACCCCATGTCTCCTAAAACACAGCTCCTGTCTCCCAGGGCTCTCCCTGACAACCAGGAACTCCAAATTCTATCACCAGCCATTCCAGCCACCAGCCCCCCGCAATCTTACCTTGACTTACCTTTCCACCGCCTACCTTCACATCACCATAAGTACTAACCCAAGGGCCAAAACCCTAAGAGGCCCTGGCAATGGGCATAAATGAGTCTGAATACAAGACAATAGGGAGTGGTGGGGACTGGAGCTAACAGAGTCACAGACTCAGTCTCAAAGGGTCAGCAACTATGCCACTCCAGCCAGCATAGTACTATATATTGTTAGGTCTTCACATTTTTCAAGGAAAACTGAAATTCCTTGATTTTTAGAAAGGTAGGCAACCAAGTTGCATTCTTTTAAAACAAAGGACAAGCAAACCAAAACCCGTTTGTGTACCAGATTTATACCCTGGCAACCAGCAGCCATTGACTTCTGCCTAAGTCATATGGAATTAGACACTTCCCCAGAAGCACCTGTTTCTCCCATCTTTGTTTCCAGGTGCAGGGAGTGTTTGCACCCTAGAATGCCTGCCCCACTTGCTTTTGATGCTATCTCATTCATTTTTCAAGATCTATATAAAAGGTCCCCTTCTTTGTGAGGTCTCCCCTGACAGAGCACCTGAGTGAAGAGGGTCATCTCTCTCCTCTGCCCTGCCCCCGGACACACTAGATGACTCACGTGGTCCCCATTGATTATTCTGATTCTGCACTCCAGCCTAGGAATCTCATATGGTCCAAAGCAGCATATTCAGCGGACATGAAAACACCAGGCAGGGCATTTGTCCTCTGCATCAGAGCTAAGGAACAGCTGCGTGCCCTCCTTTCTCTTAGGGTGCTAAAACCCTGGGGGCTCTGACTGGGCTCAACTCACTCAGGTGAACCCCCCATCATGGCCGACATACAGCCAATACGCAGGAAGCAGCAAATAGGAGGGGAGGGAGAGGAAGGGGGGGCACCGAAGAACTGGGGCCCACCGTGCCAGGGACCGTGCTCACCGCCTTATACTCCATCAGCTCCATCTGCAGCCGAGCGATCTCGGCCCGCAGGGCGCTGATCTGCTGGCTCGTCTTGTCCTGGTTCACCACCACCTTGTTCTTGATGTTGCGGGCCCGGTTGGCATATTTGAGTGTGTTGAGCGTCTCCATGAAGTCCCGGTCAGAGGGGCTCACACAGGCAATCATGATGGTCTGGCTGGAGGGGTGCGGTAGGAGAGTGAGGTGCGAGGGGCTCAGCCCAGCCCCCAGAAGCATCACTCCAGGGTACAGCTCCTGCTCCCAACCCATTCCCATACTGCCTTAATGCCCTAAGGACCTGGGCATTCACCAGGGCAAGCACCTGGGACATGGGACTCTGGACCACCTGGCCACAGGGCTCCTTCCAACTGCGGTAACCCACAGCGAAGGCAGCCGGCAGTGTGAGACGTCCCTGCTGGTCACAGCTCTGTATTTTCTTAGTGGCTTCCATCCATTACTTCATTTGGGCTCTATCACTTCAAGACTATCTCTCCCTTCTGTGCAGACAGGGAAACTGAGTCTGACCATACTAGCCAGAGGTCATACAGCATCTCAAGTCTCCTGTCTCCCAAGCCCACAGCCTGCAGTAGGACGGCCTCCTCTTCCACCAGGCCCTCATCAGGATTTTCCAGCAGGGTCCCACCTCCCCTGGCCCTTCCCTGGATGTCAGCTGTGGGTACCTGTTGCCCCCCAGCGAGTCCTGCCCCTTCCCTGGATGTCGGCTGTGGGTACCTGTTGCCCCCCAGCGAGTCCTGCCCCTTCCCTGGATGTCGGCTGTGGGTACCTGTTGCCCCCCAGCGAGTCCTGGAGGAGCCGCGTGAGCTTCGAGTCCCTATATGGCACGTGCACCACCTTCTTGCTCTGGTCCCCCAAGGCGCTGATCACGTTGCCCAAGGCCAGCTGTGGGAGACAGACCCTGGCACTTGAGAGACATGCAGGGAAAGGGGGAGTGGACACAGGACAGCCCCCAAGCCATCTTTACCTGCCTCGATGACCCAGCACCCCTCAAGCTCCCTGATAGGGTTTATGTGCAGATGTGATTGTTTGAGAAGTCAAGAAGTTGGGGGCAAGGGGGAGGACAGAGGGCCAAATGCCTAATAATATGGGTGCCCTGGCTAGCAGCCAGCAAGAGGCATAGGGAGGACGGGGCAGCCGTGGGCCTGGAGGGTCTGGAAAGGGTCTGAGCTGTGTAGGCCGCTGGGGCTGGTGACCTGCCGAGTGCCTACCAGGCCGCAGTTGATGGAGATGCCCTCCTTGGCCCGCTCGCCAGTGGCCCCCGTCCGCTTCAGCCGCTCTGAGCCAGCCAGGTCCACAAAGTGAAACTTAGCAGTGAGCGTCTCATACTCACTGGTGGGAGCAGTGCCCTCAGGAAGCCCAGTCACCACCTCGTTCACCTGCGGCAGAAGTTGGCAACTGATATACTTGGCCTTCACCTGGTCTTGCGGCTCCTCGGCTCTCGGTCCTGGTCCCTCAGGAATGCCGTCTGGGGGGGGGATTCAGGGCTGGGAGGGCAGGCTGCCCCTCCCCCTCCCCGGCACGTGACAGCATCTGACTGTGTGCACAGTACTTGCACATGCCAGATTCTCATGCAAGCCTCAGAACCATAGGGGTATGGTTATCCCATTGTACAGGTTGGAGGACTGAGGCTTAAGAAAAAAGAGAAAGAAAAATCCACGAGGGGCCAAAGCAAACCCCAACCCCCGATTTGCTAACTTTGGATCCATGGCCCCTCTCCTCTTCTTGCTCCCCTCTGAGAAGCCCCCCCCCCCACCACGACACCAGCTCCCGAGCCTCCATGGGTTCCTTACGGGGTCCGGCTGGGTGCACACGCGCATCTGGCACACATGGATGGTGAAGATGGCGTGTGAGCGCGAGCTCTGCACGTTCATCTGGGTGCTGGCCGTGGTGCGGGACAGGGCCCCCTGCTTTAGGCACTGGATCAGCTGCGGAAGGGGGCACAAGTGAGGGCATGAGCTGAGCCTTGGAGCCGGGCCCTGCCTGGCCTGGACTTCTGGTGGGTGCTCACCTCCTCCTGGGAGTTGATGAGGCGGGAAGTGACACCCGTGGTGTAGATGCCACCATTCCCATCCTCGTGAATCTTGATGTTGGACCTGCGGTGGCGGGCATCAGGGTCACGGGTGCTGTCAAACAGGTCAAGGATCTCCTCATTGTAGAGCTGTGTGGGGGCAAAAATGGCTGCTGGGTGCATGCGACACGTGGCGCAGGGCCTCCAAGGGGGCTTTCCCAGGTTTATAAACAAGCTCTGTTTTGCAGATGTGGAAACTGAGGCTCTGGGAAACGAACTTGCAGACCCTGGTCCCCTTGAGGGACAGCTGGGTCCTGGGCGAACTATAGTGAGGTTATGCTTCCGCTCCCTCCCCAAAGAACCAGCATTCAGCAGCTTTTGGTCTTGTCAGGGGACTAACGACCTAAAGGGACAAGGGGACTCAGGCCCTAGATGTAGATGAGGAAGATAGGACCATAAATCAGGCAGACTCTATTATGTTTGTTGCTAGGCTGGGAAAGGGGGTGGGGACGTGGTTTCGGATGAGGGAGGGGACAAGCTGAGCTCAGTAGAGACCATGCTTCAATCCTGATGCTCCCTGGGGGTTGAGGTGAGGACAATCTCCCAGTAGGGGAGCAATGTGGGCACTGAGAGCATGCCACTGGGGCCTGGTATCCTGGGGAGAGTCTGGAGAGATCACTTGGATGATGGGGGAGGTGGCTTGGCCAGGAGTAGTCACCTTATTTCACATGGTCTCAGCCTTAGAGATTCCTGTGTGGAATCACCAGCAGGGACAGCTTCACCTGCTGAAGGGCTGGGATACTCCCCAGGCAGAGAGCAGAGGCTCGGGAGTGGGGAAAAGGGACCGAGCAGCTTGGTCAGCGGCCAGCAGAATCCTGTGGGGGAGGGGCGGGCTGCAGACATCCGACATCCGAGGCTTTGATGCCTCAAAGGGACAGAAATACTCCACCGGAAGGGGAAGGGGAAACGGAAGGGACTGGTGCAGATGTGGGTGCCATGGTGTCTGTCTGTCTGTTGAGAGAGAGACGCACCGACATCATTTAACCCCTTGTGATTCACCCTTCGGCATGAGTTTTCTAGGCACTGCCCTACTTTTTGGGGATCCCCATGGCAACAGGATAGAGAAAAGAAGAAAACAAAGGGATGAAAAAGCTTATAGAGATACACAGCACTAGGGCACGTGCACACGCGTGCATGCGCACGTGCGCGCGCACACACACACACACACAAAGGAAGTCACTTTATCAGAAGCAAAAGTCCAGGAGGACAAAAAAAACCTCTCCAATCTGAAATACAGGGTCCCCTAAGGGGAAAGAAGCCACTCTGAGTGCCCAGGAAGGAGTCATAGTGCGGCAGTGGGCAGGGTGGGCCATGGAAGCCCTAGAGAGGGCTGGAGCCACACCTCTCCCTCTGAGGACAACCTGGGTGGGTACAGTCAGAGCTCAGGACAGTCCCATACCCAGCAAATGGCCCAGAACCAGGGGAGTCACTGGGTTGGGGTTTCAGATGCTGAGAACTGAAGCCACCTGGTTCGGGCGTCCTAAAGGAGGAGCCTGGTCAAGTCAGGCACTCATGAGAAGTAGCCAGGAAAACCTGCTTTCTTAGAGACCTTTTTGAGAGACCCCGTGATAGGCCAAAGACTCCTCCCTCTACCCCCAAAGTCCCCAGATGTCAAAAGCCTGGCCATGGCACAAAGACGTTCTCCCAGAGAGAGGCAGGACCAGTTGCCTTCTGGAGGACCTCCCTGCCCTGAGGTCAGAGAAGACTCCGAGGGTCAGTAAGGACATCAGCCAGAAAGGGGCAGGGCAGGTTGCTCTGAAGCAAACTGGCCGAGGCCAGAAGGATGGGCAGGTACCAGAGTTCTCACTGTGTGCCAGGCACGTGCTTCCGTGCCATTCTCACAACACCTGTAAGGAAATAGATATTACAGCCATCGTGCAGTGGCCTGAGGACAGACAGCTAATAAGTGTTAGAGCTGACAGTCAGTCAGGGTTTGAAGAGATCTTGACGGTTCTCAGTAACTCAAGCCCCCTCTGACATAGGAAGCCTCCTCAGAATGTCCCATCCAGAGGTCCTCTAGCGCTTGCTTGGGTATTTCCAGCAGCAGGATACTCAGCAGCTGGAGAAGTTGCTGGGGCTCTCCTAGGCTCATTCCACTGTCCTGGAGGTAAGCCCAACCTCCATGGTCTTGCTGTCCCCCAAATCTCCCTCCTGCCCCCACCACAAGGCCACAGTACCTCCAGGAACTGAGCGCTGACTTTGAACTCAGGCCCGGCCACACCCTGCTCCTGCGCCCGCCGCTTGCGCTCGGCAATGCCCCCAAAGAGGTGTGCTATGGCCCTTGGAATGATGCCTTGCTCCTCCTCCGATGTCACCGTGTCGAAGCCGGTGCCCATCGTATATGTCTTCCCGGCTCCTGTCTGCATCGGCAAGGATGGAAGGAGGGGGTCAGCACCCTCGGGGGGGCCACCAGCGAGCCCAGGACCCCAGGTCAGGTGGACTTCCCTTACCATGTACCTCCCCTCCAAGGTCACCTACCCCTTCTGGTCCCAAAGCCACACCCTGGGGGAGTCTCCTGGGAGGGACAGCCTTCCTCCGATAACTAGCAGTGTGACACATGCTGGGACAACAGACAGAACCGCAGCTCCATCTCAACAGGTCTGAAAGGGGACGGGGCGCTCTCTCCCACCAGCTGGGGAGACAAGGGTTGGAGGGGCCCCCTATGGGAGTGGAGGCGGCTTACCTGCCCATAGGCCAGCACTGTGGCATTGTAGCCCTCGAAGCAGCCCTCGATGAGCTTGCTCACACAGGTCGAATAGATCTGTTCCTGCCAGGTGTCCAGGTCGAAGACAAAGTCATAGGTGAAGGCCTTGTCCTTCCCCAGAAGGACCTGGGGCTCCCCGGGGGTGACAGAGGTACAGATGTGACAGCCCTCAATCTTCTCCTTTGACAGCTGGGGCCGAATCCTGCACGGCGAAGGGGAGAGCCCTGGGTCAGACCCGGCCAGCCGGGGACCGCCACAGCCCTCCACCCTCACGCTGCCTGCCAAGCTTCCACTTCCCCAGGCCCCCTCCAGCCCCCACAAGCTGGAGAGAAGGAAGGAAGCTTAGGAGCCTCCCCAGAGGACAAAGGCAACTTTTGTAACAATACAATAATAATAAGAGTAAGATTAATATCTACTCCACCCAAACATTTACTGAGTTGCTAACGTTTTTCAAGTGCTCTATGTATGGGGGACCTGGGTTAAAAGTATTTTACGTAAAGGAATTCATGTATTCTCCACTATAAATCTGTGAGGTACATATTATTTGCCCAATTTTAAGATGAGAGAATGGAGGCTGACAGAGTTTAAGTGACTTGCCCAAGATTGTACCGGGGGGGGCGTGACAGAACCCACCCCCTCGTCTGACGTCAGAGCGCCCCACACACACCTGATTGAATGGAGAGCCCTAGAAATCAGTGTCCCAAAGATCAGGAAGAGAAGACAGCTTGCCCCCTTCTGGGAGGTAAGGCTTAACACCAGGATGCGGACAGGAGGGATAGGCCTGGCTGCCCCCACCCCCCAGTACTGAATTAAAGAGCAGACCACAGCTTCTGCCAAGGCCTACAGGTGCAGCAAGAGTCCTCCAGCTGCGGAGCCCCCTGTCAGATGCCAGAGCCCGGCAGAACATTCTCAGGCACCAGCTCTCGTTCCTCTCCAGGAGCCAAGGGGGCTAGACCAGGTCAAGCCAAAAGTCAGCTGAGAAGGGCGGGGACCCCGACAAGGGACACAAGGTCAGCCATGGGAGGGGTCCAACCCCAGCTCCCGGGGTGGGGGCTCCCTTACAAGAGGAAGGAAAGTGGCACCAGGGCTGAGTGGGAGCCGGCCATAGATAGGGCTATCTCCATCCAGCCACCTCTTCTCCCTCTTCTAAGCAGCCATTGCCATGACAAGGTTCCCATGGCAACCAAGTGTGAGCCCGTGAGCATGCGCTGTAGGGACAGGCAGAAAAGCACTTCCCAAATGCCTAAAGTAAAAGGGGGGGGGGTACTAGGCCCTAATGCTCATGGGTTCACACAAGCCAGCCCTATCAGCCAGGCACTGACAATGAGCTGCTTGTCAGGCTCCCTTTCCCAAAGCCAACATTTACCAAGAGAAGAAAAGAGTGAGAGGGCCAGGCCAGCATGCATCCAGGGCCGAGGGGTCCTCGCCACAGAGCAAGGGCCACCAAGTCGCCATCCTGTCCCTGTCTGGGGCTGCCCCAGCCCCCAAGGCCCACACAGAGCTTCAGGCCAGGAGAGGTGCTCCCCCCTCAGGCTGTTGCCTGCACTTTGCTTCGAGAGGGCCAAAGAGGACTGAGGAGGGGGGTAAGTCCCAGGGGAGCGTGTGGGGGGAGTTGGCTGCACCAAGCCAAGTCCACACCATAGATGGTAGTCCGTGTTTTCTTCGCAAGTGTTTTCCCTTAGGTGTCAACGGGTCCTCCCAGGTCAATGGCTCTCTCTCATTGAGGCTGTCAGGAATGGAGGGTCACCACCTTCATCCACGCTCTCCAGCTGTTCTGGATCAAGTTGAAATTAGAACACAGCCTTTCGGTGTCCCCTTGAACTGGTTTCTGACTGGGAAGGGAGCAGCTGATTCTTGCTCATCCTCTCTAGAACCTACAGACCAGAAACTTGACTCACCAGTAAGAGGTCTGGGCCAGCAGTTCTCCTACTTCGACCTCTAATAGTGGCAACTGACACAAATTCGCACTCACTACATACCCCGGGGGTGTCTAAGCGCTGACATATACTAACTCTTGATCCTCAAGAGAACACCTGTGGTGGTGAATGCTACGATCCCGGTTTGTAGGGGAGGAAATGAGACAGTGCCCAGCCAGTCATAGATGGTAAGGGGCAGAGCGGGGCATGAACAGCATGTGCACGACCTCTCTGCTATTTCTATGCTACTGTGTCAGTAAGGGCAGGGCTCAGGGGGCCTGGGGGATAGAACGGCTCACAGACACAGGGAGACAGCAGGCAGCAACTCCAGAGGGGGCGTGGCCCTGCACACAAGGCGCCAGGTATGAAGCTGGAGCTCTGATCCTCGGAGCGGGCTCTGACCCCAGGCCTCCGGGACCCAGGACCAAATACTCACTGCCCAGAGCATCCAGGTGCTCCCAGGTGAACCAAGGGTCTGGCCAGGGAAGGCTCTGAGGAGCTTCCAGCATTGCTGGCCAGCACCAACTCCAGAAGACACCCTCCCTACCATGTGGGCTGTTTGTGATAGGATTTCTGGATCCAATTCAAATACCATTTAATTACCCTAGGCAGATGGCAGTGCTGGTGATTGGAGGAAATCAAATCAAGATCCCTGGAGACAGTGGGAGCAGGGGAGGGGGAGCAGCAGCCCTGCCTGGTGGAGTCCGTCCGTGAGAGGGGCTGCTTCTCCTGCAACAGCCAGCCCCAAGAACATGGGGGAGCCCACCTGCCGGGAGCAAGAGAGCAGGCAGAAGAGCAGTCTGGGAAGGAGGATGGAGAAGAGGGGCTCCAGAGCTTTAGGGTCCAGGAATTGTGCAGTCAGTCAGACATTCATCCCGGGGCCCTCATCCTGGGGTGTGAGGCCCAGCACATCTTGCGGCGGGGGTCCTCTGTGGGCAGAGAGAGCCAGCCCCCTCCACCCCACGCTGGCCCACACAAAGCACCAGGGTGCTTACTCAGAGAGAAGGGTACCCACTGGGAGACAGAGGACATGGGCTCAGCTAAGAGTCACTAATTCCCAAAGCAACTGACCTGGATGAGGGAGAGTGTTAGTCCCAGGAATGGGACTTGAATGAGTAACTGGAGGTTACTGGAGGTAGAAGAAAAAGAGAATTAAGATTTTATATGTGCTTTCCATGGGCTAGCTGGGCCAGGCACCTGCCATAGACTAACTCACTTAAGTGAGTTAAGTTAGCAGTGAGCTAGGGCTTTTGATGCCCATTTTTCAGAGAGGAAAGTTGAGGCTTGAAGTGGTTAAAGTCACACACACATGGTAAATACTGTGAAGGTGGGCATCCATTCCTGGTCTGCCTATGAAACCTACAGGCTCTTCTGCTTCTCCAGCTACTTCCCGCCCAGGACACTCTTCATCCCCACATCGACAGATAAGCTTCCTCCCACAGAACCACCACCAGAGCCAGGGAGGCACCCTGGAAGGAATCCTGCTCTATCTGCTCAGGGTTTGCCATCCAGCAGGGGCAGACAGTGTGCCCTGGGGCTCACTCCACCACACCCTGCCCAGCAGAGCATTCAAACCCACACTCCACAGGTAGGAGACCAGAGGGCTGGGAGATCAAGTCCGGGATCCTGGACAAGCCTCTGCCCCCACCCTCTTCTTGTTGAGGAGCTGCTGCATCCTCCCAAGACCTCTGGATGATGTCTTCCCAGTTGTAACTTTCTAAGAATTCCATCACCTTCCCCTCCAGCAGCTTCCTCTCCTGGCCCCACCCTGAGTGAGGTCACTTCTGTGGGTTGCCCTCAAAGTAGCAGAGGCCTCAGCCAGCCCAACTCCATCCCAGATAAGGGGATACGGGGAAGGTGGCCGCTTCCCTTTAAATTAGGGCAGGGTGGCAGGGATGGGAGCCACTACAGCCCTGGTCCTTCCTGGGGGCCGGGCGGGGGCGCAGGGGCGGTCAGGGTTGGTAACCAGTTTCTAGGGTCTTGCAAATAAACCACAGACCCCAGGAGCCATGGACCAGACCCAGGACTACGACGAGGTGAGGTATTTGACACAGGTGCAAAACTTCACGGGGTACAAACACACTCAGTCATCAAGATAAATTATAATTTAATATTGGAAAAACTCAAATCAGCAAACTGTGGCCCCACGGGCCAGCTCGACCACACATCCAGTATCATTTCTGTTCAGGGACCTCCAGAATCTCACCCCAAGCCTCAGGCCTGCAAAGCCACCCTCCGTCTCTTTGGCCGGGAGCGAAGGGGGCGGGCCGGCCAGCCCCGCGCAGAAAGGCTCCCCGGAATCTCCCTGAACAGAGCCCGGTCTATTTGCCACTTGGCAACCCGCAGCCCGAGCGGCGGTGGGAGCCGGCGCGAGTGCGAGGAGAAAGGGCCCAGGGCTTTTCAGAGGCAGGATCTGGCACGGGCGCGTAGCCGCTGAGCTTCCTCTGCCCACAATTGAGCGGGAGCTGGTGTGATGTGGGTATTTTCCTATCCCTCCCCCACCGCCGGAGAAGAGGGCTCCTGGGCCGAGGGACACGCAGACGGCTCAGGCTCGGGCCCGGCCCCGCACCCGTCGGTGCCCCGGCGGCGGCGGGACAAAGGCCGCGAACCCGAGCCGGGCGCTGCGGGAAGAGCTGAGCTCAGCGCTTCCACAGCTCTTTGGGAAGCCAGGAGGACGGGGCGGAAGGGGAGGACAGAGCAGACCGGGAGGAGACAGGCCCTGCGGGACGCTGAAGGTCTGCCAAGGAGAACAACTCCCTCTGCGAGGGTAACGTGCCCAGAGGGTTGGAGGGCGGGGGACCGAGGAGGATGGGGCTAGCTCCCTCACCCCCACCCCCTCCTCAGTGACGTCACAGAAAGCCAGCCAATCACTACCCCCGAGGGGCTCCGCTCAATGACCTTGGGCTCCTAAGGGTTGATTCAGCGTCTCAGGTGAAGTTAGTCCCACCCAATCAGCCGGCTAGGGCCCCTCCCGGTTAGTTAGGAGCTCCCGGAGCTCTAAGGGTGCAACCCCAGGCCTTTCCTCTTCGAAGAGAAGAGTTTTGTCACTGAGAGGTCACAAGCTGTGATATTAAAATAATGGTATCATTATACCCAAGAACTGTTCCAGAGGTCTGTGATTCCTGACGCCTTTCTTTGCTAGCACCTGGAACCCCTTCACATCTCTGCTTACTCAACTTCCCCCGTTAGTAATTTCCCACACATACAGAACAAGACTGCCTTTTTGCTAGACTCTGTGCCTACGAAGCTTTGCACAAGCTACATCATTACATAAATCATTTCATTCTAATGGGGGTGTTCTTGTTCCTAGTTTACAAAGGAGAGTTCAGAGGAAATTAACTGGGCTCAAGGTCACATAGGTAATAAATAAGAAGGTCTTCTAGGAAGACTACCTTTACCAGCCATCAGCCCTAGAGATTCAATCCCAGAGAGGTGGAGAGAACTAGCATGCACAGCGGCCCACGTGTGAGTAATCTGCACTTTGGGGACTTCCATGCTGGGAGACAACCTCTTACCAGACTCTCCCTCAAAGGCTTTGAGAAGAACCAGGGACTTAGGCTGGAATCACCCCTCCAATGGCCAAAAACACCACCATAACCAGCCCCTTTGGAAGAAGCCCGGCGGGGGCGGGGGGGGGGGGGGTAGAAGCCTCTCTGCCCTTTTCTCCTACAGGACCCTTGATACCTTTCTGGAATCCTGAAAAGGAGCCCCCACAGGCTAGTGTAACGGCCCCAAGGAGAAACAGAGAAATGAGGAAGTTCATCCCCTCCCTGGTCCCTAAGTGCGCTGCCCCCAAGCCTGAGGTTGGCCAGATTCCATGACCTTCCTTCTGCCCAACCCCAGGTGGTTTGCCTGGCTCCAGCCTCCCAGGCTCGACTGGAGCTGAGCTGTTGTGCGCAAGTGGGGGTGGGCAGAGGAGCAGGGGACACAGAGAGGAGCGCCATGACCTCCAGTCTGCCTGGCACACTGAGTCACTGAGCCACGCTGTGACCTGCCAGGGACCAGCTCTTCCTCATCAGTGACAGATCAAAGGGGAACTCAGCTACAGCAGGAGGGATTTAGATAAGCCAGCAAAAAGAACTTCCTGCCTGCAAAGCTTACTAAGCTGGGGGCAAGGGGAGCCTGGGATTCTTGGGAATCTTTTTCCTGAGAAATCATCGTCACCGGTACCATTCTTGCTTCTTCTGTGCTTTTTCCACCCCTGATCAGGACAACACTAACACATTTTGAGAACCTATGTGTCAAGCTCATTTGCATACAGGAACACATGTAATGGGTTATGACAGCCCTGGGTAGCAAGGGGCATTCGCCTCATTTTACTGAGGCTGGGAAAGGTGAAATTTCACCCAGCCCAAAGTCACTCCATTCGTAATGGTGGAAATGAAACGCAAGCCAAGCCTGCCCCTGCCCAATCCGGCTGCCTCCACTGAGCAGCCCCACACCAGGGCAGGAGGGAAGTTGCACTGGGGAAAAATGATCCCCTCGGAGAATCCCTGGACTGATCCTACCGACAGCTGCCAGCAGCGCCACGAGCACTCTGTTGGGAAAGCATTTCCCCCGTTTTGTAGAATTGAGAGTGGAGGCCCAGAGCACGGAGAAGCATGGAGCCAAGAACCCAGGAGGCTGCTTGCCTGCCAGAGGAAGGCAACTCTCCCCAGCAGCAGAAAGAGGGCGTCTACACCCCCACTCTAATGAGCATCCTCTCCTCCTCCTCCCCACTGGCAGCCTGCCAGCTCTGGGGAAGGCGGCTGGAAGCAAAATCCCGGCTCTCTCAGGGGAGTCTGGCTCCCAGACACCCGGGGCCTTTTAGCTGACTTAGCCCAGAGAAGGCATCTTCCCAGAGAGGCTACTCCTCTCTAGTGGGGAGACCCAGTGTGGGGCGCTGGGTCTTTTAGCTGCAGGGATACAGTGGGGAGACACCGGAGCCCTGGGGTAGCCAGAAGGTCTTGTCGCCCTGTCACTGGACCTTCTTCTGGCCTCTAAGACACGCCCCCCAGCACAGTCCTCCTGAGACTGCCCTCAGGGAAAAGACCCCCAAACAAGGAGGCTTTGTATTGTGGGGTCGAAAAGCATGGGTTTATGAGGCCCTAGCAGATCTGGGGAAATGGGTCTGTCAACCCCCTGTGCTTGACTTATGCCCGCAAACACGTTCTCAAGTGCACAGGGCGAGGGTGCGGACACTCCAAGACAATGCCTTGGGGTGTCAATTCAGGGCACCTGGGGTTCAGCCCCCACTCCTTCCTCAGATGTCCTTGACCTTCTCTTTCAGTTTATCCAAGTCGTGACCACTAGCTTCTGTGTCACAACCAGGGACAGGCAGTCCACCAGGGGAGAGAACCCGGGGTAGAGTCTTCTTCATGGCCCCTAGGGTATCACGATCTCAGCTGTGCCCCACGACACCCCCTGCGAGGCTGAAACAGGCACAGGAGGAAGCAGGCCCAGCAGAGTAGGGCGAGGGGTCAGAGGCTGGGGAGCAGAGCTAGGAGAAGCTGAGGGAGGGGGCCAGGCCCCATCCTAAACTAGAGAGACAGGCCCGCCCTTCTGTGATCAGTAGCCAGGAGCTGCCTGAGCCACTGGTCTGACTCCTGTGGGTCTGACTCCTGGGCTGCAGGGGCCCGGGGAGAGGGGCGAGCCTGGCTCAGGGAAGCTCGGCTCAGCTGCGTTCCAGCTTGGCTCTCCGGTCCCACTCCCTTCTCGGGGCATCTGGCAGGGGTTTCCCATGACCTCCCAGGAGACTGGAGACTCTGCAGAGTGGGGGCTGAGCAGGGAGCGCCCAGAGCCCAGAGCTGTGGTGGCATGTGCTTCTTGTGGAGGACAGCTCAGTGGGAACGGGGCCCTGGGGACGCTCCCCTGCTGAGGAATGCAGAGCAACAGGCGGCTGGCCTCCAAGCAGCTGGCTAGGGAGGGCGGCGAGCCTCTCCCCCAGCACCCTGGCCCTGGTCCTTGGTCCTCAGTCCTCAGTGCCCACTCCCAGGCTCTCCTCAAGGCACCTTAACTCCAGGGTCAGGCAGGACCAGCCAGCCTAGAGAGATGACAAGTGGCCTCCACCACTGCTCTGATGGTGGACTTCCACCACACAACGCGGAGGGATAGGGACTCAGGTATCTGGGGCCAGGGGACCACGCACTGCCTCCCTTCCACACCCAGAGCAGCCAGAGGTAAAGAGGGAGTATTTCAGGGCTCAGGACACTGCCACCCACAGGTCCCCCACCCGCCATGGGGATTCACAGCCCTTCCCACAGATCTCCACCACCCCCAGCCCATAGGGATGGAAGGGCAACTCTCTGGAGCCGAGGCCAACCAGCCCCAGCCTGGCTCCCCTCCCAGGGTGCGGAAGCCTCCTCTTCTCCCCAGCCCAGCGGCCTCTCAGTACCCTTCTGAGCTTTCCCCAAGGGGCAGCCATGTCTAGAGGGTAAAAAGAGAGTTGAGGAGACCCAGAACACCCGGGGTTCTGCCCTGTGACTGGTGTGGGGGCTTGTAGGGATAGCAAGAGGAGACTGGGCTGCCCCCAGAATTTCCTTTCCTAGAGAGTGGCAAGACGGGACTCAGGCAGGAAAATCAATTCCAGGGGCAGCAGCATGGAGCTAAGGAAAGAGATAACAGGCGGACTTCTACCCAGTGACAAGGGAGAAGTTCCCCAAACACAAGAGCAAACAGCATGGCTGGAGGGGGGAACAGGCAGCTCCATGCTAAGCAATCCCAGAAAAGGAAATTCAGACACGTTCCCCCACTGCAGAGCACTGGACGCTTTCCTAAGTCCTTTTCCCGCATTGCCATTACGGCAACCAGTGCAGTGTGGCATACGGAGAAACTGAGGCAAAGAGACTCAAAGCAAAGGGCTAATTAAAGCAGTAACGGGAGGTGGTTGACAGCAGTCTGAGGAGCATGTGCCTGGAGGGAGAGTGCCCTGGGTTCTGATCCAAACTCATCCATTTACTGGCTGTGAGTGTTTGCTCATCCATACAATGGGAACAACATCAGTTAGCTGGTGGGGCTCCAGTGGGGTAGGGTGGGGTGGAACGGGGCAGTGTAGACATGCTGCCTGGCACAGGGCAAGTGTTCAAGAAGTCACAGTGCTTAGTGACCCCCAAGTTCAGTCCTCTTTCCATCCTGGGTTACTTTCTGCTATAAATAAGAGGAGGGAAGGAAGGGGATGGGATGGGAGGGGAAGGGAGGGAAGGAAGGAAGGAAGGAAGGAAGGAAGGAAGGGAGGGGAGGGGAAAGGAGGGAGGGAAGAAGGGGTGGAGGGGAGAGGAGGAGAGGGGAGGGAAGGAAGGAAGGAAGGGGGGAAGGGAGGGAGAAAGGAGGGGAGGGAAAGGGAGGGAAGGAAGGAAGGAAGGGGAGGGGAAGGGAGGGAGGGAGGGAAGAAGGAGTGGAGGGGAGAAGAGAGAAGGGGAGGGAAGGAAGGAAGGAAGGAAGGAAGGGGAGGGGAGGGGAGGGGAGGGGAGGGAAGGAAGGAAGGAAACTCTTCCCTGTACCTAACACTCACTGTAGCTCAACCAGACAGACACTGCTTCGGCACACTGTAAGTTAGGGCTCACTTTTAAAACATTTTACACATCAATTCCTCAGGAGCCAACACTTTATGGGCTGTATCCCTTCTACTTCATCCACACCACGGCTCTTCACAAATGAACAAACGAGAACAAACCAGCTGTCCCATTCTCCAGCCCGTAAATCGGAGGCCCAGCAGGACAAACAGAAAGGAAGCGCCATGACCCAGCCAGTGGGTGAACTGCATTGGCCTCAGCCCTGCCCTTTGCCCCCAGAGCTGTAAGAGTAAAGGCCCCAGGCTCCTGTCACCCCCTCCACTTCCTCAGCCCCCGCCCCACCCCAGCCCCACACTGAGGGTTTCAAAAGTGGAGATCCAATCAGCTTCAGGCTAGGCGGGCAGGCTGGCTGGGTGGTGGAGGGGGGACGGTTTCCGGGGCCTGTGGTTACTACACTCCACTTCCTTGTGATGACATAAGCCCTATTTCTGCAGCAGGAGGCCACTGCTAAGATTCTCAGGTCTCCAGGCACAGGAGGTCCCGTGTGGGCCTGGATTTCCCAGATGGCAGCATGGGCCACGGTTGGCATTGATTGGCTCTGGCTGCCCTTGGGCTACCAGAGCAGAGGTGGGACTCTGAAGGCACCCATATACTACCCGCATGCAGTTTTCTCTGTCTTCTCTGGTCTCTTTCTCCCAAGACACCAGTTCTTGGGATTCAAAATGCAGACAGACATTGACCAGGATTTCAGAGTAGCTGGAAGCTCCAGAAATAACTACATCCAGAGAACCCAAAGGAGGGAGTGTGGGAATATGATCTAACACTGTCCCCTAGGTCCCTGGCTGGTGCCCCTCCATCCTCTCCCAGCCCCTGCTCAACTCTGGAGTGTCCACGGATGGATGTGGGACCTGTGGAGGGACCTCCCCGCCCCAGCCGAAGAAAGGAAAGAAGCTTAAGGAAACCAGGCAAAGATAATAGGGGTGTGGGGGTGTGAGGACCTATGGAAGGCTCCTCTCATGGTGGGGACTCAGAACTGGGGGCTTGAAAGGGTCTTAAAGAAATGTACCATGTGTCTTGGCTTCCTTCCCCAATTTCAACTTTGCCAACTTGCCTTTCTTAACAGCCACCCCTTCCCCTTCTCACCCCATTAGTTGGGCCTGTGTTGCAGCCTGGGACCCGGCACAACTTAGCCTCTAAAGCTCCTTCCCCCTACCCCCCACCCATCCCCAGGTAGTGAGAGGCTGGTTCCAGGCCAACCTTGGGCCCAGGGAGCTGAGTCCCTATCTACAGGGGATTAATGGATAAAGGGATCACAGGGCAGGCTGGAGAGGGGCTGGCCTGGGAATTTCCGTGCAAAGACAACTAGCTGGGGTTTAGGGCCAGATGGGCCAAACTTCAGGGAAGCCTGGGGTAGGGCTTTTAGGGTCTGCTCACTCCGAGATCTTCTCTCTTTATCCCATAGCCCCAGGTTCTGAAAGTTTCGTCCCCTGGCTCTCCCCCAGCCCCAGCCTGCCCTGTGGAGATTTGCAGACAGACAGCTTTGATCCTCTTCCCAAGGAGATTATAGGGCCAAGAGCCCTGGGTTGGCACTTCTCACCTAGTCTAGCAGTCCCCACTAGGACGTCCTCCCTTACACAGGCATGCATGTGCACGCGCGTGCACACACACGCACATACACACACCCCAAACAAAGTCCGTCTCATTTCTGGCCTTCCTTTCCCAAGAGTTGGACCCAGGGTTTGCCATGTTATTCTCATGGAAGCTCAGAGAACACTTCAGTTAGATATAAGAAAGGACTTCCAGGAAATCAGAAAGCTGAGCCTGACACCGGGTTGGGTTCTTGGCCATTCCAAAGCCTGGGCCTTTCCCAGCAATGCTCTACTCCAATACCCCACTCCAGCCCTCCACCTGGTCCTTGAGGTGGGACAAGTGACTTCCAGAGGTGGGGACAGGGGGTCAATGGGAATCCAAAAGCATGGGTACTCCCCTACAGTCCTCTGTAGCACCATCTGCTCCCTGTCCCAGCCCCAGCCCTAGTCTTGTCCTGTCCTCAGCTCTTTGATTAGAAACTGGGCTCTGTCCAGGCATTGTCTGTCTTCCACGGCTGGCTGCCCATTGAGGTCTGGCGTGTGCCAGGCTAGGCGCTCAGGCTGGAGTGGGAAGGGACAAGTGGGCTGGGCCCTCACCTTCCAGAAGCCCCCTCAAGTCTGGCTCTTTTGATGTTCAAATCTCCCCACCCCTCCATCCAAGATCAGCAATGGGAGGCAAGGAGTGGGGGCATCCGGACCCTGCTAGAGCAATCTGAGTGGGAAGCAGAAATGATACCCACTGCCCTCAAAGAACTGGGTGCAGTGGGCAGGCACAATCCCTTCCCTGGAAAGGGTCTCAGAAACCTTCTGTTGGTGGTGCTGGGAAGGCCACACCAGCTTCTCCTCACCGCTCTGCACAGAGTGCCAATTCCAAGGGGCTTTCCCACACTTTACCATGCCCCCGTCTAGCCTGGGGGGCGCTGACCGTGGTGGTAGTAGAGGGGGCTTTGTTTGGCTCGCTCCTATAAGACGGAGGCTAAAGGAAAGCCCCATGGGAGGAACAAGCACCCTAAGTCCCTTCCTTCTCAGCCCTGGTTCACAGTCAGTGGGGCCAGGGCTTCATTTCCCTTTTATGATGCACTTGGACTCTCCCAGTCTGCTGCAGATGTCATATTTACATTTCTCACTCCCCCCACCCCCCACCACTCGTACTTCCCTCCCTCGACCTCCACAGGATCCTGCTGCAATGTCAGTCTAAGCTGCAGCCTGGCCCCGCCCCCACCAGCCCACCAGGCACCTGCAGGGCTCCTCTTTGTCTCTCAGGCTGCTCAGGGCCATCAAGCTGTGTTCAAGTGTTGCTGAGGCTGCCTGATGCATGAGTGGGAGGCACCTCAGTCTCCCTTCCTTGGCCCCTGAGCTGCGATCAGCCATCCTCTCCTCCTCTCTGAGCTCCAGAGGACGGGCCAGATGCCTGGGGGTGGGGGGGGGGATCTGCTCTAGGGCAGGAGGGGAAAGCTCTGCCATAGTCATCTCTGGCCCCGTCTAGAGTGACTTCCATGGACTCTTGGTATCTGGGTCACCTACAACCCAGGGAATCCAGAGACTGGTGTCAGAGACCCACCCTAACCCTGGACCCAATCCCTCCACCCCCAACATATAGGCCTGGGGCAGAGATGGTTGTATTTCTCCATCCTTCCTGCCTTGGAGACCAGTCTCAGATTGGCACTCTCCCAGCAACAGACCTCTCTGAAAGAGAAAACCCAAAACAAAACCAAGGAGAGGTGATGTGGTATAAGCGTCTCCACCCAACACAAAGGACATGTATGGATCGACTTTGCACGATTTCCTGCTTCACACCTCTGTGTGCCCCTCCCAATAGAAGCCTCCCAGCCATGTCCTCTCCCCACCTCAATTCTGTCAGGATGTCACTGCAAGTCCCAGATAAGTCCATGCACCACCCTACCTCCATTTTATCTGGGAGCCCGAAGATGGGGTATCAGCGTCACACCCTCCTGCCCTCTCAGAGGTAGAACCTCAGATACACGGCTTTCTCCCTGCCCTAGCTCCATGTCCTCTTGGGACAGGGCCAGTACTCTCTCCAAAAGCCCTTGACTCCCCATGAAAGGCCAAGGCACCACCCCAGTCCTTCCATTCCTCCCTGCTCTCAGTCGATCTTTGTCTGCAGAACCAGTTACCAGGGCGGGTGTGCTGCCTTCCTAGCTGGACCAAGAGCACAGAACTATAGGACTGGGGTGGATGAAGGGAAAATTCCCCCCCCTCCAATATCCCATATGAGACAGCAGCCCCAAGGGGAGGCGAAGAGGAAACACACAGACGCTCCGGCCTGGGCCAGGGCTGGGTGTGAAATACCGGATTTCCTTGTTTATTCGATTTTCTGATCATTAAGGGCTCCCAAGAGGGGCCCGAAATTACCACCCAAACAAAGCCACCTTCCAGCAGCCCGCGGGCCGCCGATCTCCTGCGGCAGCCCGTCCAGCGCACGGTGCCCTCCTGCCCGGCCCATGCCGGCCCCTCCTCCCGGGGTGCGGGCTCCAGAGTGGCCCCCCGGCCCCACGCCCACGCGAGACAAAGCCGGAGCCCCTTCGCGCACACCCCCCGCCCCGCCACCGGTCCCTACCTGACGGCCACCTTGACGCAGCAGTCCCCCTGGCCGGCCATGGTCCTCCGGCTCTAGGGTCTGGGCGTGGATCAGGGACGGGGGTCTGGGGGCCGATGCCCCAGGCAGCGGCAGCGGCTGCGGCTGCGGGAGGCGGGGGCGCGGGCACTGCTGGCGAAGTCTGCCGCGGCGGCTGGAGGTGACATGCTAGCGGGCGGCAAGCCGAGGGGCTCACCCGCGGCCGGGGGAGGCCTCACGGGGCTTGGCCCGTGCGCCTCCTCGCGCCATAGGGCGGCGGCGCGCAGCTAGCTGACAGCCCGCGGCGCGACCCACCGCTCCCCACGGCGCGGCACACGCGCGCACACACCTCCCACCCTCGCAGCCACCTCCCGCCGCAGCGCGAACAAAGGGGGCGGGGGCCGGCCCGGCTCAGGACCCGCCCCCCAGCCCCGCCGGGCCCGCGCCGGGCCCCGCCCCGCTCCGCAATCACCAATCGAAAGCTCGAGGCAGCAGTAGGGGCGGGACTTGAGCCTTTAAAGGGACGTCTTGGCTCGCGTCCACCCGCTCGCCGGGGGGCAGGCCGGATTGGAGGTTCGGGGAGGAGGAGGGCTCCGAAGCTGACCACGCTGGAGCCTCGGCCCCCCGGAGTTGCAGAATCTCAGCCTCGATGCGACTTCCGTTTCATAACTGAGGCCACTGGGACGCAGAGAGGGGAACTACCCAAGGTCACACAGATTTGGTGGCTAAGAAAGGGTAAGAACCCAGGTCTCCCCAGCGGAGTGCTTCGCTTCAAACCATCGCACGGCGATTAGCGGTTTATATTTTGAAAGCGCCCTGAAAGCTTCTCTTCTAATTTATAATAGTGAATTTGTCAACTTTTATTGAAGGAGATTCTTGCTGGTGACTAAAATTCCCTCCACCTCCACGCTACAGCATTTTTTCCTTTTTAAAAAAATTTTATTTATTTATTTGATGGAGAGATAAGAGAGCACAAGTAGGCAGAGCAGCAGGCAGAGAGAGAGGGAGAAGCAGACTCCCCGCCATGCAGGGAGCCCGATGGGGGGCTCGATCACAGGACCCTGGGATCATGACCCAAGCCAAAGGCAGCCACTTAACTGAGCCACCCAGGCACCCCCCACCCTACAGCACTTTAAAGTTCATTTTTTGGTTGATTCCCGGCTGGGCTCCTCGACCAGATGGGCCCCTCCCTCTGCTCCACCAGGCGGTTCCACTGACCTTTTATGACCCACAAGATGACCCTTCTGAGCCTAGCTTGCAGTCTGTCTTGGCTGTGGGGGCAGAGGGCCAGCGTTGAAGGCCTGAAATGCTCTGGGAGATAAGGGAACAAAGGAGGCACTCAACTGCAGGCACCTGGGTAGAGGCTGCAGGGGCGAGGTGGGTGGGGAAGGCGATGAAGCAGTGCAGCCGCCTTTACAGGGATATAAAGGACAAGGGGGGCCCTGGAGCCTTTAAGCACAGGGCAGACATGGAGAAGAACAGTGCTCTGAGAAGTCACAATTCCCTTTCCACTCCACCTACCCTCCCTCTGAGCCCAGACACCTTCTCCCTGCCCCCCCTCCCCAACTCCCAACACTGGGGCCATTCACGGGGCCCTCACCAGCTGCCCTCCCTTCCCGCACTTCAACCAGCTCCCTTCACTGGAAAGCGCCCAAGGGGAGGACCCAGCTGCAGCTCCAGATGTGGATGATGCTCTCTGGGGGAGAGGGGGAAGGCGAGCCAGACTGCAAGCCTCTTGCATCACCCTCTAGTGATGACGAAACTATGTCAGAGATTTTGGCAAGGGTGTGGGTTAGGGTCCGAGGATGGATCTGTTGGTGCCATTCTCCTTTCCCTCCCCTACTCACCCGCACAGATAACTGCTCCATCCAGTAGTCCAGATCACTGTTAAAGTCAAACCAAAACAATGATAACTTCAAGGGCAAATTTCAAGGGCAAATCACACCCCTCCCCCAACCTGATGGAAAACAGGGCACCACCAGCAGTGCCGCAAGGGTGGAGGAGAGGGAGGAGGCGTTTGGTGGAATCCTGCATCTTTTATTAGTATTTGCACCTAGAGGAAGCTCTCTCTGGGGCCAGTAGTTCACCCTTCCCAGAGCAGGAGGCCCGCAGAGTGTTTAGTCCGATCCTGGACAGTCTCTCCCCATCTTCCCACCAAAATAAGAGGTGGGAGGTAGCTAACATTTATGGACCATCTATGAGAACCAGTTACTTTCTATGCATATTCTACTTTCATTCTCCTAACCTATGAGCTGGGCTTTATTAATATTTTTCAATTTTGCCGAAGGGGAGAATGAGTTTCACCCAACATAAAAGCAACAGACCCAGGATTTGAACCCCTGTGTCTTATTCCAGACTTCCCAGATCACCTCCAGGCAACTGCCCAGAGGGAAGGAAGCTGGGTTGACCCAGGCTTTCACTCCAGGTTTAGCCCTCCTGGATGATAGTGCTGCATTTTGCAAAGCTGCTCTCCAGCCCACTAGACCCTGGATGACTGACTCTGGGGCTCATCTCTGGTTTCCTGCCTCTAGGAGGTCCCCTCTGACTTCCGAGAGTAGATGACCCTTCTGACTCAGGGCTCCACTGCTGGGAAATGGCGCCAGAGTTGCTGCACCAACTACCCCTCCCCCACGCCCATCCCTCCAGGCTGAAGGATGTCAGGTCTGAAGGAACAGGGAGGCACATCGGCCTGGAAACTCAGGCCACCTCAGCAGCTCCTTCCTGGACCACCGGGGAGCAGAGGGCATCTAGATGACCAGACCCGGACTCCTGGGCACTGCTGCCCAGAGGTGAGGAGGGAAACTGGGCACAGAGGTCAGACGGGGATCCCAGTGGCAGGAAACGGCTTAAACTGTAACTTGGGGAGATTTAGATTAGATGGGTGACGGGAGGCCGGGGACAATCCCTGCCCTCCTCAGTCTCTCTGCAGTTTTAGCTCAGCCTGTGCTTCCTCTCTCTGGTTGGCTCCCACCCCCACCCTTTCCCACCGCTTCTCCCTCCTCCCAGCTGCTCTCCTTTCCTTCCCTAACCCTGAAGTTTCTCAAAGAGCTCCCTATATGCATATCTCCCCCAACCCCCACCCCTTTCCTCTCTGCCTGACAGAAACAAGCACACACACATACACACTATCCCAGGTTTGGCCCCGAATCCCCTATTTGGACGGGGTTTGAGCCCCAGTTCTCTCCCTGAGCTGAGGCCTTTCCCCACGGGGCGTCTAGGAGCTTCCATCATTTCTCTTGACAGGAGCTGTGGGCGTCTGGGCAGATGGGAACGTGGGGGAGCTGAGGAGGACCCTCTCCGAGGCAGGAAGCTCCCACTCTTGTAGTTAAAATACTCGAGCAGCAACTTGAGGGAGCCATCTGGCCCAGATCGCTCAGGCACGGCCTAGCTCTCAGCAGCAACCCTACAGCAACAAATCATTATACCTAAGAGATAACCTTAGCTCTAGAAATGTCTCCAGAGGTAGCCTGAACTTGAGTCCTGTTCCCTTTTATCTTCTTTAAGATTAGCACTAGGCATTGGCATTTGCAGAAACCGAGCATTGTCCTAAAGGACTGGGGTGGAGAATCCAGAGTTCTGGACCTCCAGGCCTAACTGCCAGCCCCACCCCAGCAGCGGTCCTTGGTTCCATGGGAGAAGCGGCATGAGCCCATCCTGCCAGTCCAGCCACACTGACCACTGCGACCTGGATGGAAAGCCCAGCTCCACCTGCCAACCGGAGCTCAGAACCCCAGAACGGGTCTACTGGGGTGCGGATTCGGAGGTCTTTGCTCAGGCGCAGGCTCAGCCTGACTTCCTCTGTTATAGATGGAGACAGACCTAGCCTTAGAGGAAACCAGAATTTGTTATAAATAGAAGGGAGAGAGAGAGAGAACTGCTGTGGATTAGAAACACCCTATCAGGGGTGCGTGGGTGGTTCAGTGGGTTAAAGCCTCTGCCTTTGGCTAGGGTCATGATCCCAGGGTCCTGGGATCGAAACCCGCATCGGGCTTTCTGCTCAGCGGGAAGCCTGCTTCCCTTTCTCTCTCTCTGCCTGCCTCTCTGCCTACTTCGATCTCTGTCTGTCAAATAAATAAAATCTTAAAAAAAAAAAAAAGAAAGAAAAGAAACACCCTATCAGTCCTAAAACCCCCAACTATTTTTGGTTTCAAATGTTAATGACAGTTTAATTAATACCCCATATAACCTCAGACGTCACTCTTCATCCACTTTCAACTCTGCCATGCTGCCCATGAAGGCCAAAGGCAGGAGGAGCCAGCAGGTGGGGGCAAATTCTCAATGTCCCAGAACCCTCGAGTTGAAAAGAACCCTAAGATCATCTAGTTTCACAGCTTTGTTTTCAAGTGAAGAAACCGAGGCCTGGACAGGTAGAGACTGGTCCGCAGTTGTGCAATAAGCCAGTGAGTGGGGACCAAGGGACTAAAAGCATGGTTCGCATGGTCCCAGAGCAGGCAGCACCCACAACAGCGGGGAAGGACCCAGAGGCTAAACACCCAGGACTGGGCTGCATGGGAGTTTACAGTCTGGATAAAAGCTAAGACTGTACAAAATAATAGACAACTTGGAAGCCCAGGGGTGGTGCTCAGAGTTGGGAGGTCCGGGTTCAGATGCCGGCTCCGCCACTCACAAGGTATGTAAACTTTGGCAAGTTATGGAGCTACTGCAAACATCCATTCCCTTGCCTCAAAATGAGGGTAATTGCCCTCACTTCATGGCAGGACTGTGATGAGGTTGAGATAAGGCAACCTGGATTGAGCACCCAATACTATGCTCAGCACAAAACAGATAGTAATTTCCTTCTCGTTGCCCGTGGATTCTCGGCCCCTTCTTCAGTGGGTCTCTGTCCTCCACATGGACATAAAAAAAGACAGGGAACCTCCAAGATGAGTGGGGATGAGGCTGGTGTGGACAGGGTGATGAGGTTTGGCTGGCCCAAGGAAGTGGTGGTCTAGGGAAGTGGGAGAGTTACTCAGCCTCCCCTGGCCCCTGGAGATGGGGGCTGGAAGAGGGGGCAGGGTAAGTGTTTGCAGAACGCAGGAAGGAGCCTAGCATGTGGATGCCTTCTGTACACAAACAGTCCTGGTCTCAGCATCGCTGGGGGTTATCTGGAGGGCATCTCAGCTTCATTTCATAGCCCCACGTGCTATGCTGTGCCAAGGAGGTTGCATAAGCTTTCTCATTTAATGCTCCCAACAATCTCCAAGGTAAATACGGTTATTGTCCCCATTTTGCAGAAGAGGAAATGGGCTCAGAGGTCACTTGGCTAGCGTGGTCATCATTAGTGCCGTGCACCAAATATTTCCGGCCCTCTGCCTTCTGTCACAAGGCAGGACTGCATGTCCTCTGGTGTAAGCTGGGGACCACGTGACTGACTTCGACCAGTGACGAGGGGGGCCAAACTGACAAGTGTCCCCTCTAAGCGGAAGCATAAGGAGCTCCCTGCGCCCTCACACCACTGAGTGTTGTATATGGAGTTTAAGTGAGAAATAAACTTCTGTTGTGTTAAACCCCTGAAATTACTTCGTATTACCCTGGCATAGCTTTGCTGGCCTTACTGTAGTTGATAAAGTCAGGAAAGGGGCAGAGCCAGAATTCAGAGCCCTGGTCTGTGAAGATCTCAAAGAGCTCTAGTACCTTCTAGGATTCTACCTGCCTGTCCAGGAACCCCAGCAGCCCCTTTTGGATTCTGATCTGGACAACCTATGGGGAAGTAGAAAAGGGCAGGCAGCCTTTCTGCCTCCACTCATCTTGACTCCCTATGATTTGACTAAGCTTTTGCCACGTTTCCAGATCACTGCGTCCCAAAAGAGCGTGGTTCTGTATTAAACCACCTGGGGGCTCGGGCGGGGTCTTCTGGCAGCTGTGCCCAGCTGTCCCTCGGGGGTCAGGAGCCACTCTGAGAAGTAATTAGAAAAAAATCCAAGGGACTTCCAGTGCTGCTGCCCATCGCTTGCCTGGGAAACTGTTCTCAAGTTGGGTATCAGGACACCCCTGTGTGAGCTCCAGCTCAGAACGCCTGGAGGAAGCGGATCGTGGAGTGGATAGATGCAGTCAGGGCCCAAGCTGGGTGATGAGAGCTACGATTTCTGAACATGGTGCCAGGGGTTGTTTAAATGCTTCATGTAGTGCTCACAACGACTCTAGGAGGAAGGAACAGCTGTCATCCCCGTATTAACAAAGGACACCAAGAGTTGCCTGAGTCACACCACGAGAGAGATGCAGCAGGGGCCGAACCCACCCAAGCAAGCTGATGTCCCGTTTCATCCTGTGTTGGGTTAAGGTGAAGAATAAGGATGGATGAAGGCCTTGGCTGCTGCTGAGCTAAGAAAGCAGGTGGAGCACCCTGAGACGCCACCTGCTTCACAGGTCTGCGCGGCGACCAGCACACAGATGTTCCTAGAAGCTTTCTGTGTCATAGCCCCAGACTGGAAACAATGCCAATGTCCATCAGCAAATGAACGGATCAACTGATGTAGATCGGATAATAGAACACTATCAGCAATAAGAAGGACAAATATTGGAGATGCCTGGGTGGCTCAGTCACCTTCAGCACAGGTCATGATCCCAGGCTGCTGGGACCGAGTCCCGCATTGGGCTCCCTGCTCAGTGGGGTCTGCTTCTCCCTCTCCGTCTGCTGCTCCCCCTGCTTGTACACTCTCTCTCTCTGGCAAATACATTAATAAAATCTTAAAGGAAAAAAGGTACAGCATGGATGAACCCCCAAAAAACGCTGAGTGAAAGAAGGCAGACCTGGGCATGGGGGACAGTGGGGTGCAGAGAGGAGGGAGGCAGGGGCAGTGAACAGAGCAGTGAGTGGCAAAGGGGGGATTACTAATGAACACCAAGAAATCTGGGGGTGGTGGAGAGATCTAGTATCTTGGTGGTGATGTTGGTTCCATGGCTGTGTATACATCTTTTAGAAATAATCAAATTGGGTGCATAGACTATGTGTAGTTTATTATATATTAGTTATAACTCAATAAACTTTTACAAAAAGTTACTTGCTCTAATTTCAACTGGGGAGCAGAGCAGCTGGTAACTTGTCCTGGGTCCCGGGGCCAATGAACTACAGTCCTGGGTGCCTGAACGGCATTTGAGCCCTCTGCCCTGCCCTAGGAGGCCTGTGGGCTCATGGAGGGCCCCCTTTCCCCCAGAAGGCACAGTGGCGGGGAATTAGAAAGCACAGAGGTGGGGGAAGCAGCTGCAAAAAGAGCAAGCAGGGGGCCAAGCAGGGAAAGCCAAAGAGAGAGTGGAGAAAAGAGATGGTGCCAAGGAAGGAGGAAGGATGGGGCAGAACCCCCTGTCCCAAACCTAGTGGCGAGGAGGGGACCTCTGGGGCAGTCCTAGCCAGGACCCCAGAGAAGCCACTGTCCCCTTGCTTCAGATGCCACCCTCATAAGCCCCTTCCCTCTGCTTAAGTTGCCAAATAAGCCCCACCCTGCCTAGGAGCTAGTGATTTCCAGTCCCCGCGGATGTAGCATTGCCTCGGATTTTAATAGATATTTTCTTCAGCCAGACCCTGCAGAGCAAATTGCCAGCAAACAAGCATTTAACACTTTAAATATAGGAGGAGATGGGGTACCATGTCGTGAATTTCATGGGACCGTGATGAATGCTGGCACCCCGGGCTGTGTGTGTGTGTGTGTGTGTGTGTGTGTGTGTGTGTGTACACACTGAATCTCATGGGATGATTTTAGGAGAATTTCAAAGGCCCTTTGACCATGACAGCCTGCACTGGCCTGAGGTGACATAATCTCTTGAAAAATTACTCTATGTCCTCTCCCCCACCCATGTGCTTCCTGACACTTGTCCAGCTGACAGAGAAGACACTTTGCTGGGAGAAGAATTAGCCAGAACTGGGGTGGATGCAAAGAGCATGAAAAGAACTTTTTCTTCCTCTTGAACTTCCAAACTAAGTTGGAGGATCCAAAGAAGAGTTTGAAGTCATAACCCAAATTAGAATGAACTCAGAGGGAGAGGCCGTAATCTGTCTCCCCTGTCCCCCACCCTTCCCCACCCTAGGCTGACCAGTGGCCCTAGGGCTGGCCAAGGAGAATGAGGAGGAGATGGGAGGCCCAGGCCTGGGGGTGGAGGTCAAACTCCCAAGACCAGAAGGCCAGACGTGGGGGTACCTGGAGAGATAGTCGACCTCTGATAGTGGCTGGCACAAGGGCTGCTGGACACCCACCTACAGACCCCTCCTTGTGGTTGTTATGGTGAACCCTCACCTCCCCTCTCAGGGGGGACATCTCAGCAATGATAAGTGCTGAAAGCCCCCAAAGCTCCCTGCTCCATCAACCTCGGTCTGCTCGCTGCCCGAGAACAGTCCCACATGGGGACACCCACCTCAGTGAGCCCTTATCCAGACCGATTTGTCTCAACTGCCCCAAAGCCAAAGGTGGGGTCTCTGCTCCCCCCAAAAGGCAGTGCTGTTACTTGGGTCCCCCTGGACAGGGAGGCAACCATCCTCGTTACAGTAGGTCAGGGATGATAAAATTGCTGTTTCATAGACAAAAGGGACCGAATATCAACAATTTCAAACAATCCAATCTAATACATGTCATTTAGCCAGTGACTGTGCTGTTGTTCCCTTACCCACCCTCCCTCCCCTGTTCATCTGCCCCCCCCTTCCTTCCTCCCTTCCTTCCTTTGCTCCTTGCTGGGGATACAGACTTGATAAAGAAACTCACTGTCCTTGAGGAACTCTTAGTAGAAAAAACAAACTATAAACTCTGAGTGTCACTGCAAGGTAATAAATGCCGTAATACTCTGACTTTCACTGCAAGGTGATAAATGCCGTAATAAAAGGCGTCACACAATACAAGAGAGAGTCACCTGGCTCCACAAGCTGTCAGCCCCACGGCAGGAGTGACACGTTATTGGGATCAGATGCCAGGAAAATGGGGGTCAAGGTCAGCTGTGGGTTGGCAATGCCTTCCATAGTGGCTTCTCCAGAGGCAGAAGCTGGCCTCTCCAGCCCCGGGCTATCCTGGGAGCCGGCAGGGCCTATGGGGGATGTGGCAGGATCCAGAGACCCCTGGGCTGACAGTCACGGGCCCAGCCTTCCCTAAGAGGTCCTGCATGCCTCTGAGCTCAGTGTCCCCCCGCTTAAGGGTCTGGCTCTCTCACTAGCCAGCATCAAACAGAAAGCAACAGCTTCTTACCAAGCAGGTCTTTACCTGGTCACTGTCGTACCATCCAGCACCCTGGAAGTAGGAATTAGTCCCATTTTACAGACGGAGGGGCAGAAGCTTAAGAGGGCTGTGTGAACTGCCTGACACCCTGCATGAAGGTAGGTGAAGGGGATTCAGGTCCCAATGCGTCTGGCTTCCTAGTCGAGGCTCTGAAACACGGCGCCGAGAGTACCTGTCTGTTTCCTTTAAGCATCACTCAGCCCCATGGAGAGCCTGGCCTCCACACCACCACACGGAGAGCAGGGCCCTGGAGCTCCTCCCTACTCTGAAGATACATTGGAGGGGGGGCACCCCCCCACTGGCTTTCCAGAGACGGTCCCTCTGAGCTTCACACCTTCCAGATGGGAGGGCTCTGCATGAGGCTTTGTGCCTGTCCCCTCCCACCAGCTGCACCCCCGCCCCTTTTGGCAGACCCCGCACCCAGCAGCTGGGCTCCACGTCTGCAGGCAATCAGAAGACAGGGTCCAGCAGACACTGCCTCTGGCCTGCTCCCCCCCTCCCCCTTGTGACAGAAGGTGGCCCCACCAGCCCCTACGGGCGCACTGTCTCTGACAGTCCTGCTGAGTAGAGGGGCCTGTCTCCCCCCGACACCAGCCTGTTCCCCTTGCTCCCGCCTCAGCCCTCCTCCTTCCATACTGTTCCTTTAGGGCTTTATGGGAGCAGCCTGGCAGCTGTGCGTGTGTGTACGTGTGTGTGTGTGTGTGTGTGTGTGTGTGTGTGTAGGGCTGAGGTGAAGTGCCGCTCCCTTGTTGCCCCTGGAGGCAGAGCGCCTCCTCCCTGCCTCCCCTGGGCCTGGACAGACAGCTAAGATGGCGGAGGCTACGGAGCCCGGGTGGGGGACACAGGGCAGGCAGTGGGTGGAGGGAAGGGTCCGTGCTTCTTGCCCTTGTCCTGCATTTATTCACAGTTATGGAGCCACTGGTCTGGGTTGAAAAGTGCTCAGCTTTGGGGGCATAACTTCAAACAAAGTGGACCTGCTTTGGCTCTGGTAACAGTAAATCAGCAGTTATGACCCCCTGCTGTGCTGGGGGTGGGGGGGGCAGGTGCCATGTTTCTGGGCCAGGCTTCGGAAGGTCGTTTGGGGAAAGCTTCCTGCAGGAAGCAATAGCAAAGCTGAGAATTGAAAGACGACTAGGGAGGGGTCCGTGGGGCTGAGGCTTCCTATGGTTTTCCAGAGATGAAGGCGTGGTGGAACTCAGAGGTGAGGGCAGCGCCCCCTGGCGGGTCTGCAGTAGAGCAGGAGGCAGGGCAGAGGCCCAGGGGAGGCCTGTAAGCAGAGGCAAGGGTTTGCACGATATTCTGAGGATTTGGGGGTGCCTTTAAGGCTTTTAAGCAAAGGAATAAGATAACAGGTTCTTCTTTTAGAAAGATCAGAGACAGACGGGGGGAAGAGAAGAGAGGAGGCCAAGACAGAAGGCCAGAGGCTCTTGCAATAGAAGAAGCAAGAAATGGGGCTGCCTGGGTGGTTCAGTTGGTTAAAAGTCTGCCTTCAGCTCAGCTCATGATCTCAGGGTCTTGGGATCAAGCCCCACGTTGGGCTCCCTGCTCAGCGGGGAGCCTGCTTCTCCCTCTCCCTCTATCCCTTTCCCTCTGCAGACCCCCCACACCCCCATGCACCCTCTTTCTATCTCAAAAAAAATAAATAAATAAAGATCTTAAAGAAAAAAGAGGAGGCATGAATCATTGATTGAACATATTAGGGAAGTCACTGTGGACACAAAGACAGACTTAGGAGGCTGAGTCTGTGGGGGCAAGCTGGGAGCCCAGACAACACGCAGGCTTCTGGATTGAACAGGGTGGATTTCCTTGAGATCAGCAACACCGGAGTAGCCACAGCCTCTGGGGAAAGGACAGCAAGGCTGAGTTTGGACACGATAGGTAGGACATACGTGAGTTGTCGGGAAGAAGGATGTGGGGGTTCGCTCTAGCTGTACGGAATTGGGAATTATCAACAGACGCAGCTGAAATGCGAGTCGCTGAGAGCATCCAGGAACACTTCCCAAGTGGGAAGAAGGATCCAAAACACAGAGCCCTGAGGGATCCATCCCCCACCAGAGAGGTAGGTGGGCCCGGCGAGAGCTCGCACGGAAGCGTGGGGTTGGAGCACTTGAAGGGTAGGAGGAAATTTGGGAGATCCAGGGATATAGGCATGTCAGGAAAGAGAGAGAGGTAAGTTGTTCCTAACACTGCCTAGAAATCAAGGAAGGTAAGGACTTGGGCCCCCTAGATTGGCAACAAGGTTATGGGAGATACTGGTGACTGATGGGCGGCAGTCAGGCTGCATGGGGGATGAGAAATGGGAACTAGGAATGAAAATGTGGAGGAGGAGACAACCCAGGTAAGAACTCCAGTCTTCAGGAATGCACTAGACAGACAGACAGACAGACAGCCCGACCGACCTCATGTAGGTAACCAGAACAGCAGCAAGGACATGTTGTTAAGATGGAAACATCTCGAATGTGGCCTACAGACAGAGGGAGGAGGGGGCGAGGGGGAGATGAGAGACTGGCTGGAGAAGAATCCCAGGAGTTGGCTGGAGGACATTCCAGGCTTCCACAGGGTCAGGAGGGAGGGAGGGGAGCAAGAGACAAAGGCAGACGAGTCCATCAGCTTGATGAGAGGAGCTGGGGGAGGGACCCTGTGGTGGCCTGTTTCTCTGTGGAGGAGGACACCAGGCTGTTGAGGGGAGGTGTGGGGGAAGCCACTGGTGTTGAGGTGGGAGGAGAGGAGCACTGAGATGGCCTGGGACCACAGTTCTGCAGCCAGAGGCTGCCCAGTGAGGACCTGAGGCTCCAGCGTCCCCAGGCCCTAGCCAGGGCCTCTGGGGACTCTGTCCTCCCAGGCCCAGGCCCCCAAGCCCTTAGCAGGGCTCCTGGGAAATGGAATGGGGAAGAGAGAAGAGTGAGGAGAACAGTAGGAAACGTTTCCAAAAAAGGAGACAAGCAGGCACCAGGTGCCAGTGTCATAGGCCTGAGACTTTAATGTCCTGCTGGGGGGGGAGTGGGCTTCTGCCAGCCAGACACTGGCACTGATGGGTCTATTTGAATGACGTTGGAAGCTCCATCCAACCGTGCCTCTTGCTGGTGAGAAGAACGGCCTGTCAGTCAACTTCTTCCTGATCTTTTTTCAGTGGTTCCTGACTACCCCTACTCAGCCCATCCACTGAGACTCGGAGAGAGAGAGGGGTCTCTGCAGGGGGCTAACCCTTCTCTGCCCCAGCCACCCCGCCCTCACCATGGGGGGATGCTAGCTCTAAGCCCCTGCTGTGAGGGTCTTCACAGCCTGCGGGGGATCAGGGTCTCCTGGGAGCCCTGATGCTGGTCAAGGCTGCCCAGCGAGGACCTGAGGCTCCAGCGTCCCCGGGCCCTGGTCAGGCCCTCTGGGGACTCTTGTCTTTTCAGCAGTTCTGTGGCTGCCACCTCCATGTCCTCTGGTGCCATCTGGCAGGCGTCTGCCAGGGCCTGACCAGTCGCCATGACAAAGAGCGTCAACCGCCAAGGTGTCCAGGCCGCCTCGAACCAGAGCCTGCAGGGAGGACAGAAGGCCGGGTGGGTTCTCCAGGGGCGCTGCGTCAGGGGTCTGCCTCTATTGGCCAGCCTAGGGCCACCCCTGAATGCCGCCCACTGCTCTGGGCCCGCTGCCACCTCACCTCTTGAATCAGCTGGGCTGTCGCTGGAGTCTGGCACTGGGAACTACTGTGCTTGGTCCTACTGCTGTGGGACGCTTGCTCAGGCGGAGACCCTGGGCTGTGCCTCCTCCTCTCCTCAGGCAGGGGAGGCTCGGCGCTGGCACGCTGTTCCAAATGCAAACAGCAGAGAACCCAACGGGGATGCTGGGGCCCCTAGGATCCCGCGAAACTGCAGCTCTTCCGAGGGAGCCTCAGCCAAGACCCACAGAGAGGGAAGGACCCAGGAGGCCAACCCTTTCTGTTATTAATGGGCAAATAATGGTGGCCCCCCTCCTCTGTATAGAGTTTCTTCCCAGGCCTCTGCCCCATTACCTGGCAAGGGGCAGGAGATGCTTGGGATCTGGGCATTTCTCTCTGGGTCAGCTGTTCTTTTAGCTTTTCCACATAGGATTTGCTGTGGGGTCCTGTGGGGCAAGACAGACCAAGGGCAAGAGGGGCTGCTGACTCCTGCCAGGGCCCCGGAGTCAGGGGAGCTCTGCTCAGCCAGGCGGCCAGACCCTGAGAGCTCCCTGAGAGCCCTGGGGCTGTGGAGGGCGTCCTGTTGGGGGGAGGGGGTGCACAAGCTAAGATTCAACCAAGTCCAGGCTGGGTAGGACCCTGTGTTGTCTCCTTGCCCCTCTACTTGCCCTGGTCTCTGTCCTTGTGGGTTTGAGAAGGGGGAGGGATCAGGGCCAGAGTTTGACCAGATCTGGTCAAGATCTTCTTCGGTGTTTCCGTGTGTGTTTGCATGTAAAAGTGTGTGTATGTGTTGTGTGTGTGTGTGTGTGTGTGTGTGTGTGCGTGCTCTGGGGAGCAGGGCGAGTGCCCTCATCTCCATCAAACTTGGGCATCCTCAAGGCTCCTGATGTCACACACAGTGGTCTAGGACCTGCTGGGAGATCACCAGACTATCTCCTGAAGGACCCCAGGGCCAAGGGGTCAATGCGGCCAGGGGCTGTCCTTCAGAGAGGGGAGTAAAGGAGGGTGTGAGTTTCCTGGCCTGCCCCCTTCCCACCTCACTCAGTTATCGAGTTGGCACCCTTCTCCCCCACCCAGATGAGGAGCTGACAGCTCGTCCACCCCAGGCCCAGCTGGCTCCCATAGCGACAGGCTCCCAGCCAGATTCCCCTAGTGTAAGGAGAGAGCCAGGCTCCCCAACCCTCTCTGGCAGTTTGCTCAGCTTATAGGGCACCCAGAAAAGACTGACCCAGGACCCTTCGGGGTTGACCAAAGGCTCCTCCTCTGGCAGCAGGCGTCTCTGTCTCTTCAGGGAACTCCCTTTCATAGTGGAGGCTGAAATGGAAGCAAGGCTGCTGAGTGAGAGCAGGCGGCTGGTCCTCCCACCATCCCACCCCTCCGTGGCCCCTCAGGGTCTGGACCCACCACTGGTGTTGTCCTGACTCCAGGGCTGGGGCTCACACCGCTCTCTGGCCGGCCAGTCCTGGCCAGCTAAGAGAAAGAAGCCAAATGCGTCCCCAACTCCTCTCCTTTGCCCAAGGGATGCCATTCTTCTACCCTTACACTCTGTTCATCTTTTGAGGCCCAGCCTCAGCCTCACACATTCTAGGACACTGGTTCTCAACCTCGGTGGCACATTGGATCAACCAGTAGTGGCCGTGTCCCATCCCCAGAGTCTGTGGTGAGGCCCCGGACACCGCCATTTTGGAAGGCTGAGAGACAGTGGTGGAGTGGAGGCTGGCACATGGAGGCTGAGAAACATTGCTTAGCTCTGTTCTAGGCCTTTCCAGCCCCTGGTGATCAGGACGCCTGCATTCTCAGGGCACACAGGACACATGTCCCAAGGAGACTACAGTTCTTTCAGGTCAAGGCCCAGGTCTCATGCTTCTGTAGCCCCGGAACATCCAGCACCATGGTGACCCAGGCGCAGTTCCGGGCCTGTGGGACTCTGAATGGAAGGGGATGTAGGCAGCCCTAGCCCCGGCGGGAGTAGCTGCTCACCGGGCATCTGCCCTCTCCTGCCCATTTCTGACGGTGTGTGACAGCCTTGCCAGGTCCTCCTACCTAGAACAGAAGCTCTGCTTGGACCTCAGCCCACAGGTGACGATTTCCGAGAAGCTCTCCCCCTCATCCTGCTGTTTTTTGTGACACTTACGTAAATGTCTATTATATTTAGTCTGCAGCTCAGGGTGGGAGAGAGAAGACCCATTTAGCAATGACATCTCCCAGAACCTAAATCCAACAGTTTAACTTTAATTTTCTGCAGCTTTTTGTAGTAACTCTCTCTCTTCCTAACCTGCTATGTTCAAGAGGTCGCAGCTCCTTAGACCTCAGACGGGAGGACGGAATGAAGGAACCATAGGGCATTTGTGCCAATGCTGCCCTCTGCTGGCCAAAGGAGTCTCTGCAGCCCAGGCTCGCCTCTTGCTTTAAGGTGGAGGAGAGACCCCAAAGGACACAGAAGCAAGCAAAAGACAATCTATACATTTCAGGATGTCCTCCTCCTAAAGGACCTGGAACCCACTAAGTATGTCTTCCCAGCCCTACCCAAGGACCCCTACATCCAAAGCTGGCAGTTGCTGCCACTACTTTGAAAACACCTGCCTGTTGCTATGGTTGCTGTTGCCATAGGCAATGTTGGCATTGGCATTGTTGGTATTGGCATGAGCCAGAGGGTTGGTGCGTGGATCTTGAGGGAAATCCTCCAAGAAGACAGGTGATTCCAGCTCTTCCATCTCTATCTCAGCAAACTGGAGGGGTCTCTGGTTGGCCATGACAGGGGGCAGGGAGTTGGTCCTTTCCAGGAAGTTGTCCACCTGTCCAAAGAGGCCTCCAGTCCTCTAGGGTCAAGGAGAAGAGCGTAAGGGCTGAGAGCCGTGATGGGGGGATGGGAGCTGAGAGTGCATGGGGACTGCCATCCTGGAATGACGTCCTGGGAACAAGTGATGGCACTGGAAGACAAATCCTGTAAGGCCAGAGGAGAATGGACTGGGCTGTGAGGGCAGAGAAGGGCTTACGATCTCCCTCTTCAGAGAGTTTTCAATTAAATGGGGGTAGACAGGACACAATTAAGGAACTACGTAGGAGACACAGACATCCAGATGGAGAAATACATTGTCATGGAAAGAGCACTGGATTGGGAGTCTGGAGAACTGGTTCTAGTCCCATGTCTAAAACTAACTTGCTGAAGTGATATTGGCTATCCCATATCATCTCTGGGTCACAATTTCCTCAGGAATAACCCAAAAAGTTTTAACTAGGTGGTCATTAAGGACCTTTTAATTCTATAGTGTCATAAAAAATTCTAGAGGGCTAAGGATTGAGGACCAGTGTAACTGGAAACAAGCAGGCACACCATTTGATAATGAAGGGATTCCAAGAGATGAATGTCACCTAGGGCTCTTGGGGAGGTGAGGACAGGAGTGAGGTTTGGTAGAGGAAACGAAAAAAGTATGTGTCATATTTGACAACTCCAGGAGGTTGGGTCCAGTAGTATTCTGAGTCCCAAGAGATGTGGGCTGTGGATGTCTTCAGCTTCCAAATTCCCCTCCCGTATGGTGGGGCTCCTGGCCCTCGTCGCTATGGGATGTTGCTGCTCCCCGTGCCTAGAACACACGGGGTGGCCACAGTCTTCACTTACCCTGAATATCCCTTCCTCCATCGCAGCCTCCACCATGGCTCTCTCCAGCTCCTCTTCTGCCGTCAGGTCTCCTGAGATGGTACGGCGGATCTCTGGGGCGGCCTCTTCCTCAATGGTCCGCAGTCCGGCCTGGGGACAGAAGCTCAGTGACCCCTCCAGTCTAGTGAGAGAGACCAGACTGCTTCCCATGGCCTCGCTCATTTCTACCCCCAACTCCAGCCCCACCTTCTCCTGGACGTTCAACATCCCAGGGCTCCAGGAGGCCCTGCTCTGACCGCTGGGATGGCCCAAATCCTAATGGCTCCCAAGGAGTCTTCTCTCAACCTCATGGGTGATTTCATACCCTCCCAGGCCTCCAGGTGGAAAAATCTTTTTACTCAGTACAATCTCCTAGACAAATGATCTCTTTTGAATGAACATATCATTCATATCATTTTTTGAGTTGATCAAAGCAATGGGATGAACCAAGATTGGTATCATCTGATAGCTTGCAACGAGAACACAGCATCATTTCTGTGACATTCCTGTCCAGGATCAGTGTATCTTAACCCTATCGTGAAGAAACAACACGTGAACTCAAACTGAAGGATATCCTGGCAATCTTCCAAAGTGTCAAGGTCAGTCAAGGAAAGACCGGGGAACTGTTCTGGGTAGAAGAGTCTAAAGAGATATAGAAACTAAATGCTGTGTATAATTCTGGAGTGGATCCTTTTACTATAAAGGACATCACTGGGACAAATGGTGAAATTGGCATGAGGCCCGAGGATTTGATGATCATAAAGTCTCAGTGTTAATTTCCTGATTCTAGTGGTTACATTGCGATTATGTAGGAGAATTACGGAGAATGCCCTCGCTGCATGTGAAAATGTTCTGGGTTGTTGGAACATTATGTTGGGAATTACTCTCAAATGGTTCAGGAAAAAAGTTGTACCGTTGTACATGCAACTTCTAAGATTTTGAAATTGTTTTAAAGTAAAAATTGCAATTGAAATGTTTTCAAGCACACAGCCCAAATGTATGCATATTTTTGAATTTGTAAATTGTGTGTCTGGTTAACACCAAAAAAATAGAAATAAAAAACAGATGAGATGAAACAAAGTTTTAAATTTCTTTGCCTACCAGTGGATCATTTTAAAGCACTCAAATCTCTCTTTTGAAAAAAATCCCATTTCTTTTGGTCCCATCATCCTTCCCTCTGGGCCTCCATCACTGGCCTTCAAGGACATGAAGAGGGAGCTGGAGCCTGGAGACCTGGCTCACTGGAGTCCCTGGGACTTCAGGTCCATCCAGGCCTTACCTGGATCTGTATGGTGTCCTTCTTGGGCCGATACCCATAATACTCTTCCTGGCGCTTCATGAACTTCCGGAAGTGCTCCTGGATCAGAAACGTGGCGTAGAACTTCCCCACAGTCACCTCATCATCTGCAGGGGAGCCAAAAAGGGATGTCCTGAAGGTGGGTAAGAATCTGAACCAGGTTCAGAGTGGGAGCCGGGGGTAGCCAGGACCGGGACATTCAGGACATGCCTCTCCTTGCTGACTTGGACAGCGGGCAATTCCCATCCTAAGTCTAGCACCAGTCCTGATGGCCACCACGGGGTCTATCCAAGGTATTTACAAAGTGTCTGGGCCATTTTCAGATTCTCACAGGGCTTCCTGGAGAAGTCCCTTGTCCCCTCTCCTCAGCTGCTTCTGGACTCTGGTCTCCCAAAGCAGCACGTACCTCCTATTGGAGGAATGACCTGGTCCAGGAGCTTCATGCTGGTTCTCTTCCAGATCTTCTTGATGATGGCCCTCAGCTCCTCATTGGCCTGCTCAAAGTTACCTGGGGCAAGGGACAGGCGGAGGCAGTCCTAAAGTCACCCAGCCCAAGTCAACTGCACTTGACAAATCGCCTAGGATTCTCCGAACACCTCACTCAACAAATGTTGGCTGAGGTCTTGTTTGTTTGTTCATTGGTTGGTTGATTGGTTTGGGCAGCTACTGGGCTGAGCACTGGGCATGGCAGGAGGGCATCACCATCCCCCTGGGGCAGCCCAAACTTTGGGTCATGTATTCACTCCCCACAAGCCTTGGCTTCCACTGCTCAAAGTGGCTGCCTTTGAAAGCTGTCTGACATCTCCTACTCTTTTCCCTTTCCCCTCAAAAGCCCCCAAATCCCCATGCCCTGTGGTCTTTCCAAAGACCCCTGCAGCCTTCTTGCTGCCCTAACTTCCTTTCTCCAATTCTTGACTCTTGGCCCTCCTCTCCTTGCCCTCTGAGAAAATGTTTCCTGGGGCTGTCCTAGATGCTGGCTTAGGTTCTGATGCCCTTGGGGGATGGCTCTGATAGAGCCGAGCCCTGAGAGAGGGCTCAGGAATAATACCAAGCTCCCCCACCCTGATTCCTTTCCCAGCTTCCTCCATGTCTGCCTTCCTGGTGGGGTGCGGGGGGATCCCGTGGGGTTAGTGGAGCTGAGTGTGGACTGCCCACCCACTGCGACCTGAGGAGCTCCTCTGCTCCTGCCCAGAGCCAAACCTCAGGTGACCCTCCCCTCTGTGCTAACACTGCCACTTCTCTGGCCCCGTTCAGACATGGCTGCGTGGGAATAGATCCTTAGGGACCTTGGCCTGTAGAGAATTTTCGAGCTCTATCTAAGCCCTGAAAGGCATGAGAATGTTGTGGTCATGGTCGGGGTCCTCCTTCTGCTTTTCCGCACGGCTCTTCCCTCCAACTTTTAGCTCTGAGAATCTGGCAGAATGTGCACCAGAAAACTCATCCTCTGAGAGAAGGGAGGGGGGCCGCACGACAGAAAGCCCTCACCTTCCGTCTTGATCTTGAGTGCCGTGCGGACCAGGGCAAAGAGGGTGGCGTTGAAGGTGACCGTGCCATCGCTGTTCAAGGGCATGTTCATGCCCACCAGCCGCTGTGAGGGGAGGGCAGTGGCTGACTGCCAAGCTGGCACCAGGCCAGGCGTGGCGGGTCATTCCAGCCTGGTCTGTGGACCGGGGGAGGGGGGAACATGAAGGCTGGGGGTGTGGGTGATTCAGGACACCCTTCATAAGGGAATGGAAAGATGAGTTGGGGGAACACTGCTGAGACCTGAGGTCCTCAGGGAGGAACTTGGGGATGCAGGAGATGATTGCTGTGAAATGTCTCATCCAATCAGGCCCGCCCTCACCAGCTTCCCTGTCCCAAGGTGCCTGAGCCTCTTTCTTTCCTGGAGGCCACCCCTCCCTAGCAGCGCTCTTTACCTTACAGGCCACCCGGTGGGGACAGAACTTCCCAAAGCCCAGAGGGGGCTGGATCCGTCTCAACAGGGTCACCACATCCAGGTGTTTGATTCTGCCCCTGCAGGAGGACACATGGACTTGTCTCCCTGCAGCCCCACCCAGAAGCTCCCTCCCTGCTCAGGGACCAAGGGCAAGAGAGCCAGGCCACAGGGCAATGCTTCCTATTGTCCAAGGAAGTAGAAGCTGTGCTCCCTCTTTAAAGAAGAAACAATGTTTGGGTTCACTATTGCCCACCACCAGGAATGGGCTGTCCTTTGTGGGTGGGGGGCAGATGTCCTTTTGAGAACAGAACATCCTCTGATGTGGGATCTCCAGGTCTGGAACCTGGACTTCAATTGCACCATGGCAGAGCTTTCCTTGGGTTCTGTTTGAGCTGACTGGGGGCTCTTGGGTTATATTAATAGATGTAGAGGATGTGGATCACTGGAGGTGGAAGCCTACTTCCCGAGACTTGTAGAGAGGCGGAGAGCTGTGTCACAGGTTGTTGTGGTAAGGATTAAATGAGATGATGTTTGCAGTGGTTAGCACAGGGCCTGATGCCTGGGCAACATTGGTCAAATATGAGCTTATTATCTTTCTAGAAAGAATGTAAAGCAGTAGTACTTCTCAAGGGCTAACAAGCACACAAATGCCCTGAGGGTGAGGCTAATAATTAATGAGGGTTCTGATTCAGTAAGTCGGCCTGGTAGGGGGGCAGGGAGCCAGAGCTCTGCATTTTAATGAAGTTAGGATGCTATTGGTCCCTGGACTACAACTGCCTAGCCAGGGCCTGCTGAGGCACTGAGTTCCTTGCTCCTGGATGTGTCCACGCAAAAGCTGGATGACCATTTCCCGATAAAGTCAAGGGGTTTTCTGCCCTGGGAGGCTGTGGGATCCCTTCCAACCCTAAGAAACTCCAATTTTCTGATCTGGAACATCAGATAATGAAGGGAGAGGGAGGCCACTCATTCTTATAAAACTGGAGAGTGACTCCCTGTAGGGACACCAGGACGGGGTCTAGGATGGAAGGGGGGACAGCTGATGGATGGCCCCACCCAGAGCCTAAAGATGGGACTCACTTAGCCTCTGGGTCATACTCTGCCCAAATGGCCTTGAACTCATCCAGGTGATGAGGGCCCAGAATGGACCAGTCCCGCGTGAGGTAGTCAAAGTTGTCCATGATGACAGCAACAAAGAGGTTGATGATCTGTAAGGCGAGAACAGAGGGTTCCCACCTGGAAAGGCAGGTGATAATGGGGAAAGGGGTGGAGGCTGGGGGTTGTCCAGTGGGTAAGGGGGTCCTTTCTTGCAGACCTTCTGAATGACCTACCTCCCCTACACGAGCAACCCGTGTCACACCCTTGTGCTCCCACACGGGTAGTGTCCTCTGATGGGGGTCTTTGTGCTCATCCTTAAAAGCCCAGCTCAAGCTCTTCCAATCTCAGCCACTTGCCCCCAGCCCAGAGAGATGACCCCATCAGTGTCCTCACTGGACCATGCCCTATTACTGCTCCTTCCTTGTCTGTGTATAGTGACCGTCCCTTTGAACGGCAAGACTTGCTCCTACATGGGTTCCCCGGTACCCAGGGAGCTCCTTCAGGGCCAGACTGGGTCTTAGCATATTGCTACCCTCTGCACTGAGCCCAGGATGCTCATATAACAGTTTTTAACTGAATATAGGAAAGAAGAAAGAGTGAGGGAACGACAGCCCACAGACGGCGCTGGCTCTTCACCTTCCACATGAACAGACAGCAGACCCGGGATTCCAGAACAATCTGCACTGTTTCTAACCCCATTAAGGCCTCCTCTGGGACCCTGTTTCCAGAGCCTCAGCCATGGGGCAACTTTCTCTTCACAGGAATAGGGAGGCCAAGTGGCTTTATTGGGGGCCCCTACCTATGCAAGACAGAACCCCTTTAACTTCTTCTTTTGATCACTAATTGCTAACCAAAAAGGGTAAAACTTTTAACAACCCCTCTGGACATGATAAAGCACTCAGAAAATCAAGTCCCCCCCAGGTTGAGTGGAACAAGGGGCCATCTAACCAGAGTCTCCTGTGTCTTATGTCCCCGAAGCCCATCCCCAATGGACAGGAGCTGCCAGGGAAGGGGAGGGCAGGCTCATCTCCGGGCATCTCACCAGGAAGGCACAGAGCATATAGAAGCTGATGAAGTAGTAGTAGGCGAAGTTGGTGCCACATGTGTACTCCTCACCCGGGGCATAATCTGACTCAGGGTCGCACAACTTGCCGTAGCTGCAGGCCAACAGGATCTCCTGCCATGCCTCGCCTGTTGCACACCTGGAAGAGACGGGGTCCCACTGGCCTGTCTGCTCGTGGGTGGCCCCTCAGGAGGCCAGCAGCCTGGGGGTGCAGGGTGTGGACAGGTGGGTAGACTGGGGCCCTCCCTCACCCCCGCATCACCAAAAGAGGCAGTTTAGACCCCTAGGTTCACCAAGTAGCTCAGTGCGAGGCGGGCCTCAGTTTCCCTTCTGTGCCAGGGCTCCACTGCTCCTTATGGGGTACTATGAGCAGGAGCTGAACTAAAGAAAAGGGGTCTCTTGGCTGCAGGGGCAAAGTCAATCCATGATTCAAGTCACTGGTGGGGGACCGTAAGGGAGAGCGCCGTGCTGACTGTGCTGACCGACGTGGGGCAAGGTCACAGGCCACTGAGGCCCCACCACTCCCGTGTAGGGACATTTGGCCTCTGTCTCCTGCTGCACTGGGATAAGGTCCCACCAGGACCATCTACGTCATTTTGGAGGCCCAGTGCAAAATGAGTATATGGGGCCATTTGTTCAAAATGGATTTTAAAAATGGCATGCGTCATGCAATGGGGAGCAGAGCTGACTTCTAAAAGGATTAAACATTTCAAGACCAGGATAGGAGAGCCTCATCTCATCAAAGCACAGGACCCAGGGCCAGGAAGACAAGGTCCTGCCTAGGGGCAGAGTATAGCAAAGCAAAGGCCAAGGGCAGGGGTGCGGATGGGGACGTAGGGGTACGGGGCAGCGGGAGCCTCACACCTGAAGAGCAGCAGCACAGCTTGCGGGAAGGTCTGGAAGTTGTTGTTACGGTTTATCTGGGTCCCGTCCACCATGGCGATCTTACCAAACATCTGCAAATCACAAAAGGCCCCCACCTGTGACCTAGATCACAGCCTCCCCTCAGCCCAGGCCCTGCTGGCCTCTCCCACCTCACTACTCCCCTCCTTCACCCCTATCTTCTCCAAATCCCCTTCACCACAAGCCACAGCAGACCTGAAGCCAAATTGATCAGATTATTTTCAAGATTGGGAGAAGTTCTTCCCACGGAGCCAAAGGGAAGCGGGAGAGAGGACCACGTTTTCCCAGCACAAGCCAACTTAGGGACTCCATGTGGGGAATGGGGGGACAGGGCTTGTGGAGGGGTAGACTGAGACACCGGATTCCCTCCTCAGGTGGCCCCTGCTGTCCACCGCGTGCCAAGGCTCCTCCTGGATGACTCCCAGCCAACCAGTCCTGCAGCCACCGGGGTTAAGGTGCCCAGCGTCCTTCCTCGGTCCCGCATCTGACCCCATGGTGGCCAGGACAGAAGATAGAGGGAGGGTGGAGGGTCCAGCCTCTGTGCTGATTAGGCCTCTCTCAAGGGTCCACAGATGCCCCCCACCACGTGGCCCAGATCCCCGCTTTGAGCTGGGCCCTCCTGCCCTCACCTGCATGCCGATGACCGCGTAGATGAAGAAGAGCATGACGATGAGGAGGGCCACGTAGGGCAGGGCCTGGAGGTGAGGAGGGGTGTCAGGGCGCAGGGCTCCACGCACCTGCTCTGCAGCCCTGCCCCTCCCCGAGCTCTACTGCGCACCCCATGGTCACACCGGGGCTCTACCCCAGGGCCACACAGATGCCCATCACAGCCTCTCCAAGTTCCCCATGTCCACCTGGCCTGGGCCCCGCTCAGGTGGGCTGGGCAGGCACACCTGGAAGGACTTGATGAAGGTCCACAGCAGAGTGCGAACTCCCTCTGCCCGGCTCAGCAGCTTGATCAGCCTCATGACCCGGAACAGGCGAAAGAAGGCGCTGGAGATACGGGCGCTCTCGTCCGGGTCCTGCGGGCCAGCGCCCCAGAGGTCAGTCTGGAGGTGGCACCTCAGCGGAGGAAGGAGCAGGCGGGGCGGGAGGGGCAATGTGTGTGTGCTGGGGAGACATCCGTGGCAGACAGGAGTTCCAGCCCCAGCTCGTGTCCCCTGCCGGACCCTAGCACCCGATCCTCCTCAGGCTTAGGGCTCTGGGCTTGGGGAGCCAAAAGGAGGGAGGTGGCCCCTGCAGGGCGCTAAGCCCATTCTCGGAAGAGGCAGCGGGGACTCAGCCCCGGGCCCTGGGAGGCTGCAGCCAGGCCCACTGCCTGTCCTCCTGGGGCCTCCTGCCTCTTCGCACCTTCTCCTCAAACTGCCACTGAGCGGAGGACACTTTCAGTGCGGGTTTCCTAAAGCACGACTGCTCTGTCCCCATCCATTCACCACGGCCACTCCACCACCCCACCGAGCACAAGGCTGTCCTAAGCCAGGCTAGCCTCAGACACCCGGACAACTCTGGAAGGGGAGAGCCCTGCCAGGCTTCCTGTGTCCCCAGAGACCTTGTGCCATCGAGCTGTCACTAAGGTCCTGCGCCAGCTAGCAGTCACAGTCCTCTGGATGCTGCCGTCTGGATGGAGGGCGCCAGAGACCCCTTACCCTGTTTCCCAGGGCTCTGAGGAAAGCCACTGCAGCCATGCGCCTTCTGCTGCAGAGCCCACGCACCCCCCCCTCCCTGACCCTCCAGGGCGCCTGCTCTTAGGGAAGGAAGCCCTTGGGGCCGGATCCACCCCATGCAAAGCCACAGCCAGGCCCGAGCATGCAAGCTGCGGGGCGGAGAGCTGGCGGGCGTGCTGGGCAGGCTCATGCAGCCCGGAATTACAACGTTCCCGCAGCCTCCACCCAGGCAATACAGTCCTCCGCTGGAGGCCAGGAAAGTCTGTGGAGAGAAGACACCAGGGGAAGGGCAGGGGAGGAAAGAGAGAGGAGGAGGGACACAGGGGGAGGGGGCAGGTGAGGAGAGGCATCAGAAAGGACACACAGAAGAGTTAAAGAGAGAAAAAGAGCGGCAGGGGACAAAGACCCCGAGTGGTTGCCAATCAGGGGTGGGGTGGGTGGGTGGGTGGGTGTGAGGACGAAGCTGTGGGGACAGTGAGGCAACAGGCTGGGGACAAGGGAGCAAGAACAAGAGGGAAGACCAGAGGGGGACGGGTCCCTGCCCGTCTCCGGGATGTGCCTACAGCTGACAAGGGGCCCAGGTTCTTCCTGTGTGTCTGGGTTATGACATGCTGGGGACATCCCTGAGGGGACACATTGCAGTGTCGGCCCTTCACTCCGAGTGGACTCCCACCCCTGTATCTCCCCAGCTCCCTTGTGCCTCCGAGGCCCTTATGGAAGTCCCACCCTCTGGGGGCAAAGGCCCTCTGTGGGGGGTCTGCGCTTCCCACAGCAGACATCTCTCTGTCCCTGGCCCATGAGCATGACCAAGGCTTCCACTCCAGCAGCCAGGTTCTTGAGTTTTTCCTATGTGTTCAGCATCTCTCTTAGGCCACCTTTCACGAGAAACCCTTGCCCTGGAGTCATGGGGCAAGGGGAGTCATCATTGAGTCTTCCCATTATTTGTGGGTGAACTGGTTCCCAGTACACCGGTTTCCCCGCCAGGAAACATTCCCTTTCCCCTGGGCCACTGGTTCTCACACCTGCCGCCATATTGGATCCCATGGAGAACTGAATAGATTCCTTCCCTGGGTTCCCCACCCAGGCCAAGGAAGTCAGCTTCTAGGGGGTGGGCCTGGCTTCAGACGTTTCAGTGCGTCCCAGGGGTTTTAATACGCAGCTACGGATGACCACCAGTGTTCCAGACCTGCGCGGCCCTTATGGGAGCTTCCAGGCCCATGCAGCTCTCTGAGTTACAGTGATGATTAAATCAAGTGAGAAATTTATTCCCTCATTTGCACCAGTCACATTTCAGGTGACCAACAGACACACGTGCCTAGCGGCAACTGTACCACATGGGGCAGAAGATTTCTATCATTGCCAAAAGTTCTAACAGACAGTGTTGCCCTGGTCCGCTCCCCGGTTTGTAGGTCAGGAATAGAAATCAATATTTAAATGTAAAGCCTTAACATGACTCCAAGAAAACATTCATTCTTGGTAACTCTGCTCCTAAAAATCAAATAATGACCGACACCCTCTGGGTCCTCTGCCACCAAAGAATTCTCTTGACTTATCCAGGCTTCCTCTACATAAACCCCAAACCTCCAGAAGTAATTACCTTTATTTGGGGCTGTTTATTTTAGCTCTTTAGAGTTCTCTCTTCTAACTTGGGTTTCAAACCCTGGGGCCTTTGGGGTGTTGTTCCCCAGTGGAAACTGAACATAGATGGAAATATACAACATCCACACACCCACGCGTGTACACGTGCACACCAGTTTTGCCCAGGACCCAACCTGCCCTTCGTCTGCCCCACCCTCTTGGGATCTGAGCAGACAGAGTTCTGTCATTGTCTTTCAGTATATGGGGGTGAACAGGATTCCCAGGCCAAGCCCTCCCCCAGACAGTCTGCGAGGCAGCCAAGTCCCCAGAAGGTGCTGCCTGCCAGGGCTGGGCCTCAAGGAATCTCAGGCTGAGAGCTCCTTCCTCACAGGCTCCAGACTTTTCCTCAGCTGCCCACCTCCGAGGTGTCTCTAGGGCCAGTCCTCTCCTCTACCTCTCCACCCAGCATAGAATTCACCCCTGGATTGGCAGAGTCTAAAGGGCTCATCGACGGGCAGCAAAAGTTCAGGAGGAAGCCCTGCACATGGGGGAGGCCTCTGGCTTTGGGGCTAGTCCACAGCAGCCCCTGAACAGAAGCCCAGCATGGCCATGGTTAGGGGGCTCAGAAGGCTCTTCTCTACGCCCCTCCCGTGATACAGCTCGGTAGGCACCCTGCCCAGAGGACAGTTGTCTCTTGATTTCAGCCTCTCTTCCCTGTCCCCTGCTCCCCTCTTCCACCCTGCAGTGACTCCCCCACCCCCACGCCATCCCCAGCTTCAAATCTACAGAGAGGCCAGCCTGGAGAGCTCTCGACTTTGAAGATCTCAAACATGGATCTCTCTGGCTGAAGCCTCCGGCCTGCCCCCGTGCTCTTTCTCACTCCACCCTGCATCCCCTCTCCCCACTTCTGTTGGTCCAGCTCCTGGGGCCATACGCCTCTCCGCTCAGCCTTGACCCTTGTCTTGTCATTTCGACAACCCCCTTGCTTGCACTGAGACGCTCCACCCAACATGCCAGCCCTCCAGACCACACCTGAGGTCCGGTCCCTTTCCCCAATCTCCCGGGCCACCGAGCAGGGCCTGACTCCAGGGTGCATCTGAGCTCACTAGGCCCACCCCAGCCCCATCATTCTTCCTGCAGGTGGACTCATCACATTGGCTAGTCCTCAAGAGTCAGTTCCCACCCTCATGCCCATTGTCCTGTCCTCCCTCCCAATGGAAGATTCTGCCTACTGCCTCGGACACTCCCGTGGCTGCCCAGGATGAACGCCATGGACCATGCCCCGGCTCCCTTGCATCCTTCACAATTCTCATGACCTCTGCTTACGCTCTTCCTCTTCCAGTGGTCTGACTCATGTCCTTGGCTGTCACCTCTGAAAATAATCCCTTCCTCAGCAGTCTCTTCTCATGCTGTGAATTTCTCCCGTGCATGGGTTCCGCCTGTAGTCTCCCTTGCCCTAAACTCAGCACCCACCACTTTCCAGCTACTACCTCTACTGAACTCCTTGCAAGTTCCAGACTGTTTCCTGTACGCATGGACATTTTTTCTCACTTTCTGGTCACTGCTCCCTGCTTATCGTTGGCTCAAGCCCACAGTCTACCCTGCTCAACAGACAACTTCCTCATCGCAAACCGAGTGGCTCTGCTGGCTCCAACTCTGCGGGATCTCAACTCCTCACAGCCGGCTCGTCCCACCCGAGGTTTCGACTATCACCTCTGCGCATCAGGGTCCAGCTCGTGTCAATGGAGCTGCTACTCCCCTGGATACAGAGTGACCCTCCGTTCCTCGCCCGCATTTCCAACGACTTGCTACCCATTTCCACTTGGGCACCCGGCACCCAAGCCCACAGCCCCAGAACAGAATCATGGTGAGTGCGTCCCCCCAGGTCTTTCTTTTCGGGCGGTGCTGAGTCTCTCTGGACTCCTTCCTTCCTGTGGCCCCAAGTCACCAAATCCTGTTGCCTCTGAGCCTTTCTGTTCCTCTCCTGCTCTGAGCCCTGGCTCTCATGGCTTCATGCCCATTTGCTTTCTGTCCCCTCTTGCTAACAGGGATGTACTGGGGCTTTCTTAAATCCAGCTTCTCCCCTGGGACACTGGGTCTTACGCCCTTTCATTTATTCACAGTCTTTGCTCCTATAGTTTGCAGAGCCTGAAGCTAGGCTGTCATTTCTCCCACTTTCAAGGAAACCCTCCTTGGCTCCACATTCTCCTCCCAGCCTCTACCCTATTTCTCTCTGTAGTAAAACACCTGAAAGGAATTGCCCCTCGCATTCTTTGTTCTCCCTTTCTGGTCCACTATAAGCAGGGATTCTTCCCCATAATTCCAATGAAACTGTTCCTGTCAAGGTCCCTGCTGATCTCCTCATTGCCAAAATCAAGTCAACACTCAGCTCCCATCTTTTTCAACTGTTTTGTTCTCCTGGTGGTGTCTCAGGACACCACTGTCTTCTGGTTCCCCTGCCTCAGGGGCCAAGCCTTCCTCAATCTGTTCGCTGGTTCCTCCCCGTCTCTCCAATCACTAAACATGGGAGCATTCCAGGGCTCAGCCTTCAGACCCTTTCTCTCTAGATAACCTCCTCCCTTCTCAGCAGTTGTCGTCCCTCCCCCACAACTTTAAATACCATCTTCAAATTTAGATACGCCCACCTGCCCTAAACTCCGAGCTCCATCCAGACTCATAAATCCCAGCCTACTTGGTGTCCCCATCCAGGTGCCTCATGAGCACCCTAGATTACCACGTCTACAACAGAAATCTTGGTTTCTACCCCACACCCGCCTGCTTTTCCAGCAGCTTCCATATCTCAGTAAACAGAAGCTCAGTTCCTTGGACAAAAATCTTTGTAGTCACCTTCAGTTTGTTTTTTCTCTCTTACTCTAAATCAAGGCCATGTGCAAATTCTGTCAGCTCACTCTCGCGAACAGATTAGATGTGTCTAATTCTTGCTACATCCACAGCTACCCCCGTCGCCACCATCAGCTCTGGTGGTAATCACAGCAGCCTCCTGACTGCCCTCCCTTGGCCAGCCCCATGTCCCCCACAGCTTGCTCTCAACACAGCCGCTAAGGGGATCCTTTTAGAACTAAAGTCAGACCAGGTTTAAGCCTTCCAAGCAGCTCTCATCTCTCTCAGAATAAAAAGCAAGATCGTAAACATGGCCTTCAAGGGACTAAGTGATCTAGCCCTTGGCCTTCTGTCTCTGACCTCATTTCCACCATCCTTCATTCCAACCACGAGGGCCTCCTACTACCCCTGCAACTCAGAGCCTTTGTACTCACCCATTTTTCTGTTCCCAACTCTCCCAACACCCGCATGGCTCCATCCTTTTATTCAGGTTGTCACTCACCTGGTGTCAGGTATCCTGACACCAACCCTTCACTCCCATCCCTTCTAAGCTTTCATCTTGCTTTATCTGTCTCTGTAATACCCACCGGGCCTACCTGCCATGCTGGAGGTTTACTGTCCGCTTGCCCCCGTGCTCCTGTTCCCTGCTGTATCCCTAGCTTGGGCGGGAGGTACTCAACGAGCATTATGTACTAAGTAAAGAAATGACCTACTCCCTAACTGGGTGTTCTCATTTTAGACATTCTCACCTCTCACCCCTTGCCTCCAGATCATCTTTCTAGAAGAACAGCTTTAATCCTTCCACTGCTCTCTTCAGAAACCTCCCGTGACTTCCCTGCTACGTAAAATTCAAGGCCTTCCTCGCCCGCCTTCCCTTTCTTGCCGTACCCCCCACCCCCCCCCCAGGCCTCCTCTACATGCTCACGTGATCTGCTAAACCAGACCTCAGTGCCCTGAATTTTCTATCATTCGTCTCCTTCTCCGTGTCTCTCCTACTGCAGCCTGCCTGTGTGGCTTGCTTGTCCCTCTGCCTCCAGTCACGAGCTCCCCTTTCCTCAGGACCCACTTCAGTTTGCGCCACCTCCATGAAGCCTTCCCTGACCACTCCACCTTTCCCATCCACAACAGCTCTAGCCCTGGGCAGCCTGGCACATGGATTATGTCCACCTGGAATCTGAGTTATCTGTCCGCCCTGTGGGCTTGTGGCTCCCGGCATTTCCATCTTTGTAAATCCCCAGGGTGCCATGCTACACACACAGCAGGTACCCCACACGTTTCTGGGGAGCAAATAAGTGCTCACACCCCACCCCGGTGATGGCTCTGTGTGCCCGATACTCACGTCGATTTCACTGAGGATGACGTCGATGATGCTGCCGATGACAATCAAGAAATCAAACACATTCCAGGGGTCACCAAAATAGCCCTGGGAAGGACAGCATGGGAGAATCCGAGGGTAAGCTTTAGCGGGAAGGAGTTTGGGTGCCCAGCACGCAGTGGTGGCCCCCAGCCGAGGTGATGCAGAACGGCCAAGCCGGGCCAAGGTGGGGTGCCCGTGGCTCTACTTTCCACTAAGGCTCCTGTGTGACCACACAACCCACTACTCCCTCTCCCTCTGGCTCTGTATTTCTCCTCCTCCAGAGCATGATATGGTTGGAGGGGAGAGAGAGAATGCTTGAGAACTCAGAATCTGGGTTCCTGGTCTGGATGGGGAACTCTTTTTCATCTGCCCCAGATCAAAGCCCTGTCTAGGTCTCCATAGTGCAGAACTGCAGGTGGGGTGGGGGGGTGGCCGGGCAGGGCTGGGCACGGTGGGAGTGGACTGGGGAACCAAAGACACAGCAAAATACTCCCCCAGCCCTGGGCTTCCTCTTCAGAAGCTTAAGGGGAGGCAGGGAACATAAGAAACCCTCAACAAAGGGCGCTGGGAAGAGGCAGCCAACACTTATGGCCATCGCCAGTTCCGGCAGCCTGAATATCTCGCGTGCCCTGTGTCCGAAGGAGGAAATGTGCCAAAGAGTGAGCAGGGTGGGAGCAGAGGTGCTGGACGAGGGGGCCCTTCAGTAGAACAAGACCGGTGTGGCGGTGCTCCATGAGAAGGTCCCCTTCCCTCCAGGCTCCACCTGCCCCCTGTCTCCCCTGCACTCACCCTGGCCTTGAACGCCATGAGCTTGAGGACCATCTCCAGGGTGAAGATGATGGTGAAGGCCACATTGAGGATGTCTGAGATGTGGTTCATCTCCTCTGACTGGTTGTAGTGCTATGGAGAGGCACAGGAGAGGGGGGCTGGGAGGGCCCGTCTTCTCTGCCCTGCAGGGGGCATCCCAGAGCTCTGTGCTCTTCCCAGACTGCCCCAGTCCTCTTCGTTGGGTTTCCTGCCCATTTTCTTTTAAATCTCAGAAGACTGGGTGCCTGCTTTAGCTACCCTCTGAACTCCACCAAGTCTGATGGATCCCACAGAGATGGTGAAAGGAGGAGATGGGGTCCTGCTGGTCCACCTGTGGGCTACAAAGCCAGAGCTCACTTCCAGATCAGTTACGGGATGACCAGGAGGGGGGCCCCCCAGCAGGGCTTGGGGACAAGTTCCACCTAGTCACTGGAGCACAGGACCAGGAGAGAAGATCGCTGGCTCTAGCGCTGGTATAATCAGCAGCCACAGGTATACTGGTGGGCCACCGAGCTCACCAGATAGACTGTATTCACACTGCCCCTCCAGCCCCCCACCCCGTGATGGCGAGATGATTGAAGCAAGAAAGTTAGCCCCCTTGCTCCACCCCTGTGATCCTCCTTCAATCTATTTCCTTATAATATTTGCCAGGAATCCCTTACTCTTTTTGGAAAGCTGACGAAATCCCACTTTTCCAACAAAACCTTCCCAGGTAGTTAGTTCAGAAGGATCTGTGGGCCTCTGCCCTACCTGGTCTTGCAGGACGGCCTAAGTCTGGGCCTAGTTCAGACTCAAACTTGAGCCACTGCTCATGGCCCTCGGTGGGACCTGGGCCTGCCAGCCCCATGACTCCTCTTCCATGTCCTCATCACCTGGCCACGCGGGGTCCTGCGGCTGGGGGTGTCTCAGGCTGCCTGGCGGCACCATTCTACTTATACAGGCCTGATGGGAGCTGAGGCTTCTTTAAGGTTTGCTAATGATGCTGTTGATTACGAGAGTGTCTATAAAGTATGCTCAACTCCTAAGAGACACCTGTTCTGTGAATATTAAAGCCACTTTTCTTGAGACCGGAGCCAAAATTCCAACCAACTCCATCAGCCACATTTGCAACAGCGGAACATAAACCGAGAAGGCACTTTCTCCTTCCTACACAGCCTTGTGCTTCTACTTAGCGATCTCCTGTTGACTGACTCTGTTGTTATTTATATGTGTGAATTCCTCCTAATAAACCGGTGGGTGCCCGGCAACAAGGTCTGGGCCCAGGGCACTCTTCTGTCCCCCTTCGCACCTCACCGCACTGTGCCCAGCACCTGGCAGGTGCCAGGAAAATTATGGGGGGCAGGGCAGGAGCCAGGAACCCTGCCCTCCCCACCTGCCCTGCCCCGGCACCTGTCCCTCAGGCCCTTGTCTCCCGGGGGGCCCTTACCTGCATGCCCAAGCAGATGGTGTTGAGCATGATGAGGGCAAACATCAGATACTCGAAGTAGGACGAGGTGACGACATACCACACCTGATACTGGTACGGGTTCTTGGGGATATAGCACCTCAGCGGGCGGGCCTTCAGGGCGTACTGCACACACTGGCGCTGGGACACAATGCCACAGGGCGGGTGAGCGAGGAGGGCCCCCCCCCTTGTTCTCACGCTCTCATGAGTGGGCTCGAGGGCACCCTGCCTTCTGGTCAGCCAGGAGCCGCTGAGGCCAGGAGCTCATGGCGGATGAGCTTTGCAGGCCTGTTGAGGGGAAGGGGTCCAGTGGGCCTGTGGGCTCCCCCTGCACTTCCCCAGCCTATTTCAAACATGGCTCTCGTCCCAGCCAGGGTTCTGAAGGGTCTCCTCTGGGCACAGTTAGGGTTCCGTGAGCAGACTCCCACACCACCAACTCGTGTTGCTTCATGTTAGAGAATGGGTCAGAGATGGGGTAGAGTGCGTGGAGGCTGGGTCTGGGCATGAAATGGAAATTCTAGGGTCATCTTTAGCCCTGGGACTTTCACTGGCCAGAGCCTAGGGCTCAGGCCGGCAGAAGGCCGGCTGGGGCTCTGCTCCCCACCTCAGCCCAGGCACCTGGTTCTTGTCCAGCTCACAGTTCTTGTACTCAGTCTCTCCCTGCTCCTGGAAGGTGACAATGACGAAGCCCACAAAGATGTTCATCATGAAGAAGGCAATGAGGATGATGTAGATGATGAAGAAGATGGCCATCTCCACTCTGTTGTTGTAGATGGGGCCCATGTCCTCCTTGTATGAGTCTATGGCCTGGTAAAGTAGCCTTGGGAAGGGCAGAGAAAAGCCTGGGATGGGCTGGGGTGATGAGGAAGAGGGTTAGGCCAGGAAGGGTGGATTTTATCCCACTGGCCATGGGGAGCCAAGAGAGCTTTCTGAACCAGCAAGCGACAGGAGGGAAGTGAGGACTTCCAGAAAATGCTGGAGCAGGTCCTGGAAAGGGCCCATTTTCCCATGGGATGGCTCATCTACCCAGATCAATCACTAGGGCTCCCCATGCGGGCTGAGAAGCCCACACCTGCTGGGGGACTAGGGACATTTTATCAGCATCCCCAGGTCAGGATATCTTCGGAGGGCCAGTCAACACGCTAGTCCTTCAAACCCTCCAAGCTGGTGGGTCTGTTGAGCACTTACCACGGGCCTGGCACAGAGCAGCAAGGGCTGCAGCAGGCCGAGATGGCTCCCCAGCCCTGCCCCCACCGTGCTCGTGCGGGACCCAGTCCCCAACCCTCACTCACTGAGGCCATCCCTCAAAGGTGGAGACTGTGAAGAGTGACATCATGGCCGAGAGCACGTTGTCAAAGTGGAAATCACTGTGTACCCACTGGCGTGGGCGCAGCTCCATCTGCGTGGGGTCCCCATCCTTGTACACATAGTAATAGCCCCTGAGGTGGGGGAGGCTCAGTCATTCCCCTGGACAAGGCCTGGTCTCCTCCTTCCCACCCGAATCCTCTGGGCCCTGGGCAGTGAGCATGCCGGAGAAAAATGGCCCAGACTGGGGACCAAAGGAGACACTGCTGGGTCCTCCTTCCCTGCAGCTACCCAAGGAAAGGCACTTTAGAACATTCTTACTGGGCCTAGGAGCTCGGGTTCCCCAGGTCCCTCTCACACAAGGTCCCCTGTCCAGTGGCCGTCCCACTGTGTGTCCTCAGCCAGTAGCGCTCAGCCCACCTGCACTCCTTCTCTGTCATCTTGGATAAGTCATTGCAGCTGAAGAACTTCCCCTGTGTCCCCGAGGAGGAAGGAGGGAGAGAGAGACACACGTTGTCACAGAAACAGCATTCAGTGGGCAATGGAGGTAAATAGTGGGAGTGGGAGGGGAAGGCAGGACATGAGGAAAGAGGAGCTTGTCTGTTCCTTAAAGAGGGGGCAGGGCCCCAGAAGGGTCTTTCTCCTTCTCCATTCCCTCAGCTACCCCGTGGGCTTCCCCACCAGGCCTGAGGCTGCCAAGGCTGAGAAGCCAGTTCCTTAGCAGGAGCCTTTGCTGCAAGCCCCAGGCTGGGTCTGAGGGGAAGGAAATACAAACACGCTTGGCCCGTCTCCTCCCTCAGTCAGCCCCTTTCCCTCTACTGCTATAGGACACCCTCCTGCCAGTGGGGTGGCCACAGGGCTGCCATGGGAATAAAAGCCACAGGAATGGAGCCCAACAGGGCCATGAAGGTGCACATTGTCTCAAAGTGGAACAGGGATCCCAGCATGGGATCCCGAGGGCCTGAACAAGTCCCAGCACTGTGCCCCCCAGACTGATTTCAGGCAGATCCGTTTCCTTTTTTTTTTTTTTTTTTTTATCTATATCACAGACTGGGCACCCACGGAAGAGTTTCTTTGGAGAAAAGAAGTTGATTGCTAGGTCTTCATGTGGTTAAATTAAGTTTGAAATCCACGGAATCTCGCTGGGTTCCCTAAAAGGCCCCCAGAGGGAAATGCTTCAGTCCAGGATATGGAGCTAGTCGAAGGCACAGCCGTCCTACCCACTGCAGGTGCTTGCTGTTCCAGACACACCCTCCTTTCCAGTTGCCAGAGCAGAGAGGCGCAGGGGAGGCGGGTGACATCGGGGGAGAAGAGGGGAGAGGACACGTTGCCACTGGGCAGTTTTGTGGGGACTTGAAACCAAACACTCAATTTAATACAGAAAGAAAACTCTTGATGTAATATGGAATGTATGCACAAGTGTCCGCTCTGTAAAACGAGAGGTAAAATGCCACTTGTCACTGAAGTCTGACCATTATCGGAATGGGCAGCATTTTTTTTTTAAGTTATTTTTTTTTTTTAACTTTGCCAGAGAGGTAGAGAGCACAAGTAGGCAGAGCAGCAGGCAGAGGGAGAGGGAGAGGCAGGCTCTCTGCCAAGCAGGAAGCCCAATGTGGGGCTTGATCCCAGGACCCTGGGATCATGACCTGAGCTGAAGGCAGCCGCTTAACCGACTGAGCCACCCAGAATGGGCAGCCTTTTGCTAAAAGACTAAAGCACAGGAGAGTTAGGGGTTGTGGGACAGCTGCTCTTGCTTGGAAGGGACACAGGAGCCAAAGGAAGGGGTTGCTCATTCATTCTTGAAGGCAGCATGTTGTGTGGGCCAAACGCACTCCAGACCCGGGCTGGGTGCCAGAGTCAGGGATGAGTCAGATACAGACTCTGCCCTCAGGAGGCCCCAGGGCCCCTGGCCTGGCAGTGGAGGGGGCAGGGGGAGAGGGAAGGGGGCAGCCCTCCGCTGGTGCCAGGAGAAGGTCCCATGCAGATCACAGTGAGCACTGTTTCGAGGCTAAGCTCTCTCAATCTCGATGTGGTCTCCTAGGTGATGCCCTCCTCTCACCGCCACTGCCAGGACAGTAACCAACAGGACCCATCTTCCTTCACGTCATCTGGACTGCTGCTCTCCACCCTGACTGCTCTCCCCAAAGCCTGCTCCCTGCCCACTGGGAGAGACTTGGGCTTGCTTCATGACCCTTTCTCAGCCTTAGCAGAGGCCCTGGCCCAGAGAAAATGCTCCAAAATGTTGAATGAACGAATGACTGTAAGATGACACCACTGCCTAAGTCTGACTGCGATGATGTCACCGTGATTGTCACGCTGGGGGTCAGGAGCAGATTGGGTCGTGAGAGGCAGTGTCAAGGGTGTTGGCGGATATACTTCAATACCGATTTCTGTGTGATGGGCAGAGGCATTCAGAAATCAGCTGGGTGGGAGGGGACACCTTGCCGGGTAATTTCTAGAGAGGAACTGCAGAGCTGTGTCCTCCCAAGAAGGTGAGAACAGAATGAGGCAGCTCCTGGACTAGAATGACGGCCTCCCTCCCTCAGAGGCTCCTGGTAGATGTGAATGATGCCAGACATTCCAGCGGGGAGCGTGGGGTGCAGCGGACTGAAGCAAGTGGAGTGGGCGGGGCTGGAGTGGGGAGCATGTTTAGACAAGCCTGGCTGGATGGGACAGGTGGGAGCGGTGCTCACAGAGCCAGCTGGAGGGGAAGGGACCTCCATCCTTAAGGAGAAGCTGCTCGGAGAGCCAGGAAGACAGCAGGTGCCACGGCCACGGCAGCCAGCCGAGCCAAAGGGGCCAGGGAGGGGCATCAGGAAACCACATCCAGACTCCAGACGGCTGAACCTCACAGCCCCGCGCACGCAAGGACATCGTTTGCACACTTCGGGTCTCCCTGTGCTTAGAGGCAGGGAACGGACCGGCTCCAGCCTTGGCCTGACAGCTGGCCCCGGAGCTGGGGAGAGGAGGCGGACTGCCCGGGCAGGCGGGGCTCACCTTGAAGAGCTGGACGCCGATGCAGGCGAACATGAACTGCAGGAGCGTGGTGACCAGGACGATATTCCCGATGGTGCGGACGGCCACAAACACGCACTGCACCACGTGCTGCGGAGGGAGAGCCGGTCGGCCCCGGCCCGCCCTCGCCATCCCTTGCTGCCTCGCCGCTAGCGGGAGGGAGGGAGACGTCCGCGGGGGACGCAGGGCTGCCCAGCCTCACCCTTCCTGTGCCCCCCACCCCGTTTGGCAAAAGGGACAGAACACACGTCCCTGCAATGGCTGGGCCGAGGTCTCTTGCTTCGGGCCCCTGCAGCCCCTCTTTCCTGCTCCTGGGGTCCTGCACACGCCCTCTCACCTTCAGCCCTTTGGCTCTGTTGATGGCCCGGAGGGGTCGGAGCACCCTCAGCACCCTCAGGATTTTCACCACGGAGATGGCGCTGGACCTGGGGGAGGGCAGTCGAGGAGTGGGCACTGCTGGCCGCCTGCTCCGGCCTCCTGCCGCTAGCCCGCCGCATCTGCCGCCTCTCTGCCTGGAAGCCCTCCAAGTCTTCCCCGCTCCCGTAAGCAGCGTGTGTGCTCTAACCCAGGATAAAACCACCTCCTGCTAACGGGTGCCGAGCCGTGCGGCACAGTAAGGGCATGACCCAAAGCTAGGGGCCGTGCTCCCTCAGTGTAGCTGGAGGACTGCCTTCTCCTCTCCGCATCCCCTCCTACTTTCCAGGACACTGCTCTGGCCACTTAGCATGGTCCCTTTGGTCCAGTTAGTGACACACCAGGGGACCCTGGACCCTGATCCACGGCCCCAAGAATCTCTCCCCTTGCAGCTTGGTGTCTACCAACACACGGTGGGGCTCCGCTCTGAGGAGGGGACCACATGGGGATCACCCCTGTCATTGCTCACTCAAGTCCCATGGAGATGAGGGACACGGCCACCACCAGCAGGTCCAGGATGTTGAAGTAGTTGCGGCAGAAGGAGCCCTTGTGCAGGAAGGCACCATAGGTCGTCATCTGGGGGGAGAGGCAGCATCCTGGGTGGGGGCGGGGCTTGGGAACACACCTGTCCCCATGAAGTAGGGCTTTTCTAGGCAAGATTTGCCTCAGTCTGCTCGCAAGGCACTCGCTGAGGCAGAGAGCTGCCAGAGGCTCTCTCCTTCACTCTGCGCCTTGCTGCGTCCTCAGTGCTGTTTCTCCCATCCTCCGTTCCCGGTTCTGGAAACAGGACTTCTCACAGGCAGCTACGCCACACTTTGCTCTCTGAGCTCATTTCTGCTCACATGCCATAGGGCGCCCCAGTCTCCTTTCCCTGAGGCCACAGACTGGGGAAGCCCCGGCCCTCTTCTCCCTGACAAAACATGAGGAAACTCATCTTCCTCCTCCCAGGAGGGCTTCTTCAGAAGTCGCCTCTGCCCTGAGGATTGCTGAGTCAGGCTGAACAGCCCGCAGAGGACGGGAAGACCTTCACCAGGCCCCTGACCCTTCCCCTCCCTGTTGCCCCACCTTGTTACTGGTCTCTCAGCTTCTTTCCTGTGCTCTGTGATAATCTCCAAGGCCCTTTGCATAAACACCCTTGAAGTCTGATGGGCCTGAAGCCTTTCCTGGCATTGACAGTGATTTTGTCTCAACTCGCCTTCCTGGCTTCTGAAGCCAGGCCTCCTGTTTGTTCTGTGCTATGTCCCAGCCCAAAGAGACCACTTCCTCCCCTCTGAGCACATCCCAAACACCTTCTCACAATGCATGTGCTGTTGTTTTGTCCTCCTGGACTGGCCCTGCTATCTCTCCCTAATGAAGTCCTGTCCAACCTCAAGGGTTAACTCTAAGCCACCACCTCCAGGAAGCCCTCTGGGATGTCAGGGAAGCCACCATCCCCCTGCTCAACTCCTTTAGTAGTCAAGGGCCCTGATATAAGGAACTGTTCTGAATTCTTATTGCAACCTGCTCTGGGCTACTCCTCCTGCAAAGCTTCCCTCTCCCCTCCTTATTCATGAAAGTGAAGGCTGGGGCTGCTGGGTCTCAGTTATAGACGGGCCCTCCCTCTGCCTCTCAGACCCTCCACAGGGATGGCGATGATGTGAAATCCATGGTCGGCCTGAGAAGGGGAGAGCAGTGATGTGCTGTGGGTAAAGAGGGGGAGGGCCACGATAGGGCAGAGCTGCCAGAAATCCATCCAGGGCAGAGGTCACTTCTCTGAGGACCTCTGGAGAGAGGTCTTTCAGTCACATGTCATGAAGGTCTAGGAACAAATCATAGCTCCCTGAGTCTATTCTTAGGCTAACCGTGCCTTCCTTCTGCAGGAAAAACGCCCGAGGCGACAGAGAGAAGGGTTGTGCTCACTGAGAGGTGCAGAGACACACAGCCTCTGGGCTGGTTGTACTTCATGTCCCCACCTGGCCACATGCTCACCTGTTTGCCCCAGCTTATGAGCAGCAACCCCATCTGCTCTCCTGGATCTGGTGAGTCCTTCCCTGATGTTCTCTGCTCTCCTCTTGCTTTTCCCGCATCCCTGCAACCCAGCCTCTGAGTGGGTGCACCATGTGAGTTGGAGCCACATCAGGTCTAATGTCCTGGCCTGCAGACATCGCTCTGTAGACAGACCCAGGCTCTCCTACAGCCTTCACTCACCTTGAGGACAATCTCCACAGTGAAGACAGAGGTGAATGCAATGTCAAAATACCCAAGGATCTGGTGACAGAGCAGAGGAGACAGAAGTCAGTGAAAGGGAGGGCTGAACAATGATATCATTATTATCTTCAATGCCATCACCACCATCATCACCACCACCATCATCATCACCATCATCATCGTCACTACTATCATCATGGTTGTCACCATCACCACCACCATCGTTACCATTACTATCACCACTACTACCACTATCATCATCACCATAATCATCACCACTGCCATCATCAGCATTATTATCACCACCATTACCACTATCTTCATCACTACCACCACTGCTGTCATGACCATTACTATCACCACCATCACCATCATCATTACCATCATGACCATTACCATCACCATCTACCATCACCACTACCACCATCATGTCCACCACCACTACCATCATTGCTATTACCATCAGCACCATTACCACCATCATCATCACTATCATTATCACCACCACCACCACCACTATCATCATCGCTACCACCACTACCGTCATCGCTACCACCACCATCATCACTACCCCCACCGGTATCACCATCACCACTACCATCATTGCCATTAACATCACTACCATTACCACCATCACCATCACCACCACCACCATCATAATCATCACAATCACCCCATCATCATCATCACTATCACCACCATCACCACCATCACCATCACCACTACCACCACGACTACCACCATTGCCACCATCCCCCTCATCATTAAAACTAGGCACCAAGAGCCCGTCTGTGATATGTGCTGTGGCAACACTGTTCCGAAGGAGTGGCTCGGGCATCTTGGTCCTCCAGGGACTTGAACTTTAAGAGACTCTGATGCCTGCAGCTGCGTAGAGCATACTGAGCTCTGAGCAGCAGTGAGGTGTGCAGGTGGCTGAAGCCGGGTGGGGAGGGGTGCTGAGCTGGCAGAAAGCGGGGATCCGCCATCACCTGATTCCTCACAGACTCAGCCCGGATGGGGTCCTCGGCGGCCAGGGCGGCACTGCTGAGCAGGATGAAGAGCAGGATGAAGTTGGTGAACCAGGTGGCATTGACAATGCGGTGACACAGGACACGGATCCTGTGGGGGAACAGTGAGGGGACCAGGAGAACTGTGAGCCCTTGGGCACACAGGCCTCTCCAGCCTCTGTAGGGCAGAGAGACCCTGGAGCCTGCATCTGAAAGGCCCTCTGGCTGGACACGCCAGGGCTGGTCCACCCCACCCCTCCTGCTCTTTCTGCGGCCTCAGTCCCCTCCCCCAGCCAAACCCCTGCCCCCACCCACCCCAGCACTCCCCCGCCACCCTTGGTTTCCAGCCAAGCGAACAGGGCAGGCTGATCCCCATCCCGGAAGCAGACAGATGAAACTCCGTGAAGACTGTAGTCTGTGCATATGTTAAAGGTTTAGGACTGTGAAGCCAATAAGAACTACAGCTTCACCTGGTTCTCATCCCCCATCCTGTCTAAAATCGCCCTCAAAAAGGAAGCAAAATATACAAACCCTCTTAGCTGTAAGTAACCGCTAAGGTTTCGAGCACTCCTTCTCCCAGAGATACTAGCATTTTAAGCAGGGCACAAGATAGTGTCATGGTAGGCCCAGAGAATCAGGAGAAGGGGGTCCTTTTAGAGCAGAAACCAGCCCCTTCTGAGAGCCCCAACAAGCACCCTGCAGAGCAGCCGAGGGGCCACCCACTTGTTGGTGGGGCTGAAGATGAAGAAGGAGCTGGCTTCTGGAATGGGCACCGCCTTCTCTTTCAGCTGCAGCTCAGCCAAGGGGCGTGGTCGGGGGCTCACGGGGATCTCAGGCTCATCTTCTTCATCATCGCCTGTGCGGAGGGGAGAGAGAGAAGTTGGAGGCATCTTTACATACTTTCCTGCTCCCCAGGTTCTGTGCTCTGAATGCAACCATGAACCCCAAACCACAAACAAGTGAGGGTGGGAGCAGGCCAGTGCAGGCCACAAGGGTGTCAGCAGAGTCCAGCCCAGGCCTCTCCCTTTCCCCTTGGGGAATAGGTCAGGGAAAACTGTCGGTCCCAGAACCCTCCAGAAGTGGGGCCAGGAGCAAAGTCGAGGAGTCTTGCTGTTTCATCTTCTGTCTCAGGCTGGACTCACACCATCTCAAATGCTCACAGTTGGGAAGTAGAGGGGGGACCGTGCTCCGGAGGAGACGTGAGTTGTGGTCCAGGCTCTGCCCCTAACTTGCTGTGCTGACTAGGCAAGACCCTGTCCTTCTTGGGTTTCAGCTTCCCAATTTGTGAAATTGATTAGGGACAGGAGGCTTATTGAAATAGACTCTGAGTTCCTCTCCTGGGCTAGGATTCTAAAAATAATCATTTCAGAGAGGAACTGCCAGCATGGAAAAAAAAAAAAAATCAATATCCTTGAATTTCAGCCAGTCGCCAGTACTGAGGCAGATCCTGGGGTGGGAGGGGTAGAGGAAGAAGAGATGGACCCTCTAGGTTTATTGGCTAAGTCTCACGGCCTCACGAGACAGCACACTCCCTGAGCTCCTCAGCTGGGGTGAGCGGGGAGGCGAGGATCCAGTGATCAGACTGGAGGACGCTGTCAAAATCGGGGTGCCCCTCACTGTCAGGTCTTGCCCTGTCTCCTATTGACCTCACCCCATAGCCACCTCACCGCTACTCCTCCTGGTCCTTTGGGGAAGCCCAGAAAGAGCCACTATATTCTGCTCTCTCCACTCGATTCTGCTCTCTGCACCAGCTCTCAGCTTCATCCCCTTTTCTCCTGCCTCACAACTAGCAACCTAATGTGACACTGCCCATCTTGCCCTGGCTGCCAAGGACCCCAAAACACATCTTATGCCTAATGGAAGAAACTGTTAATTCTTAAAGTTAGCATATCTGCTTTCTTCTTTCCCTATTTGTGCCCATTTTGTTCATTTCATTGTATGTATCTTTTGTCCTAAGCCTAAGGCATTTCAAATTGTCTTTTGGAAAGAAGCAGGATAAACATATTCAACCTCCTTAGTAAGAACTCCCTTCCAACCGCCCACCTCACAACCCCTCAACCCTCTACCCTCCCCACTTCTTTCCAACCCTTACCCTTTCCTTAACCTCCCATTTCCTGGGTCAGCCACCTTCCCCGGGATACCAGACACGCTCATCTGCTAGGTCATGGTCGTTAGATGAAACAGCTTGGGATCAATTACTTTAAAACCCAAATATTCATTACTGGCAGACGTTTAAAGAAATGTTATTAGTCCTGTCTCTATCAGCTCCGTGCTCCCCACACATCACTAGGCAAAATTGTTTCATGTGTTCATTCAATCTATTTATTGAGGGCCTACGCTGTGCCATTTGGGGCACAGAAAGTCCCCCTGGAACTTGAGTCGCTGAGGTAGAAAGATGCTAATCAGCGGATCCCACAAAGAGCCATGAAGTTGCACCAGTGACCCCAGGCTCCCAGGACCCATAAGGGAGCTAACAGGGAACGTCAGAGCTCTGGGGCTCCAGCCTCTTCCAAGTGGCTTGTTCACAGGAGCCCAGCCTGGCCCCGCTCTTGCCAAGGTGTTCTCTCCTTGCCACAGATGAATGGCTCTCTGCGGGAGCCACTGGTGATTTGCATTTGCGAGATGTTCACGGTTTCTCTGTGGCTGTGTATCACCCTCCTACCCGCCCTATCCTTGTCTCTTTCATTTCGATTTTTCCCACAGTGCAAGTCAAGGTTCTATTTATTCCTGTTTCAGTCCAGCCCCCAGACCTGATGGACACTGAGGGGTGAGCAACCTGTCCGTCTCCTACACCACACAGACAGACGTCTGTGGTCTGCTCCACGTGGCCAGAATGGAAAACTTGAAAATGGAGTCCTCAGCACTGAAGTACATAACGGGCACTCAGTAAATACTAGCTGAATTAAATGAAAACAGAATGTGTAGTTTTTTCTATTGTGTGTATTGTAGGGAGAGGCAGGCTTGTGGTGGCTCATATGCAGGACTAGGTCAGAAGGGATGTCTCTGTGTCGTGATCCCCTCATGGAAGGATCCAGGTAGGGGATGTGCAAGAGATTGTCCCTGGGGAGAAATCAACTCTCCAGCATACACCCTAACAGTCCCAAGACCCTCACCTGGGAAGTCAGCTGAAGGGTAAGGATCCTTTACTTCATTGACGTTAGATTCAAACTCATCGATTTTCAGCTGTAGGAATACAATGAAGATGATGAAAGCAAAAGCTGCAGTTTCTACTTACCTAGCACTTACGGGAGGGGTAGGGTAGGCGTTAGCTCAATTCTCCCTCCAGCCCGGGGGTAGGTAATAGTAGGATCATTCTTTTTTTTTACCAACGAGAAGCCAGGCCCTGAAAGGTCAGACGAGTTGCCAAGACCTCAGCCTGTCTGAGCCTGTGCAAGGCAACCCCGGCTTAGTTGTCTGGGACCCAACTCCTGAACCCTTTGACCTCCGCTTCCTCAGCTTCCAGAAAGGTTGAGCAGGGCCAGGCTGGAACAAGCAGGAAGTGGGGGGGTGGTGGGGAACCAGTCTGGGCCTCGCAATGGGACGGGGTGTCAAATGGGGCAGGAGACACCTGACTGGGGTAGGAAGCTGGGACTCTGAGGAAGTCTGGTTCCCAGACTGGGGTATCTGTGCCTCTCAGTACAAAGGATTCCTTGTGGGAGTGTAGCCATTGACTTTCTCCCCAGGAGAGTGGAGACAGATGCCCTCACCTGGATGATAATCAGGCAGATAGCCCCTCTCCACCTCCCTACCCACCCCCAGCACCCTAAGTCATGGGGGTGACCCAGAGGACTTGCAGAGTCCCTCCCCATCCTGCCTCTGAAAACACCCCATGTGATATGCTCACCTTGGCGGTGGTAGGGATGCCCTCGCCCCTGGGTTTCTGTTCCAGCTTCTTGGCCATCACTGACTTCTCCTCCTCTGACTTGTCTGGGAGACCCCTGAGTTAAAAAACCAAGGAAACCCATGGTAGAAGCCCGACTAGACAGTTCTCAGGGATCTGCTTAGTCTGATGGCATCCTCAGAGGGATCTCACACCAAGGCTCAGGGAGTTCTGTGGACAATGGAACAGTGCAGGCTTCCAAGAGGGAAGGGCTATAGGCCTGAGTCTCTGACAAGAAGGCATGATGCCCACCTTGGGCCCGTGGCTAAACATGGCTCACTGGTCAACCACACTCAGTGTTCATTGACAGGTAGATGGGTGGAAAGGGGCTTTGCACCTGGTTCATCAAGAATTCACAGTGTGGGAGCATGGTTTGGTCCAAGATGGGACTCAACTCTTTGGAAGTATCTGGATTTCATTGCTGGTCTTTCTGTCTTTCTCCTCCCATCCTGCCTCCCAAGGATGGGCATACCATTCCTGCAGATACGGGCATCGAAGGAAGCAGGACTTTGTCTAGAACCACTCGGTGTGGTTCTCCAGCCAACAGCATCGGCGCCCCCTGGGGGCTTGTTAGACCTGCCGACCATCAACCCCAGCCCAGACTTTCTGAATCAGAACCAGTATTTTAACAAGATCCCCAGGTGACTCATTTGCAGTGACTCGTTTCCAGTTAGACTGGAAGACCAGTCCTGCTTCTACTCCCAGAGGAGGGTCTCAGGCTATGGAGAGTTACACGCCAAACTCACTGACGGAGAGAAGAGTACAGCCCCGAGAAACCAACCACCACTAGGACATGTGCACGGCTCAGCAGAGGGAAAGGACTCCTTTCAAGAAGGCAAGTTCCCAGAACTCCCCACCAGGGTTCCCTGGTGGGATCCTGCCTGGCTCTGCTGTCCCATTTCCTGGGGCCACCTCCAGTTCTGCGCCCAGGGACAGCTCAGAGGACGTCAGCCATCCCTAAACATGTGGGTGCAGAAGTCTGCCCATTGGGACGGGGGTCACAGTGGCACAGCCCTTGCTCATCGGGCTCCAGCTCGGGGAAGCCACCACCAAGCATGCCAGGCCCCTCCCTGCTGGGGAGGCAGCACTCACTTGGACATCTTTCTGCGCTTTCTCTCCTCAGCCTTGGCCTTCTGGGCAGAAGTCAGGCTCTCGGCCTCAGCCAGGTTGTCCACAGCGATGGCCAGGAAGACATTGAGCAGGATATCTGAGGTCATCCTGCTAAGGAGTCTTGGGTTGTGGATGAAAAGGAAGACTCTGGGGTCAGAGTCCCACCCTGCCCAGTGGTTGGCAGGGCTTAACCCCACCGCCTTGGTGGGCTTGTCAGAGGGCCTCTTGCCAGAGTTACCACACGGGATGGCATGGGCCCGAGGACACGGACGAGCATCCGCAGGGCGGCCTGTCTGCGTGGGGGTACCCGTGATGGGCCTTGAGTGCCCCCCCATTTCCCATCCACGACTGATCCCAGCTTCCACACGGGGCTGAGTGGGGAGCCTGTGAGGCACTGTCTGAGAGAGTCATGCTCGGCACCCGTGAGCTCCAGGAACATTGGCTTCCTCCCTCCCCATCCCCCAACTCATAATACCTACCAAATGCCGTGTACAGACCTCAGAACCCCTGGGGCCTGCTGGCTCTCTCTGCCCCAACCACCCCACCCTTCCATCTGCTTGTCTCATTCTCCACCTGCCTCCTCCTTCATTCCTCCCTGCCTACCTCCCAAACCTTCGGACCAGGCTGCCTACCAACCTCATGGCCCTACAGCCAAACCTTGTCCTTCCTCCTGCCTGCTCCAGGCTCACTAGCCTCTCTAGGAAGAAATCTGCCCACACGTAACCAGTCACCTCTGTGATTCTTGAACATTCCTGGGGGGAGGGGGGAATTCTCCTACAGCTCTCCCTGTAATTGCTATTTGCCATGTCCTAGCCCACCCACCCTGCCCCATGAGTCTGGGGGCTCCCCTCCAGCCAGAGGGCCTGTTGCTTGGCATGTGCGTGCCCAGGACCCCCGTTTTCAGGGCCTCGCCCGCCCCCTCCCATAGCTCTTTTCTGTGCCCTGCCCCCAAGGGGATACAATTGCCACAGACGAAAAGGATGATGAAATAAACACACACGAGCACCCCGGGGTAGGATGGTCCGCCGTAGGCCATGATCCCATTGTACATCATGGAGTTCCAGTCTTCACCGGTCAGGACCTAGCGGGAGAGGGAGCACAGTGAGGGGAGGGGGTCGCAGAGGGTCTCCAGAGTCCTCTTTCGGGACTGTGTGGTCCCAAAGACCTCTAGACCTATCCTCTCTTCATCCACGACCAGGATGAAAGGCCCCTGCTCCCCTCCTGGAACCTCTTCCAATGGTCAGAAATCCTACTGTTGCCTCTCCAGAGCCAAGGGGTCTGACTGTGGGGTCACCACCTCCCTGTGCTCCGTTCCTAATGCCTAGGTTTAACCATACGGCCCCCACCCAGGCCTCCTGGCATCCCAGCCTCCAGAGCTAGCGTGAAATGTCAGGTGCCTTGTCCTGCGTGATGCCCGACCAGCCACGGGGTGAATGGAAGAGAGGGTAGAGTCATCTGGAAGACCCGCTGATGGCCATACACGGCCCTTCTCACGGGTACGGACTGAGGTTCCCGGTGAGTGCCGGCCCCGCACAGAGGAGCGTTTCTCGGCTCTACACCGAGGAAGCTCCTCTGGGAGGCCCACGGCTCTGAAGGCCTCAGGTACATCCCAGCCACGCTCCTCTGGGCGGCTTCTCGTGAACATGAAACAAGCCATATCTTTGCGGTGAGAAATGGCTGGCATTTCTCTAGGGCTTTTTCAGTCTTGTTGGGGAAGAGCTCACTGGCTGACTCTGTGCTCAGAGACTGGAGTAGGGCACGGGAGAGAAAGTGGGCCCCTAGACTGCACTCGGTCAGTATCAGTGACCCTGCCATGGGCCAGCGCCCTGCTAGGTACCAGGGACAAAGACAAATAGGACAAACCGGGCAGAGCTCCCAGCCTCCGGAGGGTGCAGGAGACCAACAGCAGCTATTACAATGGAGAGGACACAGGGGAAGAGGAGGGCCTGCAGAGGGACCCCGAACTCATGCCAGCAGATCTGAGAAGGCTTCCTGGAGGAGGTGATGCGCCCCCTGCTCTTGGAGGACAAGTGGGATTCAGCACCTGCAGTGTTGAATCCTGGAATCCTGAATCTTGAATACCTGGAAGACGCTGATGAGGGCCTGCGGGAAGTTGTCGAAGTTGCTGCGCCGCACCTCCGTGTCCTCGAAGTCGTACCTTCCCCCGAAGAGCTGCATGCCCAGCAGCGCGAAGATGATGATGAAGAGGAAGAGCAGCAGCAGGAGCGAGGCGATGGAGCGGATGGAGTTGAGCAGGGACGCCACCAGGTTGCTCAGAGATGTCCAGTACCTGAGGGCAGAGGGTCGCAGGTGCAGAGGAGTCGCGCCCCCTCCCCGCGCCCCGCTCCGCGGAGCCCCCGAGGTCTGGCCAGGCCAAGGCCAAGGCTCAGGCCTGAGGGGACGCAGAGGGAGAAGGGGCAGCCTCTGGGCCTCCGGGAGGCTCCGGGACGGAGGCCGGGCACCCACTCTTTCTGCCCGTCCTAGCACTTCTCATGGTTTGTCGTTTCATGTTCCTTTGTGCGATTGCCGGCTAACTTCCAACCACCCCACCAGACTGTGGACCCCAGGAGAGTAAGGACCACCTCTCTCCCCTGCACCCCTGCGCCCCCTGTGCCTAGTCCCCAGCTCAGGCGGCTGCTCAATAAACCCTGGGAAGCCGATGAGCCCGTCTCTGCTCCCTCCCTCTTTATTCTTTATTCTCCCTCCTCATTTCCATCCCCTTTCCCCACCTCTCCTTTCCTCTCATCTTCCTCCCCTTCCTCCTTCTCCCATACTCTTCTTGTCCTCTTTCCTCCCTCCACGCCATGTGCTGCACCCCTGCCCGGTATCCCTGCCCAGATGGTAAGAGGTAAGAGGGGAAAAAAATTTAAGGAAAGAGGTCAAAAGGGGAAAGTCATTTCTTTCAGGGAAAGAGGGACGTCCTGGGGAAGAGGCCACCCATGAACTTGCCCAGACCCCAGACCACGGGGACGGAGCCCCTGCAGAGCAGACCAGGTACGCTGTGGGCGTGGGGCTGCTGGAGCCGTGCCCACCCTCCCGGCGCTCACTTGGTGATCTTGAAGATCCTGAGGAGGCGGATGCAGCGCAGCACGGAGATGCCCAGGGGGCTCATGGCGCCCGATTCCACCAGCAGGATCTCCAGGATGCCGCTGCACACCACGAAGCAGTCGAAGCGGTTGAAGAGGGACATGAAGTACTGGCGCAGACCCAGCCCGTACATCTTCATCAGCATCTCGATGATGAAGAGGGCCAGCAGCACGCGGTTGGCTACATCTGCGGGGTAGGGGTGGGGGGGGCAGCCTCAGCATCGCTCGCTCTCTCTCCCCCTGCCCTGTCTCCAGGCCACGACCTTGGCTGAGCCCTCCCGCCCCAAACCCCCTCGCTGAGTTTCCAAACATCATCCCTTTTCCACTCTCAAAATCCGTAAAACCTGGCGAATGTTTGCCCATTGAGGGAATGCTGATGTAAGTTTCTCAAATGCTAAGCCATACCATGTTTATCATAAGGGAGTTTCATTACTTTCAATTTGGCTTAAGTTAATTAAGCCCTGCCATAGTCTCATTACTGTACACGTCCTTCTCTCCTGTTGGAGGAGGGCGTCCTTCTCCTATCAAAGCCAACCTGTCCACCTGTTCTTTGCTCACCAGCCCCCCCGACCCCTCCCTCACTGCCAACGATCGCTTCTCTTTCCTATGTGTTTAACTTCTCCTTTCAACTGGATTCTCCCATCACCATTTTTAAATGCTAAAGTCTTTCCGATTGTCCCCGTAGCTCCTATCCCAGCTCTCTTCTCCCTATCACGGCCAGACTTCCTAGAGAGCTATTGACTTGGATCCCTTCATTTCTTCCCACCCTGCCCTGCTCCATTTGCTCTCTAAGTCATACCTAACTGGGTCTACCTGATCACTCCACCAACAGGCTCTCTCAAGGTCACCAATGACTTCCAGGTCACTAAATCCAAGGAGCACTTTAACCCTCATTTTTCCTGATCTCACAGAAGCCCTAGGCACTGTTGACCACTCTTGCTTTTTCAAATATTATCTTTCCTTAGCTTCTGTAACCCTATATCCTTCTGGATTTCTTCTACTTCTCCTGCTTTTCCCAAGCTTCCTCTGCAGATGTAATTCTTTACCTAACCATTGGATGCTGGCCTTGAGCTATACATTATAGTATATATATCCTCTGATGATCTGGGGATGTCTTCTAAGACTGTAGCTTCAGTGGCCATCCCTGCCAATGACTCCCAGATTTTAATTCTTCAACATAGACCTCTCCATTGAGTTCCAGACCTATTTTGCCATCTGCCTCCTTGACATTTCCATTGGGATATCTCAAAGGTACCTGAAACTCAACATGCCTAAGACTAAGTTGATGAGTAATGGAGTAGTACCCATCCTCCTCCACCCCCAAATATATTCAGCCATTGATTGCCTTCCCCATCTCAGTAAGTGGCACTACCATCCATTTATCTGCGGAGGCCAGGAACCTCAAGTCTCTGACTCCTTTGGGTGGGCGGTACTCAGACAATGCGTTGGCAATACTTGACACATTCAAGGAGCTCTCAGGAAGACTGGTGGCAAATTTTTCCCTACCTCCTTCCCATAGAAAAAGACAGTCTTCTTTTCTACTTATATTCCTTTAATCTTTTTCATCATTTTAAACATAGTATCTTTTGTGTTGTCCTACTACCTCAGGCTCCCAGGGTTGCTCATTCCTGTTGGTTGGGCTTGATACTTCTTCCCCCGGGTGGCCCTCTTCCTTATCTGTTTTGCAATTGTTTTGTTGTAAGCTCTTCTTTGGGAAATGCTTTTTCCCTGCGGGAATTCTGTATGCCTTGGTTTGAGAAGCATCCCTAAAGGGCGGCGTATGTTTGCTTCTGCTGGGCACCACAGGGTTTTTTCCCTTGCCTCTGACTAGTTTTTTATGTTACTGTCTTAGCTTAGGATCCCTACACCATCTGAAACAGTGCAAATTGGAGCCCATACATATAGGGCACAGATTGGATTGCAATTTTTTCACCTGAGACATTTTTCCTTATTCCCAGAGCCTCCAGCATGGATAAACTTCCACCTTCTTTCCCCAGCCCAATGCGGTGAGATTTTTGCTTCCCTCACAAAGGGGTAATCCTAAGCTCTGGCTCTATCCAGGGGGTCAGTTCTGTTCCTCACCTGACCCAGGCTCTGGGCCCCTGTCTCCTGTCCCTGCCCGATCATTAAGAACCCAACTGCCACTCTTTAGTGGCAGACTTTAGCTCTAGGTCTAGAATGTTCCTGGAAATCAATTCATGAGCTCATTGCCTCTGGATTTCAGTGGTTTCTTCATTTCTACCATCTAGAGACTTCCTTGTCTTTCTTTGAAATATTGTTATTATGACTTAAGCAGCACTGCCACGTGTCTACACTTGGAGGGCACTTAGTTTGGTCCGCCATGTTGGGACTGGTCTCCTTGTTCTCTTAGTCTCTGCCTTTTTGCAGTTCAGAGCTCCACAGGCAGAGGAACATCTATCGTGGGGATGAGGCTGACTTGACTTCCACCAAAACTGATCCTTAGAAATTCTGGTCTGATCGTGTTATATGTCTGCTGACAATTTTTCATTAGCTTCTCATCACCCAAAGTTTAAAGTCCCAATATTTTGCTCAAGTATTTAAGGGCCTCGACACGCAAACACCCCTCCCGCTGCTCTCAGTCACATACGAAGTTCTTACAGCTCCCTGAATTCACCGTATTATTCTATATCCTCATGTCTTTGCATATGCTGTTCCTTCTGGGGGAATCCTCCCTTCCCTTTGACTGCTGGGGGGCTCATTCTACTGATTCTTTAAGGTCCACGGAGCTCCAACATTCCTCCCCTATAATCCTTCTCTTGCTGCCCCATATTTGCCTGTATGGTTGCCCTCCCTATGTGGACTTGACATTCTTCATGAGCATCTATCTTCTCCTCTAAATACACTCCTGGAAGGCAAGAGCCTATTAATTCTCTCTGCATCTGAATTCACTGTCTATGCCTTACATTTACCATGCATGCAATAAATAGCTGGTGAAAGACTGCTGTTTCGGCAGTAGAATTTTAACTTGGATGCTTGGAGTTCTAGATTGCTGGTAATCCTTATGCTCAGTATCTGAAATTGTAATCATTTACCCAGACACCTGGGTTCCCAACTGGCTGCTGTTATTGCCCCTGGTGATGCCATGAGGAAAATAGTATTACCAGCTTCTAATGTCTAGAAAACAATGTCAATATCTCCATGACGTCTTCCGCCAAACCTGAGGTGCTACTGGCTGGCTTTGGCCATTGGCCACATCTGTCCCCTTTCTGGCTTCACTCTGTTGTGTCTCACCTTGCAAGTGGGTCAGCCACAGAGGCTGGTTGTGGTGCTCGGAGGCAATCGACAGGGTGTTGAGGGCAACGACCAGGATCACCAGCCAGTAGAAGACTTTGGACTTGATCACATCATGGCACTTCCAGCGAAAGATGCGGTTCCACTGCCTCCAGTGGCGACTGGGAGAGGAGACACGGGAGAGGGGAGGCAAAGAGCTGCTTTCCTCTGAGCTCCCCCCCTTTCTGGGATTGCTTTCCGACAGGCTCCAGCCTGACTCCATCCGATCGCCCACTCTCTCCTCTGGCCACATGGGAGACGCTAAGGGCGTGAGCCGCAGGGCCAGACTGATTTAAAATCTTGCTTCCTACTTGTGAAGCTCTTCCTCTTTCAAAGGAGAAAAATAATGATCTCAGGAATTAGAGATAATGCAAGCAGAATGCTTAGCACAGTGCCCGCCATGGAACAGGGGCCCCACACGCTTCCATTTTAATTAAAGCACACGGGGTGGGGGGTGCATTTTTTTCATTAGAAAAACAATTGTGTAATGGATTAGTCATATCTGGTGTTGGTGAGGGTGTGTGGAAAGGGCACTGCCACGATCATTGCAACATTTTTTGGAGAACAATTTGGCAGCATTGACCAAGGTTTAAAAATATATATGCTTTGATCCAGAAATTCCATTTCTAGGAATCTGCCTGGTGGAAATGTTCGTACTTATGCAGGACTGTTCCTACAGCGCTGTTGGCATTGCCAAAACCAGCAAAGATTAATATTCTGTGGTATATTCATCCTGTGGACTAACAGGCTACATGCTGTACGATTCCAAATATGTGACATTCTGGAAAAAGCAAAACTACAGAAACGATAACAACATCATGTGGGGGGAGGAGGGATGAGAATGCGGAGCACAGAGCATTTTTAGGGCAGCGAAAATACTCTGAATGATATTAGAATGATGAATCCATGTCATTACACATTTGCCCAAACCCACAGAGGGGACAGCACGCAGAGGGAGCCCCAACGTACACCACGGCTTTCTGGTGGGGGATGTTGATTAATGGGCAGTGCCTGTGTGCTGGCGGGGGATATGAGAAATCTCTGTACCTTCTGTTCCATTCTGCCATGAACCTAAAACTGCTCTAAAAAAATTAAAGTCTTAAAAAAAAAAAAAGACACGTGCGTATGTATAAAGTTGCCCTAAACAAATATTTTTTAAGTTAAAAATATGTTACTTGATAGTATGTATATCTTCTTCATCAAGTGTTTGCTAGGACCTCCTGTATGCTGGGCACTGTTCTAGGCTCTGTAGCGAGGGTAGTTAGCATAAGGAACCCTGCATGTAAAAAGCCAAGCCAAACAAAAAAACCTGGTGTGTGTGTGTGTGTGTGTGTGTGTGTGTGTGTGTGTGTAAGAGAGAGAAAAGCATAGCAAAGATCTTGAAGGGATATGCATCTGTTACCATGGTTACCTCTTTGAAGGGCAGTGGGGACCATCATCTTTTCTTTGATGTATTTCTCTGTTTGATCTTCCAAACTCACAAGTGGGTATGAATTTAGAAGAGGAAGCAGCCAACTAAACAAACACACCTTCCTCTTGAGACAAAGACATTTGAATCTGGAGTCTCCCCTCGTCTCCAGACTACTGGGGTGGCCAGCGTCCTTCCTGAACACCTCTCTGTGCTACCTCTTTGCAGCACACAACTTCCCTTTTCCTGAGCAGAGCTTTCTAGGACTAATTGTCCCACCAACGCCACTCTGACCACAGGGTAGCAGCCAAATTCTCCCTTGCCCCCTGGCAGGCTCCCACTTTATTCCCAATGTAGTATATAATTCGGTCATCTGCTGAGTGGCCTCTGGTTGCCCTAAAGGATGGCAAATGTGACTCTAAGGTCCAGTAAATGGGGACCAGTAAATGGGTTCTAACTCCCTATCTCTGGGAGTTCTGAGGCTGGGAAGACTCTGGGGAGAAGAGGATACTCACACGAACTGAATGATTTTGTTCAAGCCCTCGATTTCATACAAGCTCTCTGTGTCAGAGCCTCCTTCATCCAAAGACAGCTTCCCTGGGAACAAGAAAGAAAGAGTGGACCAGGCTTCTGGGCCCCTCTGCACTAGACAGGCCTGGAAAGGGGGCCATTGACTGGAGACATCTGTGACAATGGGCCCTAGGCAGGCCTGGATCCCTGTGTGTTTGGGACCCAAGAAAGAGCCCACGCCGGGGCAGGGGGTGGTTATGGACAGGTAGCATGGTGCTTTGTACTCTAGGAAGAGCCCCGGGCACACCCGGATGCCATCATTTCCAGGTGTAAGGCTTTAGGCAAGTCACTCGCCCTTTAAGGGCCTGAGTTCTCTTACCTGCAGCATGGCAACGTTATACCGCTCCGTGGGCCTCCCAGGCTTTCAGGACATTCTCTGACTCAGTGCTCCCAGTGGGCACTGACTGCGTGAGGCAGCTTAGGGGTGGGGAGGGCATGCTGACCATGCCTTTGGGCCCAAACCTTCTCTCAAGTCCTCAACGTCCATGACCTCGCCCTGCGTGATCCAGCTCATGTAGCCTCGCAGGTCCTCCTCCAGCTGCTGTTTCTCCCGGAGCTTTTGGAAGGTTCCCCTGGACTTGGCCTTCTCCCGCTCCTTGGTGAATTCCCTAAAGTGGAATAGGGGAGACGGGGGAGGGAGGAGAAAAGGGAAAGGGGGTGGTGGAGGACTGAGCATCCCAAGGACAGAGAGAGCACATTCTGTGGCTGGGTGTGTCCCCGCCTTCTGGTCCAGGGGGTCACCTGGGGTCCAGGTGTCCTTCCAGGTGGTGGAGGGGCAGCCACTCTCCCACCCCCTCACCATCCCCCGCCCAACCAGGCAGCCTGCCTTTCTCATTGCTTTCTGCTCCTCCCATCTGATATTTGATCGTATCTCATCTTGGGGTTTCCTTGGATATTAAGGGTTAACGACATGACAGCCCATTGCCCTCACAGAATCAGCCACGGAACTTCATATTCTCCGGCTGTCCAACCTTGAAGCTACCTGAGAAGTGTAGCTGGGCTTATAGACCCAAACCCTGGAGGGAATTCTCCTGAGTCTAGAAGAAACCATGTGGCACCACTAGAAGGAAGGCACCTGAGGGCCAGTGAGCAGTCTTCCGACCAGCAGAGGCAGCCCTCGGCCTCTAAGCAGGGTCGGGGGAGGGGGAGACTGGAGCATGGTGCTGGGCTTGTGACGTGAGCACCTCAGCCCTCAGCACCGGCCCCCAGGGAATGGGCACAGGCAGGGGCTCTGGACCTTTCCATGCTGTGGATCCTTGGGTAGTTCCACAAAACGTATGGGTCCCTCCTCAGAATAATGTTGTGAAATACACAACATAAAACACTCTTACTGCAAAGGAATTGATTATATTAAAATACAGTTACTGAACTATAAGGAAATCGTGATAAAATACCACATATGTTTCTTTATTAACTCATTAACTAGGTCTGGTTGCCAACTTAACAACCATTACAGTTTCAAAGTAGTAGGGAGTGGAAGCACTCTTTGCAACATTTGTAATGGGACATGTGGTTTCTACTGGGACAAGTCAGAGTCACTGCTAGTAACACTACTGTGGTGTGTGGTCTCCAAGCCTGATAAAAGGAAACACTGAACTTCAATTAGAGTTAATAAAAAGCAAAGACAAGTTTTTCTTATTCAAGTTCTTGGAACCCCCTGAATTCTGCCTACACAATGCCTGGGGGGAAGCTTCTGGGGGTGGAGTGATGGCAGTGGGGAAGTGGACGCGCGGTCACTTCCAGACTGTCCACTGTGGCTGGCAGGCGGGAGGCAGGGAGCCCTCACAGAGAGAACCTCTCTCATTAATAATGACTGTCAGGGGCGCCTGGGTGGCTCAGTGGGTTAAGCCGCTGCCTTCGGCTCGGGTCATGATCTCAGGGTCCTGGGATTGAGTCCCGCGTCGGGCTCTCTGCTCACCAGGGAGCCTGCTCCCTCCTCTCTCTCCGCCTGCCTCTCTGTCTACTTGTGATCTCTCTGTCAAATAAATAAATAAAATCTTAAAAAAATAATGACTGTCAGTACTTCGTGCTCATTATGTGCTCAATTCTAAGTGCTTTGTATGTATTAGTTCATTTTCTCCTCCCAACAACCCTATGAGATTATTCCCATTGGAAGGATGTGGACCCTGAGGCACAGAGAGGTTAGGTAATTAGCTAAAGGTCACAGAGCCCTCAAGCGGTAGTGTAAGGATTTAAGTTCCAGGGCCCGGCGCCTCACCAGAAGGCTACACCGACCCGTGATGCTAAAGCATCAGCTGCCTCCAGGGGCAGGAGGCCGGGGTCTCAGGGGCTTCACTCAGATGGAGTGGGGGTGCAGAGGGACCAAGGAAGAAAGGATGGGAGAAGGCTGGAGGAGAAGGAAAAAATTAAAAATTAAGGGGCTCCTACCTTTATCTTCAATATCCACCTTGCTAACCTGGGAGCAGGCTCTTGGCAACAGGGATAAGTGGAGGTTCTAACCCACATCTCCCTGCCCTGGTCCTCCTCCTCCTCTCACTCCTCTTCCTTCTCTACCCCCTACTCTCTTTGTCCCTCTGGCTCTTTTCCTTCTTCTCTCCCCTCCTCCCCCCACCCTGCTGCCCCTTCTCCCTCCCGCCTTCCCTCCCTCTTCTCCTCTCCCATCTCCCCTCTCCTCCCAACTGCCTGGGAGCTTCCTTACCCGCTCAGGACACCCAGCACCAGGTTGAGAATGAAAAAGGATCCCAGCAGAATGAGGGTGACAAAATAGATCCAGGGCCACTCGTTCCCGATGGCATCATTGACCTGGTCCAGACAGAGGTGTGAGTCCCATTCACACCTGAGGACTCATATCCTGACCTGATGACTCATGTCCCCTTCTAGACTCAGGATTCTCAGTCTCCACCTGACCCTGGGGGAGAAGGAGAGAGGCCATCTGGGCCCAGATGGCAAAGTCCTAGGGCCTGGAGTTAGAAGGGCTTCTCAAAAGGAGCCTTGCTGATTGTCCACTTGGCCCAGACACGATTCACCCATTTCTCCCTCCAGCCATCCACGTCCCTGGCTCAGCTCCCTCATACACTCTCCCCCGAGGTGGTTTCTTGACAGCTAAGACTTTTCAAAGTAGAAGAAGCACAAAGAATCCTTGGACTGAGCGTGGCCAGCTCGTTCATGAACAAGTTGTGTGACCCTAGACAGGTCACCTAACATCTCTGAGCATTATCCCATCTGTCCACGGGGATGATGCTATGTGCTTGCCCCTCACAGACTTGTAGCAGGGGTGAAATAACACATGTGACAGGCCTTTGAAATGTTTGATAATTTGCTCCCATAATATGAGCTTACAAGAACTATTCGTACTAATCCTTTCTATTTGCAAAGCATCTGACAGTTTGACAACCTTTGCCTCCACAGGCAGTGTCACGTGTGGTTAAGAGTTCTGGGATCAGAGCCAGATGGATGAGTTCAATTCTTGGATCTACTGCTCGCTAGCTCCATAACTGCTGGCAAGTTACTGAACCTCTCTGAGCCTCAGTTTATTCATCTGTAAAGTGGGAACAATGCCTTCCGTGGTGGGAGGATTAAATAAGAAATGCAAACTAGCTCCGATAACACCAAACAAATAATATACTCCAACAAGGAAACTAATGTAGCATTGACCATGTTGCTGGCACTGTTACAATTCAGCTAATCTGCCTAGTAACCTGTAACTACCCTATGATGTAGTGGTATTTTTATTTTATAGGCAAGGAAAGTGATACCTAGTGATATTTATATCAGAAAGCAGTCTTGCTCTGGGGCAAAACAGACTCAAAGGGCCCTTCATCCCTTAGGAAATCTGAGATTCGAGGTCATCAGGAATGAGCCACCCACGGGCAGTTTTCAGGAAAAGTTAGAAAAGTTGAGACAGAACCCCTGGATTCCGGGTTTCCTCTCCTCACCCACCTCTTAGGTCCCGCACAGACAGGTTGTACCTTGGGAACTGCCCAGAGGATACTGGGACACAGACACTTGGGGACAAGAAGGGGGACATGCACCCTATGTAGGTTTCCCAGGGAGGGGTGAGAAGGAGCAGCGGACATTAGAGTCAGACCAACAGCGCCACGCCCCCATCCCCGGCCGTCCCTAGAATCTGGGGATGAAGGTAGGGGGCTCTGCAGCCACGGGGGCCAGACCCACCCAGTAGAGAACGTCGGTCCAGCCCTCCATGGTGATGCACTGGTACACGGTGAGCATGGAGAAGCCAAAGTTATCGAAGTGGGTGATGCCGTGGTTGGGCCCTGGCCAGCCACCCCGACACTCACTGCCATTGATGGTGCATGGGCGCCCCGATCCCGTCCTGGCGCAAGGTGAGGGCTTCTCGTTCTCCACCGTGGCCACAATATCTGCAGAAGGCAGTGCAGGCATCAGATTGGAAGTGTGGGTGGACAAGAATGGGAGAAGAGTCATCTGCGATTACTGAGGACTAGGTCTAGAGCTCACTCAGCCGGAAATGCAAAGGAGTGCTCCCCGGGAGCACACGGAGCTGGAGGAAGAGGACTGCTGGGGCCCCGGCCTGAGGTGGGTGTCTACAGGCAGCTGCAGTGGTATCTTGTGCCCTCCGGCCTCATTAGAGGGTCGTCTTCAAGGATTAGTTTCCTATGAAGTACCACTTGTGTAGCAAGGGTAACGTGAACATCATGTCTGCCCACAAAACTTTAAAAAAGGAGGCAGCATGTGGCTGGGGTGGAGGTGTGAGGGTGGGGCCACCCGTGTTCTGACTTGAGTTCTTTCTGGGAGCCACATGGAGATGTCCCAGTGGGACTGAGATGAGCTGCCCTGAGACATGAAGTTATAGGGGCAGGGGTCTGCTCCTAGCAGACATTCCCAACAGGCTGCAGTCCCCTCTGTGTCCCTGGATGGTGCTCATATTGTCTCTAAAATCCTTCAGTTTCGATGACATCCTGGGTCCCCTTTTATCTTAGGATGTTTTTGTCTCCTTTTGTGTTCAGAGATTCGATGAGCTCATCAGAGCTGGAATGCCCTACCTCACCCATATTTACCAGGTTGGCTCAGTCTTCTAGAGATGGGAGAGGAAAACATTGATGAATTCTGAGCTCTGAGTGGGTCCCTGACCCCTCAAGTCAGGTAGCTCCCATCCCAGAAAGGTTTTGGAGCACCATTGGCCAGCACTGGTCAAGAATGCATGAGGACACCAGGTGAGACCTCCGAGTCTCAGATTTGAAGGTTGTGATAAAGTCTCCTTCTCGGGGCACCTGGGTGGCTCAGTGGGTTAAAACCTCTGCCTTCAGCTCAGGTCATGATCCCAGGGTCCTGGGATCGAGCCCCGCATTGGGCTCTCTGCTCAGCTGGGAGCCTGCTTCCTCCTCTCTCTGCCTGCCTTTCTGCCTACTTGTGATCTCTGTCTGTCAAATAAATAAAATCTTAAAAAAAAAAAAGTCTCCTTCGCTCTGTTTGGATAAGGTTCATTATAGGACTTAGATTGTTACAGGAACAGGAAGGGGCTGAGCTGGGAGAGAACTAGGAATGGAACCACCAAAAGCTCTATCAGAGCTCACTGCCTTGTCTTGGATTTGGACCTCGGGCTGCCTGTCCCCTTGTCAGCGGGTCTGGGGAAGTGAGGAGTGTCCTGCGACACTGTGGATCTTGGCAATCTTGTCCATCCTGGGTTATTCTGGTGAGTTCAAGTCTGGGCTTTTGGTGGGAGGAATTGTCCTAATAGAAGTCACTTCTTTCTTGTGCCATGTTCAGTTCCTGTAGACCCCAGTAGAAGTTAGGCTCCTAACCGAGACAGACTGACACCACCGGCGGGCAGCACTGAGTCTTGGAGTGGGGGACCCACACCCTTTCAGGGCACCCACCTGGCCAAAATAATTTTTTTTTTAATTTTTAAAGAAAGATTTTATGTATTTATTTGATGGAGAGAGAGCACAAGCAGGGGGAGCTGCAGGCAAAAGGAGAAGCAGACGCCTCACTGAACAGGGAGCCAGACATCAGGCTCAACCCCAGGACCCTGGAATCATGACCTGAGTTGAAGGCAAACACTTAACCGACTGAGCCACCCAGGTGCCCCTGGTCAAAATTATTTTTATAAGAATGCCAAGACATTATTTCATCTCCCAGTCTTTCAACGAATGCAGAGTGGAGTTTTCTAGAGCCTACATGACGTGTGATTTCACAACAGACAGAACACAGAAGCAGCTGTGTGAATCTAGAAGATTCTATCAAGCCAAGTCATTAAAGAGATTTGGACAAAATGTAAGGCAGTACCTTTCTTTAAGTATTCTTGGTTTGGAAAAATATAGTTATTTTTCATACGATATCTATGTTCCTAAGTAACGGGCTTATCACTGTTCTTTTAAAATGAATTCATAAATTAATATTATGACATTTTCCTCAATTTTCCTATCTATGGATATCAATGAATATCAGAGACTAAAGTTCATATCAACAAAGGCTCTTTGGGGTCCCTAATAATTTTTAAGAGTGCAAGGAGTCCTGGGACAAACAGTTTGAGAATGGCTGCTTTGGAAGGCTTGGCTCAAGTTCATTTGAGCCTCAAGGTATGTTCTCTCTGATAACCCTACAAATGACCCTTTGGCTCTTGGGTGTTTTCTTGGGATCCCCGTTAGACACCAATCTGTGGGGCCCTGCTTGGAGGGGCTTCTCAGATCAAAGCAAAAACAAGGGCTGCAAAGAAAAGTACAAATAGAAATTCAGGCTTGTCCCAAGTCCGTATCTCAGTCCACAGCTGGCCCAGAAAGCCCAAAGATACCACGCTGGTCTGGGCTGGGCATGCTGCAGATTAAACCGTGGCCCAGTCCTTGGTCCACTTCCCTTGATCATTGACCTTGGCAGACCTGTCCTTGTCCAAGAGAAACCCATTCCTCAGGATAACAGATGTGGGAAGCAATGACCTAGTTGCGGGGTCCTTCACGGCTGAGGTGGCTGTCCCTTTTGAGTTGCCCTAGGGCCACTCCCTCCTCCCCATGGCCCTGCGAGCTCACCTGTCCCAATGAAGTAGCAGGTCTTATGCATCTTGCCTTTGAAGAGCTCCAGCCCGATGATGGCATAGATGATGACCATGAAGAGGACGAGCAGGGCGATGTGGAACAGGGGCAGCATGGCCTTGAAGATGGAGTTGAGGACCACCTGCAGGCCTGCAGAGGGGGAGCAGGGAGGAGGAAAGGAGAGTCATCTCCTCTCTTTGGCTCCTGGCCCTCCCTCTCTCTATATCCTGGGAAGCCTCGGGGACAGCAAGGTGGGAGGGGGGCCCAGGGCTGGGCAAGGGAATGGACTGGGAGAGGAGGAAGGGCATCTGAGGGGCACTGGCACCCACTCGGCACCCCAGACACCAGCCGGAGGGGTCTGAGCACGCGGAAGGCTCTCAGGGCCTTGACGTCCAGACCAGCCCCTTTGCTGCTCATCGGGGCTGTGTTGCTTTGGATGACGTTAACCTGTTCCAGAATCACAGTGAAAACCCTAGAGTGGAGAAGAGGGAGAGAAGAGGGTCAGATAAGCCCCTGTTCTGTGGGTCTGGGACCCCGTGTCCCATCTGTGCTCAGGGGACACTGTGGAAAAGCCTAGCGGGGAGTGATAACTCTCATCTACCATGAATTCAGATTTGGTGATGCCTGCCTGGAAAATTTCATTAGAAAAGATTCTGAGGCCAAGTTCAGACTCAGGGAAAAGAATACTAGATCCCGCTGAGATGCCTGGGTGCCGAAGGGAGTTGAAGTCCACGTGCCACGGGCACACACAGTCCCCGGCTGGGGAGCTAAGTGTACCCCATGCAGCGGTGCCCTCAGTGGGGACCCAGAGCAGAAAGCCGGAAGCTAGGTCTCTCCGTGAGGGTTCCTCGTGCTGTGCTTTCCGACAATGCCCTTTTATTTTCTTCCCTGCTCATCTGCTCCTCCTCTCAATTTACTCCAAGTCCTGTTATTGTTTGAAGGCCATCTCCAACCCTTCTTTATGAATCCTTCCTTTGACGACCGAACCCCTGGGACACTCTCCTGTGTCAGTACAATGAGGCACTGTGTGGTAGTGTCTTCCGACACTCCATTATTCTGTATACATTGGTCTTGGCCTCCCACCAAGGCAGCTCATTAAGAGCGGAGGCTGATTCACAGACTTCTGTTTTCCCCAGGGTGCCGAAGGGCAGTGTTGTGGTTGAATAGCAAACTCTGGAGCCAAGATCGCCTGGTTTGAGTCTTGGCACTGCCGCTGGCTGGCTCTGTGACCGAGGGCTGGTTGCTTGACCTCTCTGAGCCTTAGCCTCCTTAAATGGGAAAACTGAGATGGTTGAAGATCCTCAATGAGATGTTACATGTAAAACACATAGTAAGTGCTTGGTAAATGCTCCTGTTATAATGGTGGTTATTATGTTATGGACTGAACTGTGTGCCCCTCACATTCATATGTCGAAGCCCTGACCCTCAGTCCCTCCGAATGTGGCTGTATTTGGAGACGAGGCCTTTTTAAAGACTGAAGTGAGGCTGTGAGGGTCGACGCCAAGCCTGTCGGACTGGTGTCGTTGGAAGAAGAGGGGATTTGGAGGCGCGAAGAAGCCCCGGGGGGAGCGTGCGCACAGAGGAAAGACCACGGGCTCATGGGGAGGAGGGGCCACCCACCGTCCCAGGCTGCAGCCAAACCTGGTAACACCTTCATCTCTGGACCTCCAGGCTCCAGAGCCGGGGGAAGACAAATACTGTTGTTAGAGGCTCCCTGTTGGTGGGACTTTGTTACGGCAACCCTAGCCGACAAATACAGGTTCCTAAATGTCCATCTTTGTGAACCCAGATAGCAGGTGCTTAGTACAGGACCATGGAAGACATGAATAGATGACAAAGGTTGAGAAATTTATAAACGTCCAGAAATTGCTGGCTGCTGAAACCACGTCCATCATTTCCAACTGTGTGTGATATGAGAACAAAGGAACGTGGAGTGTCTCGCTGGGGAAGGGGTGTATGATCTGGGAGTGCTTTACTCTCCCCCAGCACTGGCTGCATCTGTGCGGGAGCTGGCCCTTCCAGAGGCTGCCCCTGGCACAGTGCTGGGGTTCCATCTTGCTCTGGGAGGCTGGTGGTGGTGGTGGGCACAGTGGTCTCAGAGATCCCCTCTGACTTCCAACCCCTCCACCCCCCACACTGGGGCCTCACCCCAGGAAGACAATGATGAAGTCTAGCACATTCCAGCCACTGCGCAGGTAGGCATCCTGATGGAATAAGAAGCCGTAGGCAATGATCTTCATGGCGGCTTCAATCGAGAAAACAATGAGGAAGAAATACTCCAGTTTCTCCTGTGGAAGCAAACACAGTCACACCACTCTTCTGTGCATCCTGAGTGCACCCTTGAGCCGCCCTGACTTCCCCTCCAGGCAATGTTCCTTTGATGTGCCTGCCTCAGGACATTTGCACTGGCTGTTGCTTCTGCCTGGAATTCCTCTACCCTGATCCCCCACATCACCACCACACACCCCCACATCACCAGCTCCCTCCCTTCCTACAGGCCTTTACTCAAAATTCATCCCTCACCCGGGCCTTGCCTGGACTGACAAGTACAACTTGAGGGATCTCTGACATTTTCTGTTCCTCTGGTCTGTTTTCGTTTGTCTTCTTAGCACTTACTCCTAGCTAAAAATACCACATATATTTTTATCTTGTTCATTTCCTATCTCACCCCCCTTGAACACAAACCCCATAAAGTGTGTGGATTTTTGTTCATTTCTTTCATTATGCCTCTTCCTGGGCCTAGACCCAGATGGATCAATGAATGGTCTGGGCAGCCCTCAAAGGGAAGGCTCCCGGTCGTTTCCGGTTTGGACATCTTTCTTCTGGCACCATCCTGAGGACTGACGATGGGCGCGGTGGCGGAAAAGGGGAGTGTTTGTCAGAACCCCGGATGGCCCTCTCTGGCTGATGTTACCAGGGTCTGACCTTTAACTGATTTGTCTGTGACCTCCCCTGTGTGTCCTCCTGCCCCACACCAGCTGCCTGCAGGCGGCCACGTAACGGGCATGGTGCTTGCACTCAGGGTGAAGGGAATCAGGGCACACTGGGAAAGGAGGAGACCCTGCAGGTAAGAGCCAATGGCTTCAGCTCAGCCCTGCCCTGCAGAAGGCCTTGCTGACCCCTCCAGGTTCTGACCCTGGAGCCCAATCCTCTGATCCTCCCAGTTACCCGATCCTGGGCCCAGTTACCCTTCCCCCTTCTCTGAGCCCAAGAGAGTTATTTCTAAATGACAAGGCAGAGTCCCCTCTGCCAAGACTCTGGGCTGAATTTGCTCTCCTTGCAGCCGTCCAAACCCTGGCTTGGGGACTTCCAAGAGTCCGGCGCCCTACCCCTCCAGGTCTCCCCAAACAAGCCCAGTCTTCTGAGGGGGGTCTGCCCAGCCTGCTGCTGGCAGGACCCAGCACTGCACAACCCCAGGAGGCACATAGAGACAAGCTGGTTGGCCCTCTGGACCTGACCACCAAGGGGGCTCTGCCTCACGCCAAGCCCACTCTTACCCTTAGTCACCAACACCCACCCCAGGAAAGCCTCCCCACCAGGGCCTCTCCATCAGCACACTATGGAGGCACAACTCATACTATGGATTCATAGTTTCTTCATTCTGGATGGAGCCAGGTCAGGAGACAGATCACCCTATTAATAATCTGGAAGATAATTTATTTTTACTTCTGAGTGGCAAGTGTGGGAAGCAAGGGAACAAGTCGCCAAATGTCCCGTTGATATGGATACGGTCCTAGAAACCTCCCAACTTGTCATTCAGAGAATTTTCCTGAGAGCACAATTACCCCTTCTACACAGAGAGGAAAACTGAGACGCATACGGACTGAGCCTACTTTCCTTAACCTCACCCCTAACTTGCCACACCAGTTTGTAATCCCAGAGCTTCCTTTCTCTTCTAGTCTTTTTCTGGAATGCCATTCTACTAACAGGCTTTTTTTGTTCATTTGTTTGTTTGAAGACTTATTTATTTGAGAGAAAGAGAGAGCATGAGCAGGGGGAGGGACAGAGGGAGAGGGAGAGGGAGAAAACCTTCAAGCAGACTCCCACTGAGGAAGGAGCCTGCCATGGGGCTCGATCCCAAGACCCCAAGATCATGACCTGGGCTGAAGCCAAGAATCAGACACTTGAACAACTGAGCCACCCCGGCGCCCCTAACAGGCTTGTTTATAGGAATCGTGCTCAACTCGACATGAGCTGGGGAATCACGGGACATCTCGCTCTGTGAAGAGCCTCAGAGGGCCGTCTGGGCCACTCCCTACTGAGGTGGAGTGGGGGGCAACCACGAAGGGTCTCCTTGGGATGGGCTGGCTCTTTCCTTTCCTGTGTTCCTGTGCTGAGCGGGCTTCCTGGGAGTCAGGTACACCGTGAGGGACAAGAGTAAGGAGGAGTGTGAAGTCAAGTCAGCATTTACGTATTTAAGTGGCTGCAGCCCCAGGGGCAAGATGGTTGAAGTGGGGATGGGGGGAGGGAAAACAGGGCCCAAAATAGTCACAGCACTCACAGGCTGGGCGGCCAGCCACATCCACAGGAGAGCCGCCTGCACCTGCCACTGCCTGTCTGGCCGCCACCAGACCCGAGGACGCTGGCCGAGGGCCCCCAGCCTCACATGGGGTCACTCGGCTTCCACAGGCTGTTACCTCTCCCTGCGGCACCCCTCCGAGCACTGGAACGGGGGCTCCTGGAGCTCTAACGCGCTGCTGTGGGAGCCCTGTGTGTGCACACAACATGGGCGCTCAGTCAGGAGGAGATGGAGGCAGGATATGTCCCTTCTTGAGTTTTGGGACAGTGCTGTCCATGTCACACTGGGTTGCCCCGCAGCCCCGCCAACCGGGGCTCAGTCTTTCACAAGGAATAAGGCACATTCATGCCACAGATATTTATTAAATGCAGGGCTGGAGGCGGCAGGCAAGACCCGGCTCTCTCTCCCTAAGATCAAAGTTACCAGCCTTCCCTAAACCACCCCAGTTCCCTTTACCACCCGCTTAAGAGGCTGCCATCAGCAGGTGGGAGGCCGCGGGGATCCGGCGTGCAGTGTCTCATCTGCTCTGTTCTTTTGGACAACCTCCTAACCTCTTGCATCTCGGCTTCCTCACTTGTAAAACTGAGACCTGCCCACTACCCGGAAGAGTCATGGTGAGGAGTAAAGGGCCTCCTGCAAGGGGTGCCAGCAAATGGCCTCGCACGTTCCAAATGCTCAGTAAATCAAGCCATTCTGATAAGAGAGACAGACCTGGGTGCCCTTGTGCAAGTCTGTTTTCTGCTCGCGCCCTGTTCTCTCGGTTTCCGCAGGGCTGTGGTCTGAGGTCGCATCTGTGGGTGGCTCACCGGGTCTCGGCTCAGTCCTGCCTTGAATCCAACATGCTTAAAGCTGAACTTCCTCCTTCGTCCCTGTCTCAGTCAGTGGCACCCAGCTGCCCAAGCCAGGAGCCCAGGGTCCTTCTGGGCTCTTCCCATCACTTTCCCCTGGACCCCGCCCATCAAGTTCAGACTTTTTAATTCCCTGATGCTCCCGAATCCACCCCTGCTGCCCTCACTGCCACCGTTGTCCCCCGTGCATAGGAATCCAACCACCCGCTGGCCTGCTTTCTCCAATTGCTCCAGACGGCTTACCAGAAAAATCCAAATGCCTTCCCATGGCACCCAAGGCCCACTATGACCCAACTCCTGCTGACACCCCTGACTTCCCCGTAGCCTGCTGGCTCCCCACCAGTCACATGGAATGGCGTTCGGGTCCCCCAGCTCTCCCCAGCTTAGCTCACAGTGGCCCCTCTGCTCAGAACGTACCTGTGGCCTGTCACCCAAGTAAGACCTGTCACCTAAGAAGGTCCTTCTGGCCCTGCACAGGGAGCGGAAGTCCTGGGTGTCCTCACCTTCCCCTCTAATACTGAGAACACCATGTGTGTTCTCAGCTGTGGATTCTCCATGGTTTTTCTGCTGCGTGGATAAGGGAGACATACCTTTCCCCCTCAGGAGTGGTATTTGTGGGGTGCTCAAGGGTCTCCCTGCACTGAAGGCTGCTCAGACTCTCTGGTGGTGGTTAGGGGAGATTTTGTGGCCTGACCCCCGTCCCCACTGGTGTTTCTGATTCCCTGCCCCCACAAGAGTCTTCCCCCGACCCTAGGCCTAGCTGAAAATGTGCTGACCTCAGGGCTTTTGTCCCTGCTGCTCCCTCTGTCTGGAACGTTCTTCCCAGATAACCTCTTGGCTCACGGTCTGCTTTCTTTTGGATCCCAATTCGAATGCCATCTTATCACCGAGGTGCACCTGTCACTCCCTGTTCCCTCGTCCCTCTCCATCTCCTTATTCTCCTTTGTTTTCATCTTTAGTAGTGATCACCACGTAGTGTACCACACAATTCTTTCTTTCTTTCAACTCTTTCCCTTGGCCTGAATATAAGGTCCATGAGAACAAGGCCTTGGCTTTGTCCAGTGCCCTGTCACCCACATCTAGAACAGTATCCCACCGACACGAATCTTTGTGATCAGAGGAAGTGAGCCAGTGTCCTTAGCACACTGCTTCTCCAGGTCCAGACTGGAGAGCGGGGCTGTCCACAAACCGTTGTTACCGCTCTGAGACAAGAGCAGCCACGGAGAATAAGCATTTGGAAATCGTGACAGCAACTAGCCACAAGTTCTCAGCACGTGGGCGGACTACAGGCTCAGTCTGGGCTTGGTGAGTCTCATGGGGTGCGCGTCCCATGAAGTGGGCAGGACCCCCTACCTGTCCACAGTGGACTGTAAATTGGAAGCAACAGACTGGTCTTTCCCCACAAATTGTCTGAGAATCTCTGTTTAGAGCATATTGTGCAGCCTGGCACAGAGCAAGTGCTCAAGTGCTCAAGAAATGTTGTTGAATGAATAATAAAATACAGTCGAAAATCATCATCTCTCCTGCAGGATAATTTAAAGGGAGGTGCTGATACTGCATTTATACTGTGAAATACGGATTATGGGCTTCACCCTGCTAATGGCACAGAGCTTCTAAAACACCTGGAATTTCCTAAGTGATGAGAGTGACAAAAGTGTCTTTTGTTATTTTAATGTGGTAATGGCTTTCAGAGGAACCAACCACGGAATTAGAAGGTTAGAACTTTCAGTCCCATCCTCTTATCCTCCAGGGAGAGGAAAGGGGCTGAAGGTTGACTCCGTCACCAATGGACAATGATTTAACCCATCGTGCCTATGTAATAAAGCCTCCGTGAAAAGCCAAAAGGACAGGGTTCAGAGAGTTTCTGAGTCGGTGAACAGTGGAGATGCAGGGAGTGTGGAACACTCAGAAAGCATGGAAGCTTCGTGCTCTTTTCCCCCATACCCTGAGGCCAAGGTATGCATCTCTTCCATTTGGCTGTTCCTGAGTTACACCCTTCTATAGTGAGCCAGTGATGGAGCCGGTAAAATGTTTCCCTGAGTTCTGTGAGCCACTCTAGCAAAGGAATCAAACCTAAGGGGAGGGTCATAGGAACCTCCCATCCTTAGCCTGTCAGTCAGAAGCAGAGATAACAACCTGAACTTGTTATTGGCTTCTGAAGTTGGGGGTGGTGTCAGTCCGGTAGGGCTGAGCCCTGAACCTGTGAGATCTAGTGTCCTGTCCAGGTAGACAATGTCAGAATTCGTTCCAATTGTCGGACACCCAGCTGGCGTGAGAGCATTGCTTGGTGGTGGGGGGGAAATCCCCCCATACGCCCTGGAACTGGGTGCAGAATCAACACAGGTGTAGCCTCGGGGTCTCTATTCCTAAGAAGGGACACTACACTGCAGGCTCTGAAAGGGGGAGACAGCTCTGATCTCCTGACCCTCCCAACCTCATGGGAGGACCGTGTTTTGGGAGAAGCTTTGGGAGAAGTCTGGCTTTGGGAGAAGAGTGTTGTTATCAGCTTCCTTCAAGAGCCTTCACTGCCACGTGTCCCCTTCAGGGAGTTCTTGTCTCTCCACAAACAGACCTCTAACCGGGGCTTCCAGGGCCACCTCTTGGCCAGAGGTAGGCCTGGTGTATGGCGCTGACCCACAGGCCTTGCCCCTGCTCCTGGGGGCGTTAAAGCTGGACACTCCCGAAGTGCTGGGCTGAAAAAGGCAAGGCTCAGACTGCATTCCCTTCACCCTCCTACTGCCTCTATTTTCCGGCTGCCTTCCAGCCTTAAGGGTCAGTCAGTCCTGCCGTCTGCTACCCGCCCCCCAAGCCTGTACTGGCCTTGAGGGAAGATGGTGGGAGCTGGCTGCTCCCTGTCTGGGACCAGAGAGGCAGCTGTTACCACGTCTTCTTTCTCCTCATCCCCACACCCACACTGCAGCCTGCAGGAAGACTGGACTGGACTCCCGTCTCCCAGGCCCCCAGCAGGCCCCTTTAGGGCTCAGGAAGAACCATAAGAGCCTAGAGCAGGGCTAAGAAAGGAGCCGGCATGGCTCAGTCAACGGGCTCCCTGCGAAGGGGGTTTGCCATCACCGTGCCCTCCCCACCACCTGGGCCTGGGTCTCCTTCCTTACGGTCAACCCCTTGTGATCTGTTAGCGCATAAATCCTCCTGGTGGAAGGGCATTCTTTCATATTTGTTGTTAACTCTTGAAGGCACATTCGCTTTAAGGAGCCAAAGTGAGTTTGGCTGAGGGAGGGGGAACCCAGGGTGCGTGGAGAGGGCTCAGGCTGGCTGGTGGGGGGCTCCATATGGGTATCCCCCCACAGCCCTTCATGCTCGTGGGCCTCACAGCAAGGGCTTGAAGCAGGCTGGCTGGGTACTGCTATTATAAGATACTTTGCTAACATTAATGATTATTTTCCTCCTGATTCATCCCCTTTCTTGCTCCCATAAGCAGACAGCAAGGCTGGGCCTCCTGCCCCAGGAGAGGTTGTGCCAGGGCCCCAGGCTTTCATTTTCTAAAGCCTGAACGCACCATGTGAGAATGGGTTGAAGAAACAGGTCTATCTCACAAGCAAAACAGAGATGACCCCAGGGTTGAGAAGCCTCTGGGGTAGATCGGGTCGGGGGTCTTCTTCCTCATCATGCCCGAAAGATGTAGCAGGGTCTGGGAGGAGGCCTCGGGGCCCCCCAAGAAAGCAGGGTCCCATCTTGCCAAGGATTCCTGCCCCTTCAGCTTTGCATGGAGACAGTGGAGGGCGGCCTGAGGTGGCCAGGGGACTGGAACAATATGGCCTCATGTGGGATCGACAGAGCACCTGGGACCCGGGACCCTTAACACTGCCTGAGACGCAGGGCCTGGCCCAAGCCCAGGGCAGGCAGGCTAACGGAAAGCGGCAAGAATAACCAATGTTGAGGTTCTCCCCATCCAGAGGGACCCAACTCAGAATCAAGAGAACATTGATTTCTAGGAAAAATGATATTTCCTGAGCACCTCAATTCTAGATGATTGTTCAGCCCTGCTACATACACTGTTTTTCCTACTTCCCAGCTGAGGAGAGTGGGGCTTAGAGAGGGAACCGGGGTGCCTGAGGCCAAGAGGGTTTATCCCACCTGCCGTGACTGAGACGAAGAATTTTCTACTAAACCAGGCTGGTGTCCAGTGGCCACACCATTCACGGGGTGACCAAGGTCCTGGCATCTATCTCCATGACCACCTCAGCCTCCAGGTTTGGAAAATGACCCATTCAGGCATGAGGAATGTAGCTATATTTAGCCTGATGGACTTTTACCCAAATAGATGTGATCTGAGTGGGCCTCTCCTGCCATCCTGCTTCCCCTTCCCTTCCCACACAGAACCGCACTCTCCCAGGTCTTGGTAGGTCAGACATGCCAGGGCTTTCTACCCAAGCAAGACCGTGAAGCGGAGAGTAGCAGGAGGCGTCTGCATACTTGTGGTGGTGGTGACAGGTGGGATGAGGGGTGCCCAGGCTGGGAGGGCATGGGAGACCAGTACTGTCTTAGGTGATCATAGTGCTAGCTAGCTAAGATATATTCAGCACCCACTTACGTACCAGGCTTTACTCGAGCCACATATATACATTTAATTCTCACGGAACCGTGTAAGGGAGGTACTCCTACCCTCATCTTACAGAGGAGGAAACTGAAGCACAGAGGAGTTAAGTGATTTCTCTGGGATCACACAGCTATTATGCAATAGAACAATAACATGAACCTAGATGGTTTGCTTCCAGGGTCCCTGGTCTCAGCCAGCAGGCCATGCCGGGGAGGGAGAGAAAAACAGCAAGCCTGGGACGCCTGGAGGGCTTTGTCAGGTCTTGCCCATGTCTGCCATGGCCCCATGGCTGTGGTCTGGGAGTGCTGGTCGGACAGAGAAGGAAAAGAATGAAAACCACACAACCCCTATGTGCCAGGTGGGATGTGACGTCATTGCCCTGATTGATGTAAGAGTTCTGCAAGGGTCGCTATCGTGGTCCCCGTGAGGTGACTGAGGCTCAGAGAGTTCAGGAAGCTGCCAGAAATCCAGGTTGGAGGCAGGTTGTCTGATGAGCAAGCCCCGTGTTCCCCTCCCCTCGGACTCCCCCAAAGTCTGCACAACTTGGACAGGGCGCCCAGGGGTTCTTCCAGGCTTCCATTGTTCACTATACCCCCCTCCCGGTCTGCAGCTGTGCCCTGTGCGAGGGCACAGAGTGGGGGTGGGGAACGCTAAGCCCCCAGAAGGGGAGCTGAGTCCCTGCAGTGAAAGAGGGCAGGCTTCAAGGTGGGGCCGGGAGGCAGCTTTCATTTCACTTTGCCAGACCCTGTACGGTGACCCAGACTCAATCACTGGGGCGCGGCAGGTCCCGCCCCGATCTCCAAAGAAAAGGCCAGAGCTGGGGTCCATCCGAGGCCGGAGGCTCCCCAGATGGTGAGGTGGAGTGGGCTGTGGGCCGCAGGAGTCCGCAGGCACATTCCAGACCCTATAAAAAGACAAGTGCGCTGGATGCCAGAGGCTTAGGCTGCAGCCTTGCGCAGACGACTGCACAGGAACCTGAACCCCAGGAATGTACTGGGGCATGGCCGAGTCCGCTGACATGGGCGGGCTGGCAGGGGTGGGCCCACCGCTCTCTGAGGGCCGGGACTGGGGAAGCCGGGGAGGCAGGGGGCCAGGGACAAGCTGAAAGGCTGAATCCCGCTAGCCTGGCCCTACCCCGGGGACCACCAAGGCCCACCTAACCGGTGTGCCAAAAATCATCCAGAACTTAGAAGTTAGACAAAGGGAGGTCATCATGTCCTTATAAGGTCATGTTGGAGCATTTTATAACAGGCCTGGCCAAGGACTATTTCATCTAGGACAAAGTCTATCAGCCCCGGCCTTATTCACATTGTAAGCCGGAGAATTTTCTGGTGGAAGGACGTCCTCCTAGGCATTGTGGGATGTTAGCAGCATGCCCAACCTCTACCTGCTAGATCCCAGTAGTGTGGGAATAGGCCCCACCAGTTTCCCAGCATTGCCAAATTTCCTTTCCCTCCCCTGCCCTTGAAAACCCCTGAGCTGGGGGAAGGTGTCTGTCCAACTCTCACAGTTCTGTCCTGTAGAGATACAAATGATTTCTGCCTGCTAGAAAACATAACCCCAATGGGTGACTGTTTCTTTGCCCCGTGGGACATCAGGTAGCCTGGTGTCTAACCTGGGAATCTTAGTCCATCATTTCTTTCTCCAATATCATACACTTCTGTTCCTCTAATTCTCTTAGAATCAGCTTTATCCTCCTGTTTGTTCTCTTCCAGGTTGAGTTCATCTTTGAGCTGTGTTCCTTCTTTATTTTAATCAGAGTCATGTTTGCACTGTTTGAAAAGCATACAAAAGGACTGTTTTGAGGATGAAGTGATCTATGCAGCAAAAGCAATCGATTCCCAGTCTGTGCCCGATAATTAGCAACTCTGATCCTTGTTGCTTTTCCACATGAGTGTCCTCAGGCTGCTCAAGGCTGAAATGGTGATGCTTCCAAAGTCCCCTTTAACTCAGTCGGGGGTCTCCCCTAGGAGCAGCATTCCTTCAGACTTCAGGGAGCAAGTGGGCCTTTAGGACCAGAGTTGTCTTGGGAGCATCTTGGTCTAGGTTGGGGGCTAGGGCCCTGAGTTCTGGTCTTGGCTTCCAACTGCCCTTTGACATCTCACTGCCCTTTTGCTGGCCCCCATGGTGATTCTGTGTCTATTCCCTCCTCCTGCTTCTCTGACAAATGGTGCCTTTTGTGACCAACAATCCCAGCCTTCACTTTCTTGGGAGAATTCCAGGACAGGGCTGTGTTAGACGCCGGCTTCCCAAGCTTAAGGCAGGCTTCTCTCTTGGGCAAGTGGAGTCTGGTCCAGGGAGAGGCTGGGGCTGGGTGCTCTGAGCATCCGTTCTGGCCTGGGCATGCAGCAGTTTTCCAATCAGGAGAAAACAGGGTTATGGCAAGGGACTGGGGCCTGCTCTCATGGGACTCCTTCCTGTGCTGCTCACCAGAGAAGCAGGGATGGTCATACTCTCCTGATATCAAGAAAACCACGTCAAGATGCCCAACACAGGGTACAGGCCTGCCCACACAGCCCACTGGGCATGTGCAGTGATTTAACTTCCCAGTGCCTCAGTTTACTCTTCTGTAAAAATGAGAAAAATAATACTACCTGCCTTGTGGGGTGTTGTGGGCAATAAATGAGGTCATGCATATACAGCATTAGAATAGATCCTGCACAATCGTGGGTGCTCAGCAAACACTGGGTGCTGTTGGTGGTAAGGAAGGGGAGGAGGATAATTTGCCGGAGAAGGGGGTTGGGGTGGCCAGGAAAGCCATTCAGAGAGGTTGGAGGTTTCAAGGAGTGAAAATGAAAAATCTAAGAGAAATCAGGGACAGATAGCGGGTGGGGTGAAGAGGAATTTTATATATATATATATATATATATCTCCTTTGGGCATAGCCTTTGAATCTAGAACAACCCAAGGGTCTCTGTGATTAAGGCTTTGTGACTAGGGAGCCTGCTCTGAGACACTGTGATTTCTGTATAATAAAATTCCTTATGTTGGGAGAAGGGAAGCTACAACACACCTGGTCCTGATTCATCCAGTAACTTCTCTCAAGTATATGACGTTACTACCCCCATCTTACCAGCGAGGGGACTGAAGGCACAGAGAAGTCAAATAACATGTCCAAGATCACACAGCTAGGATATCAATGGTCCTGGACTCAAAAGCATACATCAGTAGCTCCAGGACCCACTTTTCCCCAACCTGGTTGATTTCAGAGCCCCTCTCCCGCTCTGCCATGAGGATACACAGCTGGCCAGGACATTAACGTCCCCGACCCTCTTCTTGACATCCTCTGACCCACCATGTCTCCTCAGAACTCCCCTGCCCTCCCTGAGCCCCAGTGTCCTCTTCTGTTCAGGGAAGACCCCGTTTCCCCCCACTGACACAGAACAGGGAGAGTTGGGGTGCAGGGGGGACGCTCAGCACCGTCCATCACCTGCAGCAAAAGCTTAGGGGTGGGGAGGGAAGGAGATGGGCAGCAGGAGAAAGCTCCAGGGAGGGGGGCACCCAGACTGTGCAGGGGAGCCTGACCCACAGACGGGTGTCAGGGCTTCTTTCCCACAGTGGAGGGTGCTGGCCACCTCCTGACTCTGTTTGCACACAAAGCAACTGTGGGAAGCCTTCCTTGCCTCCTGACCAGCCCTGCCCCCTACCTCTCACCCGTCAAAATCTCAGCCCTGCAAAGCCAATCGCCTGGTTAGCGCTGGCACCTGCATGTCAACATGACAGAAACCGAAAATCACTGTCCCTCCTCCCACCTCAGCCTGTTCCTCTCTGGGTGCTGCTCGTCTCATCTCGTAAAGCGACACCGCCACCTGCTCTGTCACCTACTCTGAAACCCCAGCGTCATCCTTGCCTCTTGTTCCCCTCCCCCACACCTCCCCACATCCCTCAGGCACCAAGTCCCGCTGAGCCATCTCGATATCTCTCCAAGTCATCCTCTCTCCCATCATGCCTCAGTTCCAGTCTCCCCCATTTCCTGCCTGGACAACTTCATAGCCTCCTCCCTCCTCTCCCTGCTTCCCCTTCTCATCGCCCCCCTCCCCCAGTCCACCCTCTACGCAGTGGTTCGAGAGATTTTTCCAGGTTCCAAACTCATCCCTCAACCTCTTGCTTCCAGCACCTCGCTCATGGGGCTCCCTGCGGAGGCATCTACAAGCTCTCCCCTGGTGTAAAATATAAAGCTTTGTCCTTCCTTCCATGGTTTCCTTTTCAACCTGTCACAGGGCTTTTAATTGCCTATTTACTGCTGTGGGGGTGGGGCGACCCCCATCCTCCTCCATGACCCACTCACCATCCAGCAGCCAGACAACCTGTCTCTTGGCTAGAGGTGGGGAAGTAGAGGCAGGCCTCTCCCTTCCCACAGCCTTGCCGCCTCCACCCAAGGTGACAGCCAGCACACGGGTATGGTGGCCTCTGCTCCAGGAAACATGGAGTATCTGGTTGGGGGATGAGCTGTTGGCTCCACCTGGCAGTCATTCACGGAATGGGCTGTGACCTTGTAAACCTAGGGTTGCCCTTGCCATACCCTATCTTGAGACACCCAAGACCCTCGTGTACCCAACCCTGACCCTGGCCCAGGACACCAACAGGGAGAGACTGAGCAGTGTCTGTCCGTTGAGGTGGGAAGCTGGTAGGAGGTGGTGGGGCGCGGGGGAGGGGGGAGGGGAGCTGGGAGTGGACCATGGCTCTAAGCTACTGGTCCATGTACCTCCATATACCATTGTCCCATTGGTCTTCACTCACAAAATAAGGATTCAGAGATGAAATCGTATAAATTTCCTGTACTGTAACCACAGATCATTAAACCCCAAGGATGGGATTTTTCTGAGTGTGGGCCCCAGAGCAACTACATGGGTCACACGCCCATGAAGTTGGCCCCTTCCTCATCCTTCGCATCTCATCCTCCGGGAAGGACTAGGTCCTCCTCCAGTATTCATAGCGTCCCAAATCTTACACACTTCCCATCTCATTTTATCTATAATTTAAGTGTAATTGGTTTAATTATATTATGTTTAATTGACGTAATTAATTAAGCCCTGGGAAGATTAGAACTATGTCTACTGGCCCCAGCATGGGCCAGGGATATAATAGGCACTAAATAAAAATTTATTAAATGAATGAGAAAGTTAATGAAGGATTGGTCCTTGGGCCTCCCTTCTTAAAAACTACGGGTTGTTTTGGATGACCTGAAAGTCCCTAACATTTCTCAGATACCTACAAAGCAGCCAATAGAATAAGAGAGAGGTAAATATCTGATTTCCCTTCCTTCTGGCCTAATTCCTCTAATTTTCCTCCTGTTGGATTGTATGGAGATGAACATATAATTGACAAGTAGGAATTAAGAGTCCACAGCTAGGGGCTGGCTCAGTGGGTTAAAGCCTCTGCCTTCGGCTCAGGTCCTGGGATTGAGCCCCGCATCGGGCTCTCTGCTCGGCAGGGAGCCTGCTTCCTCCTCTCTCTCTTCCTGCCTCTCTGCCTATTTGTGATCTCTGTCTGTCAAATAAATAAAATAAAATCTATATAAATAAATAAATAAATAAAAAGAGTCCACAGCTGGAAGCTGGCTTTGTGACCCTGAGTATCACCTACCCTCTCTGGGCTTCACCCCAAAGGGATCAGATTAGGATCCCTCATTGACTGTTAATAGTCTGTCCCACCTTGACATTTGAAGTGATATTCACTGCTTTGGAAAGGTTTCTGGTAAGGTTTTCCTCTTCCAGAAACTCATCATCCTGTGTCTGTGAGCTCTAGACCTTGCCCAAGGCTTTGTAACTCCAGCCCACAGGTTAAAGGAAAGTGCACAGGACCTTGTGAAATTTTTAGGGCAGCCATTTTGTTCCAATATGGAAGATGACAGACCCAGTAACTTAACTCCCTCCAGAGAGCAATTTCTTTTGAAAGTAGTCAACTTCTTAAGCAGTTGAAATGGAACAAAGGCCCCAAAATATGAAATCCTGAAGAGTCGGGGGAACCTAGAGCCCTCCTGGATTCAGGGACGCTGAATACAAAGCCTGTCTTGTGGAAGGCTCAGGGCCCCCTCCCAGACTTGGTCGTATGGGTGCTGCCCACAGTTCATCTCACTCTCCTTCCATACTCAGGAGCTCAGAGTTTTTTCTGTTTATAGACAAGCACACACTTAAAATCTCAGCTTCTTGCCAGCTCAAGATAGATTCCCATGGAAACGGGCATAAAAGAGAGGCAAAGATAAATATCTTTCTTTCCGGCCCCGGATGCATGTTAATTGGCCTCCTCCCTCTCATCCCTGTGGTACAAATGCAGGACAAAGCCTGTTGAGATGGTGGGCCCATTGTCCTGTCTCCTCGGGGGCCTAGACTGTAAAGGCCTGAGAGCTCGGTTTCTTATGAGGGCTTCCCCTAGAAGTCCTCTCGCTGTCACCACATGGGCAACACAGTGATAATAAGAGCAAGTCCTAAAGTCAGAGAGGCCTGAGTTTGAGACCCTATGGCAGGATTTGCATGTGGGGTGACCCTGGGCAAGTTACCCAAACTCTCAGAGCCTAGATTTCCTTGTCTGTTACATGGATTTAACGGTGTTGCCTCACAGGGGGTAGTTAAGAGAATTAAGACAATAACGTAAAATATTTAGCACAGAGGCATCCAGTAAGCGCAGCATAAATGGTAACCATGTTGACTACTGTCTAGCTGTTATGTCAAGTTAGCCCTTCACCTCCACAGGGCTCAGTCTTCTCATCTGTAAGCCAGTGAGGTGGGGAGGAGATAGGACAATGGGATCCTGGAAAACCCTTTCTGGATCCGGCATTTCTGTGTCCATGTTATCAGTAAAAGGGCGAGGAGAACGTGGTCTAGAGCTCTAGAACACATGCTCTCTTGGAATCCCTAGATTCCACTCTCCCAGGGGGCAAGCTCCTCCTGGATGAGGTCCAGGAAAGGGAAAGCAGCCCTCGGCCTCCATCGCTCTGTAGCTGACCTTACTAAGCCTCAGTTTCCACATCCATCAGATGGCACCGCTTTATGGGGTTGTTGTGAGGATTTTCTGAGCTTCCCCTCATCAAATGCTTAGCACAGTGCTTGGGCACGAGGAGTCCTCACTCAGTGCTGGGTGGTAATATTCCAGAATCCAGAGTTAGCAGGCTTGCCCTGCAAAGCTATCAAGTGGCTCAGCCATGCAGGTGGCTGGGAGGGTGGGGTCTGTCTCCTCAGGAGACAGGAGCTCCAGCCCCCCGCCCCCAACTAGCAGGCAGTCCACCAAGGGGGCCTCCCTCAGCCTGGGGCTGCAGGCCCATGGGTTGGGGGGGCAGGAGGACCTCTCTTACCAGGCCAAGGTTCAGAGTGTTGTTGTCATCTTCTGGCATGGGCAGGTACACAGCCAGCGCCACACAGTTGGCAAAGATGGTGAGCAAGATGATGGTCTCAAAGGGTCTGGTGTCAGGGTTAAGGAGAGTGGGGTGTGGGATCGGTAGCGTTAAGGGGAGCGGTGCGGTACGGGCCCCTGTTGCTCCTTCCCTGCTCTCTTGCAGGTTACAGAAATGGCCAGGCTTTCCTCGGGAACAGGTAACTTCCACTTAGCCGTGACGGCAACTTGAGGCACCGGCTCCTGGCTGAGGGCTACTCAGCTTCAAGGGCAGGAAGACTCAATGTTCCCCAGCAAGCTCCTGCCCATCCCCCAACCCGACCTGTCCCCTCTCCTGAGATGCCATGATTTTCTGAGATTCTGGCCAGACAATATGGGGGGCTCACTCAGAGAACTGGCAAGGACTGCTGGGGGCTGAATATAGAGGACAGGACGGGAAAGGGGAACCTGTAGAGGTGGTACCTGAATCAACTCCCCCCACAACCTGAGGAAGGACCCGCTAAGCTGACTGAGTCAGCGGCCCATCCCACCCCCTCCCCAACCACGCTCACACGCTGGGGTGCGCATCCCACACCCACTCATGCCTCCCTCCCAGGCACACCCGTCCCCTTCACAGTCATTTCCCAGGGGGCACCCCTGGGGCCCATTCCTTTGTGGGCGAGCCCTGCAACCCATCCCATAGGCTGAGCCACTGGAAAGCGGGTGGTGGAGGGGGGTCCGGTTGGGGGATGGGAGGCACAGTGCACAGAAGGTCTGGACCAACCACCAGCTTCTCTTCCTGCCAGGGTTTGAAAAGAGATGGGCCACAGAGGCAGAAGCTGCAGAGGAGAAGGCGCAGAGGTACAGAGGATGAAGGAGAGAGAACCCACCGGGAGAAACTCGATCCCCAGGGCGCTGCACTCACCAGGTGGGCGGGGGGGGGGGCGCGCAACTCTGACCCCAGCCTTTCCAACTGGTCCCAAGTTTTTCTTATCCTTCTCATTAGCCCTTATTCCCCTATTGTCTAGGGAACAGCTGGTGGGCGCCCAGTCTTCCAGAAACTTACAGAAATATTTCAAATATTCCTGACCTCTCTCTCTGAGAAGGCATTTGACCAGCCCTTCCCCCAATCTCCTTCCCCAAATAACCCAGATATTTTCATCGGTCTTCCTCTCAGAGCTAATGCAAACAGAGAAAGGGTTGGCGAGTCCCTGTCCCCAGCGTGGTATGTCTGAGTTATAACCGCTGGGCATCTCGGCCTGCTCCCCGAGCCCCCCGCAGCAGCCCTTTGTTCAGGGCCATTTCTCCCTTGACTCCATCCTCAGCCGGACCCCCCTCGCTCTGCAGTCTCTGTGCCTTCACACCCTCCTACCAAGGATGGAGGGAATTTTCTTGCACAAGCCCCTACTTCTTTCTCTTCTATCCTGTATCAGAATGAGAACGTTGCCTCACACCCCTCAGTGGAGCCCCACGGTAACAGGATTTGGGCACACGTGTGAACCGCCCCCGTGGGACATCCGGGTCCCTTCCTCAGATGACTGTCACCAGGCCTGGGGCCGAGCACTCAGGCCACAGCGGCCCCACCAGGTCCTCCTGCTGTTCCCCTCCCTCTCAGCTGAAGCTTTCCTTTCCAGAGGCTCCTTATCCTCTTCTGGGGCAGTGCACCCCATCTCCAAGTCCCCGGGCCCCTGGGCCCCCAAAGTCTGGGTTCTGTGACCATGCCCTGCCTCCCTCTCCCACATGACAGAGGCTCTCCCCGACAGCCCGGGGGTCCCAAAGGATACTTCCATTCCACGATGTTGATGCAGGCCTTCCTCAGGGGGTTCTGGAGGGTCAAGCAGAACAAGGCCCGGGGCGGCCTTGGCAGAATCTCTGGAACCGGCTTCTTGGGCTGTTTCTTCCTCAGGCCCTCATCGTGGGGTGAGGACGGCTCCATGGCTTTCCTGGCAGTCTCGCTGTCTCCTGTCCCCCACCCCGCTGCCCTCTTCTCCCTGCGTCCCCAGTGCCCCCACCTTGGGGACTGGACCGGCTGAGCCTGCTGGGCCACGCGTGCCCTGCTGAGCCAGCCCAGGAGCGGGGGCGGGAGGATTACTTTCCCTGCTCCCAGCAAGTAAAATTAGCCTCCACTGGCTCCCTGCGGCCTGGCCTGAGCTCCTGGGGCCAGGCAGCTGTCATTCCTTCCCAGCCCAACCAGTGACATCCCAATATGTCCCTGAGGAGGTTGGTAGGGGGGTGGAGGAAGGAAATTTCACATGGGCCTGGGGTGGGGGCGGTGGGAGGCAGGATGGAAGGCTTCAAGGCTGGGACCATAGAGAATTCCGGAAGGGGAGTGATCTATGATATGGAGCCTTGAACTGCGGACGGGCTCCCTCATGCCAAGATGAGCTTCCCCTGGTCCCTAGCCCTATGGCACCCTCCAGAAAAGTTGCCTGGTGGCCTGGTTCAGCACAACTACACCACACCGCCATCCATCTCAGAACCTGCGGTCAGCTCCCAGGCCAAACCTCGCCGCCCATGAGCACCCCTGTCAGGGAAAGCTAACTTCTTCGCGCTGGGGTGAAAGGCTCCCTCAGAAGAACCTAGAACGTGCACACTTCAGGCATGTACTCTCCTCCCTCAACCCCTCCAGCCGCTAACTGCACAAAGCTCCTGTCTCCTGCCTGGGACTCCCGCCCCTGCCCGACAACGGTCCATGCTGTACACTAAGCTCCCTGGAAACATTAACTGAACGCAGAGCTAACAGAACACCCCACACCGCCAGCAGGAAGTGCTCTGAGCTGCAGGTGGGAGTGACAATTGAGGTAGACAACGATCTGGAATCACAAAACCTGACAAATTTTTTATTTGACCTCTTGGTACAAAGACAGTGCCATATGGTCCCATTACCCACAGAGGGATACCGTCTGAGGGGGGGAAACGCAGTTCTCAAGCAACCTGGGGGGAAAGGGGATGAAAAAGTTACACTGCGGATCCGCAGTAGGGTTGCGGGTGGGTAATCGCCCTCCAGCAAGGAAGCCAGGGGGCGCCACCAAGGCACACACGTGGCCTCTTCCCAAGCCTGATCTGGGCCAGCGAGTGCAAGCTTAGGTCTGGCCTCCTGTCCCGGCCTCAGGGTTGGGAAGGGGGGATGGGGGGGCGGGGGGAGGCGGTGGCAAACAAGCTGCCCGAGTGGACGCTAGGATGTGAGGCCATCTCGTGGACAGCAAGGGCATGGCTCATCCCAACCAAAGACCGGCCAGCCTCCTGGGGAGTGGCAGACACGGGCGGCGGGGGGGCGGGGGAGGGCACCCGTGGCGACAGAGTCGGAGAGGGCCACCACAACGGATGGTGCACAACCCGGAGCTGAGCTCCGACTTTCCGCAGCGCGGGGCTGAAGCAGAGCCGGAGGCCGGCTCAGGGATGGCCCTCCTGGTTTGCTCCGCTGCGTCCTGGTGCGCGCACGGCGCGCGCCCGGAACTTCCCCAGGCCCTGTGCCCTCACTGCACCGACGGGGCTCCTCCGGTCTCTACAGTGCCCCTCTATCCCCCTCCCTGCCCCTCTGCCCCAGGCTGGAAGGAACGGAGTCGGTGGTGACTGTGGCGGAGGGACGGAGTCGCAGACTCGCGAGCTCAGCGGCCCCGCAAATGCCGGGGGCCTGCGCCGCACCATGCGTGACCTGGCAGTCCCGGGCTGCTCTCGGGAGTGGGACGGCCCTAGCGGACCCCGCTCCCTACCCCTGCACCCCCCGGCAGCGGTCGGGATCAGTGGCTGGATTCCTCGGACTCAAAGAACGGAGAGGAGGAGAAGCAGGAGGACTCGGACGACTCCGGCACCTGGGAGGCGGGCGCCCGGGCCTCGCCGTCGCGGGGGCAGTCGGGCGGGGAGGCGGCGGGCGGCGCGCCGTCGGGGGCCGCGCTCAGCAGCCCCTGCAGGTACTTGATGTAGCGGATGGCGGCGCGCAGGGTCTCCACCTTGCTGAGCCGCTTCTCGGCCAGCGCGCCCGGGAGGTGGCCGCGGAGGCGCGCGTAGCCCTCGTTGACGCACTTGACCCGCTGCCGCTCGCGCTCGTTGCGCTTCTGGATGAAGGCGGGCTCGAAGGGGTAGTCGTACACTCCGAAGGCCCCGGGGAAGGGCACGTAGGGGAACACGCCCGCGTAGGCGTCATAGTACTGTGGCTCGGCCGGGCCCGGGTACAGCAGTAAGGGTACGTTGCCCAGGGGCTCGGCGGGGGGCAAGGGCGCCCGGCGCGGAGGGGCCACGACGCCCAGCTGCATGCAGCTGGGGGGTGCCAGGGGCCGCCGGTCCACCAGGGCCCGGCAGAAGTTATTGTTCATGGTGCCGCGTGGAGCTGGACCCAGAGTGAGACCCTCCCCGAATCGCCCCTGCTTGGGGTCTGCACGGTCCCGACCACCGCAGGGACGAGTCACATCGCCAGCAGCAGCCCTGGGATACCAGGATGGGTCAGCACTCCTCTCCGCCCTTTGGGATGGCCTCCGAGGTCTCCCTGACGGGAGTCATCGCTGTGGCCCAGTGTGGCTCCTGGCAGAGGCTCAGTGGCACCCTCTCCGATCCAGCCGTCGTGCCGCAGGACTCCCGGGACCCCTACCTTCTTCCGCGGCGCCCATGGGCAGGGCAGCAGGCCTCGGCACCCCACCTCCTCCTGAGCCCAGCATGGGCATCTCCCACGGGCACTAACCGTGGGACTTCATACTTGGGGCCATGGGCACCCCGTTCTTGTTCCTTACCGCCTTGGAGATCCCCCTGGCTGCTGGGCCACAAACCGCTGGCTGCTGTGAGGAGTGGGCCCGCTGGGCTCAGGGAAATGTTTCTAAAAAAGGGGAGAGTGAACATATCAATTAGGAATTGTATTAGGGGCTCTTCTGTGTCACCCCACCCAGTCCCTCCAAGGGGATTGTCGGCACCTGAGGGGAGGCAGTGTGGCCGCTGAGGAGGACAGGGACAGAGCCGGGTTCAAACCTGTGTTCATCCTTTCATGGCTGGGGGACCCCTCTGTGTTCTGGTTTCCACAAAGGGAGATAATTCAACATCCCTCACAGGACATTAATAATAATATGTGAGAATCAAATGAGAAAAAGTATACTAAAAAACACCTCCTGGGCCTGGCTTATAAAAAGTGCCCAGTGACCCTGCGATTTAACAATCACACTACTAGGTATTTACCTAAGAATACAAAAATACTAATCCAAAGGGCTATATGTACCAAAGTTTATAGCAACATTCTCTACCATAGCCAAATTATGGAACCTGCCCAAGTGTCTGTCCTTTGATAGATGAATGGATAAAGAAGAGGCAGTATATTATCTACAATGGAGTATTATTCAGCCATTAAAAAGGATGAAATCTTGCCATTTGCAACAACATGGATGCAGCTGAGAGTATAACGCCAAGCGAAATAAGCCAATCAAAGAAAGACAAATACCATAGGATTTCACTCATAGAATTGAAGAAACAACACAAATGAGCAAAGGGGGAAAAAAGAGAGAGAGAAAGAGGCAAACCAATAAAGAGACCCTTAACTATAGAGAATGAATTGCTGGTGACCAGAGGGGAGGGGGTGGGGGATGGGGAAACGGGGATGGGGATTAAGGAGAGCACATGTGATGAGCACCTTGTATTATATGGAAGTGTTGGATTTCTAGATCCGACACCTGAAACTAGTAATTACGCTGTATGTTAACTTACTGAAATTTAAAGTAAAACAAACAAACAAAAAATGCCTGATGATGTTGTTTCCTTTGAGAGTGGGGATCATTAGGTCTTATGATGGATACCTTCTAAAGCCTTCCATCCAAAGTCTTCCATCAAAGACTGCTTATTGAACTAGCACAGTGGCCACCATGAGTCCACCAAGGGGGGTAATTCTTTCCTGAAGGAAATGAATCCGATTCTGAGAGACTCGGGTGTTGCTGGGACTTTCCCAGGCCTCGGCCTAGCGGAGCAGCAACACCAAAGCCTTCCTCTCCCCAGTACCCGTGGATCTCAGCTGTGCCCTCCTACCCGGGCCTGGGCTTCTCCTTTGTGGCACTTAACGAAAGTCTGTTCTCTCACCTCTGTGTGCGCAGAGCCTGGCCCAGCTCCTGGCCTGTAGCAGATGCTGCTGCACAAATGTTTGTTGAATGGGCCAGAAGTCCAAGCAGAAAGTTGGGCTTGTCAGGGTCGGGTTCAGTTACACACAGCCTTTCCCAGGCTCTAGGAAGCTGTTATCTCAGAAATTAAGTGGCCTGCACTGAATTTAAGTGCCACAGATTCAGTCTGGGTATAATTTCCTCCAGAAATTCTCTCAGGCCCTGTTCTCCCCACTTGTGTGTGTCTCTAGTAACCTACAAATGCCATCTTAGCACCTGTCACACTACTCTACCATCGTCCTCCTCATGGAAGATGGAGTGACTGAGCAAGCTGCGCCCACATGGGGAGTGATGGGGCAGCGGGAGGCCTTGGACACTGGGGAAGGCCTTTCTGTGAGACAGAAAGGGGAGAGCTCTCTCCCTGGCAGGGGAAGGTTGGTGACTCAGACTCTTGAGGGGGTGACTCCTTCTGCACTTTCTCTTCTTTGTCCTTAACTGGGTCCCAACTCTGTCACCAGCTAGCTCTGCTCTCCACGCTGAATGAAAACCGGGAACAATCAACAGTGATTCTAAGTGTCACGGAGACTTGCATCTGGTCTCAAGAGCAGAAGCAAATGTGCCAGACATCGGGACAAATTCACATAACCCACCCCTGCTCAGCAGCCTTTCAGGGCTCCCTGTTGCTTTTGAGGGAAGGTTCTAGAAAATCTCTTTCTAACAGACTCCCAGCTCCATCAGGAGCAGTCTCCTCCCATCACTCTCTGCTCATTCCTACCTCTCTCCTTGGCTTCTACTGACAAGCCCTGGAACCCTTTAGATCGTTTTCTTTTCCCCACTCCTGCCAACATTTGAGAGAGTTCCCACCGGTGCTGACTGCCTGAGCTCTGTAGCTCCCACCATGGACTTCCAGTGTCTTCTGAAACTTCAGCCAGACTGTAAGCCACCAGAGGCCAGGGCTTGGCCCTTCATTTTCAGGTAATGCCTGCTGCCCCTTGCCCAGTGTTGGGTACATAACTCTGCTGAGGATTATTCGCTAGCAGTGCCCTGTTTTGGTAAAACATGGGATCCAGCCTGTCCTCTCCTGTGTGACCCCTGTCTATTCAAATTTGATTTAATTATTCAAATTTAATTTGATAACAGTCAGAAGTTTAGTGACAATTTTACAAAAGTAATTTAATATCTATTTGTGTTGACTCAATATTCAATACTTATTTATGTTCCAGACTTACTGTTTCCATTTTTTAAATCAAACTATTCAGACAAGTGACAAACAGCTTTCAAACTCTCAAGTCACTTCTTTCTTTACTGGGAGGAAAGAGCTGATAACCTGGCCGGGAGCCCAGGGGAAGACACACCCGCAGCTGCTTTGGGTTCCTTCTTCTGCCATCGAATCCCTCACCCCAGACCAGAAGCCTAGGGCCACGGTGCACTAGGTTATCACCGAGAGGCAAGAGAACCATTCACTCAGCACTTATTAACTGGGGGCCTTGTGTACACGAGGGGTCGCTCTGAGCAGTGGGATAGAGCAGTGAACGAAACACTGCAGTGAAATAATAGTAAGGATAATTCTAGCTGTTAGTTATTATTTATGATGTGGGAGGCACTGCGCTCCATGCTTTCCACAGACCACCCCCATTTTACTCCCATGCCATTCTCGTGAGGTCGATGCTAAGATTACCTAGTTTTACAGGTGAGGAACCTGAGGTTCACTAAAAAAAAAATGCAACAAACCTAAACAGCCATATCCTCCTCGAACCCTCTCCCCCCACCCCTTCCCCCAGGATGTCTCCCTTCATCTTCACACCTGAACCAAAGATCAGAGGGGCTTGTTCTGGCCTAACACAAGCATCTTATTAAATTTTGATTCTCGTTGGAGGGGATGTCCTCCTGCATATTCGAATAATAGTGCTGTGATTGAGCATCTGCTCTGGTGAGAGGTTCCGCAAGTCACCTTGGTCAAACCTTGGGAAGGGAACGCCCCCTTGAGGATAGTCTCAGGAGGGTGTCCACGGAGCTCTGTTGGTGGGACGGCAAGAATTGGGATGTAATCAGACTGAGTTAAGCACCAAGATATGTACCCCAGGGAACATGATAAAGAGCCCCCTTGCCTGAGCTCAGACACCCTGAATCGTGGCATGGTCCTCACTCAAAGATCTGCAGCCTGGGCCGGATCTGATCAGCGGCCAAGAATTGTCAAAGCTCCCGCCCAGGTCGGGGGACTGGGCAGAGCCATTTGCTAACAGTGCCACCGTGTGGCGATGAGAGGCAATGGCAGTAGTTGACGAATGAAATTCCAAGTTGGGACCTCATGACTGTGGAAGTTTTAACAAACTTCCTGTTATAACTCCCCCTGAGAATCGTGTTTCCAGATCTTTTGGAAATCTGGGGGGAAAAGAAGACCCTCCCCAATGAAGAGTCACTCAGTTTTCTGTTCACATGCATGAATTCTCTTCCTGAGTTTGTGAATCAATTCATATCCCTTAAACTTTCAGTATACAGATACATAAAGTATGTATAATCAAGCATATTTTGTTATTTGTTTTGAACAGAAAATAGCACATTGTGTCAGTATTAGGCAACTCACTAGAGAGAAGTGTGGTTCGGAAATAGGTATAGGATTTCCCCTGCACTCCCATCCCACTCCCACACACGTTAGCAGTGGTGGTGGCTAAGGACTGGGTCAAGTTCAACCAACCCACAGATTGCTTTAAGTAGCCACAAAATAGCACCCCTGGGCAACACTGTCCACTTTCCAAAGGGGGCCTGGCTCCTTTCTGGGACTGAGGACACTCCTTGCCCATGGCATCCCCCCACTCCTCACCGTTCTGCCCCACACCGGTTTAATTTCACCCTGGCATGGCAGAGCAGATGTGCTCGGCAAGAGGTATCTGATGTTCTTCCATGAAGTTCATGTCATGACGCAAGACCTCGAGCTTCCCCTTTTAGGATTGTGATACCCCGTACAGCTGCTTTGTGAAGGGCCAACTGTCATCGAAGTATTATACAAAGGACTCCATAACCCCCAGTCCAACTTGCAACAGAGAGAGTAAGTTGTCCGTGGGGGTGTCCTGGGCTTCCTTCCCAAAGCCTTGCTGCTCCTAATGTGCAGCGTGAAGCATTTGCCCACCCGTACCAGCTCCTTGTTGTCGCATGCTGCCAGAGTCGCTAACGTCACAACCACAGGGATTGTGGATTATAACTTCTTGCTGACGGTTTCGTGAGCACTGCCTGCCGATCCCTGGCCCAGCCCTCTCCCAAGTGTCCAGTGGCTACTCAGCCCCGTCTCCCCACTTTGCCTCCTGCTATACTCTTGGTGGCCCCCAGGTGGCCAGCAGGTGCCCTCCCCAGAGCACCTCCTGACACGGACTCCTAACCAGGTTGTCAACTCTAAGCGAAAGAATGCCTGTCTTAGGCTTCATTTTTAAGACAATGGTATGTGCTTAATAAATATTTGTTGATTGACACTGGGAGTCCTTGGGGAGGGCTGAACCATCATTTATCAAACAAACGGAGACGTGAACTTCCAACAGGCTGGACCACTTAAGGAGCAGGTAACATAATTTTCGACTTTCGTAGCTTCTCTCACTGTCTTCACTGGGACTGGAGCCGGAGGGGGGTGTCTGAGGTCAGCAACTGGCTGAACATGGACTCATGGCTTTAGCAGTGACTTTGGGGAAAGGGAGTTCATGGTCCTCTGCTTCTTCTGCCTCTCTGAGAGATTTCCGCAGTGGATAGATGCAAGGTGGGGCTTTTCAACACCTGAATCAGGACTTCCTGCACAGCCCTGCCATCCCCCGCTGCCAAAACCTGGGAGGATTTATAAGGAAACCAAGCACTCAAAATGACAGAGTGGGGGGCCCGACCTGACTCAGTCAGTGGAGCACACAACTCTTGATCTTGGGGTTGTGAGTTCGAGCCCCACTTTCGGTGTAGAGATTACTTAATTTTAAAAAAGTTTCTAATGACAGAACTCATTGGCTTTGTGCTGTCATCTTGGACATGCCCCGGGCTCCAGCAAGGTGGTCAATAAAACTGTTCCCCAAAAGCTCCATGGTCAAATACTTTGAGAAGTGCAGCCCCTTTTACTCCCTTTCTGCAAGATTCCCAGGGTCCATTCGCATCCCAGAGAAAGCCCTGGAGTAAAGAAAGCTGTTTTGGGTTAACTCAGAAATTCCCAATGGACCTTAGAACACTTCTTTTTCCCTTAAGACTGCTAACATCAAATAGAATACATTCCAGGGAGCTGTACCTTAAATGTCCACGATAAACACGTACACTGACTTTTTAAAGTAAGAAATGTCAAAACCCCCTTGGGAGTCTGTCTTGTAGCGTGGAACTCTTTCTAGAAGGATAACCTCACCACTCCCACCATAGGCATATGCAACACCCCCAAACGCATGTGTAACATACATAATCATCTCAGAATCTCGGGGATATCATGCTGGATCTGACCAAGGAGAAGGGGCGCCAGGCCCAGGGACCCCACGCCCACAGAGTGCCTTTGGAGGGTTAGAAACGGCCTTAGCCTCTGGGTAGAAACGGGGCCTGTGCAGGTTGATTTCAGCCCCTCACCCTCTCCCCTCCCTCCCCGCCTTGCACTGGACCAGACAGAGCTATAGTGGCCTTGGCCCCAGAGCCGCCTGGCCTCACATTGCCTGCCATGCCATCCTTCCTGCCTCAGGTTCTGGAAAGCTCTGGTGGCTGCGGAGCAGCCTGTCTGTGGTGCTTCCCGCAAGAGAACAGCACTGCAGAGTTTTGGCGCGGGCTGGCGGAGCATCTCCAAGAAGAGGAAAGGAGCGAGAAAGGAAGCTAATGGGGATTAGGAGCCTTCTGATGTCAGATGCTTTGCTTGCTGCTCTGCTCTCCCTGTCTTGGGCAACCCTCACCGGCCCCTTGCACTTCTGCTTCCAGAAGAGGAAACTGGGGCTCAGAGAGGTGAAGAACGCTGCTCAGTGTCACACAGCTTGGGTGCAATTTACCAGGGTCGGGTCAGGTTGGTATGGCAGGGGTCCTACTCCCGGTCAGGTCACCCACCAGACATCTCCTGCGCTCCTTCCAGGATACTGCTGTCAGCTGTGGCCCAGCACAGGACAGCTGCAACCACTGTCCGCAGCTTGGCGAAGGAAGGAAGGACTGCATGTTGGTAGCAGTGCCCATCACATACCTAGTGCCCTCTTATGCGCCGGACACGGTTCTCAGTGTGCTCTCCTTACAGCCCGGGGGGTCGGGGGTGGGGGGTAGCACCGACAGTATCCTGTGTTACAGGCAAGGACAAGAAGGCTCAGAGAGGTTAAGCAACCTGCCCAAGTTAACACAGCCGGTTCAGGCCAGAGCTAAGATTCATATCCAGGTATTTGGGCTCCGGAGTAAGCACTGCTCATTATAGTACTTACAGGGAGAAACCCCACCAGAGAAGTAAAACCAAAAGGAGTTGAGAGAAGGAAAAGACACCCAGCATGATGTGAAGGAGAAAGCACTGTGCTACTGTCCCAGCTCTGCTCCTGACTTCCCACAACTGGGACGGGGGGACAGGAGCACATGCCTGATCTGTTTGGTGATCAAATGGGTAAGTTCGTAAAATCACTTTGTGAACTATAAAGTTCCAGACAAATGTAAAAGGATTCTAATTATTAATTTTGTGATCACCCTTTTAAAAGCAGGAGCCACATATAGGGGCCATCTCTATATACATGTTGGAAGGACGACAGCTAAGGGGTCGGGAAGATTTCTCAAATATCCCTTCAGGCCTGTAATGAACTTTGGGGAAAAAAACTCACTCTTGCATTTACCACCAAGGGACTCGCTAGATCTGCCTTCAGAAACAGTGACCCACTGGCTCGGGCCATTAAGAGCTTGGAATTCAGAGACCAGAGGACAATAGCTAACCTGTATATAAGATTTCCTCCATGTTGGCCACTATTGTAAGTGACACAGATAGGTGTGCTTACACACACACACACACACATACACACGGCCAGTAATTTAATCCTTACTACAAGGTTGGTATTCTCATTACCCTTATTTTGCATATAGGAAACTGAAGCACAGAGAGGTAAAGTAACTTTCCTAAGGTCACAGACCTGATAAATATCAAACTTGGCATTTAAGAGAAACTGGCATACACCTTGGGACCCATTAGGCATCATCATTTCATCCAACGGTGAGTCTTTTTTAACAGACTAAGAGAACGAGTAAAACCGAAATTCAAAAGAGAGAAAGACCACTCCAGTCGCTGCTCTTTCTACCCACACTCCCACCCTTGCCCCTGTGGTCAATGACACCCCGAACGGGGAGGAAAGACACTATAGTCTAGAAGCCAGGAGGACATCTGGACTCCTCTGGATCCAAAGCCACCAGTAAGTACTAATGGGATTGGTGGGCGGATCTCAGCGTCAGACAAGACTGCTCCTTCCCCAGCCTTCAGAGGCCGTGTGAGTAGAAACAGCTCACAGGAGACCGACAACCTCACGGTGGGGCTGGGGGTGCTGTTAGGGTTGCAGGAGGGCGGCTGGCGAATGAAAGGCAAAGGGAAGGGACCTGGTCAACATTCTGATGGGAGTGCAGTGTTTCACCCGATTCTCCTGGCCAAAGGAGTACCAGCTGCTTCCCAGCGCAAGCTGCTCTGGTGCCTGCTAGGACCGGTGCCTGTGCAGAGCTGGAGCACGAGAGCATCTCTGAACTCCTGTGATGAATCAGTGTTCGTCTCAAATACAAAAATGAGGAAGGAAAATCATCCTACAGATGCCTTAAAGGCATGGGGAGGACCAACCAGAAGTTCCGCAGGCGAGCTCGGACCGGGAAACTCGAGCTGGGCCTGACCTTCCCCCGATGGGGAGCAGTTGGCTCCAGGCGGGGTGCGTGGGCTGGGGGGCACCACGGGACATGACCCTGTGTGTGCTGCTCTCGTGAACCACCCCCTCAGCCCTGAGTAAGGCAGTTGCCTCCCTGAGCCTCCTGCCCTGAGCCCAGCACCCACCTCAGGCAGAGACCTGCGTTTGGGGGCCCATATCATTGCCAAATCAGGGAACAGTGGAAAAAGAGACTCTCGCCCCTTTGCCACAGAAGAAAGTCGCCCTCATAGGTGATGGGTATTTCATGGGTAAAAAGTCCCTCCAGGCCACTGAACAAAAGTCTGAGGTTCCCTGAGGCCCTTCCCGGCCAACTGTGGCTTGGGATCCTGGCTTTGCCACCTCCCAGCTCAAGCAGCCCGAGCCATCCTGTTCTATTTTCTCTTCTGTAGGTGGGGGACAGCAGTGGCACTCACTCCCGAAGGTCACTGTGCGGGTCCAGGAGGCCCCGCGCCGCTCTCCAGGCTCTAGAACTGCCCCACGCAAATCCTCCAGCTGCACAGAACTGGCTCGTCTGCTACAGTGTGACTTCGGTCGTGTTGCCCCCCACCGAGACAATTTATAACTCTTCTTGTAACTGTCCACCTTCTTGGCCGGCCCTGAAGGTCCTCAGAGGGATGCCGCCCTCCCCCTCCTCTGACCTTCTCTCTCAGCACCTTGCCAAATCAGCCCTTACCTCCAGGGTCTCTCCACACCAGCCTCTGCCTTCTCCCCATGACGCCCAGGTCACTCCCCTCCCAGAGCCTCAGCCCCTGCCTTTCCACACATCCAAACTCAGCTTCCCCTCTGGAACCAGCTGGAGTCTGTCCTTGTCCGTGGAGACTTCTCTGCCCCTCTCATTCTATTCTATTCTCTGTCTCCCCTGAATCCTAAAGCCTTTGCATTGGCCATCACTGGTTTGGGGACCTTTCTCTCTCGGCTTGCCAATGACCTTGCCAATGACTTTGCTACATGTTTGCATCTTGGTCTCTCAAGGAGCAAGGCAGGATGGTGCCTCACGCCCTCAGGATCCTGCAGGACCAGTGCAGGACCAGCCTGACACCAAGGAGGTGCCCAGAAGGAGCCCAAAGGTTGGAGGGGCGATTCCGTGGCCAAGTGCGAGGTCCTACGTGAGCCCTGTCCACGTGATCCACAGAACGCAGCGGGGTCGCAGATGCTCATGAGCCACATCTAGTTTGTCTCATGCCCGTGGTGGAGCAGCTATACAGAGCTTCCCGGCCTGAAGGTACAAAACTTTTCATTCCAAACTTCCTCTCACAGCAGCGTAAAAAGCATATGAATGAATAGGAGGAAAGACAGTGTTTTCATGAGGACAGAATCTTGACTTACTTCACAGGGAAGGTGGCTGCAATTTATTGCAACACACCTACCATGGGCTAGCAATGTATTTAAGCCCCTCGTACTAACTTTTTCCCCCTGTGTTGCAAATGCAGAAACTGAGGCTGGGAGCGCTTCAGTGAGATCATGTTTCTAGGAAATAGCAGGATGAAAAAAAGCAACGAAATACTTAAAACAGAACTTATTCTGTGCTAAGCGCTGGTCTAAGTACTTCTCTCGTTTGATTCTCACAGCAGTGCTCTGAGGTAGGTATTACTGATCCACTTCACTGGGGTTGGGACAGAGACCCAGAGAAGCAAATGGCCTGTGGTCACCCAGCTACTAAGTGATGCAGCTGGGGTTTGATTCTGCTCCAGAGGCTGTGCCTCCAACCACAGCCCTGTACCACCTCCTGCCTGTTCCCATGTTCAGAAACAGAACCAAGCTCTCCCCTGCCCAGACCCTTCCCATTTTTAGCTGCTTTCCAGAAGACCTTTCCCCCCAGCTGATTTCCACCCAGAAAACCCATACTTTAGTCTCTGGACACTGGCAGGCATCAGGCATTGGGCTAAACCCAGCGGCAGTGGACTCTCCCAAGACCAAGTCCACAGAAAAAATTCCCAGTTGGTAGCAAAGCCCTTGGCAGCACAGCTAATCCTGCCTGCTCCCCTTGCAGATGGGTGCCGTAATGCCAGCCAGCAGGCGTTCCTGTCCTTTGGGGAGGAAAACCCTCGGGGGTGACTAAGCCCTGAGTAAACTGTTCCCAGCCTCACTCCTCCAGGCCGGGTGGGGCCAGCACTGTTTCAGGACAAAACTCAAACACATCCCTCAGCCCAGACCTGCACAGTTACCTCTCCCAGGAGCACTCCGCCAGCACCGCTGCTGCCGCTCACAGCGATCTGCGGCTTGTGGGCCTTCGGGGGACAGAGGGATCTCCGGTGCTGCCCACCTGCCCTGTGGTGCCTTGAGCAGCCTCTGGCCCAGCTTCCCTGCCACAGCACCAGGAGCCAGGTACACTTTCCTGATTAAGCTTCAAACGGCGACACACCCAGAAGGGGAGGGAGGAGGGCGGTGGGGGTGGGGGGTTCCTCTGATCTGGGATCCACTCCCAAGGAGGAGAGAGGGCCACTCTTGGCCTCCTGTGATTGGCTGCCCGGAGTCCAAGCAAGAGAAATGCAGCTCCAGCTGGAGCCAAGGGCGAGTGGGGATGCTGCTGTCCTCGAGGGCTGTTGCCCAGCTGAGGGCCAAGGTGGGGAGCGGCACACCTGGCCTGGGCTGGCCAGGAGGATCCGAGGGCCTCTAAAATGGAAATCGGTGCCACAGGGGGTACTTGATTAGAGCTTAGGAAATGCCTCTTGAATGTGCAGGGTGCAAAGCCCAGGAAGGCGCAGGGAGTCTCTTCTCGTGGGGGCAGTCCTTATGCTTAGGGGAAGACAACCCTCTCTTACGAGCGGCTTTATGACCCCCGTTTGGGTGTTGGGAGCTGTTGTGATCACTGGGCACTCCTGGGGATGAATGGGGGACCAAGTGGGGTGCAGTGGCCCTCCAGGGACACGGTTCGAGGGCTGGGCAGGACACCTACTCGCACTGCTGGGCTCAGGGCTGCCGTGCGTCTGCTGGGGACCAGCAGAGGGCTGTTCCACACAACTGCCTAGAGCCAGAGCTGGAGGGGGCCCTTGGAGGCCACCCAGGCCACAAAAAATGGCACCCAGAGACAGCAGGGTTTACCAGAGACGCACGATCCGCTGGTTTAGCCTTCTGCAAAGCAAGAGCTCAGCTCTGGCAAAGCTTACTGACTTAGATGAGGTAGAAGCAAGGGGACCTGTGTTCTGGCCTCCGCCTCGTCCCCCTCACCCCTCCAGTGAATTCCACACTGTTTCCTTGCACAAAGTGACTGGGGACCCACGGCCCCTCTCAACAGCTGGGGAAGACACTCTTTTCCCTTACATGGTTACAGACTATATACCACAGAGCACTTACTTCTTGCCGGGCTCTGTTCCGCTCACATACGCACACCGACCCCTTCCACGCCCGGGGAGATAAGCCACTATTCCCACTGCTCGGTGGAAGAAACAAAGACAGATTAATTTGCCCAAGTTCACAGGGCTCGGAAGAGCCAGCAGGGGGACTGGGACCTGGGTGACCTGGCTCCGGTGTCTATGCCCCTGACCACTGTACTATAGTGTCCTTTGGTGGGGGCCGGGTCCAGGGTTTCGGGTGTGGGTTCCCTTGGTGCCTGCTCTGAGCTCCCCTGGCCCCGCTGCTCCCTTACTACTCATCCACCCCACTGCACCCCCTTCAGCCAGTGGGAGACCGAAATCTAGGGAGGCTGGGTGGTTTACAGATGTCAGGTCTGACGGTGCTTGTGAGAGCGACCACTTCAGGGGGCCCAAACCAGCATCGTCAGCACCCAGCTTCTTCCAAATTTCTGCCATTCGGACTGTCAAAACAAACTAATATTTTCTTCATATGCACTTGCTTTCCCCTTCTCACTTGTCCTTCGCACCAGATTCCCTGAAATCACAAGTATATGTGATGATGGCGTTTTTCCCCCTAATGCTCATTAAAATAATTACATAACTACTAGAATGAAAAGTATTCTTCGGGGCACCCCTACAATCGCCCTGCTCACATGAACCACCCTTCGGGCAACAATGGGCTGGGTGTCCTCACTCCATCCGGAGATGCTCAGGCTCAGGAAGGAGGCCTGCTGTTGGAGGTGACCCAGCAAGTAGCAGCAGAGCCAGGGTGGGACCAGGGCTCTGGACTCCCAGCCGGGAGTCTTGCCCTCCGTGTCCGCCCGGATGCAGTCATCAGAGGAGCCGGGGCAGTCAGGGTTGGCCTGTCTCTGGCCTTGACTCAGTGCTTAAGGAGCAGAGAGGTCACTGGCCAAGGGAGCCACCGAATAATCACCCCAGAGAGTTCTGAGCAGAACTTCAAGAGTGGGGTTAGCTGAGGGGCCAGGGCTTCCTGGAGCCCTAGGGGCCCCATCACGCTAAGTGCGAGTTCCCTGTTAAATCTACAAACTTGACCCCATGGGCAGGTTATGTTGTACTAGTAATGACAATGAAGTAAGAAGAGGCAATACCAGGTGCTTATTTACGTGCGAGGCTCGCTTTAAGTGTTTTATACACATTAACAAGTTATTCCTCACGGTAACGCAAGGAAGGAGGTAATTACCCCCACCTCACAGTGAGAAAACAAAGGCATGCAAGGCTTTAAAACGTGCTCAGTCGCCTCACCAGTGGGTGGCAGAGTCGGCACCTGCACCCAGGTTACTGGCTGAGTTCGTGCTCTTAACTGCCCGCTTGCTTATGTGGAGGTCAGATCTTAGGGGGTGAGTTGGGTCCAGCCCCTCAGAATGGCAGCCACCTCCTGAGGAGCGCTTACCGCGGGCGAGGCCCAGGGCCATGGCGTCATTGCAGATGACAGGACTGGCTCAGAGGGGAGAGAGGGCGGCCAAAGCAGCCAGCGGATTCCAGCTTCTAGGCCTGCACTCTGACCACCCCACCTGCTGGCTCCCCGGTGCCCGGCCGAGACACCCGCGCCTGGAAAGCCAATGCTCAGGAAATGGTAGGGAAGCAAAGGTCCAGGCATCCCCCTTGGAGTTCTTCAACCACTTCAAGCTCTGCTTCGGCCTCAGACCCCCAGGGTGGGGCCAGTGGTGGCAGCTTCTGCCAGTGCCTCCCCCCCAAGATGCAGAGCCTCGCAGGGGGCTCAGGATGAGCTGTCCCTGGCCCCTGCGGCCCGCAGCCCCCTACGTGAGCCCGTCGGTGGAGGGCCCCGCAATTCCTCCCAACGAACGGCCCCACCCGGCAACTCCACCAGTTTGTTTTAGAGCTAAAGGCCAAGGGACATGCAGATCGTGGCCTCAAGCCTTAGGAGACAGGGGAGCCCTTTATGGTTCTGAGGGAGGGAAGCAGCAGGATTCTGAGAGAAAGGACGGTGTGAACTGGGGAGTGGCAGTGGGGGTAGAGGAAGGGGACAGATTCCTGAACTACAGTTGACCCTTGTGCAATGTGGGGGTTACCGGCGCTGACCCCCTGCACGGTTGAAAATCTGCATATAACTTTTGACTCCCCCAAAACTTAGCTGCTAATCGCCTACCTTTGACTGGAAGCCTTACTAGTAACATAAACAGTCGATAACACATACTTGGTACATTATATGTATTATATACTATATTCTTATCTGTAAAGATGGAGAAAGTATTAAGAAAATCGTAAGGAAAATACATTTACAGTAGGTACCATGCTGTAAAAAACCCGCCCATAGGTGGACCCAACAGCAGTTCAAACTGTTTGAGAGTCAATGTACTTGAAGGTCAAGTTGGTGGGACTCTGTCAGTGACTGAGCGTTGAGCGCCACAGAAAAAGGGAAGAATCAAGATCTGAATGATCTCTAGGTCTCTGGTCTGAACAAGTTTGTGGGTGGGGCTACAACAGATTCAGATAACTAGTCTAAAAGCCAATTAAAGAGGAGCTTAATCTTGGACATGCCCCTTTGGCAGGCTTGACGCACCCATTGGAGGGTCCCGCAGAGAGTCAGGTAGATGCGCCTGGAGCTCAAGCCTCAGGTCTGGGCTAGACAGATTCTAGAGTCAATACCAGAGGATCACAAAGGAGAACAGACTTTAAGAGAGAGCACCCCAACATGAAGTATTACATTGAGTCACGTAAGCTGGGACTGGAAGCCTGAGAAATAGCAAATATTTAGGGAGAAGTGAAGGGATGGTCAGAAGGGGCAAGGAGGAGCAAAGAGGCAAGGTCCCAGAAGCCAAGTGAGAAATTCATGAAGGAAGAAGGATCATGGTATCAAACATAGTAGAGAGGGGCAGAAAGAGAGGAACCAAGGACATCCTCTGGGCCTGGCAACTAGTCATCAATGACCTGGCCTCCAGAGGGCTCAGGGTGAAGGACCGAAAGGGAATGTGGAGGGCGCGGAGACAGACAGTAGACTCCACGGTAGTCAGAGGTGGATGTGGAACCCATGGAAGTTTCTTCGTAGAGCAGGAGACCCACACCTGTTAATAGGTTGAGAAGGACCAGGAAATCGGGTGAGGTTGGAGAGCTGACAGAGGCCCCAGGAAGAAGGGGATGGGTGTGTTGGCTTTGAACAGGAAGGACATACTATCCTCAAGACCACAGCAAAGGAGGCCAAGATAAGTATGAAGAAAAACTTTCAGGGGGGAGTGAGGAAGTTGAGAGATCACACCTACTGGTCTTGATTTTCTTGAAGTAGCAAGGTTAAGCTCTTCTGGGGTATGGAGAAGGGGAAATACAGGAAGGTGACCTAGTGACCTCCAGAAGGAGTGGGTCATGAGAAAGGGCTCCCGCCAAAGGACTAATGCCGGCCCTCCAAAGGTAGAGAGGAGGTGGAGGGTGGAAACCACAGACTTCTAGTCTCTCAAAAGCAGGGCAGAGCTGCAGGGAGGAGCAGTCAGGCTGGGCTGTGGATCCACGGCTGGGGTTTTGCTGGTGAGGAGTATGGTGGGGGCATGGAAACAAGAGTACAGGCGAGATGGGAGTGGTCTGAGGGAGGGATGGAAGAGAATCCACCAGGAAGCGTGCTGGCCTCTCCCTGTCCATTTCCTGCGTGTCACCTCCCTTGGAGCCACACGAGGATGGGTGCTAGCCTCAAAGCATGGCGACCAATTCTAAGGCTCTAGTGCCCAGGGCCAAACCCGCCCAGTGTCTTCCGGGTAGGTCCGATCCATTATAGGTTCGACGGAGACATAGGATTTTCGAGTACAACACTAACGTTCATGTTGCACTGCATGAGATGGGATAGGGTGTCACTTCTGGTCTTTCCTGTCCACGGAAGGGATCCTAACCTCTGTTCTGGGTTACCAGCAAACTCTTCTTTGCTGGGCTCCCCGTTCTCCCATCATCCACAGAAAGAGGAGGCCCGTTCTGCATGAGCTGTCTAAAAATCAAGTTCATGCATGTGAAGTGAGGTGTATTTAGGTATTTGGCTACCAGGAATTCTTATAGAAAGTGAACATTCTCATTTTTCATATTAATTTATCTTCAAATATTTATTCATGGTGACAGCTGCTTGCTTCCTATCGAATCCTTAAAACCACCAAGGACTGGCTGCATCGGCCACAGGACTGAACCAAAACTCAGACACATGCAGAACTCGGGGTCTCCCTTGACGGTGCCGTTTAGCAGGGACCCGGCAGCGTCAGACACCCACTTCTGGACGGGTTATCCTCCACAGGTTAACATACCCATCTGCCCACTTTTGAAAAGACCCACTTTTGTCTGCCTCTGGAAACCGCTGCCCCCCTCTGTAAGCATCACAACGCCCCCGCATTGGGCTTCTGGAGCAGCGGGTGGCCCCAGCAGGCGCTGGTCTCTGCCAGGCACATGAAGAGGGTGGAAACGGAACCAGGGCTGGCTCCTCTGCCTGGCATCCCACCCGGGGAATATGGAGCTCCTGACAGCTCCCCCCATAAACCTTCACGCTCACTCAGCCTATCTGCTCAGGATCCCACAGTCATTCTGGCCCTTCTCGGCTATGTCCCTTGCTTACTTCCAAGGCCACCTCCCAAGTGTCTGCTCTTCCCAGAAGCCCCATCTGCATGTCACCCCCTCCCATCCCCTTTAGTACTTGTACTGGACTTTAAACTTGGGCAAATCTTGACAAACTAAAATCCCCACCTCACATTGTTCCCCCGGCAACCCCCTCACCAAGAACCCAGCACAGAGCTCCACACACGGAGCTTCTCCATACCCGTCTGCTCGCACAACCTAAGGGCAGAAACTTCAGGTACACCTGCCTGGTCCCTCAAGGTGCACAGTTTCTGCTGGTGTCTTGGACGCAGCTTGCGCGGCACCTGCCGGGAGGGGACGGGGGGGGGGGCCCTCATGGTGCGCACGCTTGCTGCTCGCGGGCAGTTCTGTTTTCCTGGCTGCCCTGCTCCTCTGAAGAGCCGTGGGCTTTCATTAGGGAAGATGTATGGATTTTGCGGGGAGCCCACATAAGACAGTGACAGCAGGCACTGTTCAGAGTTTAAGGGGGGATCTCCCACAATGGTGAGACACAAGTCAGCTCTCAGGGCAGCTCCCCAGGGTCAGTGGAGAGAACTTGGGAGGAGCGGTCCCCACCCGACAAGCAAGCGGGAATCCTGGTGAGCCCCGGGCCTCTGCAGGAGCCCACCGTGGGCCCTGCCACTGTCCCCAGGACTGTCTAGGCTCTGCTTCTCTGCCCAGACCTAGTAAGGACCAGGTTCTCTGTCCCCTCTCCGGGACACAGCATGTATCAGATGACCTGCGAAACACTCCCAGCTCTCTAGATCTCTTGAAATCCAGAAAGTGAGAGAAATAAGACAATTTAATGATGGCTTCCTTGGTTTACAGACAACGGAAGACAAACTTTTCTCTCCATGCACTGGTACAATGAAATTCAGAGAGGAGTGGCAGTCCCAGGACAGGAGCTGTGGTGTTTAGAGCCACTGCTCCGCCTCCTGGTCGCATGCTCCCACCAACTGTCTGGCTCAACAACCACAGACCCGGGGACATGCGGGCTGGCCCGGCCTCCTGGGTGGGGAGTGAGGGGCCAGGGGCCACAGGGAGCAAGGCGCAGCGGCACTGCCGTGCATTGGTGGAACAGCGTGTGTGTGGGGGGGTGGGGACAAGTGTCTGGGTGTGCCCTGAAGACAGTGCAGCTCAATGGTGTCAGCTGTCCCATCAGAGCCGTCCTGAGGGCTGGAACCAGGCTGAGCTGGGGCTGAGGTATCGGGGTTGGGAGGAAGGTGGCCAGAAGACCCACGGTGGAGACGGAGCACATGCTGACTGCTTTCCTCCCGCACACTGAGCTCTTGAGGACCCAGCTCCATCTGGCAAAGGGTAAGGATATTCCCAAGATTTGGAGCTGGAGGAGTAGCAGTGGGGGAAGTAAGGAGGTACAGACTGCTCCAATCCTGAGGCCACCTGACACGTCGCTGCTCCGTTCGGGCCTGCCACCCCCGTCCCCTCAGGCCCAAGCGCTGGAGCCGGCAAAGCCGAGATCAGGGACCTCAGCACTCTTCCCAGATTCAACCAGCTGACTGTACCTTTTCTAAAGAGAGGGAGGAGAAGGAAAAAGGCCACGGGCTTCTAAAGAGAAATCCCGGGAAGGGCAGCACCAAGGGGTGGGGAAGGGAACTCTGGCTCCGTCCAGCTCGGGAAGCTGGCCGTGGCCTCTGGTCCTTGGCCCAAGCTCAGCGGCCCACCTAGCTGAGCATCTTGTGCCGATCGAAGACTGTCTTCCGCTGCTCCTGCACCTGCAGCTTCCACCGCTGCTGCGCGCCTTCCACGCGCTCCAGGACAGTGTTTGCGCGAGGGCCCCCCAGGGAGGCAGTGGCAGCCGCCGCAGAACGGGCATCCTGCAGCGGGAAGAAAAAGGACAGAAGAGTCAGCTCTGCGGGCCAGGGCGGGTCTTGGAAGCCTGACTCGGAAAAAATGCCTTTAGAGCAATCCCAGAGGCTGAGCCCCCCAGACTGGGAGGCTGGACCTTCTTGCCAGCTGCGGGCTGCGGGAGGGCCTTGCCCCACACACCAGGCCAGCGGCAGGCTCGGCGTCTGGAGAATGGGCAGGGCAGGCCCTGGGAAACAGGGGCGCTCTGGGAGTATGATCTGGGGCTCCAGTTACCACACGGCTGTAGTTCAAGCTGGGTCTCCAGCTGCACCCCACTGGCTCTGACCCTCAGGAGAAACACTGACTGTTGGGACTCGGGACCTCACTGGGTCAGCGCAGAAGCCGGATGCCCTCTGTGGCTCCAGGAAATGCACCAGTGTGCCCCAGCGCGGGCAGCAGGTTGCAGAACTCCCCCGTCCTGCCAGCCATGGCCCAGGGACAGCTGGGAGGCCAAGGGGCTTGGGCCCAGCTGCCTGGGCAGGAAGCACATGCGTGCCAGCGGGGAAGACGGGCCCACCGAGGAGTCTGCATGGGACCTGCTCCACCAGTGACTGGGACGCCCAGCTGACTGCTCCTGACTTTCACCCAGCTGAAAGAAGGGATGTCACTCACTCAGGGAGTCGGACAGGGTTGGAACTCAACCCCAGCACTCCCATTCCAGAGCCTGCCCTGGCCCCTCTCCTCTGAGAGGGATTACGGTGCCTCAGCTCCTTCTCTGTGTGCCCTGCTGAGCCCCTTCTCCTCTGCTCTCAGAACCTCTCCCGTTGTAAAAAGCAGCAGCTCCCCTAATTACCACCTCGCCGCCTCTGAAGCTCCAGAGCCCGTGCATTTCCTGCAGGACCCCAACCTGATCTTTGGGGGGAATTAGAGCCGAGGGCCAGGCCCACACCCCCGTGGGGATTTCCTCCCTCACTCTCCCTGCCTCTCATCTCCTGCCACACATCTCTTAAGGGATTAGCACACCTCTCTAAGCCCAGAGCCGCCCAGTAAATGCAACTCTGCTTCTGATGCCCCGCGCTGGCACAGCTTCTGTCGCCCTGCAGCTGCCAGGCTGGGGAGAATTGGGGGGGAGGTAGGCAGAGGTAGGGAAGGCAGAGAGAGCTGGCACTTGCAGAGGTGGCCAGCTAGGGGTGAGGCTGGGAGATAGTTCACTGTTGCTGTAGAGCTCTGAGTCACTGTTTCATGAGGGACACTGCCTCCCTGGGGGCCCGGGTCCAGGGCCCAGAGGAAGGCTTCCTGGGCCCTGCAGAGCTGAGGAGCCCAGCCACACCAAGCACGCAGGTGCCCACAGCGTCAGGCAGGGGGCGCACTGAGCCCAGAGTTGGGACTCCTGGGTTCTGGGGCTTGGCTCCCAGGGGCCAACTTCTCCCAGCCTCAGATCCCACCCCACTCCAGCCCCCCTGGGGGCCCATCTCAGAAGGACAGTCTTAGCCACCTGGTGGCTTTGGGTCCCTGGACAAGTGACTGTTTCTCCAAGCTTCAATTTAATACAGCCAGTCTTTCCAGACTTTTCTGACTGCACTGTCCATAGGCACGACACGCACCCGATGACCCCGTGGGTGTGCACACACATACGCACACAGGATAGAGGTTTGTGAGACAATTAGTATGAGGCATTCTGATACTCCCTGCTCTGCTCTCCTTCGTTTTTAAAAAAACGCTGGTTATGACTCACAACTGATCTCATGACCTAACGGCTTGCGACCCGTACTTTGAAAAACACGGTTTAGGATGAGGAGATGGGTACGAGATTAAATAAAATCATATACATCAAGTTCTCAGGATGCTGGCCGTCGCGGAGCAGGAGCTCAAGAAAAGGTTTTGTTTTCTTCCTCCCTACACTTCAGCTCAGGGGCTAACCTGTGGAATCCAACCAACCCGGCTCTGAATTTTGGTCTCACAGCTGCTGGAACAGGACCCCGGGAGAGCTAGCTCATTCTCAGAGCTGTTTCCCTGTCGGTGGGATGGGGACAGCCGGGGCTGCCTCTCCAGCAGGCCATGCAAGGAGAGCGTCTCGCGGTGCCCGGCACACAGCACGTGCTCAGTTCCCGGCAGCAGCTCCTCCTGCCACATGACAGCTCTGGGGTCTCCGAGGCAGGAGGAAGGGGAAGATGCTGGCAGACCACTGCCCGAGGGAGCTGCCTTTGAAGAAGGACCACGGCCCCGCACCACTTGATCCCGTCCCTTCCTGGTTCAGATGCACCAGCTGGGAGCTAGGGGGAGTCAAGGACAAGCCTCTGGGTGCCCGGGGAGGGGAGGTGGACACTGCAGTCCCCCTGGGGAAGCTGTGGGCCCACCAGGACCTGGCTGTCCTGGCCTCGGGGGCCTGAGGGGCTTCTCTCCCTCCCCACCTCTCATCCTGTCCCTCTGGGTCCCACGAGCAGCGCCGGGGTGTGAGCCCGGGAGGCAGGCCGGGAGGGATGGGCCGGCTCCAGCCCAGCTCCTCCTTGTCGGCTCTGCAGCTCGAGAGAACGTCTTGAGGAGGGGAAGGCAGGGGAAGCCAAGAGCAGAGCATTAGGGAACACGCTGAAACTTACCGCATGACCACAGCGTCATTTGTTTCCCCTTCATGTAAAGTCCTAACAAACAGCTCCTAAGTGGGGGAAAGCTGCTGCTGAGAGGCTCCGTGTTTCCATTGCTAATAGTCTGATTAAAAGGTATTAAAGCTTCCACGTCTGTTCTAGAGAAGCGCAGAGTGGGGCCTCATCTTGCCTGTTCTGCTGCCGAACGGCAGCTGGAGGCCGGAGAGAAATCACACCTCGTTGAGCCCCTTCCCTCTGAGGCGGGGGCTCCGGGCAACACAGGGTAGCAGGAGGGCCATTCGGAGGGGAGGAAGGCATCTGGGTCCTGACAGGGTGTCAAGGGGTGCCCAAAGGGACCAGAATAGCATGGTGAGGACAGGGGTCACTGTGTGCCAGGGGCTCTGTTACGTACTTGACGTGGATTACGCCCAGGCGAGGGGGGACTGGGTGGCACTACTCCCGTCTGCAGACAAGGAAGCTGAGGCCACGGGAGAGAAGTCCCCTCGCTGCCCCAGTCACACGGCTCTGTAGCAGCTGAGCGGGAGCTGGAACCCATGTCTGTGTTCTCTCGCCCCAGCACTCTGCTGGCTGCTTCTTTGGCTGGTGGCTCCTAGGAGGGAGCCAACATGGAAAAACAAAGAAGCCAGCCAGTATCTTTCCACGAGATCAGAGTAAGCACAAAGCGCTGGTAAAGGCACCGGGAATCGGGGACCCTCCTCTCTGGGCCTGGGAGGCCCCAAATCCTAGTGTGCACAGGCCAGAGTTGACGAACACCGTCCACACAGCCCGGAGGAAAGCTGGCCTTCCCATGCAGGAGCACTGCCTCCGAGTCAGCACCCAGCACGGGGCTGCGGACAAGGGGATGGAGGGAAAGAACCGCCACTTAGAGCTGCACTCCCCCACCCCTCCCCAGTCCCGGGAGTAGGGGCAGGACAGGCAGCGCCGTCACTCACCTGCTCACACAGCTCGGAATGGCCCGGGCACAAAGCCCTCTCGAAAGGGGACTACATGGCCTCCCTCAGTTTTCCAAGTTTAATCCAAATCCTTCCTGCAGCAGCCAAATCCCACTGCTTCTCTGCTGCAGAGCTCTGACTCCCACACCTGCCAGCCATCCTCCTAGGACAGCCCACAATGCCATGTCCCCACGCAGACATCCTGCTTGCTGACTCAGTGACCACAGATAGAACCCGTGTGGGCACAGCACCCTGGCCCCTGCTCTGGCTGAAGCACATACCCCCGGCCTCAATGCCCCCGCGGCCCCAGCCCCGCAGCCCCCCGGGTCCACACGGCAGCCCCTCACCGCCCAGGCTTTGCTCAAGCTGCGCCAGGCCTCCCCTCCAGTAACCACCGCGCTGCTGATGTGTTCGGACCCCACCGAATCTCTCATCCTTAAGGACGAACAAACACCCGTCAAGCTGGCAGGCACATCCTCATGGTGAGGCGCGGTGAGAACAACTACATCCAATCCACATGGGGAAAGGCACACTCAGAGATTACGCGCCACGGCCAGTAACCGCAGAGTCGGAGTCGGACCCACAGCTGTGGTTCTAAAGCCCTGCTCCTGACAACGGTGCTGGGAGCCTCCCACCGGACGCTCTAGAAATGGCTACTGAATCACACACACTTCTGTCCGTCCCCAGAGAAGTGTCCCCATCAGTGTCTCCTTCAGGGTTCTCTGCCAGCCTCCCAGGGAGAGGGCCCTCGGCACACAGTGCTGCCTGACCACTCCTGGACAGGAAGGGAGGCCGTCCCGGAAGCCCTGAGCCTTCTCGTCACCCTGGCTCCGTCACGACCCCAGGTTACCATCACCATTCTTTGGGTTCTCCACACATCCCTCTCACCCCAGTGGTGGGGGGGGGCAGAACCGTACCCAGCCCAGAGAGCTGAGAGCTCTGAGGACCCCTGAGAGCTCAGGGGGCCCACGCTGCAAGCAGCAGAGACACCGAGAGCCTCATGGAAAACCTTATTTCTCGCTCTTCAAAGAGGGCCAAACCCGTACATCTAAAAAGCTCTGTTTGCCGTTTCTGTCGCAGCAAACACGCTTGCTTCCTCCTTTCAAAGGGTGTCTGAGCCTGGGGATTAAGCCTAATGCTTTGGGAATCCCAGGGGAGGCAGCGCTCAGCAATCAGGGCTCACTGAGGCCTGCCAGCACTTTCAAAGGGAACACGACAGGCTTTCATCTCCCTCCTCGGCGCTGGGGCTGGGGCTGCGGGGGAGGCCTCCCTTCCTCTTCCAGACCTCTCGCCCCAGGGCAGGAGAGCTCTTGGCTACAGGATTTGGGAGAATGGAGCCAAGGGCCCCCAAACCTGGGAAGTGGTCCAATCCCCAGATCTCATGTCTGATTGGATCCCAGACTTGGGGTAGGGGGTGGGGCAGGGGCAAGGGAGCCTGGACAGTTTCCTCCTCAAGGTCACTGAGTTACACTACATGGGCCTGGGCAAACTTCCAAAGAACCTGAGAGGTCCCATTCCAACTTTCTTCTTTTCAGAGTGAACGCTAGATCCCTTACACCCCAGGGCAGACCCCATCCTTCTTGCTTCCTTCTTAAGGGAAACACTGTCCAGACCACTAATACCCCAAAGACACAGCTTCAGCCCTGGCTCTACCGCTGTTTGGCCAGGTGGCCTTGGGACCTGCTCTCCTTGCCCCCCACCCCACCCCACCCCACTGCCCCATGTGCACCGAGACAGGTGGGTCAGCAGAGTCCCCCCGCCACCATCCAAGGTTAGGGCCACTGGGTCTCTGCAGAGATGAGGTCTATTGATCCTAGTGTCCCCAGAGCAGCTGAGCTGTCACTCTCCCTATGCCCCCTCTGAGCTGGCTCGGAAGACCCCCTGCCAGGAAGCCTTCCCTCCCAGACTAACCGGAAGAGAAGAAGTCCCCAGTCCCTGTCTAGTAAAGAGCCTCCCAAGCCCCTCACTTTCTCCCCAATGGCCATGGCTGGACTCCTGATCTTGCCCGTTGCGTCCCAGCTCATTTACTTGGCTTGGGCTCTGTCTTGGGGCCTCAACCCCCCAGGGCAGACCTGAGCTCCATAAACCCACACAGTGGAGTTGAGGGGCCAGTGGGAAGAGGAGAAGCCCCATGCATGGGAGAAAAATGGATCTGCTGAACCCCCGGGAGGGATAACCTAGGGATGCCCAAGGTGGGGGCCCTGCACGGAATCATGACGTGAGGGGATGGAGAGCTGGGCCAAGTGCTGGGGGGGAAAGCTTGCTAAGGGTGCTGAGCTGGTAGGCAGACCCCACTCACAGCTGTCCCGAGGGGTTCCCTTAATCACCTCCAGGTACCGGGGAGCTGTGCTCTGCCCCGCCCACCGCTATTTGTGCAGAGATGGCTGCGCCTCAGGTCAGGGGCATCGGAACTCAACACCTTTTATTTCCTTCTAGAACATCAGGGTAGCAGGTGAGGGGGTGTCACTGCCCCCCACTCCCGGGGCGGGAGTCTCCCCCACAGTGGGTAGCATGGGCTTGCCAGCTTCGGCTTGAGCTGCCTACGGTGCCCCCACCACCCCTGCAGGCCCTGAGGATATGTGGCCCGAGAGCACTTCCTGGTAGGACAATCCTCCTTACTCAGCCAAAGTCTGCACCCAGGGAATGGACACGCTTGGATTGGGGATCTACTCTCAGAACCGGATGGCCACATCCAACCCTTCCTCTCCCCTGAGTGCCCCCTCACACAGAGGCAGCTCTGGCTTAAGCCTCGGAGTCTCCTGGGGGAGAGGGGCCTGGGCCCAGACCCAGAGACGGCAGGCTGCCCTCCCCTCTGGCACCACATCCAGGACGACAGGAGATACAACAAGGCCATGCCCAAGAGCCATGCATTCCAGAACAATCGCAGCATGGGCTGTGTAATCACGGGCCGCATCTCTCAATTACTCCCCCAGCCAGGACTGCAATTACCACCTTACCCCTAATCGCCCAGTGTTATTAGCGAAGCTCCTCCCCATCAGAGCTGCTATTACCGCACGTTAATAACCAGGTAGGCACGCAAGGTTTCCTCTTGAACACAGACCACCCAACTGCCAGCGCCAACCCCCCAGTCCCCAGCTCCAAGGGGCGAGGCCCATCCTCCCTGCTCCCGCTCTGGCCAAACTCACATCAGCAGGAGACTGGGGACAGGCCGGGAACAGTCCGGCCACACACCCAGGACAAGCAACAGAGCCCGTGGGATGGCCCGGCCTCTGTCCTCGCCAGCCTCGTTCTCGTGCTTGTGCCGGCCCAGACCCACGACACCCAGTGGCTGCACACGGAGATCCGAGCCCAGGACCCTCTCAGTGGAAGACCCGACCTTCCCCATCTCCAGTCCCATGCTTGACATGTCTACACTGTGAGCTCAGCTGATGCCTGGTGACTTCCAGTGACCCCAAACACTCGCCCACCCAACCCATCATCAACGGTGTCACTGAGGAGGAGTCACTAAGACTCTTGTTAAATCTCCCCCTTAACTCCCACCCGTGGGGTCCTTGCACCCTTAGCTTTATCGAGGCAAGACTAAGCCCCCCCCCCCAACGTCGCAAGGCCGCTATCACGAACCTCCTGGAGCTTGATTTGGGTTTTTCGAGCCAAACATGCCTCAGTTGCTTCAACTTGATCTCCCAGGACGGGGCTGAGCAGCATCACCCTATCGGCCCCGCCGTACGTGTGCGGGTCCGCGCACCCCGTCCCTCAGCCTGGAGACACCGCATCTTCTAGCAGCAGGCAGGCACTAAGGTCGGTGCAGACAGATTGCTCTGTGCTTTGCCCAACTGCCCAGAGCCCATCCTCAAGGCAGCAGGGCAGTGAGGCCTGCCCTGCCTCTGGGTACCTCCGCTCTGAGGCCACTGTGGGGGCTGTGTGGTCCCACAAGGGGACAGCTCCGGGCACAAGGGGTGAGGACGCAGCACACAGCCCACTCATCGCACCCCTGCCGGGCCAGCTGCGCGCGCACACTGCCTCTCGCTCCCAACAAGAGCCGTTCACCACCGCCCCCCTCTGTCCCACCGAGGGCTTCCTCGGCAGGGCACCTGTAACCCCTCAACCTGGGGACAGATGGAGGAGGGTGACAGTGGCTGCTAGCCAGGCCTGGCCTGACCCCCAGCAACCCTGACCTGAGGCATTTGCAGGTGGCCTAGAGTCAATGGGTCCCCACCTTCTTTATCTAATCGCATTGAAACTCCTTAGCCTGACATTCGAGGCCAAAAATAATCTGGTCTAATCTGGCCAGCTCTGTTGGCCACTACTCCTACATGCCTACCTTAGCCTCGAAATGCTCCAGATTCCTCAAGCACCTCAGAACCGCTGTCGACCTTACTCCTCATTGGCCCTTAAAGTCCGGCTTTTCCCTTAAGGCACCCAGGTTGCGCTCTGCCTCAAGCAGGCGCTCAACAGACGTTCACGGAGTCCCTACAGAACAAACCTGCTCTCTCCACATCTACCGACTCAACACCAGTGTCTGAGCACCCAGGATATGGTTGTCTATGAGTGGCTGGCCCAGCTCGGTCTGTCTCCCCTCAGCCTGGAAAGGCAGCATGACAGGGACAGAGGGCTCCCCCAATGTATACATGGAGGCTGATGCCAGACATCAGCAACACTGCAGGGCCATGTCCTGCTTCATCCGTTCCCTGCTGAGGAAAATTCTGGAGTCTGGGAGACGTGTAGGACACTGAATAGGAGAAGAGCCAACTGGAGCATGGTGGGGGTGAGGGCAGATCCCCGCATGGGCCTCCACGATGCTACTGTGGTTCTGCCCTGGGGACCTGCAGGCTTGGAGCCCAGGACTCCCTTGTGTGTGGGCAGAGGGACTGGCAGGGCCCCAGCACCCAGAAACCCGGTTACCTCATTCTCTTCCTCATTATGCAGCTGCTCAGTGTACGCATCCGGCTTCCGAATGAGAGGGTCCACCAGCATCAGGAAGGCCATGTAGAGCAAGAGGGCCCCCACCACTGACAGGTAGATGACAATGATGACCTAAGGGAGAGAGCCAGCTTGCCCTGTGAACCAACGCCCCGGGCCAGGGTGGCCACACGCATTCAGGGACAGTGGCTGTCTCGAGTGCCACACTGGGGAAGGTCCTGCAGGCTGTGGGCTTGGAGGCAAAGAAAGAAGGGACGGGGTGCCCTATTTCACATATTTATCATCTCTGCCCTAAACCGAGGGGATCCCACAAGAACAGCGGACATAAAAACAGATTGTGAAGGAAGGCATCTGGATCCTGACACCCCAAGATGCTCCTGGGGTGGGGAGTGCAGAAATGGGGCCTACATGGCTATCTCTAAGGAAGGGGGGAAAGCAAAGGAACACAAAGTAAGAACAGGAAAGTACCCGCTGGGGGAGAGGCCTGAGGCCAAGCCGCAGGGCATGGGGGCTCACTCCCCACTGCCAGGAGCAGGATGGTATGGGGAGCTCCAGTCCTGAGAGGACACACCCATGGGCGGAGGGGGGACAGGCTGGCAAGAAGGTGTGCCCTAAAGGCTGGAGGTCCTGTATGGAGGTGACAGCCAGTAGCAGAGAGGCAAACTTCTTCCGTACATGGAGTCCCACAAGCTGGAGTAACTTCCATTTCACAGAAAAGACAGATTCAGTGAGGCGAATTCAGTGCTTCCCAGTGCGGTGCTCTGGGCACTTAAGACAGAACTCTCCAAGACATTCAGCACCACAGCCCCTATAGTGGCATCACGAATACACCTGTTACTGAGACCAAAGAAGCACCTTTGCTCGTGTCCAAGTGTCCACTGCGCGGCCAGTACTCACCTGAGAGCCAGGAGCCTAGGTCCCAAGGTCAGCAAATGGTAGAGGTTTTTAAACCTGAACTCAGATTTACTAACTCTGGCTCATATGCTTTCTCTACTTCCACAATACCTGGCCATCACTGGCCTGTGACTTCAGCCTTGGCCCCAAAGGGACTGTAATGAGCGATAAAAGGAAGAGAAAAACCCTGGGACTTTCAGGTCAAAGCTCAGCTCAAAGGTCAAGGTCAACTGCACCTGCTTCCTCCCTGACTGGGGTTTCCGTGTTCACACCTCTTTAAATAGGGCGAGGTCAGACCTCTTGCCAGTACCCTGAGAAGGGCAAGGGGAAGGGAGGTGGAGTCTCTAGCAGGCTGAAGCTGGGAGATGATGGCGGCTCACAGGGAGGAGGACTGGAGGGAAACCTGGGGGATTAGGAGGTGTGTCTGATGAGGTCCCCGTATTGGGAAGTCCCTTTCTGCCAAACAGGGAGAGGCGACACTTGGCTCAGCATTCAGTCTCAGCCATCTGGTCCCCGGAGGGTGGGCCCTGGGGCATGTTCAGAGCAGGAGAAAGAGGCCCCAGGAGGGGCTGGCTCAGGAGGGAAGATAAAAAGAGTTGAGTCTGCACAGCTTGATGGGGTGAAGACTGAGAGGTGGGGGACAGGCAGGTGCTTCCCATTAGAAAGGCAAGAACACAGAGGACCACAAGACAGGGAAGGAGCTGCCAGCTCCCTGGTCTGGGCAGGACAATAGCAAGGAGCAACACCTCCCTTCCTGAGCCTCAGAAGGAGAAACCTGAGGGATTAGGCAGTGCCTTAAAATCCTCAATTCCCTTCTGGATGCTATTTTTAAACTCTCCATAGGACTAGCAGAAGTAAATTGAAAACCTGGTCAGGAAGAGCTCAAGTTAGAAATCAGTACGTGGGGCCTGGCTCAGGAGTTAGAGCCCAGACTAGAAGACCCCGGGGGAGGCTCTGGGTGGATGAGCTTCTGCTAGCATTTGCCATGGTCCCATGGAGCCCGCCCAGCGGCAGAGGAAAGGACACTCACTCGCTACTGTGGTCACGTCTACTGCTTCTCTCCCAAATTCACCCAACAGCCGGCAAGAACGAGGTTCGGGGCCAAAGCCCTTCCTGCCCAGGTCCCACCACGTGGACACCTTGCCCTGGTGCACAGCCCTCAGGGGGCTTTTCGGGAGACTGAGGCCATTCTGAAAGCTCAGTTAGATGGGGTATTCTGGGAGAGCGGCCTTACTGCTCTGTTAGCAGTATCTGGCATGTTGCCCGGAACATAAAGGCACCGAAAGAGGCTTACTGAATGAATGGAAGAGAGAAGGGGGAAATCGGAAAGAACAGGAGGAAAAAAAGTGACATGAAGCGCCGCTCCCAGGTTCCCAGCCCCCCATGTAACAGGAGCCACTAGACAGATGTCTGAGGACAGAGCTGGCTCCAAGCAGGTGTAGGAAGCAGGCCCCTGTGTCTGTGACAAGCCAGTCCAGAAGCCAGACCCACAGCGAATTGGAACGTTCCAGGATACAGGAAAAGACTGAGGGTACCGGGCAGCTAGGGAGTGGGACGGGCCCATGCCCCGAGCCCCAGGCTACCTTGATGGTGGTGGTGCTCCGCTCCTCGTACTTGCACTCACACAGCAGGCAGTAGGCCTCCACGTCATGGCCGGGCACCGGCATGGGCTCCACCACGTGCAGGCAGTTGCTGGAAAGAGACAGACGGGGGTGGTGGAAGCAGGGCCACCAGCAGCCGGCAGCCCGGGAGGGGAGGGGAGGCCGAGGTGAAAACCCCCTTCCCAACCCTGTTCCCAAACCACCGGCCCACCAGAACCAGCTCTCAGAAGTGCACTTACATGCGGACCTGCCGCCCTCAGCTGCCTTTGTGTCCCATGCTGTGCTCTGCCCCCTCCACATGGGCTCACCCAGTCCCAAGATCTCCAAGTCAGAGCTGGGGAGGCCTCGAGTGGAGTCGGAGACTGGAATCCCTACTCAGGACCACCCCCTGGCACCCTTCCGTCCAGCTGCCCACCAGGCACCACAGAGACGGCCCGCAGGGGCCTCACGCTCCCCAGTCACCCTTCCATCGCTCCGGCCCAGCTCCCGGGGCTATGTCCCCAACGGCAGAGAGCACCCCGACCGTCCACTCCGCTGACCAAGCCCAAACCGGCAACCACCTCTGACACTCCGTTCTCCCCTCACCTATGTATCCACCAAATGCCCGTGATTTTACCTCCTTAAAAGTTCCTAAGATCCACCTTCTCTATTGGCTCCCACTGTCCTGTCTTAGCTCAAGGTCTCATCGTTCTGTCCTCGGACCAAAGCCCCAGACGCCCCACCGCCTGTATCACCTTCTTCACCCAGCAGCTGAGCGGTGTGAGCAAACGAAACTCCCGTCACGTCACCCCCGCTTAAAGTCTAAAGCTGGTCAAGGCCTCCACAGGGCCTCCAGGCTGAGGCCAACTGAGCTGCTCCCCCTGGGGCGCCCACGGCTCCATCTCAGTCCAGGCTGCCTCCCTCCCTACCATCCCTGCCACTCCTCACCCCACACCCCCTCCTCTAGCTCTGCTGATCTGGACTCTTCTCTCAATGAGCCATGCTCCTCTCCTTGACACGTCTCCTGCCTCCTGCAGGAATCCGTGGCTTTGCCACCTCCCCTTCCCATGCTCTGAACCCCTATACGTCCTTCGAGATCCAGCCCCGAGATCTGACCTCTCCCCACAGCGGCCAGCTCCCAGCGCTCATCCCGTCACAGCACTGACCGAACTGTGCTGTCATCCCACCCTTATTTGTACGGTCTCCCTGGGGAGATGCTAAGTTCCTTGAGGACAGAGGCCTCAGCACCCAGCGCAGGGCTGGCAGAGCAGGGCTCGGGGAGGAGGCCCAGTGAGCAAGCTACTGCCAAGGGTGTTCTGAGGGCGCGGCCACTTAGCCCACCTTTACCGAACAGTGCTCCCAACCAAGGTGAGCCCCACATTTAGAAAGAGGGCAGTGAGCTCAGGAAGGCAAAGGGGCATTGCCACCACAATGAGGTCAGGACCCAAATCCCGATCCTCGGCTCATCCTTCCATGTGACACTCCGTCTCAGGGGGCCTGTGTCTGTGCTCAGCTCTTTAGTTGGGCCTCTCGAAAGGTCCCGGCCTTCTTCAGATCAGTGGGTTTCAACAGGTACGGTTCAAGACCACAGTAAGCAAATGACCTCGAGAATGCACCTTGACCATTACCACTGGGGGAAGTCAACCACACTCACAGAGGTTCGCAGAGGCAAACCAGGCATCACACTGCAAAGGACAGCCAGGTCTGGGGCTCTGCGCCTATGTCCTCCTCTCCGGGTTGCAGGGGTTGCACCAGATGACCTTTAGGGCCCTTCCAGCTCTGACAGGAATCCTGCAAGGGTCAGTGGGGAGAACCTGGAGATGGTTCCATTAAGGGTAGTAGGTGGAAACTGAGGCTGGGCAGGATTCTAGGCCCCAGCGACAACACTGGCAACACCCCTATAGTTGGTGGTGGCCGGGGGCCCTGACCTGTGGTCAGCAGGTCGAATGTACAGCCGGGTGACTTCAGTTAACAGCATCGCATAACAGGTCCTTCAGGTCTCTGCAAACAACCAGGCCTGTTCTGAGCTATCCCAGGGTCCTTCCAGACTCAGGCTGGGCTGCTGGCAGAAGCATCAAAGACAAGTGACGTGAAGATCAGGTGTGGAAGTAAAAATGAGATGTCCTCTAAAAGCCTCTGTTCCCCTTAAAAATCCAGTATGTAGCACCCATTTCCTCTAAACCCCTGATGATTCCAGTTCCACCTCTGGGTAACAACTTTAACACATCACTCCCTGCTGCGTGAGTGGGTCTCCTATGTAACTAACTGCACCATTTCTAGACCCTGCACACTGCCCCTCTGGGAGGAGCTGATGGACAAGGCCAGGTTCATGCACAGCACTGATGATCACTGCTGGGACCTTCTGTTCTCCAGGAAGTCCCTGTAAGCCTTCTGAGGACCAGATGCCTCCCTTTCTGAGCCACACGGGGTTCTGGTCTGGAAGGCCGCTCCAGTGCTGCAGTGGGATATGTGCACTCCCCACCAAGGGCAAGCCAGGGGGCGTGGCAGCGGCAGCTGGGAGGAGTGAACCCAGGTTCTTCAAACTGGAATCCTGTTACAGAAATAGGCTGTAAAAGGGTTCAGGGAACAGTAAATGGAAAGCTGAAATCTTTCTGCTGTCTCTGGCCTCTTGCAAGTCGGTAAAACCCTAAACATGATCTTGCTCTCTAAGGATTTCATTTACCTTCCGGGGATCGGTGGTACCGAAAGACTTCAAGGACTGGTCAGAGGACATTAAGGGCGAGGTCTACAGAGAAAGATAAACTGGGTTTAATTCTCTGCTCCGCCACGTCTTCTGTGATGGCAAGAAATTTACTTATACTCTCTGGGTCCCCATTTCCTCCTTTACAAACGGAGGCTGAACTCATCAGTGCCTTTCAGGCTGTGTTCCCTCAGGTACCCCAGGAGCCACTGGGCAAGAAGGCAGTGGACGGAGGGGCTGAGGGACCGGTCTCTCTCGGTGCCAGGTCTGATTTTGTTTCACATATTATGTTTCCAATGCAGACTGTCTCTAGAAAGGTTTGATCTCTAGAAGTCAGAAAGACACTGAACTAACCTCCTTGGTTCCTTCCCACTCTGGGATGCCTCTGCCACGTCTCTCCTGGGCAGACCCACCAACAGAGCATCACTGTTAGGGCTTCTGCCCTCCTGCAGGGGTGGTTATAAACTCCCAGCACTAGACGGTAGAACACCAGCAACGCGGGAACGTAAATGAGGTCACCTGTGAAGCCCACAGCTCAGACAGTTCTGGCTTCGCTCCCCACAACACAGGGCGCGAGTATTTTCCCAGCCATGGACCCAAGTGAAGCAGAGCAGTGACAGTGGCAGAGACCTGAAGACTGGTCTCTTCTGGCCCATGCCAGGGGGGCTGGAAGACCACAGGTCAAGCCCTACCCCACCGCTACAGGGATGTCACCAATGTTGTCACTGGGTCCTAGAATCCTGCCCAGCCTCAGTTTCCACCTACTATCCTTAATGGAACTGTCTCCAAGTTCTCAATTTAAGATTGTTCTTTGGGGGATCCCCTAATTCTGACTTGTAAGGATTAGAAAATAAAATCTAGCCTGAGAGGTCTGGACAGCACTCCCTTCTCTCGGGCATCCAAGCCTGGGTTTGCAGGCCATACTATCCCCTGGGGCCAGAGACAGGGCTACTAAAATCTGCTGTTGCCTCTAGGAGGCAGCCTTACTATCTGCTGTGGGGCTCAGACAGTCTCTCAATTTATTTAGTCATGTCATCTGAGCTATAACTGCAACGTACAAGGAGGTCACAGGGGCTCCTTCCAAGACTTCGCGTCTTAGGGCTTTGTGAATCCATCAGGACAGGCGAAGCAAGACGCAAACAGTCTGCTGTGAGAGCAGCTCCAGTTTTCTGGGGCTGGGCTGTCTTATGATGAGTATCTGTGTGACCTCTAACAAGGCCTGATAATATATATTAATATTAGCTAACATTTATACAGCACTTACTATGTGCCAGACATTGTCCTAAGTGCTCTAATGACACAGGCATGTACAAGCGCGCGTGCACACGCGCGCGCGCACACACACACACACACACACACACTCAGTACTCAAAATACTGTCATCCATCTTACAGATGAGGAAACTGAGGTACACTGGACATCAAGAAGTCACTTGTCTCCCGATGAACAAGGGGCCAACCTGGATTTGAAGCCAAGCAGGCCAGATCCCGAATCCACACGTCTAGCCAGTCTGCCTCTCGGAAAATCACTGACTAACTCAGAACTGGAGAAGTTCCAATTTCCCAAAGGCTGTGCTGAACCAACCCCATAACCACCTAAGGAACTTTAAGAGAATGTTACTCCTGCTCCCTGATATTTCCTGAATTCAAATTGTAGGGGGAGGGGATCGAATGCACAGCAGGGAAACCAAAGTTAACACCATATCATATACTTGAAAGTGAAAAGAGCAGATCTTAAATGTTCTCACCACACGTGCGCGCGCACACACGCACACGGTAATTATTGGAGGTGACAGAGGTAATCACTAACCTTACCGTAGTAACATTTCACCATACGTATATCCATCAGACCATCAAGTTGTACACCTTAAACTTACAGTGCTATGTCTAATGGATCTCAATAAACCTGAGAAGAAAGAAAACAACGAAACCCCCAATCTTGGGAGCAGGTGGTGCTGGGAATCTGTATTTCCTCAAAGCCTGATATTTCCTCAAAGCCTGATATTAACGCACAACCAAGCAGGGAACCTAACTGGGACACCCCCTCTCTGTGATGCGAATCCCTTCCACAGTGCCCTTAGCAAAGAATCACCCCATCTGTGCTCAGATCCCTCCAAGGATGGGGCTTCCCAGCTCTTAAAATAGCCTGGATTAGAAACACTTCCTCACCTCACACTTACATCTGTTTCTCTGAAGCTACGCCTGAAGCTGTTTCTACTGGCTCCAATTCTACACTAAAAAACCACATTGAACAGAACTGATGCCCACTGCCATGTGCCCCACTTCCCAGAGCATGCCAGCACTGCTCCTGGTCTTGTCAGCCACCAGATGTCTCCAAGCCCTTTCCTCTTCAAGCCTCCCTTAAGCCACTCCTTCTAGGATATGGTGCTGAAACTTCCCTTTACCAAGCTGGTCTCCTTTCTCTGAATGAATCTGAGCTTCTTTTTCTCCTTTTTAAAGGGAAGCATCCAGAAATGAATTCAGGACTCCAGAAGTATAAATGAAATTTCCCCTTTGAGTTTTAGTCTCTGCAATTATAAAAAGGAAACACTACCTATCCCAATCTATCCCAGCTACCTTACAAGGCATTAATGACACTGGTACAGAATAACACACGTAACAGAGCTTTGCAAAAGTACACCAAAGGTCCTATGCATGTGGGCATGCTATCTACCTCGCCCAATTTCTGTGACCATTTTGCATTACTAAGAAACACCCAAATCAAAGCAAAATAACAAAATCCACTTCTCTGACCAGGAACCCCTCAGCTAGAATTCAAGATGCCTGGGTCCTGTTCCCAACTGGCTGTGTGACCATGGACAAAACAGTCCATTGTATGCTCTAGTGGGAATGAAGGAGCAAGCTTATCCTCCAGGGATCCAAGAATCCCACTAAACACTTGTAACTTCAACTAGTGATATCAACCATGAGCCAATCTGTATGGCGCCTTACCAGTCCTTCTGTGACACATTCTGGTTGTAAATGTGCCCACTGATGTTTCTGTATGGCGGACAGATGCATTTGCAACGGATGTCTTCAGAGCTCTGGAAGAGAAAATGCATGGTAGGCAGGGTCCCTGGCTTCAGGTTCTAGCAAGACTTTGAACTTTGAGTTCCCTGTTTCATATGTAAATGCTCTTGACCTCTCCCATCTCCAAGTTCAGAAAGGAAGGACTTCTGCAAAAAGGATGCTAATATCATAGGACCCTCAAGACAGAAACTGTCCAGGTGGCAAATGAGACTCACAGAAAGCTGCCTAGGGATGCCATTCCCTAGCAAGGTGCTTGAGAGCAGGGGGTGTGCGTGTGGCAAGAGAAATGACAGCCCTCTACACCGGGCCCCACACCTGCTGTGTGCATCTTGGTCCAGCAAAGGTGAGCCCCTTCCCAACCACCATCCCATCTCCAACTACGGAGCTTAGGACTGGGGGGAGGTAAAGGTCAGGGGTACACAAAAAGTGGATCATTTCCATGGGAATACCCAAGCAACCCCTTAGAAAGTTCCTCCTCTCTGAAATGGGTATAAGACACCATCACAAATACTTTCATTCCAATCAGGAATTTCCCCAGAGGGGCTGGAAGCAAACCCTCAGACTCAACCTTACTTAAAACCTTGGTGACCTTCAGAATTTTAAATTCCACAGAGCTACCCAAGGCCAGTTCTGGGTCATTTACCCCTAAAGAATGGAAATTTCTCAGGAGTCCCAGCACTTAGGTTGGTCACCCTCCGTGTAACAGAAACTCCCAGCTGTGTAGGACTTCATACTGAAGGAGCATTTCCACAAACTATATTACTTGGTTGTCCTTAGGTAGACCAGTAGACATTATAACCACCCCGATTTTATCCAGGGGCAAAGGAAGGTGTGGGGAACTTAGGTAACTCCTCCAAATACAAATTCCCTCGCTGGGATCCCACCTAGGTTTGGTCTGATCCAGAACCCGTCTCTGGGCTCCACCCCTTTCCCCTCACTCCACCCTTACAAAGGCCTGCGGTCTGGCACCCGCGAGAACACTCCCGAACCTATGGTCCACTGATGACTGAGGGACAGAGCCAGAGCAGCAGCCCCCTCTGGGGGCGGGGGGGTGGGGGGGAAGGAGGCCCTGTCCTCAGGCACGGTGGTCGCGCACGAGGTGCTGCTGGCTCACCTCCCTCACCTTGTTGGCTTGCGCTGGGGGCAACAGCAAGCACCCGACCACGGCCACCAAACATAGGAGCTTCATGCTGATCGGGCTTGGGAGGCCAGCCAGACCGGACACCTGCATAAGAGACAGGAAGTCGGGAAGGGGAAGGCGGCCACACCATACCCGGTACTCTCGGCCCTTGAGCCCTCCCGCCGGGACCTAGGAATGGAGTGAGGGGCTGGATTCAGCATTCCAGGGCCTCCTAAAACCCTGTGGCCAAATACTGCCTTTCCTCCCCAAGTCTCCGGTTCTCCATCGTCCACCTGGAGCGCCCGGGAAGAGGGGGCCTCCCGGGATCACGGCCGCCGGGGGCCTCGAGTTCCTAGGACCAGGCCCTGCTCCGATCCTCGCGGCGCGTTCCACCGCCCTCCGCCATCTCCGCCTCCGCCCGCCCGCTCGCCCAGCAGCTCCTCCCCACTCAAGGCCCGATGAAAACTTTCGGGGTACAGTCTGGGAGCCCTGATCCGACCGCCAAAGCCAGTGCCCACCTAATGAGGGGTCTCGGGCCGGCCTGGGACCCCCCGCGTGCCCCCGGGACCCCCGTACCCCACCCCCAACGCCCAGTCCGCTAACCTGCGAGCCCCGCCGCAGCCGCAGAAGATCCAGTTGGTCCCGCCCCTTCCCGGCCTCTATTGGCTGCCGGAGCGGCCTCTCAGCCCAACCTCGCTATCGCCAAGGTAACAAGGCCCACCTTCGCCTGGGCTTGGAGGCTCCCGCGCAAGGGAGAGGAAGGCATTTCTCAAACCCGACCAAACAAGAAAAGGGAGCGTCAACCTTCCAGACGGAAACAAGGAAGGGTCTTGCCTTTGTGTGGCCTGTAAAACCCCCACAGCAGTGCTCCGCCGCTTCTCGTATTACACAACTCGGGGGTCCGGAGAGGGGCTAAGTGTGTTTCATCGTGTTGTTTTATAAAGAGAAAGCACTTTATACACAATAAGCTAGTAACAACAACGATAACCTTAAAAACCCAGTAAAGGGCTTTGTCCTCGCTCCCAATTTGGAAATGTTAGTTAGGGATGCAGATCTTTGCTGCAGAGGACTTTAACTAGGCCCCACCTCTGCTCTCCCCTCATTTAGCGCCCTGAGGAGAAGGAAACCAGGGGTGGCAATGAGGTGGTGGGCTGGGCCTGCTAGGAGGGGGTTCAGCTGCTGCTTACCTGGTCTCCCTGCCCCGAGTGCTATCTGGACCTGGAGGACTGGGGCAAGGTGTGCAAGGCTGGCATGGGGAGTGGGGAGTGGGAAGCTGGTGGGGAGGGAGGGAGGGAAGTCTGTGGTGCTGAGGGGCAGATGTGAACTTCTTGCCAGCTGTGAGGACAGAGGAGCCATCCGAGTCCAGGGTACCAGACGTGGAATGAGGCCACCCAGGCTTTGGCACTGGTTTGGCCACTGAGCAGCTATGTGAGCCTGGAAAAGCCATCGCCCCTTTCTGGGCCTCAGTTCCCTTATCTGTAAAATCAATCAGTTGGATAGAAGGTCCCTTTCAGCTTTGAAATGTGGGGATTCCTGGAAGTGGCCCACACCAGCTGTTGGGGGCTAGAACTGGCATATGGGGTGGGTGCCGGCAGAATTAAACCCCTCTCAGCCACTGTGGACTGTGGTGGGCTCCTTGTGTGGAGGTAGTTGGGTTTATATTTGTTTCTCCTACTCATGTCTCACGCCTTTTTAATTCCTCACCACCTGGCAGACCACCATACTCTTCATGGGAGCTCAGGAAAAGTGTGCTAAACAGAACTGAATAGAATTAAATTAAACCTCACTGGACAGCAGGCAGGAGTCACAATGGTGTGACAAAGTCATAGCTCAGTGAGCTCAATGACTAGGGCATGAATCCTGGTTCCCCCCACTCCTTCCTAGTTGTAAAGATGTGGGTGGTTTGCTTCTCCTCTAGGGGAGCTTCAGTTTCCACATCATAAAATGGGGCTAATATTACCTACCTTCCAGGGTCGTTATACGAGTATAATGAATCAATATTGGCAAAGCCCCAGGAACAGTGGCTAGCCCCAGGTGGGGGAGGGATCTATAAATGGAAATGAGAGCTCATTCTGGGGGTCAGAATGTCTGCTTTGGTGAATGGGCTGGGGCAAAGGCAGGGTGCCTGCCACATGGGAGCAGAAGGGACAGTTCAGGCCCTGGAAAAATACCCTCCTTCTCCCACTTCATCTGCTTTGTGGAGGTGAGGGTCTTCACGGGGACAACAGCAATGGGGCTGAGTCTCCGTCACCTCCGAGGCCTGCCCTTCTGATATCCAACACGAAAGGTGCCCAATGCTGAGTTCACCGTCTTGCTCGCCAACTGGAAACCAGGTCTCCATCATCCTGCTTTTCTCAGGCCCCAGACTGTGGTGTCAAATTATCTTTAACTCCACTATCTCCTGTCTCCACATCTAGTCTGTCTAGGTGTCCCCGTGGGGCAGCTACATTGCCCTGCCTACATCCTGCCACAGCCAGCACTTCGCTCCCTGAAATACACTCCCTTCATCTGTCCTCCTGCTTCCATCCCGTCTTCCTCCAACCCTGTTTTCAGCACAACACTCATTGCTCAGTAATCCCCAGTACCACGCTCTCGCATCAAATCCAGATCTTGCCACCTGGCATCCAAGCCCTGGCCGTCATTTCTGCCCCCCGCCCATCTCATCTCTGGTTACTCCTCCACCACTGGCCATCTTTCCCATATTTGACTTGGCTCACACCTGTCCTCCCATAGGATGTCCTCATCCCCTCAGCCCTGCCCATCCTTACCCTTCATTTCTTTCCAACCATTGTCCCAAGTGTTTCTCTTCCAGAAACTTTCAAGTTGACCCAGGGTACCCCATCCCACCCATTCCTCCCGGTGCCCTTTGCTCAAGAACGAGACCATTGACATGAGTCGGAATCTATTTATTCGATTCAATTCCACAAACATATGCCAAGCATGTCAAGATGCAACAGATAAGCCACATGTGAACCCTGCTTTCAAGAAGTGAGTAGTCTCACAGAGGAGAAATCATATGGTCAGGATATAACTTAAAATAGAAAGTGAGGTGTCACAGGAGAGTTTTCCCCTCCGAATACTGTTGAGCACCGGGCACCAGCCTATGTGCTAGTGGCCAGGGATGTGTCAGTAGACAAGACCACCCTGTCCCTGCTCTCATGGACCTTGAAGCTTATCGCAGGAAAATGACAAGTCCACTCGTAATTACAATTCCAGGTGATCTGAGCTATGGTGGGGAAGATCTGCCGTGGCTGGGCCAGAGTGGAAGGCAGAAGAGTGGCCTTGCCCAAAGTGTCCACACCCGATCCCTAGAACCTGTGACTAGGGTACCTCCCATGGCAAAAGGGATTTTGCAGATGTAGTTAAATGAAGTTTGTTGGGCTGAGGAGAGCAGCTGGGATTATCCAGATGAGCTGAATCTGGTCAGATGACCACAACCAGAAGGCTTTTCTGGTTGTGGTCAGAAAAGGAGAAAAGTCAGAAAAGTCTTCTGGTTGTGGTCAGAGAAGAGATGACACAGTGAAGGAGAAGTCGAAGATGGAAGGGGCTGTGAGCCAAGGAATGAGGGTGCCGTTTAAAGCTGGTAAGGACAAGGATCGGATTCCTCCCTCTGCCCCCCTCCCCGTTCCCAGAGCCTCCAGAAGGAACTTCACTTTAATTCAGGGATATCTGTGTGGACTTCTGACCTACAGAACTGTAAGCTAATAAATTTGTGTTGTTTGAAGCCACTAAGTTCATGGTAATTTGTTACAACAACAACAGAAAACAAATACGGCCAGGAGGATGGACAAGATTTGGAACAGAATTCAGGAGCCCACTGAAGGTGGGGAAGGACATTCTGAGTAGCTCAGGGGTAGGAGGAGAAAAGAGATGGCCCTGGGAAGACACACGAGGAGAAGAGTGAATGGTTCAGTTTGGCTCAAACCCAGGGCAGATGAATGGGAAGGGAGAGCAGAAAGATAAACTGGGGCCAGAACCTCATGACAGCAGAGGGTTGATGTGAGCCAGGGAATGAGCCCAGGCCCCTGGCTTGGGGGAGGACCTTAGGACCTTAGGCAACCTCAGGAATGTGCTGCCTCCAGCAGAATGAAGCTGAAGGTAACTTCGAGCTTCCTGCTGCTTCCTCCTGGGAATCTTGGTCTCCATCATGCACTTTGCTCCCTACTCTCAGATTTGGAGCTCTGGAACTTAGACCACAGCTCAGCACCTTGGTTTCCCTCTCTGGTAGCTGCCTTTACCCCAAGAACCCTAATATTAGTTGGCCTGAAAAGGCCAGGTCTTGGCATCTGTGCCAGAACTGAAGGTCTGGTGTCCTCCTCACTCCCTGCCCCACTCTTGGTTCTCCTGGAGAGGAACTGGACCCCAAGCTGTGCCTACTGTCCTTGGCACTGGCGATGTGCCCCTGCTCTTCCTCTACCCCCCAGCAAAGCTTATCTGTCCAGTGCCTTACAGCCTCCAGCTCCCATGAGAAGATTACCTTCCTAATTTGTACACCAACGCCCATGTTTTAGTCCCCCCAGGGAATAGCTGCACTAAGGTGTCATCCAACACAAGCAGAGAATAAAGCTCAAGGGCTAGAATTCAGACACCTGTAACAGGCTCCAAGGGGCAGTGATTGTCGATTTGGAATACAGAGAAGCCCTAGATCCCCCTCTAATCGGAAGTCATCCCTCCGCCGCTAGATGGCAGGTCAGGGGCCCAGGGATGTCCTTGAGACCGGGTGGGAACCATCCTCACACACTCTTGAGTGGGGTCTGCTCTCTCTGACCACAGCAGGATTTCTCAGGCGGCAGGGGGCCCAGAGCTGAGGGTGGAGGGTGCCATGCTGTGTAGCACACTCTCCCAGCTGGCGGCAGCCTGAATGTGCACTCTCTTATGTCTGGGCCCCCGGAGTCGCGGTCAGGCTGCTGTCCGGAAACCAACCTATTAAGACAGCTCGTCAAAGAGGAATTATATTTAATTGAATAAAACTCTGAATGAAAATATGATTCCATCTAAAGTGTAATATGTGATGCAAACTTTGTCCAGTCATACACACATACACACACACGTATGTAGTACACAAATATTTAAATGTGAAATTTAAATTCTGGACTCACTTTATGCCAGTCGTTTACCAGAAGTCATTAATGAGGCACGGTTCTGTGTGTGATCTCACATCAAGTTGTCCCTCTCGCTCTGTTGTACCTTTCTTGGCTCAGCTTCTGCCACTGTACGTCCTCTTCTGGACACAGGCCTGACAGCATCACGGAAGTATGGAATGGTAGTTCACTTGGGGTTTCAGTGTTCTTAACCAGACCCAGTATCTTGGGTTCTATTTGATCAGCTCCCAAAAGGACATGAGGCAGGATGGGATGCAGGTAAGTCCCTTGGACCGGAAATCACAACATCTGGATTCTAATTTGAACTCACTCCTGTCCAAGCACCAGCCTGCCAGGGTCTCAGTTTGGAATTTGTTTGGATTTGTTTGGAATAGCAGCTTTAAATCTTTCTGGTCTCACGCCCTGGGAAATAACAGGAAATATATGTATCGGTCTTTGCCATGGTTCCTGGCACAAAATTCCTCAAATCTTTTCGTTTTCTGAAGGTCAGCAACCTCTGGCATATATATTACTAAACTCTTGGGGATTCCTGGCCGATAGGAGCATCTTTTGTTCTAATGAAGGGACTCTTGGTGGACTCCTGGGTGAGGGCTGATCACTAGGAAGACCAAACCAGGATTAGAAGCCTGGAACTTTCGGCCTCATCCCCTACCATCTGCAGAGGGAAGAGGGGCTGGCAAATGAGTTAATAATTGGTCATGCCGGCATGATGAAGCCTCCATAAAAATCTCAAAAGTATAAGGTTCAGAAAGCTTCTGAGCTCCAGAACCCATAGACGTACTGGCGAAGGACGTGTGCCTGAAAAGACCAGAAAACTCTGCCCATGTCTCCACACCTTGCCTTCTGCATCTCTTCTATCTGGCTGTTCCTCACTTGTGTCCTTTTATAATAAACTGGTACTCTAATAATGCAAGTGCTTTCCTGAGTTCTGGGAACAAATTATTGAACCTGAGGAGGGGGTCATGGGAACCCCGATTTACAGCTGGCTGGCCGGAAACACAAGGGACATCAGGCGACTTGCAACTGGCATCTGAAGTAGGACAAAAAGGACAGTCTTGAGGGACTGAGTTCCCAGCCTGTGGGGTCTGCGCTAATACCGATTAGTGTCAGCATCGAATAGAATTGTCGCAGAATTGTTGGGCGTGAGCAAGCCCCACTCTTCTGGCATCTGAAGTGTTGATGTGTGAGTGTGAGCAGAGAAGGGGAAACAGGAGTTTCCCCCTATTTTCATGTCCCCTTTACATTTAAGGTTATTGAGGACCCCCGAAGCGCTTTATGTTATCATCTCCATCAGTATTTACAGTATTAAAATTAAAACAGAGAAATTTTAAAAGCAATTTGTTTTAAAATAACAATAACAAACTCATGGGGGTGCATAAACATCTTTTGATTAAAAAAACCTGTATTTTTCAAAAGAACAGTGAGAAGAGTGGTATTATTAAAAAGAAAAGAGAAAGAAATCGGTATTGTTTTACATTTTTTTCTCGATCGCCTTATTGTCTGGTTTTATAGACGACAGTTGGATTCTCACATCTGCTTCTGCACTCAGACAGTTGTGAATTACGTGTCAGCACATGGCCTCTGCCTCCGGAAACTGCCCCCCCCCAGCCCCGTATGCCTGGAAGAAAATGAGAGTGGAAAAGGTGATGAGGAAAATCATTTGACCTCGTAATTGCCCTGAGTCTTGGGGGCCCACTTGGTTCTCAGACCGCACTTTGAAAACTGATGGCCTGGAGACCCTAACACGTCTGCCAGATCTGACATTTTGTGGTCTTTCTGAGAACGCTCTGTGGTAGTGTTTTTCAGAATACATTTTGTGGATCACACTCCCAGGAATAATTTCATGGATGTTACCCTATGTAGGGAACTGTGATTTCTGTGAGTAAATTAGTTTGAGAAGGCTTGGTTTAAAGTAAATTATGTTGGGGGCGCCTGGGGAGCTCAGTCAGTTAAGCATCTGCCTTCAGCTTGGGTCATGATTCAGGGGCCTGGGATGGAGCCTGGGATGGAGCCTCATGTCAGGTTCCTTGCTCGGTGGGGAGCCTGCTTCTCCCTCTGCCTATGTCTGCCGCTCTGCCTACTTGTGCTCTCTCTTTCTATCAAAGAAATAAATAAAATCTTTAAAAGGTAAGTAAATTATCTGGATGGATTTTACTGCAGGACTTTTTAGATGCTTTGTTATGGTAATTCATTTTATGAATCTCTTTTAAAAATACGACTGTGTATAGGATTTCCCTATGGTTTCAGCCAGAAACTCTTTTTTTTTTTTTTTTCTGAGAAGCATCTTTAAAGACTAGTGTAGCAGGGAACATAATTTGGGGAAGGCTGCTCCTGCGACTCCTGGATACTTGTTCTGAGTATTAACAGATCAGATTCTATCATCTGGAATCCATTTTCTCTAAACAAAATTCTGCATGCACACTTTTTGATTCTTTTAATACAGATACTTATGATAGTCATGTCGAGGGCTTAGAGAACCACAGGTTGCTAAAATTTGGCCTCTAGATAAGTTGCTGAAAATTAAGTAGGAAGAATGTTACCAATTATATGAATAGTAATATATATATATGTATATATATACGTATACATACATATATATATATATATATATATATATATATATGTATGTATTTGTAGGACTGGTTTTGACTTAGAAAAATTTGACCTAGAAAAATCATATCAGTCAGCCTAACACAACAGGAATACAATAGTTCACAGAAGCACTCAAAAAGGGAGAAAAGGAACCTCATCCTGACAAATATTTTGTTTTTTTCTTTAACTTTTTTAATGGGGGTAAAACAAATCTATAGTAAAGTATATAAAGGGTCCATCTCGATCAATTTTTACTATGTCAGACTCAGGCCTGGGAGTCAGGGGTCCTGGTCCTGTCCTAAGCTCTTCTGTTAAATCTCTGTATGATTGAAGGGGGCAATTCCCTTCCTCTGAATTCCAGTCGCCCCAACTATAAGGCAACAGTGTTAAACTAGATCAGTACTGGGGCACCTGGGTGGCTCAGTGGGCTAAGCCTCTGCCTTCGGCTCAGGTCATGATCCCAGGGTCCTGGGATTGAGCCCTGCATGGGGCTCTCTGCTTGGCAGGGAGCCTGCTTCCCTCTCTTTCTCTGCCTGCCTCTCTGCCTACTTCTGATCTCTGTCAAAAATAAATAAAATCTTAAAAAAAAAAAAAACTAGATCAGTGTTTCCCTAAGTGTGATGTGTATAGGCAGGATGATTCAAAGTATACCTAGAAGAATAGTTTTTTTGCTTTGCTAGGTATGCAGTTTCTTTTTTAAACTTCCATGAGAAGTTATACTTCACGTACAAGAAAATGCACAAAATTTTTACTGAACAGTTCGGTGGATTTTTACCTAGGTATACAACAAATAATGCATATAAACCACTTCCAGCTCCTCAGAAAGCTTTCTGTGCCCCCACCCCAGTCAGCATGCATCCCTGGCTCCCAAGGTAACCAGCACGCTGAGTTCTAGCAATATTAACCAGGTTTTGACTGTCCTTGAACATCACATAATTAAATCACACAGTATCTACTCTTCATCTCTACCTGGCTGTTTGTTCACCACTGTGTCTGTGAAAACCACCCACATTGTCACGTGTAGTGGTAGTTCATTCCTTTGCATTGCCAAAGAGGATCCCATTGAATGAATATATCACAATTTTTTTATGTCATTGCAGCTGGGCATTCGGATTATTTCTAGTTTGGGGCTATTGTGAACAAAGCTGCTCTTATTGTAGATGTCTTTCGGTGGCTGTATGTCCTCATCTCTCTTGGGTATGTTCCTAGGAGTGAAATTGCTGAGTGATAGAGTACTTTTGTTTTCCGAACTGGACGTACCAGTGCCCACTCCATCAGCGGATGAGAGTTTTAGGTGATCTGCATTGTTGCCAACACTCAGTGTTATTACATAATATCTTGTGTGAATCTGAGGAGGCACAGTGCTCGTGGATGGAGGGGGAAACAGAGACAATCTCAAAACTTTTAAGATTTTTGCGGGGATCTTCTGACTCGGGGGGGGGGGGGGTTAGTGTCTTGGTAAACACAGCCCTAGAGGGAGGAATTTACAGGGGACATATATGGGTAAAGAACTTGAAGAAAGAGCATATGTTTAGCAAAATATAGAGACCACAAAGCTGTGTGTTTGTGTAGAGGTGGAGTGGGGAAGACGGTCCAAGAAAAAGCAATATTTTGGTGGAGTGAGTCAGGGTCTAAAAGATCTTGTAACACTGTAATGAAAGCTGGATAGGTTTCCCCGCTTACACAAATACAGGATGGGAGAGATATATAATGTAGCCAAAGATATGTTAGCACTTTACACTAATGCAGTGTAAAGTGACCTGCAAACTCATTTGACTCAGGCTGAATTCGCAGCAGACCTATGAAATCCTTTTGATTAGAAGAGAGCATTTTATCTTTGCTCTGCTCTCTACCAGAAGCCCACTTCTGGGGTGTTCTGTTCCATTTGGAGATATACACTTATGAGGAGCACAGACAGGAGGCATTCAGAGCACAGTGGCCAGCAACGCTGGAGACCTCGAAACCCTGCCATGCAAGGAACAGCTGTAGGAAATGGGACATTGTTCTGGGAAAGAGAAGCCGCAGAGGTATGACAGCTGTCTTTGGCTAGCTGAGGGAATGTCACGTGGAAGAGGAATAGAATTCACAGTGCATGACTCCAAAAGGTCAGCACTAACAGAGAAAACCTTTAGTATGGCAGCAGGAAGGATGTTTACCAAGGTTGGCTAAGGAAGGAATGTATTACCCGGGGAGACGGTTCTAGCACCGACAGTGTTCACGTATCTTTTGGTCAGCGACTTGCTGAAGCGACCTCAGAGGGAATTTAAGCATCTGATGAAAAGTTTGACATATGACTCCAAGTTCCCTTTTGGCTCTGAGGTCCCATGAGTCTGACTATGTGACTTTGGATTTCCTGGAACCCCAGTCTTTATAAAACAGGGGATGGGTTAAGGATTCTTCAACACCAAACACGTTTCCTTGTGAGCTACTTCCCACAAGCACTAGTGGGTGAATGATACACACTCCCCTTCATCAGCTGCGACCCCAGCAGTTAGGGGTCTTTGGTCGTTAGCAACGTTAACTGATTGGCTAACCTAAGGAAAAAAGGGAGTTTGTTGGAAAGAAGGGGAAAATCTATAGACTGTAAGAGGGAGCTGAAGAATGCAGCATAAAGAGAGCAGAAAACTAGTGCATCCTCGCACAGCTTCACCACGGGGGTGAAATGGCAACGCATGGTCCCCGCCAGCCCCATCCTTAGCCACTACTTGGTATCCCAAGTCCAGGAGAGGGAGAGTGCCATGGACCTAATTAGGTCTTACACCTGCCCCTTGGCAAGAAAACTCAGGACACATGGGTTGTCACCCCAAGGTCATCTCCCAAGATGAAATCAGAAGCTATTATCAGAAGGGGCAACCAACGGTGTCCCCTGTATACATCGCCCCTTTCTCTCCTACTCAGGATCGTACATCAAGAGCTCAAGAGAGTGAGTATTTAATACGTTATGAGAAAAACAATTTTCGACCTACTCGGCTTTATCTTTAAAAGGGAAACATGCAGGGCACCTGGGTGGCTCAGTGGGTTAAGCCGCTGCCTTCAGCTCAGGTCATGATCTCGGAGTCCTGGGATCCAGCCCCGCGTCGGGCTCTCTGCTCAGCAGGGAGCCTGCTTCCTCCTCTCTCTCTGCCTGCCTCTCTGCCTGCTTGTGATCTCTCTGTCAAATAAATAAATAAATAAATCTTTAAAAAATAAATAAATAAAAGGGAAACATGCACCCATCTGGATGCTTACGTTTTTTACTAGGAGCAGATGTGACACATGGTTTAACTGTGCAGCGAAAAGCTAGAAGCCTACAAACCCCACGCTCCCGGGGAGACAGACACGCCGATGTGGGCTTGCGCATCAACAAACAGGTATCAGATGCCTACGATGTGTCAAGCCTTGTACTAGACACCAACACTTATTAAGCCAGTGCAAAAATGGAAAGGTTAAATATTTGCCCCGTGTCAACGCAGAGGGGGAGGAGGGCCATGCGCTGGGGCTCAACGGTGTGGGGCTGGCCAGGGAGGGAGTCCTTCGGTCTGGTCACGAGGTGGCCCGCGCTCGCCCCACCCACCAGGGACCCCACCCCGTCTGGCCAGCCCCTGGCGTCTGCAGCCCTCCGGAGGAGGTGACGCCCCCAGAGTGAGGACATTTTGGTCCGGGCCAGCAGCTGTCACCTGAGAAAGATTGAGATCCGCCCACCAGGTGACGAGGCTTGTTGTAGCCGAGACAGGCACAGCTCAGATTGCCTCCCCGAAGTAATTAACCCCGGGGGCGGGAGGGGGGGGAAATGTGTCAAATCTCTGGTACAGCCGCCCTCCAGCCGGTTGGCCGCTCACTCCAACCTCTCCTAGACAGGTCAGGAGCCTGGAAGCTTTCGGGGAGCAATCCAGTGGGAGGAGGGGCGGACCCTACCCTTTCTCGGGGTGTGGGTGCCCGCGAGGGGACGTCCAGGTCTGCAGAGCAGCTCCAGCCCAGAGCAGGTGCGAGGTAGAAGCATGAGGCTGAGGTCAAAGAAAGTGAGCCTGGACCACAGCGGGGGTGAGCTGCTCGGCGCCAGCAGCCTGTACTGAGCTCTGAGGTCAGGGCTCTGAGTTCTCGCCCAGGACGGGAGGGGTTGCGGGGGTGGGGGGTGGAGGCTGTGTCCTGCAGATCCCAGGAGGCATGGCAGCACAGGAGACACTAATCCGCAGTTTTTACACATAATCACTTCAGACAGGAAAGATTAAGTACCTGTACCTCAAATTGCACTCACCGCTGGAAGGACTAGTGGTTTCAGAGGTTTCGGCTCGTGTTCTCAGGGGCCCTGTGGGCCAGAGCTTTCCAGGGAGGGACCAGGGGCCCCGTCTCTGATCCTAAAACTGCCGCTTACTCACAACATCTCCCTGGACCTCAGTTTTCTCTCCTGTTTAATGGATTAAACTAAGCCTGATGCATCTTACCGCCTTTTAAGAACAAAAGAGAGGATCCAAACAAAGAGTGTTTGAAAATTAAAACATAACAGAAGTCTATGAATCTCACAGCCCTCTCTCTGGCATGTGTGTTTGGTCACCATAGAACACAAATTTGGGGGGAGGGGTCTCTAATTGACTTGAAGGAAATTAGGCTAATAGCTTGGCCAGATGAGGCCAGGAGGTGGCTTGGGGGTGATGGTGTTGGACGGGCTGCTTCATTTATAGGGATTCTCTCAAGGAATGAAGGAACCAAAGGAAAGCCTGCCTTGTGACTTCTGTAAAGATTCCTGTAATCAGAGATGCTACCGAGTCCGCTGATGAGAGCAGGAAACTCCTCATGTAACAGATAAAGAAACTGAGGCGCAGACAAGGGGAAGAGACTTGCCCAAGGGCACCCGGGTATTGACCAGAGTCGGTTCTGGAATTTCTTTGCAGCTTCTTAAAACTAGCTTCCGTGACCCAGACCTCAGTCTTGCCTCCCCCTATCTTCAGGTTTTAGGATGTGGGCCTTTTCCCCAAAGGGATCGTGGAGTAGTTTCGTGATTCCAAAGCATCTTAAACTGCCCCCGTGAAGCTGTTTTCGGATCCTCTCTCTCAACCTGGAAGAGGCAGGAGGTGCCAGGGGTTAAAGAGCATTCCTTGGTGTGGGATTCAGCTGGGGTGAGATGTTCACAGGCAGTCGCTCAGTTTACAACTTGCTGTTAATAGACGCCATTTATCACAGCCAAGGGCAGCTGGCTCTGCCTGGGATAGGGACGGCTCATCATGCCCGGACGGGGCAGGCAGGCGGGAGGACACAGGCAGGGCCTCCTTCACTTACCCCTGAGGCCCAGAAATCTGTCCCAAGAAGGAGGCAGTGGACTAAGGGCTCCCACCATGGCGACCCTGGCACATAGCTTCGGTGACTCACTCTTTCCAGCTGAGTTTCCCAAATGCCCAACCCAAGTCAAATCCCTGACCCGGTGTCTGGCTCACATTAGGTACTTCATGAGTACTTTGAAAGAGTCTGGTGTTTGGGAGGCCTTGCCCCAAAACAGCAGGAGAGAGGGAGGGAGAAGTTTAAGTGGTGTCACTGCCATCTGGGTTAGCAGAAGCCTGCTGCTTAGTCTCCAGGGCGCTAGAAGCTGCTGCTGGGTCCGTAGCTTGGGGACAGAGTTTTCCTTGCAAGGGAGCAGTGGGATGGGGCACTAGCCCAGTCAGTGGGTTCAAGATGTGAGCTTCAGGTCTCAGAGCTTGCTTCTTTTTCTGTGGCCTCTGGTGGGGCCCACACTGCTGGGAGTCTCGGACATCCCTAACATTTCTACCTGAAGACTCTAGACCCTCTTGGATTTACTCAGGGTCAAGACCAGAATTCTGGTGGACTACCCTATTCTAGGCAGGCCTCCTAACAGAGTTCTCGGTGCTCAGTGATGAGGAGATAGAAAAGCCAGCTGTCACGTTCCAGAATGTTCTATCACAGTTTCAAATTGTGCCCTGGTGCCAAACACTGAATCAGCAGGATCCAACATACTGTTAGGCCTCTTGAGGTCTAAGTCAGAGGAAGTATCTGTTGTCTTTTGTCAATTACTTATTTTAAAGCTTGAACCTAGAATAAGACCAAGTGAATGTAAGTGAGGGGAAGGATTTAATTTGGTTGAGTCTAATGGCTACCATGTATGTGGAACTGACCTATGCATTACACATTATTCAAATATTACCTCACTTAGAACTCCCAACAACCCTGTGAAGCGGATATGGTTTTATCCCCATTTTGCAAGTGTGGAAACAGAGGTGCAGAGAGGTTAAATTATTTGACCAACGTCACAGAGCAAGGAAGTGATGGAGCTGGGTTTCACACCCAGGCCATCAGGCTCCAGAGTCTATGCTCTTAACCACCTAGAAAGGAGGGACCTAGGAAGAACCTTGCAGGTGTGCTTGTCAGACCCAGATGTCATGCCCTCGAAAGACTCCCCCTCCAGCCCAGTGTGTGCAGCCCTCCCTGGAGAAGGGGAAGAGCCAGATGACCTCTGGAGGTCCTTTCACACAAACAGGCCTCCAGCTCTCCCTGGAGAATTCCTCCCTCTTGGTCTTCACTTGCTTTTCTTTCTGGCCAGTCCAGCAGGCTGGTCTGGGTCTCCTGATTGAGTTCAGCTGTCGCCGTGGGACCAGGGGAGCAGCGTGCAAACCCCTCAGGATTAGGGGTGCCGATGAGGCAGCCACCAGAGAACAGCATCACTTGACAGCCCTCTCTCTGTCAGCAGTCACAAGGGCCGAGCCTGGAGCCCTCTTCCTGCTCCTCAGGTCACCCTGGCCTCCCTGTGACCCAGCCCTTCTGGTTGCCATCCCCCCCTTCTCTCACAGCTGCTATTTTTGTCATTTTTTGTTAGACCCTCAAAGCCATCCCTCTGTCCTCCGGTCTCAGCTCCCAGAGGAGGCTGGAAGGTTCAGAAGGGCATGTCCTGCTTCTCGACAGGCTATGCCCTTCTCCGTACCCACCTGACAGTATCCCAAATCTCCCACGGAGATAACCAAATCTCTGTGGGAGGAAATGCTTCATGTTCTTTGTCAACATGTCCCAGCACTGACAAAGTTGTGAGGCCAAGGCATTTGGTGAGATGGAATTTCTGGGGGCAAGCTTCCAGGAATTTTTGGGGGGCACACACGAAGATTTAAAGTATTCAGTTCTTCTAGCCCACGGATGCACAAAGGGCCAGGTAGTGAATACCTTTTATGCAGACCCTACAAATTCTGTTGCAACTTCTCAATTTCGCTGTCTTAACACAAAAGCACCTCAAGGGGATAAGTAAATGAATAGGTGTGGCTCTTACCAATAAAACTTTATTGACAAAAACGGGCTGATCCCCAAGAGAAGGCAGCAGTGGGCAGCTTCTGTGTCATACCTTCCACTGGCTAGGGAGCACCCTTGACGTGCATGAGCAGGGACACCTACCTCACCCACCCCACCAGAGGCCATGTGTAGACAGAGGCCAAGGGAGAGCACTGACCAACGGTCAGGACTGCTGTCTCAGCAGCGACCTGGAATGGGGTGCTGGGATCCTGTCTTAAGGGGGAAGAGCCCTCCCACCCCCCTTTGGCCTTCTAACCAATGTATTCAGTCCTTATGCCCTGTGCAGACAGTGTTCTTCCTAAGACAGGGGTTCCCACAACCCTTCTCATTGACTAACACCTCTGTCTTCTCCAGCTGGAGCTACAGAGACCCAAGGCTGATGCACTTAGGAGAAAACCCAAACCCATACAGCTGTGTGTGGCTGGTGAGGTGCTTCCTGTCTGGGACTTGGTGCTCAATGGCCTTTGAGAAGTCCTTGATGGGGATGGGCCTTGAAGAATCATCTCAGATGTCACAGAATTATTTCACTGCCTCTCAGGCACCTCTCTCTTTTCCACCTCTGCAACTCTACATGTGCTGTTCTCTCTACCCAGAACACTCTTCCTCCATCTTCTTCACTTAGCTTGCTCATCCTGTCGCCTTTTCCAGGAAGCCTCCTCCGATTGCTCCTGTTCCCCAGTTCTGGGTTGGGCTCGCCACCTGTGCTCCTGTTAAACGCTAACAGTCCCCTAGTACAGCCTTTATTGTGTTTCATCGTGACACTGGCTTGCCTGAATCCTCATTTAGAGGGCCCCCAGCACCCGGCGTGAGACCTGCTGCCCAGTTAATATTTATACAGTAGCTGGTCAATTAAATATTTATCAAAGGAATAATCACACCGATGTCACTGGGCCGGGCTTTCCCTTAACTATTGTGGGAATACATGTGCCCATCACGTTCTCTATAAACTTCCCGAGAAGTTTGAGGGAGCTGAGGTCCTTTCCTGTGGTCATAGGAAACGGTCTTTCCCCCTGAGATTCTGTTTCCGTTAATTAAGTCTGAACACTTGTGCATCATAAATTCCAAGGGTTGTTTGAACAGAGGCAGACATCTTGTCTTAGTGAGCCTTCGTCTGGGGAGGGAAGTGACAGGAGGACTATTTCCCTGGTCTCTGGAAGGGGGACTTCCTGTCTTCCTCTATGCTATAATAATGTACAAAAATAAATATAAAATAAATGTGCTAAATATAAAATAATGTGCTAAAATAATGTACCCTATTATTTCTCTATGACTTTTTATAAATAGAAGGGTGCCATGTTTGTGGGAGGGAGGGGAAAATGAGGGAAGGAACCCTTGAGAGAGTGAATGTTTACCTCCAGAGCAGTTGAGGGGCTTTCTTTGGAAAGGGGAGTTTCTGAGCTCACATTTTCTTTGGAAAGGGGAGTTTCTGAGCTCACATTTTCTTCAGAACACTCCAACTGTAATTGGGATTGGGATTTTCACAAAACTGAAAATTAACGGCAAACCCCCTCCTCCCTGCCAGCTAGGGGAACACAGGCCAAATTTGCAGTCTAAGGTTCTGATATTACCCCTTGGGCCCAGCAACTAGCTCCCAAAGAACGAGAAGAACTTCCCAGATATCACCATACCAACCTTCCCCATTCCCTCCAGATGGAGGGAAGATATAGAAATGGGTGTTGTAAAGCCAGGGAAAGCAGGACCCAGGTGGAGGAAGATCAGGTCAGAAAGCCAGAGAGAATCTGAAACCAAACAGCAGCCCCCTCCCCCACCGTCCCTTGCCCAGCTGGACAGACCTGAGCAGGTCCCTGTGGTGAGAGAGGCAGACGTGAACACTGGGGAGGGGAGGAGGAGAGCTGTGTTTCCATCCTAATGGTTTTCTCATGTCCATGCCCAGCTCTCCCCAACTCTTTAGAAAACCCGTTCTGCTCTTTCCCCCTTTGCTTTAGAGCTAGCTGTAAACCGCCAGAGCCGCAGCCCTTGGGCCATGCCAGGCCTGTGACCGGGGACTTGCTACCTCTCTTGATTTCAGGATTTTGTGCCTTCGAAGGGATAACTTCTGAGGTATTCTTGGGGGGCAACTGGAATGAGCCTGCCTGGCTTAGCTGGGCCTTGGTTACAAGCAAATCATGTTTGTGTGTTATTAAAAATAGATTGCAAGCAAATGTATTATTCTCTTTCTACTTTTGGTCTTTTGCCTCTGCTCTCACACCTGGGGCGGGGGGGGGGGGCTCCTGAGAATTGATTTGCCCAGATTCCCTTTGACTCCCCAACTCCCTGCCTTAGGACACCTGCCCTCGCTGTTCCAGGTTGTTCTAGGCTCTTCTCACTGTCTCTCCTCACCAGGGAGCACGTCTCTGGCAGGAAAGCTGACAAAGCAATTAACAGCCTGGGCAGCTCATTAAATGCTAGAGCTGAGAGGTGCTAAATTTTCTCCAACTTGTCAAGGGCAACCTGTAGGTCGTTCAATAGGAAAGATCTCTTTCAAGTACAGAGACTGGCCTTGCTGGGTGGGGAGCTTAACCCCAGCACCCACAGTCCTGAATGAGTCAGCCTCTTACCCTCCCGCCCCCATACCCCGGCCTCCCCATGCCTCATGCAGTCACTTGTGAACATGCGATATGCTGAGCCTGCTCAGGTCTCTGCTTTAAGGCTCCCGTCTCTTGGCAGAACACCCAAGGCTGAGTAATTCCTGGGCAGAACCCAGGATGGGGTGGTACAGGGATAACCAGAGGGAAAAGGAGACGTCGTCCTCTCCTCAGGGAGTTCACAGAGATTGTGTATAAATACATAGGGGGAGAGAAGGGGGCATAAGAAACACACACAGGCCCAGTCCTTGGCAAACTTGCTTGCGTTTGTGGGATCCTAGGATGGCAGCAGATGACAGGGGAGGGCAGGAGGGAAAGAGTCAAGAGGAATTAAGCAGGGAAAGTTTCTGGCAGAGAAGGGCTTTCAACCAGCTTTGAACAACGCTTGAAAGAAAGAAAGAGATCCAGAGTCAGGACAGATCAAGTGACCTCAACACAGAGGCAGCAGAGGGGGCCTTTGATGGGAAGGACCAGTAAAGTCAAGTCCTTGGAGTATGTATAGGGGCTAGGATAAAATTACAGAACCACAAAAGTTTTCCCTTTCTAGATCAGAGCTAGAAGAATGATCCAGAAAGACTTCACATCTCAGGGAAGGGCTTAGGATCGTAAGATTAACTTGCCTGGTGCCTGTTGACCTGGAGCCCAGGATATGTGTGGGGGCGGGGGGGCAGTGTGCGCGCACGCGTGCGCGCACGCACACGGGCACTCATGCATGTTGGACAATCCAATGTATGGATTCTTCTGTGGGGCAGTGGAAGAAGCAAGTCAGGTGCACATGCGTGCTACAGGTGAGCTACTTGGGAAGAAGAGCAGGGGGAGAGAGCGAGCTTGTGAGCTTGTGGGAGTGGCCATGGAGGGCAGAGACCAGAAGTGATGACCCTGGCACCATGCGGAAGAATCACTAATTTAAAAGACAACAGTATGGAAAGTCAGCCAGGGGAGGGGCAGTGTTGGACCTCCAGGTCCCTGACCTGCAAACCCCTTTCCTGCCTTCTTCAGATTCCCACCACGGCTCCCTCCCTGTCCTCCTTGCACTTCCGCTGGTACCTCCCATCTCCCTCACCTAGGCCCCTGCCAATCTCCAGCCACCCACATCCCCTTCCATCCCACCCAAGAGCCACCGGGCTACAAAAGGGGCAGAACTTTGACCCTGGTGCTGGGGGAGGAGCACAGCCCCCAGCTCCATGGCTTGCGGGGTTCCTGCTGTGAAGTCCATCCACACCTTGCCCCCAACCCCATGTCGCTGGTGGGCCCATCTCAGAGGAGTGTGTGCACAGACAAGCGACTCTGGGAAAGGTCCATCTCTCTCCTCCTTCCTCCTGACTCAGTCTCCCATTGCCCACTCCTCTTCGGCCTTGTGATTCTTCAGGCATCCTTCTCCCATCCCTTCCCACGGGCTCCATCATCTCCAGTCCCTTCTGCTGATGCCTGCAACCCCTCCCCGGCCTCAGAGGATGTCTGGCAGGAGTAGGGACGGTGGGCAGCAGGTCATCTGATCGGGGGTACCACAGGCAAAGGCCGTCAAGGAGAGGCCCAGATCCTCCATTTCTCCCTCAGATGTTGCCAAACTGGGCTCAACCCGGGAAATCCATCAATAAAGAAAATACACATATGATTTGTGCCCCATAGAGACTAGTCTACTGCAATAATACTTAAAAATAACTGTTCGAATATATAATGATAAACCAGGACAAGTCAGGAGATCCTACCGTGGCCCCCTACAGAGTCATCCAGAATCTGACCACTGCCCACAGCCCCATGGTTCCAAGAGGCTCCAAGGCATCTTCTTCTCCCTGGGTCATGGTGGGGGCCGCTTGTCTGGTCTTCCTCCTTCCACTGTTATCTCCCTGCAGTCTGTTTTCAACCCAGCAGCCAGAGCGGTCCTTTCCACACATGAGCCAGATCTTATGATGCCTCTGCTGAGAACACCGCAGCAGCCACCCATCTGGGGGTAAAAGGCAAGTCACTGTCATGGCTGATGGCCCTGTGTGATTGATGACCCCTCGCCTCTTTGATAAAATCTCCCACTCTCCCTCTGCTCAAGCCACTCCAGGCCAACAGCCTCCAGACAGCAGAAGAGGTATTTAAACCTGCGTCTGTTGAATTCAAGAGTCCATGTCCCCTCCACTAAGAACGTTATCATCCCCTTTTTGCAAATGAGGAAACAGAAGTGCAATAAGTTTAAGATGAGGCTGGAGTCACGTGACTAAGAAATGTGACTATTACTGCGAATTGAATCTGTAATTATCTGCATAATGGCAAATCCAGGATAGACCCCCTAGCACTTCTCATGGGAGGTCATAAGTGTCCGCCAGTGTAGACCGGGAAATAATACTGTTGCCAATTTAAGTCACTTCCACCATACCAAATTCCCCTCAATTTTTAGTTCTACTGAGCTGTGCTCTTGGTCCTTTAAGCCTAAAAATCATTAAATTTATCTCAGAAAGTCAGCCAGGAAATGAAAAGTTTTCTTCCTTTAAATTCTCGTGCTACCCACAACATAGGGATAATTTTTCGTCCCCGTAATTATTGTAAATAAAGCTGAGGGCAGCACCCAGGAAGTCTGAGATCTTATCTTCCCCTCCAGAGCCTCCTTTGGAGAGGTCCTCAGGGCCAGGTTCAGGAGAAACCAGTGAACCCCTTCACTGTACAGACAGTGAAACTGCTGTGGAGGAACAGAGGAAATCCCATCAGACAAGGTAGCCCTGGGGACAACCAAGAGGCTCAGGGCACCATCTTCCCCTCCTGTGGGTCAGATCACAACTGTGCAAAGAGAAGAAACAGAGCAGAGGGTCCCAGAGAGCTTTATCCAGCACAGAGATGAACACCAGCATTGCTATCTCCAGGATGGACACAAGACTGGACCCAGAAGGGACCTCAGGTCTTCAGGTTCTTGGGTCCATGGAGCCACGATGCTGGTGCTCTGTCAAGTGGTTCCTGATTGAGTTCCTCCAGGGGCACAAGTCAGTCACCCAGGCAATAAATCCCTCTTCCGCTTTAGGCATTAATGAGATCCAGCCGGCTCCTGTCAATCTCCCAGGAGCAAGCATCTAACAACCTAGGCTGACAGGTGGCCCCTGGGATATGGTCTACAGTAGAGACCAGGGACTTCCCCGGGGCGTTTTCCAGAATTAACTGCAGGGAGGGTGGGAGGCATGAGAGCTTCAGAAAAAGGAAAGCGGAGACAGGATGGGGAGGCACGCACTCTGGGTCCTGAAGTCTCTTGAGGCAGCCTGGGCTTTTAGAAAGAACAGCACCAAAGTGTGACACTGAGCTAAACCAAAAGGGTCTGTCACCTTCCCTTGTAACTGATATAACAGAATTTCTCTGGTGGAATTCCCTTTTCTCTTTCTCTTTTTCTCTCTTCTCTGTCTTCCTTCCTTCCTCCCTCCCTCCCTCCTGCTCTCTTTCCTTTTTGTCTTTTTGGGTTCTCCGTGGAAGCTCCACAGAGCAAACTGGACAGGGTTGCAGTCAGATCTAGATCTCTCTCTTGTTTTAGAAATGGAGCAGCCCAAGTTTTGAGGGGCAAATAGGCTTGCCTGCGTGGCTGCCTTCCCAGCTCTGCCACTGCGTCACTTAACTATTGCTCTGTGAACTCAACTCACTCCCTTCTCAATGTTTCAGGTCTCCTCCAGGTAAAATGGGGATAAGAGAGTTGTGGGATTAAAGGTGCCCAGAGGTGGAAGAGTCCACAGTCACTAAGTCAAGGCTCTTGGTCACTAGCCTGGTGAAGGTCTTCACGTCCATCTGATTACTCCGTCAGTCACTGGACTCTGACAGCAGCTCATACCTCCTGGAATGTTGAATTTCATCTTTGGAAAAGAAATCGAACATGTATCGGAGCCATGTTTGGGAAATTAAATGAGCGGGGATCAATTGTGGGGAAAACATTTGGAGGAAGTCAAAAATTTGATGTTTATCTAAAACAATAAGATCTCACTCACAAGGTTGGCTTTTCCACCCTGTGTGGGGACAAATGCCTTGTAAGGACAAATTCTTGTAAGCTAAGAATTCTTGTCCTGCCTTTATATAAAGTGACTGACATCCTTCTGTACTCAATGGTTATCTGCTGTTCTACTCTTTGAGAATATTTAATTATTTGATGGAGTTTTCACACTTTACATCTCAAATTCTGATTGGGTAGCTGAGTCCCTGATTGTTCTTTTTGAACCAAAATCGATAAAGAGAAGTTAGTTTCGACTACTGAATGTGGCTCTTCTGTGTCTTCCAAGATTAACCAATTCTCCATCTCTATCCGGAGCTGCGCAGGAGTTCGGCTTTGGTGACTGTAAGAATTTGGTAATGATGTGGTAAGGGCTGAGTCAAGGACAAGTCACTCTATTAATCCCACATCCTGACACTCGGCCGTCAGCATCTAACTTTGAGGTTATGACCTACCACGTTTCTAACACCCTGTTCCTCTGTTGGTGGTGTCATGCCTAGTGAGTTCCATTCCTATTTTGAATCTCACCATTCCCCCTTTTGTTTGGGACCTCTCCCTTCTCTATCGTGCAGTGTTATTACATAGAACAATGACGGGCATCTTCTCCCTGTCTTTTAATCATCTCTGTTACATAGGCGTCTCCAAACACGCCCACTTAAAATCAAATAGTGGTGGGAAGTTGCTTGTCACTCCCCAGTCAGTCAGGTAAATTATTCATGCATTCTCTAGCAGCACCCGGGGGCATTCATTCAACAAACGAATGCCAAGCACTGTTCTCGACTCAGTAAACCAAACAGAATCTCTCTCATGGGGTTTCTATCTCAAGTTGAAGAGAGAGCCAATAAACAAATACGTAGATTGGATCAATTTAGTACCAGTAAACGCTAGCTTCTGGGCACTGGATAATCAGAGAAGTTCGAACCAGTGACAAGGAGTCGACTGGACAGAGACAACAGCTTACATCCCTGCGATCCACAGTGGAAACAAAGTGAATGAAATAATTCAATGGTGTAATAAGTGCCTAGCTCAGTTGCCCACTGCGGATGCTTCATACGTGCCAATTTTCATCTCTGCCATGGAGAGCTGCTGTCAGAACCAACTGCAACAAGGACAGACACCATTTATTGGTGACCTAACAGTGGAGACTATGTCTCTTCGATCAGATGAGAGTCTCTGAGCTGGGCCTGTGCCTCTGCCACCATGTGGGGAAGGCGGGGGCTACATCCCCATCAGAAAACGAACCCCATGAGGGCAGGAACGGTCTCCCCTCCAGTCCTCGGGGGAGGGTCCTGTCCTGGGGGCTTCTTGAGCAGGAGACGGAAGGGTGCGTTTCCTCCCCATGGATGCATCTTGCAAGGACTTGAAGTGTCCAGCAGGCCCCGGGCTAGCTCCCCGCCCAGCCCTCCGCCAGGCCCCTGTCCATGGTGTTCTGCTTTGGCATGCGGCCCCAGGGCCAAGACACTGGTCGGGGATGGGGTTTCATCCTGAACTTTGCCACGACCTGTATGTGTCCAGGCTGCTGGGAACCTGGGAAGCTGATGCCAGAGTAAGGACAGCTGATCTCAGGGCAGGCAGGCGCCATACTGCCCTTGGAACCTGGGGCAGGGGGATTGCTTCATAGGGTCTTATCCCCATGGTACCGGTCTCAGCTGGCCAGTGGGAGTGGAGGTTCCAGGGACAAGTTATACCCCATCTGGGCATCAATTTCCATCTTAGGCAAACTAGTCCACAAGACGGAGCTTTCCCTGGGTATGTGTCCAGGCTTAGACGCAGGGATTGGGAGTCTCTGCCGCTGCCCCTAGAAACCCCTGGTCTGGTGTGGGACTGTTTTTGGGGAATGCCAGTCTAATGGGGGAGATAGGTCCTGGCTTAAGATTTTTTTTCCACTCCAACCTAAACAATACACAACACCCAAGAGCTCTTGCTAAAACACAAATATATTATTTCTCTGCCTAAAAACCTCTCCTGGCTCCTCATACACGCCAAAATAAAGACCAAACCCCATCGCAAGGCACAAAAAGCACTTTACTACCTCCCTGGGTATGAAGCCAGCAGGGTGGGTGGGCCTTTTGGTGAAGGACTCTTTCCTTCCCTGTCCCGGAATTTGACCTGCCTAAAGGCTCTTTTAAAGGTATGCTAAATCCATGTTGAGCCAGAGCTTTCTTCTAAAGGGAATGGTTGCTTGCAGGGTGGGATGGGGACAGCAAAGAGAGCTTTGGACTATCTCCCACGCCCTGAGGCTACAGGTTCAGGAGAAACTGCCCTGCCCTCAAGCTGTCCTGGGAACAGAGACACACTCTGGCCTTTGGGAATTTCCAAGGACTTGGAGGGACACAGAATTTGTGTCCCCAGAACAGGCTCGAGGTACGAAAGCTGAGGTGATTAGTGTGGTCACACGGACATGTCACTCAATATGGGTATCACAGGAAGGCAGGAAAGTCACCCTTCTAGATGGCGCGGCTGGTGGGGGGAGGGGGAAGAATGAACTGGAGGACAAGTGCCAGCGAGTCTGAGCGGGAGAGACCAATCTGGGAGGTCAGGAGGGAAGGACTTTGTTGGTAGAAAGGCCTTGGATGCCATGAGGAGCTCAGATTTGGAGCAAGCAGGCTCCTTGCTCGCCATGGAGTTTCTGTCAGGCCCAGCCCTGATAGCGTCTGCTTCTAGTACAAGAGTCTGAGTCAGGCTGTCCTGTGGGGCTTCCAGAGGCAGTTCTAGAACTCGGGGCTCCCAACTCGCCCACCCTAGCCAGCCTCATGTCCCAGCTCAAGGTGGTTCCTCCGCGCCACTGCTGCTTCCCCAGCTCCTCACTGCCTCCTGGACTCAGTTTCTCCACCTGAGAAGAGGGAGTCCAGCTCTGTGTTCTCAGAGTTGCTCTGGGCAGCAATCTGACAGAGCTGGGTGGGGATTCCAGGGGCGTGGCCCAGGTGGGGTCTCCAGTCCTCCCCGTCCCCCTTCTGCCTGCAGAAAGCTGCTTGCTGTGAGGCCCCTGACTGTCAGGGGCACATGACATGGATGCCGGGAGAGCTCTTGGGAAAGATGGTAGAGATGAGAGAGCAGAAGGCTGGCTGGGGACAAAGCAAAAGGCTGACACCTTGCAATCTCCTCCTTACCCCCACTCCTGGGTGGGACAAATGTGACATTCTTTAAGAATGTTCCAACTATCTTTTTTTTTTTTAAGATTTTATTTATTTATTTGACAGACAGAGATCATAAGTAGGTGGAAAGGTAGGCAGAGAGAGATGGGGAAGCAGGCTCCCTGTGGAGCAGAGAGCCCTATGTGGGGCTCGATCCCAGGACCCTGAGATCATGACCTGAGCTGAAAGCAGAGGCTTGAACCCACTGAGCCACCCAGGCGTCCCTGTCCCAACTATCTTAATGTTAATGGTTGGCTAAAAGGGCAAGACCTCCAGACCTCTGGTATCCTGTACCTCCTAGATCCTCTTTAGCATATGAAAGTTCTATTGAAACCTCCCTTTCCCTTACCTTCCCCCAACCCCATGAACAGAACCTGCCATCCCTCACAACCCCCGGGGCAGCAGCTCTTCCTGCCCATGGGTCCTGTCCCTGTGCTTTAATAAACCACCATTTTGCACCAAAGATGTCTCAAGAATTCTTTCTTGGTCATCGGCTCCGGACCTCACTGCACCAAACCTCACCACTGTTCTAGAACCTCATTAGTAGGAGGGCGTCTTCTCCCCAGTCGGCTTGCCACCTCTTCCCACAACGGCCATCACTGGCTGGGGCTGCCAAGGACACAGAGCTGGGGTGACCTGCTGAGAGCTGGGGGGGGGGGCTGGTGAAGGGATGACACCGAGCTCTTTCTGAACCACACAGATCTTCCTCCTGCCGCCCCCCAAGTCCCAGCCCCTGCCCTGGGCAGAGCCCATCCCGGGCAACGGCATGGTGCTTCCTGAAGGGCACTTCAAGCAAGGCAGGGTCACCTCCTCGAGCAGGACTGGTTCATTTACTTCCTCACCATCTGACGGACACCTCAAGGGAGCAACTTTCTGGAATGACTTAGTAATTGTGGGTTCTCCGCAGTTACCACCTTTTGGCAGGTCAGGTTCGTCTCCATTAATGACCAGAAACCTGTGGATCTCTCTGCCTCCCTCCGTTGCAGAGACGGGACATGAGACCTGGAGAGGAGCCCATCTCTGGAATGGAGGGAAGCGGAGTAGATCCACAGACTACCAGTTGTTAAGAATGCAGATGTAAGAGTTAACGTATTTAAAGACCCAGGAGAATGTTTGAAACGTAACAAGAGCTCTGTAAAAGTACTGTTGTCATTGTGTTGTGGATGTTAAATGCTGTCAAAGGTTCTGTTCAGCTCTGATCTTCTGGAAGGTTCTACATTGCCCTAGTAGGCTGACATCCACCATGGCCTAACCCCTCCTGGAAACTAAAGCAGAGACTCCTCCTGCCCTCTGCTCCTTGGGGGTCCAGACCCCTTTCTGTGACCTTCAGGTCAGTGGGGACTCCTCTCTGATGATGAAAGCTGGCTTTGCATGCATGAAATCGCCCTTGGGGTCTCTAAAATCTTCAGTTCCACAGGCCTCATTCCCTCCCTGCAGGTGGGTGAGAAAGACAGGAACTGAGGTTGATCTGTGGGCTGCACTGGAGACAGGGAGGCATACCAGCAGGGCAGGCAGCTGGACAAAGGGTGGGGAGATGGGAGGAGTGGTTTGGCAGCGGCGGATGGAAGGGCCACCCTGACGGTGTCCAGGGAAGCTGGTGGGAAGCACAGGAAAGGAGAGCGTCTGCTCCCATCCCACTCTCTCACTTCCAACTTCCTGGGTAAGGACTGGTCCTGGGCCTTAGCCCTACACTCAGAAATGGGTCTAAACCCCTGAAGCCATCCCCACAGGGCAGCAGGTGGCCTATTACATTTCTGGAAAGTCCAGCTCTATTGGTGACTCTGTGTGTGTGTGTGTGTGTGTGTGTGTGTGTGTGTGTGTGTGTGTATCTTTGAGTAGAACCATGCCCTCCCAACCCATTTACCTGGACCTCAGCGGGGATGAGAGAGGACATGGCCCCATGGAGGTTGTCTTCAGCGGCTTGTCCATCTGGAGCAGAGCCATTTCCCACACCAAGATATAGAGACAGTAGCAGCCTGCAGATTAATTCAAATTCTCTCTGAGTCACATGAAATCACCCCGCTTTACAAGTCCATGAGGCCTTTACAGGCCTTGCCTGTGGAACCCACTCGGCAAGTCACAGGGCTCTAGAAGACTCAAGTTGGCCAGGATCTCAGAGATCATCCCACCCCACCCATGCCATGGGGAATAAGAGGGCCCCTAGAGGGAGGCCCATATGGGGTCTGAGCCTCTTGGCACCTGCCATAGAATAATGCATTTTCCTCTTCTGGGGACGAGGAGCAATAATAAATTGTGATCATTTCACTACCCAAAGTCATTGAGCCTTCCCATAAGACACTGTGGAAGAATGAATGTATATGAATCCTGCCCAGAGCTCTTCTGATATGGACAGTCCCCTAATAACGAAGGCCCAAACTGGTTCCTTTATCTCCCAAAGAAAAAGTCTATCAGGAGGTGTAATAAGGTTACATTAAAAAGAGAAGTCGTGTGAACATTTTGCCACTGGATAAAACCTGGGCACTGGGAAAGATCACTGGGTAAGGTCAGAACACTCTATCACTGGCCTGTGGCAGGTAGCCAGAAAATTCCTTAAAGGGGCTGTGCTGTGGGCTGGGCACTCCCGTGTCACCCCCTTTGTTACCTATTGCCAATTTTAAGGAGCAACACCAGTGTCTGACCCAGGATCTTTCATACCACTGAGGATTCTCACCTTCAGGTAGATGGCTGAACATGCCAGGCATAGCTAAATATTATTGGGCATTCCATCTGATAAAGGATAAAGGATAAAAAACAGAGGATAGAGGATGGGTGAAAACCATTTGACCAATTTTAGTTGCTTGGAGTCGTGAAATTTCCATCTTATTGCAATGAGAGGGATTCGAGTATGGTACAGTGCAGAGCAGATAGGCATGCCTACTGTAGTCTTCCGGCCATCCCCAGGCCTCAGGGAAGAACCTACCAGCTCCCTGGGGGCCAGTAGAGACACATACAATGCTGAAGGGCTCTGTACTGGGCCATGTTCCCAACCTCCCTCTTCCCTTCCTGGGACGATGGAGCATTGTGGCTCAGAAGGTCCCCTGGAGCCCAGGACCCCACTATCAGAAAGAACACCTTGGGTTTATTGGACCAGGCTTCTGGCAGCTGGACTCCTGCTTCTCACTTCCACTCTCCTCCATTCCTTTTCTGCCCTGCACTAGAATGAGTTTCTAAAAATGCAAACTGGATCCTGTCACTCTTCAAGGTTAAATAAACCTCAACAGCCCTTAGGTCAGAGATCAAAATTCTTCAATGGCTTCTCAAGCCTACCTGTCCAAGCTCAGCTCATGTCACTCTTGCCCTAGATCTCTGAGCTCCAGCTCTCCTGGCCCTCTACCGGTTCTTTCGGAGCACATGCTGCAGTTTATAACTGGCTTTTTATCACACATCTGACCTATTAGACCTAGTAGACCTAGTAGACCTATGAGACTGTAAGCTGTAAGCTCTGGGAGGGGAAGGCCCTCTCATTTGCTTACCTTTGTATTCCCTGTGCCTAACACAGTGCCAGACCCAGGACCTGAAAACAGGGTAGGTGTTGGACACATACTTACTGAATAAACGAAACACCAGCCTCTGACACTTAGAGTTAGAAACACACACACACACACACACACACACACACCCTAGAGTAGAAGAGGTCAAACACCTCGCTTCTCAGAACATATGCAGAGGCAGCCCCTACAGCATTAGCAAAATGCTGATGAGTATGTGTAAATACTCAGCGGCCTCCCTTGGAAGATGGCCCTTTCAGAGCAGACCAGGTGGTCTTCTCATCATCTCCTGGGCCTTGCTTCCCCTCCACAATCCTTAAGAAAATCTGTTAACAGCAGCCATCCTACCCCCAATTCCCATCTCCCATCCCCACATCCTCAAAAACCCAACCATCTGCCTGCCACTTTCAGCCCCCAGGTCCCCGCTTCTATCCTGAGAAAGCTCACCTTCTCCCAGAAGGCCTCCTGGTTGCACGACTCCCAGGGTCTCCCCCTCTCAGGGGAGTGCACCCCCGTAGTAGAACTTCGGGATCATGCCCTTCTGTCTAGTTCCCGAACTTTGTTGCCTATTTGGTGCCATTTTGGGTTGTGATTCCCAAGGTGGGAGGTGGCTTTATGTATTTGTGTGACTTAATAATCAAGGGTCTCAAGGGATCAGCTTAGCTGCAAAATTAGGGCTTTGGGTGGTGTACCCCACCCCTGCTAAAAGCAGTTATCTAAACCAGGCACCATGGAACAAACCTAATCAAGCCAGTTTAGCTAAGAGCTTAGAGCTTTGCAAACCGAGGAGCTGGATGAGCTAATGTCACAGGACCCTTCCATCTCTGACCTCTGCAGAGGCTAGGGCATTAACCCTGGGGCGGGGGCCCTGCCCTGCCAAGCCTGGGCCCGAGCAGGAGGAGGGAGGCGGGGTGAGTGGGAGGGGTGAAGAGAGCCTGGGCAGTCCGCAGTGACCTACATCTGCTCCCAGCACCGCCGGTCCACCAGCAGTCCATTCAGAGTCTCGGGCAGCGTGCAGCAGCTGGAAACAGGGAGGAGGGAGCAGACAGGAGGCTGGAGGGCAGCAGTGCACCAGGTAAGTGGGCACTGCACACCTGGCTGCCTACACCGGGCAGAAATGGAGATGCTGGAATGCTCTCTAACTTTCTACTCAGGAAGGGGCAGCAGCAGGCATGAGATCAGCCTGGGGAACAGTGAGCTATAAACAGCTGATTATACCATGGGGTGCAGGCTTAGTCCCCTCTAAGTGACTCCAGGATATTTGGAAGAGAGAGCTTCAGTGAGTCCTGTCCAGGTGGTTCTGTCCTGGCTCTGATTTTCCAGGCACTGTTTGGCTTAGGGTGTGAAATGACGACCAGGTTAAAAATCTGACTAGCTATCCAGAATGAGGACCTCCGATCTAGGATTTGTGACGTCTTGATTGGTAACATGGTCAAAACAGTTGAGACCAACCCCATTTGGCTCTTCCTGCCTCAACCCTACCAGTCTGGAAGGTGGGAGCAGCAGCTACCCACAGACACAAGACGAAGGCAGGTGGGGCAGGGAGGGGGAGGGGGCTGTGGGTGCTGGAGAGACCAGGAGACCAGCGGGCCAGGGCTAAGAGTCATGGTGGGATAAGCTGAAGTGAGGACACTGCTGTTGTTTGGCTCTGAGAAAAATTGGGGTTTTTTCTCAAAAGGGGAAATGAATCATGGGAAGAGAGAGTTTCTTTCCCCAGCCCCTCTAACTGAGACCACATCCCTCTAGTCTCCAACCAAGCAGACCTCTTGCCTGTTTGTCACTAACCGGGTCCCAAATCTGGCTTCCTGAAGAGAATGGAGGTCTAGAGGGTGAGATGGCTTCACATGAGCCCCTTAAGTTCCCAGAGGGGTCTCCCTTCTCAGCTGGGACCTGCAGGCAGGAGGCCGGAGGGAGAGCAGCCATGTTAGCATTACACTTCATGTGTGGCGTACGGAAGAATAAGGGACTGAGAGCTGGTCGTGGGGCTGACGGAGGTGATGAGGAAGATGAAGAGGACAGCTAAGGTGTCCATGTTAAATTCAAATTACACCAGGGCAGGGATCGTGGACAGGTGCAAGATGAGGTACTGGAGAACAGACGGGACGCAGACCCCTGCAGCTCCCACCACTCGTAGTCAGCTGCGTTCTCCTCTGCTGGTGGCCGCTCCATCCTCGCCCTCCCTCCTGACTCCCTGCTGCGCGGCGGCTGTAGCCCTGTGACCGCTCCAGAACGCAGTTGGCGCGCCATGGCATTCCAGCGCACTGGGGGGCAGCCGCTGGGCTATAGATGGGACACCTTGAGGCCAGAAGTGCCAGTGGGTGGGCAGTTGTGAAATGGAAGTGTCAGTTGGAGGGAGGAATTTGCTCTGTCATGTGTGATTCTATCCTGGACACAAGGCTCTTTGGGCAGGGAATGGCGTCTTCAAAATGGAACCCGTTGGCCACGGGCCAACCGTACAGGAGGTAGGACTACTGGAGAACTCTTTCAAGAAATCCACCCCCCTCCAAGTCATGGCCCTTATCAAGGCTCTCATCTCAGCCCAGAGCCAAGCCCCCTCTCTCCCCGGGGGTGGCACTCCCCAGCAGCCATGATGGAAGGATGCGATTGTGAGAAAATCAGGGGGAGAGAGTGGTGATGATGGCTGGGAGAGCCTGGAAGGCATTGTGTTCACCTGACGCCATAATTCACTGGCTTCGGAGGGGAGCGGATGGATTTATGAGGATCCTGTCAGCCTGGGTCAAGAAGAGCTAAAGAGCAGCTAACTGAGGGTGCTCCCCCACCGACACAATGATCAAAAGCATTCCAGATTGGTTGAGGGTGGGAGGTAGAAGGCTGCTGAGCCCTGCTAGAAAATCTCAGAGCTGGGGTTGGAGCCAAGAGCTCCAGAGAATATCCAGGGAAAATTGATATTCCATAGTCAAGAGGGAGCAGGCTGCACAATCCCTAAAGAAATCCTAGATGACAGGCATTTGATTTCCTGAAGTTCAGGAAGGCTGTGTCTCACCCTCTGAGTGGCCACTGGGTTTGGGGACCCAGCCAAAGGCCAGGCCAGTGGCCTAAGTTGCAGGTTCAGCACCGTGGGCTCCGTTACCTGGGAAATGTACAACTGAGCAGCAGCCCACCCTCTTCCAGGCTCAGGGAAATTGGTTTTGCCAGGGCAGGGACTGGCAGGACACTGATTGGTACCATTAGGTGGGGTTAGTTAGACAAGCTCTCAGGGCACAGCAGCTCTACCCAGCTCCCAGGCGAGAGACCAGCCAATGCATGGACAGTGTGTGTGGGGGGTAAGAACAGCCTGCACCTCTCATAAGGAATTCTGTCTTCTGTTCTCAGCAGATCAGTTGCCACCTTCAGTAACCAAAGAGGAACCTAAACTATGGCAGGTGAGAGAAGAGCTAACCTCCCCGCACCCCCATCCCAGTACCTCACTGGCGCTCCTCATGCGATAGAGACAGAGAAGGGCTTGGAGATCTTTGGGAACTCATCTGTCTCTTTTTCTAGGCTTGGCTTTCGGTTTTAACTTGTTTTCCTGAATAAAGGATGCCCAGCTCCCCCATGTGAGCCCCTTCCCATTCTCCCTTCTCTAGCTTTACCCCAGTGACGCTCCCAGGGTCTTCGTTAGGTGCCCCTGCCCACTTCCCAGGGACTCCATGCACACTGCTGGAGGACCACTACCTGAGTCCACTAGAAAAGTCCAAAGCCCTGCTCACAGGCGGGAGCAGTGGGAGACAATCCCGCTTGATGGTGGGATAGGGAGGAGGGGCTCAGGTTCCTTGGGTTCTTGCATCAGTGCTCCATTGTATTAAAGGGCCACCCACGAGGAAGAGTAGGGAGGGTTCATCTCCCTTTCTCCCACCTTCTAGAGAAGGCCCCCAGGAAGTCTGCCCTTCATGGGGTGAGCATCCGGCAGCTGGTGGAGGAGATCCCCGAAGGCTGCAGCACACCAGACTTCCAGCAGAAGCCCGTCGCCCTGGCGCTGCAGGAAGGTGAGACCCGGGAGGGGAGCTGCTGAGAGCCTGAAGGAGGGGGCTCAGTCCCATCCTTCCCAGCCTGCCTTCCGGCCCCCCTATCCAGCGCCAGGCCACACCATTTCTCCCTCTACTTGTGGGGGTGCCTTCCTGGGTCCCCAGAAGGGGCGAGGGACCTAAGGGGCAGAATGGGCAAAGGGAGTGAAGATACACTCTAGTATGCTGAAATGAGAGATATTTGGGAACAAGGTTGAGGGCTGTTCACTGGGAAGCGGGAGAGGTGGTGGTGTTTCCGAGCTCCCCTCCCTGAGCCTGGGCACAGGGCAGCTGCTGCAGACGTTATTAAAATGAGATTCATGAGAGGAGTGCCCAGGAAAGTGATGGGAACAAAGACTTTTGAGCGAAGGCGTGAGAACTGGTGGCCTTTTCCCAGCACAGGTTCCTACAATACCTTGCAATTTACATCATTTTGGTACAGGAAAAAGAAGAGCACTTTATTTTTCTAAATCTGATTCTAAGTCCTCACTCAAAATACAAACAAAGGTCACGAGCAAGTGCCTGCCATCACAGGGGAGGGCCCTTGGTCTTCACTCTGCACTGCTCTCTCGGGAGATGTTCCTGGCAGGAGCCCAAGGGATTTCTTGAGGGTAGGAAGCTCCCAGCCTCCCATGCCAAACACAGAGCTTGGGCTCTTTCCTGAGGCTGGAACCCTGTGCCTCGGGGTCATCCCACCTTGAGAGGACTTGGAACTCCCAAAAGACCCGTCCCCTTCCCGGCCCTGGGAAAGACCTTCAGACTCTTCCCTTACCCTTGCAAAGAAGCCCACCCGTCCACCCCAAGCCCCGCTTGCCTCCCCTTCCACCGTGGACTGTCCAGCCGCACCTTTGCCTCAAGGAGCCCACACCCTGGGATGCAAAAGCCAGGCGCCGTCTGTCTTCTGGACGTCTGGAAACTGCTGCTTTCTGCCTGGCGTCCTAAGAGTCCTTGAGTCAGGGCGCCAAGGCCAGACATGCTTCTTGGAATGGGCAGTTGAAAACCCTAGAGCCACGAACACAACAAATTAAGGTCTCAAGAGAGTATACTCTCAGCCCTCCCCCAGGTGGCCAATCTTTTGACCACCTTTTCCTGCCACAGGGAAAAATGCCATCTTCCGGGCCCTGGTCTGTGGGGAGCCCCAGCCTGAGGTCCATTGGCAGAGCACCAAAGGTCACCTCAGTAACTCCAGCAAGTACCACATCTCCTCCTCCCCCAGCGGCAAAGAGCATGTGCTACAGGTAAGATGGGCCGCTTCCCCCTCCCCCAACCCCCCAACCCAGGTCTACTAGTCCTTCCCTGGGCCTTTGAAGGGCTCCTCGGCGACCTGCAGGACCCAGAGGACTATGAGATGCTCCCCTTTGGGGTTGGGCCCACTCAGCTCCGTCCTGTGACCCAGGTGGCCAGAGCCGGGTGGGGACCCGCCAGGCCTGCAGGTACTCTGCTGATACCCTGGCAGGTGGCAGAGGCTGGAGTCTGACTACCTGGGTTCCAACCCCAGGCCCATCATCTTGGCCTTGGCAAGTTCCTTACTTCTCCGTACTTCCGTTTCCTCCCCTGTGACGGCAGGGGGGAGAGGGGGTGTAATAATAGTACTTACTTCGCAGTGTTGTCATGGGTATGAAAAGTTTATGTAAAGTATCTCACCAGTGTTTGGCCTCCAGGGGGTTCTCTATCCGCGCCGGCCAATATTAGTAATAATTAGAGCTACGAGTCACAGAACACCCACTCTGTGCTGGGCTTTGGGCTAAACATTTGACAGAGACTATATCATTTACTCCTAACCATTCACTACTTTTGGAGGCATTATTATCCTCACCTTATAAAAAAGTAAGGATCAGAGAGGTTAGGTAATTTACCCCAGGTCCCACAGCCCATACTACACGACAGAGATGATATTCAGTCCCAGACCCATTTGACCCCAAAAGCCATCTCTTTCTGCAACACCAGGTTGCCTCTGCTGGCCAAAAGTCCCTCAAACTGCCAATGGTACATCCGCTCCCTGTCACCCCCCCCCCCCCCCCCCCTCGGACCCCCCGGCGCGTGTTTTTACCTCTAAGGCTGCTCTGGTGTC